>NC_056058.1:60273853-61579686 GCF_016772045.2 Ovis aries | reverse complement strand
GCTGATGTGGCAGACAGCACATGAGTGGGGCTGAAACACCATAGCATGTTCTCAAGACAAGTAGTAGAGGCAGCTAAGCCAGACTGAGCAATCAGGAAGAGGTTGTCAGGATGCGAGTTTCTAAACTGAGATCTAAAGAATGAGCAGACATTTAATAGGAGGGAGTGGAGATGGGAAGCAATGTAATACTCCAAGCAAGGGCAAAGCCCTTAAGGTGAAAAAGGGGGAGTCGGCTGTTTCAAAAGAAATAGAAGAGGTCATTTGCAGAGACATGGATGGACCTAAAGATTGTCATACAGAGTGAAGTAAATGAAAAACAGAAAAAAAATCATACATGAATGCACATACGTGGAATCTAGAAAAATGGTATGTGATCTTACTTGCAAAGCAGAAATGGAGACACAGACATAGAGAAAAATGTGACAGATGGACACAAAGAGGGCAAGGGGAGGGGTGGGATGAACTGGAAGATTGGGACTGACACACATACACCATTGATAATATGTATAAAATCGACAACTAATGAGAACCTACTGTATAGTACAGGGAACTCTATACTCAGTGCTCTGCCGTGAACTAAATGGGAAGGAAATCCAAAGAGGAGGAGATATATCGATGCACGTAGCTAATTCACTTTGCTATATAGCAGAAACTAACACAACACTGTAAATCAATTATACCCCAATTAAAAAAGAAAGGAAAGTTCACTGTGCCATGATGGAGGTGGGTCTGGGGACTGGGCAAGAGCAGCAGCGGGAGAAACATGGTCAAACACTTAACAGAGGCAAAGGCAACAGGATCAGTTGAAAAGCTTTCTCTAAGGGACAGTCAGGACTAGATTCACAGTTTATGTGACTTTGTCTGTTGCTGTGAGCAGACAATCCACTACCTGCTGCCATCCAGGAAAAAGATGATGGTGGTCTAGAGAGTGAAGACCCCCAAAAGTTAAGATATTTAGAAGTACTTAAGAATGTACTCACCCACTACATATGGCAGAGAAGTGAGAGGGAACTAGAGATGGTGGCCAAATTTCTTTCTGTAATAAATACATACCCTTTATCAAACTTCACTCAACTCATATTTTTAAAATGACATTTCAGATTTTAAAGATTAAGCAGTATGCAGTGGAAAGAGCACAACACATAGAGTCAGGAAACCTGGATTCTATTCTCAATTCTGCCATAGGCTGTGTAACCTTACCCTGCTACATGAGCTAGGAAATACATTGATCTTTGGAAAATAGAAGGCTTCCGCTTGGCAATGGGAGCCAGGCTGCCGCTGCAGACAGAGGAGCCATCTCTCTCTCCCTGACATTCTGGCAGAGGGCCATATAATACACGGATTCCATTTGGCTGCAGCAAAGTAGTTAATGAAAACTCCTCTTTCAAGATGTGACATGTTCTGCGTGAGCTGTCAGAAGGAAAGTTTACATAATGAAGAGTACTGGCATGGATCAAAGCCATCTGGAACAGCCCAGTTTCCCTTGGGGCATCTTGTGACTGCGGAGTCTTTCCGAAGGGAAAGCAGGGATGAATTCTGGTTCTGTCAATGGCTAACCAAAGGGATTAGCTCATAGGACTCCAAAAGTTGAGATCAGAGGTTTGATTTTTAGGGGATCATTGAATGTAACGTTTCCTGATGTGTTATTTTTTGGATAGAGGACACAGAATGCACTGTAACTCCAGCAATGAACAGCCCACTGTTTCAAGTTTCGACTCTTCCATGTAACACAAGTACCTAGGTGGCACTCCATTGCTCAAGGCCTCACAAGTGGTTCTGGGTGGGCATGAGACACATGTGAGTCCAATCAGAGAACAATCTCTTTTCTGAAAATTCCGTGGTCGAGGGGCTCCCCTCTCCAACCATCCTCCCTACTCCCCCCTGCTCTCGCCTCACTAAAGATCTGCATCTGGAAAGATATAATTCTAGGAACCTACTCACACTTCTCCAGCAACACTGACAGGTGAAGCTCATGTAGCCAGTGGTAGAATTGTGACTAGAATCCAGATTTCCCGACTGCCACACCTGCACCCTTTCCACTGTGTGTTACTTCATCTTTAAAATATGGAAGGGTCTTTTGTAAACATGAGTTGAGTAAGCACGTGAGAAAGAGGGCTTATCTCACAATGGAACCAATCAAGAGAGCAAGGAGAGGAGTGACAGGTCATGACTTCATTATTTGAGCCCTGAAGCCAGCCCTCTCTGGACTTCTTAGCAATAAGAGTCGATAAACTCATGTTGATCTTTAGACCATGAGGTGCTACAGTTCGGTTGCTTGTATTACAAAGATTTCTGACTGACACATAGACTCTTTCTCTAAGTCCAAAGACTTTTCTCAAACTAATCCATGATTTTACTAGCACGTGACACTGAATGTTAAAACAGAGGTAGAGGAGAATCCATACTAGTCTTCTCTCCATCAAGAAGAGGGGCAAATGGTACAGCAGCCTGTATTCTAACTTCAAGATCTGGCCACATTTCATTCACGCTCCCAAGGCACAAAATATGTGGCCTCAGGGTTCCTGTAAGTAAGGGACAGGTAATGTCCCATTCCATAACTTCTCATGCGGCTGCTGGGGGTACGAAATTATATCATATTTGTGAGAGAATTCAGGCAGGTCTAAAGCCTGATCTACAATAACTGGCTCAAAAGATGTGCTCTTATTTATATGCTTTTAGTATCACAATGAGTTATGAAAAACAACCTGGCCATGTAGAGTACATGAGTATGTGTGGTGCTATAACAGGCAAGTTGAGAAAGTTAAAGACATTCAAGTGAATATTAGCCATGAGATTAAAAATCAGCACATCTATAATGCACACTGCTATTTTAATGAAAAGTTCTATTTTTACAGAACAAAGCATATAATGACATTTTACTTTTTTTTTTCTTTCTTTATCAGTTAGAGGTGATTCCCTGGGCTCCAGAACCTAAACTAATGTACCATGATTATACAGAGAAAAAAATGTGTATGAACATTGCCCCCAGAGGAATCTACATTCTATAATGCAAGTTCCTGACAATTTTTAAAATCAATGAAGCTGACAGAAGTGACAGCTGAGAAACACAGCTATTTGCCAGCACCCCCTACCATGGACATTTCATCTGCATAATGACTGCATCTCCCTGCATAAATCACTTATCTCTAAAGCCTGAATAGCTATACACTCAGAAAAGAAAATCCAAACTAAGGACGGACAGCTTTAAAAACAGTCAAGTTATTTTTAAGCCAATTTCTTATCCTTTTATCTCCCTCATAAAGTGTTTCCTCCCAAAAGCTTTCAGGAGCGTTCCCCAACCTCATCAGCTAGCTTCTTTCTAGCACTATTAAAATAGAATAGTTTTCATCCTATTTTTAGTCATTTATAATTGTTTACTCTTATTAAAATAACACTTCTTGGGACTTCCCTGGTGGTCCAGTGGTTAAGACTTCCCACTTCCAGGGCAGGGGTGCATGGGTTTAATCCCCAGTCAGGGAGCTAAGAAGCAAAATATGAAGGGGAAAAAAATAGAAGCAATACTGTAACAAATGAAATAAAGACTTAAAATTTTTTTCTTATATAGTATTTAGTTTATTATATGTCTTGCAAGTATGGACCTTGCCTAACTGTTTCAGGGGAAGAAATATTTTCCTAGTGAATCACCTAGTAGAGACGGCAGCTGATCAAATGTGATGGGTTGATACTGTGAGGTGCACTGGCAATTTAGTTCTATTAAAAAGCATGCATTAGGAAGTGACCACTGGACTGGAAAACAAAGACCAGGCGTGCCTCGGGACACAGCATGGTGCACTTGATGGAACTGACATAGACACTGGCTGATTTCTGCATGGCCCCAGCCCCCAGCCTCCACTTATCCACACTGTTCTCACTTAGCAAGCTCCAGCCAGTCTTCTTCAGTCCCTCCCACATGCCAAGCAGTTCCTTTCCTTATGGACTTTTTCTCTTCTCTCTTCCCTAAGAATCTTTCTCTAACTGCTCCTTCCAGTCCTTCAGGTCTCACCTTAAAGGTGGTGACAAGTTTTATCACAGCATTCTTTAAAATACATCCTCTCCCATTTTTTTTTTCGCTTATAATCTCATGTATTTCTTTCACAGCATCCAAAATAATTCCTTATTTAAAATGTATTATTTATTTAAAGTTATTTCCTAGTTGTTTATCAGTTCTCCTAGAACTATGCTGTGCAGCTCAAAAGCCACACTAATCTAAATGAATTAAAACTGTTGTTTGTTCAGTTGGTAAGTCATGTCCTACTCTTCATGTCCACATGGGCTATAGCATGCCAGACTCCTCTATCCTCCACTACTCCCAGAGTTTGCTCAGATTCATGTCCATTGAGTCAGTAATGCTATCTAGCCATCTCGTTCTCTGCTGTCCCCTTCTCCTTCTGACTTCAATGTTTCCTAGCATAAATTGAAAACCCAGTTTCTTAGTCATGCTAGTCATGCTTCAATGCTCAGTAGCCACAAGCAGTGGGTGGTACCCCAATAGGAAGCAGATATAGGACAACAGAAAATTATGACATGGTCCTGGAGTATGAGCTCTTCAAGACCGAGTTCACCATCCATCCTGCTTGCTGTGTACTCTAGCGCCCATCACAGCGCTTAGAATGTGGTAGGCATGCTAATATTTGTTGAATACTTGTATGAATTAAAGAAATAGAAGGATTATCCAATAAAGACAATCTTAAATTAAGACTAAGAATCAGAATAATAGATTCTGGGGCAGATAATTGGAAATTATCTGGGGCAGATAATTGGGGCAGATTATTTGGAAATGATTCAAGCCCAGCCTTAGACACTGTTTGCCATAAAATGCGTCATATGTAATTACTGTTGATTTATGCCCTCCCCACGCTAGGGAGAATATAAGCTCCCTAGGAGCAGGGATTTTCCTTGTTTGCTGCTGTATTTTCAACACCCTGGACAGAGTTTCTCAATGGGAAAAAAACACAGACCATTTAATGCCTTTCCATAGCGAGAAATGAAATGACAATCTTTAGAGAAGATTGCTTGTATTCCCCAAATATCCCACTTGTATCACTGGCCTTCATAATACCTGCCCAGTTTTGTCAGTTCTTTTGTTTTTAATCTGCAGGTTCCTCCTTGCTCTAGGTAGATGCTTCAAGCCTCCCTGGAAGCAGGTGCAGGACTCCCTCCCCTGAGTCCCACTGCCCTTCTCCATTCCACAAGTGACCCACATCTTCAGACAGTGGCTTGTGCTCAGCCCTTCCTCTTTCCATCTGCGCCCATACTGGGGTATCCACTTCAATTAGCAATTTGTTAGCAATTCTAACAAGTAGCTGTCACCATCCAGCTAAGAATGTAATGGCTGCCAATAGGTTCGAGCGTTCCTTCTCCAAGGTGACATGAATCCTGAGCAGGATTCCTTGGAGTTGAATTAATTCTGAATCTTACTGACCTCTCAAGGGCCCAGCTTAGAACTCTTCTTCATAAAGCCTTCCCTTTCTTCTGGAATTAAATGTGAACACACTTTTGCCTTTAGTCTAAGCACATTTGAAGGAAATCATTTACTTTTAGCCAAAACCTGCCCAAGTACGGCACTCTATAGCCCCTCTCCAACAAAGTAATTTCTTTATCCTCTCACCTCTCATGGCAATTTATCTATTCGTCTCTGATGACACATATTACTATCCATCTTGTATTGTAATGATTTATGTCCAGGTCTTATCTCTATAAGGCAGCAATTCATCTTTATATATCATCCAGCCTTACACAGAATAGCATTCAATAAGTGATTTTCACATGAATGAGATGGAGCGTCTTGTGTTGGGTCCATGGTTTGGATTTGAAATTCTTCTCTAATAATTTTGTGTTAAATGTTTGCAAGATGTACAGAAGAGAGCAAGTCTTTTTACCCTAGAAATAGACAATATCAACAGCAACATAGAAAAATTACATGGAATACATAAGGTCTAATATGCTATGATTTTTAAATTACCAAAAGCTCCTCTCTAGTCTAAAATTTCACTCATACAGATATATCATTATAAGGGCAATAGCTAGGGAAGGAGGAGAAGCCATGTTCTGAGAGTGGCACATTTTCATTATTTGATAATAGGTCAGAATGAAGATATTGCAGAGACTGTGAGGAAAACAAATATGATAGCCAAGAAAACAGAAGCATGGCAAGGCAGACAGAAAAGCAGTCAAAGGCAGATAGATGTTTTTCAGCTAATTACTCTGTCCCCAGATGACGGCACCAACCCTGTCATCGCTCCAATGCTCCTTCAGTGTTATGACCCACTTCTGGTTAAAGCACCTCAAATTCCTGCATCTGAGACATATACATCTGAGTTATAACTTTTTATTTCTAAGAGACTCTCATAAATTGTAAAATCCTTTTCAATGGTTAACATACTGAGATTAATAGATGAATAAAGGAAAAAAGCTGTCCACTAAGAAATGAAGTGAAATAACCGGCTCTGTCACCTTTCTGGGGAACCCTGTTGGCTTCTCCTCAGCTGCCTGGTATGCAAACTGAGTCTGGTATGTACACACACAGACACATGGACAGGCACTTATTTTATATAGCTACATTCAATATAAAGTGTGCAGTATATATAAATGAAGGCTATAAAAGACTGTTCATTTCATAGAAAATTAAAATGGTCAGGTAACATATAAAGACCAACTGATTTATATTTTCTATTTTACAAATGGGGAAATTGTGACCCAAAGCACAGATATCTTTTCCTAGAAAATGGTTTTATCATTTCCTTTTCTTCTGGTGTAATTTTCCTATGAGGAATACATCACTTTCACAATTCCAGATTTTGAGACTCAAGAGAAATCATATTTGTTCTCAACTTTCAGATTGGGACTATCCAAGAACAGGGGCAGCATTCACAACATTTAACATCTGGATGGCATAAATATCAGCTGCAGACAACTGTAGCTGCCCAGGCAAGAACTGAGCAGTGTCGTCTCTGCACAGGAGTAAACACATTAGACGGCTCCATTCCCGCTGGTATAGTGACAGGTGACTGGTGTAAGAATGGTCACCATTCCTAAAGAGACAAGAGACAAGTCAGGCCAAAGAGTGAAGTGAAGGCCTTGTGAGACTTATCAAAGAAAGACATTTTCTCCCTCTTTGGAGGTTCTTAAATGATCAGAGACAACTAATCATAAAGTGCTTGAGACTCAGAGAAAAGCACCAATACAGAGGGAAGAAGAGCTAAAGAGATGGAGAAATATATTTCCCTATAATACTGCTTGTACTCCAGCCAGAATCGACCTGGCACATTTTCAGTATGTGAGCCGGCACCCTCCTGTTTTTGCTGAGACCAGTTTAACTTGTTCTTGCAGACAAATAAGACCTGAATAATAACCAAGATTACCTAGGAAATGTAACAGGCCAAGATTCAAATCTAACTATGTCTCTTAACTTTAAATTTTCTTTTCATTACATCAGAGGTTCTCATTAGGGGAGTGGGGGAAGATGTTAGGTGGAGGAACTTTAAAAAATATACATTTGCTCTTAACACTTCCCTGCCCCCAAGGAAACCAAAAGAAAGAAAGAATGGGGGTGGGGGTAGCAGAAATATGGAGGTGAAAATGTAAGCATATATATTTTGAGAAAGGCCCTGCAGTGATTGACAGACCCTTAGTTCTATAACAACTCTACAATCTCAGGTTGCTTTGTTGCACTGAGTGCCAAGGGCTCAATTAGAGCATAGAAGTGAAACTTTGATTTAAAGCACTGCCTTAAGCCTTATGAATCAAATAGCTGGTTTCTGAGTTAGTAACAATGAGCAATGTACAAGGAAATGACCTTCCTAAAAGGAAATGATTGACTTCTCTGGGTACCTAAAATAAAATTAATTTTTAGAGTTGTAGGGAATAAGTGCACAACAGTCATGCTTTTGAAGCAGGTAATTCACCAATGACTACTGGAGGGCTGCTTTGTCTCCTCACAAGCAGAAATGACAAGATCCTCAAAGATGCAGAACCAACAAAAGCACGGGATTTGTCAGCTCCTATACAAATTTCATGTTCTTGGGAATGTTTACATAATTTTGCTTGAAGTGCAATAATGCAGGCTATCTTGTTAATAGTTTTTAGACATAATAAAGGGAGTGATAAATTCTCTTTGCATATTACCTGGAAAAGAAAATGGGGTTTCGAATATGGCTTTGGACTGAAAGGCTGAGGCAGACCTTTAGGCCAATTCTGAATACTTCACAGTGCCTGTTGGGGACGCAAAACTGAGAACTGAGAAGTCCCATCTGGATGCGGTAGGAAAGAGGTCATGATGGATGACTGATGTCCATCACGGTCATGGAAAGGGAAAGCAGAGGTTGAGTGCAGTTTACGTATCCTCTCTGATTTAAATCATCCACAAACTGCCTGATAAAGGCCTGCAGTTGCATTTTTCAACTTGTGCAATCTCTTGTAGATACACTCTAATAAATAATCTCACTGGCATCTGGCCATTATTTTTGAGCTAAATAGCAATTAATTGACGTATTTCGAGAAATAACCCTTAAGCTGTGTTGTCTGTGTCTGCCAACTGCATCTCTACTGCCCTTTCCAGGGAAACTTCTCTTTCACTATTTCCTACTGTCTAGCACAAGTGAAAAGGATGGATGGCAACTGGTAACTTTCACTCTTAGGGAGAAACACACTCTGGGAAGAGCTGTTACATCAGTTAAAACTGTAGGTACCGATCCTGTTTCTTCTAAGTACTGGTTGTGCATCTTTGTGCTCATCAGTTGGCCTTTCTGAGCTTTGGGTTCTTCATCTGTACCACAGAGAGACCTGTTAGCTATGCTGATGACCACTGGAATAATGCATAGGAAAATGATTTGGATATTGAGAAGTGCCATGTAATATACAAGTGCTATGAATAGGAGCTATTACTAAGTGAAAATATTCTGGAGAGCTCACTCTGTAACATCAAGAGATCTTCAACAATTACAGGCCCCTAAACCTCTATCGATTTCAATTATGGTTAAGTAAACTCAATCCTACCACACAGGGTGATAACCCTGGGAAGCAAATATTATGCTGACTCACCTGATGCCTTCAGCCTTGTCGCCCTGTCGAGCATTAGTCCAGTCTCCGTCCAGGCTCGTTAGAGCTCTCTTTATGAGCTCTACTTCTGTCCACCTCCATCCTCTAATAGATTAGAACTTTTCATGGTATAAATTCCTATCCCATTAATCTGATATCCTCACCCCTGCCCAGGTTTCCACTGTTGCCTCGATCTTTGGCCTATAAACACAGGTTCCAAACTCCTCAAACCTCTAACTGTGCTCTTTCACTGAATTATCTGAGCAAGTTCAGCAGCCTCCATCTTAGTATCTAAACCAATATTTTTGCCATCATCATTTTATGATCTTTGCATTTCTATTCCTAAATACTTATGTCCTAACTTCGTATTCTCTTTTTCTCACTCATATCTTTTTCTAAGTCTTTTAAAGCATAAAAATAAGAGGTACTTCAGAAGCATTATTTCATTTAATTCTCTTAACAAACCTATGAGGTTTGAAGATGAGAAAATGAATACACACATAGACAAATAAAACTGTCCAAGGTCACAGAGATAGTATGTGATACAGACAAAATTTAAATCTAGGTCTACCTAACTCAGAAGTCATACTCCTTCCAGAGTATCAGGCTGTTTTCCAAATCCTCATCCATCTTGTAATTATCTCCATCCTGTTCTTCACATGATGATTGTGCCAGAAAGGTTTCTAATGCAATCTGTTCATCATCCAAGAAAGATACACCATTGTTGCAAACAGCATCTAAATACCAGTCAGCATTACTAAAGTTGACCATAGGCCTCTATATATCTCTGTGTATAGTATCTGTGGACTTTGAAAAACAATAAGGAGAAAATTATGGGGTCAGTATCACTGGTCATATAATTAGGACAGAGTAAGACTCTTACTGGGAAAACCGCATGGACAGAGGGACCTGCCAGGCTGCAGTCCATAGGGTTACAAGGAGTTGGATACAACTAAGTGACTGAACGTACACACAAGACATTAAGAGCTTCTATTTTAAAGCTGGAAATGAAGATGCAGGTCAAACCCTTGTGTTTCTCATGAGTTATGTCAGAGGCTTAGAATAGACACTCAATTTGTTCCAAAACTCTGGGCTCCTGGGAAACTACCAGTTTTAAAATTAGAGAAATCAGTTTATTTTCCAACCCTATCATTTGAGAGAGTGCAATTCAGATCAGAAAGGTCAAGTAGTTTACTTACAATCACTGCAGCTAACACTACTCAAAGTGTCAGACTTGTAATAGAATATAAATCAGCATATATGGCTTCCTTCATCAAGAAAGTTTTGCTACCTCCCGAAAAAAAATCATTTGAACCATATAGTCTGCTGAGTGATGTAACTGATTGACATTCTGTGCATGCTCATTATGTAATGCAGTCTAGCACTAAGAAGTTTGTGAACTTGCAGTCCCTTATTTTACTAGCATTGACGGCAGCTAAGTTGTTTACACAGGATTGGCAATTCATATCCAGATACCAAACTTAACGCTCTTTCAATTCAACTAGCATTTCCTACAACTCACTCCATGAAGCAGTATTCCTAAAAGGCATTTGGTAATAGGTGTTCCATACTCTCAATAAGTTTGAAAACCATCCTCAAGCCCATTTATTTCTTTTTCACACTCCTGAATTTTGGTGGTTTTACTATGTCCATATTCTCCATGACATTCAGGACAAAAGAATCTATGTATCATTCTCCAAAACTCATTGCTCAAACACTCATTAGAATAATTGATCCACATTTTGGATTAAATGCTACACTCCCCAGGCAGGTTTCTGCTCTACTCTTTCACTCCTGTTTATGAATAAAAGCCTGAATAGCAGAAACCTCTATAACACAGCCAGAGTTCACACAGCTCCAGGGTCAAGATAAAAATGCTGGCAACAGACAAACCAAGCAAGCACAAACAGCTCATTTCTCCTTTGGGTAGGCTAGGATCACTTCTTGCTGAGTGAGCTGAGAGTCTGTCTACTCTGTGATAAGCACTTTGGTAGAGGACAAAAGCCAAAACACCTTGTTATGGGCCTTGAAAGGCTGTCAATGGCAACTACAGAATTTCTATACACAGGAACATTAGGGGGGCAGTTAGGATGAATGGGGATTTGGGAAGAGTTCAGTGACTTACCCTGAATTTGAGTTTGCATAGAAAAATCATTGTGAGCTGCTATAATTTGTTGAAGGGTAAATTTGGTGGAGTTGCAAGAAATTTAAAGATGACATCTCCTGAGCAACACCTCAGTTCCATCATTAGAAACAGGTCTTTTGATGGAAGAGACAGATGACAAAACATTATGATAGGAAGAGGAGCTCTCTAAACAAGGAAAAGCATATTGAGCTCAGGGAGACCAGAAAAGGGAGTGACTCTGGGGACATTTTTATCTACATCCATAATAGAAAAAAAAAATACTTTGAATTACTGTCATACTGACATATGGGGGGAAAAAATAACATGGTATTCTCACTTATGCCCTAGTGAAGGAGACATTGTGTAACAGTCTTTTGGAATAATAATTAAAAAAAAAAAAAAAAAAAACAATGTTCCAGATGGATGCTTTCTGTTCTTATTATCAAAACCTCACTATCAGAACTGGGAATAGAAAATGTAGGTTTTCATACTGTCACCCTTCAACCAAAATGACCTTGAACAAATCCTTTAATATCTATGTGACTCAGCTTATTCATCCACAATTTGGGAGACTTAAAGTACTCAGTTCAAAAATGAGGTAATTTCATAATACTCTTCAATGCCTCTGAGATATTCAGACAGTGATTAAATGATTGGGCTCTTTGCTACTTACTGTTTGTATGACTTTGAACAAATTAATTAGTCTCTCTTGGTCTTATTTTTCTAATTAATAAAATAGAGATGATAATAATAATGACAATACCTATCCCATATGTTTGGAGAGGATTAAATGAAATAAAGTATTTAAACCAGTTAACTGAGTTGCTAGCACCTGGTTACAGCTCAATACATAGCAGAAATTACCAGCGACACTATTAGTTGGTGGTTTTTTTTTTAACTTTTTTTAAATTGAAGAATGATTGCTTTACAGAATTTTGTTTTCTGTCAAACCTCAACATGAATCAGTGGTAGGTATACATATATCCCCTCCCTTTTGAACCCCCCTTCCATCTCCCATCCCATCCCACCACTCTAGATTGATACAGAGCCCCTGTTTGAGTTTCCTGAGCCATACAGCAAATTCCCGTTGCCTATTTATTTTACATGTAATGAAAGTTTCCATGTTACTCTTTGCATACATTTCACCCTCTCTTCATGTTCATAAGTCTATTCTTTCTGCCTGTTTCTCCATTGCTGCCCTGTAAACAAATTATTCAGTACCATTTTCTAGATTCTGTATATATGTATTAGAATATAGTACTTATCTTTCTCTTTCTGAATTACTTCACTCTGTATAATAGGTTCAGATTCATCCACCTCATCAGAACTGACACAAATGTGTTCCTTTTTATGGCTGAGTAGACGATGCCAAAGCCTTTGACTGTGGATCACAATAAACTGTGGAAAATTCTTCAAGAGATGGGAATACCAGACCACATGACCTGCCTCTTGAGAAATCTGTATGCAGGTCAGGAAGCAACAGTTAGAACTGGACATGGAACAACAGACTGGTTCCAAATAGGAAAAGGAGTATGTCAAGGCTGTATATTGTCACCCTGCTTATTTAACTTATATGCGGAGTACATCATGAGAAACGCTGGGCTGGAAGAAGCACAAGCTGGAATCAAGATTGCCAGGAGAAATATCAATAACCTCAGATATGCAGATGACACCACCCTTATGGCAGAAAGTGAAGAGGGGCTAAAAGCCTCTTGATGAAAGTGAAAGAGGAGAGTGAAAAAGCTGGCTTAAAGCTCAACATTCAGAAAATGAAGATTGTGGCATCCGGTCCCATCACTTCATGGGAAATAGATGGGGAAACAGTGGAAACAGTGTCAGACTTAATTTTTTTGGGCTCCAAAATCACTGCAGACAGTGACTGCAGCCATGAAATTAAAAGATGCTTACTCCTTGGAAGAAAAGTCATGACCAACCTAGATAGCATATTCAAAAGCAGAGACATTACTTTGCCAACAAAGTCCATCTAGTCAATGCTATGGTTTTTCCAATGGTCATGTATGGATGTGAGAGTTGGACTGTGAAGAAAGCTGAGCACTGAAGAATTGATGTTTTGAACTGTGGTGTTGGAGAAGACTCTTGAGAGTCCCTTGGACTGCAAGGAGATCCAACCAGTCCATTCTGAAGGAGATCAGCCCTGGGATTTCTTTGGAGGGAATGATGCTGAAGCTGAAACTCCAGTCCTTTGGCCACCTCATGCGAAGAGTTGACTCATTGGAAAAGACTCTGATGCTTGAGGGATTGAGGCAGGAGGAGAAGGGGACGGACGACAGAGGATGAGATGGCTGGATGGCATCACGGACTCAATGGACGTGAGTCTGAGTGAACTCCGGGAGTTGGTGATGGACAGGGAGGCCTGGTGTGCTGTGATTCATGGGGTCGCAAAGAGTCAGACATGACTGAGCGACTGAACTGAACTGAATATTCCATTGTGTATATGTACCACAACTTCTTGATCCATTCATCTGTTGATGGACATCTAGATTGCTTCCACGTTCTAGCTATTGTAAATGGTTCTGCAATAAACAATGAGATACATGTGTCTTTTTCAATTTTTGTTTCCTCAGGGTATATGCCTAGGAGTGGGATTTCTGGGTCATATGGTGGTTTTACTCCTAATTTTTTAAGGAATCTCCATGCTGTCTTCCATAGTGGCTGTATCAGTTTATGTTCCCACCAACAGTGCAAGAGCATCCCCTTTTCTCCACACCCTCCCCAGCATTTATTGCTTGTAGACTTTTTGATGATGGTCATTCTGACCAGTGTGAGGTGATGCCTCACTGCAGTTTTGATTTGCATTTCTCTAATAATGAGTGATGTTGAGCCTCTTTTCATGTGTTTGTTAGCCATCTGTATGTCTTCTTTGGATAAATGTCTGTTTAGGTCTTTTTCCCACTTTTTGATTGGGTTGTTTATTTTTCTGGCATTAAACTATATGAGCTGCTTGTATATTTTAGAAATTAATTCTTTGTCAGTTGTTTCATTTGTTATTATTTTCTGCCATGCTGAGGGTTGTCTTTTCACCTTGCTATAGTTTCCTTTTCTGTACAAAAGCTTTTAAGTTTAATCAAGTCCCACTTGTTTACTTTTGTTTTTATTTCCATTGCTTTAGGAGGTGGGTCAGAGAGGATCTTGCTTTGATTTATGTCATCGAGGGTTCTGCCTATGTTTTCCTCTAAGGGTTTTATAGTTTCTCATCTTACATTTAGGTCTTTAATCCATTTTGAGTTTATCTTTGTGTACGGTGTTAGGAAGTGTTCTAATATCATTCTTTTCCAAGTAGTTCTCCAGTTTCCCAGCACCACTTATTGAAGAGGCTGTCTTTGCCCCACTGTATATTCTTCTGCCTTTGTTAAAAATAAGGTGCCCATAGGTGCATGGGTTTATTTCTGGGCTATTTATCTTATTCCATTGGTCTATATTATTGGTTTTGTGCCAGTACCATACTGTCTTGATGATTGTAGCTTTGTAGTATAATCTGATGTCAGGAAGGTTATTTCCTCCAGCTCCAGTCTTCTTTCTCAGGACTGCTTTGGCTGTTCTGGGTCTTCTGTGTTTCCATATGAACTGTGAAACTTTTTGTTCTAGTTCTGTGAAAAATGCCATTGGTAATTTGATAGGAATCACACTGAATCTGTAGATTGTATTTAGTAGTATAGTCATTTTCACAATATTGATTCTTCCTACCCAGGAACATGGAATAACTCTCTATATGTTTATGTATCTGATTTCTTTCATTAGTATCTTTTAATTTTCTATGTACAGTTCTCTTGTCTTCTTGTGTCTTAGTCGCTCAATTGTGCCCAACTCTTTGAGACCCCAGGGACTGCAGTCCACCAGGTTCCTCTGTCCATGAGCTTTTCCAGGCAAGGATACTGGAGTGGGTTGCCATTTCCTTCTCCAGGGGATCTTCCCAACCCAGGGATTGAACCCTGGTCTCCTGCACTGCAGGCAAATTCTTTACTGACTGCGTTACAAGGGAAGCCCTATGAACAGTTCTCTTGTCTTCTTAGGTAAGTTTATTCATAAATATTTACTTTTTATTTCAATGGTGAATGGGATTGATTCCTTAATTTCTCTTTCTGATTTTTCATTGTTAGTATATGGAAATGCAAGTGATTTCTGTGTATTGATTTTGTATCCTACAACTTTGCTAAATCCACTGATTAGCTCTAGTAATTTTCTGATAGTATCTTTAGGGTTGTCTACGTACAGTATCATGTCATCTGCAAACACTGAGAGCTTTACTTCTTTTCTGATCTGGATTCCTTTCATTTCTTTTTCTTCTGATTGCTGTAGCTAGGACTTCCAGAACTATATTGAATAAGAGCAGTGAAAGTGGACACCCTTGTCTGGTTCCTGATCTTAAGGGGAATGCTTTCAGTTTTTCACCATTGAGAATAATGTTTACTGTAGGCTTATCATATATGGCCTTTACTATGTTGAGGTAGGTTCCCCCTATGTCCATATTTTAAAGAATTTTAACCATAAATGTGTGCTGAATTTTGTCAAAGGCTTTTTCTGCATCTATTGAGATGATAATATGGTTTTTTTTCAATTTGCTAATATAGTGCATCACATTGATTGATTCGCATATATTGAAGAATCCCTGCATTCTTGGAATAAAACCAACTTGATCATGATGTATGAGTTTTTTGATGTGCTGCTGAATTGTGTTTGCTAAAATTTTGTGGAGGATTTTTGCATCTACGTTCATCAGTGATATTGGCCTGTAGTTTTCTTTTCTTGTGTTGTCTTTGCCTGGTTTTGGTATCAGGGTGATGGTGGCCTCGTAGAATGAGTTTGGAAGTGTTCCTTCCTCTGCAATTTTTTGAAACAGTTTTAGAAGGATAGGCATTAACTCTTCTCCAAATGTTTGACAGAATTCTCCTGTGAAGCCATCTGGTCCTGGGCTTTTGTTTCTTGGGATATTTTTGATCACAGCTTCAATTTCAGTGCTTTTAATTGGGTTGTTCACAATTTCTATTTCTTCCTGGTTCAGTGTTAGAAGATTGAACTTTGCTAAAAATCTGTCCATATCTTCCAGGTTATCCATTTTATTGCCATATAGTTGTTCCTGGCAAATAGATAGGGAAACAGTGGCTGACTTTATTTTTCTGGGCTCCAAAATCACTGCAGATGGTGATTGCAGCCATGAAATTAAAAGACGCTTACTCCTTGGAAGGAAAGTTATGACCAACCTAGACAGCATATGGCAACCCACTCCAGTGTTCTTGTGTGGAGAATTCCAGGGACAGGGGAGCCTAGTGAGCTGCCGTCTATGGGGTTGCACAGAGTCGGACACGACTGAAGCGACTTAGCAGCAGCAGCAGCAGGCAGCATATTAAAAAGCAGAGACATTACTCTGCCAACAAAGGTCCATCTAGTCAAGGCTATGGTTTTTCCAGTAGTCACATATGGATGTGAGAGTTGGACTATAAAGAAAGCTGAGTGCAGAAGAATTGATGCTTTTGAACTGTGGTGTTGGAGAAGACTCTTGAGAGTCCCTTGGGCTGCAAGGAGATCCAACCAGTCCATCCTAAAGGAGATCAGTCCTGGGTGTTCATTGGAAGGACTGATGCTGAAGCTGAAACTCCAATACTTTGGCCACCTGATGCAAAGAGCTGACTCATTTGAAAAGACCCTGATGCTGGAAAAGATTGAGGGTGGGAGGAGAAGGGGACGACAGAGGATGAGATGGTTGGATGGCATCATTGACTCAATGGACACGGGTTTGGGTGGACTCCAGGAATTGGTGATGGACAGGGAGGCCTGGTGTGCTGCGATTCATGGGGTCGCAAAGAGTCGGACACGACAGAGACTGAACTGAACTGTTCCTAGTAGTCTCTTATAATCCTTTGTGTTACTGCACTGTCTGTTGTAACCTCTCCTTTTTCATTTCTAATTTTGTTGATTCAATTCTTCTCTCTTTTCTTTCTTGATGAGTCTGGCTAAAGACTTCTCAAATAACAAGCTTTTAGTTTTATTAATCTTTAATATTGTTTCTCTCATTTCATTTTAATTTGTTTCTGCTTGGATCTTTATGATTTCTTTCCTTCTACTACGTTTGGGTTTTCTTTGTTCTTCTTTTTCCATTTGTTTTAGGTGTAAAGTTAGGTTGTCTATTCAATGTTTTTCTTGTTTCTCGAGGTTAGATTGTATTGCTATAAGCTTCCCTCTTAGAACTGCTTTTGCTACATCCCATAGGTTTTGAGTTGTTGTGTTTTCATTGTCACATGTTTCTAGAATTCTTTTTGCTTTTCCTTTTGATTTCTCAGTAACCTGTTGGTTATTTAGAAATGTGTTGTTGAATCTCCATGTGTTTGTTTCTTACAGCTTTTTTTCTTGTAATTGATACCTACTCTCATAGCATTGTGGTCAGAGAAGATGCTTGATATGATTTCAATTTTCTTAAATTTACTGAGCTTTGATTTGTAACCCAAGATGTGGTCTATCCTGGAGAATGTTCCATGTGTACTTAAGAAGAGTATTCTTCTGCATTTGGATGGAATGTCCTGATGATATCAATAAGATCCAGCTCATCTAACATATCATTTCAGACTTGTGTTTCCTTATTAATTTTCTGTTTTGATGATCTGTCCATTGGTGTGAGTGGGTGTTAAAGTTTCCCACTATTATTGTGTTACTGTTAATTTCTTCTTTTATGTCTGTTAGTGTCTCTCTTATGTATTGAGGTGCTCCTATGTTGGAAGCATAGATATTTACAATGGTTACACTTTCCTCTTGGATTGATCCCTCGATCATTATGTAGTGTTCTCCCTTATCTCTTGTAATCTTCTATAAGGTCTATTTTGTCTGATATGAGGATTGCTACTCCAGCTTTCTTTTGCTTCCCATGTGCATCGAAAATATTTTCCATCCTCTCATTTTCAGTCTATATGTGTCTTTAGGTCTGAAGTGGGTTTCTTGTAGACAGCATATATATGGGTCTTGTTTTTGTATCCATTCAGCCTGTCTGTGTCTTTTGGTTGGAGTATTTAATCCATTTACATTTAAAAGTAATTATTGATATATAAGTTCCTGTTGTCATTTTCTTAAATGTTTGAAGTTGATTTTGTAGATCTTTTTTCTTCTGTTTTATATCTTGACTATGTAAGTCCCTTTAGCATTTGTTGTAAAACCGGTTTGGTGGTACTGAATTCTCTTAACTTTTGATTATCTGAAAAGCTTTTTATTTCTCCATCAATTTTGAATGAGATCCTTGCCAGGTACTGTAATCTTGGTTGTAGACTTTTCCCTTTCAATACTTTAAATATATCCTGCCATTCCCTTCTTGCCTACAGAGTTTCTGCTGAAAGATCAACTGTTAAGCATATGCGGTTTCCCTTGTATGTTACTTGTTGCTCCTCCCTTGTTGCTTTTAATATTCCTTCTTTGTGTTTATTTTTTGTTAGCTTGATTAGTATGTGTCTTGGCATGTTTCTCTTTGGGTTTATCCTGTATGAGACTCTGTGCCTTTTGGACTTGATTGACTATTACCTTTTCCATATTGGCGAAATTTTCAACTACAATCTCTTCAAAAAATTTCTCATACCCTTTTTTTTCTCTCTTCTTTTTCTGGGACCCCTATAATTAGAAAGTTGGTACATTTGATATTGTCCCAGAGGTCTCTGAGACTATCCTCAGTTCTTTTCATTCTTTTTACTTTACACGGCTCTTAAGTTATTTCCACCATTTTGTCTTCCAGTTCGCTGGTTCATTCTTCTGCTTCAGATATTCTGCTATTGATTCCTTCTAGAGTATTTTTACTTTCAGTAATTGTGTTGTTTGTCTCTGTATGTTTATTCTTTAATAATTCTAGGTCTTTGTTAATTGATTCTTGCATTTTCTCCATTTTGTTTTCAAGGTTTTTGATCATCTTTATTATCATTATTCTGAATTATTTTTCAGGTAGTTTGCCTATTTCCTCCTCATTCATTTGGACTTCTGTGTTTTCAGTTTGGTCCTTTATTTGTATAGTATTTCTATGCCTTTTCATTATTTTTTTTTTAACTTATTGTGCTTGAGGTCTTCTTTTCCCAGGCTTCAAGGTTTAATTCTTCCTTCCTTTTGGTTTCTGCCCTACTAAGGTTGGTCCTTGTCATACTGTTCATGGGGTTCTCAAGGCAAGAATACTGAAGTGAATTGCCATTCCCTTCTCCAGTGGACCATGCTGCTGTTTCAAATCCTGAAAGATGATGCTGTGAAAGTGCTGTACTCAATATGCCAGCAAGTTTGGAAAACTCAGCAGCGGCCACAGGACTCGAAAAGGTTAGTTTTCATTCCAATCCCAAAGAAAGGCAATGCCAAAGAATGCTCAAACTACCGCACAATTGCACTCATCTCACATGCTAGTAAAGTAATGCTCAAAATTCTCCACGCCAGGCTTCAGCAATACGTGAACTGTGAACTCCCTGATGTTCAAGCTGGTTTTAGAAAAGTCAGAGGAACCAGAGATCAAATTGCCAACATCCGCTGGAACATGGAAAAAGCAAAAGAGTTCCAGAAAAACATCTATTTCTGCCTTATTGACTATGCCAAAGCCTTTGACAGTGTGGATCACAATAAACTGGAAAATTCTTCAAGAGATGGGAATACCAGACCACCTAACCTGCCTCTTGAGAAATCTGTATGCAGGCTAGGAAGCAACAGTTAGAACTGGACATGGGACAACAGACTGGTTCCAAATAGGAAAAGGAGTGCATCAGGGCTGTATATTGTCACCCTGCTTATTTAACTTATATGCAGAGTACATCATGTGAAATGCTGGACTGGCAGAAACACAAGCTGGAATCAGGATTGCCGGGAGAAATATTAATAAGCTCAGATATGCTGATGACACCACCCTTATGGCAGAAAGTGAAGAGGAGCTAAAAAGCTTCTTGATGAAAGTGAAAGAGGAGAGTGAAAAAGTGAAGAAGGCTGAGCGCCAAAGAATTGATGTTTTTGAACTGTGGTGTTGGGGAAGACTCTTGTGAGTCCCTTGGACTGCAAGGAGATCCAACCAGTCCATTCTGAAGGAGATCAGCCCTTGGATTTCTTTGGAAGTCATGATGCTGAAGCTGAAACTCCAGTACTTTGGCCACCTCATGCGAAGAGTTGACTCATTGGAAAAGACTCTGATGCTGGGAGGGATTGGGGGCAGGAGGAGAAGGGGACGACAGAGGATGAGATGGCTGGATGGCATCACTGACTTGATGGACGTAAGTCTGAGTGAACTCCGGGAGACGGTGATGAACAGGGAGGCCTGGCGTGCTGCGATTCATGGGGTCGCAAAGAGTTGGACACGACTGAGTGACTGAACTGAACTGAAGGTTGGTCAGGTGATTTGTGAAAGCTTCTTACAGGGTGAGATTTGTGCTGAGTTTCTGTTTGTTTTTCCTCCAAGGGGCAAGGCTGAGTGAGGTGGTCATCCTGTCTGCTGATGATTGGGTTTGTGTTTTTGTTTTGTTTGTTGTTCAGATGAGGCATCCTGCACAGGGTGCTACAGGTGGTTGGGTGATGCCAGGTCTTGTAGTCCAGTGATTTCCCTTGTGTGAGTTCTCACTATTTGATACTCCCTAGGGTTAGTTCTCTGGTAGTCTAGTGTCTTGGAGTCAGTGCTCCCACCCAAAGGCTCAGGGCTTGATCTCTTTTCAGGAATAAAGATCCCACACGTGGTTTGTTATGGCATGAAGTGAGAGTAAAACAAATATCCAAAAGTGAGAAACCAAAGATAAACCCCAGACAAATGGCAGTTACAAAATCAGGCAAATAATAATTAAAATAATGAATATACACATATACCTATACACCCATGAGCAAAGTGAAAACAGTCCAACAAAAATAAAGTACAGTATACTAACACATATATATGGAATTTAGAAAGATGGTAATGATAACCCTGTATGCAAGACAGCAAAAGAGACACAGATGTATAGAACAGTCTTTTGGACTCTGGGAGAGGGAGAGGGTGTGATGATTTGGGAGAAAGGCACTGAGACATCTATAATGTCATATAAGAAATGAATCGCCAGTCCAGGTTCGATGTAGGATACAGGATGCTTGGGGCTGGTGCACTGGGATGACCCAGAGGGATGATACAGGGAGGGAGGAGGGAGGGGGTTCAGGATGGGGAACAAGTGTATACCCATGGTGGATTCATGTTGACGTATGGCAAAACCAATACAATATTGTAAAGTAAAAAAATAAAATAAAAATATTTCTGTTAAGAAAAAGTACAGTAGATTGACCCAGTGTACAAAGGAAATTAAAAATTATATTTACCAGTTAAGAACAAAACTAACTAAAGCACAAACTGGAAAACAAAACTAACGCAAGGTGTCAAGTTGGGAACAAAGCAATGAAAAGAAAAAAACTAACAAATATGTTGAGAGGAAAGGAAAGAAAGAAAAGACAGAATAGATATGCAAAGTTAAATAGATGAAGATTTATATACATTAAAGATTAACTGCAAGGGGAAAAGAACGTAGGAAAGGCAATCAAAGGAATAAATGTAGAAAAAAGTAGTAGTTTTTTTTTTTAATTAAAACTTAGAATTATACAAAATAGAAAGAAAAAAAAAACAGAAGAAAGAAAATAGGGGGAAAAAATAAAGGCAAACTCCATAGAACTGCAAAAGCCCAATGTAGAGGCAAAGGTTTATAGCAACAATAAAGAAGTGTGACTGAATATACACATATACATTTACACCCATAAGCAAAATCAAAACAGTCCAACAAAAATATAGTACAATAGATTGACCCAGAGAACAAAGGAAACCAAAAATTATATCTACTAGAATAACAAAATGTTATTAATAACAAAATGTTGACAGGAAAAGAAAGAATAGACATGCAAAGTTAAAAAGAGGTAGATAAAGATCTATATACATTAAAGAGTAACTGCAAGGGGAAAAGAACAGTAGGAAAGGCAAACAAAGGAATAAATGCACAAAAAATATAATTGGTTTAAAAAAATTAAAATTATAAAAAAGAGAAAAGAAAAAAATGGAAGAAGAAAGAACAAAAAAGGAAAACTCCACAGCACTGCAAAAGCCCAACATAGAGGCAGAGGTTTATAACAACAATAAAAAATGTGGCTGGAAAAAAAAAAAAAGCTGAAATGCTTAATTAGATTTCATAGTGCCAATAAAATCGACAACTACAGCAGAGGGGGAAGAAAAGAAGATAAACCAAATAAAAGAAAAGGCTCCAAAAGAATCTACAGAACAAGTCAAAACATCAGAATAATGAAGGTTTTTCTTGAGTCATGGCTATCAAAGTCCTTTCCCTCTCTGGGAGTCACAGTCCACCTCACCTCCCTAGGATGCCCTCCAACACTGCGCTGATCTCTGGACCTGCTGTGGGGGCAGCTCAGATTCTAATCCAGTCCTACTCCTCTGTGTTCTTGCCTCCAATGTCCACAGCTTCAGAATTAGTGCATTTTCTTTTGTGGGAGCTTTCAATGACATTTTATATATTCCATAGACTCAGAATCTGCATAATTGATTGTGTGGATTTAATCTGCAGCTTGTACAGCTGGTAGGAAGGTTTTGGGTCTTCTTCCTTAGTCACACTGCCCCTTGGTTTCAACTGTGGTTTTATTTCCACCTCTACATGTGGGTCGTCCACTGGGGGTTGCTCCTGAGGCTGCCCTGGAGGACTTGGGTTTGCCCCTGTGAGGGCCAGGTGTGGAGGTGGTGCAGCTGCTTGGTTTGCAGGGGTTCTGGCAGTAGCAGGTCCTCAGGGGAGTTGGCAGCTAGGGCAGCAGGAAATATAGTGCTCTAGAAGGGTATGGCCGGAGAAGGCAATGGCACCCCACTCCAGTACTCTTGCCTGGAAAATCCCATGGAGGGAGGAGCCTGGAAGGCTGCAGTCCACGGGGTCGCTGAGGGTCAGACACGACTAAGTGACTTCACTTTCACTTTCATGCATTGGAGAAGGAAATGGCAACCCACTCCAGTGTTCTTCCCTGGAGAATCCCAGGGACAGCGGAGCCTGGTGGGCTGCCATCTCTGGGGTCGCAGAGAGTCGGACACAACTGAAGCGACTTAGCAGCAGCAGAAGGGTATGGCAACCAGTATTGGCCAATACACTGCAGTATTCTTGCTTGGAGAACCCCCCTCGCTGACAAAGAAGCCTGGCAGGCCACAGTCTACAAGGTCACAAAGAGTCAAACAGGACCGAAGCAACCCTGTGTGCAGAGACGCAAGATTTTTTGCCTGTGGCTGCTCTGCCCCAGTGAGAGTTGAGGGTGAAGGTGGTGAAGCTGGTTTGCTTGCAGGGACCCTGGCAGTGCCAAGTGTGCAGGGACACGGACTGCCACGGGGGCAGAAGTTATGGCCCTATCAGAGTTTTTTTTCGAGCCTCTTGTAGCTGGTGATCAGAAGGCCTCTTTGGCCAGTCTTTCTCTGTAACTCCGCTTCCAGGCACTTAGAGGGCTCCCTTGCCTGGGGTCCTTCTCTGTTGTTCGGCACATAAGGCACATAGATGGGGCCCTCTGACTGGGTTCTTACCTGTAGATCAGTGAGTCAGGCACTTAAAGGGGCACCCTAGGTGGGGTCCTACTCTAGATTGGCCACCAGTCACTTAAAAGAGCACCCTGGGTGGGGTCCTACTCTGTAGTTCAGTGTGAGAGGCATTTGATGGGTCAACCTCTCTATTGTTCAGCTGCTGATGCTGGGGTGTAGGGAGAGCGAGGCTAAGGACTCGGCAGCATTGCTTGCTTCCATGGCTGCCTGGCTTTCCTCCATAGGCATTTTCCATCACAATCTCCTCCCTCACCTCCTCTCAATCCATCTCTCCAGTCAGCAGCAGCCTTCGCCCTGGGATCGCGCCACACTCCGCAAGCTCTAGCTCCCAGCTGCTGCACCTTCCAGGGACCTGCATCCCTGTCCGGGGCATGTACGGCTATGGCAAGGACTGTCTGATTCTCATTCCATTTAGGCTGCCACAGATCAGCTGTTTCACTCTCAGCCTTAAATGTTTCTGCTCTGACTCAGACAATTGCCCAGATATGGAGATCGGACACCTGGCTTCAGTTCCCCACCCACCGAGGGCAGGTCCAGTCCTACTAACACCCCTGTTTCTCTGCCTAGCTCCTGCGTCCTCCTGAGTTTTGTGTGGTTCTATACATTCTTTTCCTCTGGTCAGGCACTCCGGCCAGCTCTCAGCTGGTGTTCTGCATGCACTTCTGTGTCTGAAGGTGTATTCCTGATGTATCCGTGGAGAGAGATGTGCTCCACGTCCACCTGCTCCTCCACCATCTTGTTCTCTCAGGTTTTGTTTTGTTTAACATTTTTCAGTGTTCATCATACTGTCTGGCATACAGTTTCCAGTGAACAGCTGCTGAGCAGGGCACATCCCAGGTCTATATTCAGCCATTAACCTTATTTTGATTTCTTGAGCCTAGTTCTATACAGAAAATTTATTTGTTCAACAAATACTTGATGTATCACTTATTAAGTGCCGATTCATACCCCTCTGGGCACTTGAAAAATATTAGCATATTTAATCTTTCCACAACCCTAGGAATTAGATATGATAATATCTTCTCACTTTATAATTGAGAAAACTGAGGCACAACAAGGATAAACAGCAGGCCCCAAAACATGGGTCCCCAGCCTCTGGGATGTAATGCCTGATGATCTGAGGTAGAGATGAAGTCACAATAATAATAAAGTGCACAATACATGTAATGCACTTGAAATATACCCAAACCATCCCCAATCCTGTTGGTGGAAAAATTGTCTTCCACAAAATCAGTCCCTGGTGCCAGAATGGTTGGGGGCCCCTGCCCTAAAGCATGTGCCAACAGTTAGCTCCTGCTAGGGCTGGGCTTTGGACCCAGGGAGCCTGGCTCTGGAGTCCACACTCTTAACTATCATGCTACATTTCCAGTCTTCTATCTGACCTCTGTGACTCCCTTTCTAGATAGTTCACTGTCCTCCTCGCATCCCCCAAACAGTGCAAGCTGATTGGCCCATTCATAGCACTATGCTTCCAACCCCACCTCCCACACCCGGCCAACCTCTTCCTAACCCATCGAGTGGCATCTCCCATTCCTACACTCTATTTACCTGAATCTAAGATGCTGTTCAAGATTTACAGTTTCCCCCTCCCCGCACGAAGAAGTCAACTTTCCTTCTGTTCACTCTAATTTCTCCTGTCTCAGTCCATTCCACTTGCAAGTAAGGACAATAACTTGTCTTCTTTCCTCCTATCCCGCTGAACTGTAATTACTGAGAGAGCAGGGCCCAAAGGATTCTTTTGCATTTGTGTCTTGAGAATGACTCTCTTAATGCCTTAAGACAGCCGCAGAAAATTCCTCATGATTTGAAGCATTAGGATGCAGGGCACATACTCCGTCTCATTTTTCCTCCTCTGAGCATATTTGGAAACAAGGGATAAGGCAGTCTCATTTGACAAAAGCTAGTCTAGAGTGACATCTGGTGGTCATTTCTCAAAAGATCACACACGTTCACTGTTCCTTGTATGTCACAATTGTGCTACCCATTAGGACAGCAGGAAGAATCTGGTGAGACCAGGTGAACAGAAAGCCCTCTATACTCAATCATAAAAACACAGCGCACCTTCCCTCAAGATGGGAGACCTTGGGTGCTAAGGCCCAGATTTAGAGAAAGAAGGTAAAGTCCCATATTTCAGTCCTGGCTATTCACCCCTACAGAACAGGCAAGCTTCTTCCCCTCTCTGGGCCTCAGTTGCTTACGGGTTTTTTTCCCCAACTGGGATTAAACTCTAAGTACTTTCCTCTCTTAGGGCTTCCCTGGTGGTTCAATGATAAGGAATCTGCTTGTCAATGCAGCAGACACAGGTTTGATCCCTGGGTCAGGAATATCCCCTGGAGAAGGAAACGGAACCCACTCCAGTATACTTGCCTGGGAAATCCCATGGACAGAGGAGCCTGGAGGCTACAGTTCATGGGGTTACAAAACAGTTGGATAACACTTCGCAACTAAACAATAATAACACTTTTCTCTCTACAAAATAGAGTATCTCCTGTAAATAAAAACATAAAATCCTCCTAAATTCCCAGGACCAAGGAAAGTTGGTAGTTACAATCTATTTAAATACTCCTTTGCTTTAAAAAAAAAATTATTGGAGTACAGTGACTTGATAATGTTGTATTAGTTTCTGCTGTATAGCAAGGTGAATCAACCATACATATACTCATATCCCCTCTGTTTTGGATTTCCTTCCCGCGTAGGTCACCACAGGGCACCGAGTAGACTTCCCAGTGCTACACAGCAGGTCCTCATTCATTCTCTGTTTTGCACACAGCAGTGTAAATGTGTCATGCCCAGCCTCCCAGTTCATCCCACCTCTCCTTTCCCCCTTTGCTGCCCATGTTTGCTCTGTGTCTGTAAATACCACTTAACACTAGTCCTTAAACAACAACAAAAAAAATGAACCAAAATAAAGAAGCTAAAGGTATGCTCATAAAAGTAGTAAGAACAGTGCCACTCATACCCTTAAGAGTGTAGGGGTTAACACAAGCTGTGCTAAGTAGCTTTCTTTGTGTTGCTTCACACTGTTGGATACCGACAGAATGCTGGGAACTCATCACCAGCAGGCAGTAAGTCACAACTTACGTACTTGTTTTTCCAGGAGCCACTGAGAAAGAGGAAGGGACCTCACAAAAGCCCCCACATTGAGACATACACCATAGGCATCAACACTGGATTAAGAACTCTGCCTGCCCTCGCCTGACTGTGCTCCCCTTTCCCACAGCCCTTCTGCAGCCATACAGGAGTGAGACGCAGCCTTGTAAGTGAACAATCTGGAATGGAAAGACAGAGGAGCAGGTAGCAGAGCTAACCCACTGTTTCCCAACTTTTCCGCTGGAGGCAGCCAAGAAGGAACCAGGCTTAAACTGGAGGAGGGGTCAAGTTTGAAACTGGAAGGAACACTGAGGCTCTGATGTTAGAATGAATGGATTTTTTTTTTTTAGCCTGGAAAATGAGACTATTTATTATTATTTTTGAAAGTGACAGAAAAAGCTATAAAACATACCCAATGTATTGTCAGGGACGGCAAAAAGAGGTCTGACATAATACAGAAGGACAGCGATGGGGGAAAAGATCAAACTTGTTTTCTGTTTGAGAAGGACTTATCCTATCCAGTTCACTCACTAACCCATATGTACTCTCTGAACGCAGTAAAACAGTCCATTTTGAAAGAAAACTAAGCAAAAGCAAGAACCCCCCACAAAACCTCTGAAAGAATGGAAGAGGCATGAAATACAAGAACACAGCATGCTCCAGCTGCTTGGCTCTGTCAAGGAAATTAGATAAAACATAAAGGGCCTGAAGCAGGAAATAAATTTATAACACACAGTGAAAAGAAAGCTAGCAGAGGAAAGGAATACAGATACTATGTGAACTCTCTAAAACGACAGGGAGTTATCCACAGCAGATTTGGCATTCACTAAAAATAATGAGTTGGTGACACGAGGGCAGGCTTGAGAAAAATCACAGAATGCAGACGTGAAAAGAAAAAAAAGACTAAGGTGGTGAGAGAAAATCTAATATATATTTTGTGAAAGATCATAGAGGGCTATTATATTAAAATTGCTCTCCCTGAAGAGGAGAAAAAAAAAATAATTGCAACAGAAAAGAATTATTCAAATATACTGGGGGGGAAAGTAATTTAAAAGACGAGTTTATCTGAAGGCCCAGTGAGTTTCCTGTTTTCCAGGAAATGTTAATAAATACTACCACAAATATATTCTGATTGAGGTATATTTTAAAATTAAAAGTATCCTACAAGAATAGGGAACAGAAGGAGTGGCTATTGAAATAGGAAATATATATATATAATAGGCCCTGATCCTCCGTGTACATGCAAGCAGTTAAGAGCTATGTCAACATAGTTTGGAAAGGGAACGACATATTTAAAGAATAGTCCATCCAACAAATTTTTCAATATATATATTTTATATATTGTATCAGTTCACTTCAGTTCAGTCGCTCAGTCGTGTCTGACTCTTTGTGACGCCATGACTCGCAGCACGCCAGGCCTCCCTGTCCATCAGCATCTCCCGGAGTTCACTCAGACTCACATCCATCAAGTCAGTGATGCCATCCAGCCATCTCATCCTCTGTCGTCCCCTTCTCCTCCTTCCCCCAATCCCTTCCAGCATCAGAGTCTTTTCCAATGAGTCAACTCTTCGCATGAGGTGGCCAAAGTACTGGAGCTTCAGCTTTAGCATCATTCCTTCCAAAGAAATCCCAGGGCTGATCTTCAGAATGGACTGGTTGGATCTCTTTGCAGTCCAAGGGACTCTCACGAGTCTTGTCCAACACCACAGTTCAAAAGCATCAATTCTTCGGCACTCAGCTTTCTTCACATCCATACATGACCACACGAGAAACCATAGCCTTGACTAGATGGACCTTAGTCAGCAATGTAATGTCTCTGCTTTTGAATATACTGTCTAGGTTGGTCATAACTTTTCTTCCAAGGAGTAAGTGTCTTTTAATTTCATGGCTGCAGTCACCATCTGCAGTGATTCTGGAGCCCAAAAATATAAAGTCTGACACTGTTTCTACTGTTTCCCCATCTATTTCCCATGAAGTGATGGGACCAGATGCAATGATCTTCATTTTCTGAATGTTGAGCTTTAAGCCAACTTTTTCGCTCTCCTCTTTCACTTTCATCAAGAGGCTTTTTAGCTCCTCTTCACTTTCTGCCATAAGGGTGGTGTCATCTGTATATCTGAGGTTATTGATATTTCTCCCGGCAATCTCTATTCCAGCTTGTGTTTCTTCCAGTCCAGCATTTCTCATGATGTACTCTGCATATAAGTTAAATAAGCAGGGTGACAATATACAGCCTTGACGTACTCCTTTTCCTATTTGGAACCAGTCTGTTGTTCCATGTCCGGTTCTAACGGTTGCTTCCTGACCTGCATACAGATTTCTCAAGAGGCAGGTCAGGTGGTCTGTATTCCCATCTCTTGAAGAATTTTCCACAGTTTATTGTGATCCACACTGTCAAAGGCTTTGGCATAGTCAATCAAGCAGAAATAGATGTTTTTCTGGAACTCTCTTGCTTTTTCCATGATACAGCGGTTGTTGGCAATTTGATCTCTGGTTCCTCTGTCTTTTCTAAAACCAGCTTGAACATCAGGGAGTTCACGGTTCACATATTGCTGAAGCCTGGCTTGGAGAATTTTGAGCATTACTTTACTAGCACGTGAGATGAGTGCAATTGTGCGGTAGTTTGAGCATTCTTTGGCATTGCCTTTCTTTGGGATTGGAATGAAAACTGACCTTTTCCAGTCCTGTGGCCACTGCTGAGTTTTCCAAACTTGCTGGCATATTGAGTGCAGCACTTTCACAGCATCATCTTTCAGGATTTGAAATAGCTCTCCTGGAATTCCATCACCTCCACTAGCTTTGTTCGTAGTGATGCTTTCTAAGGCCCACCTGACTTCACATTCCAAGATGTCTGGTTCTAGATTAGTGATCACATCATCATGATTATCTGGGTCGTGAAGATCTTTTTTGTACATTTCTTCTGTGTATTCTTGCCACCTCTTCTTAATATCTTCTGCTTCTGTTAGGTCCAGACCATTTCTGTCCTTTATCAAGCCCATCTTTGCATGAAATGTTCCCTTGGTATCTCTAATTTTCTTGAAGAGATCTCTAGTCTTTCCCATTCTGTTGTTTTCCTCTATTTCTTTGCATTGATCGCTGAAGAAGTCTTTCTTATCTCTTCTTGCTATTCTTTGGAAATCTGCATTCAGACGCTTATATCTTTCCTTTTCTCCTTTGCTTTTCGTCTCTCTTCTTTTCACAGCTATTTGTAAGGCCTCCCTAGACAGCCATTTTGCTTTTTTTATTGTATATATACATTTACATGTATTTCTGTACACACACACACACATATACACATTCAGATTTATGTGTTTACTCTGACCTGGTCTCCTGAATTCCAAACTCATTCAAGTTCTATCCTGTATCTCCCCATGATCATCTGATAGACGTTTCAAAGTATAATTTCCAAAACCAAACTTCCAATCTTCCCCTGAAAACTAGGTTCCAGTTTTTAATTTAGGTAAATGAAAAATGCAATTTCTAGTTACTCAAACAAAAAGAAAAAAATAGTGGAGTTATCTTATGTTTCACACACACATACACACAGACACACCCCTCTCTCTCTCTCTCTCTCTGAGTGTTTGGAAACTGCACTGGATCTACTTTGAAAGCACAGCCCAAAGCAAACCTTTCTTACTGCCTCCACTGCTATCACCAATTCCATGGCACTGTCATTTCTCACTGGAATTATTAGAATAGCTTCCAACTGTCTCTCTGCTTTTATCCTTGCCCTCATACTGTCCATGCTTAGGGTGATCCCATGTTTCCTCGTCTAACCTAGGACATTGTGAATGTGAAAGAGGCCAGGACAATAGGCATAAACTAAGACTGTCCTGCACAAGCGAGGGCGTGTGGTCACCCTATCTAAACATGCAGCCAATAAGTCTTTTTAAAACAAAAGTCACACTCTGTGAGTCCCCTGCTCAGAGATTTCTCAGCTCACTTGCTGTAGAAGCCACAGTGCTTCCAGTGTCCCAGAAAGCTCCCCATGATCCAGCACCCTGAGGCTTCTCATTGCCTCCCTGCCTCCACATTGCCTCCTTTTCTCCTTCCCCATTTGCTCCAACCCCACGTTCCTGATTTTTCTAGAAATTGTCAGGCACATTCCTGCATCAGAGCCTCTGTCTTGGGGTTCCTACCTGGAACACTTTTTCCTCCTGCATTTTAGCTGTATATATTATTTTCTCAATCCCTTCCACTTTTTGCTCAGATATCAGCTTCTCAGCAGAACATCCTGACAATCTTATTTAAAAATGGTAACCTCCTATGTTATTTCTTTCTCTATTTTGCTTCACTCAGGATGACAATCTCTAGGTCCATCCATGCTGCTGCAAATGGCATCATTTCATTCTTTTTATGGCCGAGTAATGTTCCATTGTATATATATACCACATCTTCTTTGTCCTTTCCTCTGTTGATGGGCATACAGAGGTTACCATATCTTGGCTATTGTAAATAGTGTTGCTACGACATTGGGATACATTCTTTTGGACCATGTTTTTCTCCATAAACATGCCTATGAGTGGGACTGCAGGATCACATGGTTTTTTAGTTTTTATTTATTTATTTATTTATTTTTTTTTTTGTGATTTCACATTTTATTTTTTTTATTTTTTTTTTTTTATGTTTGTAATCAACCTTTAGTGGGAGATCCCCTGGGGAAGATCTCCTTGAAATCTTTTTTTTTTTTTTTTAAATTTTTATTTTTTAGTTTTTTATTTTTTAAATTTTAAAATCTTTAATTCTTACATGCATTCCCAAACATGAACCCCCCTCCCATCTCCCTCCCCATAACATCTTTCTGGGTCGGAACCTCCATACTGTTCCCCATAGTGGCTGTACCAATTTATATTCTCACCAACTGTGCAGGTGAGTTCTTTTGGAAGTAATGACCTAAATATGAAAAGAATTTTAAAAAGAATAGATCATGTATAACTGAATCACTTTGCTGTATATTCAGAACAATCACAACATTGTTAATTAACTATAGTTCAATATAAAATTACTAGTTGTTTTTTTTTTATTTTTTATTTTTTTTTTAGTTTTTTATTTTTTAAATTTTACAATCTTTAATTCTTACATGCATTCCCAAACATGAACCCCCCCTCCCACCTCCCCTCCCCATAACATCTTTCTGGGTCATCCCCATGCACCAGCCCCAAGCATGCTGCATCCTGCGTCAGACATAGACTGGCGATTCAATTCACATGATAGTATACATGTTAGAATGTCATTCTCCCAAATCATCCCACCCTCTCCCTCTCCCTCTGAGTCCAAAAGTCCGTTATACACATCTGTGTCTCTTTCCCTGTCTTGCATACAGGGTCGTCATTGCCATCTTCCTAAATTCCATATATATGTGTTAGTATACTGTATTGGTGTTTTTCTTTCTGGCTTACTTCACTCTGTATAAATTACTAGTTTTTAAAAACATGGTAACCTCCTACCCCAGGCCCCCCATGTTTCTCCCCTTGCTCATTTTTATAGCGTTCATAACCTACATATATTCTACATAATTTGTTTATCATGCTCTTTGTCTTCTCCCATCACTGTCCTGTAAGTTTCATAAAGGCAGAATTTTACGTTTTTGTTCTTTCTCTTGTCTAGTACTCATAATATGGCAGAATGTGGAAATAAACAAATGCTATTTACTCTGAGCTTGCTAGGGCAAGTGTCTTGGCCACAATCACTGAGTATTCACAGAGACTTAACGGCGGGGAGAAGACTGGGGAGGCTTTATAGTGCCAAGAGAGATCTGAGATGTGCCCTGATTGGAAGCTGTCAGCCTGGAGAAGCTAAAGGTAGGCAAATTATTGATAGAAGTAGGCATCCACATGATCGGTTAGGAAATGCATAGTCAGCCTTCTGTGCAGATTCTAAGTTGGAAGAGGGACAAATACTAAGGATATTATGAGTTACTAATCAAATCCTTAGCATTTGGGGCCAATTGTTACACAAAATTTTGTTTGCCTTCCTGGAGATAGCGGAATATGACTTCCTGTAAGTCTGACTCATAGCAGGCTGGCTTCTGGGCTGGTTAATGGAGACAGGAGGGTTGGTTTCTGGACAGATTGCTATAGACGGTGGGTCAGAGTTTCGTTTTTGTATATGGTCAGGTCATTGTCCATTTGTGCATTCAGTCTCTCAAGCACCTAGCGTAGGATAGGTGCTCAATTAATAATTGCTGAGTAAATGAATATCACCTTATTTCTATAAAATTTCAAACTTTGTAATTGCAAACAAAATAATGCTTAAAGATAGAAACATACATGATAGAAATATGACTATAAACAGTGATAATTATAAACTATATATTTAAATGAAATATATATTATCTGAAATAAGGATAAACCAAAATATAATGAAGTTCTGATACTAAAGTGGTCAACATGCTATTTGTATCATAGATGTGATGATGAAAGAGAATTTCTTTATAATAAACATTATAATCTAGTAAAAAAATAAGCTGCCATCAATCAATCTTTTAGCACTTAAAGATACAGTACTGACATGCATAAAGTAACCTCTGGAGACACTGAAGGAAAAAGTTACAAAAAATAGTGGGAAACTACTTATCTCATAAAACTTGACATTTTTAGTGAATAAAAGTAAATTATTATTAAGGGGATTTTAATAATATAGTAAACAAGATGAAATACACTCCTTAAGGTATCAATATAGCATTTTTAAAAATTGACTACCTAATATGGCACAAGGAAAAACTTTTTTAAAAAGCTATTAAGTAAGAAAATACTAACTTTATTTTTTAATCTTTGCAATAAAAACAGATATAAATAATAAAAAGCAAAAGCCAAATAGGAAAAACAGCAGCAGTAACACTGGCAGCTTATAAAATGTAACTGAACAACTTAGAAATGCAAATCTCTCTCCTAATAGCTCTTCTATCACAAAAGAAATAAAACTTCAAGTATAGACTTGCATCTAGCAATGTGGTGCACTGGATTTTTAACAAGATCTGGATAAATTATAACCAACATATTTGTTAGTTCATTGCTAAGCATTCAAGAAAATAAGGGGATGTAAACAGCAATGGTTTGCTGAAATCAGAGTCCTAAGCTAATATAATAGCCACGGTTGCCCTCAAAGCAAATGGACAAAAGACAATGGGAGACTCTAAACCCTTACATAGTTTGATGGTAAATTCTTGGCTTGGCTTCTTAGCCTGGAGAGGCTTTTCAAATCCTTGTGAAAAAGCGAATTCCGTGTAAATATCTAAGATTCCTTGTGAAAAGTTACAGCAGAGTGTAGATGGTCAGTGACTATTTCTGCTGCTCTTATGTAAACAAACAGGCCAAAGTTAATAAGACTAGACTAATTCTGCAACAAGTTAGTCTTACTATGATTATCTTTGATAAAAATGAAGATGTCCCAAGAGAAAGAAATGGCAACCCATTCCAGTATTCTTGCCTGGGAAATCCCATGGACAGAGGAGCCTGGTGGGCTACAGTCCATGAGGTTGCAAAGAGTCGGACATGACTGAGCATGCATATAGGCCCTTGTAAAGTTCTGGAGTTGAACTTAGACTTCCCATTAAGCCAAGAACCACAAAGCAGTGTTACATGCTGAAAGAGTCTGCCTACCAGCAAGGGGAAACTTCTAGGAATCCTAGCTACAATATCTCCACATCGAAGAATCCTTTGAGAATATTAACTCCTAGCCTGCTCTCACCTAGGTCTAGAATTAAAATAGATAGCATCTGCCTGGCCATGGAAAGCCCAAGCCAAGAAGATAAAGGAGTCCCTGATTCACAGCACCTCCTGGTGTCTAACAGAAGCAAATAAGACGTGAACCCAGACCTCCCTATCTTAGGGTCTGTGATATTCTGTGATCAAGTTCAATGCTAAAAGTGCTCATTAAAATACAAAACAAAAAATATAGAAACCATAAATGAGAGTCAGCTGATTTTGACCCCAGAGGATTTCAAATATTGGAATTACCAATAGACAGAATAGGTAAATCTCAATATATTAATTTTTGAGAGCTATGAAATGAAATAAAAGTGAATAAGAAAACGCAAATTTTAGAAAAAGATTTTATGGCAAGAGGATGCCACAGGAGCCCACACAGGCGTCTTGACAGAAGGGACACTGTTCCTTTTCTTAGGGCAGAGGGTGGGATCACAGGTGTTGGGTTATTATTATGTACCATAACATACATCCAATATTATGAATAACCTTTGTTTCAAATACTGCATGAAAAGCAACTTGAACAGTTAAAAATCTTTGTGCACATTTTGTTTCTTCCTGAAACCTCATAAAATATTTCAAATATTTTTAATGGTGTAAATCAAGCCACAAGAACAAAAAGAACAGGAGAGGTGAAACAGGTATACAGAGGAGGGTGGGTGCTTCCTGGAGTTCTCTAGTCTCCCACACCAGCCCCTGCAGCCCAGCAGTGCTTCTCCATCTGGCTGCTTCCAGCTCCACTTTCATCTTCTACTCCCAGAAACATACCCCACAGGCTTTTGATGCTGGCTTCCCCTTATCCTGCCAGACTACACTCTTGCACAGCATCTTTTTAAAAAACAACTCTGTGCCTTGATATCTATCACAGGTATTGTATTTAGACTGATGGATCCATAGCTTTGTGTCCTCTGAAGGGACTTCATTAGATATAGACTACTTGCTCTTTCCCAGGCACAACTCAAGCACCAGGGCCTATTTCCTCCAGCAACCAAATCAATCTCCTTTCTTATTCCACAAACTCAGGCAAATGCTTCTTCCCTTCATCCATTCTGGCAAAAAGGTTTACCCTTTGGGAGGGTAAACAGAAGGTTCCTGAGCACCAGGCACAGGACACCACAACAAAGCAGCGATACCACAACACAAACAGGAGCATTAAGAACCATGTCCAATTCACATGATAGTATACATGTTAGAATGTCATTCTCCCAAATCATCCCACCCTCTCCCTCTCCCTCTGAGTCCAAAAGTCCGTTATACACATCTGTGTCTCTTTCCCTGTCTTGCATACAGGGTCGTCATCTTCCTAAATTCCATATATATGTGTTAGTATACTGTATTGGTGTTTTTCTTTCTGGCTTACTTCACTCTGTATAATCGGCTCCAGTTTCATCCATCTCATCAGAACTGATTCAAATGAATTCTTTTTAACGGCTGAGTAATACTCCATTGTGTATATGTACCACAGCTTTCTTATCCATTCATCTGCTGATGGACATCTAGGTTGTTTCCATGTCCTGGCTATTATAAACAGTGCTGCGATGAACATTGGGGTACATGTGTCTCTTTCAATTCTGGTTTCCTCGGTGTGTATGCCCAGCAGTGTGTGAATTGAATCGCCAGTCTATGTCTGACGCAGGATGCAGCATGCTTGGGGCTGGTGCATGGGGATGACCCAGAAAGATGTTATGGGGAGGGAGGTGGGAGGGGGGTTCATGTTTGGGAATGCACGTAAGAATTAAAGATTTTAAAATTCAAAAAATAAAAAACTAAAAAAAAAAAAAAAAAAAAAAAAAAAAAAAAAAAGAACCATGTCCATCAAAATACGAAAATTCATAAGACACGGCACATCTAGGTACAATGTAATGTTTGAGTGGGTTGCCATTTTCTTCTCCAGGGGATCTTCCTGACCCAGAGATCAAACCCGGGTCTCTCACACTGCGAGCAAATTTTTTACCATCTGAGCTATCCAGGAAGTCAACTGTAGAGCACTAAATCAAAAAGAAGGATTTAAAAACTAGAGAGGAGAGATGGTTTTTCTGTTAAAAAGAACAATTTAACTACGGTAGGTTTCTTAACAGCAAAAATTGAAGCCAGAGAGTAAATGTCAATCTAGAAATATGCACCTGATAAAACTATCTAGAAATAATGTTTTCAGCAAATAATTCTGAGAGCTTGCCATCAGCAGAACCTTAAGAAATTCCCAAAGGTAGTCCCAATTCAAGTTCCTAATTTCATGATTGTGAAAAACTACAAAGGACCTAGATAGAAGTTCTGAAGTTTTTTAAAAGGGAGAAAAAATTTGATAAATGTCAACATATAAACTTTGTATTAAAATAGTATCAGTTGTCATCTTCAAAAAATGATAAACACTAGAAAAACTGCATTAAATTGGGAGTGATCAGAGATAAAATACTCTAAGTCCCTTGCAATTTGAGTAGAAAAGGTTAATAAGCTAGCTCACCTCAGATTTTTAATTATGTATTACTGAGACATTGAAATAAATAGAAACCATGGGGATTTATCATAAACCTGTAATTTCCTCCTTTTTTCTGCTCAGTGGGTGACCTTTCTCTGTCTCTGAAGGAAAATTCTTCTGGTCGCCAAGACTTTTCTTATCACTTTTAGATAACAGAAAGTCTGGCAATCCTTAAAACATAACAGTATATAATATGCATAATTTGTCTCAGTTCAATACCCAGCAGTTTCCGGTCACATGTAGTGATGAACACCTTAATCTTTACATCAAAGTGAGTTTCCTTCCCCCTTCCTGATTCAACTCTAAATTGACTGTGCTTTGGTTGTGAATGACAGGGTACTATGTTCTTTTTCTCTTCCTTCTGTGGACGTTTCTTCTTTTCCAGACTGCCAATAGTTACTGTTGAATAGTCACCAATAGTTACTATGACCTTTGAGTTCCAGCGTCCTCTGCCCCTTCTTGGTCTCAGAAAACTAACAGTCTGGCCTAGTCTGTCAGACAGAACATTACGAGCATCTCCTCTGGGAATCTGATGAGTGTAAGAGGAAAAACCTTAAGATATTCACATTTGGGGGATACCCCCATGAAAACACTTCCTCCAGATTACCCTCAGTAAAACCCTCTTTGGAGGAACACCAATCTTACACCCAAAATTCCACTTGATTTCAAGCGCCCTAGTCTTAAACAAGAAAAACACACCAAGGAGCACAAACATCTTAGAAACTCATTTTTAGAAGCCCCCAATATAGAATGCAACCAACAGAAAGCCAAGAAATGAGAAGGACCTTAAATAAAATGATAATGGTATCCGCCCCCCCAGACTTCCAGCACATTAAAAGCAGATTTTTCATCGATAAAACATGAATAGTACATGAAAAGGGGTATGTTTCTGAAAACCAGAGTTCTTACATATTAAAAAGATCAGCAGAAATTTCAGCTTCACCATAGGAATAGAAAATAAGTAAAGGGAAACTAGAAAATAGAGCAAAGAGACAGGGAGAGAACACAGAACGCACTGACATGTATATACTGCTATATTTAAAACAGACAACCAACAAGGACCTACCTATAACACAGGGAACTCTGCTCGATATTATGTAACAATCAAAATGGGAACAAAACTTGAAAAAAAAATAGACACATGTATATGTATAACTGAGTCACTATACTGTACACCTGAAACTAACAGGACATTGTTAATCAACCATGCTCCAATATAAAACGAAAATTAAATGGATAAATAAAACCACTTTGGCAAAATTTACTTCTCAGATCCACAGATCAGTTCCTCTCCATCTTGAGCACCTTTTAAATGGTCATGACATCCATCTAGTTGCTCAAGTATTTATTCCTGATTCTCTATTTTCCCACTTCTAATCCATCAGAAAGTCCTACCAACTCCATCTGCAAAGTTTACTTTGCCTTTGTTTCCTCTTCCCTCTCCCTACTGCTGTCCTAATCCTAGCCCATCTCCACTCACCCAGATTGCAGCATGAGCCTCTCAACTGGTCTTGCTCCCCCCTCTTGGTCTTCTCCAACTGAGGCATCTTTTAGAATGTAAGATCATGTCATCCCTCTGATTATAACCCTTCAATTATTTTCTGCTTCTCTTAAGATAAAACTCAACCCCATTATAAAAACTGCAATGAGTTCAAGGGATTTTTGTAGCTGATGATGGGGAGAAGTGACCACAAGATCAAGCAGCTCAACAAGCTTTATTTGGGTGATGCTCAGACAGACTGTGGCTTCCCTTCTGGCTCAGACAGTAGGGAACCTGCCTGCAATGCAGGAGACCTGGGTTTGATTCCTAGGGAATGCAACCCACTCCAGTATTCTTGCCTGGAGAATTCCATGGACAGAGGAGCCTGGAGGGCTACAGGACTGAGCGACTAACACGTTTACTTTCTGACAGTTTGAATGAGGGGAAGGGATGGGGGTAAGTCCCTCAAAGTATGAGACCATTCCAGTAAGAAGACAAGATGTTCTTGGGGAAGGGGACAGAAGGGGCTCACAGGTCTAGGTGATCTTGCTCAGCAGCTCAGAGGGGTCTGGGTCAGAACACTCCAAAGAACAGCAGAGGCTGAAGGTCTTGTATAGCTCAGGGGGTTTATCATGCTTATGACCAGCTGATGTTGAGTGCAGTCAACAGTTTGTGCAAAGTAGGCAGGCTCTACATGGGAGTTTGGCTATATGATCTGAAGTCCCCATGTAACCTTGGTCTTCTGTAAACCTTCAAGGTATACTTAAGTGCTGATTTTTCCATTGATTGTTCCTTTCTTGTGTTTGTTCATTCACTCATTAGGCATCTGCTTAGTAATAAGCATTTTTCTCAAGCAGGAAACACTGGTGTGAACAAGGCAGATACAGTTCTTCCCTTTTAAGTTCTTATAGTCCAGTAGGCAATGAAGGTAACTATTCATCCTATACTAGGTGCTAGGACCAGTGTACTGCAGGATATACATGACACCGTACAGAAGGGTCACCTACAGCAAGGCCAGAAGTCAGGGCCGCTTTTCAATGATAGTGAATCTCAGCTGAAACCCATGCCAGACACACAGTGTAGGGGTGTTGTTGGGATGGGGGTTACGAAGGGGTCAATTCCAGAAGAGCCTGTATAGAAGCCTGGTCAAAGAATACATATAAAGAAATGGATAAAAGGTAAAAATTAACAGGGAGTGGTGTGGAAGGCAAGTGGTGTTTGGAATAGGAAATGCCTCTTAAACCCCATGAAGGAAATGAGAATTCTAGGTACTCAACCCAAGTGCACCATGAAAAGCCACAGGAGGGGTGTCAGCAGAAGAATCGCGTGGGATGGATTACTCATCCACGGTGTGAAAAACAGATGGGAAGGAGCCATGCTAGAGGCTAGAAGACCTGTTAGGAAGCTGTTGTAGCTATTCTCAAGGACAAAGACGATGTCCTGCGTTAGGGGTTCAGGATGGGGAACACATGTACACCCGTGGCAGATTCATGTTGATGTATGGCAAAACCAATACAATATTGTAAAGTAATTAGTCTCCAATTAAAATAAATACATTTACATTTTTTTAAAAAGATGGTGAGAAGAAACACTCTGAACAGACTCAGGAGAATTTTGTAGAGATTCAGTAGAGCTTCAGATGGATTCAAAGGAGCTTGGGGAGTTCTATCAATGGGACTCTGTAGACTTGAGTGGTGAAGGAGAAACAAGGATGGTAAGCCTTCCACAGCTGCCCTTCTCGCTGAGCTGACTCCTCGACACTATTGCAATCCACAGCATCACCTTCACCCCAATGCTAGCAACAGAGCTATCCACAGAGGGCAGTCTTAACCCCATCTCACATACAAATCAGGAAAGAGGTATGATCAGTTAGGAGTGTGTTATATTATCCCCATATGTTAACATACATTCTCAAGCGTTGGGATTCTATACGTTCAGGTGTTTCATATTAGACAACTATCAGAACCAAACACTGAACATCCCAATTAAATATAATCAACACATTTTAGAACTTGGCTGAACCTCAGAGGCAACATGGTTTGATAGTAACTGATTCCCAGGAACAGTATGTAAACCACAGAACAAGGTCTGCAACTCAGGTTTCTAAATCTGTCCATCCCAATTGCTTTACTCTATCTAGCAGAATTCAAGGGATCATAAGGCTTCAAAAACTGATTAATGGGTTTAAATCCAAACTCCTGTAATTACTAGCTTTGTGATTTAGTGAAAGTTATCAAAATCTTCATGTCTATTTACTCAAATTAAAATGAGAACTGTAATACCTACCTCAGAGGATTGCTATGAAATTTAAATGAGATCATATATAAAATTAATTAACACAGTGCTAGAACAGTAACTGCAATACATCAAGGTTAGCACCTACCATCACTGCTGTTGCTAATACTAACATCATCTTTTATTACTATTTTAATTACTCTTCATTAGTAATTACTCTATTGCTCAATTAACTCTATCTCTTATAGAGGTAGTTCAATTAATTCACTTATCCTTTCTACTTCCTCTTTAAGTCCAAATGAGTTCAAACAGATACTGGTATTCTGGATGAGCTCTATAATTCAAAAATTTTTTTTTCTGTTGCTCTGAATTTATCCTCTTCTCTGATATTCTTTCTGTTACCTATTCATATCTTTTTCATATTTGAAAAGTCAGGTCACTTCATAGTGTTTTAGTGACAATTTCCCTGTGACCTTACCCTCTGGGTTTCCTTTTCCTTCCATTTATAATTTACAATTCAATATTGAGTCATTGCACCTGGCATTTTTTTTTCCTGAGGACAACAGCCATGTTTTATTCTTAAATATTCTCTCTCTTCTTATCCCTCTTTCCCTCCATCTCTTCATCCCTCCTTCCCTCCTCCCTCCCTCCCTCCCTTCTCTCTCTCTCTCTCACGCACACATACTAGAAAATCTCTGTATATTTATGGCAATCTGAAATCACTTTGGTAAATAAATTCAGATATTCAGGATATTAACTTGCTGACTCACGTTTGCTAATTTCTTTTCTCTACTATGCCTCTCCTAGTTGTGGACCCCACAGTAAGCTAAATATGTGGTCCATAGCCAAAACATTGAAATGTTTTTCTTATTTAGGACAACTGATTAAGATTTCAATTTAGTTATTTTTAATCAATCTTTTCTGTGGTTGCTCTATCAAAACACATTTTCCTTACCTCCACTAGATGGCACCCGCATCAGTCCATTAATCTTGGAAAATCAAAAAAATAAATAAATAAGGCAATAAAAAGGACTGATATAGAAATGGCAGTATCCCACAGCCAATTAGATGTGATACATACATATGACATAGAGGAAGTAGAAAGAGGATGTGTGTATGGAATTTAATACAATAAAAACTGCTCCAAGTTTTGTTTTGTTTTTTTACAAAACTAGACACACTCTTTCTGTACAATCCAGCAATCGTACTCCTCAGTTTTTACCCAAGTGAGTTGGAAATTTATTTCTACATAAAAACCAGCACATGGGTGATTACAGTAGCTTAACCCACAATTGACAAAATCTGGAAGCCACCATGATGTTTTTCAGTAGGTGATGGATCAACAAATATGAGACATTCAGACAATGAACACTATTAATAGAAAAAGTAATCAAGCCATGACAAGACATGGGATAAAGTTAAACACATATTATTAAAAGAAAAGCATCGTAAGAGTTGTATGTTGTATGATTCCAACTATATGACATTTTGGAAAAGACAAAGATATGGAAACAGTAAAGGGTCAGTGGTTACCAAGTTTTGCAGGGAGAACGGATGAATATGGCAGAGCACAGAGCATGTCAGGGCAGTGAAACTATTCTGTATGATACTGTGAAGTCGGATACGTGTCATTTTTATCTGTCAAAACCCACAGATTATGTAACCCCACTGAACCCTAATGTAAACTGTGGACTTTGAGTGATAATCACATCATAGATTGTAACAAATCTACCACTCTATGGATGGAGGAGCCTGGTGGTCTGCAGTCCATGGGGTCGCTAAGAGTCGGGCATGATTGAGTGACTTCACTTTCACTTTTCACTTTCATGCATTGGAGAAGGAAATGGCAACCCACTCCAGTGTTCTTGCCTGGAGAATCCCAGGACAGAGGAGCCTGGTGGGCTGCCGTCTATGGGGTCGCACAGAGTCAGACATGACTGAAGCGACTTAGCAGTAGCAGCAGCAGTGAGGTGCTAATAGTAGGGGAGATTATGCATGTGTTTAGGAAAGTATATATGGGTACTTTCTCTTCAATTTTGCCATGAACCTAAAATTTCCTGTAAAACTTAAGTCTATTAAAAAGAAAAAGCACTAAGACATTGATTCTTTGTATCCGTTTTCCCTCTAGTGCTGTTCATCCAAATGCTCAGCCCAACAGATTGATCATATCAGGACTTCTTTTGGTCACTTATTTCACCCATTAGGAAATCCCACAGCCCCTGTCTCCAACCATATACTCAGAATCTGATCACTTTTCATTCATTCCACTCCCCTCATCTTGGTCTAAGCCACTGTCATCTCTCAACTGCATTATTACAACAGCCTTAAACTAGTCCCCTTGCTTCCACTCTCTTGTTTCAGTCCATTCACAAAACAGGAGTCAGGATGAGTACTGTATGAGCAGAAAATAGACCATGTCACTCTCTATGTTAACCCTGCTCCACTGGCTCCAAACTAATAAAATCCAAACTCTACTGCATGGCTCACAAGTCCCATACTGTCTTGTAACTGCCTCCCTCTTTAAAGAGGTTCATTTCATGTAGAGGATCATGTCATCTGCAAACAGTGAGAGTTTTACTTCTTTCCAATTTGGATTCCTTTTATTTCTTTTTCTGCTCTGATTGCTGTGGCCAAAACTTCCAGAACTATGTTGAATAGTAGCGGTGAAAGTGGACACCCTTGTCTTGTTCCTGACTTTAGGGGAAATGCTTTCAATTTTTCACCATTGAGGATAATGTTTGCTGTGGGTTTGTCATAGATAGCTTTTATTATGTTGAGGTATGTTCCTTCTATTCCTGCTTTCTGGAGAGTTTTTATCATAAATGGATGTTGAATTTTGTCAAAGGCCTTCTCTGCATCTATTGAGATAATCATATGGTTTTTATTTTTCAATTTGTTAATGTGGTGAATTACATTGATTGATTTGCGGATATTGAAGAATCCTTGCATCCCTGGGATAAAGCCCACTTGGTCATGGTGTATGATCTTTTTAATGTGTTGTTGGATTCTGATTGCTAGAATTTTGTTGAGGATTTTTGCATCTATGTTCATCAGAGATATTGGCCTGTAGTTTTCTTTTTTTGTGACATCTTTGTCAGGTTTTGGTATTAGGGTGATGGTGGCCTCATAGAATGAGTTTGGAAGTTTACCTTCTTCTGCAATTTTCTGGAAGAGTTTGAGTAGGATAGGTGTTAGCTCTTCTCGAAATTTTTGGTAGAATTCAGCTGGCGAGGGTGTGGAGAAAAGGGAACCCTCCTACACTGTTGGTGGGAATGCAAACTAGTACAGCCACTATGGAGAACAGTGTGGAGATTCCTTAAAAAATTGCAAATAGAACTACCTTATGACCCAGCAATCCCACTTCTGGGCATACACACCGAGGAAACCAGAATTGAAAGAGACACATGTACCCCAATGTTCATCGCAGCACTGTTTATAATAGCCAGGACATGGAAACAACCTAGATGTCCATCAGCAGATGAATGGATAAGAAAGCTGTGGTACATATACACAATGGAGTATTACTCAGCCGTTAAAAAGAATTCATTTGAATCAGTTCTGATGAGATGGATGAAACTGGAGCCGATTATACAGAGTGAAGTAAGCCAGAAAGAAAAACACCAATACAGTATACTAACACATATATATGGAATTTAGGAAGATGGCAATGACGACCCTGTATGCAAGACAGGGAAAGAGACACAGATGTGTATAACGGACTTTTGGACTCAGAGGGAGAGGGAGAGGGTGGGATGATTTGGGAGAATGACATTCTAACATGTATACTATCATGTGAATTGAATCGCCAGTCTATGTCTGACGCAGGATGCAGCATGCTTGGGGCTGGTGCATGGGGATGACCCAGAAAGATGTTATGGGGAGGGAGGTGGGAGGGGGGTTCATGTTTGGGAATGCATGTAAGAATTAAAGATTTTAAAATTTAAAAAATAAAAAACTAAAAAAAAAAAAAAGAAAAAAAAAAATAAAGAGGTTCATTTCAATGGTTCTTCTAGGCCTACTGGCCTCCTCTTATGATCAATTTATATCTACTTCAGGGTCTTTGCACTTACTCTTTTGCTCATTGCATATATTCACATCACTAATCCTTTCTAATGATTCAGGTCTTAGCCAATTTTACCTCTCCACAGAGGTCTCATCTTTATACTCTAGGCAAGGTGCCCTATGGGGCTTTCCTATTGGCTCAGTGGTAAGGAATCCAACCACAAGGCAGGAACCACAGGAGACTGGGTTTTGATCCCTGGGTCTGGACGATCCCCTGGAGGAGAGCATGACAACCCACTCCAGTATTCTTCCCTGGAGAATTCCACAGACAGAGGAGTTTGGTGGGCTACTGTCCATGAAGTTGCAAAGAGTCGGACACGACTGAAGTGACTTAGCACGCACGCATGCAAGGTGCCCCATCCAACAGTTCTCCATCTTATAGCTTTGTTCACTTTCTTTATAAATTACCATCTGACATTGTACTTCATATGTCAATCATCTGATTCCCCACAGTAGAACGTCATGGCCATCTGCATGATGGACAGACTCTAAGGGGCTGTTGGTAAGCCCCACTTTCTGTAACAACTCTTGTGTAATCCCTTCCCTTGAATGTTAGTTGCACATATCCCTATTAGAATACAGCAAAGTTGGTGTGATGTCAACTTGGAGATGACATATTATACTGTACATTACCCTCTCTTCTCTGCAAGTTGGAAGAAGCAAGTTACCATGTGTTAAGATGCCTCCTGGAGAGCACCGCATGGCAAGGAACTGAGGGTGGACTCTGGCCAAAGGCCAGGGAGAGACTGAGGCCTGAGGGCTCACAGCCTGTGAGGAACTGAACCTGCCCAACAATGTAGAGGCTTAGAAGATTGCCTCCCTAGTTGAGTTTTCAAATGAGGTATATTTTCAATATTTAGAGACGTGATGAATATTGAGAAGTTTGGGGCTCTAAAGGCCTGTATGTTACAGGGAAATGAGACTAATCCTGAGGGTCCTCAGACTTTCCTAGTATTCTCTGAGGAAACAATAATTAAAATAGATTGAGGGGTGATTTAATCAGAGGGTTAATGGGACAAAGTTCACAAAGTCGGCTGCATTTTTTCTCGACATCTTATACTCATACCAGGGTTTTGAAAATTTTGCATGCTGCTTCATCTAGTACTCAGATCTCAGTTTCTAAATATCATACTCTGTAGTCTTCTAGTGCTAATTCCAGGTTGGCAGAGGCAGAGTACAAGATGAGCCTGGGACAGTCTGTGCCAGGATGTGAGGCGATGATCAAGTACCTGCAAGAACAGAAGAGCCAGCTTCAAGGAGCTCTCGTTGACCCAATGTGCAACATCTTGAGTTTCAGTAAAAGGGAAATGGTGGCAATGGGTTAAAATACTTTGGATTTTAAAAAATTCAAAGTCACACCCAAGAGAAGGGGAAAACAGTTCTTTTGAAAAGAATGGAAATAATGTATAAAAAATAAGAAAATTACCATTTTCCACTTCCACAGTAATAATGATGCTACACTTCACCTATAGAGGCTTAAAACTTTGATGTCAAAATGTATCTGAAAACTGAATGTTCACACCGGCTCAAAGCATCAACCCACAAATACTTATAACCAAAAGAATGTGACTTTACAACAGAAATACCTAGGAGTTTCCAACTTAAATGATCAAACTTAGTAGCACCAATAGTTTTAATCTACCTCCTGAAATGTTCAAAAAGTCAACATTATGCAAAATAAAATGTTAGTTTGAGGGGGTATCATGCTAAATTATAAGAAACCACAGGGCTATAACAAACAAATGTAATATACTAACTCGGTTATATCCTGGATTGAAAAATGACCTAAAAGCATGGGACAATTAAAGAAATTTAAATATAAATATTAGACAGTATTACAGAATTATTATTTTTTAGCTATGTTAATGGCATATGGTTATATTGAAAAATATCTTTATTTTTGGTGATGTACACAGAATAATTTATGAGCAGAAGGTATAATATATACAGCTTTCAAATATTAATAACTGGTGAACCTAGGAAAAGGGTGTTTGGGTATCACCTATTCTTTCAAGTCTTTTACAGGCTTGGAATTCAGGGATAAAAGGCAAGGAAAACAATTTTTAAAATGAAACATTTTTTTCACAAGGCGGATAGAGAAAGACCCAGAAAGACAGAGATCAAATGACCAGGAATTATGACAGAGGGTTGTGTTTCATTGGAGAAGGCAATGGCAGCCCACTCCAGTACTCTTGCCTGGAAAATCCCATGGACAAATGAGCCTGGTAGGCTGCACTCCATGATGTTGCTAAGAGTCAGACACGACCGAACGACTTCACTTTCATGCATTGGAGAAGGAAATGGCAACCCACTCCAGTGTTCTTGCCTGGAGAATCCCAGGGACTGGCGAGCCTGGGGGGCTGCCGTTTATGGGGTCACACAGAGTCGGACACGACTGAGCGACTTAGCAGCAGCAGCAGCATTGTGTTTCATCTTAAATCTCAAGAGGACTCTGAGCTGAAGACCCTCCATTCAAGAGAGAAAAACATGAACCAACTTCATATTATTAATACACAGCCTAGAGGGAGCACAGCCATGACTCAAAATAGGCATACAATGGCCCTCTGTATCTTAAATATGACATGTGATAATGCTTTTTTTTGTCATTTCTCTCCCCTAGCTGAATGGAGGTAAAATGAAAGTCAACAAAATCAAAACACAGTGCCATAATATATCTTCAGATGTGTATACTTAGAAAATCCCTCAACAGCAGATGCAGACGAACACTTGTGACCTCTCAGTGAGCTACTGGGATGTTTTAATACCATGCCATAAGTTTCACGGTATGCACAGAGATGTTTCCAAAAGATCTGGGAGACTTATCACTTATCACATCTATCACTTTTGTAACGATGACTGAACAGTCTCTGATGGGGAGAACTTATATAATTGGAGATGGATACAAAAGCCTACACACTGGACACGAAACGAAGAAGCCTGGTGACCCTAAGTGAGCTGCTGTCCTTCCCTGGGCTGTGAAAGCAGGAGACTCAAGATGTTAATCTTGAACTCTCTTTTGTACTAATGTCCTATGCTTCTGAACCCCTAAAATGCCCCTTAATCTCAGACTATCTTTTGTGTTAACATCCTATACATCAGTTCAGTTCAGTCGCTCAGTCGTGTCCGACTCTTTGCGACCCCATGAATCGCAGCATGCCAGGCCTCCCTGACCATCACCATCTCCTGGAGTTCACTCAGACTCACGTCCATCGAGTCCATGATGCCAGCCAGCCATCTCATCCTCGGTCGTCCCCTTCTCCTCCTGCCCCCAATCTCTCCCAGCATCAGAGTCTTTTCCAATGAGTCAACTCTTCGCATGAGGTGGCCAAAGTACTGGAGTTTCAGCTTCAGCATCATTCCCTCCAAAGAAATCCCAGGGTTGATCTCCTTCAGAATGGACTGGTTGGATCTCCTTGCAGTCCAAGGGACTCTCAAGAGTCTTTTCCAACACCACACAGTTCAAAAGCATCAATTCTTCGGCTCTCAGCCTTCTATATGAACCCCTAAAATCTCCCTTGGTCTTCTGATTTTGCCAAATCACAATTCAGCCTGAGTATTGGTCTGACTCAGTTTATACCTCTCCATTGTGTATCTAAATATCTAAATAATGTATCCATTCATGTTACTTATCACTTTAGATAAATTTCACTCAAACACTGCTAGTATTTTTTGAGCTGAAGTTGACTCAGAATCCACTAGATGGCGATCTTGTCCATTTTTCTTCCAAGACATAAAAGCTTCACTTCTAGGACATTCCCTGAACACGTGCCATGCATCAAACGCAGAGGGCTAAGAGCCTGCCTTCATGAGCATCACAATGCAATAACATCTCTGAGGGCTCAGTGCCATCCACTTTACTTTTTTTAATCAATAATCAGTACTTAAATTCTCTCTTCGTGTTCAAGTTATGGCACTATCTTCTCAATCACAGTTAGACATTTAAATAAATATTGCCATTGAGAAAGAAAAAAAACGGTAGGGAAATCTAAGTACTTCTAGAGGTTCCTTATCCCGTCCACATGTCTTTAATTTTCATTTGTAATGATTTGCTGATGAACTCTAAAGAGAATGCCAAGTTTGCTTCCTTCAGGGCCCTTACCATGGAGGGCAGGGTCAGGTTAGAAGGACACTGAACTTCGGAAGAGCTAAGCCTCTGACACTGGACTAAACAGAGGCCTATCTCACTGCTGTGCCCTGATTGAGACTCTGAGTAACTTTAACTTTACAAACCACAGCATCTGTCTCCATAAAATGGGGATAATTAGATATCTACTTATAGGATTTTCTGAGAATTGAATAAGATAATGAAAGTAAAGCTCTTAGACTAGTCCCTGGGGGAAAGTGCTCAATAAACCATAGCTACTCCGTTGTTACTACTACTGTTATTAGCGGTTTTTTTAATAGTAAGTTTAATAATTATAATCATTCTTGCTGCTAATTATAGTATTGCTACTATGATTGACCTAGTAAGTAAGTATTGACAGTATTATGATGATCATTGTTTGATCTAACAACCTTATGAGATAAATATATCATTCACACCTAAGGATTAGCTCTCGTGAGTTTAGTAACTGGACCCAATCCACAGATTCAGCCAGAAGACCAGTAAAGGTTCTCTGCCCATGGAGCCAGGACTTTAACATACATAGACTACAATCAAGTGATGGGTACAGCGCTCTTTTGCAGGGAAGACAAATAATGGACCTCTGTTTTACATTCCTACAGTGTTAGTGGCTTGCCAAGGACACACAAAGGGCTAAGTGCCTGCCTAACAAGTAGAAATCAAATCCCTTCATGCTTAACCTAATGTCTTTTATCTTATACCAGCATTTCTTCAAGTGCGCATCAAGTAGCTGGATGTGACTATGGAACCTTTCTGACAAACATCACCTTGCATGCTTGGTGTCCTGTGGAACAGGTATGAAATGATTCCCTATGTGGATACTCTTCTTCAAACAATACTGAACTTTTGCCAGTGTAACTGGTACGCTGGCCATCAGAGCTCTGGAGTGATTATTTCTGGCAGTGCACATCCCTGGTGGACATTGACATAAACAGAAACAGGATAACTATTTCATTATGTCCAGCCTCTTTGGAAACAGCCTAGGAAATAAGACAGCAAGTGATGTGAAAAATATTGATGGAAAGTAGATGTCAGGAGGGCAAAGCCGGTGACAACAGTGTGTTGGCCTAAGAGTGGAGAACTGGTATTGACTATTTTAAAATTTGCTTCAAAGGTACTGAATCATTACATCACAAATGCTAAGACTAGGAAATCTGTTCCACTTATTCTTCTCCCACAGAAGATGTGTTCTTACAGCATGCCAGAAAGATTCCATAGTCAACATGCTCTTAAAAATGAGGAATCAGATTTGTCAAGTTGTGTGAATATTAAAAAAGAAATTCATAGTACACTGCTACAATCAAGAAGTACACATAGATCTAAATTTCCTTGCTTAGAATTTTAAGTCTTTGGTGAAAATAGTAAATATTTCACAGTTCCTTTACTACGCACTTACTTATATGTGTATACTCGTCTCATCTTCCCCTTTTAGCTTTTCCACTACTTTCTGTCTTTTGTGTAATCTTCATATAAACAGTGACTGCCCATCCCCTAGTCTTTGCTTTGTTTCATATTCAAGAGACAGCAATCAGAAGCAATTACAAGCAATCACAGTCTTACTGGTGTCCCTCAATAACACACAAGGAACTCTAATTCACATTCCATAGAAATACTGTTTCAAATCATCTTTTCCTGTTGTCACCTCACACCTGCTCTGAAGCCTCTTTTCTGTGCCAATTCACTCTCAACCTCACTAAAACTCTCAGCATCATTAACCTCCTTCATGGTTCCATTCTTCTACCCATTGTCTTTGCAGTCCCAGTCTACTAGCCTCCCCTATCCCTCATGATGCTTTCTCCCTCCAACCCACGCTTTATCCTCTCCCGCTTCTCACAGCATATCTACCTCCCTTCCCAAGACGACTTACCATCTGAGGAAAAGCTCACACACCGAGTGACCCAAGACAGAATTCTCTTATATGGAAAAAGATTGTTTGATACATTTTCTTCTAATACTACCAATATCAGGTAACAAGGAAAGGTGGAGAGGCCCCAGTGGACTTGGCCTAGCAGCCCTTATCTCTCTTCAAACTGAAAGTGTTAACACCAGTTTGAAAATACTTCTTCTTTCCAAATTCCCTCCTCCAAACTGAGTACAATACTTGTCCATCAATCTTTCTCCTGACCTTTCTCACTCTCATCCTCACTTCTACCTCCACACTTCATGGCTGTTTAACCCCCTCGCTCTACCAACCTCCTGATGTTTTTCCTCTCTTCTGCCTGTTTCTCAGGCTTGCTGGTGGTTCCCAAAGGCATGGCTAAGAATGTTCAAGGTCATGAGAAGTGGAAAATGATTACCCACTTTTCAAAAATGAGAAAAGAAGAAAAGCAAGGAAGGAAGAGAGGAAGGGACGAAGAGAGAAGGAAGATGGATCCTTTGGTAAATAGAGATAACTAAGTCTTCAGTATGCAGAAACACGGCTTATATTTCCCTGTTTTCAGAAAATGTTCTGAACAATAAGAGTGTTTTCTCAGTGCTCAATCTTTTTTGGCAAAGAAATGTAGCCCTTGAGATGTGAAGCAAATGGCTTGTGAGACACTGTCTGGGTATCAACATTCACTCCATCCTGCCCCATGCAGTTGCCTAATAACCATTAAGTGAGTGTGCCAGCTGTGCTCTAAATCCAGCTGGTCTCTGGCCCACCTTCCCCATACTACAGCTCTTCTCCTAGAAGGATCAGATCTTGGGCCAGCAGCCATTCTGATCCAACTAGTAACTGCCTTCTTTCCAAATGAAGATGGTAAAAATGCTCAGATAGTATGAAGAGAGGAAGTCATGATCAGCTGAGGAATACACAGGCTGGGGTGAAGCAATGCCACCAAACTGTCATTAAACTGAGTTGGCATCTTCACACAAAGCAACTGGCCTTTGAGGATTTATATAAAAACAGCTTTGCACACACACACACACAAGCAACTTGATAAAAGAAAGTCAGTGATCAGCTGGTGTGACCTCATATTTGACTGACGAGGAAACTGAGGTTCCAACAGGAACAGTGATACGACCTTTCCTAGCACACAGAACATAGGCCTGATAGCAGTAGAGCCTGCTAAGTCGCTGCAGTCATGTCCGACTCTGTGCGACCACATGGACTGCAGCCCACCAGGCTCCTCCGCCCATGGGATTTTCCAGGCAAGAGTACTGGAGTGGGGTGCCATTGCCTTCTGCCATTATGCAGTAGAGCATAATGCTCTCTTATTCTGGCTCTCTCTCCGCTGTATCAGTTTGTTCAAAAACCATGTCCCTCAGTTCACAAGTGAGTGTTCTGTGAGAAGCTAAAAAGGAAAAAGCAACAGGGTTTCTTGATCAAAGGATCTTAGGAAGTATGGGAAGGACAAAGTTAATGTTGTTCTTTACTGCCTGACTCAGAATTTCCAGTATGCCTTTATGCACTGTGAATCTGTAAATGGGAATATTAATTTTGGGGTCTGTTCCCTATACTTCTTTGGCCACAGAGCAATCCTATCTGCATCTTGTTTTTTTTGTTGTTGTTAAAGTAACATCCTCTTAAACCAGTAGTCCATGAAGTAAGCTAGATTTACAACACATGTATTCTCTTTTGATGCAACTGACACAATGACCAGCCATTCCATCCTTGTCATACCAGCAAGAGTTGGTATGCACCCAAGCACTTCACAGGATCTGCTTTGAAGCAGTGGTTAGTGTGGTGCCTGCAGGAACATTATGTGATCTTTGCATTTCCATGGTAACCTCCTTTCTCCAAGACCATTTTCTCTTGACTGATCTTTTTTCTGTAATCTCACTGGTTTCCCTTCTATTTTTTTTCCCCTCTGAGACATGTTCTCTATTCATTAACCATTACAGGACTTTAAAAATCTACAGCAGAGCAAGTTACCCACCTTGAAATAATTTCCCATTATGGCTTCCCAAGATCTTCACCAGGAGTATGAGGTTCAATGATCAAGTTCTTGCCTTTTTTCTGGCATCATCTAATACCAACTTTCCTTTTGTTTGCAATGCCACCATCAACCTGTCCCTTTCTTCTCTTCCTTGAACATGAGGAGCCTCTTCTAAGCTTAAGGACCTCTGCTCTCGCTGGTGTCTTTCTACATCCTTTTGTCCCTGTGTCATCAACTGGCTGATTGGGTCTTTCCCTTTAGGTCTCTTCAGATGTCAGCTTCTTAGAATATGTTCCTAATCTGATCTCTGCTACATACCCCTAGTTTACTTTCTTCAAAGTGCATTACTGAAATTACTTTTGTTCATTGTTTACCATCTGTCTCCTCTAGAAGGGTTTCAATTGTATTATTTACTCCTAAAACTTCAGTTTCTAGGATAATTTCTGGCACACAGTAGGTATTCCACAGATACTTGTTAAATAAATGAATGAATACAATGACAACCCTTTGCCTTCCCGGGTTCTCAGAATATGGGCACCCTTCCAAAATTGAACATAGCTTATATGTAGCAAAATATGTACATTACTATATATGAATATTTTAACAGTTATTAGGTATTTTATGTGTGAAAAGCTAAGGAAGGTTTTGCTATCATCTGAAATATTTTTCTTTCAAGAGTGATTATTATTTTAAGAAGATCTCAGTTCAAAAGTTATCAGAAGGTGTGATTTTGTAAACAACAGACCAAGAAAGGCATGATTCACAGTGCCCTGTCCTGCAGCTCAGGTTACCAAGATCTCCATCAATACATGCCACTCACTCTGCATCATCTGAGGCAAGACGCTTCTTTGCTCTGAGGCTCAACCTCCTCATTTGCAAAATGCAAGAGTGAATGAAATGATAGTCAAGCCCCTTTAAAGCCTTGAATTCTGATTGCTAAAGTCAGAAGTTTGATTATAATATTCAATCTTCTTTAACTCTCAGCAATGTACTCTCTTTTGGGGGGCTCTTAGGAAGAAAATTCTTTTCATTACACATGCAACATAAATCAAGAAATCCCTACATTAAAATGGAGAAGTAACAGAATTTGTAACAGCTTTTTTTCATTAATTCTAATAATCACTAAGCACCTATAACCAGGCACTGTTCTGATCTGTTAGAGCTTTCATTATTCTAGTTGATGAGACAGATAGTAAATATTATACAGAAGTAAAATATTCAGTAAATAGACAATGTTGAGTACTAAGGACACAAAATAGGCAGTCACCATTGTCAGCAGGCAAATATGTGCTTCTTATGTCCATACTTTAGGTTCTGTGGTTCTAGAGGTGCTGATTCTCAGAAGGGAGCAATTATAGCAGCAGACATAGTATGAGAGCCACTGAATTTAAAGCAAAGATGCCACTTACTTACTTTAAGGTTCTGCGTCAATAGACCAGTATCCACAGAAAAAAGTTTTCATACTGTCAGGAAGAATTCATCCCAATGGTCATAAGGGGACCATTAAATAGTATTAAAGAGAAAAGACATCACTTTGCCAACAAAGGTCCATATAATCAAAGTTATAGTTTTTCCAGTCGTCAAGTACGGACGTGAGAGTTGGACCATACAGAAGGCTGAATCCAAAGAACAGAAGCTTTTGAACTGTGGTGTTGGAGCAGACTCTTGAGAGTCCCTTGGACTGCAAGGAGATCCAACCAGTCTATTCTGAAGGAAAGTCCTGAATATTCACTAGAAGGACTGATGCTGAAGCTGAAGTTTCAATACTTTGGCCACCTGATGCGAAGGGCCACGTCATTGGAAAAGACCCTGACTGCTGGGAAAGATTAAAAGCAGGAGAAGGGGATGACAGAGGATGAGATGGTTGGATGGCATCACCAACTCGATAGACATGAGTTTAAACAAACTCCAGGAGATGGTGAAGGACAGGGAAGCGTGGCGTGCTGCAGTCCATGGGGTCACAGAGACTAGGACACAACTGAGCGACTGCACAGCAACATGAGGGGACAGGGAGGCTGTCACTTAAGCAGGAGGGGACATTTCTTACACTCAGATAATCTAGCAGGGCATCTCTTGACAGTCTCGTGTTTAATTTCAACTCTAAATGGCAAAGTATGGGAAAGAGCAGTCACAGCCTGATAAGGGCTTAATAACCAGGGGACTCAGGTCTCCTGGGATGAGGGTCTGGATCATCCAACACCTGAGAAGTACTGGCTGAGAATTGTCTACAATGGGCTGTGGAGAAAGGAGATGATGAGAACCAGTCACAACCTCAGGACCAAAAGCAATAGCTCGGGAGTTCATCCCACTAATCCTCCTCCTGAAAATCTCCCCAGGAAACAAACCTCGAATCCTGGAGAAAGATATGGTTGGATGGAATGAACATGTGAGAAGCAAGTGGTTATGAGCAATGCAAGAACTGGACTCCACGAGACACTGCAATGCTCTGCCTGGACAACTTTCCTGGACTGGCACACGAAGACCCCAGACTCTCCAAGGCATCAGCTATGGGGTTTGCTCTGTCCTTCCTCCCTGGGGAACTGTCTCCAGTTGGCATGACTTATCTCACCCAGGAAATTATGTACACACCCCCTTCTAAGGGTAGCCCACAGCTGGTAGCTACCTTACACAAAGTACAAAAGGCTGTCCCTTTGCTCTAAAGTGGAACACCTCTACAGGGCAGTTTACACTTCAGAGATTCCCCACACCTCCGCAGAGCAGAGATTAGATTTTACCTGAGACCACACTCTCGCTCTCCTCCTTCACCTTTCCTTAACCTGCTATACTCCCTCCCTTGTAAGTTTGCCCCTGAATCCCTGTCTGGAGTGCTGTTTCTACAAAAACTCATCCTGAGACACTAATAGTATAAACAGTTGGGGGCGGTGATTCTCATTTATGAAATCAGGGAACCATGAGTCCCAGGATAGTACAACAGTTCCCAAGTCATCAGTGACTCAGGCTCTTTCTGTCTTTCTCTCCCTGCATCCTTAGCTTGTGGCTACTGCCATCACATCCAAGTTGCAGGCAGAAGAGAAGAAATGATACCAACATAATAGTATATCCTATCATGCTTAGTCCTGCCTCAAGGCTCTCAGGGAAGAATTGTTCAGTGACTTTTGTTCATGACTAGTGGCCCTACCCATGCTGTAAGAGACACTGGAAAAGGCAGAAGTTTGACTGGGCACAGTAACACACCCAGGAACAAAGTCTGTTAGGAAGAAGAAAGGGCAGAGATTGTAACAGTCTTGCTACAGGGCCTGACTGTGACAGTGGGTCTTAAAAGGGGATCCAAACCTTCTAAAACAGGAGCCTCTCATAGAGCACTTCATTAGATGTAGCTCAAAACTGAACAAGAAGTACGTGAAGAGGAGTAGATATCCCTGGTAGGAGTAAAGTAGTGACAATACACATGTTATTCAGGGCAGTCTGGGGCCTATTCATGTGTTCATATATTCAAAATATTGGGCTTCCCTGTGGCTCAGCTGGTAAAGAATCCGCCTGCAATGCAGGAGACCTGGGTTCAATCCCTGGGTTGGGAAGATCCCCTGGAGGAGGGAAAGGCTACCCACTCCAGTATTCTGGCCTGGATGCAAAGAGTTGGACATGACTAAGAAAATTTCACTTTCACTTTTAGGGGATAGAGAATGGGCAGACATTTTTTGATCCTGAATCCTTCCTTTAGAAGTCACATTTTTTTCTCTCTCTCTAGTCACACACTGTAATCTGCGAGTAGAAGTCACCATATCAAGGTTTTAACAAAAATGCTCAGGGCTCCTGAGAGCTTACAATTCATTTATCATGCAATTTCTAAATGCTTAGAATCATCCGTGGTACAACCAATTATCATAGCTGTGAAATCTCTGGAAGAATTATCAGAATCAGTTTGTATCTTCCAAAATCACTCAATGGGGGAAATAATCACATTAAATTTCTGCTGAACATTACAAAGCAACAATGTTTAACTCTAAATTGTTTTTCCTCCCAAAAGTTATATTAAACCATGAGGAAACGAACTGCTGAAGAGCCTTAACATATAAAAAAGTTTTTCCAATTCTTTTTTTTTTTTTGGCCACACCACATGGCATGTGGGATCTTAGTTCCCCAACCAGGGATTGAGCTGGTATCTCCTGCTTTGGAAGCATAGAGTCTTAACCACTGAACCACCAGGGAAATCCCTAAAAGTATTTTCTGAATAACTTCACTTTTTCAAAATAAGAAATATGCAATCAACTTGGAACTTATTGCATTTAAAGAAAGCATATCATTAAAACAGTTGGGCTCCAAAATCACTGCAGATGGTGATTGCAGCCATGAAATTAAAAGACGCTTACTCCTTGGAAGAAAAGTTATGACCAACACAGACAGCATATTCAAAAGCAGAGATATTACTTTGCTGACTAAGGTCCGTCTAGTCAAGGCTATGGTTTTTCCTGTGGTCATGTATGGATGTGAGAGTTGGACTGTGAAGAAGGCTGAGCGCCAAAGAATTGATGCTTTTGAACTGTGGTGGTGGAGAAGACTCTTGAGAGTCCCTTGGACTGCAAGGAGATCCAACTAGTCCATTCTGAAGGAGATCAGCCCTGGGATTTTTTTGGAAGGAATGATGCTAAAGCTGAAACTCCAGTACTTTGGCCACCTTATGTGAAGAGTTGACTCACTGGAAAAGACTTTGATGCTGGGAGAGATTGGGGGCAGGAGGAGAAGGGGACGACAGAGGATAAGATGGCTGGATGGCATCACTGACTCGATGGACGTGAGTCTGAGTGAACTCCAGGAGTTGGTGATGGACAGGGAGGCCTGGCGTGCTGCGATTCATGGGGTCGCAAAGAGTCGGACACGACTGAGCGACTGAACTGAACTGATGATAAATACGGTAAGAAAATAACTTTAAATTTCAAACCAAACAAGGTAAATGAGGGACAGGATCCAGTCAATAAGAATAAGCAATGTAGAGGCAATAGAGTACTAAAATCAGTGCTTAATTAGACATAGGAATGGGAAAAAAAAAACAACTGATTCTATCTCATAACAGTTTCCCACCCATATCTCAGTACTGAAGTTAACTTTAGAAATATGATTTTAACAACTAGAAATAATAAAGATGTAAATCAGGTTTATTAAAGTTATTTGTTTAGTGGTACATAGAAGGCTTCAGAAAATTCAAGTTTGACAAAAAATGGAAGTATAATCAAAGAAAGTGCACTTAAAGCTATTTGCCAGCAATTAAAAAGTAGCCTACTATTACTATACTGCTTATTATTAGAAGCTTTTTAATCACAAAAATAGTATAGTCATAAAAACAATTCTCTTTCAAAAGTAGCACAATAAATTTTTAAATAAAAGCAACCCAAAACGTTGGCCCTTTGCATTTTCATGTGTCTGCCATTTCTGGAATTTGGAAATGTTCTGTCTCCTATAATTCTACTTCACTAGGTCCTAATAATGTCTTCACTCCAAAGAGATCACTTAAAGAATAATCATATTGACTATGTTTCCATTGTAAAATCTTTTAATTCAACAAGTAAAATCACTTTTATAATTAAATCACAGTATTTTTGTGAAACAAAAGAAAATGAATATAATTTATATTACTTTTAGAACTAAAGGTAGAGGTCAGCTTCCTAGGTGGTGCTAGTGGTAAAGAAGACAAGGGTTGGATCCCTGAGTTGGGAAGATCCCCCCAGAGAAGGCAACCCACTCCAGTATTCTTGCCTGGAGAATCTCATGGACAGCTGGCAGGCTATGTAGTCCATAGGGTTGCACAGAGTCGGATATGAATGAAGTGATTGCATGCATGCAGAGGTCAGATAAATCAGAGAACAAAAACTTCCTGGTTCATATTTCCATGCTCTGACCAACTAGATACATTGTCTTTTCTTTTCATTTTTATCTTCACTTTACTCTAGGTGGAAGAACCTGCAAATGATCCTCCAGGGTCCATTTTTCCTTTCCTCCTTTTAGTAATAGAACATGCCAAATTTTCACCAAGAATGTGGTTGTCCAGATTGAGGTGGCATTTTCCCATCTCACTCACAGCTAGGTGTAGCCACCTAAATAACGCTGGAAGTGATATGCAAAACCTCCAACCATGCTCTTAGAGATGGAGCTGTGTCCCTGTATGCCCTTTGTTCCCCACACTGCTGGCTGGGAAATGAGGATTGTAGAAATGCTGGAAGCCTGTCCTGAAGATCATAGAGCAATGCCACTAGCCTCAGACCTCTCACCTCTGAACATCTACGTGCTGCAGAAGGAAACTTACATGTTATCTAAGCCACTGTATTGGATGATCTCTTTTCCCAGCTCCATTCAATAAGGAGCCCCACTTTAAGGCTCATTTAAAATGAAATGAGTTCACAACCAAGCACAGCAAGGTAGCTAGAAATCATATCCCAAGAGAGACTACCTGAAAGACGTAGAAATATATAACTTTAGGAAGAGAGGAAAAAGAAATACCAGAGGCATTTCCCTTCATATTCTTTAAAGATCATCATATGAGAAAATTATCACCCTTGTACCCACATATCTCAAGGTAATAAAGTTACCCTGCAGAAGCCCAGTAGGAACAAATTTCAGCCTTGTTAAAGGATGAGCTTTCTCATAATCACAGTAAAAGATGAACAGAATACCCTGAATACTAATGAGCCCGCTGTCAGGGGAGGTATGCAAGGAAAACGATGTGAGAGCATATAGAATACAGTAAGGAGTCTAACTGAACCAAGTCCTAATTCTTGCTATGGTATTATCCATTGTTGTTTCTTAATATTTATGAGCCAAGTCTTCAGTTATAAAATGGGGTTAATGTTAATATTTCTCTAATAGGGTTGTAAATAGCAAAAGAGAAACTACATGTGACTGTCCAATGAAGATGCTGGAATATATATATATATGTATGTATATATATGAAGTCAAGAAACACCTGGAGTAACAGGCAAATTTGGCCTTGGAGTACAGAATGAAGCAGGGCAAAGACTAATAGAGTTTTGCCAAGAAAATGCACTGGTTAGAGCAAACACCCTCTTCCAACAACACAAGAGAAGACTCTACACATGGACATCACTAGATGGTCAACACCGAAATCAGATTGATTATATTCTTTGCAGCCAAAGATGGAGAAGCTCTATACAGTCAACAAAAACAAGACCAGGAGCTGACTGTGGCTCAGATCATGAACTCCTTATTACCAAATTCAGACTCAAATTGAAGAAAGTAGGGAAAACCACTAGACCATTCAGGTATGACCTAAATCAAATCCCTTATGATTATACAGTGGAAGTGAGAAATAGATTTAAGGGCCTAGATCTGATAGAGTGCCTGATGAACTATGGAATGAGGTCCGTGACACTGTACGGGAGACAGGGATCAAGACAATCCCCATGGAAAAGAAATGCAAAAAAGCAAAATGGCTGTCTGGGGAAGTCTTACAAATAGCTGTGAAAAGAAGAGAGGCGAAAAGCAAAGGAGAAAAGGAAAGACATAAGCATCTGAATGCAGAGTTCCAAAGAATAGCAAGAAGAGATAAGAAAGTCTTCCTCAGCAATCAATGCAAAGAAGTAGAGGAAAAGAACAGAATAGGAAAGACAAGAGATCTCTTCAAGAAAATTAGAGATACCAAGGGAACATTTCATGCAAAGATGGGCTCAATAAAGGACAGAAATGGTATGGACCTAACAGGAGCAGAAGATATTAAGAAGAGGTGGCAAGAATACACAGAAGAACTGTACAAAAAAGATCTTCACGAACCAGATAATCATGATGGTGTGCTCGCTCATCTAGAGCCAGACATCCTGGAATGTGAAGTCAAGTGGGCCTTAGAAAGCATCACTACGAACAAAGCTAGTGGAGGTGATGGAATTCCAGTGGAGCTGTTTCAAATCCTGAAAGATGAAATATGGAAAACTCAGCAGTGGCCACAGAACTGGAAAAGGTCAGTTTTCATTCCAATTCCAAAGAAAGGCAATGCCAAACAATGCTCAAATTGCACTCATTTCACATGCTAGTAAAGTAATGCTCAAAATTCTCCAAGCCAGGCTTCAGCAGTATGTGAACAATGAACTTCCAGGTGTTCAAGCTGGTTTTAGAAAAGGCAGAGGAACCAGAGATCAAATTGCCAACATCCGCTGGATCATGGAAAAAGCAAGGGAGTTGCAGAAAAACATCTATTTCTGCTTTATTGACTATGCCAAAGTCTTTGACTGTGTGGATCACAGTATACTGTGGAAAATTCTGAGAGAGATGGGAATACCAGGTCACCTAACCTGCCTCTTGAGAAATCTGTATGCAGGTCAGGAAGCAACAGTTAGAACTGGACATGGAACAACAGACTGGTTCCAAATTGGAAAAGGAGTACATTAAGGCTGTATATTGTCACCCTGCTTATTTAACTTCTATGCAGAGTACATCATGAGAAACACTGGGCTGGAAGAAACACAAGCTGGAATCAAGCTTGCCGGGAGAAATATCAATAACCTCAGATATGCAGAAGACACCACCCTTATGGCAGAAAGTGAAGAGGAACTAAAAAGCCTCCTGATGAAACTGAAAGAGGAGAGTGAAAAAGTTGGCTTAAAGCTCAACATTCAGAAAACGAAGATCATTGCATCTGGTCCCATCACTTCATGGGAAATAGATAGGGAAACAGCAGAAACAGTGTCAGACTTTATTTTTCTGGGCTCCAGAATCACTGCAGATGGTGACTGCAGCCATGAAATTAAAAGATGCTTACTCCTTGGAAGAAAAGTTATGACCAACCTAGATAGCATATTCAAAAGCAGAGATGTTACTTTGCCAACTAAGGTCCATCCAGTCAAGGCTATGGTTTTTCCTGTGGTCATGTATGGATGTGAGAGTTGGACTATGAAGAAGGCTGAGCGCCAAAGAATTGATGTGTTTGACCTGTGGTGTTGGAGAAAACTCTTGAGAGTCCCTTGGACTGCAAGGAGATCCAACCAGTCCATTCTGAAGGAGATCAGCCCTGGGATTACTTTGGAAGGAATGATGCTAAAGCTGAAACTCCAGTACTTTGGCTACCTCATGCAAAGAGTTGACTCATTGGAAAACACTCTGATGCTGGGAGGGATTGGGAGCAGGAGGAGAAGGGGACGACAGAGGATGAGATGGCTGGATGGCATCACTGACTCAATGGACGTGAGTCTGAGTGAACTCCGGCAGTTGGTGATGGATAGGGAGGCCTGGAGTGCTGCTCTTCATGGAGTTGCAAAGAGTCAGGCACAACTGAATGACTGAACTATAGCTATGAAATATATAACCTATTTGGTGGAGTGAAGAATGGTCATGATAAACAGCATTGCAATTCTATGATTCTGAAATATTTATTTCCCTTTCAGCAATGTATAAGCATGTTGCTGAATGAAAAAGCTTGGCTAACAAACAAAGTTTGCAAATCATGTCTCCCTCTGTGAGCACCAGACGTTTCATAGATAATTAAATTGAGTGGCCCTCACTCACAACCACCTCCCATTCCACACCGTAGTAAAGCCCAGAACACTGAAGCATCACTGTTGGATGGGAGCATTGCAATTCCTTAATGGCCTGGAAGTTCTGCCATCAAAGTTTTCCTATTTAGACTCCTATTTGGACCAAAACTTGGAGAGAATAAGGGGTATGTGTGAGACAAGAAGTACCTGTGACACAGAGGAAATAACTAATACTTGGGAGAGTTAAGACAAGTGAGCTCTGGTCTAATGACTGACACTTACTGAATTTGAGATCTTGAACATGTTGGCACCTCTTTAGAATCTGTATACATGTCTAAAAGACAAAGGGTTTAGGAAAGATACTCCAAGGGTCCTTCCAGGTCAGAATGCTATTATTTTAATTCGAAGAAGTAAAACAATCCTATCCTTAGAAGCCTGGATCACTTCTACAAGTTCAAAAGCTACTGAAGCCCAGGGCATAGAATCTAGAATAATATCCTGAGGAATCCAGAATATCCTTTGATTCTATAAAAATTTTAATAAGTCATTAGAATTAAGACATAGCCTCTCAACATACACCACCATTCTCCTTAGTACAGTCAGTTTGTAGATACCCTTTCTACCTAGTCAGCCACCATTTGTGAAATTTTTATGCTAGTTTACAGAGCTGGAGTTTTACACAAGCCAATTTAGACACATTTTTGCCTTGGGAATCAAGACAATTATAACTGCAATACCAAAAGTCTACTTTTTAAATAATCAACATCACTGTTATAATTATTTAGCAACAAAAAGGGACACTTTCAAAGCAGAAGAGTTTTATAGCCAGGATATTATTAAATATGAATCCCCAAAAGATAATTTCATAGAAGAACCAACAATGTGTTCTATTAAAAATAACTATCCGTTAGCAAATTCTTCACATAAATAATGGACATTATGTAAACTGATTTGGCTTTGCTGTTTCTAAAATCTCTTTGCAAAACTTTAGAACTTATTTTATGTCACTGAAAATATTGACAAGGTCTACTTTTTAAATTTTTTCCAAAATACAAGTAATGGTACATATTATTTTTAATTCCTGTAAAATTGTATTTGTACTGATAGCTTCCATTATTAAGACCAATTCATTTAGTGAAAATACAGAAATAATTTCTTATCATATAGATTTATGTATGCTGCTCCACATGACAGTCTTCAGTCAGTTGTAACCACTGAACACTTGACATGTGGCTAGTAAGACCAAGGAAATGAATTTTTATTGATTTATTTTTGTTTGGTTGGGCTTTAAATTTTTAAACTGGAATACAGTTCATTTATAATGTATTAGTTTCAGGTGCACATCATAGTGACTGTATTTTTAAAGATTCTATTCAATTAAAAGTGATTACCAAGATGTATGCTCACTCACTCAGTCTTATCTGACTCTGCGACCCCATGGACCACAGCCCACCAGGCTCCTCTGTCCAAGGAATTTTCCAGAGGAGAATAATGGAGTGAGTAGCCATTTCCTCCTCCAGAGGATCTTCCTGACCCAGGGACTGAACCCACATCTCCTGTGTCTCCTGCATTGACAGGCAAATTCTTTACAACTGCACCACGCGGGAGTCCCTAGTACAAGATAATTATAATTCCCAGGGCTATACATTATATCTTTGTTGCTTATTTTATACATAGTAGTTTATATTTTTTTAATTTTTAAAAACTTTTATATAATTTTACAAGGTTATTTTCCCTTTGGACTTATTTCAAAATATTGGTTATATATCCTATATACCTCCTTGTAGCCTATATATACCCTCCTTGTAGCCTATCTTAACACCCATTCTTCTATCCCTATATTGTCCCTCTCCACCCTCACTGCTAACCACTAGCCTGTTCTCTGTATCTGTGGACCTGTTTTTTTTTTTGTTATATTCACTACTTTGTTTTTTTTAGATTCCACATATAAGTGATATCATATAGTATATGTCTTTCTCTGATTTATTTCACTTTATAATGCCCTCAAGTCTATCCATCCATGTTGCTATAAATGGCAAATTTTCATTCTTTTTTATTGTTGAGTAGTATCCCATATTCTGTGTATACCACATCTTCTTTATCCATTTATCTGTTGGTGGACAGTTAGGTTGCTTCCAGATCTTGGCAACTGTATATAATACTGCTATGAACACTGAGGTGCTTGTATCCTTTTGAATTAGTGCTTTTTTTTTTTTTTTGGTCAGGTATATACCCAGGAGTGGAATTACTGGGTCATACGGTAGTTCTATTTTTAGTTTTTTGAGAAATCGTCATACTGTTTTCCACAGTGGCTGCACCAGTTTATGTTCCCACAAATGTGTACAATTTCATATTACTGATATAAATTTATAAAATAAGGTAATATACTTTTACATTTAAAATAATTATGAATTCGGTAATATTACATTTCCTCTTTAGCTGTTATAAATTTAGCATCTATCTGAAAGAGGAGAGTGAAAAAGCTGATTTAAAATTCAACATTCAAAAAACTAAGATCATAGCATCCAGTCCCATCACTCCATGGCAAATAGATGGAGAAACAATGGAAACAGTGACAGACTTTATTTTCTTGGGCTCCAAAATCACTGCAGATGCTGACTGAAAGCCATGAAATAAAAAGATGCTTACTCCTTGGAAGAAAAGTTATAACCAACCTAGACATCATATTAAAAAACAGAGACATTACTTTGCCAACAAAGTTCCATCTAGCCAAAGCTATGGTTTTTCCAGTAGTCATGTATGGATGTGAGAGTTGGACCATAAAGAAATCTGAGTGTCAAAGAATTGATGCTTTTTAACTGTGGTATTGGAGAAGACTCTTGAGAGTCCCTTGGACTGCAAGGAGATCAAACCAGTCAATCGTAAAGGAAATCATCCTGAATATACATTGGAAGGACTGATGCTGAAGCTGAAGCTTCAATACTTTGGCCACCTGATGTGAAGAAGCGACTCACTAGAAAAGACCCTCATGCTAGGAAAGATTGAAGGTTAGAGGAAAAGGGGACAACAGAGGATGAGATGGTTGGATGGCATCACCAACTTGATGGATATGAGTTTGAGCAAGCTCTGGGAGTTGGTGAGGGACAGGGAAGCCTGGCGTGCTGCAGTCCATGGGGTCGCAAAGAGTTGGACACAACTGAGCGACTGAACTGAACTGAAAGCATGTTCTTCAAACTAAAGGAAAATGATGATAGATTTTGATTCTATAAACTCATTTAGAGCATAGTCAGTCACAAATATATGGTAAATATCTAGAGGGCATTATGCTAAGTAAAATAAGTCAGACAGAGAAAGACAAACACTGAATGATATAATTTACATGCTGAATCTAAAAAATACCACAAACTAGTGCACAGAACAAAAAAGAAAGACTCAAAAAACAAACTAGTGGTTACCAGCGGTTACCAGAGAGGAAAGTGGGGAGGGGCATATAGGGGTAAGGGATTGAAAGGTACACATATGATGTATAAAATAAGCTACAAGGATATATTTTACAACAAATAAGAGATAGCCAATATTTTATAATTACATAAATGAAGTATAACCTTTAAAATTCCAAATCATTATATTGTAACTTGTGTAATGTTGTACATCAGCTGTATGTCAACAAAAATAAAAATACAGGGAAACCAGGAAAAAATGCAAATTATAATCTAAAACAATCAACAAAACAGAGTAGAGCTAAAAAGCCAATAAAATAAACTACTAAATCTGTCTGATTAACCTAAAATATGGAATAAAAGAAGATATGGGGAAACCATAAGTAAACAAGCAATCCAGCCAATATGAATAAAAACAAATAGCAAAATGATAGACTTAAACCTAACAGATTAATGTAGTTACATTACATTTAATGTAGTTACATTAAAGAAAAATGGACTGAATACTTCAATTAAAAGTGAAAGATGACTGGACCAAAAATAAAAAACAAGAACTATAAGCTTTCTAAAAATACTGCTATTTAAAGATAATCTAAAAGTAAAAGAATGAAAGATGATTTATCATACATATAATAAACATAATGAAACTGGAGTGACATATTAATAGTAAAGTAGAATTTAAGGCAAGGAGTATTTTAAGAGATGATGAAAATCAATTCATAACGACAAAATTGTTAATTTCTTTTTTTTCGGTCACCTAAACTTTTATTTTTTTTATTTTTTTATTTTATTTTATTTCTATTTATTTTACTTTACAATACTGTATTGGTTTTGCCATACATTGACATGAATCCACCACAGGTGTATATGAGTTCCCAACCCTGAAGCCCCTCCCACCACCCTCCCCATTTCATCTCTCTGGGTCATCCCAGTGCATCAGCCCCAAGCACCTAATTTCTTAGGAAGACAACAATTAGAAATTTATGTGCCTATTAAGAGATCTTTGAAAAACATCAAGCAAAATTGAAAGACATAAAGGGAGAGACAGACAAATCCACAGTACTCATTAACATCTTCAACATTCCTCTCTGAGTAACTTACAGAAGATCAGGAAAATAAAATCAGTAAGAACATAGAAAATCAGAGCATTATTAACTACTTTGACCTAGATAACATTTACAGAGCACTATGCTCAGCAAATAGCAATTACAAGAAGACAACATACTCTTCAAGTGTATATAGAATGTTCAAAAAAGAGAATGTTCAAAAAAGAGACTATGTGCTAAGCCATTAAAAAAAAATTCTCAAAATGTTTTAAAAGATTGCTGTATTAGGGTCTGTATTCTTTGACACACTGGAATCAAACAGAAATCAATAAAAAATATTTGACAAGAAAACAACAAAATCCTGTAAGGCAATTATCCTTCAATTAAAAAATATAGTTTAAAAAATCTATAAAACCCTACGTATTTGGAAATTAAACAGTACACATAGAAGCAATGCATGGATCAAAGTTACGGAGATTTTTAAAAGTATTTCAAACTGAGTGACAGTGAAACACATCACACAGAAATGTGCTGCATATACTAAAAGAGCAGCTGGTGAGAAATGTGCAGACCTACATGCTTATCTTAGAAAGGGAGATGCATTCTTTCATCAACAGTCTGCTTCCATCCTAAAAACCTAGGCAAATTACATTCAACATAAGCAGAAGAAAGGAAATTCTACAGAAAAGAGCTGAAATAAATGAGATGAAGAACAAATAGTAGAGAAGATTAAAATCCAAGGCAGTTTCTTTGAAAAGATTAATTAAAAAGATCAAGTCCGCATAAAAAAAATTATATGGATAAAACAGGGAGAAAGCACAATTATCAACATCAGGAATGAAAGAAGGAACATCAGGGCAAACCTTATAGCTATTAGAAAGGATGATACGAATACTGTGTTATGTGGGGAAAAAAAATCAAAGTACAAAAAAAGAAGCTACAAGTTGCCTTTAGGTAAGTAAGAAGGGAAAAAAAAAAACATAGAAATCTCGTTTGCACAAGAAGAAATATAGAAATGATAAGCTAGAAATAGAAGAGACGGATTACCTACGGTGTAAGTACAGGATAAAGGGGATGGAGGACTGGGAACTGGACAAAAAGGAATGGCAGAGGAGGAGTGACACTTTTGAGTATAATTTTTTGTACAGTACTGACTATTAAAATATATTTTTAGTGTACATAAAATATAAATAAAATCAACAAGGATTGGGGAAATAGAATATAAGCAGAAACAAATTAACATAATTAATTCAAATGAATAACATAATCCCAGTGAAGAAGAAAACTGAACCTTTCCAAGTTAACTACTGAATACCTTACTTTTGCCCTCTACCCTCAAGCTAAAAACAAAAGCAGTAAACACAGGGTAGACGCTAGACAATAGATGTGTTTTTCAGTTTTAGCAAAACTAAATTGACCAAATTGAGCATTGCAAATTCAAATACTAGTTAGAAATACTAAAATTACATGTACTCTAGGACCAAGGAAATAATATATTTTGGATAATTAGAGTTAAGTTTCTCAATGTCAGAGAAAAGAATGATACGTTTGGAAAAGGGGAGTGAAGAACTCTCTAACATTGGAAATAACAGTGTGAAGTCACAGTTCTAGATACAGCTGTGTATGTCTTTTGATGTACATAACCACAAATATCTATGGAGTTCTTATCTAAGCCTACTTAGGGGACGTATAAGCATCGACACCCAGTAACTTGTCATGTCCAGATCATAGTTTTTAAATATGGCCATCAATGAAAGGACCTATGGTTCTTTGGAGAAAGGCTGACTCTAGGACTAGGGCAGACCAAGTGAAATATGAACCTGGAGCTTTCCATTAGTAAGAAAGTGCTCAAAGAATGACTGTGGATGTGTGCTCAGCTGCTTCAGTCACATCCGGCTTTTTTGTGACCCCATGGACTGGAGCCTGCCAGATTCTTCTATCCATGGGATTCTCCAGGCAAGAATACTCAAGGATGATTAATATACATCAAAGGACACAGAAACTAGTTGAAAGTGAATCCCCCTGGCCAACTCTAGGAAAATCTGAGAAAAAATAATGAACCATATCAATAGATCTTGTCCAACAAATAAGAATCCAAGAGACAATAAATGAGAAAATTAGATGGGGAATAAGCAAAAAAAAAAAAAAAAAAAAAAACCCTTTCTATACTACAATGCCAACTAAAATGTAGAAATGAATGATGAGGTTTAAGTCACCATTTGTGAATCACCACAGTAATAATTGTCTCAGGCTAGAACCATTGATTGATGCTAAAACTAATAGGTGAGTGCTTAATGAGAAACAGACTGTTTTCATAGTCTCAGAGTATTAATACTTTCTAATTATGAGGGGCAAAGTAGCAACTTTATGGTGGAGAAAATGTGTAGACACTGACAAAGTCAAGTGATGAAAGTTGACAACACTGCAAACAATTCCAGTAGATATAATATGCCTACTGATTCGATTTGCTGGAAAGGACACAACATCATTTCTGAGATATTTCTGACAGAAACTTACAACTCAAATATAGTAACAAGAAAATTATTTTTCCAAAGGCAGAAATCAAAGGACATTCTACAAAAATGCCAAGGTTATGAGAGACAAAGACGTAGAAACTAGCAGACTAAAGGGGACTAAAGAGACAACACTCAAATGAAGTGTGCGCACTGGAACTTGGAACAGAAAACTTCTGCTTTTGTTGATTTTTTTTCTCTTCCCTATGAAGGTTATTTAATTAAGCAATTGGTAAAATTTGAATAAAGTCTGTTTATCAGGTAGTACCAGTGTTAATTTCCTGATTTTGAAAATTGTATTATAAAAGAGAATTCTTTGTTTTTAGGAAAGACATACTGATGTGTTTAGTGGGTAAAGGATAGTTATATCTGTAAGTTACTCAGTACTCTGTAAACTGAGTCCAGAGATTTATACTTATTACATTATATAATATTTGTATACATTTAATAGATGCACATGTATAAAAGGAAGCAAAAGAGAAAACAAAGCACATGTATTAAATGTTAACATTTAAGGAATTTGATTAAAAAGAGTACATTAATTGTATTATTTTTGTGACTGTTGTTTAACTCTGGAATCAAGCCCACAATATCTCTGAGGTACGCCTGCATATGCTTGAAATGATGTCTTTTTATTCTGAAACCTCTAATGTATTAGAGAAGAAATCCTCAAAAGAACAGGAATGGCTATAACAAGCAGTGTGTAATAACACAGTAAAGGTCACTGAATACATGGATCCTCAGCTATTTTGTGCTCTGAGTTACCCCAGGCAATGCTCCCCTACCTTCTCCCCTTTCTCCAATCCAGATCTCAGCTCCTGGAAAGAAATACTAGCAGCTAGAACCCAAGCAGATGCTGTGTCACTCACCTAATATAAACGACAGTGCTATGCAGTCGTTTGATATGATTTCTAACGCATTTCTTTATAAAGAATTAATGATGTTCTTAAGATTGAAATTGTTTTCAAGAATGAAGTTATCATTTTTATATAGTAAAAGGGAAATTATGCATCAGGATGTCAACGTGTCTGTGTTTTCTGATAAGTCCTCTAGCTCAGGTGCAGAGGGGCCCTGCTGGGGGCTTATCAAGCAACTATTAAAAAGCAACTATGGAGAGGGAACATTTAGACTATAAACACCCACATTTGTGACGACTATTTAAAAATGGCTGGTTTGGACAAGGCCACCCTTCAGTTCAGTTCAGTTGCTCAGTTGTGTCCCACTCTTTGCAACCCCATGAATCACAGCATGACAGGCCTCGCTGTCCATCACCATCTCCCAGAGTTCACTCAGACTCATGTCCATCAAGTCCGTGATGCCATCCAGCCATCTCATCCTCTGTTGTCCCCTTCTCCTCCTGCCCACAACCCTCCCAGCATCAGAGTCTTTTCCAATGAGTCAACTATTCTCATGAGGTGGCCAAAGTACTGGAGTTTCAGCTTTAGTATCATTCCTTCCAAAGAAATCCAAGGGCTGATCTCCTTCAGAATGGACTGGTTGGATCTCCTTGCAGTCCAAGGGACTTGCAAGAGTCTCCTCCAACACCACAGTTCAAAAGCATCAATTCTTCGGCGCTCAGCCTTCTTCATAGTCCAACTCTCACATCCATACATGACCACAGGAAAACCATAGCCTTGACTAGAAGGACCTTAGTCGGCAAAGTAATGTCTCTGCTTTTGAATAAACTATCTAGGTTGGTCATAACTTTTCTTCCAAGGAGTAAGCATCTTTTAATTTCATGGTTATAGTCACCATCTGCAGTGATTTTGGAGCCCCCAAAATAAAGTCTGACACTGTTTCTACTGTTTCCCCATCTATTTCCCATGAAGTGATGAGACTGGATGCCATGATCTTCGTTTTCTGAATGTTGAGCTTTAAGCCAACTTTTTCGCTCTCCTCTTTCAATTTCATCAAGAGGCTTTTTAGCTCCTCTTCACTTTCTGCCATAAGAGTGGTGTCATCTGTATATCTGAGGTTATTGATATTTCTCCTGGCAATCTCTATTCCAGCTTGTGTTTCTTCCAGTCCAGTGTTTCTCATGATGTACTCTGCATAGAAGTTAAATAAGCAGGGTGACAATATACAGCCTTAACGTACTCCTTTTCCTATTTGGAGCCGGTCTGTTGTCCCATATCCAGTTCTAGCTATTGCTTCCTGGCCTGCATACAGATTTCTCAAGAGGCAGGTCAGGTGGTCTGGTATTCCCATCTCTTGAAGAATTTTCTACAGTTTATTGTGATCCACGCAGTCAAAGGCTTTGGCATAGTCAATCAAGCAGAAATAGATGTTTTTCTGGAACTCTTGCTTTTTCCATGTTCCAGCGGTTGTTGGCAATTTGATCTCTGGTTCCTCTGCCTTTTCTAAAACCAGCTTGAACATCAGGGAGTTCACGGTTCACATATTGCTGAAGCCTGGCTTGGAGAATTTTGAGCATTACTTTACTAGCACGTGAGATGAGTGCAATTGTGCGGTAGTTTGAACATTCTTTGGCGTTGCCTTTCTTTGGGATTGGAATGAAAACTGACCTTTTCCAGTTCTGTGGCCACTGCTGAGTTTTCCAAATGTGCTGGCATATTGAGTGCAGCACTTTCACAGCATCATCTTTCAGGATTTGAAACAGCTCAACTGGAATTCAGTCATCTCCACTAGCTTTGTTCGTAGTGATGCTTTCTAAGGCCCAGTTGACTTCACATTCCAAGATGTCTGGCTCTAGATTAGTGATCACACCATCCTGATTATCTGGGTTATGAAGATCTTTTTGTACAGTTCTTCTGTGTATTCTTGTCACCTCTTCTTAATATCTTCTGCTTCTGTTAGGTCCAGACCATTTCTGTCTTTTATCAAGCGCATCCTTGCATGAAATGTTCCCTTGGTATCTCTAATTTTCTTGAAGTGATCTCTAGACTTCCCATTCTGTTGTTTTCTTCTATTTCTTTGCATTGATCACTGAAGAAGGCTTTCTTATCTCTTCTTGCTATTCTTTGGAACTCTGCATTCATATGCTGATATCTTTCCTTTTCTCCTTTTCTTTTCAGCTCTCTTCTTTTCACAGCTATTTGTAAGGCCTCCCAGACAGCCATTTTGTTTTTTTGCATTTCTTTTCCATGGGGATTGTCTTGATTCCTGTCTCCTGTACAATGTCACGAACCTCATTCCATAGTTCATCAGGCACTCTATCTATCAGATCTTGACACTTAAATCTATTTCTCACTTCCACTGTATAATCATAAGAGATTTGATTTAGGTCATACCTGAATGGTCTAGCGGTTTTCCCTACTTTCTTCAATTTGAGTCTGAATTTGGTAATAAGGAGTTCATGATCTGAGCAGCTGACAGTCAGCTTCTGGTCTTGTGTTTGTTGACTGTATAGAGCTTCTCCATCTTTGGCTGCAAAGAATATAATCCATCTGATTTCGGTGTTGACTGTCCTTAGCTGATCTAAATACCTCTCCAAAGACCTTGAGGCATTAGCTCCTGCCATGATAAAGGCTCTTCTTTTACTGGCATTGGTGAAAGCCCATGTAGCAGCTCTGTGAAGACTTTCATCTTGCCTGTCAACACCACCTCATCATTCCCTAGCAACATGCTCTAGCAACTTGAAGGCTTTACTTTTGTTTGGCCAACAAATGGTTAAACCATTTATCTCTGAGAACCAACTCCATAAAGGTAGTCCTCAAAGTACATTTGGACTTTTTCCCCTCATCTCCCCTCTGGGGAACAATAATGTAATTAATCTATCATTTGTTTGGAGTATGTTATTTATTTGTTGGCTCGTTAAGCCATTATTCTCTACTACTAGCTTGTGAAATTATTTAAGCCCCATAGTAAATCTGTGTTTAAAACGTTGGCAAAGATGGTCTCACTGTCTGAGCCTCATTTGCCACCCTCAAATCAAAGAGATGATAAATATAAGAAAAAGGGGGAAAAATGTGATTTGGGAATAAATAAACGAACCACAATGTTTTAGTGGAAATGAGACATTTGAGTCATTTTTATAAAAGAATTTCTTTCACTTTGTGGGATAATCAACCAGGATGGCATTTATGAATAGGCAATTTGGCAACCTCAAACAAAATGACATTGAGAATTTCTTTTCCTCAGCAATTTCACTTCTAGGAACCCATTCTGTAGAAACAGGAACTGTTTTGCATCTGTAAACTCCATCAGCATGCCTGCTTCTGCACAGCCTAAGGAGAATCAGATTAGGCATGAAAGGCTGGATCCAGCATCTCCACTACATCAACCAAGCTCAATACTCTAATTACATAAAATTAGACAAAAATAAACCTGCCAGATTACTATTAATTTTCATGGCATCATTCCTGTTGCTTTTAGTGTCATCTTAGCATCTTGGATCATCTTCTCAGATGATGATCTGAGAAGGCCTGTACCTTCTTGAGAGCCTGGGTTCTTAAGACCATTTCTTTCTCCTACTGTAATCTGTGTGTGTAGATTTTCTAATAGAACAGTATAAAAAGTCAGTGTTAGGGACATTTCTGTAGTTCAATATACTAAGAAAGATAGGCTGCAGTGACGAGAATATACCAAACATTGTGGGAACTTACAGTATCTTTGAGGAGATCCTCAAAAGAATATACAGAGTCTCTTTGAATCTAGCAAATATCAGAGCTCTTAAACACTATAGAATATGGCCTCACTCACGTGGATGTCACAATACACTCTTAGAGGTTATCTTTCAGAGTCTAGAACTATGTTACAGCACTCTCCTATATCCCCTTCCTGCTTTTCCTAATTCCTCAACTTTCGCATAACAAACCCATATTTTTCTCTCCAAATAATTTTTCTGGGGTCACTCTTCAGCAGCTGAAGATGCCTGCTTTCCCTTGATACAAAAGGGAAATAGTTTTAATGCACCATAAAAAAATGGTTACAGCTAACTCAGATTCTATAAAGAAAATTATCAGCTATAGAATATTAAGCATATTAAACTTTCAGTCTTCTTATTGGTAAAATGGATAACTGAGGTATCTACCTCATATATGAATCTGAGGATTAAGTGAAGTCATACACACTTAATAGGCCTGCAGGAAGAACTGACTCTTTCTGTCATTTTTAGTAGTAGTATATTAATAGCTTCACTTGGAGAAGGTTCCTGACTCTCTTTCTTGACTACCTTCTGATTTACTCAACCTGTAGAATAACTAAAAAGGAGAGGACTACAAACAATCCATATTTGTTGCTTCTTTCTTCTCCTCCCCCATCCCTATAATATCTAAACAAATAAATTGCTTAAACATATTTTATTTCAGAAGTTGTGGAAGGTAAATTTCCTAAGTAGAATCAGCACTATCAGTAGAGAATGAATAGGAGTTAAGGTTCATGCTAATGCCATGTTCATTTCAGACATTTAAAGACAGGCTTCAAGTCTGTAGATGGGAGGGTCACCTGCTTATCTCTTCAACATCCAGCCACTCTTTAACTAGGCACAAGCTGGGCAGCCAACAGACCCTATATAATCCCTCCAAACTATACCCTAAACTACCTGAGAAGTTGCTCCTTCTTTGCACAAACTGCTCACAAAAATTTAAACAAGGCAGAGTCGTATTCCAAGTTTCATAAGCACAACATTTATACTTTAAAATATGCTCAATATTCAGAAATATTTTATATGAGAAATATATAATCTTTCAAGAATGATTTTCTTTGACAGAGTTCAAGGGTCCAATGTAGATACTGTGTGATTTTTAATATTCATAGAATATAGTATACTAAGTTAAATCCTTAATGTCCTATAAAATACATTCTTTTTTTTTCCCTTCAGGTTATTACTACAATTGAGGTAGTCCTCTGCTTATCTTCTTCCTAAATTTGAATTTAACCCCCATCTGTTCAGAAATTTTTGACTTGTAGAGTTATGAACCAATAACCATTTAAACCAATAACCAATGACCCCATAAGTGACTGACCCAGACATGCCTGTGAGTGTCCAAGAATCTCTGGTGGAGGCATGGGCTGGCAGTGGCCTGCTGCAGGATGGGGTCCACTGAGTTCAGCAGTGCATGCATGGGGCCTTTTAAGGGAAGTCAGCATTATCTTCATTACCTCCACCATAGTTTGGAGGTACAAAAAACAGGGAGGGACCACAGTCCTTCCCATCAACAGAAAATTGGATTAAAGACTTACTGAGCATGGCACACCCATCAGAAGTATATCCAGGTTCCCCCCCAGTCAGTCTCTCCAAACAGGAAGCTTACGTAAGTCTCTTATCCTTATCCATCAGAGGGTACACAGAATGAAAACCACAATCATAGAAAACTAATCAAACTGATCACATGGACCACAGCCTTGTCTAACTCAATAAAACTATGAGCCATGCCATGTAGGGCCACCCAAGATGGATGGATCATGGTGGAAAGTTCTGACAAAATGTGGTCCACTGAAGAAGAGAATGGCAAACCACTTAAGTATTCTTGCCCTGAGAACCCCAGGAACAATATGAAAAGGCAAAAAGACAAGACACTGAAATATGAACTCATCAGGTCAGTAGGTGACAAATATGCTACTGGAGAAGAGTGGAGAAAGAATGAAGAGACGGAGCAAAACTGAAAACAACGTCCAGTTGTGGATGTGAATGGTGATGGAAGTAGAGTCCAATGCTGTAGAGAGCAATACTACATAGGAATCTAGAGCGTTAGGTCCATGAATCAAGGTAACTTAGAAGTGGTCAAACAGGAGATGGTAAGAGTGAATGTCGACATTTTAGGAGTCAGTGAACTAAAATGGACTGGAAAGTGCAAACTTCATTCAGCTGACCATTATATCTACTACTGTGGGCAAGAATCCCTTAGAAGAAATGGAGTAGCCCTCATAGTCAACAAAAGAGTCCAAAATGCAGTAATTGAGGATAAGCTCAAAAATGACAGAATGATCTCTCTTCATTTCCAGGGCAAATCATTCAATATTCCAGTAATCCAAGTCTTTGCTCCAACCAGTAATGCTGAAGAAGCTGAAGTTGAACAGTTCTATGAAGACCTATAAGATCTTCTAGAACTAACACCCAAACAAGATGCCCTTCCATTACAGGGGATTGCAATGCAAAAGAAGGAGGTCAAGAGATACCTGGAGTAACAGGCAAATTTGGCCTTGGGTACAGAATGAAGCAGGACAAAGGCTAACAGAGTTTTTTCAAGAGAACGCGTTGGTCATAGCAAACACCCTCTTTCAACAACACAAGAAGAGACTCTACACATGGACATCACCCGATGGTCAATACTGAAATCAGATTGATTATAATCTTTCAGCCAAAAATGGAGAAGCTCTATACAGTCAACAAAAACAAGACTAGGAGCTGACTGTAGATCACATCATGAACACCTTACTGCCAAATTCAGAATTACATCAAAGAAAGTAGGGAAAACCACTAGACCATTCAGGTATGACCTAAATCAAATCCCTTACTATTATATAGTGGAAGTGCCAAATAGATTCACAGGATTAGATCTGAATGACAGAATGCCTGAAGAACTATGGATGGTGGTTTATAACACTGTACAGGAGGCAATGATTAAGACCATCACCAAGAAAAAGAAATGCAAAAAGGCAAAATGGTTGTCTGAGGAGGCCTTACACATAGCTGAGAAAAGAAGATAAGCTAAAGGAGAGAAAAGGGAAGATATACCAATCTGGAAGCAGAGTTCTAAAGAATAGCAAGGAGAGGTAAGAAAGCCTTCTTCAGTGATCAATGCAAAGAAATAGAGGAAACAATAGAATGGGAAAGACTAGAGATCTCCTAAAGAAAATTGGAGATACCAAGGGAACACTTCATGCAAAGATGGGCGCAATAAAGGCCAGAAATGTTATTTACCTAACAGAAGTAGAAGATACTAAGAAGAGGTGGCAAGAATACACAGAAGAACTGTACAAGAAAGATCTTAATGACCTGATAACCACAATGGTATTATCACTCTCCTACAGCCAGACATCCTGGAGTGCAAAGTCAAGAGTGCCTTAGGAAGCATCACTACAATCAAAGCTAGTGGAGGTGATGGAATTCCAACTGAGCTATTTCAAATCCTAAAAGATGATGCTGTGAAAGTGCTGCACTCAATATGCCAGCAAACTTGGAAATCTCAGCAGCGGCCACAGGACTGGAAAAGGTCACTTTTCATTTCAATCTCAAAGAAAGACAATGCCAAAGATTGTTCAAACTACTGCATAACTGCACTCATCTCACATGCTAGTAAAGTAATGCTCAAAATTCTCCAAGCCAGACTTCAAACAGTACGTGAACTGTGAAATTCCAGATGTTCAAGCTGGATTTAGAAAAGTCAGAGGAACCAGAGATCAAATTGCCAACATCCACTGGATCATCGAAAAAGCAAGAGAGTTCCAGAAAAACATATATTTCTGCGTTATTGATTATGCCAAAGCCTTTGACTGTGTAGATCACAACAAACTGTGAAAAATTCTTCAAGAGATAGGAATACCAGACCACTTTACCTGCCTCCTGAGAAATCTGTTTGCAAAACTGAAAACAATGTCCAGTTGTGGATGTGACTGGTATTGGAAGTAGAGTCCAATGCTGTAAAGAGCAATACTACATAGGAATCTGGAACGTTAGGTCCATGAATCAAGGTAACTTAGAAGTGGTCAAACAGGAGATGAAGCACAGGTCAAGAAGCACAGTTAAAATCGGACATGGAACAAGGACTGGTTCCAAATTGAGAAAGGAGTGTGTAAAGGCTGTATCTTGTCATCCTGCTTATTTAACTTATATGCAGAGTACATACATCATGTAAAATGCCTGGCCGGATGACACACAAGCTGGAATCAAGAATTTCTGGGGAGAAATATCAATAAACTCAGATATGCAGAAAGCGTAGAAGAACTCAAGAGCCTCTTGATGAAAGTGAAAGAGGAGAGTAAAAAGCTCGCTTAAAACAGCATTCGGAAAACTAAGATCATGGTATCTGGTCTCATTGCTGCTGCTGCTGCTGCTGCTGCTAAGTCACGTCAGTCATGTCTGACTCTGTGCAACCCCATATATGGCAGCCCACCAGGCTTCTCTGTCCCTGGGATTCTCCTGACAAGAATACTGGAGTGGGTTGCCATTTCCTTCTCCAGTGCATGAAAGTGAAAAGTGAAAGTGAAGTCGCTCAGTCACGTCTGACCCTTCGTAACCCCATGGACTGCAGCCTGCCAGGCTACTCCGTCCATGGGATTTCCCGGGCAAGAGTACTGGAGTGAGCTGCTATTGCCTTCTCCTTCCAGTCTTATTACTTCATGGCAAATAGGAAGGGAGTTCAGTTCAGTGCAGTTCAGTAGCTCAGTCATGTCCTACTCTTTGCAACCCCATGAATCTCAGCACGTCAGGCCTCCCTGTCCATCACCATCCCCTAGAGTTCACTCAGACTCACGTCCATCGAGTCAGTGATGCCATCCAGCCATCTCATTCTCTGTCGTCCCCTTCTCCTCCTGCCCCCAATCCCTCCCAGCATCAGAGTCTTTTCCAATGAGTCAACTCTTCGCATGAGGTGGCCAAAGTACTGGAGTTTCAGCTTTAGCATCATTCCTTCCAAAGAAATCCCAGGGCTGATCTCCTTCAGAATGGACTGGGTGGATCTCCTTGCAGTCCCAGGGACTCTCAAGAGTCTTCTCCAACACCACAGTTCAAAAGCATCAACTCTTCGGCGCTCAGCCTTCTTCACAGTCCAACTCTCACATCCATACATGACCACTGGAAAAACCATAGCCTTGACTAGACGGACCTTAGTTGGCAAAGTAATGTCTCTGCTCTAGGTTGGTCATAACTTTTCTTCCGAGGAGTGTCTTTTAATTTCATAGCTGCAGTCATAATCTGCAGTGATTTTGGAGCCCAGAAAAATAAAGTCTGACACTGTTTCTACTGTTTCTCCATCTATTTCCCATGAAGTGATGGGACCAGATGCCATGATCTTAGTTTTCTGAATGTTGAGCTTTAAGCCAACTTTTTCACTCTCCTCTTTCAATTTCATCAAGAGGCTTTTTAGCTCCTCTTCATTTTCTGCCATAAGGGTGGTGTCTTCTGCATATCTGAGGTTATTGATATTTCTCCCAGCAATCTTGATTCCAGCTTGTGTTTCTTCCAGTCCAGTGTTTCTCATGATGTACTCTGCATAGAAGTTAAATAAGCAGGGTGACAAATATACTTGACATACTCCTTTCCCTATTTGGAACCAGTCTGTTGTTCCATGTCCAGTTCTAACTGTTGCTTCCTGACCTGCATACAGATTTCTCAAGAGGCAGGTCAGGTGGTCTGGTATTCCCATCTCTTGAAGAATTTTCCACAGTTTATTGTGATCCACACAGTCAAAGGCTTTGGCATAGTCAATCAAGCAGAAATAGATGTTTTTCTGGAACTCTCTTGCTTTTTCCATGATCCAGCGGTTGTTGGCAATTTGATCTCTGGTTCCTCTGTCTTTTCTAAAACCAGCTTGAACATCTGGAAGTTCATGGTTCACGTATTGCTGAAGGCTGGCTTGGAGAATTTTGAGCATTACTTTACTAGCATGTGAGATGAGTGCAATTGTGTGGTAGTTTGAGCATTCTTTGGCATTGCCTTTCTTTGGGATTGGAATGAAAACTGACATTTTCCAGTCCTGTGGCCACTGCTGAGTTTTCCAAATTTGCTGGCATATTGAGTGTAGCACTTTCACAGCATCATCTTTCAGGATTTGAAACAGCTCAACTGGAATTCTGTCACCTCCACTAGCTTTTCATGGTGATGCTTTCTAAGGCCCACTTGACTTCACATTCCAAGATGTCTGGCTCTAGATTAGTGATCACATCATCATGACTGTATGGGTCATGAAGTTCTTTTTTGTACAGTTCTTCTGTGTATTCTTGCCACCTCTTCTTAATATCTTCTGCTTCTGTTAGGTCCAGACCATTTCTGTCCTTTATTGAGCGCATCCTTGCATGAAATGTTCCCTTGGTATCTCTAATTTTCTGGAAGAGATCTCTAGTCTTTCCCATTCTGTTCTTTTCCTCTATTTCTTTGCATTGATCGCTGAAGGCTTTCTTATCTCTTCTTGCTATTCTTTGGAACTCTGCATTCAGATGCTTATATCTTTCCTTTTCTCCTTTGCTTTTCGCCTCTCTTCTTTTCACAGCTATTTGTAAGGCCTCCCCAGACAGCCATTTTGTTTTTTTGCATTTCTTTTCCATGGGGATGGTCTTGATCCCTGTCTCCCGTACAGTGTCACGAACCTCATTCCATAGTTCATCAGGCACTATCTATCAGATCTAGGCCCTTAAATCTATTTCTCACTTCCACTGTATAATCATAAGGGATTTGATTTAGGTCACACCTGAATGGTCTAGCGGTTTTCCCTACTTTCTTCAATTTGAGTCTGAATTTGGTAATAAGGAGTTCATGATCTGAGCAGCTGACAGTCAGCTCCTGATCTTGTTTTTGCTGACTGTATAGAGCTTCCCCATCTTTGGCTGTAAAGAATATAATCAATCTGATTTCGGTGTTGACCATCTAGTGATGTCCATGTGTAGAGTCTTCTCTTGTGTTGTTGGAAGAGGGTGTTTGCTATGACCAGTGCATTTTCTTGGCAAAACTCTATTAGCCTTTACCCTGCTTCATTCCGCATTCCAAGACCAAATGTGCCTGTTACTCCAGGTGTTTCTTGACTTCCACTTTTGCATTCCAGTCCCCTATAATGAAAAGGACATCTTTTTGGGGTATTAGTTCTATAAGGTCTTGTAGGTCTTCATAAAACCTTTCAACTTCATGGAAATAGTGAGAGGCTTTATTTTTGAGGCTCTAAAATTACTGCAGATGGTGACTGCAGCCATGAAATTAAAAGACGCTTGCCTCTTTGAAGAAAAACTATGATCAACCTAGACAGCATATTAAAAAACAGAGACATTACTTTGCCATCAAAGGTCCATCTAGTGAAAGCCAATAGTCATGTATGGATGTGAGAGTTGGACTATAAAGTAAGCTGAGTGCAGAAGAATTGGTGCTTTTGAACTGTGGTGTTGGAGAAGACTCTTGAGAGTCCCCTGGACTGCAAGGGGATACAGCCATCCCATCCGAAAGGAAATCAGTCCTGAATATTCATTGGAACAACTGATGCTGAAGCTGTAGCTGCAATACTTTGGCTACCTGATGCTTAGAACTTACTCCTTAGAAAAGACCCTGATGCTGGGACTGATTGACAGCAGAAGAAGGGGATGATAGAGGAAAAGATGGTCAGATGGCATCACCAACTCTATGGACATGAGTTTGAGCAAGCTCTGGGAGTTTTTGATGTACAGGGAAGCCTGGTGCGCTGCAGTCTATGGGGTCACAAAGAGTCAGACACAACTGAGCAACTGAAATGAACTGAACCATTTAAACAGCCAGTCCAGCAGTCTCCTATCTAGGGGAAGGGTCCCGAGTTTGGGGTGCAGATTGGAAAGTGGGCTCTGGAGTTAGAAGTAGAAACCCTGCTTCTACCTGCTGATAATTTTCTCAACTTGTAGGAGTAACTTGTAGTGAAGTGAAGTGAAGTCGCTCAGTCGTGTCCGACTCTTTGGACGCCATGGACTGTAGCCTATCCAGCTCCTCCATCCACGGGATTTTCCAGGCAAGAGTGCTGGAGTGGATTGCCATTTCCTTCTCCGGGGGATCTTCCCAACCCGGGAGTCAAACCCAGGTCTCTTGCGTTGCTGGCAGATGCTTTACCATCTGAGCCACCAGAGAAGCCAAACTTGTAGCAGTTGGCCTTTTATGGCCTGTACAACATGGCTACTATCTGCATCAATGTTATCAGGTTGTTCTGGGGACTAAATGAGAAAGGAAATGCCAATCACTTAGCACCATGCCTAGTTTAAAATAAAGGCTTAATTTATTGTCATTTTCAGCAACTATCTCCTGGAAATAGCCTAAAATAAGATTCAAGGGATATTTATTTTTCCCGGACAGGGGAGCCTGGTGGGCTGCTGTCTATGGGGTCGCACAGAATCGGACACGACTGAAGTGACTTAGCAGCAGCAGCAGGTTTATCAATGACCACCTCTTTGGGTAGCTACTTTCCTAGTTTTCAGTTTCCTCAGCCGTACATGTGAATAGATAGATCCATTTTTTTTTAGAATTTTTTAATTGAAGTATCTTTGACTACAATAAGCCAATTTTCCTGGGTTATTTTAGCTCTTAAATCCTTTTAGAATCTTTTCTTATTTATTCAGAGTCAATAAGGTGAATATCAGTAATCCTTTTATTCTTTTGACACACTGATTATAACAAACACTTTCAAAGACTAAGAAAGCATACTGGAAAGACTGCCATGTGCTTGTCAGTAATGTATCTGTGACAGCTGCAAATGACAGGGGATTATGATACAGTGCAATTCATACTCTAATAAGGGAAATTCAAGGTGCTGGTGGAGAGAGAGTGTAGAAAGAGCTCACAGTGATCCCCGAGCAGAAGTAACGTCCAAATTGAGAACTGGTATGTAGGTATTACTCTCAAAACACAGAGATAACCGCAGTGTATTTAAAATATGAGTTTTAAAGAGAATGTATTTGGAGGGGGTCACTATTCAACAACTTTTTACTTTTTAAAAAATGTTTGCATTGTTAGTTTACTATATCACTGATCTCCAGATAAGCAATTTTCTTTTTTTTTAGGCCAGGTGGAAAGATAGGGAAAAGCAATTGGACATTTATCACAAGGGTTTTTCTTTTTAGGTAAAAATTGTATATTACAGAGCCATACTTAATTTTGAAAAAAATATTCCTCACACATATTCTTTAATATTTCGTAACACTGCCTAGTGGAAGTATTAGGAACTTAATGTCTAAGTTAATACAAGAAAAAGAGCCTGATAAAAATTCTATCATATTAGGTAGAATTTTGTTTTTAAAGAGAATAGATGAGAAACATCTACTTGGCCTGTTAGAGAAGTACTTTTCACCAAAAACAGGGCAAATAAGAATAGAAAGAAAGCCATGGAATTGATAGTAACAAGACAAAGCCAGCCTTGACTGCGAAGTGTACATCATACATTTAGGTTTGGAAAAAATAGTTACTTTAGGGACATTTGTGCTGGGTTTTTTTTTAGCTTTAATTTGACTCAATTAACAGACTACCTACATTTCAGGTATTTCCTGCTAGATGAATTACTGGGTGATAATTTTTGAAATAACTATCCAGCATTTCTTCACTCACCTAAAAGAAAATGAGAAGGTGGTTTGTTGAACTACTACATATTTGGCTTAAAAAAAAACCCACAAAATTAGTAAAATAAGAGATATTGTAGCTATATATTTCATGTCTACTTAGAACATACAGGATATTTTTTAAAAGGAATAAAAATAAACCATTACAAGTTAAGTATCTTGAAGATTTATGTAACTCCAGCTCTATAATGTAATTATTTTTAAGGGAACAGAGTTCAAGACACACTGCTGCTGCTGCTGCTGCTAAGTTGCTTCAGTCGTGTCTGACTTTGTGCGACCCCATAGATGGCAGCCCACCAGGCTCCCCCATCCCTGGGATTCTCCCATCAAGAACACTGGAGAGGGTTGCCATTTCCTTCTCCAATGCATGAAAGTGAAAAGTGAAAGTGAAGTCGCTCAGTCCTGTCCAACTCTTAGCGACCCCATGGACTGCAGCCTACCAGGCTCCTCTGTCCATGGGATTTTCCAGGCAAGAGTGTTGGAGTGGGGTGCCATTGCCTTCTCCGCAAGACACACTATTCTTTTCTAATTGGGATCAAAAATCTTTTAGAACTTCCTTTCAGAACAGACTTGGGACAACTGTAGGTAAATGATACACGCTCAATGAATATCTTTCTTTTTCTACAGCATTAAACTATCTTGGCACCAAGCACATCTAAGTGAGGTTGAAACTTAATCAGTGTTTCTGAAACCCTCAGGTCAAGTAACTAATGCAAAGTCGGCCCCAGGCTGCTCAAGTGCGCATTCTTAGAATGCTCACCAGAAGCCAGAGCAAAAACACTGTAGACAGACATAGGAGCCTCAATTGCCCAAGATTCTACCAGATAAAGCACCACTGAGAAAAGAACATAATTTAAAAGTATTAAACACACAGGAAACTCTCCATCATTAATGAAAATTAAACATAATAGGATAATTAGACTTCCCTGGTGGCTCAGATGGTAAAGCGTCTGTCTACAATGAGGGAGACCTGGGTTCGATCCCTGGGTCGGGAAGATTCCCTGGAGAAGGAAATGGCAACCCACTCCAGTACTATTGCCTGGAAAATCCCACGGACGGAGGAGCTTGGTGCAGACTACTGTCCATGGGATCGCAAAGAGTTGGGCACGACTGAGCGACTTCACTTTCATTTTCACTTAAAACCCCCAAGAACTTTGGATAACAGGAAATCTAAAGAGACTATAAAATAACTCTAAGACAATTAAAAACATCAACCATTAAGAAATCAAGAAGAACAAAAAATTGAGAGAAACAGAACTTTAAATACTAAGTAATGGAAGACCTAAAGACAAATAATAAAGTTACTGAAATTTAACAATTTTCTAACTACCAGGTCAGCAAGAATTAGAAAAGCTGCCAATAACAAGTGTTGGTAAGGATGTGGAAGAATGCAGAATGGAAACTCATTCCTGTACTTCCAGTTAGAAATGCAAATTGGTACAACCACATGAAGCAAATTGCTATTACTCTAGGAAATGGAAGATATTCACATTCATTTATCCTCTACCCAATTCTGCAATTCTCTTCCTAATCAAATACCCTAGGGAAATTTTTGCCCTTCTGCAATAAAATTTGTACAAGAATTTCTATAGAAGTATCAACCACAAGAGAATTGAAAAAGTGTGGTATATTTACATAATACAATGCCATAAAATGGAGAAAAAGGAATAAATAGATATCAACATAAACATATCAGGAAAAAACGCTTTAGAGGAAAAAGTCAAGTTGAAAACCAAAGTATGACTCCATCTTTATAAAAAGTCAAAAATGTGTAAGACTAGAAACTATGTTATTTAGATAATAATAATTATGCATTTTAAAAGGAAAAGGATGCTAAATTAAGAGATCAAACTTTGCCTGATTTCAAAATAAACAAAAAATTGTATTTCAATTAAGAAACAAGTTTATTAAGGTGTACTTAAATAGATCTAATTTCCATTTTTTCTTTATCTGTACCCATTGTCTCCTTTAGCTGATCTATTTTTTGTGGGTGGGGTAATTTCTAGTTTATTCTTCTGATATTTTACCTTATACACAGAAAGCAGCATACTATATCTAATATTTTACTTATCTACTATAACAATCAGCGTTCTCCAAAGGAAAAGAACCGATAGGATACACAAAATTTGCAGGCTAGAAATTCAGGAAAGAGCTGACGTTACAGTCTTGAGTCTGAAACCTGTAGGGCAGGCCAGCAGGTTGGAAACTCAGGCAAGAATTCTGTGTTAGTCTAGAGGCAGAATTCCTTCTCTGAGAAACCTGAATTTTGCTCCAGTGGCCTTCAGCTGATTGGTTGAGGCTCACCTACATTGTGGATGCTAACTTGCTTTCCTTAAGGCCAACTTCCCTGAGAGCTCAATTGGAAAAGATCTGCCTGCAATGCCGGAGACCTGGGTTCAATCCCTAGGTTGAGAAGATTCCCTGGAGAAGAGAAACACCAGCCACTCCAATATTCTGGCCTGGAGAATTCCATGGACTGTATAGTCCATGTGGTTGCAAAGAGTTGGACACGACTGAGTGACTTTCACTTTCACTAAGGCCAACTGATTGTAAATGTTAATCATATCTAGAAAATGCCTCCACAGCAACATCTACATTAGTATTTGACCAAACAAGTGAGCACCACAGCCTAGCCAAGATATCATACAAAGTTAACCATCTCATCTACTTCCCTTCCTTTTGTTCTTACTTTTCCATTTGACCATCTAGCCTAGAGATGTCTCTATATATGTGGTCATGTATAATATGTCAAATATTTTCCTTCCTTTTTTTAAATGGCAGCTTAACATTCTATTGTATAGATACATTTATTTAACCAGATGATTCCATTGTTTTATAAATATGGTACAATAAAAAATCCTGCAAATACATTGCTTCATATTTGTTCCAGTATATTTTAGGAGTAGATTCCTAAAAGGCATATACATGCATAATTTTCTTTCATGTCATCACATTTCCCCTCCACTGGGGTCAGATCTATCAGCACTATGCCCAGCAACATTGAAGAAAGCCTGTTTTGCCATAATCTCATCAAAAGCAAATTTTTAAAAAAAATTTTATAAAATGTGTATTTTCTTCTCAGTTGGATAAGTTAAGAATGGAAGCTCAGTAGAGTAAGAAAAATCTCCTTCTGAAAAGGGGTGGGAAACTCTCACCTCCCAGTCCCAGGCCAGAGCCACCCTCCACTAAGGGGATGTCAGGAAACTCACCTGAAGTCCTAAATTATCACCATTGAATGAGGGGTAGGAAACTTGCTCTCAAACAAGACTCCCTGAGACAAGACAGAATTTGGCAGCCCAGAGGGAAGAACAGGAATACTGAGAAAATCCCACCCCTGAGGCTAAAGTACACAGAACCTAAGACAGAGGCTGGAAATGAGTAAGAACATCTCTTGCCCATCAAAAGCCTTATAGTGAATAATGATCAATGTCAGGATTTTCTGAGGACAGATCAGCTTCCCTGGAACAACATGGGTCTCCAAACAAGAATCAGAAGCTGATGGGAATGGTGCACGTTTACTAGGGGGACAACCACAGATGGCCAATGCAGACTGAACTCTTAAGTGAGCTTCTTCAAGTGGAAGAAGAAAACAGGTTTGGCATTTCCTTTTAAGGGAGGCAACTCCCTAAGTGGAGAGTCCTATACTTATTTGGTAGCTTGTATTTTTACAGGTCCTTCACTAGAGGTCCAGTGAAGGGTGAGGATGAAATGGGAAAGGGGAACAGGTAAAGGTATTCAGGATCTAACTTGACAGGTAAGATCTACCCTGTTGATTTGGTGGAAGAACAAAGTTTTTTAAGAAATGGCAGTCTTTTACTATCTTCTCACTAGTTTGCTCTTCTAGCAGTTAAATTGTGCTCTAACAACTGGCTATCACTGCACTGCTCAAGTTATGTGTCTGCAGTCACGTATCTTAAATATTGAGAAGCAATACCATGAGACATGTTTGAGGGAAGAGTCTATTCTTTTGTTACCATTTCAGTGACACTTTCATCATTACTCAGGAGCTGTCCTAAACTGGCAGCAGGTTCACACTCAGTCCCCAGTGGCAGAGTCACCCTCCACCAGTGAGTCATCAAGTTTGGACAGTGAGCTCCCTACATGACCATGGAGAGCTGAACTTCATGGCTGTTCTCTGGCCATGACCCAGAGACATACAGGATAATCTGGTCCTTGAGTAAAATTAGGGAGAGAGAAGGTGCCTCAAACCTTAACAGATGGAATGGTAGGTCTCAGAGTTGAATTCAGTTTGATACAGAGAAATGAATTGATGTGGTATTTCTTTTACTGGGATATGTGGAATGAAATTTATACTCATTACACATAAATGAATTTCAACTATATATTAGGGAATAATTCATCTAATACCAAAAATGAAAGTTCTCAATTTTCTCCAAGCCTTATTTTTAAAAGAATTTTATTCTTTAAATATATGTTTGATTTCAGCAGAAAAGGTTTAAGCACAAGAGGACAATTTGTTTTACATATGTTATGACAATTACATCTCCGACCTGGCCAAGCAGCTGTTCCACTTAGAGTTGTGGAAGGACTAAATTGTCTTTCAAAGTTCCCTGGAATACAAATACTGACATTTTTGCAAATATATTTCAGTGTAATGTTTTTGTACCAAATGCTGGAGGTAGACAGAAATGATACAGTCCTTTTCAGTAGACATTATTCCTCCAATGCTTTCTATTTAAGAGGTCCACTAGAGACTGTGATAGTTACAGCAGTTTAAGGAGTGTTGGCAAGAGGGAGAAATCCAATAACCTAAGTGCCATGAGAAATTAATCTAAATGTTAATACTTCCACATCCCAGACTCCTCTGGGTGTGGGTTTGAAAGAATGGTAGCAAGGCAGAATGTTACTGGGGGAATTGCCAGAGGGACAGCACCAGAGGAAGCACCGTACAATCTCTTTCATGATAAGATGGAATCCAATTAGAACTTGGCCACATAGGTAATGGTTTTCTTTTTTTTTTTAATTTTATTTTTTTTTATTTTAAAATCTTTAATTCTTACATGCATTCCCAAACATGAACCCCCCTCCCACCTCCCTCCCCATAACATCTTTCTGGGTCATCCCCATGCACCAGCCCCAAGCATGCTGCGTCCTGTGTCAGACATAGACTGGCGATTCAATTCACATGATAGTATACATGTTAGAATGGCATTCTCCCAAATCATCCCACCCTCTCCCTCTCCCTCTGAGTCCAAAAGTCCGTTATACACATCTGTGTCTCTTTCCCTGTCTTGCATACAGGGTCGTCATTGCCATCTTCCTAAATTCCATATATATGTGTTAGTATACTGTATTGGTGTTTTTCTTTCTGGCTTACTTCACTCTGTATAATCGGCTCCAGTTTCATCCATCTCAACAGAACTGATTCAAATGAATTCTTTTTAACGGCTGAGTAATACTCCATTGTGTATATGTACCACAGCTTTCTTATCCATTCATCTGCTGATGGACATCTAGGTTGTTTCCATGTCCTGGCTATTATAAACAATGCTGCGATGAACATTGGGGTACATGTGTCTCTTTCCATTCTGGTTTCCTCGGTGTGTATGCCCAGAAGTGGGATTGCTGGGTCATAAGGTAGTTCTATTTGCAATTTTTTAAGGAATCTCCACACTGTTCTCCATAGTGGCTGTACTAGTTTGCATTCCCACCAACAGTGTAGGAGGGTTCCCTTTTCTCCACACCCTCTCCAGCATTTATTGCTTGCAGATTTTTGGATCGCAGCCATTCTGACTGGTGTGAAGTGGTACCTCATTGTGGTTTTGATTTGCATTTCTCTAATAATGAGTGATGTTGAGCATCTTTTCATGTGTGTGTTAGCCATCCGTATGTCTTCTTTGGAGAAATGTCTATTTAGTTCTTTGGCCCATTTTTTGATTGGGTCATTTATTTTTCTGGAGTTGAGCTGCAGAAGTTGCTTGTATATTTTTGAGATTAGTTGTTTGTCAGTTGCTTCATTTGCTATTATTTTCTCCCATTCAGATGGCTGTCTTTTCACCTTGCTTATATTTTCCTTTGTTGTGCAGAAGCTTTTAATTTTAATTAGATCCCATTTGTTTATTTTTGCTTTTATTTCCAGAATTCTGGGAGGTGGATCATAGAGGATCCTGCTGTGATTTATGTCTGAGAGTGTTTTGCCTATAGGTAATGGTTTTCAGGTAAATCAATGTGTGATCTTTCCAGATGTCTATATCCAGACTCCAACTGAAGGTAAGGAGGGTTTTAGTCTAGGTGCTGCTAGAAATGGAATGTTCCTTAGCTGAGTGTCTCTAAATGAGAGAGTATGTTCATCTGTAGGCACTAATTAGGAACCAATGACCTATTAAACCCTGCGACAGTCACTAGAAAGTTGTAATTCATCACATATGGAGTATTTTTGGACACATTGCCATTTACAAGTCAGTTTCTCTCTCTCTCTTACACACAAACAGACACACACACACTAAAATTCTATATATGTACTTCAAGAAACTTATAGTTTAGATCGTGGATGAGAGAGTGAAAACAGATGTTGCTGCTGCTAAGTCACTCCAGTCATGTTCAACTCTGTGCGACCCCATAGACGGCAGCTCACCAGGCTCCACCATCCCTGGGATTCTCCAGGCAAGAACACTGGAGTGGATTGCCATTTCCTTCTCCAATGCATGAAAGTGAAAAGGGAAAGTGAAGCCGCTCAGTCATGTCTGGCTCTTAGCAACCCTAAGGACTGCAGCCCACCAGGCTCCTCCATCCATGGGAATTTCCAGGCAAGAGTACTGGAGTGGGGTGCCATTGCCTTCTCCTGTATATTCCTTAAACAACTAAAAACACACAGCTCTAATTTTATACTTTAAACAACATAAAGTTAAACACTTACTGTTCCAGGAATTGTGTTGATGACATATTAAATGGACTTAAAATATATGGAAACAGGTGCTCTGTACAGTGCTAGGAGGCAAGGAGGATGCAATGATTGGCTTAAAAAATAGACATCCTTGTTCTCCTGAAATCCACACTTGTTTGGTACCAAATGCTGGAGGCAGACAGAACTGATACAATTGGTAAGATAGCTATTAATCCAACATAACCCTACCAGGTGGCACTCCCGCCTGCCATTACAGGAGACATAAGAGACATGGGATTGACCCCTGGGCTTGGATGATCCCCTGGAAGATGGCATGGCAACCCATTCCAGTATTCTTGCCTGGAGAATCCCATGGGCAGAAGAACCTGGCGGACTATAGTCCACAGGGTCAAAAAAGAATTGGAATTGACTGAAATGACTTAGCACACACATTTCTCACCAACTCATTTTCTTCCCCTCTTTTCAACTTTATGAGAAGCATCCTGCTGTGATTCTCTTTTGAATTTTGTTGATCTTGGTCACTGTGGTTATCTATTCTCTCTTCTATGCATTTCCTTATTTCAAGATATCAAAACCTCCCTTCTGCACCCAAGGAGCTGTAGGAGAAGATTATTCCATCCTTCTTAAGGGTAAAATATGTGACTCAGGCATAAACTGATTAGGAGATTCTCACCTCTGATTAATCAAAATTGGATCAATAAGAGGTGAGGCATGAGTTTGTTGAAAGTTTAAGCTTCCTTGTTCTAGGAAAACATCTTAAAGAGACATTTATTACACTGTATCTGGATGAAGAAGCTTGCTGCCCCAGGAACTGTTGGCGGCCTTATTCTGACCACAGAAAAAAAGCTGTTATGGAATAGGGCTAAGGCAAGAGATGAAGTGATATAGACAGATCTTTGATGGTATCACTGAAATGCTGAGTCCAACTAGCTCTGAAACTCACTTAATCTCTAGATTTACCAGTTATTTGAGCCAATAAATCTCCTTTATTGTTTAAGTCAATTTGAACTAAGCTTTTTCTTATTTGTAGCTGTAATGTATCCTAAATGATATTGATTATCCCATTAAACAGGGCAATTTGGCAATGTTCAGAAGCCTCAAAAATGGATGTACCCTCTGAGCCAGCAGTTCCTAAGGAAATAGTTGTACAGCTATGAAGATTTATAAGCACAAGACTCTTTGCAATACTCTTTAGAATAGTCGAATACTTAGAAGGACTTAAATTTCTAATGTACAGCTAATCAAGTAAACTGGACTGTCACGATACTGCTGAATACCAAGCAGCCACGGAACTTGATGAAGATAGTGACACATACCTGGCAATAAAAACTGCATATCATATAGAAAAATAGAAATACAGTGAGAGCATGTTTTATTAATTCATTTTCTTTTCAGAAACACAGTATAATAATGGTGCTCATGCCTTTCTGAGTTCTAAGTATTGAGAGCTTTGCACACATTATTGTAGTGTTTTTCAGTCCTGGCTGCATCACAGACATCTAGAGAACAGTTTAGAAAAAAAGACAGGACAAGCCAGGGCAATATAATGAAGTCAGTACTCTGAGGAAGTGGGGTAATCAGAATTTTTCAAGGATTTTGGGTGATTCTTATGCACAGTCAAGACTGAGAATCATAATATTAGCTCTTCCTTGGGACAACATTCCTAGTATTATTTGCATAGTAGTTGTATTCCTCATACACTTGAGGAAATCTTAGAAAGGTTAAGTAACTAGGTTCCCGTAACATGGAAGAAATCAAACTCTACTCAGGGTTGTCTAATTAGAAAATGACAATCTTGGTGATGATATCAAAATGTCTTTTAGTGAATGAGGGTGATTATGTGAGGAATTTGGGTGCCACAAAAAAAGACCAGAAGATACACAGAAGGGTTGTGTCTCTAGGAGGTGAGATTATAAGTAACTTAGACTTTCTTTCTTATAGATAGAAATGTCATTTTTAATACTCAGGATGCCTTTGTATTATAAATATATACATACAGGTACATGTGATAGCTGATGGTGAATGATGCCAGATTTGACATCTCCGAAGACGAAGACAGCTTTGGGACCAGGGACAAGCCTTGATCACTCAAGAGCTTTTGTGAAGCAGAGTTTTATTAAAGTAAGAAAAGGGACAAAGAAAGCTTCTGACATAGACAGCAGAAAGGGGATGGAGAATGCCCCCCTTGCTAGTGTTATCAAGGCCTTATATACATTTTTCAGACCCACTCCTACAACATACATCTTAAATTAACAAGATTAGAATGAAAAATAGAAAGATTTTACCAGACCCACTCCCAAAATATATATTTTAAGATGACAGGATTGGTCAGAAGGTTCTTGTTAAGGAGAAATATGTCCTTGAGCAAGATACATTGTTATATTAACTAAGACAAAGCAATGTAGAAAAGAACATTTGTCCTTTTCTCCTTGAGAGCCCCAGACAGCTTTCTCCTTCTTGAGGGCTCCAGACCCTTTTCATCTCATCGGGAACCCTGGACTTCTTATCAACCTAACTAGGAACTGACTCTCTCATACGTATGTATGCATATGTTTACATACACATGTAAACATGTGTATACATACACCTACATATAGGGCTTCCCTGATGGCTCAGATGGTAAAGCATCTGCCTGCAATGTGGCTTTGGTTTGGTTCCTGGGTTGGGAAGATCCCCTGGAGAAGGAAATGGCTACTCACTCTAGTATTCTTGCCTGGACAATCTCATGGACAGAGGAGCCTGCGGGCTACAGTCCATGGGGTCACAAAGAGTGGGATATGACTGAGTGACTAACACTTTCTTTTTCTCATATACCTACATATATGCCATGTCAGAGTCACTGCTGTGTCACCATCATTTCACTGCTCTTCCAAACCTCTCCTCCAGGTTACTAGCTCATCCGTAGCACTGCTGTCTAGAGTAGCACCCCATCTTCTCCTAGGAGAATCATACTGTGTCTGAATATCAAAATGCCCCCTATCCCCAGTTTCTAAACTATCATTTTGAGTTGCAAGGTAACATTCCTGTATTGAAAATAGCCATTAAAAAATTAATAAATAAACAAACAAGCAGCACAATTATTAGTGAAATGCAAATCAAAACGACACTGAGGATATATCCAACATCTGCTGGATCATCAAAAAAGCAAGAGAGTTCCAGAAAAACATCTATTTCTACTTTATTGACTATGCCAAAGCCTTTGACTATGTGGATCACAATAAACTGTGGAAAATTCTGAAAGAGATGGGAATACCAGACCACCTGACCTGCCTCTTGAGAAACCTGTATGCAGGTCAGGAAGCAACAGTTAGAGCTGGACATGGAACAACAGACTGGTTCCAAATAGGAAAAGGAGTACGTCAAGGCTGTATATTGTCACCCTACTTATTTAACTTACATGCAGAGTACATCATGAGAAATGCTGGGCTAGAAGAAGCACAGGATGGAATCAAGATTGCCGGGAGAAATATCAATAACCTCAGATATGCAGATGACACCACCTTTATGGCAGAAAGTGAAGAGGAACTAAAAGCCTCTTGATCAAAGTGAAAGAGGAGGGTGAAAAAGTTGGCTTAAAGCTCAACATTCAGAAAATGAAGATCATGGCATCCGGTCCCATCACTTCATGGGAAATAGATGGGAAACAGTGGAAACAGTGTCAGACTATTTTTCTGGGATCCAAAATCACTGCAGATGGTGACCGCAGCCATGAATTAAAAGACGCTTACTCCTTGGAAGAAAAGTTATGACCAATCTAGATAGCATATTCAAAAACAGAGACATTACTTTGCCAACAAAGGTCCATGTAGTCAAGGCTATGGTTTTTCCAGTTGTCATGTATGGATGTGAGAGTTGGACTATGCAGAAGGCTGAGCGCCGAAGAATTGATGCTTTTGAAATGTGGTGTTGGAGAAGACTCTTGAGAGTCCCTTGGACTGCAAGGAGATCCAACCAGTCCATCCTAAAGGAGATCAGCCCTGGGATTTCTTTTGGAAGGAATGATGCTAAAGCTGAAACTCCAGTACTTTGGCCATCTCATGCGAAGAGTTGACTCATTGGAAAAGACCCTGATGCTGGGAGGGTTGGGGGCAGGAGGAGAAGGGGACGACAGAGGATGAGGTGGCTGGATGGCATCACTGACTCGATGGACGTGAGTCTGAGTTAACTCCGGGAGTTGGTGATGGACAGGGAGGCCTGGTGTGCTGCGATTCATGGGGTCGCAAAGAGTCGGACATGACTGAGCGACTGAACTGAACTGACTAAAGACAACTTAGTATTAAAGATAAAATATCAATATGATAAGAAATTGAATCTTTTTATAAAAAGTGTAAAATGCTCTCTTTCTGTATCCATTTTCTCCCTTTTGAAGATAGCTGGCAAATCATTTTATTTGTGAGCTTTGAGGGTCTTTTCCTCCTTCTAGGGAAAGACTTCAAAATGACTCTGGCAGTCTACCTCTGTCACTGAAAAAGACAACTCAGTTTACCTATTGACAGATTATGAATATAAACTGATACCTTGTGTTTGAAATGAAAATTTATAGACACACCTGAATCTATTAAGTTGCTATCCAAGAAATGAATTTTGGGTTTTGAGGAGGACTAAAATGCCTCCTGAAAAGCCTGTATGCAGGTCAACAAGCACCAGTTAGAACTGGACATGGAACAACAGACTGGTTCCAAATTGGGAAAGGAGTACATCAAGACTGTATATTGTTACCCTGCTTATTTAACTTATATGCAGAATACATCATGAGAAATGCTGGACTGGATGAAGCACAATCTGGAATCAAGATTGCTGGGAAAAATATCAATAATCTCAGATATGCAGATGACACCACCCTTATGAAAGAAAGTGAAGAGAAACTAAAGAGCCTCTTAATGAAGGTGAAAGAGGAGAGTGAAAAAGCTGACAAATATCAACATTCAAACAAAAAATATCATGGCATCTACTCCTATAACTTCATGGCAAGTAGATGGGGAAACAATGGAAACAGAGAGAGACTTTATGTTTGGGGGCTCAAAAATCACAGCAGATGGTGACTGCAGCCATGCAAGTAACAGATGCTTGCTCCTTGGAAGAAAAGCTATGACAAACCTCGACAGTATATTAAAAAGAAGAGACATTACTTTGCCGACAAAGGTCCATTTAGTCAAAGCTACATTTTTTCCAATAGTCATGTATGGATGTGAGAGTTAGACCATAAAGAAAACTGAGTGCCAAAGAATTGACGCGTTCCAACTGTGGTGTTGGTGAAGATTCTTGAGTCCCTTGGACTGCAAGGAGCTCAAACTAATCAATCCTAAAGGAAATCAACCCTGAATATTCATTGGAAGGACTGATGCCGAAGCTGAAGCTGAAGCTCCAATATTTTGGCCACCTAATGTGAAGAGCCAACTCATTAGAAAAAACCCTAATATAGGAAAGATTGAAGGCAGGAGGAGAAAGGGATGAGAGAAGATGAGATAGTAGGATGGCATCAACGACTCAATGGACTTGAGTTTGAGCAAGTTCCAGGAGATGGGGGAGGACAGGGAAGCCTGGTGTGCTGCAGTTCATGGGGTTGCAGAGTCGGACATGACTGAGCAGCTGAAGAACAAACAAAAATAGGGCTGGTAATTTTTGTGTTATTTCTTCCTATAGCTTCTGATGTTTTACCATAATTGCATATTCAATTCAGTTCAGTCACTCAGTCGTGTCCGATTCTTTGCAGCCCCATGGACTGCAGGGTGCCAGGCCTCCCTGTCCCTCACCAACTCCCAGAGTTTACTCAAACTCATGTTCACTGAGTCAATGATGACATTCCAACCATCTCATCCTCTGTCGTCCCCTTCTCCTCCTGCCTTCAATCTTTCCCAGCATCAGCATCTTTTTAAATGAGTCAGTTCTTCTCATCAGATGGCCAAAGTATTGGAGTTTCAGCTTCAACATCAGTCCTTCCAATGAATATTGAGGACTGATTTCCTTTAGGATTTACTGGTTGGATCTCCTTGTAGTCCAAGGGCCTCTCAAGAATCTTTTCCAACACCGCAGTTCAAAAGCATCCATTCTTCAGTGCTCAGCTTTCTTTATAATCCAGTTCTCACATCCATACATGACTACTGGAAAAACCATAGTTTTGACTAGACGGAACTTGGTTGGCAAAGTAATGTCTCTGCTTTTTAATATGCTGTCTAGGTTAGTCATAACTTTTCTTCGAAAGAGCAAGCGTCTTTGACTTTCATGGCTGCAGCAGTCATCATCTGAGTGATATTACTTTGTAATAAAAAAAACTTTAGCATCTCTCAAAAAAAAAAAAAAACAACCACAAAACACTGAGGTATTACCTCTCAACAGTCAGAATGATCATCATTAGAAAGTCCACAAATAACAAATGCTCAGGAGGGTGTGGAGAAAAGGGAATCCTCCTGTACTGTTAGTGGGAATGTAATCTGGTATAACCTCTATGGAAAATAGTATAGAGGTTCCTCAAAAAGCTAAAAATAGAGTTTCTATATTGATCTAGCAGTCCCACTCCTGGGCATATACCCAGAGAAAACCATAATTTGAAAAGATATACATACACTTACGTTCACTGCAGCACTATATACAATAACCAAGACATGGAATCAGCCTAAATGTTGATCAACAGGGGAATGGATAAAGGAAATATGGTATATACATACAACGGAATAGTACTCAGCCATAAAAAATAATGAAATAATGCCATTTGTAGCAGCATGGATAGACCTAGAGATTATCATATTAAGGGAAGTAAGTCAGACAGAAAAAGACAAATATATAATACAACTTATATGTGGAATCTAAAATATGACTCAAATGAACCTATCTATGAAACAGAATCATGTACCCAGAGAACAGACTGGTAGCTGCCAAAGGGGAGAAGGGTTTGGGGAAGGGATGGGTTGAGATTTGGAGACTAGCTGATGCAAGCTAGAATACACAGGATCTATAAACAACAAGGTCCTACTATATAGAACAGGGATCTATATTCAATACCCTGTGATAAACCTTAATTGAAAATATAAGGATGTAGCTGAATCACTTTGCTGTACACTTGAAATTAACCTAATAGTGTAAATCAATTATACTTCAAAAAAATTTAAAAAAATACCAGCACAAGAGTACTAAGGCTTACCAAAGAACTAAAGTTGCTAACAACAACAACAAGTCACATGTGAATCAGAAGCTAGCTCCTAAGTTCGAACACATCCATTTGAAAGTTAATAGTATGATCAAATAAACTATTTTGGCATCATTTAAAACAACTGAAGAGTTGTTTCACTGAACATTTTACAAAGTTGACTTAGTAAAATTCTGTTCTGTTAATATAGCTTTAGACAAGTTTTCCCCTCTGATTTTATCCTAGCTTGCTAAAGAAATACAGACTGTACGTTCACAGGGAGATAAACACCTCATTCAAAACAGAAATGCGCTATTTTCAATTTTCTGACAGAACAATTTTCAAGGTACTTGTTCTGATAATCAATATTACCAGATATATTGCCCTTAAAAATTTTCCTATGCAGGATTAAGAGGTACAAACTATCATGTATAAAATAAGCTACAAGGGTATGTTGTACAGCCCAGATAGCCAATGTTTTATAATAACTATAAATGTTGCATAACCTTTAAAACTGTGAATCACTATAATATACACCTATAACATATTTTACATCATCTATATTTCAATAAAAATATTTTTCCCAGGACTTCCCTGGTGGTCCAGTGTTAAAAGATTCTGCACATCTAATGCAGGGGGTGCAGGTTTGATCCCTGGTCAGGGAACTAAGATCTCAAAAGCCACGAAGGATGGCCATTTCTACAAAACTTCTACAAGAAAGCAAAGAATAATACCCTTATGCCCTTGACAAAAGCAGTGATTTCTCTAAGAAGACCAATGACATTAGCCATAAAATATACAATATGGAAAGAAAGAAATGTGCCTCCATTCCAATAAAAATTCAAAAATAATAATTTCCCCATGTATATTATTCAAGAAATCCAGAGAGGTGGATCTCTAAGCCCCACTGCTGTCCCTCCACAGGAGCTGCTCCCCTAGATGAACTCTCTCGGCAGCCTGCCCTTCAGAAGGAACATGGCCTTCAGGACGGAACACAACTTTCTGATACCCATGCCAGACTGACTTCCAGTACTGTAAGATAATAGCCCTGCATTGTTTTTAAGTCATTATGGCTGTGGTAATTTATTATAGCAGAAATGGAAATGAATTGTAGCAGAGATGGGATTGTCATTGCCAGTGACACTGACAATACAGGGTCACTCTCCTATATTGAGGACAGTGGGCTCCTGCCCACTAGGCTCCAGGCCTCCCTGCTTCAATAGAGGCTCCAGGCCTCCCTACTTCTTCTATGTAACAGTCCTTTTGAAGAAAAGTTATGTGAGTAAAAACGTTTGAAATCAACTCATTGGAACCAACTCCTTTATTTATCAGATGAAGGAAAAGGTAGCTCACAGACTGTCAAAAGCTCATGGAGTACAGTCTCTTCCATGATGAAGAACTTGAGTCTAGGACTCCAACCCTCAGTCCAGGACAGTGAGTATATTCATTTCCATTGCTGCTATATCAAATTACCACAACCTTAGCAGCTTAAAAACAACACATGGTTATTATCTTATAGTACTTGAGGTCAAAATTCTGACATGGGTATCACAAGGCTGTGTTCCTTTCTAGAGGCTCTAGGGGAAAATGTCTTCTTGCTTTTTGCAGCCTCTAGAGGCTGCCTGCATCCCTTGGCTTGTGGCCCCTTCCTCTATCTTCATTTAAAGCTGTTAATGTTGGGTTGAGTTCTGGTCACACTGCTATCTCTCTGGTTCTCTCTTCCATAGTCTTATCTCCCTCTGAACATAGCCAAGAAAAGTTTTACACTTTTAAAAGCTCACGTGATTACATGGGTCAGAATGGCCATTATCAAAAAATTCAGAAACAATCAATACTGGAGAGGATGTGGAGAAAAGGGAACCCTCTTGCACAATTGATGGGAATGTAAGTTGATACAGCCACCAAGGAGAATACTATGAAATTTCCTTTAAAAACTAGGAATAAAACTACCACATGACTCAGCAATCCCACTACTGGGAATATACCTTGAGAAAACTACAATTCTAAAAATATATGTACCCCAATATTCATTGCAGCGTTATTTACAATAGCCAGGACATGGAAGCAACCTAGATGTCCACTGACAGAAGAATGGATAAAGAAGTGGTACATATATGCAATGGAATATTCTACAGCCATTAACATGGGTTTAAATCAGTTCTAGTGAGGTGGATGAACTTAGAGCCCGTTATACAGATTGAAGTAAGTAACAAAGAGAAAAACAAATATCATATATTAATGCATATATATATATGTATATATACAGAATCGAGAAAAATAGTACCTATTTGCAAGGCAGCAACAGAGCTGTAGATGTAAAGAATAGATTTGTGGACACAGCAGGGGAAGGAGAGGGAGGGATGACTTGAGAGGGTATCCCTGAAACATATGCATTACCATATGTAAAGTAGAAAGCCAGCGGTAACTTGCTGTATGATGCAGGGAGCTCAACCCAGTGCACTGTGACAACCTAGAGGGGTAGGAGGGGGTGGGACGAGTGAAGGAGGTTCAAGAGGGAGGGGACTATGTATGCTTCATGCTGATGTGCGGCAGAAACCAACCCAACACTGTAAAGCAATTATCCTCCAATTCAAAATATACAAATTAAAAAAACAAATTCATGTGATTACATTAGACTCATCTAGATAATCCAGAATAATCTTCCTGTCTCAAGATCTTTAATTTAATCACATCAGCACAATCCTTTTTGCCTTGGAAAGAAATAGTCACAGGTACTAGAAATTAAGATGTTGACATTTGGGGGGAGCCATTATTCCACCTACCCCCATGACTATCAATACTGTTTTCTGTCCTAGCAGGACTGATAGACACAGCATACACATTAATATTAATTCCAACTTGCCAAGGCCATGATTCCCAAGCATAGACGTGTACACTGCTAGAGAAGTCCATAAGGAGAGGGACAGAGATGAGAGAGGGAAATCTTTTTTCAAAGGTTTCAGGCATTGGTTTTATTTTGTTTTGTTTTTAAAACCACAGATGCCCTGTATTTCATGCATGGTATAAACTCTTAGCACAGTGATTATATTAATACCAACATTTCCTTTTGTGTATTCTCTCTCTTTTTTTTTTTATTAGTGTTATTTTATTTTATTTTTAGTTTTTTATTTTTTAAATTTTAAAATCTTTAATTCTTACATGCATTCCCAAACATGAACCCCCCTCCCACCTCCCTCCCCATAACATCTTTCTGGGTCATCCCCATGCACCAGCCCCAAGCATGCTGCATCCTGGTCAGACATAGACTGGCGATTCAATTCACATGATAGTATACATGTTAGAATGTCATTCTCCCAAATCATCCCACCCTCTCCCTCTCCCTCTGAGTCCAAAAGTCCGTTATACACATCTGTGTCTCTTTCCCTGTCTTGCATACAGGGTCGTCATTGCCATCTTCCTAAATTCCATATATATGTGTTAGTATACTGTATTGGTGTTTTTCTTTCTGGGTTACTTCACTCTGTATAATCGGCTCCAGTTTCATCCATCTCATCAGAACTGATTCAAATGAATTCTTTTTAATGGCTGAGTAATACTCCATTGTGTATATGTACCACAGCTTTCTTATCCATTCATCTGCTGATGGACATCTAATTCTATGAAAGAGACATTTTACTGATATAGGGCACATAAGAAGCAAGAAAGGAAGAATAGAAGCATTTTTCTAAAAACTATATCATGTAGATTTTAATGTAAGGACTTGGTAAGTTAGAATTCAGTTTGCATACTATCACATATAATTAATTTTGGACCCATCTCATGCAAAATGGTGAATGTCATTGCCAAGAAAACACATGTCCTTAACTGGCTGAGTAACATGAGGAAATATTTTGGAAAACAAACTTGTAACTCAAGTTCCTGAGGAAAAAAACTGTCAAGTCTCTTAGTCAAATAGCCCTTTTGCATTAGCAAGCTGCTGGAGGCAATGTCACAGCCTTGAATCAAGGCTGGTAATTCCTCACAGGAGGTGAAAAATCCCCCAGGAGCTCTGGAATCTCTGCTATCTGTATGCCCTCCACACAGATCTCAGCTGTGCTGATCGCACTGACAGAGATGTGGCACTTACCCGCAAAGCCACCCTTCCTTTTCCTACCTTCAAATCTCTAGCTCTCTCTCACTCTCTCTCTCCTCCTATTAGAGGGTGTACAGTATCCTTCAATCACAGAAAACGATGTCATTCCCCTCTTCAAACACGAGAGTTTAGAGAATGTGAGATTATGCTTCAAACACTAAGATCGTACATTCTTGACATCTCTGGAGAACCCCAGAGGACAGTCATTTAACAAACATGCACTGAGAACCTTTTTCGCTAATTTCTGGGCAATGGGTTTTAATCTGGGTTATACCATGGAATCACCAGGCAAAATCTTTTAAGAAGCATATTGATGGCTGTGGTTCTAACTCTGAGAGTCTGATATAATTGTCTGGGATATGGTTCATTAAACATGCAAACCCTATGGCTGCTTACACATCCTTTACTGCCTCATGAAATTATTTTCTAGAGGAGCGAGGTGGGCCCCAGAAATAGTTATGTTAATAAACATCTCAGGCCAATGATAGTGGTTCTCAGAATATACTTTGAGTACCAAAGTGATAGCTGACAAAGAATTTTAGGGCAGCAGAGAAAGGCTGAACTAGGAAGTATGCTCATTTGAGACATGATATGTTTTAGTGACGATTACAGGGTAAAAACAAAGAAACATTGAACGAAAAGCAAACTATTTTCTCATGAACAACAGCAAAGAAACAGGAAGTCTGGAATCCAAATCCAGAAATTCTAACTTCTATGCTGTTTCCTTCCTTACTGTCTCCACCATTTTATGATTTATAAATATGTCACGAAATCTTCAGAATGGGAATATTTCACCCAACTGAAAGCAGCCTTAAATGTTGATAGTATGTAAAATAGATAGCTAGTGGGAATCTACTATATAAAACAAGGAGCTCAGCTTGGTGCTTTGTGATGACCTAGAAGGTAGATAGCATATTAAAAAGCAGAGACATTACTTTGCAGCAAAGGTCCATCTAGCCAAAGCTATGGTTTTTCCAGTGGTCATGTATGGATGTGAGTGTCAGACTATAAAGAATGCTGAGCACTGAAGAATTGATGTTTTTGAACTGTGGTGTTGGAGAAGACTCTTCAGAGTCACTTGGACTGCAAGGAGATCCGACCAGTCCATCCTAAAGGAAATCAGTCCTGAATATTCATTGGAAGGACTGATGTTGAAGCTGAAACTCCAATACTTTGGCCACCTGATGAGAAGAACTGACTCATTTGAAAAGATGCTGATGCTGGGAAAATTGAAGGCAGGAGTAGAAGGGGCTGACAGAGGATGAGATGGTTGGATGGCATCACTGATTCAATGGACATAAGTTTGAGTAAATTCTAGGAGCTGGTGATGGACAGGGAGGCCTGGTGTGCTGCAGTCCACAGGGTCACAAAGAGTCAGACACGACTGAGCCACTGAAATGAACTGAACTGAGAAGGGTGGGATGGGATGGAATGGGGGAAGGTGGGAGGGAGGTTCAAAAGGGAGGGGATTTATACCTAAAGCTGATTTATCTCTTTGTACAGAAGAAACAAACACAACATTGTACAGCAGTTATACTCTAATTAAAAAAAATTTTTTTGATGATAACCTGCTCCCTGCCTAGAAGACAGCAATTCCAAAATGAGATCAATAACTTCATACTTTGCCATCACTTAATAAAGATCATTTTCTAAGCCATGCCCTTTCCAGGCTGGTTTGCTCCTTGTAGATCCTAAAGCTGAAATTTGAACCCTTCTCTCATTAGAAATCACTGAACCTGTAGTCTGTCTGCATGTTGTACTTCTTCATGCACAGATACAGAGAAAATAACTAACAAGTTACCTAGCTGGGGCTTTCTGTAAGAGTTCTGATGAAAAAGTGTGTATGTTGTTTTAAAGCACTTAATCTACAGATTCCCATTTGGGTATTTAAAGGATGACAAAAGTTGCTATTTGAAACAAATTTGAAAGAGCAAAAATTCAAAGAAAAGTTGACTCCAATCTTTCAACTTGATTCAATCTCAGCTTAACCCTTAAGTTGATTCCCCAGGCTAAATAGAACAAGGCTAATTTTAACTTCAGAGTCTGAATTCTTTAATACAGTATACTGTCTCTAGCCTTCCTTTTATTCCTGGGCACAATTTCTGAGAGACAAACTGCTTGTTCCTGGCACATCATAAGAACAGAAAAGATCATGACCTTTGCTCTCATCTTTATTTGTCAAACCTCAAGCTAAATTTGGAGAAGGCAATGGCACCCCACTCCAGTACTCTTGCCTGGAAAATCCCATGGAAGGAGGAGCCTGGTGGGCTGCAGTCCATGGGGTCGCTAAGAGTCAGACATGACTGAGCGACTTCACTTTCACTTTTCACTTTCATGCATTGGAGAAGGAAATGGCAACCCACTCCAGTGTTCTTGCCTGGAGAATCCCAGGGACAGGGAAGCCTGGTGGGCTGCCGTCTATGGGGTCGCAGAGTCAGACACGACTGAAGCAACTTAGCAGCAGCAGCAACAAGCTAAATTACTTATTTGCTGTATCTAACATACTTAGAAATTCAGTTGCAAAGAAAGCTTCACTTACTTTGCATCTGATCTTTATAAATGACCTTTCAGTCTTACTATGCTATTTCCTCTTTTCCTTAAGGAAAAAAAAGGAATGCACTTGACTAAGGGATGACCTACCTACCAGTTCAATGTTCCCTGGCTTAACTTAGCAGTTATTACTGTGGAGAAGCTCTTCACATGTCTTTGACTTGGTCACTTAATGAGAATTCAGTTCAATAAATCTTTCCGGGGCTCAAGGACCGTTCCACCATTATCTTCCCCAAACCTGCATCTAGGTTCTTAAGAGGATTTATCTTTTCTTTATTAGCACAACACATTCACATACACACACACACCCCAAAACAAAAGAGTATTTATATCTAAAGATATAGGTACATATTGTACAAGTCAAACAATACCATAAACAAGAATAAAAATGTAGATGCCTTCTGCTTGGCTCTGCCACAAGCCAGGGAGAAGAGGTATTGTAAATTGCCTCATCAAACTAGGGTGAGGAGACTCTGCGGAAGTTTTCTTGAAGAGGTATATTTGCTAATAAAGGTGTGATTCCCACAAGGGGGAAACAAACAAACAAACAAACAAAGCTTCTAAAAAGAGTCTGGTCAATATCTGGGAACCCGGCCTCTAAAGTTTCCCCCAGAGCACTGCAAACAACCACCTGCCCTTCTAATCCCACTTCTGCAAACAACTTCTGCTGAATAGCCAACATGCCTACACCTCCTGGGGTGGGTGGTTTGAAGGCAGTAAAATTGACAGCAAATTCGCCTTTGCATTTATTCATTAACTTCACTCTCCCTCTCAAACACAGTTGAGGAAGAGCAAGACCTCGTCTCCTCTCTCCTATAACCAAAGAGTGGGAGAAAGTCTATTCGTTTTCCCTTTCCCTCCCAAGAATAGAAACAGGAGAGTTAACACGAATTTCCATCAGTTATGCCCATTCGTTGGTCATAGTGCGGTCCTCCTTGGAACAAAGATACAATTTCTCTCCAACTTTCATATATTCATAAGAACACATAGATTTGTGAGAATATTTCCAATTCATGTTTCCTTTTTCATTCAGGTCAGTCTTTCCACTTTTATCAGCTCACAATATCATTTTCTCAATCATCTCCTGTGTGGGTGGATGAATTATTACCTCCTGAGTATCCAGCCTCAGGATACCGCCCCCCTTGTCACATCCTTCCTTCTCGAACCCGTTTAACTCTTCCTAGCCTGTTTCATTTTCAGCCACTTCAGCCTCTTTGTCTTTTCACAACTGCTGTCCCAGTCTCCATCTCTGTTTTTCCCTCCCCAGGTCTCCCTCGAACATTTTCTGAAGCTTTGGTCCCCCATGCCCTCTGGCTATGCCACACAGATGGCTGGGTCTTCTGCCAACACAGAAGAGAAACCTATTGGCTTCAATTGTTTATTGGTTCAAATAATGAAAATAATTTCCCACAGAGACGGCAAGAACCTGACTCCCTTCACATCATGAAGCTGGATGAGCCTCTCTCCTCTCAATCTGAACACATGGTATCTTTTCCCTCAGAAATCCCAGGCCAGGTGATTCTTGCCCTCAGAGACAGGAGGGAAAGGGGCAGGGCACAGCTGCTGGATAAATGCAGAAAGGGAACAGCACTTAGAATGCAATAAAAACTGGCTGCAACCAGCTGAAATCAATGAGGACCATGTGGTCACTGACCTTTAGCTCATTATGCCTTCATTATAATACTAAAAAATCACTGCCCCTTAAAACCATGACATTTTCAGGGCAGAACCGAAAAATAGGCAGTGGCCCAGTTCCTGAGAGTCTCTACCTTCCCCAAAACAGCAGGAATACAGCCATATCTTCAAAGAAGACATACAGATGGCCAAAAAACACAAAGAAGCTCAACATCGCTCCTTGTTAGAGAAATGCAAATCAAAACTACAATGAGGTAACACCTCACACCTATCAGAATGGCCATCATCAAAAAAATCTACAAACAATGAATGCTGGAGAGGATGTGGAGAAAGCACCTCTTATACTACTGGTGGGAATGTAAATCCATACAGCCACTGTAGAGAACAGTATGGAGATTCTTTAAAAAAAAAAAAAACAAACAAACAAACTAGGAATAAAACTACCATATGACCCAGCAATCCCACTACTGGGCATATACCCTGAGAAAACCATAATTCAGACGGACACATGTACCCCAGTGTTCACTGTAGCACTATTTACAGTAGCCAAGACATGGACACAACCTAGATATTCTTCGAGAGATGAATGGACAAAGAAATCGTGGTGCATATACACAATGGAAGGAATGAATTTGAGTCAGCTGTAGTACGCTGGATGAACCCAGAACCTGTTATATGGAGAGAAGTCAGAGAAAAATATCTTATATTAACACAAATATATGGAATCTAGAAAACTAGTACTGATGAACCTAATTAGAGGAAAGGAATGGAGACCCAGACATAGAGAACAGACTTGTGGGCATAGCAAGGGAAGAGGAGGGTGGGACAAATTGAGAAAGTAGCATTGACATACATATGCTATCAAACATCAAATAGCTAGCTAGTGGGAAGCTGCCATTTGACACAGGGAGGCCAGCCTGGTGCTCTGACTTAGAGGAGTGGGATAGAAGCACGGAGGGAGGCTCAAGAGGGAAAGGGGACACGGACACACACAGACACACAGACACACACACACACAGACACACACACACACACACACGACAGGGCTGATTTGTGTTGTTTTACCACAGAAACCAACATACTGTAAAGCAATTATTCTCCAGTTAAATTTAAGTAAAAACTAAAGGATAACTCACTTTACTCAACTTTTTCAAGAACTACCAATAAAAGGACTGTCATCTTCCATTTCATTGATTCAACTTCAATAGATATGTTTGAACTAAAAAAAAAAAAAAAGAAAAATTAACAGGAATACTCCTCCTAACCAACAGTGTATGAAATTACTCAGCCTATAAAAAAAACCAACAACCCCAAGCCCCAGGGCTGCCTCTCACTCTCTGAGATAGTGGGCATTCTGCCTACGGAGTAGCATCTCTCTAAACTCGCTTTTGCTTTCCTTTGACTCATTGCTGCATTCTTTCCTTCAGAAAGCCAAGGACTCTCACTCGGCAGTTGGTCCCAGGGACTCGAGAATGATTGTTTCCCTTTCCTGCAGCACCTCTATCACTGTCAAAACACATGGGCCTCTGATAAGTTCAAGTGCTTGCAATACACAGGGGAACTAGGCAAGAGCCACCTCCGATGTGGAAAACTCAGAACAGTCATAGAGTTGGATACCACATAAGTCTTGTTCCTATTTTCATCGATTTCTACTAGTGGCTGGAAAGCAGCCACTGGAACTTAGTGCATCTATGATGCCCCAGTTAAGCCCTCCCTCTCCCTCAGTGCCCTGTGGACTGTAAGTCTCAGCCCAAGTCCAAGCTTCAGTGGAGTGCAAGGTCCTCCTGCCAGTGGAACCCAGGAGCAATAGACCAGGTTCTGTCTGAATGACCTAGAGATACAGCTAGTTTTCAAAACGCACCTAACAAGCTTTCAGGCATATACCTCTAGGGAAAGAGGGTACCATCAAAGACACAAAATAAAAGCCCTAGGATCATTCATGCTTGCCTTCTCTTCCCCATCTCCCCAAACTGACATCAGACATCCCTCATCACTGAAAACTTCACCAAGTGCCAGCACAAGGCAAGACCACTCCAACTCCTGCTAGGCTCTTGGCTTTTCAAACAGGAGTGGAAGACCCAACAAACCCTAGGGAGACCCTCAAGTGCCAGAAACCAATAGAAATAGGCTCAAGCTAATGCTAAGCTCTAGATACCTGCTCCCCTGAGTCTAGGTTCACCCGTGCTGCCTGGAACCCTGGAACAAAGCTGACATGAGTCCAAGGACGTCAGACTCAGACACACCCCTCAAAGCCTCACTCTCTCAGCGAAGGCCAAGGGAGGCACTGCCTGCGGTCAGCTCTGCCCTCCTTGGTAGTAGTGGCCTTGTGCTCTAGACCTGACTAGCTCTCCAAATCTGAAGGACACACAGATATAAGCATTTTGAAGACTTCTCTGGTAGTCAAGTGGTTAAGAATCCACCTGCCAATGCAGGGGACATGGATTCGATCCCTGGTCTGGGAAGATTCCATGTGCTGCAGAGCAGCTAAGCCCTTGCACAACTGCTGAGCCTGTGCCCTAGAGCCTGTGCTTCACAACATGCACACTGCCATAAGCCCACGCACTGCAACTAGAGAAAGTCTGCAAACAGCAAGAAAGACCCCTATGCAGCCAAAAATAAATAAATATTTTTTAAAAGATATAGGGTTTCGAAAATCCTGTCAGCTACAAAGTTTTCTCACTGAAAATTCATTCTGCTCCCAGAAACATTCAGTCTTTCCTTCATCCGCCTGCCGAAAGGTGGGGAGGCTGTCTTGGCAAAACTTGTCTATCAGCAAGCCCAGAACAGGGCTGACCAACACTTACCTCTAAACCAGGAGAAGAGACGCCAACCTCCCGGTCAGAGATCTGATCCTGTTCTCTTGATGGACATCTTGCAGCCTCTCTATTCTGTAAAAGGAGAAACATGCTGTGAGTTTCCTATAAGTTACAGCAGGTGTGAGGAGGATGGAAGATGGCTTCAGAGAAACACGTGCGCACAGAGGGGACCAACAGGAGATTGTAGGGATGGTTTTCAAAGCCCTACTGTGTACAAAATCACCTGGGAATGGTAAACATAAATGGTTCTGGGCTTCAGTCACAAAGATTCTGTTCAATGATAAATACCTTGGCTACACCTAGTGCATATACATTGCCAACACCAAAGAGACGAGTCTAGAATGATGACAACCCAAGAGGATAGACCTTTCTACTTTACGAGAGCTTTCTGTTTCCAGGAAAAGAGTGGCTCTGGCCTCTGGCTGATTCCATGATAATAACAATTTAAAAAGTTACCTTTTACACAGTGCTTGCTCTCTGCCAGGTACTATGTGGGGTGCTCTACTTGTATTATTTAGTTATCCTTCACTAAGAGATGGTAATATCATCCCCATTTTATAAAAGAGGCAAGATTGGTTGCTACGTGCCTGAGGCAACACAGCTGTAAGTAATTAACACTAAGCAGAACTCTTATTTTTCCAACTCAAATCCCTGATCTCTATTAACAGTAATTCTCATATCCTGGTAATGTCCCTCTGTGCCACTGAAAATACTGAAACATGTCATGACCAGCCCACTGTGGGAAGCCACTTCCCACAAACTCTGTGCTTATGTATGCTCTTAGAGAGTTCTGAACCTTTGGTGTAGCTGCCTGGGATCACAGCCTCTGGAGTAAGCTGTAGAGGACGAAAGCAGCAAATACTTACTCAGCCCTCACTCTCTGTTAGTGAGATTCTAAGAGCTCTACATGAGTAACTCATTTTGACTACAGCCCTACCAACATCAGTATGTAGATTAGGAAACACTAAGATCTAAAGAAATTTAAAAGTTATGAGAGACTGATTATACACTTGGACAAGGCAGGACCATATATAAAAACAGAACTCTGATGCATAACATGCAACAACCTGCCCAGGAAACCAATGCCCTTATTTATAGTAAACAGCCCAGGGAGCCAGTCTGCTGTAAGTCAGACTTGTAAGAAGTCTAATTACTATCGTTAGTAACAATCCAAGACACTGCATGATAACTTACGTAATAATCAGGTGAGCTTACACTGATACTCTGCTAGGCACAATAGAAGAGCCAGATAAAAAGAACCATGATTCTTACTCTCAATAAAGCTAATTGTATAAGGGCACTAAGTATGATTTGCAAAGAGCCTTTTTAAGGTGCGGGTGAGGGAAAAGGGCTAAGAGAAAAGTAGCCAGCTACTCGGTAATAATGTACGAACCACCAGTTTTTCTTTTTACTGCTGTATCCCTACTGCCTGTAATAGTGCCTGACACGCAGTAGGGACTCAATAAATGTTTGCAAAATGGATGCATGAATGAATTGGACCATTCAGTGCTATGGATTTTCCCCATTTTCTTCATGTATTTGGATGACCTCAACATAAAAGTCCCAGACCTACCACAACACAGATATAATGGAAGAGTCGAAACTTAACCTTTATTTTCTATTTCGTTGATGACATTTCTCAACATTTTGTTCCTGAATTAACACAGCACTTGACAAAATGTCTCTGATGTCCTTGTAGTGTTTGAACTGAGATCTAGAATTTGATTCTTGAGATTCTAGGAGAGGTACTTGAGAAGTTTCTAAGTAAAAAAGTTAGCAGGTAAACTATTACCAATTTGTCCTTTAAGAAGCTAAGAAATCTTGCCAAAGAAAAGCATCCCTAATCAGAATAATTCGACTAAAGCACCACGGCACACACCTTGCCTAGGCCTGTGCTCTGTGAGTGCTGAAAAGAGGGGTGAGAAGTGGCTCATGCCCCTGATGTCTCTGGTATAGCAGGAGATGAGGAAATGATGGAAAGACCTGATGCCCTGAAGATGCCCTGAAGACTTAACGGTCTTCACAGATGCTCAGTCTTAGCCATCTTTGAAGATATAATTGAATTACCATCACTTTGGAATTAGCCTCTCCTTTTTTGCCACTTGTTTGATCTCTTACATTGATCTCTATCTTACATTAAATTCATTTTTTAGTATATGTCATGTGCCAGGTCTGACTGTGACACCTTATAATTCTACAGTATTTTATGGTTAAAAGGAAAAAAAAGTAATTCCAGCCCCCAATTTCATTCTCTTTTTAGTCTTGAACAAAACTGTCTGAGGCAGGAAGAAGTGATATAACCATAGCCAGTTTACAGGTAAGGATATTAAGAGTGGAAAAGTCTGGGTTTCGACAGGCTGAGGTTTGAATTCTAGCTCTGCTATTCACTAACCATGTGACTCTGAATGCGCATTTTATTACTCTGAGACTCAGCTTCCTGAAAATGGGAGATAACGTCAAGTCTTACTTATAGTTGTGAAGATCAAGTATAATAAAGAGCTCAGCACAAAGTGATTGACAATGAGTTAATAAGCCATAGCAATAAATCAATAAAGAGTGTGTGTTACATGACAAGTTAAAAGGTGTATTTTGAACCCAGATCTCAATTCCAAGTCCAGAACTCTTTTAGATATATCCTACACTGACTATTTTACATCATAACCTTCTTCATGACAGAAAATTCACTTACGGCATCTTTATACCTATAGGAAGGTTTGGCACAGTAATTTTCAATTAATAAGGGTTCAAAATTGTTAAAGAGAAATAACTGTTTTACTTAATTGCCAGACGTCTTTAGTCACTTTTTTAATGTTCCAGAGTACCTCATATATACAATCAAAGTATGTATTATTTAGGATAGTGTTTGGCTGTGAGCAACAGAAAGCAAGACAACAGTAGCTTAATGCATAGAAGATTATTTATCCCATGAAAGAATGGACTCAGGGGGCCCAGGGCTTGTACCAGAGCACAACAATGCTGTCAGGGAATCAGGCTCTATTTTCTTGCTCTCCTCTTTGTTTCCATTATATTAACACGGCTACTGAAACTTGAACTAACATGTACATCCCCAGGCCCATAATCCAGGCAGAGAGAAAAGCAAATAAAGATGTGTAAATAACCAAAGGACAAGAACTGTTTTACTGACCACTCTTAGCTGCAAGGGAGGCATAGATCATACATAGACATAGATAAAGAATTTGGATATAGACAGAGGTATACAAGCCTCTTGGAGAAGGAAATGGCAACCCACTCCAGTATTCTTGCCTGGAGAATCCCATGGACAGAGGAGCTTGGTGGGCTACAGTCCACCGCTGGCAAAGAGTCGGACACGACTGAGCAACTTCACTTTCACTTTTACTATACAAGCCTCTAGTGTTGTAAATCAGACAAAAAAGAGGAATCAGGATGGGGGGATCAGATAGGTGTAGAGAGAGCCAAAATATATTATCTGACTCAGGCATATCTGATAAATTTATTTTATATCAGTTTAGTTCAGTTCAGTCACTCAGTCGTGTCCGACTCTTTGTGACCCCATGAATCGCAGCACACCAGGCCTCCCTGTCCATCACCAACTCCCGGAGTTCACTCAGACTCGCGTTCATCGGGTCAGTGATGCCATCCAGCCATCTCATCCTCCGTCGTCCCCTTCTTCTCCTGCCTCCAGTTACGTCAAATGTCAAATTATTGCTTTCATCTTTTATCAAGATGAGTTTAGATGTGGCTTAAAATTCTTACTTTTCAGGATGGTGAAAACTTAAACATCAGTCATATTTTTGAGTCTCTGCCCAGAATCATAAATGTTGAAATGTTGGGTAGGGATGTGCATATGTGCTCAGTTGTTCAGTCATGTCCACCTCTTTGTGACCTCCATGGACTGTGGCCCACCAGGCTCCTCTATCCACGAGATTTTCTAGATGAGAATGCTGGAGTGGGTTGCCATTTCCTACTCCAGGGGATCTTCCTGACCCAGGGATCAAATCTGAGTCTCCTGTGTTTCCTGCATCAGTAGGCTGGGAAGTCCCTAAGGGAAGACATATATGGTATCATTCAAAAAGAGGAAAAGTCTCAAGTCTTCCATCCATTATGGCTTCCACTAAATTGTTCATTGATATATCCAACAGCACAGATAAATATTAAAGGCATTTTGATAAGTAAAAAAAGGCAAACCCCCCAAACTGCCTATTGCATGATTTCAACTTATAAGACATTTCAGAAAACACAAGACTATAAGAAAGGAAAATAGATTAGTGGCTGCTAAAAAATGGTGGAGGCAGAAATGGGTGAGTACAAAGGGGAACTGAGACAGGGAGGGATTGGATAGGTCTAGAGTGAGCCAACATACAGTATCTGTCTCAGGAAGATTTGATATGTTTCTTTTACATTAGGTTGCATGAAATATTAAATTACTATAGTCTTCAGAGGAAATTTTATGGAGTTGTTCTATATGCTACTGTAGTGTTAGACATATGACACCATACTCCATGCATTTATCAAAAATTCATAGAATTTTACATCACAAAGAATAAACATTGAAGTATATAACTTATAAAATAAAAATAAGTAACTAGAATGTTAAGAGATTCCCAAGATAAAGTACAGACTAAAAATGTTAGTTTAACTACATATTATAAATATATAACATAACTGTAATATAAGAGGAAGGGAGAAATAGAGATGACCTAAGTCACTCTGAAAGTGTGTTTAGACTGAAAACTATAAGGGCAAAGAAAAAATTATGCATAGAGAGTACATTCTAGTTGTCAAAGCTGTTTATCATGGGGACACATGAAACTTCTTTATATGTATACTGGGGGTTGAAAAAATAAATAAATGGATGGTAAGTGCCAGAATTCTCATTACTGGAAAGAAACCTTACTGCATGAATAGAAGACTGAATAACCTTGTTGTACATCAATATACATCTATGTGTAGTTAAATATGCACATACAGATGGATGGATAGAGAAATAGTTGTAGATAAGTACATGGGTTAGTATGTACATATACCACCAAGCTCTACCAAGCAATGTCACTCTAGAAGCAACCATTATTCCCAGGGCCCAGATCTTGGTTTCAAAATACCATCCTCCAATAAAATAATCCAGCTTCCTTGAATAAATGCCTGAATGTAGGGCCATGGCAAGGAGATTAAGAGCTAAGCCTGACACATTTGGTAGTATCAGGAGGTTAGAAAATTCCCAAGAAATAAAACAATGACACCTTGGAGGGACATAAGAACTAAATTAATGGAACTCTCAGTGACCAAATCTGGAAAGCATGAAATATCAATAACAGCATACTGGATCATAACACAAAATATAAACTAAATATGCATAGTATCTTGGGCAATTAGGGCTGTGACAACAAATACCACATACTGGGTGGTTTATACACAAGAGTAATTTAATTCGCACACTTCTGGAGGCCAGAAGTCTAAGACCATCAGCACTGTCGTGTTCTTTAGGTAAGGGATTATCGGTACTCTCTGTACCCTCTTTGCAACTTTCTAGTAAATCTAAAGTCATTCCAAATTAAATATTCTTTTAAATATTTACACTCTTACTTAATATTTACATTAAATTGTAGTTACATTTAACTTAATAAAATAATTTCACTTCAAATCCTCAAATGTCAGGATGGAAAAATACTTTTAAATTGTCACATTTGAGTACCTCAGTGGAATCATTTATTCACTGAGGTGGTGGTAAGTGAGAAGGGACTTACATACGACCAACAAAATAGAGAAGAGAGATGTCTGGTCTTCAGTTCTTTACGGCTGCCATTTCATTGCTTACTGTCCATGACCATCTGATCTATCTGAAGATGGGCCAGTGTTAATGTAGGTGCATCTTGTCATGCTCACTGACCACCTCCCATCCCCACCCAATGTACACCCTCAACACAGAGCCTATCTCCTCTCTGGGTGCTTTGAGGAAAGACTCAGTGGTACAGTTTAGACATACATGGTTTCGTTGCCCTATTGACTCATTCTAGGAGGAGCTAAACCTCTTTCCTTTGGGACAGGCCAGTTTTACTTTGTGTCTGGCAACTGTCATTTGCAGTCCTGAAAAACAAGTGTTTTGTTTTTACCAAATCCTTGACAACTGAGATCCCTATGTACACACTGTTATATACAAAATGGACAACCAAAAAGGACCTACTGCGTAGCACCGGGAACTCTGCTCAACATTATGTGGCAGCCTGGATGGGAGGGGCAATCTGGGGAGAATGGGCAAGAGGCACAAGAAACATGTTCGATCCCTGAGTTGGGAGACTCCCTGGAGTACGAAATGGCAACCCACTCCAGTATTCTGGAAAAGTCCATGGACGGTTTAGGACAGTCCATGAAAAGTCCATGGACAGAGGAGCCTGGTGGGCTACAGTCCAAGGGGTCGTAGAGTCGAACACAACTGAGAAACGAAACGCACACACATCACATCTGTGCGATAACAACAGAAGCAGGACAAATAACAAAAACATCTTGATGGTTTATTGTGCTGCCGCTACATGCCAGACATACGTAGAGCCGAGTCGCTCTGCTTTGCACCTGAAACCATGACAACGTTGTTGCTCAGCTATACTTTAATGTAAAATTATAAGGTTTTTTTTTAATCCTAGACAAAACGGCAGGCTCAAAGGCTCCTACACATGTGGGAAGAAGTTGTGCTCCCCACCCCCCACCGCCACCACACACACACACACACATATATTTTTGGTCTCTTATAGCTGGAAAAGACCATGTTAAAATAATGCTTCAATAAGCTGATGTGGCCCTCCTTTATTAATTCATTCTACGACTTCACACATCAGTATATACTTGTCTATCTCAACGCCACACTGTGATTTCCTTGAGTTTAGAACTGTTTCATATTTTTCCTCCTGAACCCAGAAGAGAGTACGGTGTCTGACACCTAGTATAAGTCATCAGTAAAAATGTGTAAAATGGATAAATGTGACTTTAATAAGCCCATGACTTCAGTCTCTCCACTTAGGCTTGATCAACAGAGCCACATGTTAGAAACACTTGGCAAGTTCTGGAGTTCAGTGATCATCACTGAGCTGAAACCCAGCTGGATTTCCACACAGATAGGGTACCAAGGCACTGGGGTCCCACTTCTGAATTCCCCACTAGTACTGTCTTCATAATGCCAGTGATGCTGACTAGATCAGGATCCCAGAGGCAAACTGTTTTTGGTATAAATGGCCATCATCCTCATGCCCAGCACTATGCCAACATTCTTGCCAAGAAATATTTATTGGTTATTACATAAGATTCACTCTGCTAACCCATGCCAAGAGTTCTCTCTGGAAACTTCACAGTGCCAACTCAGGGTTGCCTGCAGGAACCTGTCTTTCATCTGATAAAAACAATCAGTGCTAAGGCTGAGATGTTTCATTAGGGTGGAGGTGGAGTACCAGTTTAAAAAAAAAGAAAAAGTTGCTAGAGTCTGCTAATCTCTCCGCAGCCAGCAGCTAAGATTTTAAAATTGAACATGAACTTTAATGTAATTTAGTGTATTTGCTCAGTGTGCCATTTTACCCCTGGGTTAACATGGGATAATGAAGAAAAAACTAATTGCACCATTATCACTTTAACATAATGGGCCAGTGCCCCAGAGCAGCCGCTGTTCTTATTAGATGGTGTCACCAGGGGGATATACTATTTCCTCTTTCCTTAGGTTCAACTTCTTCTGTGCAGTAACTGTGTTTACAGGACACCCTTGTCTGGTTTTGCCACTCTAGGTCTGGGGGCATTGCTGCGCCCTCACTATAGCTTTCTTGCTCCCATAAACTCAGTTTCAGGCTTTTATCTCTGATACAGCTACTCTGTTTTTGAAGGTAATGAATCTCTGGAAATCATTAATAAAATGTGGCAAACAGAATACTTCAACAGATCCCGAGTCCTATTCCTATCTCTTACCCACTGCATGTTCTTGGGCAAGTTAATTCCCTTGAACCTCAGTTTCCTCATCTATAAAATGGAGATTATAATAGGAGTGATCTCTGATGGTTGTGAGGAATAAATGAAGCAAGTGAGTGGCTTAGCCCTGTGTCTAGTATGCAGTAAATGCATCACTGTTACATAGCATGCTTTTTAATTAAAAAATGTGATTAATTCAAATTATCTGTTTAAAACACATTCTATATACCATCCAAAATTATTAAAAGCAATGGCAAAGGATAATAAAGGGTAATGGCAAAAACATGAAGAAAAGATGTCTTGGCAGCATTCTCTAAGTAAAGCAATAAAATGAGAAGTAGCAAAAAGTAGGGGTAATGTTTTTAGTTCTCTTTTTAATTTATACTACAGCAGATTACTCTTTCGTTGTCTATGATTTGTGGGGGGGTGGATAGATGTAGTGACAAAGACGATAAAGAAGAAGAACAACAAGCTCTGATTTAATAAAATAACTAATGTTTGGATGGTATGTAAGAGTTTTTAATTATTTCCTCAAATAATTTACTGAAAGCTATAAAATACATAAATTATGAATGAAGGAACAGAGATTTGGGGTTAGAAAGGGGTTATACCTTTAAGTCTCAGCTCTGCCTTTCACCAACTGTACAAACTGAGGCAAGAACCTCAATTTTTCTGAGTCTTTTTCACTGTGTGACACAGGTACAATGCTGTTTCATTTATTGTACCCTCAATTGGGTGGTGATGAAGACTCTTGAAAGTCCCTTGGGCTGTAAGCAGATCAAACCAGTCAACCCTAAAGGAAATCAACCCTGAATACTCATTGGAAGGACTCGTGCTGAACCTGAAGCTCCAATACTTTGGCCACCTGATGCAAAGAGCCAACACTTTGGAAAAGACTCTGACGCTGGGAAAGAATGAAAGCAAAAGGAGAAGGGGACAGCAGAGGATCAGATGGTTAGATAGCATCACTGACTCAACAGACATGAATTTGAGTAAACTCTGGGAGACAGTCAAGGACAGGGGAGCAGCCTGGCATGCCACAGTCCACGGGGTCACAAAGAATCAGACACAATTCAGCCACCAAATAAGAACAGTAACAAATATTTTGAAAATAAAAATTAAAAAATGAAGTTAGAAATGCCTCAAACATTTAATTGCCCCCCATACACATACATACACAAACCCTGCACATGAATGTTTACAGTAGCTTCATTTATAATCTCCACCAAAGGAGATTATGGAGGCCACCAAAATGTCCTTTATAAGTGAATGGATAAACTGGCACCAGTCTCGTTTGCTAATGTCATTCTCCAGGAAAAGGATTCAGAGTTCACTGAAGAAAAGGCAAACTCTATAACTGAGGCGGGAAATATGTAAGAGGGATGTGTGGCATCAAGGAGGATGGAAGGAAGGGAGGGAAGAAGGGATGGAAGAAAGAGAAGAAACCCATGGCGACTGGGTATGCCAAAGGAACACAACCGTCAACCAACGATCAAGGCTGAAACAGTCTGAGTAATGAAATGCAATAGTATCAGAGAGTAACTGAAATAAGAAAGTAAATATCCACGAGTTCATACTGATACAAATAAGTGACTGGATAAACAGATGGGGAAAAGAGACAAATCTCCCACATAAAAAAATTTCAAATGCTTTATGTAAATACTCAAAGAGGTGAAAGATACCTCCCTATACCTTAAGTGTGGGTGTGTATAGTGACACCTTTCCAATGAGGTGGGGAGAAACAACTTTATAAACTGGAGAAATCTGACAAACAGTGCCTCAGCCAGGTCATTGAGGGCAACATCAACAGTCATACTCATTGTCTGCAGCCTGAATAGGATGTGATAAAAGTGTAATTTTATGGCTGTGATCTTCTAAAAAACCCATGATCATAGTCTAATCTTGAGAAAAGCAACAGACACATTCCAAAACAGGGACACCATATAATATACCTGACCAGTACTGCTCAAAATTCTCAAGGTTATAAAAAAAATAGTCTGAGAAATGTTCACAACTTTACAACCAAGAGCTTAACAAATGACGACAGCTATACATAATGTGACATTCCGGATGGATGAGCATCCAAAGGACATTACTGTCATTGCTGTTTAGTCGCAAAGTCATATCTGACTCTTTGGGACCTTATAGATTGTAGCCTGCCAGGCTCCTCTGTCCACGAATTTCCCAGGCAAGAATACTGGAATGGGTTGCCATTTCTCTTCTCCAGGGTATCTTCCTGGCTCAGAGATCAAAACCACATCTCCTGCACTGGCAGGCAGATTCTTTATCGCTGATCCACAAATAGATTATAAACTTCAGTTAATAATATCAGTTATATCAATTCATTAATATAACAAATTTACCATACTAATATAAGATGTTAATTGTAGGGGAAGCTGTGTGCAGAAGAATACAGGAACCCTCTGTATAATCTTCTCAGTCTTCCTATAAATCTAAAACTTCCAAAAAGGTTTATTTAAAATCAAAATAAAACAAATAACAATCTAATGTGCTGCACAGTTGTAATAGCTTATTAGTTCACGTGACTCCCGCAACCACCCCAGTGGCAGCAGGGGAGTTCTTAATATCCCTGATTAACTGATGAGAAGCTTAGAATGAAACAGGAGGAATTTGCCCAGAACACTACAGCTATGAAGTTCTGAATGCAGATGTCCTGCTCAGGCTTTCTTATCCCTTCCTTAATTCCACGCTACTCTTTCCATTCTACCAAATACTAAGGCTCATGAGTAGGGACTATATACATTGAGGTCATCACCACTGTATACTCATCATCTAGATCAGAGGCTGGCCCATGACAGCCACTTAATAGATAATTCATGATAGAGTAAATGATCACTTCTCTGAGATATGAACTCATTAAGGGCTTAATCCCCAGACCTGACCCACAGCCGCAGGGCATACTACTTGTGTCCTTTGGGCATCTGCCATTACTGTAATTACAAAGGTTTGTTCATGTAAGCATGTCCTTAAGGGCTGGCAAATCCTGTCAATAGAGTGTTAAGTGACCAATGTTCAATTACATTTGTTAAAAATCACAAAGAATCTCTTGCGTACATGAAAGAAAGCCTTGTATCAGGAAAAGGGGTATAGACGACCCAAAGTCCTGTCTGGACAAATGAAATGAGAATCAAAGAGTACTTTGTGCAGATAGTTTCTGTAAGAGAAGAATGAAGTGAAGTGAAGTGAAGTCGCTCAGTCGTGTCTGACTCTTTGTGATCCCATGGACTGTCGTCTACCAGGCTCCTCCGTCCATGGGATTTTCCAGGCAAGAGTACTGGAGTGGGTTGCCATTTCCTTCTCCAGGGGATCTTCCTGACCCAGGGATCAAACCCAGGTCTCCTGCATTGCAGGCAGATGCTTTACCTTCTGATAAAAGACCTAAAACCCCAGATTTGTCAAATGTGAAGAGAGATGGGGGGGGGGGGGAGAGGGGTTGTTAAATAAAACCTCAGACCCAAAGAGAATTTGTAACAATAAAGATTTTCTAACAGTAATCTGACTGACCGATCTGAAACTGTACTCCCTAGTTTGATCTCAAGAAGAGGAATATCAGATATGAAATCTTTGGATTAAGTCAGTACCGTATGCTTTCCTCAACTCTGTCAGTTGTCAGGGTCAAAACTGACCTTCTGCCATCCCCTTCCCAGACTGAAGAAGGGAAGGGAAGAAGAGGTGATGAAGGCAGAGGCACACGCAGGATCCACCTGAGAAAAACTCAGAAGACAGGCACCCGCTGTCTTCTATGTCAACAGGACTACATGTTTGCAGAGAATATAGCTGTAGAAAGTACTTTCTCTCTCAGACCATCTCACTCAGCAGCTCAAAATGCTCCAGCAGCTTTGCAACATACTTAACATAAAACCCAATTTTATTAACATCACCTGTGAGAGCCTACATGATTTGATCCCTGCTTTCCTTTCTGACCTTCTGTCCTAATGTTCTTTTCCTCACTCTCCACATTTCAGCTCACTGTCCTTTTCCCTGTTTCTTGAACATGCCAAGCACATCCCTGCCTTATAACATTTGCACTTGACATTCTGTTTTCCTAAAATGCTCTTCCTCTAGATGTCACCTCAACCATCTTCTCTGCCAACAAGCATTTCCTGACATACACTGAAATGAGCAGTTCCTCCCCTGAATTAGTTGAAGTCCTCTGAGAAGCAGGCACCAAGTGATATTAGACATGTAAGAGACATATTGGGAGACAACGCCTGTGAGGGAGTTGGGGATGGGGGCATCACTGTGATGTAAGTTTTACCCCTGTGAACAGAGAGAAAAGGAAGAAGGTTTGGGTAAGAAGCATCTTAGACTATGCTACAGTCCTAATGACATTTCGGCAAGGCTGATGTCCAGTCCTCAAGCTGTAGTCACTATTAGAAGAGTCCTTCATCCCATAGCAATGAGCCAGCATTAGAACTCTGTCCTCCCACATGCTGAGTGACTGGCTGGAAGTGGCCCTTGGTGAGGACAACTTCAGCATGAATATGGCCATGGATTCTGGGCGCAGCAGATGAGGCCCTCCGTCACTGATATTCTTCAGAGTAAGAGATTTCTCGCAGTCACCACACCCCCTACTGGAGCTATGCTCCATCACATCCATTTGTTTCTTCATAGCATATCTGATAAGATCTTATTAATTTAATATCCCCTCTCTTTCTCGTTATCACTGAAAAAAATATAAAATTTTAGTTGTCTTTCTCACCATTGTATCCTAGCATCCAACACTTCCTGGCATACAGTAGGTGTTCAAAAAAAGTGTTAAACAGAATTTTATGTCCTTGACAAGGGGAAAAGGAAAGAAGGGCTATTTCATGTTTCTTCTCTTCACTGGAACACTCTGACAGTGCGTGTGTGCACGTTAAGCCACTTCAGTCATGTCCGACTCTGTGACTCTATGGACTAGAGCCCACCAGCCTTCTCTGTCCATGGGGATTCTCCAGGCAAGAATATGGGTTGCTGTGCCCTGCTCCAGGGGATCTTCCCAACCCAGGGATCGAACCCAAATTGTATTCTGTTGTAAAAACCGTTCAACTTCATATAGGTTAGAAAAGAAATCTGTTAACTGTAACTTGCTCTCTCCCCCTTCACACTTAACTAGATTGTCCATTATAACTACTATTTTCCCTGATTTTTTTCTATGTTTTCCTACGTGGAGATATTCTATTTAATCTACAACCAAATGAGAAAAGTTATAATAATATAGTTATACAGTATTTTATATTCTTAGTTTATAAAGCACATCCATATACATTATCTCATTGAATTCTCTCAACAATCCTATAGGGCACTTATTATTATTATCCTTACATTCTAGAGGAGGAAACGGAACATAAACGAAAAAGAAGCAAAGTGGACACATTAGGAAGCCTATGCTAATGTGCTCAATAGAAAGGGAGAGAGAATACATTTAGTCCACATGGAATTCTTTAATTATTCCTCCAGAGGTCCAACCTGAGTCAATGCAGCAATTCTTTATAAGATTAGAAAATGAATTTTAAAGCAAAATCTGTTATCTGGCCTACTTCTATTTCAAGTATTTTGCTTTCCTGACTCCAGATTTTGAACACAAAAACTGATTACACAATGGTAATTTTCTGGGTGTCCACATTTCTGTGCTAAGAGACTCCTACCCTGACCTCTAAATAGCATGTTGGCTACCTAGCAAACTCCAGGCACCAGCACTTCATGACGAGATTTGGGAAAGTAAGTCCTTATTCATCCTTCTTTGTGAAGTTATTTCTCTTTCACAGACTATGGACTTTTTTTAGGAGTCAAGAAAAATAAACCTATTTAGCCAGCAATATGGTCCTTCTGCTTGCCCACTTTTCCCTATATTTTCTTTAACAATAAACTCAACTGAAAATAAAATTAATATTACCCATCATTATAAAACTGCTTATGATGTTAACATATTTACATGTTACATATAAACATATGCTATTTCTTATAGCGTAGGTAGTGATTCGTATATTGCTTGACTGGATCATTATTTATTGATGACTTACTGTGTGAATATCCCTGTGCAAGATGTCATGAGACAGCTTGCCTGTGTAGGAAAGTTAAGCTATGATCTCCTTTAAGAGCTTCATGGAGGCTGGGACATGAACTGGACCATGAAACAGAAATCAGGAGGAAAGCTTCAAGCCTAAAAAACAGGCAAGAAATTCTAGGATAAGAAAAGGAATAGCTCCAAAGCACTTGTATTTCTATCATGGTATCTGTGTTTCCTACAGATGGCAATTCTGATGGAGTTCATCTCTTTTCACTGCTTCTACCTGAGGATTTTCCAGATGCTCCAAAGATATATATAACAGGCAGAATATCACAGCCTCAGGGTCAACTTTATCTGTGTGCATGTATCCTCTCAAAAAGGTGGACATGCCAAGTGCAGGCCCACCTACATGTGGAACACACGCTGTTGTGACCTACTCCAAGCTGCATGCTAGTCATGGCTCACAGATCCCAGCTCTTATACTTAACCTCCTTAGATGTCTTTACATTCAACTGTCCCTGGAATCTATTGGAATGGGCCCTATAGATGAACCAACCTGCCGCTCCAGACCTTACTCTCCTGGCAACAAGAAGACAGTTGAAAGCATCTTGTCACTTTCCTTTTTTTTTTTTTTTTTTTAACATTGATTCAATTTCAGTTTACATCCCAATGAAGTCTCATAATGAAAGTTAAAGTTTCTTAGAAGTTTCTTTTTTTTTTTTTTTTTTTTGCAGCCTGCCTATGCATCATTAGGACTTCCCTGGTGGCTCAGACAGTTAAGCGTCTGTCTACAATGCAGGAGACCTGGGTTCAGTCCCTGGGTCAGGAAGATCCCCTGGAGAAGGAAATGGCAATCCACTCCAGTACTCTTGCCTGGAAAATCCCATGGATGAAGGATCCTGGTAGGCTACAGTCCATGGGGTCGCAAAGAGTCAGACACGACTGAGTGACTTCACTTCCACTATGCATCATTATCAAAATAACATGATGAGGAGAGCTCAGATGTGTTCAAATTTCATTTGACAAATGAGAAAACAGACAGGAAATGAGTGAAAATGACATATCCAAGGTTGTTGCTGCTAAGTCACTTCAGTCGTGTCTGACTCTGTGCGACCCCATAGATAGCAGCTCACCAGGCTCCACAGTCCCTGGGATTCTCCAGGCAAGAACACTGGAGTGGGTTGCCATTTCCTTCTCCGGTGCATGAAAGTGAAAAGTGAAAGTGAAGTCACTCAGTCGTGTCGACTCTTAGCGACCCCATGGACTGCAGCCTACCAGGCCCCTCCACCCATGGGATTTTCCAGGCAAGAGTACTGGAGTGAGGTGCTATTGCCTTCTCTGATATCCAAGGTTACACAGTAATTTTTTGCAAACCTAGGTCTCCTCATTCTTACTCAGTCCCTTCACTAGCAATCAAATAACAAGCTTTTGCATACAATGTGCTCCATGGTGTGGGATATTACAGATTTTCTAAGTACTTAACCCTGAAATTAAGTCAGGGGGATTTGCAACATAGTAAAAATATCTAAATTGTTGAGTTCTGCATGCAGTTTACTTTAGGTATTTTAGTTGTGTTCTAGGAAATACCATTTCAGAAATATTGATCTAGTTCAACCTCCTCCCTTTTCATTTGTGAGAAAGCTGAAGCCCAAGAGGTTATGACGTCTTTATAAAGAAATATACAGAGAAGTAGAGTCAGAACTAAAAATTAGGTCTCTTCATAACTACCTTTGTTTTATACTCCACCTAAAAGTATCTTTAAAGGCAGCATGGGAGGGGAGGGTGGTTCTATCAAGACACACGGAAGAGTTAATAATAGAGACCCTGGGTAAAGTGATTGGGAAATTGGAATCTCAATCTAAGCAAGGCTTTAGAACAAATATATTTGTATTTGTTTATAAGCACTGCACAGTCTAGGTTTCCAGACTCTTCTTCAGAAACTGCAGTATCATTCTGCATCCTATTTTTACAGGTACGCAGTCTAAATTGAAAATAAATTCCAAAGAAGCTCTAAGGGGAAGACTGCAGTAATTTCAGCCTAGATGAGCTGAAACAAATCACCTCTGAGCTAGACCATAAGTCCCAGCTATTTTATAGTTTTCTCTGTTCTACTCTTTGGTTTGTTGAAAACAATAATAATTTCCTTAGTGAAAATACAGTTTTTAAAAAGTTTAGAATGCAAAAGTAGATCTTAAGAGTTTCCATCGGGATAGTACTATCCAAGGGCTTGATTCCCCATATGGCTGGCTATCTCTTGAGCTTTAGAAAGTCTGTCTGGGAGTTACTCTGGGTTTTCATGCAGCACAGAACTCAGGCTGATCTTGAGGCAGCTCTAGACCAGGTGATGCTGGCTCCTACCAGGTACTCTTGCTTTCTGGCCTCATGTGATGCACAGCCCACCTCAGCCAAGGCAACAGTCTCTTGCTGGGGGCAAGGAAATGATTTAGCCAGGGTTCTTCTCCTCCATGATGAAGTACAAAGAGATACAAGAAAAATTACCTAACTAAACAACAATTATGGGCTTCCCAGGTGGTGCTAGTGGTAAAGAACCTGCCTGCCAACACAGGAGACATAAGAGACTCAAGTTCAATCCCTGGGTCAGGAAGATCCCCTGGAGGAGAGCATGGCAACCCGCTGCAGTATTCTTGCCTCTTAGAGAATCCCATGGACAGAGGAACCTGGTGGGCTACAGTCTACATAGAGTTGCAAAGAATCAGACACGACTGAGGGACTGACACTTTCATTTTTCAGACAATAATTGAGGGATTAATAGAAATCTGGTCAAGAGATGATAAAGGTATAGATTTCACCTTCACTCTTTGTGTGTGATCATATAAGATATTTTAAATATTGTAAACAGGTCTTACATTTATATGAAACACTAGGCTCAGCTTCATTTTCTTTTTTCCAGCTGCAAAGATTTTTTTCTTTGTTCAGCAATGTGTCTCAGTCTTCCTGCCTGAATCCCCATCCTGTTATTACACACACTCAACAATGTGACAGAACTTTTTTTTAAAAGGTTGGTGAGTCAAGCCTTAAGCAGACTGCAAAATTTCCGGTCAGGTGGATATTTGCCTTCATCAATGTGTCCTCAGACAATTTAGATGGTGACCCTGTAGGGGTTCTTCTGGAGAGAGATTTTTGGGCCAAGAGAGGCCAAGACCAGAACCATCCTGATGCAAAAATAAATGTTCTTAAAATTGCATTTATACAATGCCCTATACTATGTAAAGCACTTTTCCAAAACATTCAGTGGTTCTTAAACCTACATGCACATGAGAATCACTTGGATAAAATGCAACTCCGGAAGCCAGAGCTTCTGAATCAAAAGTGTGTAATCAAAACCATCCGATTCTATTAAATACCCGCAAGAAACTGATGCAGGTGGTCTGTAGACCAAATTTAGAAAAAGTTTGACTTATTATTATACATAAGCCTGATAATGGCTATATCAGCTAATTATCACTTTTCAGATAATTTTAGAGACCTTAGAGATAAAGAAATTAATCATCAGACAGACTTAAATACTTGTTAAGGATGTCACATGTAATGGGACAGCTAGATCTCAATGTATGTAATAATAATGTCTGATCCCAAATCCAAAGGCATTCACATTAAAATGCTGGATTTATTGTGCATAAATAAAAATGTGAGTATGAAAGAAAACACTGCCATATTAAAGAAAGGAATATTGTGCATGGACAGGCCTGAGAAAGGAAAGAGAGAAAGCATTTGTGACAATGAAGGACAAAATGGAAGCTTTTCCTTAACACCAGGAGTCAGATGGTCCCTCCTCAGCCTTAGTTCAAGGGTCATGCATGCTGTCCTTGTCTCTGGCCCCCTGGCTATGACCTGGTCAGTCTAGAAACGCTAGACCTCCTCACTGCTTTAAGAATATAGACCAATCTTGTATGAGAAGCAAGTGAGGATATTTATTTCATTTTTAACTCTGTATCTTCTCTTTCTATTGTTGTCTTCTCAAACCCTGAGTTCCTTTCCTATTTCATACAGGATCCTGACTCTGAACAAGAGGAAAATGATCTTTTTTCCCAGTAATTCCTTGAACCATTCACAAACTGAAGTTGGCCTCTGAATTCTGATATTATATGTACTCTCTATCACTAATTTGATGTGTGATCATGGGTAAGTTATTTAACCTGCCTGGGCTTTGCAGAGTACAGTAATCAAACTAGATTTCCTCAAAGAGCCCTTCCTACTCTGAAATTCTGAGATTCAGATTCTTTACAGACTCAGACAGTTCAGGAGACCCAGGAGACCCAGGTTCAATCCCTGGGTCAGGAAGATCCCCTGGAGAAGGAAATGACAACCTACTCCAGTATTCTTGACTGGAGAATCCCATGGACAGAGGAATCTGGCAGGCTAAGTTGTAAAAGTTGGCCATGACTTAGCAACTAAACCACCATGGTGAGCACTGAAAATGTGTAAGGTTCTATGCTAGGCATGGAGGACAAGAATCGGACATGGACCCTCGGTAAGGTGCTGCACGGCTCACCAAGCAGGATGTCATAACTATGGGATTTAGTAGATCACTGGAGAAAATTTAAGATGATAGGGGATTCATGAGAGAAAGAAGAAATACGAAGCTGGGAGATAGGGTGTCTCTATCATTTCTTGCCTATTTAGATGCTGCCTTCATAGAGGTGATTCTCTAGAGAGATTTTTGGACCAAGAGAGGCAAAGACCAGGGCCATTTGGGTACAAAAATAAATGTTCTTAAAATTGCACTTATATAATGCCTTACACTGTATAAAGCACGTTTTCTAAATCATTTGTGTGTGCTTAGTTCCTCAGTCATGTATGACTCCTTGTGACCCTTTGGATTAGAGCCTGCCAGGCTCCTCTGTCCATGGGATTCTCCAGGCAAGAATACTGGAGTGGGTTGCCATTTCCTCCTCCAAGGAATCTTCCTGACCCAGGGATTGAACCTGCATTTCCTGTGTCTCCTGCACTACAGGAAGATTCTTTACCCAGTGAGCCATTGGGTAAGCTCTAAATCATTTAGTGGTTCTTAAACCTAAATGCACATGAGAATCACTTGGATAAAATCCAACTCTGAGAGCCAGAGATTCTGAATCGAAAGGTCTAGAACAGAGCCCAGGAATATGCATAATTAATATAATAGCACCTACTTTTAACTCTTCCAATCCATTTGCCACCTTGCATCCTGAGTCATCTTCTCATAATGCACAACTATTCACAATACCCACAAAAAAACCTTTACAGTCTTCACATGGAACCTACAACTTCAATTCCTTACTATGACCTGAAAGTCAGCACACATGCTTGTTTTGTTCTCTTGTATCCACCCCTAGAGCCTAACACAGGATAGATAAATATTTCTTGAATAAATAAATAAATGAGTGAATGAATGAGTAAACTGCATCTAGGCACACGGGCTGGCCCTTAAAGGGAAGGAGAGCTGCATGGGGGAAACTCTGGAAAGATAGCCGGGCAAAGTTTCAGGGGTGACACAGGGGAGAAGGAGAGGGATTCAGTCCCTGTGTTAGACAAGGAACCAGCAGATGAGGTCTGAATGCACAGAAAATCCTCCTTACTCCACCATGAATAAACACCAGAGATGCAGAGTGGGAGCCTGCAAACACAGCGAAGGTTTGTCCTCTTTTCAAGAGAACTAAAATTGTCAGAGCCCTTGGTATTACTGGCACCAAAACAGTACTGACAAGTTTAGTCACTGGTGCTGATGGGCAATTCTGCTGCTTTCAGAGCCAAGGGACTTGTAGGGAAGACCCAGGAATCAACTTTGTTATCTTGCAGACAGTTTTCACATCAGAAACTCATTTCCCCTCATTAGATTCCACGCCTTACTCTTTTCTTTACCTATTTATTCCTTTTATTTTGTCAGTCTGACCACTTAGAGCTGCACAAGCCTGGTTTTGGGGCCCATTGGAGCCTGAGAATGGATAATCAGTGCTTCATGTTCACTATGCTTCTCTTATCTGATGAGATCTCCTAGGAAAAGTGGGGCAAACCAATTCAGAGCAGTCACAAACCTGTCTTAGCCAGACAGCTACACCTTGTATCGAGCACAGGGCTGAGCCTCCGCATGCTTTGTCCAGAGACAGTTATAGCCGAGTTGTTGAGGGTGTGGGCTGCAGATCCAGATACTGTTGTTTCTCTCCTGGTCTCTTCTCACCAGCTAGGTGACAACGGGTGTGATGATTAACCTCTATGTTTCCTTTACCTCACTTGTAAAATAGGGATAATACTAACATCTGCTTCATAGGTGGGATTAAATGAGTTAATATATGTAAGTCCTTAGAATAATTCTTGGCTCATAAGAAAGTGTTAGTTGCTCAGTCATGTCCAATTCTTTGTGATCCCATGGACTGTAGCCTAGCAGGCTTCTCTGTCCATGGGATTCTCCAGGCACAAATACTGGAATGGGTAGTCATTTCCTTTTCCAGGGGATCTTCCTGATCTTAATGCAGGTCACCTGCATTACAGGCAGACTCTTTTACCATCTGAGCCACCAGGAACCCTAGTGGCTCATAAGAAGTATCACATAATTATCTGATGCTGCTGGTGGTACTAATGGGGGTGATGTTGCTGCTGATACTATTACTACTACTTCTCAGTTAATCCTTTAAAAAAATAATTATGAAGTATGAATTGAAATTCTTTAGGAAATTGAGAATTGGAGAGTTTAACTGACTAGCCCAAGGTCACACAATTAGCAAGGGGTGGAGCTCCATAAAACTGAAGTTATTCTGTCCCTGAAGTCCATGCCTACACCAGAGCCAAAGTTTTCATTATCTCAAATGCTGAGACAAGTGGAACCAGAACTGCAAAAGGAAGCAGGAGCTGAAAAGATGAATGAAGGAATAAACAAAAGAAAGATGCTACGGATGCAGTCCTACTGTGCAACTTCGGGTGAAGTGTTTAGCCTCGGTTTCCTGATCTGCAAAATCAGGGCAAGCGCAGTTTAGACAGCAAAACATGGCAGTAAGCACACATCTGAACCATCACTCCGAACCACCTTACACTCAGAAAAATAATGTACAGAGAGATCACACAGCTAAATTCTTTCATTACCGCTCATTACTGTAACTGAGGAGGACCCCACGGGGTCTTCCCAGGGAGTGGTGGGTAGATATTCCCTACATATACTCTGCTTTAGCTCCTCTCTGAAGTACCTAGATCACAGTGTCTGAGGCACATTTCCTGAGTTGTTTTACAGACGTGAAAACCCCCCACCAAGTGGAAGATGTTAACTATTGATGGCCATGAGCACATAGCCCCCAGCTCTCCAGGAGCCTAAGGATTGATAATGTTAATTCCTGTGATCCTCTTGTTACCTCACCATCAACAAATCAGAGAATGGTGCACAAGCTGATCACACATCCTGTGATCCTTCTCCCTCATGCATGCTTAGTCACTCAGTTGTGTCTGACTCTGTGACCCACAGACTGTAGCCCGCCAGGCTCCCCTGTCCATGGGATTCTCCAGGTCAGAATACTAGAGTGGGTTGCTATTTCCTCCTCCAGGGGATCTTCTGAACCCATGGGATAAAATCCAAGTCTCTTGCATTGGTGGGTGGATTCTTCACTACCAAGCCACCTGGGAACCCCTGCCCTCATCGCCTTGGCCTTTAAAAATGCTCTGTTGAAATCCTTTGAGGAGTTTGGGATGTTGTTTTGAGCAGGAACCACCCATTTTCCTTGAATGACCCTGCAACAAACCTTTCTCTGCTCCAAACTCCAACATGGAGGTTTGTTTGGCCTCACTGTGTGTTGGGCACACAAACCTGTGTTCAGTAACACCATAAGAAGTAAAAGTTGAAGAAATGAGGATGAGAAACTCCACTGGACTCTAAAGTCCATCAGGTGAAGGACTGAATCACTCTTGTTCAAAAGTACGGTAATTGGTAATTCGGAGGTTATCCATAAAAATATTGAATTAAAGGAATAAGCACAGTGCCCAAGAAGCACACATGAACAAGACCAATAAGTTCTTGCCCTTAACAGATCTTTTCCTGGGAGGAAATGTGAGCATTCAACATCTCATTATGTAATTGTTGGCATGGATGTTGTGGCTGCAAAAAAAAAAAAAAAAACAGAAGAAACTGACCTTGTCTAAGGTGTGAGAGAAAAGTCTTTTCAGGAAGTGTCGTGAGACCTAAAACCAGAAGTATGAGTAGGAGGAACCAGGTAAGTGGATGGCACCAAGACTGGGAGACAGGGTATGTGATGTATGTGACGTGATTGTTTCTTCCTAAAAGATGTACAATTACATTTTACGATTCTACAGAAAAACTAGCACACTTGTTCTTTGTTGATCAACAAAAAAGAACAAAACCAAGGAAAGAGCTCTGAAGCAGGGAGTCAGTCTGAAGGCTGTAGTGAATTCATGGTCACAGAGGTGGTACAGCAGAGACGAAGGAGAAAATTAACAACTCCTCTTGTTATAGAGTGGGTGCTTTCAATAGAGGAGAGTTGAAGGCTACAGTCTCCAAATTCTTTCCCAACCCTTGTTGTTTTAGTTCAGTTGCTAAGTCATGTACGACTCTTTGCAACCCTATGGACCACAGCATGCCAGGATTCCCTGACTTTCACTGTCTCCCAGAGTTTGCCCAAACTCATGTCCATTGAGTCAGTGATGTCATTCAACCATCCCATCCTCTGTCACCCCATTCTCCTCTTGCCCTCAATCTTTCCCAGCATCAGGGTCTTTTCCAATGAGTTGGCTCATGCATCAGGTGGCCAAAGAATTGGAGCTCAGCTTCAGCACCAGTCATTCCAATGAACAGTCAGGGTTGAGCTCCTTTAGGATTGACTGGTTTGATCTCCTTGCTGTCCCAGGGACTCTTAAGACTCTTCTCCAACACCACAGTTCAAAAGCAACAGTTTTTCAATGTTCAGCCTTCTTTATGGTCCAAGTCGCACATCCACACATGACTACTGGAAAAACCATAGCTTTGACTATAAGTACCTTTACTGGCAAAGTGATGTCTCTGCTTTTTAATATGCTGTCTAGGTTTCCCAGCCCTGAGCCTCTGTAATTCTAATTGGAATTAGGGTTGCCTTGTCTCCCAGCAGCAATCCCAGCATGAGGGCAAAGCCAAACAAGGAAAGGCAAATTAATCTCCATAACCAGCCCTCCTCAGCCCTGGGAAGTTGGCTTTCAAGGCTTTTTTGTCTCTTTTTAATTGGCCAGTCCTCCCACACAACTGTGTTCTTCATGCTGTTCTAGTCCTTCCTCTCATGGAGAAAATGGCAGGAGAGACAAATTAATCCATATTTTTGTGATAATGACTCTTTCCTAATTCTTTCTGGCCTATCTACTGGTGACAGAATGGCAGACTTGGTAAGAGTATAAGTCTAGAATCAGAGAAGTCTGGATCGAATCACAGTCCTATCAGCTATAAACTGTGTGATTTTCATCATCTCTCTGAACTTTGTACTTCCATATGTGACATGGGAATAATTACTGTATATATTCTCTGTGTGTATCTCCATCATGGTTGTCATGAGGAATAAATGAGATAATGGGCTGGCATAGCATAATCCCTCAACCCAATCAACATGTTTATTATCAATAATAACAAGAAGCGAGTGAAGTAGCTCAGTTGTGTCCGATTCTTTGCAACCCCATGGGCTGTAGCCTACCAAGCTCCTCCATCCATGGAATTTTCCAAGCAAGAGTACTGGAGTAGGTTGCCATTTCCTTCTCCAGGGGATCTTCCCAACCCAGGAACCAAACCCGGTCTCCCACATTGCAGGCAGATGCTTTACCATCTGAGCCACCAAGATCTCGCTAAAAAGATAATGCTTTCTTGAAGGATATTACATTATAATGCTGACATTAGTTCAATTCAGTTCAGTTGCTCAGTTGTGTCTGACTCTTTGTGACCCCATGGACCGAAGCACGCCAGGCCTCCCTGTCCATGTTGACATTACTAGCACTGAAATAAGGGAGGTAGCGGTATTCTGGGAGTCAGGCAATCAATGGCTATTTATTCATAAAGCAAAACTTAGTATGACAATAGTTTCTAGTATAAAAATTGTTATTAATGCATTGACAGTCTGAGAGGGGTTAAGTAATTTGCCCTAAGACACTCATAATGTAATGGAGCTTTCATCAGAACATGGGCAATTCTGATGCCAGAGCCCAGGCAAGCATGCAGTTTCAATTAGTTCTAGCTAGGTCCTAGGTGTTCTTTGGAAGGAATGATGCTAAAGCTGAAACTCCAGTACTTTGGCCACCTCATGCGAAGAGTTGACTCACTGGAAAAGACTCTGATGCTGGGAGGGATTTGGGGCAGGAGGAGAAGGGGACGACAGAGGATGAGACGGCTGGATGGCATCACCGACTCAATGGATGTGAGTTTGAGTAAACTCCGGAAGTTGGTGATGGGCAGAGAGGCCTGGCGTGCTGCGATTCATGGGGTCACAAAGAGTCAGACACGACTGAGAGACTGAATTGAACTGAACTGAAGCCAGCTGTAAAACAAAGCCACTGACTTTAAAAAAAGAAAAGGCAATATGGCATGGGGGTGATGTGTGGAGTTAGACCTGCTGGGTTTAAATTCTAACTTTTCTGTCTACTAGCTTGCTGAGCTTTTTCAATTTCCTTAACCTTGTTAAGCCTTGGTTTCCTCATCTACAAAATATGAGACACGATAATAGTATTTACCTGTTTCATTTTCATGAGTATCAAATAACATTCTTAACTGAATGCCAAGCCCATGATAAGTGATGATATGTGAAAACTAGTAAACTTGAAAAGGCAGATAAACCTTAAAAATCATCCCTAGTTCCTGGATTTATAAGGAGATAAGTAAAAGGACCAAGAAGTAAAGAGAAACCCTTGCTCAAAGTTATCTAGATCATTAGAAGGTACTGCAATAACTCCCAGTCCAGGGCTCCTTAGTGGCAGGAATTGAATCTGACTCATCCTGCATCTCTCAGGTGCCTAGTGTTCCAGGGATGCAGGAGAGGAAATGATGGAAAGGATGAAAAAGTATGGAGTAAAGGAGGGAGAATCAAAGGCAGGAGGAGAGGCTACCCCAGAGGAGTCCGTGGTCTACTCTGAGCAATTTTGATCATATTGAACTTCCAGCTCTTGTTCTCACCTCAACATTAATGATTTTCTGTAATAGCACTCTTCTCAAGGCTGCAGCCAGTTCCTTCCCAACTCTTACTGCTGTCAGCTGCTATTCAGTCTCTCATCAGAAGCTTGGTTGGGGGGATGGGGGGATATTCTAATGCAAGGGGCACTAGCTGGGATCTGGCAAGTAGCGAAGTCTACCATTGCAAGTATCAGGTTGGCAAAAAGATCTGACCCAGGATCTGAAGACGGGTAAGAACCAAATCGTTCTGAACAGGCAAGGTCTCTCTGAGATCCTGACCCCGGCAAGTGCAGCAGTGGGCACTTGCCCTGCCGCTCGCAACCTGATTCTGCCACCGCCCGAAGTGTGCTTGCACCTCTGCTTCACTCTCTCGAAATTTCCCAGTCAGCAGGAGCGCTGAGCTAGCAATCTGAAATCCTATGCCCAGACTCAGGGAGCAGGGAACAGTCCCAGGACCTTTAGGAAGAAATATGTCCTGCTTTCCACCAACAACCCCTAAAGAAGAATTCTCCCATAACATGAAAAGGCTGAGTGGCCAAAAATAATAAACGTATTTGTAACACAGTAATTGACTTGACTATACCTCTGAGCAGACTGTGAGCCTCATGAGAGCAGGAGTTGGACTTTTCTGGTTGCTGAAGGATGCCTAAATCCTAATCTAAATTCTGTCATAAAAGCTACCCAAGGACTTTCATTTAAAAATCCACAAACAATAAAGGCTGGAGAGGGAAAAGAGAGAAGGGTAATAAATTCTTACTGTTGGGGGGAACTTAACTTGGTATAGCCACTATGGAAAACAGGATGGAGGTTCCTGAAAAAACTAAAAATAGAGCTGGTAAAGAATCCGCCGCAATTGACCTGAGTTCAGTCCCTGGGTTGGGAAGATCCCCTGGAGAAGGGAAAGGCTACCCACTGCAGTATTCTGGCCTGGAGAAGTCCATGGACTGTAGAGCCCATGAGGTCGCAAAGAGTCAGACATGATTGAGCGACTTTCACTTTCAGAGCTACCACATGATCCTGCAATCCCACCCCTGGGCATACATCCAGAGAAAAGCGTGGTTCAAAAGGATACACACACCCCAAACACTGCAGCACTGTCTACAACAGCCAAGATATGGCAGCAACCAAAATATCCATCAAAAGAGGAGTGGATAAAGAAGACATGGTGCATATAAACAACGGAATATTACTAAGGCATTAAAAAGAATGAAATAATGCCATTTACAATATCCTAGATGGACCTAGAGATTGTCATACTGAGTGAAGTAAGTCAGAGAAGGAGAAATATCATGTGACATCCCTTATATGTGGAATCTAAAAAGAAATGATACAAATGAACTTATTTACAAAACAGATACAGATTCACAGGCATAGAGAAGGAATTTATGGTTTCCAGGGGGAAGGATGGGTGGAAGGGATAGGTAGGGAGTTTGTGATCTACATATAGACTGCTATAAGAAAGTTGTTATGGGGAGGGAGGTGGGAGGGGGTTCAAGTTTGGGAATGCATGTAAGAATTAAAGATTTTAAAATTTAAAAAATAAAAACTAAAATTAAAAAAAAAAGAATAACCAACAAAGTCCTACTGTATAGCACAGGGAACTCTGCTCAATGTTATGTGGCAGCCTAGAGGTGAAGGGAGTTTGGGGGAGAATGGATACATATTATATGTGTGGCTGAGTTCCTTTGCTGCCCAACTGAATTACCATAATATTGTTAATCAGCTATACTCTAATATACAATAAAAAGTTAAAAACAAAATAAAATTTAAAACATGAAAAAAAACAGTATCCAAGAATGTATGATTAATGAACAAAAGAAATGTTTTGGGGGTGGTCTCTAGAAAGGGGTATATTTGTCAGGATAAGAAAGAAGTAGGACTTACACACAGGGGCAATACCACGACCAGAGGGGCAGAAAGGTAGGAACTCACAGGGGAAGGGAGGAAGAAAATGGTCTCAGTGAGCAGAAGGTTCAGTAATAGATGAGGCTAATCAATAAGACAGAGTCAAATTAAGGAGAGTCTTCCAGCCTTAGAAGCATTGGAAAGGCAGTGGAGGCAGCAGCCACCATATGTTCTTTTCTGTTAACAGCTTTTTAATGGTATCATCGACCACTATGCTTAATGTTTAAATTTTGATAAGTTTAACAAATGTATACACCTGTAAAACTATCACTATAATAAACACAATCAAGATAATGAACATATTTATCCTCCTAAAAATGTCCCCATAGCCCTCTCTAATTCCTCTGCCCTGCCTTTTCTTATTGTCTTCTTACCCCATTCCCAAGCAACACTGACGTGGTTTTGGTCACTACAGATTGCACTTTATAGAATTTTATAAAAGTGGAATACACAGTAAGTGCTTTTTTTGTCTGGCTTTTTTTACTCAGCACAATTATGTTGAGATGCATCCGTCCTGGTGTATGTATCAGTATATTAAATTCCTTTTATTATTGAGTAGTATTACATTGTATGGATATACTACAATATGTTTATCCATTCAACTATTGATGGGAATTTGACTTTTTCCCGATGTTTGGCTATTACAAATGAACATATGAATGTTTGTATATGAAGCACTATTTGGATATACTTTTTTAAATTTAAATTTATTAATTTTAATTGGAGGCTAATTACTTTACAATATTGTATTGGTTTTGCCATACATCAACATGAATCTGCCATGGGTGTACATGTGTTCCCCATCCTGAACCTCCCCACCTCCTCCCTCCCCGTACCATCCCTCTGGGTCATCCCAGTGCACCAGCCCTGAGCATCCTGTATCTTGCATCGAACCTGGACTGGCAATCGTTTCTTATATCATATTATACATGTTTCAATGCCATTCTCCCAAATCATCCCACCCTCTCCCTCTCCCACAGAGTCCAAAAAACTGTTCTATACATCTGTGTCTCTTATGCTATCTCTCATACAGGGTTATCGTTACCATCTTTCTAAATTCCATATATATGTATTAGTATACTGTATTGGTGTTTTTCTTTCTGGCTTACTTCACTCTGTATAATCAGCTCCAGTTTCATCCATTTCATTAGAACTGATTCAAATGTATCCTTTTAATTCTTTTTGATAAATACCTAGGAGAAGCAAGGTTGGGTCACATGGTAGTGGTATCTTTAGCTTTTTAAGAAAGTGCCAGATTCTTTTCTAAAGTGGCTTTACAATGTGTATTCCTGTCAGAAGTGTATGGGAACTCCAGTTGCTCCACATCTTTGCCAACACTTATTATAGTCATTAGTACTGTTAACTGGTATTACAATTTTAGGCATTCTGAGAGGTATAAAGTGGTACCTCTACATATAAGTTATGCAGAATACATATAACTTATATGCAGAGTACATCATATGAAATGCTGGACTGGATGAAGCACAAGCTGGAATCAAGATTGTCGGGAGAAATATCAATAACCTCAGATACGCAGATGACACCACCCTTATGGCAGAAAGCGAAGAAGAACTAAAGAGCCTCTTGATGAAAGTGAAAGAGGAGAGTGAAAAAGTTGGCCTAAAATTCAACATTCAAAAAGCTAAGATCATGAAATCCAGTCCAATCACTTCATGGCAAATAGACAAGGAAACAGTGAAAACAGTGAGGGACTTTATTTTGGGAGGCTCCAAAATCACTGCAGATGGTGACTGCAGTCATGAAATTAAAAGACACTTGCTCCTTGGAAGAAAAGTTATGACCAACCTATACAGCATATTCAAAAGCAGAGACATTACTTTGCCAACAAAGGTCCATCTAGTCAAATCTATGGTTTTTCCATTAGTCATGTATGGATGTGAGAGGTGGACTATAAGGAAAGCTGAGCACCGAAGAATTGATGCTTTTGAACTGTGGTGTTGGAAAAGACTCTTGAGAGGTCCTTAGACTATAAGGTGATCAAACCAGTCAATCCTAAAGGAAATCAGTCCTGAATATTCATTGGCAGGACTGATGCTGAAGGTGAAACTCCCAATACTTTGGCCACCTGATGAGAAGAACTGACTCACTGGAAAAGACCCTGATGCTGGGAAAGATTGAAGGTGGGATGAGAAGAGGACAACACAGGATGAGATGGTTGGATGGCATCACCAACTCAATGAATGTGAGTTTGAGTAAACTCCCAGAGTTGGTGATGGATAGGGAGGCCTGGTGTGCTGCAGCCCATGGGGTCTCAAAGAGTTGGTCATGACTGAATGACTGAACTAAACTGAAACTGGTACTTCATTATGGTTTTTATTTGGTTATTCATGTATTCCTTAATGAATAATAATGTCAAGCATCTTTTTCGTATGCCTGTTTTCCATCTGTACGCCTTATTAAGTCTTTTTAAATCTTTTGCCCATCTTAATTGGGTGGGTTTTTTTGTTGTTGTATTTAACCACTGAATTTATACAATTTTTAATAAATACTGGAATCAAGCCCTATATCCAGGTTTTGCGTGTGTTTTTTTAATAGTAGTTGTAGTAATAACACAAGAACTAACAGTAACCAAGAACTAACATTTATTTAGGACTAATGCTGTGTTACGTACTTCAAACACATTGTCTCAACATTTCCAACAATCTTATAAGGAAGATGCCACAAGTATTCCAGTCCTGCAGTGAGAATCCCAAGGCTTGCAGGATTAGGTAATGTTCAAGATCTCACTGCTAATAAGAGGTGGAACCAGAACTTGAACTCCAAAATCCTTGCTTTTTATCTCATCTTCAGAGACATAGGAAAACCAATCCTTGCTTAAGCAAGCTCTCCAAGGGAAAAAAAAAAAAGAAAAAAAAAAAAACAATATACTTCTATCATGAGAGAAAAAAGTGTTTATAAAAATATTTTCCCATATACCTAGGAAGTCTTTTCCTAAAATATCTAGTAGGTCTTTAAAGAACTTTGAGTGCCCATAATCCATTTTGGAACAGAGAGTTCTGTTCCAGAGCTAAACGGGTAAGGTTAATCATAGCTTGGCTGTGCTTAGCTTTGTTCCCTAGCTGAGGCCACCTGCATGAATCAATCATCAATCAGCAGCAGTGTTGGAAGGTGTAATCTCAAGAGGAAGACGATGTAAGAAACTGTGATGAGGGCACTTTAAAATTTAGGGAACAAAAAAATGACATCTTAATTCTTCCTGGTAAAAGCGACTTAACTGTCCTTAGAAACAACTCATTTCACAGACTTTTGAAGTTAGCTTCATTTGCACTCAGTATGCCCTGGGGTAGATGTTCATATATCTACCCACCTTCAATTCAACAACAACTATTCCATGCCCATTTTTCTGCTAGCACTGTAAAGAGACACAATAAATAATAAGAATTATGAAACACAATATTCAGGAGTTCTATTAAAAATATTTAAACATTGGTATAGCAATGTGTACTGATCAACCAGACCAGTGAAACCATCTGATACGTACAGAGAAACCCAAGCCTTACAGTAAACATTATCATATTATAGTGTTTTACAGGTAACAAGACTTTTTTATATCAAGCATCTCATTTGAATTTCATAAAAGGCAGTTAGGCATGATTATCCCCACTTCACATATAAAAATGATCAGAAAGGTAAATGATTTTTTCCACTGCTTTTTTTTAGAGCCAGTAAATGGTATAGATGGGAATTGTCAGGTGTTATGACTCAATGATCCACAAACATTCTACTATTCCCCACAGTCTCTGGCTCTAAGGAATGATCCTGTTGGAATAATATACACACACCTATGAGACAAAGATAATACACTGAGTGGAGTAAACATATATTAGACACAGGTGCTTTGGGCTCAGGGAAGGAACAAGGAGAATCAAAGGTTAAAAACTAACCTTCCAAAAATGGTGGGAACTATTAAATAGTTCTGTGAGGACGTTCAGAGCTCCAAATATCCTTGATCAAATGCACCTCCGACATACCCTCCCAGCCCTGGTGCTCTCATACTAGTCCAAGCCTACAGAGCGTCAGTCCTCAAAGTGCAGTCCTCAAGCCAGCAGCCTCAGCATCAGCTTGCCTCGCGTTTGAAAAGCAGAATCTCAACCCCTGTCTCCTCTGCTCCCTAAGACTCACTCAGTCTGAATTTTCACAATATCCCAAGGAGACTTGTAGGTGCCTTGATGTTTGAGAAGTATTATTCTGGATCAACAGTCATTGCTCAGATAAGCTATGAACCTCCTCTAATTTGATTTCACAGCTATTATTAACCACCACCACCATCCGTTTGAGCTTTTCTTCTCAGTTCTCTAGAACTTATGGTCTATCCCAGAAAACTCCCTGGTTCTTCCAACTTCTTTTTAGCTTCTCCATCACATAATGATGTATGTGCTCCTTGTGAAACCAGGTTCCTTCCTGTGGAACTCCTGTCCCCTGTAGGGCTCTTAGATGAAAGGTGTTTTTCCTTCCACATTGCACAGAGCCTGGAGGTGAGACTGGGCACTCTCCACGTTCCTCACAATCATTTATAGTCAATTATTTCCTCCCTCTTTCTTTAAAAACCCACAATTTTTTAAGCATGGGCCATCAAGCTCGACCAGCCATCATCCTGCTTTGTTGCAGTCACAAGCCACCCGTCTTAGCTTCCTTAGTCACTGAAGACCTAACCTCAATGCATGTCTTACTCTGCCCCCTTTCTATACTGCTCTCTCACAGCCGTATCACTACTCTTCACCTCCTTCACTCGATGACTACGTCTTAAAGTCTTGATCTTTTCCACATAAATGTCAATGTCACTATTCAACTCCTGAGCTTCTCCACCCTTTACTATCTCACCTCCAGTTTTATCCTTCATCTCTATGGCCACCCAATACCATGGCCATAGTTTGTTGCTGTTACTAATAACTGCATTGCTTGTGAAATATTTTTTCAAATATCTGCCCTTATTTTTACAACTATGTTAATTTTATACCCTCCCTTCTTCTCCTTCACAAATCATTGACCTACCTCAGGACCTTCAGCCCACTGGACCCACCATTTTTCATTGTCCATTACCTATCTCATCTCCCCAGTTTCTTCCTTATTTTTCTCCAGTTCAACGATCAGTCTCTACAACCACTCCTTTCATATCTTCCCCAAATCCCTGTCTCCTCTCTCCTCTTTTACCCTAGCTTGGCAAAACCCCAAGTTTAGTTTAACTCAATCCTCCCCCTAGTTTGCAACAATATTCAAGCAGCAGAAAGGGGCTGGAGAAAAACTCACTAACAGTCTAACTTGTCTCTCAGTAAATGTATGACCAACATACTGAAAGTGGGCTTCTAGTACTGCCCAGAAATCTCACTCTATGTCCCTTACTAACCCACTCTTTCAACCTCTGGGATGGATGTTGACATGTTCTCATCTCTTCTGAAATCTTCAGCACTCTCTCCTTTTCCTCTCTCTCAGCTTTTGACATTTTATTTTGGTGAGAAACCCAAAGAAAACAAAAGAGAACCAGTGCATCTTTCTACCACCTAGCTTCTCAAGCCACCTGCCTCTTCTTTCATAAACTCTGTTTTCACACTTACATAAAACCAAATCCTCTATGTGTGTACTGGATCACATCCCTCTCACAGACCCAAGAGTTTGCCCTTGTGACCCACATTTCTTTCTCCTCAGAATCAATTTCCTCCTAAATATGGGCTCATTCCCAAGAGCACACAAATAGACTGTGCTTTAATCTATATTTTGAAAGATCCCTTCATTGGCCGCATGTCTGTCTCTCGCTGTTTCATTTCTCTACTCATCTTAGGGAAAAATTCTATGAAATATTAGTCTTCTTTCACTCCTATGCTGTTTTTAACCCACTTTGGACAGGTTCTCCTTCCACCATCACACAGAAGCTACTATAATCAGAATCACTAACAAATCCCATCTTGCCAAACCCAGGGCTAGTTCACAACTCCAGTCTGTGCCCTGCACTCCTTCCCCCGCTTTCTGGTCCCTCTTGTGCCTCAGGCATCTTGGTGGGCCCTGGCGTGACCTCAATAACAACTGATTCTCAACAAACCGGAATGAAGTATTAATACTTTCAATTTTACACACTCCTTATCCTAGAGAAAAGCAAATTTAATAACAGGCTTTTATTAAAAAAAAAAAAAAAAACTAAAAAAAGCAGCATGCTCCAAGGAATGTATCATGTAATGATATTTCAGGTATTATTACAGAATGCTTTGTCATTTATTCACTGTGGAGACATAAAGCATTTCATGTCATCTCTCCAGGCCTCCATTTATCCATTAGTAAGATGAATATGTTAGAACAATTCTAAGACAGTTGAAGTGTAAGAAAGAAATTCTAAGCATCCCTGAAAATGAAATGTATCATTGGTCAGTGGCTAAAGTTAGAACCAGTTACACGTGAAGATTAAAGAACTGATCATATTACTGGTGTAAGGGAGGGTGCCCTAATTCTTTGTCAAATATGAAAAATATGAGAGCCGTCAATCTAGATTTATATCAGGGCCCTGGAAATTATGGTCCAATCACAGAACTTCATGGAAATATGCTCCCTCCTCACTTCTCAGAGCATGAAATGTATTTAATAGGAAAAAAGAGCTCTCATTTTACAGTTAGACAGAAGGTGTATGATTCAGAGATCCAGGCCCATCGGAGGAAAGAGAAGGAGAGTGGGAGAAGAAGGCTAGAAATGCAGGAGAGACATCTCAGGAAGGATAAAGAATGGGAAGGTCTGAGTTTCCAAAAAATGCTACTGACTTCATAGTTTGCTATATACTTGCTCTCTGACTTCTATATTGCAACTGAGAAAGCATAGCTATCTTTCACCAGTGCTCAAGAATTCTTAAATATTTTAGAAAAAAAAAAGTCAATTGCTTATCTTCTTACAGTGCCAAATATGCCTTATTCTATTCACTTTAGCATTTCAGAGCAGGAAGGATCTTAAAGATCACAATCCAAACATCATCTTTACAGATGATAGCACAGAAGGTCAATATATCAAAAACAGATAAAGCAAAGACTCTCAATGGAGCTGAAAATTCTCTGGTTTTTACTCAAACAATAAGTAAAAGCTGTAAATAATGGCTATCTTTTATGGATGCATAACTAAAATGTTAGTAGTAGTTACCTCCAGGCAGAGGGGGAAAAAGGGTGGTATTTATTTTTTTCTTCAAATTTTCTGAAAAGTTTGCAGTAATTCTTTCTAATTAGAAAATATGACATGGCTATTTTCATTAAGATAGTTTAATGAAATAAGTAATAAATAAACTAATCCTTTTAGGTATTGACTTAAATACATTATTTTGTTAGTGTCAGTATAGAAGTTTTCCAGTTTCCAGTGACTTCATCATTTTTTGTACTTGTAACTCCTGCCAAAACTGAATTTACTCACTTTAGATAATTTAATTTCAAACTATATGCATCACTTGGAAGTTGACAAAATATTTAAATAAATGACTGAAATTTGAAAATAAAACACAAAATCTCCAAGTAATGCATACTGATTTCATGGGCCAAGTATTTTAGGCCCCGAATACTCTAAAATTTTAGTATTTTTAGATAGGCTAGTATTTTACACGATTATTTCATTTAACCTTGTCAACAGCTTATGACTTTGTTACTATTATTTTGCTTCTCTCATAGACAAGGTAACTTATCTTAGAACGGTTAAGTCATTATCACAAGTCTTGTCAAATTCAAATCCAGGCTCCTGGTTCCATAGCTTCACCTCTTCAACAAGACCATACCTTCTCTATTTTGCCACTGGATGCAGGGTAGGTAATGAGTACTGAAACCTGAATGTATGTCAGACATTTCCACTATTTCCAAAACTGGCTCTAAATGAGGACCTCCCTGCCAGGGCTTAGGTGTGTGTAATCTGGGATGAAATGGGGAATTTGGAGGAGTCGTGCTGGGAAAATTCTGGTGGACCTACAAATAGAACAGATGGAGAACAACGTGAGGCCATAATACTGTTCCCTTCTGTTTGGCCACTGCTCTTGGCTCCCAGAGTACTCTTGAAAAGACCCATCATGCATCATGGGCAGAGAATATTTTGTTCACTGGCAAGACATTCTGAAGCTTGATCTCCCCTCAGGGATTATAAATTTTATGGCGTGAATAGTAATTGATTAATAGCAATTCTATTTTAACCAATATACCCGGACATGATTCCAGATGACCACTGCTATTTTAAAAGTAACTGCCTTTTAAGGCTATTCAGATGAATTGATGAAAGGGACATCAACAATCTAGGTTAGATTTAAATAATGTTCAAGGTGGAAAAAGATCTCTTTGGCTCCTCTGGTCTAATCTTCTCATTGTAACCATGAGAGAAATTAAAGTGCCAAAGTAGGCACCTAACTTATCCAGTATCATATTGTAAGCAGAAGCCTTTCTAGTCTAGAATTCACATTTCCAGACTTCCAGTCTTGTGTTCTCATGACTACAACTTTTGGTTTAATAAATTCTGTATGCCAAACTGAACACATAGCTCAAGCAAGCAAAGGAAAATATAAAAGAAGAAACAAATAGATCCAAGAGACTAGGAAGTGACAGCCACAGAATGGAAGAGGCACATTTCCTCTCCTATTTGTAGTTGAGAGAGTGCCTAGGAGAGGTGCTGTTAGAACATATTTTCATCTATAATGAACCAAAAACTCCGAGAGTGATGTATCGATTCACTCACTTGTCATGTAGCAAACTTTATTGAGTGCTTGCTAGGTGCCAGTCATTGTTCCAGATGTTGGAAACACACCCATAAGTGGAATATAGTTCCAACTTTCATGAAGCTTACATTCCAAAGGAATAGACAGACCAAAGAAGATAAAGCAAGTAAACACAAGAGAAGAAAGTGATTATTACCAAAAAAAAATGAAATACAAATTGAGATTGCTGCAAAGATAAGAAATCAAAGGTTATGACAGAAAATAATATGGTACACTTGTTTCTAGGAAAAGTATTCAGGGAAAATCTCTGAGCAAGGGTCATTTAAGCTGAGAACTGAAGTAGGAGAAAGAGGCTGTTTTGCAAGTCTCCAAGGGAAGGAACATCAGAGGCTGAAATAGATGCATAGGCAAGACCTGGAGGCAGGAAAGGAAGGTGGGTTGGAAGAACTAAAAGAAGTCTTTTGTTGCTGAAATACATTGAGAAAGAGTGAGCAAGGAGAAAGATGAGGGAGAAGTGGGGAGAGATCAAATGGTGTGAGATCTTGCAGAACTAGTTGACGGCGTTGGGATTTATTCTAACAGCAAAGGGAAGCTAATGAAGGATTTCAAGTTGGAGAAAGACGTGATTCGTTTTGCAGTTTATGAAGATGACTTCTTCAAGATTAGATGGGCTACATTAAACTCCAGCCAGAAAAAAACGAATATCATATATTAACACATATATGGAATGAAATTTAGGAAATCGAATATAGGAAAAATGTATGCTGCTACTGCTAAGTCACCTCAATTGTGTCCGACTCTGTGCAACCCCATAGACGGCAGCCCACCAGGCTCCCTCGTCCCTGAGATTCTCCAGGCAAGAATATCGGAGTGGGTTGCCATTTCCTTCTCCAATGCATGAAAGTGAAAAGTGAAGTCGCTCAGTCGTGTCCGGCTCTTAGCGACCCCATGGACTGCAGCCCACCAGGCTCCTCCATCCAAGGGAATTTCCAGGCAAGAGTACTGGAGTGGGTTGCCATTGCCTTCTCTGAGGAAAAAATGTATAGATGATCTTATTTACAAAGCAGAAATAGAGAGCTCAGATATAGAAAACAAATGTATGAATACCAAGGGGGAAAGAAGGGGTGGGATGAATTGGGAGATTGGGATTGCCATATATACACTATTGATACTATGTATAAAAGAGATAGCTAATGAGAACCTACTGTATTGCACAGGGAACTCTAGTCAGTGCTCTGTGGTGACAAAGAGGGGAAATATGTATACATAGAGCTGATTCACTTTGCTGTACAGTAGAAATGAATGCAACCTTGTAAAGCAACCCTACTCCAATAAAAATTAATTTAAAAAAACAAATCTTTCAATTCCAAATAAATAAATAAAACCCAGCCAGGACTAAAACTCTGGCATCCCAGCTCTGCCTGGTGATGAACATGTCAGTTTTCCCTCCCATGTCCACCTCTCATCATTGGTGTCAACATTAAGTGAACTGACGGATATGAAATCCCTTTGAAGAAACAATCTGAGCCAAATGGCCCCCAAGAGCACAGAGGCCCCTTGTACCTTTCTTCACACAGTGCCAGTACACACAGGGTGCTGAGTACAAGCTGGAAACAGTAAGAACCCTAGTCCAGTTCTCTTGCATGTCCTCATCTTTTCCTCACAACGATCCTGACAGGAGATGCAATTCTGAGCCTGATTCATTTATGAGGGAACTGAGGCAGAGAGAGGTTAAAATAACTTTTCCATCAACAGAAAGTCAGCATTTGTTTCTAAGATCCTTGACATCTATCCCAAATCTCAATTAATTATATTCATTATTATGTCTCTTCTCAAGCATAAAGTTCTTAAGATCATCAGCTTTTGACAGTGGTAAAAAGGCAACATAAAGTCCCAAATTAACCTTAATTTTAATAAAATAGATATACATTTCTACCAAGGTTCACCAATGTCTCCAAGAGACCCACATGTTTTGGTCTAAACTGTAATTGTCACAGTAATACTCTGACATCATCCAATGATGTGAGGTCACCAAGACTTATCACAAATACCGATGGAGCTCTAGAAGGAACAGAGAAATATATCAAAGGATGCCTAAGCTAATGGGCTTGGAGACTAAGAAACCAGAGATAAAAGAGTCTTGCTGTCAGATTGACTGAGACATGTATTGAGAAGCCTGCTTTGAGCAATGATACTGCTCATCTCCTCAAGGTTTCAGATCCATTAGTAATAACTTCCAAGTGAGCCAGGCTCTATTAGGAGGCTAGGTCAGTGGCTTTAAATGCCTAAATCAATCTTAATGTTAAGCAAGATCCCTGGATTTATTTTTATCCCCATCAACTTTCTTTCCAACAAGGAAGAAAAGATTTGTTCCCTGAAAGCCTTTTGTTAAAGAAGAATTTAGTGGAAGAGCCTATCAGAAAGGTGGTGGGTGGGGGGGTGCGGGGCGGGAATGCTTTTCATTCAAAATTAATCAATCTGCCTCTTGGTTACTGAGTATCTTAAACAGTATCCATCTCTCCCCACCTCTAGCCCCTGTTTCCCCATCTACAAGTCAAAAATTCAGCTTAGGTTATATTTAAGGGTTCTACTGCTCTAAAGGTCCTTGATCTTGATTTAAACACCCAAATTAACTACTCTCAATAAGTCATGAATCTCAGCTATTCATAGTCAGTAAAGTGCTTATAAGAAGTCATCCATGATCTCCTAGTTCCATTTGTTAACAGTGGTGAATCTTTGTGATACTTGGATCATAGGAGAACAGTCTATGCCTATGCAACAGAGAAGAGGGAAAGACTGTCCACTCTTCAAGGTGCTGGTCTATGTCTTTGCTAACCTTCAAATTTTTATGAAATAGCTATGTGAGGACCCGTATCCATCCCATTAGCTGCCAAGGGCTCCTTTCCAGTAACTCAAATATCCCTTCATTGAAGAAGCTCATACATAAGGAAGAAAGGAGATGGATTTACAACACCTTACTGATCCACTGCCTCTAACTTGGGATAAGTTTATGATGGTCTGTATTCAGGCCTATATTCCAGGATCACCATGGTAATACTTCCCATCAGTAAAAAATGAGATGGTAATGAAGATGGCTGCTGTATAATAATCGCGCATAAACAAGGGCAGAGCTTCTAGAGGGTAAAGGGGAAGGAATACATACTTGTATTCTAAGCTTTATCAGAAGGGTGTCCCTGGAAGAGGTAAATTGATTATACACAGTTCTTATGTCAAGACTTGGAGTTGAATGCTACATTTCTGTTCCTGATTTGTGGCCTTCTCATCAGCCTTGTCCCCTGTGCTCTTCTATAAATTGCACCTTGATCATCCAGATATTTGTTTCCCACTCACATTATAAATGGGCCAGTTTAGGGGAACTCATTTGGTGGTATATGGAGCTTTATTTCTTTTCAGGGTCCAAGTCTATCTTTTCCTCACTTGCAGTAAATAAAAAGCAATCAAAGAGCTGAAAATCTTCTGGGAGTGCAGTAGGGAGTATCAACTGGGGAAACCCAATAGTCTTACCTCATCTTTCTATCTCCCCCATGTAGCAGTCCTCTTGCTGATATTCCTGTTACACTGTTCTCTGCCTGCCCCAAAAAGTATTGTCTAGTTTCTCAGTTCCTGACACCTCTACCTGGGTAATTGGCTGCATGCTGCAGCACCTCCAGGAATGGGATATAACTTAGCCACTGCTGCTGCTGAAGTGACTTAGCTTAGCTTATGTGCTTATCAGAGTACCCAATGACTTCAGTCGTGCCCAAATCTGTGCAACCTCATAGATTGCGGCCTACCAGCCTCCCCCGTCCCTGGGATTCTCCAAGCAAGAACACTGGAGTGGGTTGCCATTTCCTTCTCCAATGCATGAAAGTGAAAAGGGAAAAGGAATTCACTCAGTCCTGTCTGACTCTTAGCGACCCCATGGACTGCCACCTACCAGGCTCCTCCGTCCATGGGATTTTCCAGGCAAGAGTACTGGAGTGGGGTGCTTAGGTTAATATAATCAGAATCTTAGCCAAACTTACAGCTCTGCAATGCCTCATGTTCATCTGTCTGCCTTTCTGCCTGAACTGCAGAAAGGGCCACTCCATCACTCTCATACTCAGTTCAGTTCAGCTGCAGTCGCTCAGTTGTGTCTGACTCTTTGCGACCCCATGGACTGCAACACGCCAGGCCTCCCTGTCCATCACCAACTCCCAGAACTTGCACAAACTCATGTCCACCGAGTCAGTGATGCCATCCAACCACCTCATCCTCTGTTGTCCCCTTCTCCCACCTTCAATCTTTCCCAGCATCAGGGCCTTTTCCATTGAGTCAGTTATTCACATCAGGTGGCCAAAGGGTTGAAGTTTCAGCCTCAGCATTAGTCCTTCCAATGAAAAATCAGGGTAGATTTCCCTTAGGATTGACTGGTTTGATCTCCTTGCAGGCCAAGGTACTCGCAAGAGTCTTCTCCAACACCAGTTCAAAAGCATCTATTCTTCGGTGCTCAGCTTTCCTTAAAGTCCAACTCTCACATCCATACATGACTACTGGAAAAACCATAGATATGACTAGATGGACCTTTTTCAGCAAAGTAGTGTCTCTGCTTTTTAATATGCTGTCTAGGTTGGCCATAGCTTTCTTCCAAAGAGTAAGTGTCTTTTAATTTCAGGGTTTCAGTCATCATCTCAGTGATTTTGGAGCCCAGGAAAATAAAGTCTCTCACTATTTCCATTGTTTCCCCATCTATTTGCCATGAAGTGATGGGATCGGATGTCATGATCTTTGTTTTTTGAATACTGAACTTTAAGCCAGCTTTTTCACTCTCCTCTTTCACTTTCATCAAGAGGGTCTTCAGTTCCGCTTTGCTTTCTGCCATAAGGGTGGTGTCATCTGCATATCTGAGGTTATGATATTTCTCCCAGCAATTTTGATTCCACCTTGTACTTAATCCATTCTCGCATTTCACATGATGAACTCTGCATGTAAGTTAAATAAGCAGGGGGACAATATACGGCCTTGATGTACTCCTTTCCGAATTTGGAACCAGTCCACTGTTCTATGTGTGGTTTTAACTGGTGCTTCTTGGTCTGCATACAGATTTCTTAGGAGGCAGGTAAGGTGATCTGGTATTCCCATCTCTTGAAGAATCTTCCACAGTTTGTTTTGATTCATACAGTCAAAGGCTTTGGTGTAGTCAATAAGGCAGAAGTAGATGTTTTTCTGGAACTCCTTTGCTTTTTCTATGATCCAATGGATGTTGGCAATTTGATCTCTGGTTCCTCTGGCTTTTCTAAATCCAGTTTGTTATCTGGAAGTTCTCGGTTCACTTACTGTTGAAGCCTAGCTTGGAGAATTTTGAGCATTACTTCGCTGGCATGTGAGATGACTGCAACTATGTGGTGGTCTGAACATTTGGCATTGCCTTTCTTTGGGATTGGAATGAAAACTGACCCTTTCCAGTCCTATGGCCACTGCTGAGTTTTCCAAATTTGCTGGCATATTGAGTGCAGCACTTTAACAGCATCATCTTTTAGAACATGAAATAGCTCAGCTAGAATTCCATCATCTCCACTAGCTTTTTGTCTCAAGAAAAGGAAATGCAAAAGGCAAAATGGTTGCCTGAGGAGGCCTTCCAAATAGCTGAGAAAAGAAGAGAAGCTAAAAGTAAATGAGAAAAGGAAAGATATACCAATCTGAAAGCACAGTTCTAAAGAACAGCAAGGAGAGATAAGAAAGCTTTCCTCAGTGATCACTGCAAAGAAATAGAGGAAAACGATAGAATGGGAAAGGCTAGAGATCTCTTCAAGAAAATTAAAGATATCAAGGGAACATTTCATGCAAAGACAGGCATAATAAAGGACAGAAATGGTATGGACCTAACAGAAGCAGAAGATACTAAGAAAAGGTGGCAAGAATACACAGAAGAACTATACAAAAAACCAGATAACCATGATGGTGTGATCACTCACCTAGAGTCAGACATTCTGGAGTCCAAAGTTAGGTGGGCCTTAGGAAGCATCACTATGAACAAAGCTAGTGGAGGTGATGGAATTCCAGCTGAGCTATTCTCATACTGGGTACAACATACTACTCCATACCAGAACCCTTACACCAGTTGCCTGATGGCAATTCAATCACTGCTGTCTTCTTCCAGCATGTTCTGCCTGCCAGACAAGGGTCTTTCAGAACACCATGGAACTTTCTGGTTCCTTCCAGTGGATGTGACCACATTCAGTCATCTCAAGCGGCGCGTCAGAAGTCTTGAGGGAGACAGGAAGTTTCCCTGTCTGCTGATCTGCTTTATCCAAGGCCTGCTGTGCATGGACCTGCTTGGAGTGTTTCTGTTAGATTCTCTCGCCATGAAGAGCCAGTAGGACAATTCAAAAGCCACTACTTCCTCAGCTGAAAAGCTTAAACCTGGATTTTCAAAAATTCCTACCAGACAGCCCTGGGTTCTCATCTCAGTTCTGCCAATTATTAATTCTATAGCCTGAAGTAACCAAGTCTCTGAGAATCAGCTTCCCTATCTGCAACTGAGATAATAGTAATGGGAATATCCTGAAGAACAAATAATATGTAAAATGCTTAGGCAAGACTGACACTCTGACAAGGAACAAAAGCCCTGCTGAGAATCATGAGATCACATACACCATCCTGTCTCTTCACTCACTGCTGTTAGAACTAATGTCTCAGGCGTGTATTTCATTCCTCAAAGACTCTGGTACCTGGTTTAGAGCATCTCTCTCCACAAAGCCCATCATGATGTTGGTGCTTCACCTCCACATGTATAAATCCATTCGACACTCTGCCCATTCAGTTTCATGACCATCTCCTCTGTAGTGGCCCCCTCAACTCCATCTGAGCCAATCTGTCTTATACCATACTCTAGACTTTTCATTTAAGTATAATTATTCCATCTATAAAACCACGTATCTATGAATCCCACTCAACCACATCCCCTATTCTTCCAGTTTGCCTCTTCAGCTATCCCCAAGCCAACTTTACTCCTCTTTAAATTTCTATTATTTTAGTCTCCATGATCAATTATTTAAAATACACTTAATGATACTCAAACTCCATTGTTTCTCTGGTTGTTGTTTTTTTTTTTTTAATTTACACTTTTCAGGCAAATCTCTACCCGATTTGTAAAACTTTACTGTATTTATGACTAGAATCCAACAATCAAGCATGATTGGTTAAAATCATAGAATAAAGACGAGTAGTTTAGTAACATATCTATAGTTAAGTCGCTTGCTCAGTCGTGTCCGACTCTCTGCGACCCCATGGACTGTAGCCCACCAGGCTCCCCACCAGGCTCCTCTGTCCATGGGATTTTCCAGGCAAGAATACTGGAGTGGGTTGCCAAACATATCTATACTTGAAAGAAAAACAAGTTTTCTTGTGGAGCCAAGAAGCCTCCATCACTCAGCACCCTGTCACTAACAAGTAGGTTCCTCAATAGGAGACAGTTTTCCCTCTCGCTCACTACTATATCCTGAGGACAGAGCAATATCTGGCTCCACAAATATATGCTGGCTGATGGACTGACCAGCCTAACGTGGACCTTCATTAACCCAGAAACCTTACAGCTTTTACTGATTAACTCAGTTTCCTCCTTGCTGATAAGCCTAAATGAGTCATTCTCTACTGTCCCCAAACTTCCACCAGACCTCTGACTTTTTGCCACTTCCCTCTCCCAGTCACTTCTTTGATGCCTCTGGAAGTCATTTCTTTGTGCTTCACAAAGAAACTAGAAGCTCCCAGACACAGGCCAGAGTCACTCAACTTTCTGCTACAAAATCTAGAAACCATCTTCCCTTCTCTCACAATAGAGAAGCTGTCTTTTTGTCTTTGTCAAGGTCAATTCTCCCAACTCTGGAGGTGTATGCCCCATTTCCCACCTACTAACCAATCTTACACACCTATAGTGTTCTTTTGCTCTTTTTACGTTCTCTCTCTTCTATCTTTCATCCATTTTTCTCTCTGGTTCAAAGGGATTCTTTCTGCTTTAAAAAAAATCTCTTCTATTAAAAATAGCAGTAATCCCATAACCCAAAATTTACTCTCTAGCTTCAATCTCATCTCTCTTCTTCCCCTTCACAGCCAAACTTCTCAAAATAACTTCTACAATTACTACCTATTCAAAAGTCCTCATTTCCTTACTTCCTTCTGTCTCCTCAGATCCGTGCAATCCACAATCTCCATCATTGCAATTATACACCTTTTGTAGAGTCAAGAATAATTGTCTTGACTTCTTAGAGAATCTCTTAGGCTCCTGGGTGAGGTTCATCTTCTATTTTGAAATTAAATGTTGGAATTTCTCAGGGATCTGATCTAGATCCCCTCTCATTTGTACTCTTTCCACAGGCAACCTCACCCACACCAAGAGCTTTAATTATCCTCTACCAACAAATCCTCACACAGTTACATGTATAGTCAAGATCTTCTTTGTGAGTTCTAGTTATGTATATCCAACCACTTCTGGATTTTTACAAATAGCTATAATCAAGATGTGTCAAAGCCAACATGTCTAAAATGAAACATAATCCCCCCTAAGTGTAGGCTTATTTCCACCTTTTTTATTAATGTGAATTTACCTATATTTTGGCTGGTATGATTGACTAGATCATCATCCATTCAATTACACCAGGCCAAACCTAGGAATCATAGTGATCACTCTCTTCTCCTTTTCTCTATATCCAAATCACCAAATTTGTCTGTTTTACTTCTTAAATATCTTCCAAATCTAATTCTCTTTATCTTTGCTCCAATCTAGTGGAAGCCCTCCTCATTCATCTCATCTACTTCTACAATTATCTCCTGATATACTCTACATCGACTCCTTACCCCTCAAACTATTCATACAGTAACTGGAGGTATTATTTTAAAATGTAAAGTTGGTCCTGTCACTCCCATGCTTATGATCCAATAGATTTTTATTATCTTAAGCTAAACACCAGAATACTTAAAATGATTCATTAAGTTCCACAAGACTGTACTACACTCTCCAAATGCTTTCATTTGTTCTCTGCATTTCTAGCACATGATCTTTCATTCCATTTCTCAAATAAATCATGCTTCTGATAGGCATGGACCCTTTCCATATTCATCTCTGTGTAAATCTTTATTCCTGAGCTCCCTTCACCTGGTTAATTTCTACACATCCTCTGATATCCTTATCTCCTCAGAAACGTCTTTGCCCTGCCAGGTAAGACCAAGTATCTATATTACATTCTCCCTACAACTAATGAATTTCTCTTGCATCATAGTTACTCCAAATATAACCATAAATCATTTTATGTGTTTATTTCACTAAATGACTGTCTTGCCATTAGATTCTAAGCACCATGGGGGCAGAATTATATTATATTATATATATTAATATATAATTAATTATATCAATTATGTCCTGTTTGATAAATAGCTTAAATATTAATACTGAACAAATTACTCAATAAATTGCTGTGGTGGTTGTGATAATAGTAATTATAAGGGTGGTATTATAACACTCTTTCTATGAAGACAAACAAATCTAGAGAAAGAGAATACTCTGAACTCAAGCTTAGCCATGTTCTCTTATGTGGCAAGCTATGTTCTCATTCTCCTGGGTTTTGAATACACCCATGGCTTAATCTGGCAGATCAAAGAGGAAACAGTGAGATGAATATATAAAGACGTGACTTTCACAGGTTAGGTAATGGACCTCTGTTGTTATTGCCTGTCTAGTTCTCTCCTCCCATCTTCTAGTGGGGAACTGGACCTCCTCTGTAATTCACAGAATTAGGCAAGAAACCTAAGCTAAGTCAATCTCTTTATTCCTTTGGAGAATGTGATTCTGAAGCAGAAATCCTAAGGGAGAGAATATAGTTGGAATCAGGTAACAACAGTGTCCCAAAGACACTGCTCATAAGTATCTACTGCCTGACTCTTCAGAGTTAAGTTCCTCTCCTGCTTGAGGCTGCTGCTGCTGCTGCTAAGTCGCTTCAGTCGTGTCCAACTCTGTTCGACCCCATAGATGGCAGCCCACCAGGCTCCCCTGTCCCTGGGATTCTCCAGGCAAGAACACTGGAGTGGGTTGCCATTTCCTTCCCCAGTGCATGAAAGTGAAAAGTGAAAGTGAAGTCACTCAGTCCTATCTGACTCTTAGTGACCCCATGGACTGCAGCCTACCAGGTTCCTCCACCCATGGAATTTTCCAGGCAAGAGTACTGGAGTGGGATGCCACTGCCTTAATCCTGTGAAATACCCTTAATCCTGCGAATTACCAAGTAGGCTACAACTAAACAAGTTGTGTTTGTTTGTTTGCTTCTACACCATCATTGGTGCTCTCCATCAAAGAAAACTACCTGATAAGATGAAATTATATGGAACAGATTTTCTCATATCAAAAATACATTTCCTCTTCAAGTTTCCATACAACATTTATAAAAATGAATCATAGATTAGAACTAAAGAAAAATCTCAGTAATTTCAAAAGGTAGACGTTGAATCAATATTTTAACATAAAAGATTTTAAAAATTCAATCATGTAAAAAAAATCACAGACTTATAAATTGCCTTCAACTGAAATGTGATTGAGGACAAAAATCAATATTATATTTATGCATTCTACTTCAAACCATTTATTGGATGCCTGCTTGGTACCAGTATAATGACCATTGATCAAATCTTTTATTAGTAGATCAAACTCCTTGAACTGTTAGTGCAGGAAAATAGCATTTATTGAATACTTGCTCTGACCAACATAGACAGCATATTTAAAAGCAGAGACATTACTTTGCCAACAAAGGTCCATCTAGTCAAAGCTATGGTTTTTCCAGTAGTCATGTATGGATGTGAGAGTTGGACTATAAAGAAAGCTGAGCACCAAAGAACTGATGCTTTTGAACTGTGGTGTTGGAGAAGACTCTTGAGAGTCCCTTGGACTGCAAGGAGATCCAACCTGTCCATCCTAAAGGAAATCAGTCCTGAATATTCATTGGAAGGACTGATGCTGAAGCTCCAATACTTTGGCCACCTGATATGAAGAACTTGAAGAACAGGGTCTTGAAAAGACTCTGATGCTGTGAAAGATTGAAGGTGGGAGGAGAAGGGGATGACACAGAATGAGATGGTTGGATGGCATCACCAACTCTATGGACATGAGTTTGAGTAAGCTCTAGGAGTTGGACAGGGAAGCTGGGCGTGCTACAGTCCATGGGGTCTCAAAGAGTTGGACATGACTGAGCGACTGAACTGAACTGCTGTACACCAAAGATTATGCTTAATTATTTATACACATTTTGCATTTAATCCTCACAACAATGCTAATGAGTCAGGAATTGTTAATCCCATTTTGGTCTTAACTGGTGTCTCAGTGGTAAAGAATCTACCTGTTAAGCAGGAGATGTGGGTTCGATCCTTGAATTGGGAAGATTCCCTGGCCTTGTGAATAGGTGATATAAGAATAATTCATATTTTTCTGCATAAGGACATGGAAGTACACATATATAAAATAACTTGGCCAAGGACCCATTATGCTAAAAGGAAATGGCAACCCACTCCAGTATTCTTGCCTGGGAAATCCCATGAACAGAGGATACTGGTGGGCTACAGCTCATGGGATCACAAAAGAGTTGGACATGACTTAGCAAATGATCACATATGCAATCCTATTTTACTGATATGAAATTGATGTTTAGATAGGGTACATAACTTACCCAATGTAATATAGATTCAAGCAGCAAAGTTAAATCTAGGTCTGCCTAACCACAGAACCCTGGTTCTTCTCACTATACTACTGACCAGTTCAGTATCATCAATGAAAAAGCAAAACCTATGAAAGAAACATGAGACCAGAAGACCAGAAAGAAACTTGGAGAAAACCTAATCATCACAAATAAGACTCTAGTGTCACACAAGCTGAAAGCTTCCTGTCCTTCCAACTTTCTTCCCTCCTCCTTCCTTCCTTCAGGAATGTATCCATCCACTTAACCAGGCTTGATTGAGTGCTCTTTGTGCTTTTATGTGGCAATGCTGTCCTAGCCACAGAAGTGGAATAATGAGTAAGAGAGAGTGCCCTGCAATTATTAATCTTAATGTATTTATTGGGAAAACTGACAGCTTCCTTATTACTGGTGTGTGTGTGTGTGTGTGTGTGTGTGTGTGTGTGTGTGTGTGTGTGTGTGTGTTAGTGGCTCAGTTGTGTCCAACTCTTTGTGACCCCATGGACTGTAGCCCGCCAGGCTTCTCTGTCCATGAAATTCTCCAGGCAAGAATACTGGAGTGGGTTGCCATTTCCTTCTCCAGGGGATCTTCCCAACCCAGGGATCAAACCTAGGTCTCCCGCATTGCAGGCAGATGCTTTACCATCTGAGCTACTAGGGAAGCCCCATAGTTGACAAGTAATAAACTACAAAAATCTCTTGGGAGCTACAAATTATTTTCCCAAAGTATTGTGAGAACTACAAAAGCCTTGTGAATAGGTGATATAAGAATAATTCATATTTTTCTGCATAAGGACATGGAAGTACACATATATAAAATAACTTGGCCAAGGAGCCATTACGCTGAACATCCCTGAGATAGTGGAACTGGGGTTATATACAGGTCTTCAAGTCACTAGGATTAGGACTGCTGATCAACATTAAACATTAAACAACTAAGATTATGGCATCCAGTCCCATCACTTCATGGCAAATAGATGGGGAAACAATGGAAACAGTGACAGACTTTATTTTCTTGGGTTCCACAATCACTGTGGATGGTGATTGTAGCCACAAAATAAAAAGATGCTTGCTCCTTGTAAGAAAACCTATGACAAACCTAGACAGTGTATTAAAAAGCAGAGACATTGCTTTGCCAACAAAGGTCCTTATAGTCAGAGATATAGTTTTCCAGTAGTCATGTATGGAAGTGAGAATTGGACCATAAAGAAGGCTGAGTGCCAAAGAATTGATGATTTTGAATTCTAGAGCCAGTTCTCTTGTGAGAACTCTTGTGAGTCCCTTGAACCGCAAGGAAATAAAACCAGTCAGTCCTAAAGGAAATCAGTGCTGGATATTCACTGAAAGGACTGATGTTGAAGCTGAAGCTCCAATACTTTGGTCATCTGATGGGAAAAGTCAACTCATTAGAAAAGACCCTGATGCTTAGAAAGAGTGAGAGCAGGAGGACAAGGGGGCAACAGAGGATGATACGGTTAGATGTGATCACTGACTCCATGTACATGAGTTTGAGTGGACTCTGGGAGATAGTGAAGGACAGCAAAGCCTGGTGTGCTGCATTCCATGGGGTTGCAGAGTTGGACATGACTTAGCGACTGAATAACAACTTAACTCTTCCCCATTTAATTCTCTGGTCTAGATCAAGACTTTTTATTGAAACGAATGGCAAACCTCAGCTGGAGAGCCTGAGGGCAAACTAAGGAAGAGTATATGTTATGCTGAAAAGTTCTGGTATTCTTAGTTTACATTCCTTTCCATTTCGACTGCTGTTCATACTGCTCTTCACAGCCTGCTCTGTTAAGCCTGGAAAAGGCTCCTTCTGTGGTATTACAATCCCCTCTCTCCTTGGTTTTGGTATTTGGCCCTGAGGACAGACACCAGATTAATCCAAAAAGCAGGCTAACCTGTGAATTCTGTGTATGTTAGAGGCGGAGAGGAAAGAGATGGAGGAGCAGACAGATAGCAAGCTAGGGAGAGAACAAACTTGGTTAGAAGTTGAAGTACAAAGAAACTATCACTTTTAATTTTAACCTGAGCAAGCGACTCCCCCTTTCTGCCCTTCAGTCCTTTCTGCATAAAATAAAGCTATGGAAAACGACAACAACACTATAAACCAGATAATCCCCAACTGTCTTTCACCCTGAGAGTCAACTGTTCAATATTCACTCTGTAAGAAGCAACCCACTTCTTCCTGTATCACCACAGGCACTGCTATTAACTTGATGCAGAAATGCATGGGGAAGTTAGAAAAACCCAACAAGCCCTGCCAGCTCAATGGGACCTCCTCCACCATCCTCATGCCATGCCCAAGATCCTCCTCCAGAGATCATGCCTAAGTTCACAGGGTCATTCCAATTAACAAAGAACTATTGAAGTTATTTAGACCGGTGTTCCTCACACTTTAATATACTCCTGGGAGTCCTGCTGAAATGCACTCTCTGATTGAGGAAGTATGAGCTGGAACCCAAATTCTGCAAGTCTAATAAGCTCCCATGTGACTCTCACACTGCTGGTCTGTGGAGGACACTCTGAAAAGTAAAAAACTCATTCATCCTTGTCTGATTTATAATCTTTTCCAGCCCTTCTGAGAGGTCTCTAGGCTCCCTTGAATGTCTTCTCTGCTAGGAAAGTCCCTGCCTCTCAGACAGCTTCCTTTATTCGTATTCAGAGAATTCAGAGAACCATTAGAAATCTCTTCCTTATTTAACTTGCTACATACCTGCTTGTAGCATCATTATTTGGGTCAAAGAAGCACCATGGGAAATGTTTATGTTCCACATGACAATCTTCCAAAGTGCTCTTTCCTCCAGAACCAATCCTCCTGGGGGCTTTGTACTGCCACTTTGATGATTTCTAACCTCCTTACTGCTGTGGTTGCCCTCATCTGACTCCTCAAAATTCTAACTATTTACTGGAATGTAGCCTTTTAGTCTGTTTCTATGGTGTTATCAGAAGTCTTCTTTACTATTTATTACTTATGTTGGGCAAGTTATGTGAAAAAAAATGGAGACCATTAAACATGAAAAGATAGTGAAATTTAAACTAAAAATGAAATAATGCTGCAATCCTAAAAGGAAACTTTGCTGATGTTTAGTGTTGGCAAGGTTTGGATGTGGGGGTTGGGGGGGTGGGGCATACGGAGTTCCAGCCTCCTCAGTGGGACTATAACTCTGAAGAGCTTTAGGGAAGGATGAAAATGTGAAAGTTAACTTTTTTTTTTTTTCAGTCTCTCTATCACCAGGCTTTACAAAGAAGTCACAAAAGGCAGTTACAAAGAAGTATATTTCAGGTCAATTACTTTTAATTCTATCTTTTTGACCTAGGAATTTTACTTATCCAGTTATTGCAAATGTTTTCATCCTGCTCAGCTCTTCATCCTGCATTTGGCAATATGACTATTATTACCATGATGACTTCTTCTACAACAAATATGAATAACAACTAATACTTACTTAGCATTTACCATGTGCTGGGTACCCATGTCAACTCACAATAACCTTGAAGTAGATACTATTGTGGTTTGAATTTCTACAGAGGTGTAAACAGTGACTCAGAAAGATTAAGGATTTTCTTTTTTTTTTTTTTTTTTTTTTTTTTTGATTAAGGATTTTCTTAAGGTCACACAGACAGGAATAGGTAGCCACTTAGTCCTGTTGACATTCTTCTCTATTTATATCTCCTCCCATCATCTCCACTGTTGTGAACTAAGTCCAAGTGAATGTGATCTCTTACTTGTATTACAAGAAGCAAGAAAAGCCTTTATCTCCTCACAGTCCTCATCTCCATCCATTTCCCTACTACAGTCAAAAGAGATCTTTCTGAAGATTGTGTCATTATCCTGCTTAAAACTGACACTGGCTTCTTTAGTAGCAAACTGAAATAAAATCGAAGAAAGTCCCTGGCATGGTCTACACTTGTCCTTGCATGGTCCCATCTCACAGCATGACTCCCCTGATTCAGAGGCCCTCTCACTCCCTCCTCCTGTACTAGACTGTTCCCCTCCCACCACAGGATATTTGCACATGCTCTTTGCTTGGCTTGGCATGCTCTTCTCCAAACTCCCACCTTCAACACTTCCTTCTAGTTGTTTTTCATCTTTCAGGTCTTAGATTTAGATCACATCTTATAGTTTTCTTAATAAAGCACATCTCTTATGCAACCCATTCAAGCTAGTTTTAGAAAAGGTAGAGGAGCCAGAGACCATATGCCAACATCCACTGGATCATGGAAAAAGCAAGAGAGTTCCCGAAAAACATCTATTTCTGCTTTATTGACTATGCTAAAGCCTTTGACTGTGTGGAACACAATAAACTGTGGAAAATTCTAAAAGAGATGGGAATACCAGACCATCTGACCTGCCTCTTGAGAAACCTATATGCAGGTCAGGAAGCAACAGTTAGAACTGGACATGGAACAACAGATTGGTTCCAAATAGCAAAAGGAGTACCTCAAGGCTGTATATTGTCACCCTACTTATTTAACTTATGTGCAGGGTACATCATGAGAAATGCTGGGCTGGAGGAAGCACAAGCTGGAATCAAGATTGCTGGGAGAAATATCAATAACCTCAGATATGCAGATGACACCACCCTTATGGCAGAAAGTGAAGAGGAGCTAAAAAGCCTCTTGATGACAGTGAAAGAGGAGAGTGAAAAAAGTTGGCTTAAAGCTCAACATTCAGAAAACTAAGACCATAGCATCCAGTCCCATCATTTCATGGCAAATAGATAGGGAGAAACAGTAGAAACAGTAGCTGACTTTATTTTTCTGGGCTCCAAAATCACTGCAGATGGTGACTGCAGTCATGAAATTAAAAGAAGCTTACTCCTTGGAAGGAAAGTATGACCAACCTAGACAGTATATTGAAAAGCAGAGACATTACTTTGTCAACAAAGGTCCATCTAGTCAGTTCAGTTGCTCAGTCATGTCTGACTCTTTGCGACCCCATGAACTGCAGCACACCAGGCCTCCCTGTCCATCACCAACTCCCAAAGTCCACCGAAACCCATGTCCATTGAGTTGATGCTGCCATCCAACCATCTAATCCTCTGTCATCCCCTTCTCCTCCTGCCCTCAATCCTTCCCAGCATCAGGGTCTTTTCCAATGAGTCAACTTTTCACATGAGGTGGCCTAAGTATTGGAGTTTCAGCTTCAGCATCAGTCCTTCAAGTGAATATTCAGGACTGATTTCCTTTAGGATGGACTGGTTGTATCTCCTTGCAGTCCAAGGGACTCTCAAGAGTCTTCCCCAACACCACAGTTCAAAAGCCTCAATTCTTCTGCACTCAGCTTTCTTTATAGTCCAACTCTCACATCCATATATGACCACTGGAAAAACCATAGCCTTGACTAGACAGACATTTGTTGACAAAGTAATGTCTCTGCTTTTTAATACGCTGTCTAGGTTGGTCATAACTTTCCTTCCAAGGAGTAAGCATCATTTAATTTCATGGCTGCAATCACTGTCTAGTCAAAGCTATGGTTTATCCAGTGGTCATATATGAATGTGAGAATTGGACTATATAGAAAACTGAGAGCTGAAGAATTGATGCTTTCGAACTGTGGTGTTGGAGAAGTCTCTTGAGTCCCTTGGACTGCATGGAGATCCAATCAGCCCATCCTAAAGGAAATCAGTCCTGGGTGTTCATTGGTAGGACAGATGTTGAAGCTGAAACTCCAATACTTTGGCTACCTGATGTTAAGAACTGACTCATTTGAAAAGACGCTGATGCTTGGAAAGATTGAGGCAGGAGGAGAAGGGGATGACAGAGGATGAGATGGTTGGATGGCATCACTGACAAATGGATATGGGTTTGAGTGGACTCTAGGAGTTGATGATGGACTGGGAGGCCTGGTGTGCTGCGGTTCATGGGATCTCAAAGAGTTGGACACGACTGAGCGACTGAACTGAACTTATACAACCCTGCAATAATTGTATACTATTTATGAGATTACTTGATTAGTCTGTCTCTTCAACTAGATCACCAAAAAAACCTGCATACTTTTATTCAAAATACTTCCCACACTGACAAAGACACTGAATGGTGTCATTTACAAGTGAATGCTTCCATGTTCAATGGTGTCCAACTCTTTGCAACCCTATGGACTGTGTAGCCCGCCTGATTCCTCTGTCCATGGGATTCTCCAGGCAAGAATACTGGACTGGGTTGCCATTTCCTTTTCCATGGGATCTTCCTGACCCAGGGATTGAACCCATGTCCTCTTCATCTGCTGCATTGGCAGGTGGATTATTTACCTCTGATCCACCTGGGAAGCTGTATCTACAAGTAGCCCTGTTATACAAAGAGCACTAATATGGAAAATTGCCATTTACTTTAATCTGTGGGCCAATTTTTAACAGAAAATCTAGATATGCTCCTACATGAAAGTTTGACAGGTTCTAATAACTTGAATGCTTAAAATTTAATGTTTTAACTTAAATCAGAGGTCCTTTAAAATGTGAATCCCAGAACTGAGTACAAGTCAGCTATGGACTGACCTCCATGTGAATATGTTGGGTCCATAGGAATACTCTGTTTGAAAGTAGATATCCCAGAAATACATGGCTCAGTAGTTCACATGAGAATAAAATAGCATTTGTTGCATGATAATTCTGACTCATGAATAAGGCAAAAGCAATGGGTTAGGTCCTGTTCAGGTCCTGGCACTAATGATAATTAACTATGTGACTTCACGAGGCATTTAACTGCTCTAAATCCTGGATTTTCTTGCCTGTAAAGTGGGAGTGATAAAACAACCTCTTCATTGGGTTGTCTCAAGGATTGTATTAGAGGATTCAAGTAAAGCTCTTAGCTCAGTTCCTGGCACCTAGTTAACATTCTATCATGGAATCTGGCACCGCTGCTGATGCTACTGCTGCTCCCAATAAGGAGGATGAGGCTGAGGAGAAGGATATTTTCCCTCAAAAAGATGAGAAATTCAAAGAAATAATATGATTTTAGCAATTTCAGGGCAGGACATTTAGCCAGTAGGGCTTTTCTCTACTTGTGAATCACACCGTCTGAGGTTGACTTCCATTGAGCCCCCTTCTGATCTGCAGAGAAAACTATTCCAAGTGACACCTTCATAAAGAGGTAATTACTAAACCCTCCATTTACTAGTGGTTTAAGCACCCTTAGTCATTTTCTCTTTCCAATTAATATAAGTCATTGAGACTGAAGCTGAAACTAACTTTATTTCCATCAGATAGCTTAGAAAGAAATCAACAGCTACCATGATTCTCTTCCTGGATACATAGCATCGCCTGCCACAGAAGCCCTCACTGACCTTCTGGGAAATTATGAAACCAGAGAAGCCTTTGTGAAAATTAGGGTAAATTAAGGTCCTCTTCTTCTTTCTGTCCTATAAACCTACCGAAGTGCAGATCCACTGGGCTTTGTAAACAAAAGACAAGATTAGTCACCAAAGGTAAAAGGACTACCATATTTGCAAAATGCCATCAGTATTATAGAATATTAGGGCTTTAGGAGTCTTAGCCTTGGTGATAAGGAAACTCACACCTTGAGAGATTTAGTAACTTATTTACAGATAACTGAAGACAGAGTCAAGACCATGATGAAAACATTCAGACATCTAGAAGTAATTATAAAATGGACTACAATAATTATATAAGGCAGCATAGATATGCTAAAAAATGAGATGTCAGGTCACCAGGTGGAATCTCAAAATCATTTCTTAACTAAGTGAGTATTTATTGAGTGATTAGTCTATCCAAAGCATTATGCTAAATACTAGTAATACTATCATTAGTAAGACCTGGGTCCTACACTTTGATATATGGTTGAATATAACACTGTAAACCTGGTGTTTTCTATAAGGAGCCTGTTACAGACTGAGTTTTGTCCACTCCAAAATCCACATGTTGTCTAATGAGGTGGATGAAATAGGAGCCTATTATACAGAGTGAAGTAAGTCAGAATGAAAAACACCAATACAGTATACTAACTCATATATATGGAATTTAGAAAGATGCTAACAATGACTTTATATGTGAGATAGCAAAAGAGACACAGATGTATAGAACAGTCTTTTGGACTCTGTGGAAGAAGGCAAGGGTGGGATGATTTGAGAGAAGAGGATTGAAACATGTATATTATCATATGTGAAACAGATCACCAGTCCAGGTTAGATGTATGAGACAAGGTGCTCAGGGTTGGTGCATTGGGATGACCCTGAGGGATGGGATGAGGAGGGAGGTGGGAGGGGGGTTCAGGATGGGGAACACATGTACACTGATGGCTGATTCATGTCAATGTATGGCAAAACCCACTACAATACTGTAAAGTAATTAGCCTCCAATTAAAATAAATAAATTTCAAAAAAATCTGAAAAATAAAAATAAAAAACAAAATCCACATGTTGAATTCCTAACCCCGATAACCTCTCAGTATCATCTTATTTAGAGATCAGGTCTAATAGAGGTAATCAACTTAAAATAAGGTCACATGGTAGACCATAATTCAATATGACTGGTGTCCTTATAAAAGGGGGACATTTTGAGACAGAATAGGACACAGGGAAAACACCACGTGACCATCAAGACAGAGACTAGGGTGATATGTCTACAAGCCAATGAATGCTGAAAATTGCCGGCAAGCCATCAGAAGAAGGAAAAGGCATGGGACAGATTCATTGCCACAACCCTCAGTAGGAGCCTACCCTGCCAATATCCTGATCTTGGACCTCAAGCCTCCAGAACTGGGAAACAGTAAATTTCTATTGCTCAAGTCACACAATCTGTGGTTCTCTGATATGGCAGCCCTAGAAAATTAATATACAACCCAATAGTAATTATTTGAGGTTTGGTGAACCACTCAGTCCTTTCATCTCTGTCCTTTGTCACACAAAAGCAGCCACAGACAAAGCATAAACAAACAAATGTGGCATTCTAATAATACTTTATTTACCAAAACATATGACAGGATGTATTTGGTCTCTGGACTGTTTTTCCGACCCTGCTATGAAGTGTTAAGGTGAAGGCATATAAAAGGTAACAGTAGCACACAAGGAGGACACCTCACTCAGTCTGGAAATACAGGCGACGTCTTCTCATAAAATGTGTTGCATAAACTGAATTCTGTATGATGCAGACATGCTAACAGAGTGAAGGGAGATGAAGAAGGAGGGAAGATGACCTCAAGAAGAGGGAACAACATACACAGAGGTCTGATGATCTTTGTGGGGGAACTGCCAGCAACATACTGTGGCAAGAGCATGTTTATAAAGGAGACTTAGGAACTAAAGTCAGAAGAGAAGGAAAGAGATCATGAATGACTTTACAAGTCATATTAAGGCAATGGAGACCCTGGAAGGATCTGAAGTAGAAGAGATATATGGTCATATATGCATTTTAGAAACGCTATTCTAGCTACAAGACAAGATGGGACAGGAGATGGAGCAAAGTAGAAGTGGGGGACCAGCTAGAAATCCAGTGGAGAGATGATGGTGGTCTGGAAGAGGGCAGAGGGAGTGAGAATGGAGAATAGTGGATGATATATACACACATATACGTGTGTGGGTGGGTGGGTGTGTATATATATATTCACACGCATATATACTTGAGATAGAAAGGTATAATGGACAGGAAAGATTTGCACACAAACCAGATGACAGTGGGTAAATGAGAGGGTGGAGTGAGTAAAATACACACCTCTCTAGCTTGGACAACTAAGCGCATGGTAATTCACTCACTGAACAGAGAATATAGGAGAAGCACTTTTTAAAGGTGGAAGATGATGCATAAACTTGGTTTTAGACATGTTAGCTTTGAGGCACATATTAGATACCAAGAGGAGATACTGAGTAAGCAATAGCACATGTGCAGCACTATGCGACTGTTCTCAGGAATCCTAAAGGTAAACTAATACTAACTGACATAACCTGATAAAATATTAACAGATGGCCAATCAGCCTTAGTTGAGGGACTTTAGTGACATGGGTGATCCACTGCCATTGTAATCTACTCCAAATGCTCAAAATCTTCCTCTTATATTGACAAGCTATTGCACTCAGTTCTGCCCCAGGAAGTGAATTAGGATAAATAAAATTCTTCTTCCATTACAAATGTACATTTTTTAAATAGTTGAAGGCAGGAATAATGTCTAAGCCAAGCTTCCTCTTTCCTAGAACAGTAATTCCAAATTCCTCTACCAATTCAGTTGTCCTCGGTAAACAGTGTCAACTTATTAAGTTCCTCTTTAAAAGCAGGAGTCAAGACTAGAGCCAGTAATCTTGGGCTGGCCTAATTAGTGTGTAACAGAATTGATGATAACCTTCCTTGTTTTACACATGACATTTTTGTCAATGTTATCCAAGGTCATGAGCATTTCCTGTCCCATGAGGATGCCAAAGTTAAAAAATGGGAATGTTATGCCTCTTTCTAAACCAAGCTTCTGTTCTCACTCCAGAGTCTCTGAGAAATGTGTTCAAACTGCTCACATCTATAACAGAAACACTTTCTTATGAGATGGTGACAAGTTTCCTAATTACTCCTTCATCAAGTATGATTGCTTCATAGAAAATCTAGTTTCTATAACACCTCTTTATTTATAATCCATTTGCTGAGTACATTTTCAATACCCAGAGCACTACTAGATGTTAAAGGATGAAGAAAAGTCCCCAGAAAGATGGGACTGAGAAGCTACACGCTCATATCAGGTCTTCCTAACAGTCTCATCACTGTGTTTTGAATGGTAGACTTTTCCATGTTATCCTGGATGAAGAGAGTATCTATAAAGCTTTTTCTCCCCAGCCCAATCAATGTATAGCACAAAAAAGACATCAGCTTTTGTTGTTTAAAGTTACTGAGAGTTTGTGTTGTTTGTTACTGCAGCATAAATGCAGTCCAATTTATTAACTCATAACTGGATATGGAAGGAGAGCACTGCTGTAACAAAAACTCTAAAATACATGGCATTAAACAAAAACTACAATGAGCTACCAACGAACAAATGCTGGAAAAGGTGTGGAAAAAATGGAACCTTCCTACACTGTTGGTGGGAATATAAGTTGGTACAGTCACTGTGGAAAATAGTATGGAGGTTCCTCAGAAAACTAAAAATAGAATTACCATGTGACACAGCAATCCTGCTCCTGGGCATATATCTGAACAGAATTCAAAAATATGCATGCAGCCTTAAGTTCATAGCAACACTATTCACAGTAGTGAAGACATAGAAACAACCTAAATGTCCATCCACATAAAGAAGATTTGGTCCATGTATATGATGGAATACTACTCAGCCATTAAAAAGAATGAAATAATGCCATTTGCAGCAGCACGGATGCAACTAGAAGTTATCATAGTAAGTGAAGTAAATCAGAAAGAGAAAAACAAAAACCATATGATCCCACCAAAATGTGGACACAAATGAACCTATCTACGAAAGCGAAACAGAATCATGGACAGACTGGTGAGAGAACAGACTAGTGATTGCCGAGGGGGAGGCGGTTTGTGGAGGGAAGGAGTAGGAGTTAGGGGTTAGCAAACATGAGCTTTTATATACAGAATGGATAAACAAGGGCCTCCTGTATAACACAGAACTATATTCAATATCCTATGATGAACCATAATATTTTTAAAAGAATATATATATATATATTCAATTCAGTTCAGTCGCTCAGTTGTGTCCGACTCTTTGTGATCCCATGAATCGCAGCATGCCAGGCCTCCCTGTCCATCACCAACTCCCAGAGTTCACTCAGACTCACGTCCATCGAGTCAGTGATGCCGTACAGCCATCTCATCCTCTGTCATCCCCTTCTCCTCCTGCCCCCAATCCCTCCCAGCATCACAGTCTTTTCCAATGAGTCAACTCTTCACATGAGGTGGCCAAAGTACTGGAGTTTCAGCTTCAGCATCAGTCCTTCCAAAAAAAACCCAGGGCTGATCTCCTTCAGAATGGACTGGTTGGATCTCCTTGCAGTCCAAGGGACTCTCAAGAGTCTTCTCCAACATCACAGTTCAAAAGCATCAATTCTTCGGCACTCAGCTTTCTTCACAGTCCAACTCTCACATCCATTTGACTACTGGCAAAACCATAGCCTTGACTAGATGGACATTTGTTGACGAAGTAATGTCTCTGCTTTTGAATATGCTATCTAGGCTGGTCATAACTTTTCTTCCAAGGAGTAAGCGTCTTTTAATTTCATGGCTGCACTCACCATCTGCAGTGATTTTGGAGCCCCCCAAAATAAAGTCTGACACTGTTTCCACTGTTTCCCCATCTATTTGCCATGAAGTGATGGGACCAGATACCATGATCCTCATTTTCTGAATGTTGAGCTTTAAGCCAACTTTTTCACTCTCCTCTTTCACTTTCATCAAGAGGATATATATATATATATATATATAACTGAGACACTGTGCTGAACAGCAGAAATTAACACAACACTGCAAATCAACTATACTTCAATAAAAAATATTTTTAATGCATCACATTAGTTTAAGGATGAGATGGTGGCAATGAGAAAGATGTTATTAGAGGCTGGAAGAATCCATAGCGGAGGCTGATGAGTTGTCGTTTGATTTATAGGTCTCTGGAACGAAAGGAGCCACATACAGATCTGACGGAGGGCAAACCATGTGTGTACATATTGTTCACAATAGTGCCTAGGAAGAATAAGTGCTCAATAAATATGAGCTATTGTAATTTTTTGAAAGCTTTACATAGTTGCCACTTGTACCCCCACATCACATCCCCCTGCCCCCCTGATTTCTACTCCTATTCAGACACAACTGTAAAAGTCTAGGAACTCTGAGTGGGTCGTGGTTTTCTATCCATCAGATCTGCATGTGTCTTCTCCTGTTCCAGATACCTGTAAACTAAAGAACAAATTATCAGTCCCCCACCACCACCACCATGGATCCTTCCAGCCTCTAATAGCATCTTCGTCACTGCCCACTATCACCCTTAGACAAACGGCATGTATTTTATTTTGGCCCACAGCTACAGAGAGTAGCCCTGTGCTTGTTCAGATTTACCTCTGTTGATAGAGTTACACAGTGAATTCATTCTGCACGTCTATTTTCTTACCCATAATATGGAAGCCTGTTCAATCCATGGGCAAGAACAGTCCAGAGACATAAGGGAATTATTGCCCCCAGGAGCAATCCTCCTGCTCAAAACTGTCCATAGATTCTCTGCGGCTTGAACCAGATCCAAAGTCCCTGCAGTTTAAATAAGATCCAAACTTATTATCAGATCCTAGAAAAATGTATATAATATGGTCCCTTCCAGTCTTTTCGATCTCAACTCTCATATTCTCCTGTCCACTCATTAAGTTCCAGCTGCAGTGGCCTTCTTGATGTTTTTGAAACACATCAAGCTCATTACTGCCTCAAGACCTCTGTACTTGCTATTACTTGTTCTGGGAATACACTTCCCTTAGCTCTTACATGATTGATCTTTCATCAGTCAGAACTCAGCCCAAATGACATCTTGATTAAAAGAAAGAACAGCTGTAGCCTTATGTTTGTATGGCCCCTTTTCTTCACAGCACGGATTATGACGTGCAACTCTATTAATTCACTTATTAGTTTGCTTGGGCATTTTCAGAAATCTCTACCAGAAGAAACGTTCACATGGGCAGAGACTTCATCTTGTTTGTTCACTGATGTTGCTTCAAAGCCTTGAACACTCCTTGGTACACAATAAATCCTCAAGAAGTATGTATTGAATACAATAACACAACTCTTCAGTTAACAGATAAGAAAATGTAGATCTGAGAGTTTGAGTTACTTTCCCAAAGGTTTACAGAATTTCTTACAGGTGTGCCTGATTCTAAATCCTTTTGCTTCAGCAAGGTACTGTCAAAAATGAAGTGTCAGAAAGCAGGCAGGGCTAGGTGATGAGCAGGTGTTGGATTCTATCATGGAGGCAATCAAAGCCAAAAAGGCATACTGATCACACTTTGCCCCAGGAGCCCTGAATTTTCAATGGAACAAGATACTTGAAAAATCTATTGATCTCCCATTTTTGTTATGCTGTACAGGTGACGAGGATTTGTACTTTTCTACGCACAACGTTGCAACCTCAATTTGTATTTCCACCCAGATTCCCACAACTTTGCAGAATGCACTGCTCTGAGTGCCCACACCTTACCTAATCTAGTGCCACCGTTTATGACAGTTCTGCGTTCCCAGCTCCTTCCAATTCAGAGAAACGTCTCCCCTCCTCTCCGGCTCCCTGCTCAGGAAACCAGCGCGCCCCACCCAGCTGCCCTCTCACTGAACGTCTGACAAGTGCATTGGCCCACAGCCCGCGAAGGGGCGGGGCTTCTGTCTCGGGGGCTCTTCAAAAGGGATCCGAGGTCTGAGCAGTTTCTGAAGCACTAGCCCTCTCCGGGCCTCCTTCCCCAAGCCTGTGCTTTCCTGCCTGCTTTCTTTTTCTTTTCTGGCTCAGCTTGGGAAAGAGGCTTATTCCCGAGGAGGCTCAGGTCTTGCATTTTAATAGCAGTTATGGAAAAACATGAGAATGTTTCCTGGATCTACCAACAGGAACTGGAAGATCCCTTCAAGGAATACCTGAACAACACAGACGACTACCTAGCTTTGCTCTGCGGGCCTCGTCGCAGCCACCTCTTCCTCCCGGTGACTGCGGTGTATGCTCTGATTTTTGTGGTGGGGGTCGTTGGCAATCTCCTGGTGTGCCTGGTGATTCTTCGACACCAGACGATGAAGACCCCCACCAATTACTACCTCTTCAGCTTGGCTGTCTCCGACCTCCTAGTCCTGCTTCTCGGGATGCCCCTGGAGGTCTATGAGATGTGGCGCAACTACCCCTTCCTGTTTGGGCCGGTGGGCTGCTACTTCAAGACGGCCCTCTTCGAGACCGTGTGCTTCGCCTCCATCCTCAGCGTCACCACGGTCAGCGTGGAGCGCTACGTGGCCGTCCTCCACCCGTTCCGGGCCAAACTGAAGAGCACCCGGCGCAGGGCCCTCCGCATCCTCGGCATCGTCTGGGGCCTCTCTGTTCTCTTTTCTGTGCCCAACACCAGCATCCACGGCATCAAGCTCCACTACTTCCCCAACGGGTCCTTCATCCCAGGCTCTGCCACCTGTACAGTCATCAAGCCCATGTGGATCTATAATTTCATTATCCAGGTCACCTCCTTCCTCTTCTACATCCTCCCCATGACGGTCATCAGTGTCCTCTACTACCTCATGGGGCTCAAGGTGAGTATCCAGACTGGCTGCAGTCCTTAAGGTGGCGTTCCTTCTGTTTTCTCTGACTCAAAGTTCAGAGAAACACTTAGAACTGGAGAAATTCAGAACTGGAAGGAACCTTAGAGAAAAACAGGGTGAACTCAGAGGGGAAATTCAGAAGCTAACAGACTGGCTTTCAGTTGGACAGACAGTAACCACAGCTATAAATCATTTTCCTTAACTCACTTTTCATCATTCTTCCCTCTGTAACTGTGGTTCTCAAACCTAGGTATTCCTACAAACCACCTTGAAACTTTACTATGGGAACTGATGTGTGGGTCCCTTCCTACAGAGAAGTCTGATTTAGTAGGTCTGGGATAGAGCTTCATTTTAAATAGCACAAGGCAGCCACCCCTGGAGAGACTGTTTCATACCCTGTGGTCTCTTTCCTGCCCTCACCTGCTTTGCCTGCACTGAAATTTTCCTCTGCACCTACTTGGTCTGAATATAAAATAAACTATCCCTGTGTAGTTTATCGGAGAAGGCAATGGCACCCCACTCCAGTACTCTTGCCTGGAAAATCCTATGGACACAGGAGCCTGACTGAGCGACTTCGCTTTCACTTTTCACTTCCATGCATTGGAGAAGGAAATGGCAGCCCACTCCAGTGTTCTTGCCTGGAGAATCCCAGGGACAGGGGGAGCCTGGTGGGCTGCTGTCTATGGGGTCGCACAGAGTCGGACATGACTGAAGTGACTTAGCAGCAGCAGTGTAGTTTATACTCCAAGACAGATATACAGTTTTAAAGTCAGATACTTCCTTGTGGTGGTTGCTTTGATCCTTTCGTAGAAATATCAGATTAAAATGCAAAAATATGGCCTGAGTGAAATCAACTGGACAAGTGGAGTTTGAAGGACAAAGAGGTAAACAGAGTGCCTAAAATAGATTAGAAGACAGTGTGAATAAGATATAGCTGGAATTAATAGAATATTATTACTTAGTTTGCAACATTTTATAATTAGGGTTTACCTTCATGTGCTCATGATGATAAACTTATTTCTTTTTTTTTTTTCTTTTTTTCTGGATCTAAATTATCTGAAACTGTTGTCTTGTTTTTAATGAAAGGAGAAGTGAGTCTGTATGATTCCTTTCCTGGTATATTCTGCATCAAAAATCACAGAGAGGAAAACTAAACATGACAGTTTTATACCCATTTAAGGAGGTAGTTATGTAGGAAATAGTCATGAGACCATTTAGACTCCGAGTTATGAAGCTCACATATAAGATGCCTTTAGGTAATGTCACACAATTCTCTCCTGGAATTAGATTTTGTATTTATAAAATGAGAAGTTTACATCAGATCTTATGTATTAGCACTCCTGATCACTCTAACAGTCTGTGGTTCCTTAAGAAAAGGAAAAGGAAATCTTTGAGTGGGAGCAATGTGAGTTACAAATGAAAGGAAAACAAAACAGGCATCACATTCACATCCTATGTTGTAAGATGGCTCTGGTACCATGTATTATGTGGTAATTAATATACTCCCATCTCAGTGCATCTCTGAGAAAGTTGTATGTCAAAAATGAGTGTCCCACAGGTGGTCCTTTCGAATGAATACTGTGCCTAAAGTGAATGGCAAAGTCGAAGGTGGAAGAACAGATTTTTCAGTACACAGGAGTAAATCTAATCAGGCAGAGAACTTTGCCAGTCTCCTCCTGGTGGACTGGCCCCTGTAATTCCAGAGACATGTGCCAAACCAGACTAGCTCACAGTCACCATGTCTTTAGCAAGCCCTGTGCATCGCACTGTGGGGAAAGGACTTCTGCATGATTCCATGAGCCCTATGAGAAATGTCCACCCCAAATGTACCAATACAATCTCTACTAACAGTGAACCATCACTTGTCTCAGGTTAAATTGGAGGAACTATCTAACTCTGAATAGGAAACACATGTTTCCCTTTCCAAACAATTACTTGAAGTGTCGCTTTGTTGTGATGTCATGAGTCTACTGCTCCCTGGTTATCAGGAGCTATGTGATAGATAACAGCTGAGAAACCACCCCAGTCTGCTTTGTGTATACAGTGCAACTTACAGCATCCTATTCTCAGGAAGGATGAGGTGTTACCCAGAGGACACTGGAAAGGAACTATATGCTTAGAATGTCTCTTCTATAGGAATTTAAAGATTTCTAGACTGGGAGTCAAAAGTAGACCCTAATCTGTGGCATTGATCTCAAGACCTTTGCACCTTTTGCTGTTTTTTTTTTGTTTTTTGTTTTTTTGTTTGTTTGTTTGTTTTTGCCGGAAACATCCCTACTGCCCACCACCACAATCCTTTTTGCCTTTCTAACTCTCACATATCCTTTAAGTCATACTTTATTCACACTTACTCCGGGAAGTTCTCCCTGATTCCCTAACTGCCTGGTTCCCCTGTAGATGCTCATGATTCCTAGCAATTTCCCATCATTGCATTTATCACAATTTATAATTCTATATTTGTGGGTTCCTTAACTTCCTCTCCAACTAGACTGTAAGATCAGTGAATGAGTGAATGAGCCAAAATTATTTCCTTTATTGTTGGACTTCACCTTCTCTACCTTCAAAATAGGAGACATGGAAATGTTCTCTCAGAGGGCTTTTTTGATCTGAAAGATTTTAAAGAGATTTGTTCAACTCTGATGAGTACTGATTCTCATGGCAAATCTAAAGATATGACTGAATCTGGACAAATGCCTTCAGAAGGCAGAAAACCAAGACTGATGAAATCCCAGGAGCAAAAGAGAAGGAAGGGAGCCATATGAGGGCTCAAAATTGACCACTCAGAGATTCTTCATCATTCCAGGACTCAAGTCTCCAATGAGCTGCTCTCTATGGTTCTAACATGATGGAGATGGAAAATAGCCAATCCCAGGGCAAGTCCCTCCCCATCTCCTGCATGCAACATTAATGCTTGAACTGAAGACGATGTATTACGAATAGGAGCAGAATTCAGCGAGGGCAAACAGAATTGGACTGTTGGTTTTTTTTTTTTTTTTTTTAATTAACAGATTTTGTTCAGATTGTGGAGATACTTACACAAAAGCTATAATTATAACTTGGTATTCTAAAGTTGGACTTCCCTGGTGGCTCAGATGGTAAAGTGTCTGCCTACAATGCAGGAGACCCGGGTTCAATCCCTGGGTCTGGAAGATCTCCTGGAGAAGGAAATGGCACCCCACTCTGGTACTCTTGCCTGGAAAATCCCATGGACAGAAGAGCCTGGTAGGCTACAGTCCATGGGGTCGCAAAGAGTCAGACACAACTGAGCGACTTAAGGTTATATAAATGAACTCACAAACTATATAAATGAATCACTGGTAAAATGATTTTAATCAATATAAACAACTGATCGGGATTATCTGATTGATAATCAACCCCATGTCTCCCTTCACCTTTTATCATACATAGCTAAAAGGAGTGGAGCAGCAAGACTTCTGAACTTCCTACAGAGTGATGACAATTTTCCTCTCCTCTTTTTGTAACCTCACTTTTAAAATAAATGTTTAGGGTTGGGTGGGAATAATCAATAGGTAAATATATACTTTGTTAAACATCTGAAGGGAAATGAAATTATTCAACAAGAAATAATGCAGCATTTAGGAGAGGATGTGGAGAAAAAGGAACCCTCTTACACTGTTGGTGGGAATGCAAACTAGTACAGCCACTATGGAGAACAGTGTGGAGATTCCTTAAAAAACTGCAAATAGAACTACCTTATGACCCAGCAATCCCACTGCTGGGCATACACACCTAGGAAACCAGAATTGAAAGAGACACATGTACCCCAATGTTCATCGCAGCACTGTTTATAATAGCCAGGACATGGAAGCAACCTAGATGCCCATCAGCAGATGAATGGATAAGAAAGCTGTGGTACATATACACAATGGAGTATTACTCAGCCGTTAAAAAGAATACATTTGAATCAGTTCTAATGAGGTGGATGAAACTGGAGCCGATTATACAGAGTGAAGTAAGCCAGAAAAAAAAACACCAATACAGTATACTAACACATATATATGGAATTTAGAAAGATGGTAACAATAACCCTGTGTGCAAGACAGCAAAAGAGACACAGATGTACAGAACAGTCTTTTGGACTCTGTGGGAGAGGGAGAAGGTGGGATGATTTGGGAGAATGGCATTGAAACATGTATAATATCATATATGAAACAAATCGCCAGTCCAGGTTCGATGCATGATACTGGATGCTTGGGGCTGGTGCCCTGGGATGACCCAGAGGGATGGTACGGAGAGGGAGGAGGGAGGGGGGTTCAGGATGGCGAACACATGTATACCTGTGGCGGATTCATGTTGATGTATGGCAAAACCAATACAATATTGTAAAGTAATTAGCCTCCAATTAAAATAAATAATTTTAATTTATTATTTTTATTTTATTAAAAAAAGAAATAATGCAGCATTTAATATTGGCTAAACAAATTGTTTGGATTCTATTCTGCTATGTTAACCCCTTCAAATTCTGTTGAAACCATGTAACACATATAAAAATTCTGTTTCTTACTCTTCTTCTAGTTGAATAGTTGTGTCACTGTAACCTAAGAAAGCCAAAATGTAAGTAATGATTAATACACACATGAATTTTCTTTTCAGTGCAAACTACACTGAAAAAGAAGCCTATTCCTAAAAGGATTGTGCGAGCCATTTGCCAGCTGTTTGATTTAAGGAAACTGTTCTCTGGAGTAGAAAAATTTCTAATGAGAACTGTTGAATGCACCCAGAGAAGTGACTAATAGATCTTAATAATCTTTCATTGCTCTTGATTATAGACTGGAATCAAATAATGGAATAACTATCTTGTAATAAGGACAAATGTTTTAAATGGTATGAAATAATCAGAAACTTTAGTAGATTTAATTGAAGGTGAGTTAGAAAGATTAGTTTGATTTATTGCTCTAACCTTAAGCACAAGTGTTTCTCTTCTCAGTGTATCTGGATCCTTATTTGTGTCAACACAAGTACAGCTTGTGGGTGAGTGGTACCATGAGAATTTCTAGAAGGGACTCCATAATACAGATGAGTGGGCCCACAGCTATAAATAAATATTTCATGAAAATTTATTATGCCTTTTGAGGAGACTCAGGACAATAATCAGAATCACAATATATGATTTTTGTTTTTCTTTGGGCCACACCACATGGCTTTCAGGATCTCAGTTCCCTGACCAGGGATTGAACCCTGGCCACAGCAGTGAAACCCCAAGAATCCTAACCACGAGGCCATCAGGGAACTCCCAGAATCACAATACATAATTTACTGAATATCATGTGCCAGCCAGTGAGTTAAGAACTCTATCTGCATTGTTTTCTTTTACTCTGATATTCCTGGGAAGCCCTTATTCTTATATAAATAACATCTTATCATCTTTAGTTCCTTCTCATTTATTTCTAATAATTTCACAATCAGTTCAGTTCAGTTCAGTCACTCAGTCGTGTCCGACTCTGCGACCCCATGAATCACAGGACGCCAGGCCTCCCTGTCCATCTCCGACTCCTGGAGTTCACCCAAACTCATGTTCATCAAGTCAGTGATGCCATCCAGCCATCTCATCCTCTGTCATCCCTTTCTCCTCCTGCCCTCAACCCTTCCCAGCATCAGAGTCTTTTCCAATGAGTCAACTCTTCGCATCAGGTGGCCAAAGTATTGGAGTTTCAGCTTTAGCATCAGTCCTTCCAATGAACACCCAGGACTGATCTCCTTTAGAATGGACTGGTTGGATCTCCTTGCAGTCCAAGGGACTCTCAAGAGTCTTCTCCAACACCACAGGTCAAAAGCATCAATTCTTTGGCACTCAGCTTTCTTCACAGTACAACTCTCACATCCATACGTGACCACTGGAAAAACCATAGCCTTGACCAGATGGACCTTTGTTGGCAAAGTAATGTCTCTGCTTTTTAATATGCTATCTAGGTTGGTCATAACTTTCCTTCCAAGGAGTAATCATCTTTTAATTTCATGGCTGCAATCACCATCTGCAGTGATTTTGGAGCCCAGAAAATTAAAGTCAGCCACTGTTTCCACTGTTTCCCCATCTATTCCCCATGATGTGATGGGACCAGATGTCATGATCTTAGTTTTCTGAATGTTGAGCTTTAAACCAACTCTTTCACCCTCCTCTTTCACTTTTATCAAGAGGCTTTTTGGTTCCTCTTCACTTTCTTCCATAAGGGTGGGGTTATCTGCATATCTGAAGTTATTGATATTTCTCCCGGCAATCTTGATTCCAGCTTGTGCTTCTTCCAGCCCAGCATTTCTCATGATGTATTCTGCATATAAGTTAAATAAGCAGGGTGACAATATACAGCCTTGACATACTCCTTTTGCTATTTGGAACCAGTCTGTTGTTCCATGTCCAGTTCTAACTGTTGCTTCCTAACCTGCATACAGGTTTCTCAAGAGGCAGGTCAGGTGGTCTGGTATTCCCATCTCTTTCAGAATTTTCCAGTTTATTGTGATCCACACAGTCAAAGGCTTTGGCATAGTCAATAAAGCAGAAATAGATGTTTTTCTGGAACTCTCTTGCTTTTTCCATGATCCAGCTGATATTGGCAATTTGATCTCTGATTCCTCTGCCTTTTCTAATTCCCTCTATTTCTTTCCAAGTTCTAGATAACTACCGCTAAGTAGCTTCAGTCATGTCAGACTCTGTGCGACCCCATGGACAGCAGCCCACCAGGCTCCCCCATCCCTGGGATTCTCCAGGCAAGAACACTGGAGTGGGTTGCCATTTCCTTCTCCAATGCATGAAAGTGAAAATTGAAAGTGAAGTCGCTCAGTCATGTCTGACTCCTAGTGACCCCATGGACTGAAGCCTTCCAGGCTCCTCTGTCCATGGGATTTGCCAGGCAAGAGTACTAGAGCGGGGTGCCATTGCCTTCTCCGTGTAGATGACTGCAAAGGGTCAAATCTCATGGAACCTTAGTCCCCTACTTTCTGAAGACACAGGAATATGTAGAGAACACCAGTATATTCAAGATGGCCAGGTTTATTAATCATCCACGCAGATACTTCAGGGCAGTGCAGCATGGAGAGCTACCTGACTTCAAGGAGCATATCGGTCTTTTAGGAAGACAGGATATTGATTTGTTGAACTTTGGAGGCAACTTTTAATGATCCTTTCTTCCAAGTCCCATTTAATTTTAAATACCTTCTCTAAAATATTTTGTAAAAACACCATCTAGCCCAGGAAGATCACTGATTCTTAAAGAAATCTAAGTCTGTTCCATTGTTGCACAGACCACACTAATTTTTTCCTAGCTGGAACTGAAATGTCTCCTTATAACTCAATCAATTGATCCTAATCTACACAGGTTATAAAACAGGTAGAATTTTCCTCCCACTGAAGGCCTCCCTCAGTTTGTCAGGACTTTCCACACTGAGAAGAGGAAACTCCAAGTCAATCTGACTAAATACAAGATGGAGCATAGACCCGAAACATCTAGAGGGAGAGCTGGCTCTTAGGGAAGATTAATCTAGTAAGACACACAGTGACAGCAAGGATCTCGCTTTATTTCTGTTTCTTTGCTCTTCTGTCTGTGGTGTTGGTTTCAACCTCGAAATCTGCATAACAGTCCATTGGTGGCTCCAAGCACATCGCTCATGGTGAGGAGGAAAAAAACAAACAAGCAAACAACTCTCCCTGGCAGTTCCAATAAAAGAGGAATGAAACTTTCATTCCTAAAAGTAGAAGGAAGTATCTGAAATCTCACTGGTTTCATTCATCCAACCACTCTGACTGAAGGATGACAGCTAAATTATATAGGGATATAGTAGTTCTGGGATTTCCCTGGTGGCTCAGCGGTAAAGAACCTGTCTACCAATATGGGAGACATGGGTTCTATCCCTGGAGAAATGGTCACCCAATTCAGTATTCTTGCTGGGAAATCCCACGGACAGAGGTGCCTGGCAGGCTACAGTCTATGGGGTCACAAAAGAGTCTAACATAACTGAGCAACTAAACAACAACAGCAAAAACAAATGTGTATCTGGAGATGGGATCATTCAGATCCAAATGAATGACTGTGAACTGGAGAATGAATAAATTCCCTAAAGGAAAATCAGGCAGGAGAAGGGAGAGTAAGCGCTATACTATCTTCTAGATATTTGATAGTAGTTTATTATGAGTCCTTAAAGCTTCTTTTATCTGGCTGAACATCCCCACAAACTTGAAATACATAAAGAGAAAAAAAATTCACAACTAGATGAATGATGTAAACCGTCGGTGCTATTGAAGTTCACAGGAAGAAGGTGATAATTGTCTACAGTTGCCACAAAAGTCTCCCAGGGGTAGGTGGCACTTAACTGGGTGAGAGAGGCTGTATGTACAGGAAATGTTAATATTTGAAATTATCAGATGCTACTTTACAGATCACCGTATCTGCCAGTAAGGAGAAGTTATTTTAACATCTAAACTCAGAAACGTATGAACCTTTATGGATAGTATTTGTAAAACAGAGTTTTCCAAATTGTGCTTCTCAAGATGGTACCAGGTATTCCACTGAAAAGGGTTGGGAAGGGTATTGTTTAGTCTAAGAAGCACTATCCCCTGAGAGGACAGGAGATGTGGGATGATGAAGGTGGAGGTGGAGGAAAGATGATACACTGTCTCCCGTGAATGAGTTATACCCATTAGCATTTTGAGCCTCAAAGAAGATCCACAATAAAGACTATAAAGATCATAAAGCAGAAATAATACCCGTCTTTGTTTTCTACTGCCTATCCATCTCATAACAGAGGGATTTCATTCTAATAGATGTCTAATAATTATATAATAAATGAATGAATGAATGGAAAAGCCTAACTTTTTAACTTTAGGAATTTTTTTCATGGAATGTCTATTAATAAGCTACAAAACAACGGTTTTACAGAATAGCATAGGTTAAATGAAAGTGAAAGCGTTAGTCACTCAGTCTTGCCCGACTCTTAAAGATCCCATGGACTGTAGTCCACCAGGCTTCTCTGTCCATATAATTCTCCAGATAAGAATACTGGAGTGGGTTACCATTCTCTTCTCCAGGGGATCTTCCCGACCCAGGGATTAAACCCAGGTCACCTGCATTGTAGGCAGATTCTTTACCATCTGAGCCACCAGAGAAGCCTATAGGACAAATGGTTGCCTGTAACTTGGCCCCATCTATACAGCTGAGTTAGGTGACCTGAGTCCAATTCCACCTCCAACTTATTGTTAAACATTTAGCTAATTCTTACATTTCTCTGGGGCTTCCCTGGTAGCTCAGCTGGTAAAGAATCCACCTGCAATGCAGGAGACCCCAATTCGATTTCTTGGTCAGGAAGATCCTCTAGAGAGGGAAGGGATAGGCTGCCCACTCCAGTATTCTTGGGCTGCCCTGGTGAGTCAGACAGTAAAGAATCCACCTGCAATGCAAGAGACCTGGGTTCCATCCCTGGATGGAAAATCCCCTGGAGAAGGAATAGGCTACCCACTACAGTATTTTGGCCTGGAGAATTCCTTGGACAGAGAAGCCTGGCAGGCTACAGTCCATGGGGTTGTAAAGAGTCGGACATGACTGAGTGACTTTCACTTTCACTTTACATTTCTCTTAGTGTTTTTTTTTTTTTAAACTTGCACAATGAGTGTTAGACTCACACTTCTTAGATCTTAATAGGAGGAAAAACTGTTTCCCTTCCTTTATATCTCTTTGCATTTCCCTTGCAGCTGAAGAAAGACCAACACCTTGAGGCAGATAAAGTGACTGCAAATATTCAAAGACCATCGAGAAAATCAGTCACTAAAATGCTGTGTGAGTCCTCTATTTTGTAATTGTTTGTTTGTTAAGGGAAAGCAGTTATATTTGGTATGATTAAGTATTGCTGGTATCAGATCAAAATTCTCTTCAAGCAAAATATCACGTCCTGTTCTTCCATGGCTTCCTCAAGCATCTAGGGCCTGCCTATTTTGTTCTGTTTCAAAGACCTCAGAACAACACACTAAACTGTATCCATTATAATACACTCTGTTCAGTTTTTGGTAAATCATATCCACTCTCAGAGTCTTCAAGTATCTGTTTTCCCTTTTAAAATGAGCAGGTGGTTCTTAACCTATTTTGTATTATGAGTTTCTTTAAAAGTATTATGGAAACAGTGAATTTTCCATTCAGAAAATACATAAATGAGCATCCATCAAATGTTTGATAGTCCATTTCAGAGGATCAAAAAACCCTCTGATATCAAGCTTGGACTTCATGAAATCTTTTATTTCCAGAATAAGAACAGCTAGTTAAGAATATTCTAAGCAGTCATTCCTCCTATGACATTGAATGATCTTATATAAACAGTACACTCTTTTGTATAGATAAGATTTTAAAACAAAATCCAGGCATTGATCCACACTCTCCCAAAAGAATGTTATAAAAATATAAGATCCAGCACTAGTCTAACAAGATACGGATCAGTTAGAGAAAGGAATTTTGTGATATACTTTCCAACTCAAAATGTGAGATTTAGAAGAAAAAAAAAATCTTCCAGGATAATATGCATATGAAACATTCACTACAACTATGTGATATATTTGAACAACAACAACAAAACCTGTGAGGTCACTAAAATATGTCTTTCAGCTCTACTAATCATCTTCTTGGAAATTTTTTACCACCTGTTAGCACCTGACCTTCCCTACCAAGCAATCTAGTCCCTTCAGTATTTCTTTCCCTTCCTTTTTGAACATAATCTTTCACTAAGAGACTTGAAGTGTACTCACATTAAAGTTACAATGATAAAATACACTGTGAACCCTTTGCCTTCTGCAAGCAGAGGGTGTAATTTTAACAGGAATTATAAATTTTAACTAGAGGAAATTGTAGACAGTAGTAAGCAGATTAGGGACATTTTATTCAAGGGTAAATTCAGAAGAATCTTCCAAACAGTCCTGAAACCACATAAAGCAGGCAGACAACTTACTCTGAGTATGTTTAGTGCCAATGGGAAACATATGTACTGTTTACTATGAAACACATAAATGTGCTCATGAGTTCAGAGAACTGTAAAGTGATCACCAAAGTACCCATCATCCAGCTTTAAAAGTTATCAGTGCATAGCTAATCTTGCTTCCTCTACATCTCTATCTCTCCTTTAGCCCCTACAAGATTATTTTGAAGTAGATCTCAAAAGAAAAGGAAGGAAAAGTATTTTACAACTCCAGGAGAGAAGAAAAAACATACATATTTATATTCGTGCAGATTAAATGCCCTATAGAGAAACTCTGGTAGCACCAATCTCTGTCTGGGGAACTGAAAATAAGAAACTAGAAGGTACAACTTCCTGTGAATCTGTAATGATTTAAAAATAAAAAGTAAAAACAAACATAAAGCAACTGGAAGGAATTCTGTACCCTAGTAATTTATAATAGATACATCCCCATTCCAGTCCAGAGATGCTTGTAGTATGATCATGGTTGTTCAGTCTTTCCCTTCTCCCTGACTTCTTGCAGAATTTTAAATGATTAAAATTATAAAAGCTTCTATTTTTTCTAGAATAACAATATAAATTCATACTGCACTTCATAGTTTATTAATCTACAACTTCAAAGAACACGGACTTGCTTGAGCACAGTCGTTTTACTTATATATCCAGTTTATGTGGTTACAACAGTCTACTGGCAATAATTTATGTTCCACAGTAGAATGTTTTCAGGACTTTGAATACATTCAATACTATTTTAATACCTTAAAGGAAACTTACATTATATAAGAAACCTTGTACGACCATTTGGGAAACTGATTCTCAATCCTATAAAATTCATTCTTATGTTTACATAGTCTGTGTAGAAATTCTGTAGGATCTAGTGACCTTTAGGAAGTATAACTTAACAAAGATGAAGGGTAAATGCTAGCAGGAACTCAGAGGGAGTTGTATACCTCTTCTTGCTCTGACTGCCTCCTACTCTCCCCTTCATCCTCGTTTTCCAGTTGTCTTGGTCTTAGTGTTTGCTATCTGCTGGGCCCCATTCCACATTGATCGGCTATTCTTCAGCTTTGTGGACGAGTGGACTGAACCGCTGGCTGCTGTGTTCAATCTCATCCATGTGGTGTCAGGTAAAAGTGTAGATCCTTTGGGTGCATCACAAGTGTTCAGGTAGTTGCAGCTTTTTCATCTTGCTTACAGCAAGTAGGTTCTATCTGTATATACCAATTTATCATGGAGATTTGCCATGCATATATATATATACATATAATGAAGACATTTGATTTTTATTGTATTTAAATATTAAATATTTAAATATTATTAGGTATTAAATATTGATTAAGTAGGTTACTGGCTCAAAATAAATAGACCATATTACTACTTTAGACACTATTTATGAAAACCCTCAACTCGAAACATGATGATCACAGCAAGAAAATGGTCTAAGAAATGATTGCTTTGGTTTTTCTGCCAATGGCCATGGGAGTTAATTGGTTCTTTTTATTAAACAACCATGTCCCTGAAACCCGGTATTGTCTTCAGCAAGTGTTACATCCTCCTGAAAGCCAGCCAGAGGACATTCATGGAGCATCAAGTTCTGCTTTTAGGCCACTTTAATGCTGGTCATTAAGGACATCACAGACTATGGTGGAGTGTGGTGGAAAGGTTGCTGAATCAGAGGGCCTGGATTTGCACCTCAGTACCCTTGAGTGACTCATTGGAAAAGACTCTGATGCTGGGAGGGATTGGGGGCAGGAGGAGAAGGGGATGACAGAGGATGAGATGGCTGGATGGCATCACTGACTTGATGGACGTGAGTCTGAGTGAACTCCGGGAGTTGGTGATGAACAGGGAGGCCTGGCATGCTGCAATTCATGGGGTCGCAGAGAGTCGGACACAACTGAGCAACTGAACTGAACTGACCTTTAATATTCTTAGCTATAAGCAAAACATGGATTCCTTCTTTTCCCAAGTTTCCTCAACTATAATATGGCAATAATGCCTGTTCTCTACACACCACAGGCTGATGCATGCTAACTCACTTCAGTCATGTCTGACTCTTTGCGACCCCATGGACTGTAGCCTCTCAGGCTCCTCTGTCCATGGAATCTTCCAGGTAAGAAAACCAGAGTGGGTTGGCATTTCCTACTCCAGGGGATCTTCCTGATCTAGGGATGGAACTGCATCTCTCACATTTCCTGCATTGACAGGTGGGTTCTTAACCACTAGCGCCACCTGGAAAGCCCACAGGCTGACGGTGAGAAGCCAATAAAATAATAGCTATTAAAGAACTTTTTAAACTATAGTATATCTTTCTATGACTATGACAAATTTGTAAAGTAAACATTATCATCAACATTTTATTGTTAAAGAAACAGTTCTACAAAGAAATGACTTGTCCAAAGATAATGGGCAAATAGTAAAGTTAAGATTCAGGCTTGAGTCACCTAACTTCAAGTTCAGGGTTCTTTCCTCTCAAATGGAGCAAAGGACGGCCCTCCAAGTCTTTCGTTCTCAGTTAGTGTAACTGTTAGCCTTACGTTCAGACCGCTTTTATCCCTCTACCTCTGCTTGTCACTGGCTGGTTCCACAAGCTCTTTATCAAAGACAAAGACATCATTATGGAGGAAAGATAAGAGAAATTTGTAAAAATTAAAGTCCAGATATGCACAGAGCAATAACATTCATATGTATACTGAATACCATATATATTATCTGTTTTCTATCACCATTTTTTTTCTTTTTATTCAGCAGGGCTTGTGTACAGTTTATACCTGGACATTAGGACCTTCTTCTGTGTTAAACTATTTATTATTCTGGACAATATCTCAAAAATGTTTATAGCTCTGATCTTTGTGGTTTGTCTGAGAAATGGAAGTGTTTAAGTAATATACACATACTCTACATATATAATAGATAACTAATAAAGACCCACTGTGTAGCACAGTCTTCTTGGTCCTGCCTCAGGGCCTTTGCTCATCTTGATACCTGGTATGTTCTTTCCCTCAGTTCAGTTCATTCGCTCAGTCGTGTACGACTGTTTGCGACCCCATGAATCGCAGCACACCAGGCCTCCCTGTCCATCACCAACTCCCGGAGTTCACCCAAACTCGTGTCCATCGAGTCGGTGATGCCATCCAGCCATCTCATCCTCTGTCGTCCCCTTCTTCTCCCGCCCCAATCCCTCCCAGCATCAGAGTCTTTTCCAATGAGTCAACTCTTCACATGAGATGGCCAAAGTATTGGAGTTTCAGCTTTAGCATCAGTCCTTCCAATGAACACCCAGGACTGATCTCCTTTAGAATGGACTGGATGGATCTCCTTACAGTCCAAGGGACTCTCAAGAATCTTCTCCAATACCTCAGTTCAAAAGCATCAATTCTTCGGCACTCAGCTTTCTTCACAGTCCAACTTTCACATCCATACATGACCACTGGAAAAACCATAGCCTTGACTAGACAGACCTTTGTTGGCAAAGTAATGTCTCTGCTTTTGAATATGCTACCTAGGTTGGTCAATAAAATGAAATAAAATGAGATATGGTAATAAATGAAACATGTGTATCAACCAAGAAAATGGCAGTGTGTAAGGCATTTGGTGGAGAAAACAAATGGAAAACAATACAAGAATTCATTAGGGTTGGAAATAAGGTGGGAAGAGCCATCAAGGGGAAGGAATTGGCAGGAAAAGGACACTGGGGAATGCTTCTTTGAAGAGCTATTTGGCATCATAAGGAGTCTTAACAGAGATTATGCCTTGACTGATTTACTATTCCTCCATTACTTGCAGTTTCAAATGATAGATTGAAGCATAAGATAAAAACATCTCTTTCCTCTGATACTTAAGCATCTCACGTTAATGTTATGGGAACATGTTCTTTAATTAAACAAGTGGGGATCAAAGGAAGTTGCTAAACATCTCAGAGAGATCCCATGCCAGCTTAAATTTTTCCAAGACTCTTTAATCTCTCTAGGTTTGATTCCTAAAGTACACAGGTGGTAGATCTGTTCAGAGTATTTTGTATTCTCAATTAGAGTCTTGTATATATCATCACTTCCAAAAGAGGCAATCAAAGGGACGTGAGACCTTTATTAAATATTTATGCTTCTCCATGTGGTGCCTCCCCCTCAGTTTTTCCTCAGCCTATCTCTTAATCCTCTGCATTCCAGGTGTCTTCTTCTACCTGAGCTCAGCAGTCAACCCCATTATTTACAACCTCCTCTCTCACCGCTTCCAAGCAGCATTCCGGACCGTGATCCCTCCTTCCTGCCAACAGCAGCACTCCCATAACCACTCACCGGGGCCATCTGTGCAGCGGAACATCTTCCTGACAGAATGTCACCTTGTGGAGCTGACTGAAGATGCAGGTTCCCAGTTCCCTTGTCAGCTGTCTATCCTCAGCTCGCACCTTCCCACAGCCCTCTGTACTGGACAGGCACCCAGAAAGGAACTCTCAAAGAGTTGACATCCCTGTGTGGTTCTGTACTCTGGAGGGGTAGGGTGATGTCCCATAATTTATGCCTTCTTATAGGATATTAAGGAGATAAAATGACTCTTGGAACTTACATATCCAATCCAAGGTTTTTCCCCAAAGAATGTGAAAATTGCTACTTAAATCTTGATTTAAAACCCAAAACCTCTTGATTTTTAGTTAGCTTTCCACTGTCTTAACTGCTTCATGTCCTTCACTAGTTCATGAAAAGGGCATGACTAACAAGTCACAGCACCTATACATTGAGTCATTCTCATAATTGGGAATGACTTGTCTTGCTATTCACACTCTGAGTCAGGCTGTCATGCTTGCAACCAGTGGTCGCTATGAGCCACAAAGGGAGACATGGGAATGCTGTTAATGTGATTTGAGGGGCCCGTGCCAGTTCTTCCACAGCAATCTGTCTACCCTGCTTCCTACCGTTCAATTACCATGTGATTCCTTGGAGTCCTGAAGCCTTTGACTTAAAGAGTCCTGATAGCATAAGCATGCTCTTCAGAATTATTATTCCCACCATTCTATCAATGATCCCCAAGTCACTATCAGTCATTCCTCACCAGGGATGAAATCAGATACAAGTTCCCCTTGGAGAAGAATGGGAAGAAAGAGATTATGGTGGAAGGTCCAAAGAGTCAACCTACACTACTTACTTGTCTTCATCACTTGGTCTAGACCTGGATTTCTATTAACTTGTGTCATAAATAGATGTATGTCTACTGTCTCATAAAAAGAACAGGTCAAGTGATAGCTACTGGTCTCAAACTCACGGCTTTTCCTACTCAATCCTTCATTGCCTCTATAGCCCTCGTCACTCCTAGAGTGGCCGCCAGTGCATCGTCACAACTACTATGCATTTCTACTCAAGTTCAATTACTTGCTGTGTAATTTGTTTGCTTACAGAATCCTCTCTATACCTCCAGTCTTCATCAGATGTGATCCTACCCATTCTTCAATATCTAGCTCATTGTGGTGCCTCTTCCATGAAGCCTTGCTTGATTTATTCAAATAGGAGTAAAATCTGACTTTTCTATCAGTTTATGTATCTTAAGCTTTTCCTTCAGCCTGCTTTGTATTTCCATGATTTATATTCTTGCTTTACTAGAATGTAAATTTGTCAAAGACATTAAGTATCTTGTGTTCCTTTTTGCTGTTACTGGAGTCCTGACAATATATCAGTCACAATAAATATGTAGTAAATAAGTTGACCTCACATTCCAACATACTGAGCCAAGAAATGGCTCCACAGGAAACCACGGTAAAGAGCTCAAAGACCAAGATTCTATTTCTGACAGGGACATCTGACCTTCAGTTGGCCATTTAATCAGCTGTGATTATAATGGCATGCCTGCTGTGTCTGCAGTGTGAGAAGACTCTTCTCTGCCCCAGGCCATACTGATGCTGAAACATGCAAGCTCCAGCTTTAGTCTGAATTTTCCCCAAGTTGAAGGACCATTCTACTAATAAATGAGGATACTGGTCTCTGACATTATTTTCTAACTGAACACTCATCTTCAAAGCAATTCAATATATTTTTAAAATCTCTTAGCTAATTATAAGCCAACTTTAATGAATCTGAATTCTTAGTGATGGTTTATGTTGGTGAGCAAAAATTCTCTGGACATTTAGGGATTAAATTGAAAAGACTCAACAAAAGAAAAACCTCAAAAAATGGACAATTGAGTTTCTTTCTTGACTTTTGAAGGTCTAGCTCAATTACTGTCTTTAACATCAACTCCAAAAGAAACAATACTAAAACTGAAGCCAGTAATCTGGTTGCTTGATTAAAACTTTAGTCTCTTTTTTAAAATCCTCATTTTCCTTTCTTCTCTTAAAGATGTAAAAATAAAAAAATGCTTATTAATTCTTTCATTCAACAAATTTTCAGAACCCATTAGGTAATGTGCATTGTGGCATCACCTGAGCTTTAAATTATTTATCTAGTAGAAGAAATGATTATTTTTGAAAATCATCACACAATTGTTTAAATCTAATTGTGAAGTGTGCCACAAAATCCAAATATAAGCACTGTGGGACTATATATAAAAAAACAGTGTTTGATCAAGTCAGAGAGCAATAGGTTTAACTAAGCGTAAGGCTAAAAAAGGAGGGAAAAGTGTTAAGGTTTTGTCGATAGAGACACACAGACATATGCACATACATACATACAGGAAGCTTATATTTCCTATAATACAAGGAATATTTCCTTCAATGAAAGTTGAAGTCCTAGAGTTACCTTATATAATAGTTGGCACAAAATTAGTAGAATAAAGGGAGAAACTAAAATTGTTCAGTGTTACTCAATAGTGCACGTCATCATCTCTTGAGTTCCTTGTGATCCCTGAATTTTAGGATAATGATAGAAGAGGCCAGATAGTAAACACAATTAACAAAGTATTGGCAATTCAACTCTACTGCAATGACATAGTGATTTTTGAGCTCTCTAGTGATTTACAAACTTAGTGAACAGAAGCAAAGATATTCCGAATGTTGCTTGCCAAATTAGTTTGGCCCAAAGAGATAGCAGTGATTATTAACCTGAGACCCATGGAAAAGTTTCAGGAGGTATAAGAATCCCCTAAAAATCACAGTCATAATTCTTAGAGTGTACTCTTTTTCCTTGTAGAGAAAATTTATAGCTTTGATTTGCTCTTCAATGTAGTCTATGACTTAAATGATTATAATCACTGTTCTAAAGGGTCCTTAACAGTCTTACATAAAGCTTCTCTCTTAATGGATGAGTTGCAGTTGAATGAAGGTACTGCAGGATAATTAACAAGTATCATTATTCCAACATAATTGTCCAGTATGTAAGAATTAGCTATTTGTGTGTTGGCTTGAAATTGCTTATAGAAGTTTATTATTACCTATTTAAAATTTTGAGAGGAAGCTGTCAAAGGATGGGTAGCTTGACATCAGCCACAGTGGAAATATTTATGCCATAGAAACTGGCCAACACTGCTCATCAAAGACCTGGCTTATCAGCACATCATTATCAATATGCTGGCAATCCTCCATCTTGCTACAATATATGTGATTTGTTTGTAGAACAGATCCCCAATTGCACTGCTCTTATTACAGACTGATTAAAGTTGCAGTTAACTCACTGAAAAAAAAAAAAGTCAATGGACCAGATTTTGACCAAAGAGGTAAGAGATAAAAATAAGCTAAAGCATACTAATTATGACATGAAAGACTCATCAGCGTTTTATAATTAACATAGAGTGGAAGAATTACCCTTGGATGATATCCATTAAAATTAGTGCAGAAAAAAGCAACAGATCACATTTTCTTCCCTATACATCTGTTTTTAAATGCCCTACAGGATTCATTGCAAAAAGATGCAAAATTTCTACATTCTCTCTCCTTGGCTTGAGACCTCATTTTTTAAATATGTGGAAAGTGCAAGCCAAGCAAAAGTTCAGTTCATCTAAACAATCTATTTTCCTCTCTTTTTATCCTTTTAAATCATTAAACCATATTTAGACTCTACATTAGATATGCATATGTTATACTTTGGAAATATTTTCCAGGTTATGTCAATGTTTGAAAGTTTTAACTAACCTAGCCTAGAAATTGTTGCATACAGCCAAATTACACATGAGAAATATACACACTGTGAAAAAATGTACATATGAATTTAGTAGGCTAAAATGTTTAGATTGAGCTGGTTAAAATAAAATAAAAAGCCCATTCTAAAGGAAAAGCACTTCATTCATTTCTAATACATGAAATTACTTGTATATTAAGAACCCCATGTTAATGCATAGATAAGAACATATTGTTAGTAAAAAAAATATTTTGAAACTAGATCTTAATGGAGTTTGGGTAAATATTGCTTATTTGAATATTATAGTAACATATAGCGTATCATAATTTCATACTTCCCTTTATAAACACTGAAAAGTTTAATACTGACCCTAACTTAATACCAATTCTTTAACAATAGAAAGTGACATAAGTTTTACTTCATAACATTCATCTGTACTCTTATTTCAGTAAGTTCTCACAGCTTCACTAAGAGGGAGGTATTGTATTCCCCCTTTACAGTTGACAAAATCTGACTTAGCCTCACTTTACACTCAGGGAAACAGACAAGCAAGCACAAAGTGTGAGTGAGACATACCATGGTAAGTATTTACGTCTCCCTCATACACCTACAGGTTGTAGCTGGGCTGGCTCCACTCCTACTGAGGCGGGGCACTGATGAAGACCCAGGGCCACCTGGAGTACCTGCTTCTCGTGGCCAGCAAGTCACATGATCAACCCCAAAGTCAGGGGGCCCGGCAGTACACGTCAATCTCTATGAGACCCTGGCCCCACCAAGGGTGGGAGGTATAGCACTGCCACAGGGAGTGAAATGAGGGGTCAAGGACACGCATCCAGTAAGCAGTACAGTGAGCTTGAACCCAGAACTATCTGACTCCAGTATCTGCGGTTCCCCACATCACTACACTGATTCCAAGTGAGACTTACTTCATCAAAAAGCCTCTCAGTTTAATGTCATCCCCAAATATCACCTCTCCATTGACTTTCCATTAGATCATTAATACAGACAAGACAGCAGACGCAGAATTCAAGTGTGTGGACACAAGAGTCTGATGCCTGCGTTCAAGTTCTGGCTGTAAGATGATTAGTCGTGTGACCTTGGGCATGTTACCTAATCTCCCTGTGGCTCAGTTTCCTTGTGCATAAAATGGACATAATGACAGTATCTATATCTGAGCGATGACATAAGGATTAAATAAGTTAATATATGATTTGTAACATTCTTAGGACATGGTCTGACACCTAGGAAGTGCTATAATAAGTGTGGGAAAATGACACATAGGAATGGGAACATTTGTTTCATGAAGATATATTTTTAAACACCATTTTATTTTGTTTACAGTTTTTATGAACTGTAAACCCATTGACAGCATTCAAATGTAAGGTGATTTGAACAAGTGCTACACCAAGAGCTGTGTCAGGCATTTTTGTTTTTGTTTTGCAGCCATTTCCACCACATAAACAAGCTGCCCAAGATGCTATCACCAACTGCTAAGGTTTCATGAATAATAATAAGGCACAAATATGTATTAAAGACTGTTTCTCTATTACATAAAGATGAATCAATATTTTGATATGGCAGTCAGCAGAACTACAAGGTATCAGGCTGCTAAGGTACAGCCATGCATATTAATTGCTTCTGAAGCCCTTCAGCCTGTCTTCATCTAGGGAATTAAATGTCTGATTTTTGGCTTTCCAAATGGGAAGACAGGGCTAAGGCTCCAATTAATGTGGTCACTCTAGTATAAACACCAAGCTCGGAGATGAGTAACAAGGAGAAAAGCCATTGGGGTGTTAACTGGTACACTATTCCCAGTACATGTAGAAAAGGATATTTAGCTACATCCTCAAAACTCAGTATCAAGTTTATATCATATGTGGCTATTTTATTGGACACTTACTAAGAGGCAGATCCTGGGCTATGTACTTGACATCTTCATCAAGCACATCCTAAAACAATCCCCATTTGACAGATGGCGTAACTAAGGCTTGACAACGATGACTGAGCTGCAATTCATACAAACAAATAAATGAAAGGGCCAGGAGCCAAAGGCAAGAAGTAGGACAGGAAATTCATTCACTGCTGTGCATCTATATTCTATTCAGTGCCCCACCCCAGCAAATACTAAATACACGTCAAGTAGCAGACATTGACATCAATCTAAAGACACAGAGAATGGGGACTTCCCTGGTGGTTCAGTGGCTAAGATTCCATGCCCCCAATACAGGAGGACCACGTTCAACACCTGATCAAGGAACTAGATCTCTCATGCCACAACTGAGAATTCCCTTGTCACAACTAAAGTTCCCACATGCCATAACTGAGACCTGAGACAAGTCAAACAAATAATAAATATTTTAAAAATAAAACACAGAATGAATAACAAGTAACTCCTTATCCTTAACCCACTGAATCTGTGGTTATTCAAATTTACTGATTGAAAGGAAATTTATATTCATTTTTTTCATTTGTATTCTTAACTTCCTACTTTTGCATTCCAATCCCCTATAATGAAAAGGACATCATTTTGGGGTGTTAGTTCTAAAAGGTCTTGTAGGTCTTCATAAAACTGTTCAACTTCAGCTTCTTCAGCGTTACTGATTGGGGCATAGGCTTGGATTACTGTGATATTGAATGGTTTGCCTTGGAAACAAACAGAGATCATTCTGTCGTTTTTGAGATAGCATCCAAGTACTGCATTTTGGACTCTTACTGACCATGATGGCGACTCCATTTCTTCTAAGGGATTCCTGCCCACAGTAGTAGATATAATGGTCATCTGAGTTAAAGTCACCCATTCCAGTCCATTTTAGTTCGCTGATTCCTAGAATGTTGACGTTCACTCTTGCCATCTCCTGTTTGACCACTTCAAATTTGCCTTGATTCATGGACCTAACATTACAGGTTCCTATGCAATATTGCTCTTTACAGCATCCAAAATCACTGCAGATGGTGATTGCAGCCATGAAATTAAAAGACTCTTACTCCTTGGAAAGAAAGTTATGACCAAACTAGATAGCATATTCAAAAGCAGAGACATTACTTTGCCAACAAAGGTCCATCTAGTCAAGGCTATGGTTTTTCCAGTGGTCATGTATGGATGTGAGTATTGGACAGTGAAGAAAGCTGAGCACTGAAGAATTGATGCTTTTGAACTGTGGTGTTGTAGAAAACTCTTGAGAGTCCCTTGGACTGCAAGGAGATCCAACCAGTACATTCTGAAAGAGATCAGCCCTGGGATTTCTTTGAAGGGAATGATGCTGAAGCTGAAACTCCAGTACTTTGGCCACCTCATGCGAAGAGTTGACTCACTGGAAAAGACTGTGATCCTGGGAGGGATTGGGGGCAGGAGGAGAAGGGGATGACAGAGGATGAGATAGCTGAATGGCACCGCCGACTCAATGGACATGAGTTTGAGTAAACTCTGGGAGTTGGTGATCGACAGGGAGGCCTGGCGTGCTATGATTCATGGGGTTGCAAAGAGTCGGACACGACTGAGCAACTGAACTGAACTGAATTCTTAACTCTGACCTTGACTGAATGGAGACAAGTAACCAGTTTTATACTCTTATATAACTTATGAAATTCATAGAGATTTAGAGAATGGAGTCTTCAAGACCATCTAACCCAATATTTCTTCCATACATCCATAATAGTTATTGATACTTTTCCAGCTACCCCACTGAGAGCTTTATATTTACCATCTGATTTAATCTTCCCCAAATCCTACGAGATGAGCATTATTATAATCCTCATTCCATAGAAGAAAGATACATTTGAACACAGTGGTTATGGAACTCGCCCATGGTCACACAGCTAATAATTGTTGAAGAAGAAGTTTAACTAACTGCTGATGAAAGTGAAAGAGGAGAGTGAAAAAGTTGGCTTAAAGCTCAACATTCAGAAAACGAAGATCATGGCATCCGGTCCCATCACTTCATGGCAAATAGATGGGGAAACAGTGGAAACACTGTCAGACTTTACTTTTTTGGCCTCCAAAATCACTGCAGATGGTGACTGCAGCCATGAAATTAAAAGACGCTTACTCCTTGGAAGAAAAGTTATGATCAACCTAGATAGCATATTCAAAAGCAGAGATATTACTTTGCTGACTAAGGTCCATCTAGTCAAGGCTATGGTTTTTCCAGTAGTCATGCATGGATGTGAGAGTTGGACTGTGCAGAAGGCTGAATGCCAAAGAATTGATGCTTTTGAACTGTGGTGTTGGAGAAGACTCTTGAGAGTCCCTTGGACTGCAAGAAGATCCAACCAGTCCATTCTGAAGGAGATCAGCCCTGGGATTTCTTTGGAAGGAATGATGCTAAAGCTGAAACTCCAGTAATTTGGCTGCCTCATGTGAAGAATTGACTCATTGGAAAAGACTGATGCTGGGAGGGATTTGGGGCAGGAGGAAAAGGGAACGACAGAGGATGAGATGGCTGGATGGCATCACGGACTCGATGGACGTGAGTCTGAGTGAACTCTGGGAGTTGGTGATGGACAGGGAGGCCTGGCATGCTGCGATTCATGGGGTCGCAAGGAGTCAGACACGACTGAGCGACTGAACTGAACTGAACTGAACTGAAGTATAGATCTCTAGCTCTGAGTTACAAATCTATACAACACACCTAAAGCACAAAACAGAAAAGTGCTTTGTCCAAGGTAAAACAGTGAGTGTCAAGGCCAGTATCAGGACTAATTTCCTCCCTCTCTTATTCATAGCTCCTCTTATATCTCACTATGTCTGAATGAATGACAAGAAGCGAGAGCCTGGATAGTTCAGAAGATAAAGTATATCTTTTTAAAAAGCATAATTTTAAACCTATAATATTGGTCTTTCGACCTCATGAAAGAAAATTTCATCAATGGGTTTATGTCTATTTGATTAGCTATAAAATTAGTTTCTATTCCCTACACACAGACCAATTCCTGACAGAAGGTTGCAGCTTTAAAACATGCCTAGGTAACTGTTACATGATTCACATTAAGAGTTTTAAAAAATCTAAATATACTTTGACTCAAATTGAAAAAATGTCTGAGAATCTAGGTTTAATCTGTCTACTGAAATTTTTATTTACTGGAGCTGTCATTGCACTGCGGTGTTAAATGAAATAAAAATTGCACCAGACACATTAAAAATAGCAAGGAAGACTTTTTCAAGACTATTTTAATGAGGAATAGAGGCTATTACAATGGAGAGAAGAGATCAACTCATATATAAGAGGACCACATAGGGATTTATGGACATAGGCCTGGGTGAGGAAGTAGATATAAAATTACCAAGAGAAACATGGTTAGGCATCAAGAGTGGGGAAGGGAAGAGCAATTTGATTAGATAAAGGATATAAATAGGAAAAGAGCTTGATTGGCTATCAATGATAACAAGGATGATCTATAAACTGACTTAGCAGGATTCTTTGCTACAACTAGACTCAGACAAAGATGTGGATATATGTATACCTATGGCTGATTCATGTTGAGGTTTAACAGTAAACAACAAATTCTGTAAAGCAATTATTCTTCCACTAAAAAAATAAAAATTAAAAAAAAAGATGGGGACCAAAGAGAGGCCTCAGCAAAAAGAGGGCTCCAAGGAGGCTGACAGAGGTCTGACCAAAGAGAACATACCTTGTTAATGGCTTTCAGGAGTTGAGAAAGGCAACAGGAGGACCCTGTGGTGGACAAAGAAATGTCCCAAGCACTACATAGTACTGGGACCTGGAATATGATGCTTAGAAAAGTTGTGACTTGCTTGAAATTCTTCCAATCATCTTAAGAGACAGAGAGACAGAAAGAGATTAATCATAAGGAACTGGTTTCTGTGATTATGAAGGCAGAGAAGAGCCAGGATCTGGAGCAAGCTGGAGACCCAGTACCAGAGAACTGGTAGTGTAGTCACAGAGTCTGCACCTGAAAGCCCGAGAACCAGGAAAGGCTGGTCCATCATATAATTTCCAGCCCAAGGACAGGGGAAGGCCAGTAGCCCAGCTTAATCAGCCAAGCAGGCAAAGTTCCCTCTAACTCAGCTCTTTTGTCCTGTTCAGGTCCTTAGTTGACTGAGTGAGGTCCACTTGCATTAGAGAGGGCAACTTGCTTTACTCATTCTTCTAATTCAAATGAATTCAAATGTTAACCTCATTCAGAAACACCCTTATAGGAACACCCAGAAAACAGTCTGACCAAATGTTTGGGTCCCACCCCATGATCCTGTCAAGCTGACACATAAAATTCACCATCACAGAGGTGTACTTTCACACAATCACTTCTGTGGAGACTGGAAATTATTCTCCAGTAGTTTCATTTTTTTTTTCCTATGGAATAAGTATTTTTCATGGTTAATATGAATAATGTCTTACCTCCATCCCACTCCCTGACAGTGTCACTGAAAACAGACTCTCATCTCTAGGCCTTGAATTTCTGCCTCCAAAGATCCTTTCTGTTTTAAACTACAAATACCTATTAAGTTAGTAACTCTTGTGTATTTATTAATTTATAGATTTTTTCTTAATGGGAAATATCAAAATATCAAAACTCAAATTAATGCAGAAATTAACTCATGTATTTGTTAATTTATAGTTTTTTTTCTTTTTCTTTTCTTAGTGGAGAAAAATCAAAATATTGCAGAAAAGGAAATCATTTTTATTGTTAGATTAAGTACAACTCTGCCTAGATCTGTGGCCCTCACATTCCAGAGACATTTTGATTGTCACAAATTTCTGACATCAAGTGAGAGTAGGGATCTGCTTATCACCCTACAAGGTCCAAGGCAACCTCCGCCATCCAACAACCACAAAGAATTATTGCTGAGGTCCTTTAATGGACCGGAACCTGGTAGTTCAGAGTCGACCGATAAGAAAGTAAAGGAGAGAGAAAGAGGCTGGTATTCCTTGGTTTACGCAGAAAGCCAACAAAGCCCCTTCATGAGGCTTGCTCTGTTCACGAAAGCCTCAGGCACCCTCTCAATGGGGTGAAGGCTCAGGGCAACTTCTTGAGAGGGTCTTAGAAGTCCGGGCAGGAAAGTGAACTCAAAGAGCCTCTGCGCTCCAGGGGATCAGCCTGAAAAAGAGAGAGAGAGAGAGAGAGAGAGAGAGAGAGAGAAAGAGAGAGAGAGAGAAAGAGAGAGAGAGAGAAAGAAAGAGAAAGAGAAAGAAAGACAAGGGGAAAAAAGCTCTGATGGAGCAAAGGTGTTTTAATCAACATGGTGTGGGCATATATACTGTCTTACAAGGTAGTTATTCTCAGCAAAGATAAAGATTAAAATTCTAGACTTACAAAACATAGGTGACCCATATTAAAGAGAGAGAGTGTTGTAAACAATCACTTTTACCATATGGTTCACAAGAAGGAAGAGGGTACTTATCACCGTATAGAAAAACTAATGAAGGAAATGCCTGGATCCCTCAGTCCCTGGGAGAGGCTTTTCTCTCCCTTAATTCCTGAGTATTCAGGAATTAATAAGGAACAGAGAATTCCTGACAGATCCAAAACAGCACACAGGAAGCCTCCTGTTAAATGCTTCCTATTTTATTATATTTGTAAAAAAGTTCTTGACCAAATGAGTTTGGTTAGTATTAAGTGAAAGAAAGTGAAAGTGAAAGTGAAGTCGTGTCCGACTCTTTGCAACCCTGTGAACTGAAGCCCACCAGGCTCCTCCGTCCTTGGGATTCTTCAGGCAAGAATACTGGAGTAGGTTGCCATTTCCTTCTCCAGGGGAACTTTCCGACCCAGGGATCGAACCCAGGTCTCCTGCATTGCAGGCAGACGCTTTAACCTCTGAGCCACCAGTATTGGTGTATTAGTATTAACCAACCTTACAGAGAGGTGATGGCAAACAACAAATATAGTTATCAAGACAATCACCAAAGTTACAGTTCTAGGCCTGATATTCTGGGTAATACTTTGAAACCATCCTCGTGGGTCTAGCCCGGATAATTTGTCCAGCTAAAGTTTCCAAATTAGGGGAAGAGAGCAGTTTTAGAAAAAGTTTTAAAGATTTTCTTATGTAGTAATTGTACATTCAGAGAGGCATTATCATGTATACTTTGTAAATGAAATTTGATTTGTTCCCAGTTGTAGGCACTATTATTGAATTGAACAGGACTAAACAGTGTCAGACTTTATTTTTTGGGGCTCCAAAATCACTGCAGATGGTGACTGCAGCCAGGAAATTAAAAGACGCTTACTCCTTGGAAGAAAAGTTATGACCAATCTAGAGAGTATATTCAAAAGCAGAGACATTACTTTGCCAACTAAGGTCCTTCTAGTCAAGGCTATGGTTTTTCCTGTTTGGTGATGGACAGGGAGGCCTGGCATGCTGCGATTCATGGGGTCACAAAGAGTCGGACACGACTGAGCGACTGAACTGAACTGAACTATATGGATGTGAGAGTTGGACTGTGAAGAAGGCTGAGCGCCAAAGAATTGATGCTTTTGAGCTGTGGTGTTGGAGAAGACTCTTGAGAGTCCCTTGGACTGCAAGGAGATCCAACCAGTCCATTCTGAAGATCAGCCCTGGGATTTCTTTGGAAGGAATGATGCTAAAGCTGAAGCTCCAATACTTTGGCCACCTCATGCAAAGAGTTGACTCATTGGAAAGGACTCTGATGCTGGGAGGGATTGGAGGCAGGAGGAGAAGGGGACGACAGATGTTAAGACGTCTGGATGATGTCACTGACTCGATGGATATGAGTGTGAGTGAACTCCAGGAGTTGGAGATGGACAGGGAGGCCTGGCGTGCTGCAATTCATGGGGTCCCAAAGAGTTGGACACAACTGAGCAACTGAACTGAACTGAATCTAGCTAAAAAACAGTATACATTTCATTAGATCCCTGAACTTTAAATAAGTAATGAAGTAAAGTAGAAAAGTGATGGGGCTTTCCAGTCTTTTCACCCATGTCTTAGTACTTACCGGCCTCAATAGGCCCTTGGGTCACTCTGTCCGAGAATCTGCCTACGTGTACCAAGTCCCTTTTCGGGCACCACTTGTTGAGATCCTTTAATGGACCAGAACCTGGTGTTCCAGTGTCTACTGATAAGAAAGTAAAGGAGAGAGAAAGAGGCTGGTATTCCTTGGTTTATGCGGAAAGCCAATAAAGCCCCTGCATGAGGCTTGCTCTGTTCACAAAGGCCTCAGGCACCCTCTCTATGGGGTGTAGGCGCAGGGCACCTTCTTGAGAGGGTCTTAGAAGTCTGGGCAGGAAAGTGAACTCAGAGAGCCTCTGCGCTCCAGGGGATCAGCCTGAAAAAGAGAGAGAGAAAGAGAAAGAAAGACAAGGGGAAAAAAGCTCTGATGGAGCAAAGGTGTTTTAATCAACATGGTGTGGGCATATATACTGTCTTACAAAGTAGTTATTCTCAGCAAAGATAAAGATTAAAATTCCAGACTTATAAAACATAGGTGACCCATATTAAAGAGAGAGAGTGTTGTAAACAATCACTTTTACCATATGGTTCACAAGAAGGAAGAGGGTACTTATCACCGTATAGAAAAACTAATGAAGGAAATGCCTGGATCCCTCAGTCCCTGGGAGAGGCTTTTCTCTCCCTTAATTCCTGAGTATTCAGGAATTAATAAGGAACAGATAATTCCTGATAGATCCAAAACAGCACACAGTAAGCCTCCTGTTAAATGAAATGCTTCCTGACAAATTATCAGCCTCAAATATCAACAGTGCTGAGGCTGAGAAATTCTTGTTTAAAGGAATGAGAGTTGAACAGAACAGAACCTTTCTTGTTGGAAAACAATATCCAAACTAGAAGGGATCTTATTAATAAAGAGTGCAACCCCAAAGTCCTAATTTGAGATTAACATATACATACAACTATATATAAAATAGATAATCCACAAAGACTTACTGCATAGCACAGGGAACACTACTCAATATTGTGGGATAACCTATATGAAAAAAGAATCTGAAAAATAATGGATATACATATATGTATAACTGAATCAGTTTGTTGTACACCTGAAACTAACATAACATTATAAATCAACTATACTCTAATATAAAATAAAAATTAAATTCTTAAAAAAGAATATAATCAAATTGTCTCTCTTTGTTGATAACGAAACCAAGATTCGGGACTTAAATCTGGGGTATACAGCTGGTCAGCACAGAGGAAAGGCCAGAACTCATGTTGACTGACATCAGGGCACACAGGTTCTGGTTATTCCACCTGTAAAGTGGAAATCTGATTAAGTGCTGAACACTGTTTTCGCAGTAATTCGCACAAGAAATAACTTAAAATCACATAACTGTTAAATCTGTCCAGTGTTAAGCAGCCTATAAAATGGCCCCTTGCAATGATCCCTATCCCTTGGAATTCATGTCTTTTGTAACTCCCTTCCCTTAAGTCTGGGCAAGATGATACCAACTTGCTTCTAATGAACAGCATATGATGGAATGTCACTTTTAAGATTAAATTACAGAAAAGACTGGCTTCTTTCCTGGCATGCCCTCCTTTTCCCTCTCTCTTAGCTAGCTTTCTCCAGAGGAGCCAGCTGCCAGTGATCTTGAAAGCAGATTGTCTCCCAGTCAAGCCCTGAAAAGACAGCAGGCCTGTGGACATCTTGATGGTAGCCTTCTGAGAAATTCTGAGCCAGGTTTACCTAGCTAAACTGCACCGAAGCTCCTGGCCCACAGAAACTGTGCGATAATAAAGTTTCATTATTTCAAGCCACCAAGTTTCATAGTAATTTGTTATTATAGTAAAAAATAAAATAGTAAAAATTCTGAAACTGTTTAAAAGGAGAATAATTCATGTGTTGGCTGATCTTCACAACTCAGGAATTTTCAAACCACCTTGGGACTATCTTAGTGAACTGAATATTATAAAATTACCATTATAGAGTTAACTCAAATATCATTCAGCTTCTGGGCATATCTGTTGCTGATAAAAGAGTTTTACTCTGTATGTTGTTTTTAAATCTCTGGGCATTACGGGTGGTGGGGTGGGGGAAGGAAATGAAATCTGTGTTTGCCTATAATTCCTATTGTGTTTGTTTATGCACTAGAAGAAACTGTCACTTACAAAATAAAAGAAATAACACAACAACTAGTTGGTGCTACTTACATCTAATGTATTTGCAGAGAAAATACTGAAAACCCCCTGGAGATACTGAAAAATACTTTACTACCCCCAAGTGGACATATAAGTTATTTTTACAGAAATAAAGTGCAAAATTGGCATTGTCTTCGAAAAACAACAACAACAACAAATGGTATGCAATGCTTATATATCAGACTCAGAATCTCAGAGTTAGGTGGGACTATAAAACTTAGAACTTTAAAATTTAGAATCCTGGAATAAGTGAGATATTTGAATTTCTTCTACAATGTATCTCATGCTTGAACTTTTTTTTTAGTTATGTAAGCTTGCTGCCTACCCAGGCAGCTCATTCTCTTTGTAGACAGCTCCATACAGTTATTCTAGTAAGTCTTCGTTTTCCTTGTGAACTGTCTGCAATCCAAGCAAGCCCGCTAAGGTAGCCTATACTATTCTTAATGCTTTTAGTGATTTCCAGAAAAGGAGATGCTACAACTCTCCAGAAAGCATATTGAAATAAGGCAGAGAACTAGATTTTAACATCTCTGGGGCCTTCGCCTAAAAACCCATTCAATTATTGTTTCCTTTGTGAGAACGACTCAACTATCCCTAACATACACAGAATTCCTGTAAAGAAATAATAAACAGAAATCTTAATTAAATAGAATTGGGATACCAGAAAGGGGAGTTTCCAGGCCCTCCAGTGACAGTAGAACCCTTCAAGAAAAAGAAAAACTCCTCCCCCTTCCTGACAAGGATTCAGCCAATGAAAAGCCATGGACTGTCTGTTAACTATAGCCCTCCCAACTTCCTCTTCCCCCTATAAAAGCTTTCTCCTTCCTTTGTTATATGAGACTCACATGCATCTCACCATGGTTGCAGATCCTGAATTGCAACTCCCTGGTGATCCTGGATAAATCCATTTTGGCTAGAGAAATACCTACCTGGTAATCTATTTGTTCTAGGTCAACATTTTGATGCCCCATACAGGGACACCCCTCCCCCCAAAAAAAGGCCCTACAGCTGGTGAGCAAACTGGTCTGGTACCCAAAATTGAACCCATTGAGCTCATTGTTTTTCTTGCTGATCCCTGGAGTTTAAATGTGTATCTTTCTCCTGGATCCAAGCTCACACTCTCTGTGCTTTTGAAGCTCCCCAGTCCCTTTAGGGATCTGTTTTAAGATTTCATCTTTCTGGTTAAGGTTTTCTTCTGTATGCAAGTAGTCATTTGACACTTCAGTCTGATTTTGAGATCAGACTGTTTCAAGTGAAGCTGGCTGAAACGCCAGCAGCTCATTCCTTCAAGAACAAGGGCTGCTTCACTGAATCTGTGCCAGTTCAGCCATTGGCCCATTCCTTTAAAATAGGGACTGTCAGAGACTAAGCTGCCTCCTTAGAATTGGCAGGTGTTAGGCCTGCAGGCTGTGAATTGCAAGCTGTCTACACTGAGCTGTGTGAGCTACTTGAAAACTGCTCTTTTCCTCTAGAGAAAAATATCCAAGAAATGGGATCCAGTTATCTGAATATCTTGAGGGTGCCTCCCCTGACCCCCACCCCACAGGGACTCTGGCAGATTTTGTGTTTAAAAACTGTTCCTTCCTCATGTGCATTTTTAACTAAATGCACCAACCTGACCAAGGTAATTTACATTATCAATGGTCATTATGGGGAACTTTTGAAATCCTCAAACGTAATTTTCTTAAAACTGAACTGGATTAGAATAGCTCAAAAATGTCCAAATTGGATGGAAAGCCTATTTCAACTGGTATCTTGGGGTTTTCTGACCTTTTCAGGAGTCTAAAATCTCCCCTCTGCAAAGTAAGATTTTAAAGTAACGGAGACAAACAAATCACTGAAGAAAGAAAAACTGTCTCCTGAAGCCTCAGTCTAGTCTTCTTCGGCTCCTTTGTCTCAGGCTTGCCTCTGGTGCCATCTTGTCTCTGGCGCCATCTCGTCTCTCTCCCTTAGTTCCTCAAGATTAGACTCCAGCTCTGGCACAGTCATTTGCATTCATTTCTATGCTCCTATCCCCTGGAGAAGGGAAAGACTACCCACTCCAGTATTCTGGCCTGGAGAATTCCATAGACTCTATAGTCCATGGGGTCGCAAAGAGTCGGACACCACTGAGTGACTTTCACTTTACTTCACTGCCACTTATGACCCTTCGATGCCCTCAGTTCCCCCATACCAATTCTCCTGCTAACCAATTCTCCTGCTAAACTTCCCCTGTCCTCTGAAACTCTCCCTACTCCCTTTTTCTCTGAACATCTCAGAACTTTTCCCTTTAAAATTAAGCTCTAAACACCTAATCTCTTATATTCTCTGGACTAAAGCTGATAATGTCAGCCGTAATCAAAGTCTTTCCCAAAGTAATCAAAGATCCTCACAGATTAGCTGAGGAATGTTATATAGTCACTCAAATTTATCAGTCTGGTTTCTCTGACTTATATCAGCTAGCTCACATGCTTTTCAGTGAAGACAAGCCCAGCGCTGGATGAAAACTCCTGACTGGGAAAATCCTAAAAGGTTTCTAGAATTACAACTGGGAAATAAGCCCCCTAACTTATATGATCAGACAAGGCAACTTCATTGAGCAGTTCTTAGGGCTTTACCCAAGCTGGAACTTTGTATGCAAAAACATAATGAATCTATTCACAGCTATTACAATTGACTTCAGATTATTTTTAAATAAAATTCTAGTTTTCATTCAGATGTTAATTCCAACCAGGTACTTTTAACTCTTTATTAATGGACTGAACTGGAACCCTTCTAATAAAAAGGACCAGGATGGAATAAAAAACTAAGCCTACTCCAGATTCAGTTAATCTGGCAAAACCAGCTCTCTCATACTGTAAATGAGCCATCTCAAAGGAAGGCAGCCAAAATTCTTCAACTCCAACAAATAAAACTCCTATACAAAAGCAAAACCATCTAGTTTCTGCTAGTACTGCAAATGCATGACATTGGAAGCAACATTCTTACAAATTTAAGCACTTCAGGTGGCTTCAGCCCTCCAAAGCCCTCCCAATTCTCAGTGATGGGACTCCAAAGAGCTACCAGGACTTGTCCCATTCCTTCCTCTTAACCAGCTTGAAAAACCTTTTCACAGATTGGGGAAGAATATCTTTCAGTTCTAATTGGCACCAGAACCACACTCTTGGTGCTCAACTTCACTAACATAAAACAGCCTCTGCTCAGAGCAAATTGTTCAAATACTGGCATCTTTAACAGACCTCAAGAGGTTTCAGTCTCTGAACCTAATTCCTTTGTTTAGGCCCTTTGAGATAGATGAGCATTTTTCTCCTTAGTTCTTCTATGCCTATCTATCCATTTTACTAGTCAAGACTTCTTAGAGAAACATCCCAGAATTTCTTATTCACAAAAGGGGGAAATAATTCTAGGAATTGACAGTAATGATCAAAGTAACAAACCAGGGAATTTAATGACCCTTTTTTTTGGTCCTGTCCCTGATGGCACTAGAGCTGATTCTGGAAACATCAATCATTTGTCCCTGTTGAATCAGCTACTACCCTGCTTATAAGCAAAAGCTCCAAGTGAGCAAAATTCACAGTGTACCCCACATCAAGATTCAAATAGATCTCTCAAAACCTCTACCCAGAATTTATCAGTACCTTATAAGTAAAGAAGTCCTTCGAGGCACAGAGCCCATAACAGAATATTACAAGGCACAAGGCCTCATTTATTCCCTGTACTAGGCCCTGTGGCACTCCCATTTTGCTGGTAAGAAAACCGAAGGGCTGAGGGTGGAGATTCGCCAGGAATCCCCACCCAATAATCAACCCTGTTATCCCTCACACCCTGTTGTTCCTAACCCTTGTACATTACTGATATCCACTCCTACTGGAAGCAAATTCCTTAAGAGTAATTGATATATGCAGTGCATTCTTTAGTATTCCTGTTGATGAAGCTAGTCAGTACATTTTGGCCTTCCCTCAGGAAGAACAATCCACCTGGACAGTAACACTCCAGGGTTTTACTGAGAGTCCTTATTTCTCACAAAGCCTGGAGGCTAATCCATCTGGATGATATAAGGTTCCCTAGAGGCTCAACTTTGTTGCTGTATGTGGATGATTTGCTTCTTTGCTCTCTTTCTCAAACCTCTTCACAGGGAGACAGTATCCACTGGCTAAAGCTTTTAACCTTGAAGAAACATAAGGTCACCAAAGAAAAACTGTATTTGCCCAAATCCAGGATTGATATTTAGAGAGTTTGATATCAGAACTATAGCTGCAAATAGATCCAGATATATTTCATAGTGTCCTATGTTGCCAAAACCCAAAACTAAGGACCAACCATGACGATTTCTTAGGCCAGTTGGTTATCACCTAAACTAGATTCCAGATTTCTCTCTTATGGTCAAATCTCTGTATGCCTTAGAAAACAATAACAACCCCAACCCAATTTTATGGGAAGAACAGAACAACATAGCTTTTAAGCACTTAAAGGAGAGTTTGATAAACCTACCTGCCCTTGTCATCTCAATTATCAGATTCTTTCCTTTTTATGAATAGAAAGGAAGCCATTTCTCTTGGGGTACTCACCCAAAAACATGAGGACCACCATCAGTTCAGAAGATATAACCAGCAACTGAATCCTGTGGCATGGGGATGTCCCACTTGCCTGAAAGCTAGAACAGCCACTGGTTTTTTAAATTTTTTTTCCTTTAATACCACTAAGACATTTTCTGTGTCATCTCCTTTAACCAATTTTGGACCTCATGCAGTAGAAGCTCTCCTGAATTCTTGTAACACTCAACATTTCTCATTCAGCCACCTCACCTCCTACGAAGTCCTTTTGTTAACTGCCTCTCACATAATTCTTTTATGCTGTAATAACTACTCTTCTGCCCTCCATCACTGAGCAAGTCCCTTACAACTACTTAATACTAACTTACCACCTCCTGACTCCTCACTATGATCTACAGGAAACTCCCCTGGGCAACGCTGACTTCTTATGATTCAATGGTAGTTTTTATTTAAGAGATGCCAATGGTGAATATTGTGCTGGGTATGCTATTGCAACTCATTTTGATGTTGTTGAGGCAGCATCTTTACCTATGGTTACTTCAGCCCAACAGGCTGAATTATACACTCTTACACACACAATTGTACTTTGGTCAAGGGCAAAACTGCCAATATTTAACTGATAGAAGATGCTTTCAGAGTATCTCGCAATTTGGACTGTTGCAGAAGCAACATGGCTTCCTTATTTCCAGCAGAAATAAAATTTAAAATGGCCCCTATGTTTAGGAATTATTGGATGAAATAATTTTACCTGCCACTTTTGCTGTTATTAAATTCCAGGACAATCTAAACTTGACTCTCTGGAAGCTAAAGGAAATCATGTTGCTGATATTTCTGCAAGAAATTCTGTCCTTAAAGAGATCAAGAGCAGTCAAATCACTGCCATGATCTAAAAGGATATTTCCACAAATGATAATTTAGAAAACATGGCAAGAGAACCTCACAATTGGCCTCAGAAAAAGAAAAATAAGACTAGAAATTCAACAAATGTCAGTTTGATAAAAAGAGGAAGCTCTGTCTTAGAACAAAAAACAACCCAGTCCTACTAAAAACTCTAAAATCTGCACTCCTCTCCATTGTATGTGGGTTAAACTATCAGTCTACTGACAAAGTGACAGCATTTGTGAATCAACATTGGTTATTCAAGCAGGAACAAGGCTACAAAAAGTACCTATCTCACTTATCCTGTTTGTCCCAAATACAACACAGGAAAACATTTGAATTGCTGCTGGACTTTTAAAATTGCCTAATGGACCATTTGAGATCTGGCAAATGGGTTTCATACAAATTCTTCCATCTGATGAAAACAAATAAGTTTCAGTCACAGATTGTATGTTTTCTCACTGGATTGAAACTTCCCTTACAGATAGGCCACTGCCTCTTACAGACTAAAATCCTTTTGGAGAAGACTGTCCCTATCTTGGGGAATTCCTGTCCAACTTCACAGTGACCAAAGAACCCATTTTACAGGTCAGGTAATTCAACAAGAGTGTGCTGTTGGACCGGCTTTTCACTGTCACTGTGCTTATCACTCTCAATTGTCTGATTTAGTTGAATGCATCAAAGATATTATTAAGATTTAATGTACAAAATTTGTAGAGACCCTCCAAATACCTTAGCCAAAAACATTGCCCTTTGTCCTTCTAAGTCTCAGACTCACCCCGTTTAGATTTTTTTTTAATTTTTATTTTTACTTTATTTTACTTTACAATACTGTATTGGTTTTGCCATACATTGACATGAATCCGCCACGGGTGGATCCGTTTAGAATTTATAACCCCTCACTCTTTGAAATAGTCACAGATGCCCTATGCACTTGCCTCCTGTTTGTTTTATGGTGATAAAAGGAAAGATGGAGACTCCAATATGCAAAAAGCCAATTGTTTCTATTAAAAATAACCCTATTTCAGAAGAAAAATCTTTTCTCAGTGTAGTCTTAGGAGACAAAGACCTGAAGTGTCACACTTTGCAACTTGAGGATTCCATCTATTGGATAAGACACCTCCAGAATAACTCTCTTCAGCCTTGCTAGAAATGCCCCTGTGACCAAACTCCAAGGAATACACAGTTGGATTCACACCTAGAGAAGGCACCAAACCCTGCTGGGCCTGCACATTATCTTGTGGCCTGACCATAAACGTGAGTGTATGACTATTCACAAGATGTTAATTTTGGCATTACTGATTAAAGCGGGGGTGGGGGGGGGGGAGATTTCCCAGAATTGAAGCAGACATCTGATGAGATGGTTTTCCCAAGATATCCAGACAAGGCTTGTTGGAATTTATTGCCAAACCTTTGATGATAATGTAATGGCTTCCGATGCCCTTCAGTGTCTATGATATTGATAACATATGGACTTTAGATAAAAAGTGCCTGAGAGTTCTCCCTTGTTACTCATATGTGACCTCAATAAGTTTCCAATGTGCACATTCCTGCCAACACTACACCCAGGAAAGTTTCTTCCTAGAGTTGAGGGACCAAAAAACAAAAACACTGAAACTGACAACTCTACTCTTGAACCACAATGCTTTCAAAGAAAGATCTTGATCAAATGGGGGAGAATGCAAAATAAAATTAATTTGTAAACCTTAATTATTGAATAAGGAAAAATAAAGGACAGAAATGGTATGGACCTAACAGAAGCAGAAGATATTAAAGAGGAGGTAGCAAGAATACACAGAAGAGCTATACAAAAAATATCTTTATGATCCAGATAACCACATTGGTGTGATCACTCACCTAGGGCCAGACATCCTGGAATGCAAAGTAAGTGGGTCTTAGGAAGTATCACTATGAACAAAGCTAGTGGAGGTGATGGAATTCCAGTTGAGCTATTTCAAATCCTAAAATATGATGCTGCGAAAGTGCTGCACTCAATATGCCAGCAAATTTGGAAAACTCAGCAGTGGCCACAGGACTGGAAAAGGTCAGTTTTCATTCCAATTCCAAAGAAAGTCAATGCCAAAGAATGCTCAAACTACTGCACAATCACATGCTAGCAAAGTAATGCACAAAATTCTCAAAGTCAGGCTTCAACAGTACATGAACTGTGAATTTTCAGATGTTCAAGCTGGATTTAAAAAGATAGAGGAACCAGAGATAAATCGCCAACATCTGTTGGATCATCAAAAAAGTAAAAGAATTCCAGAAAAACACTTACTTCTGCTTTACTGACTATGCCAAAACCTTTGACTGTGTAGATCACAACAAACTGGAAAATTCTATAGATGGGAATACCAGACCACGTTACCTGCCTCCTGAGAAATCTGTATGCAGATCAAGAAGCAACAGTTAGAACTGGACATGAACAACAGACTGGTTCCAAATTGGAAAAGGAGTACGTCAAGGTTGTATGGTGTCACCCTGCTTATTTAACTTGTATGCAGAGTACATCATGTGAAATGCTGGGCTGTATGAAGCACAAGCTGGAATCAAGATTGCTGGGAGACATAACAATAACCTCAGATAAGCAGGTGACACCTCCCTTGTGGCAGAAAGCAAAGAAGAACTAAAGAACCTCTTGATGAAAGTGAAAGAGGAGGGTGAAAAAGTTGGCTTAAAGCTCAAAATTCAGAAGACTAAGATCATGGCACACAGTCCCATTACTTCATGGCAAATAGATGGGGAAACAGTGGAAACAGTGTCAGACTTTATTTTGGGGGGCTCCAAAATCAGTGCAGATGGTGACTGCAGCCATGAAATTAAAAGAGAGTTGCTCCTTGGAAGAAAGGAAGCTATGACTAACTTGGACAGCATATTAAAAAGCAGAGACATTACTTTGCCAACAAAGGTCCGTATAGTCAAGGCTATGGTTTTTCCAGTAGTCATGTACGGATGTGGGAGTTGGACTATAAAGAAAGCTGAGCACCAAAGAATTGATGCTTTTGAACTGTAGTGTTGAAGAAGACTCTTGAGAGTCCCTTGGACTGCAAGGAGATGCAACCAGTCCATCCTAAAAGAAATCAGTCCTGAACATTCATTGAAAGGACTGATGCTGAAGCTGAAACTCCAAGACTTTGGCCACCTGATGTGAAGAACTGACTCACTGGAAAATATCCTGATGGTGGGGAGGACTGAGGCAGGAGGAGAAGGGGATGACAGAGGATGCGATGGTTGGGTGGCATCACCGACTCGATGGACATGAGTTTGAGCAAGCTCCAGGAGCCGGTGTAGACAGGGAAGCCTGGCATACTGCAGTCCATGGGGTCACAAAGAGTCTGACAGGACTGAGTGAGTGAACCAAACTGAACTGAATAACAGACCTTGAAGACCAGAAGGGGAAGCTCTCATGCCCTGTAAGAAAGCAGAGCCCAGGGGGAGGAAGACTCCTTTCCTGGCAAGGAATGGAAGCCATGAACATTTTTTCATACATAGCCCTGCCAACTTGCTTTTCTCCCTTTCTTTCCTTGTTTCCCTTGCTGTGTGGGGACTTATATGTGGCTCACCACAATTGTAAACCTCAATTTTTGATTCTCTACTTATCTTAAATAAACCTATCTTGGCTACAAATATACCTGGCATGTAACTTTCCATTCATTCCCTTCAACTTCCTTTATCCATAGCCTGACATGAGACAGTAATATTCCAAGATTTAAATCAGGGGGAGGATAGGAAGTCTCTTGTGTGGTCTTAAATTATAAATTGTGTATTTTACTAAGGCTTTTTACAGGAGAGCCCTGTATTGGAGTTTTGGACACTTGAGCAGCTACTGATAAAGTGGCAGTTTGTTCTCACTTCAGTTTTCCTTAGAGATATTGCTTGTCAAGGGAATTTATGGAAAGAAGGGTCATCTTTCAGCCACGAATTTGGGCCTTTTTAGGAATCAGAACCATCATACCATCCTATTAATAACAATCCTAAAACTTCATTCTTAAACCTGCAAAGCACACTTTATCCCCCTTTTAGGGACTCACGGTCATAGTGGTATTTTAAGGCTCTGTGAAGTCGTGCAGTAAAAGATTTGTTTAACCTTATTTACCCTGGAGTTTCCATGCCTGTGTGTTCACTGTATCCCACTGTGGTAATGTCACTGAGAGCACATTTTGGGAAACAGGAGTATAGACTTGTGGGTCAGCAGACTTTTTCTATAAAGGGTCACATAGTAAGTATCAGATCTGTACAGCCATCCACTCTGTTTCATAACTACTCAGTACTGTGGTTGTAGCATAAAAGGAATCACTGACAACATGTAAATCAATTAGCATAGTTGTGATTCAAAAAAACTTTATTTACAGAAAACAGGTAATAAGCCAGATTTAGTCTATCAGTTATGGTTTGCTGATCCTAGTACAGACTAAAAATAAGCAATTTTATTTTTTGGCATTTTCTCCTAGGTTCACAGCCTAATGTTATTTTTAGAGGTCTTATTTCTTTGATGGGGAAAAATATTGGAAGAAAAAGAAAAAAATTGATTCATCATTTTCAGCTAAACCAATTAGAGTTAGTTTTTGCTTTGAATTTTACTGTTTTGATTTTTCTGTTGTTCTCTCTCTTTTTTAATCTGCAATTAAGAGTTCTGGCCAGGACAACTTGCTTTCTGGAAAGGGAAATTCAAAAGGACTGGGCAGAAACCCAAAACAGGGGAAAAGAGTATCATGGCCAAGAAAAAATGAGAACAAGTGGGAGAGATCCTAAAAGGGACAAGAGAGCCTTTGCCCAGGACAGAGCTGCAGTTTCCCCCTTTATGTTTTCCTCTCGAACCTTTGCCACTAGCAAGGTGGCCTGGCTGGTTCTCAGAGTCCATTTCATCCCTGATCCATAGGCAGTCTTTCTCCTCCCTGGGGATAGTGAGAGGCGAAAGGAGTAAACAGAGAAGACAGTCTTGTGTCAGTAAGTATTAGTGTAGGAATTAGGCAGTCTCAAGGGTCCATCTAAGATTAAATGCCCAATAATTATAAATAAATCCATTCGCCTTCCTTGGCTGTGTTTTTTAAAAAATTTTGATCCCCTAAACAATCATTTTTGTGCACACTATATACTTTCCCTCCATTTATTTGCTTCTCTTTTATAGCAAAATTCCATCAGAGTCTATATTCTCTGTCTCTACTTTCTCAGCTTCCACTTTTTCTCGAAATCACTATAGTAAGGCTTTTTTTCTCCACTACTCCAAGGAAACCACATTTATTAAGCCCACCAGTGACTCCAGGGGTCAATTACCAAGGCTCTTTTTGCTCATCTTTGCCATAGAATTGGTTGAATTCATCTTCCTCCCTATTGAATTCTTTCTTCACTTGGCTCCGTGGACACTACACTCACCCTCCGTCCACTTCTCAAACATTTCTTCACTACCACTTTAATCCAAGCCCTCTTCCCTTATCTTATCAAAAAACTTCTTAGCTACTTTTCTTGATCCCACTTTTGTTTCCCATACACAGGAGATGGAGTGATAGTTGATTTCATGCTTTAAGAAGTCTCAATCTGTTCAAAATCTACGAAGGACATGCCAACACACTTAGAACAAAAGCCAAAACTACCTCATGGCCTAGAGAGGCCATAGAATGCATAGAATGTGATCCTAACAGCTCTCTGACTTGCACTCAGTCACACTCCACCCACATGGAGTAATGAAAACATATACTATATCCATGCAAAAAATAAATCTAACTACTATTACCTGTTCTTTATAGATCAGCAGAGGGGCTCTGCTTATTGCAATTACTCAGGGACCTAGGATGATGAAGTGACTGTCATTCCTACCAACAAATGTCAGTTATTCTAACAATTATTCTTAGCTCATTCCCATCTCATGGGATGTGTGCTTGCTGTACTATCTCTCTGTAACACACTTCTCCCAGATGTTTTGCCAGCTTGCATGTTACTTTATGTCAATGTCTAGTCAAATATCACATCTAGGAAAAGCTTTCCCTAACCAATACTTCCTCTTCATTGTCTATCCTCCTTATCTTACTTTAATTTTATGTGAAATACTTATCACATCTTAATTATGCCATATATTTATTTCTTGGGTGGTCTGTCTGTCCCTTTAGAAAATGAACCCCATGAGAACTGAGATTCTTATACTGTTCATAATTCTATTTATAGCACTTAGAATATTTCCTGGAATAGAGATGTTCACTAAATATATCTTGACTGAGTTGGGCACTAGAATATAAAATACTTACAATACTTGGCCTTAAAAAGACTCTGTAAATTGAATTAAGTATGGATTAGGAAGCAATGGAGAATCATACATACAACTGGAAAGATACAAGGCAGACTGTTAGCTATTAATAAAAAAGTTAAATTTTATGAAAGTGTGATTGAGCTAGACATTACCTCTAACTAGGGGGAGATTCTACAGAGCAGAAGACATTAAGATGAACATTCAGTTCAGTCACTCAGTCGTGTCTGACTCTTTGCGACCCCATGGACCACAACATGCCAGGCCTCCCCGTCCATCACCAAATCCTGGAGTTTACCCAAACTCATGTCCATTGAGTCGGTGATGCCATCCAACCCCATCTCATCCTCTGTCACCCTATTCTCCTCCTGCCTTCAATCTTTCCCAGCATCAGGGTCTTTTCAAATGAATCAGCTCTTCCTGTCAGGTGATCAACGTATTGGAGTTTCAGCTTCAGAATCACTCCTTCCAATGAACACTCATGACACTCCTTTAGGATGGACTGGTTGGATCTCCTTGCAGTCCAAGGGACTCTCAAGAGTCTTCTCCAACACCACAGTTCAAAAGCATCAGTTCTTCAGCACTAAACTTTCTATATAATCCACCTCTCACATCCACACATGACTACTGGAAAAACCATAGCCTTCACTAGATGGACCTTTATTGGCAAAGTAATGTCTCTGCTTTTAATAAACTGTCTAGGTTGGCCATAACTTCCTTCCAAGGAGTAAGCATCTTTTAATTTCATGGCTGCAGTCATCATCTGCACTGATTTTGGAGCTCAAAAAAATAAAGCCAGACACTGTTTCCACTGTTTCCCCATCCATTTCCCATGAAGTGATGGGACTGGATGCCATGATCTTCATTTTCTGAATGTTGAGCTTTAAGCCAACTTTTTCACTCTCCTATTTCACTTTCATCAAGAGGCTCTTTAGTTCCTCTTCACTTTCTGCCATAAGGGTGGTGTCATCTGCATATCTCAGGTTATTGGTATTTCTCCCAGTAATCTTGATTCCAGCTTGTGCTTCTTCCAGCCCAGCATTTCTCATGATGTACTCTGCATATAATTTAAGTAAGCAAGGTGACAATATATAGCCTTGACGTACTGCTTTTCCTATTTGGAACCAGTCTGTTGTTCCATGTTCAATTCTAACTGTGTTTCCTGACCTGCATACAGATTTCTCAAGAGGCAGGTCAGGTGGTCTGTATTCCCATCTCTTTCAGAATTTTCCACAGTTTATTGTGACCCACACAGTCAAAGGCTTTCACATAGTCAATAAAGCAGAAATAGATGTTTTTCTGGAACTCTCTTGCTTTTTTGATGATCCATTGGATGTTGGCAATATGATCTCTGATTCCTCTGCCTTTTATAAATCAAGCTTGAACCTCTGCAAGTTCATGGTTCATGTACTGTTGAAGCCTGGCTTTGAGAATTTTGAGCATTACTTTACTAGCATGTGAGATGAGTCCAACTGTGTGGTAGTTTGAGCATTCTTTGGCATTGCCTTTCTTTGGGATTAGAATGAAAACTGACCTTTTCCAGCCCTGTGGCAACTACTGAGCTTTCCACATTTGCTGGCATATTGGGTGTAGCACTTTCACAGCATCATCTTTTAGCATTTGAAATAGCTCAACTGGAATTCTATCACCTCCACTAGCTTAGTTCCTAGTGATGCTTCCTAAGGCCCACTTGACTTCACATTCCAGGATGTCTGCCTCTAGGTGATGAGTGATCACACCATCATGATCATCCAGGTCATGAAGATCTTGAAGAATACGAAGGTCATGAAGAATACACAGTTCTTCTGTGTATTCTTGCCACCTTTTCTTAATATCTTCTGCTTCTGTTAGGTCTCTATTTCTGTCCTTTATTGAGCGCATCTTTGCATGAAATGTTCCCTTGGTACCTCTGATTTTCTTGAAGAGACCTCTAGTTTTTTCTATTCTATTGTTTTCCTCTATATCTTTGCATTGATCACTGAGGAAGACTTTCTTATCTCTCCTTGCTATTCTTTGGAACTCTGCATTCAAATGGGTTTATCTTTCCTATTCTCGTTTGCTTTTCACTTCTCTCCTTTTCACAGCCATTTGTAAGGCCTCCTCAGACAGCCATTTTGCTTTTTTGCATTTCCTTTGCTTGGACTTTTGCATTTCTTTTTCTTTTCCTTTGCATTTCTTTTTCTTTCTAATCACATGGAATACAGCCTTGTCTAACTCAATGAAACTAAGCCATGCCATGTAGGGCCACCTAAGATGGAAGGGTCATGGTGGAGAATTCTGAATAAATGTGGTCCACTGGAGAAGGGAATGGCAAACCACTTCAGTATTCTTGCCTTAAGAACCCCATGAACAGTATGAAAAGGCAAAAAGATAGGACATCGAAAGATGAACTCCCCAGGTCGGTAGGTGCCCATATGTTACTGGAGATCAGTGGAGAAACAACTCCAGACGGAACCAAAGCAAAAACAATACCCAGTTGTGGATGTGACTGGTGATAGAAGCAAGGTCTGATGCTGTAAAGAGCAATATTGCATAGGAACCTAGAATGTTAGGTCCATGAATCAAGGCAAACTGGATGTAGTCAAGCAGGAGATGATAAGAGTGAATGTTGGCATTCTAGGAATCAGCAAACTAAAATGGACTGGAATGGGTGAATTTAACTCAGATGACCATTATATCTACTACTGCGGGCAGGAATCCCTTAGAAGAAATGGAGCCATCATAGTCAACAAATGAGTCCGAAATGCAGTACTTGGATGCAGTCTCAAAAAGGACAGAATGATCTCTGTTCATTTCCAAGGCAAACCATTCAATATCGCAGTAATCCAAGTCTGTGTCCCGACCAGTAATGCTAAAGAAGCTGAAATTGAACAGCTCTATGAAGACCTACAAGAATTTCTAGAACACCCAAAAAAGATGTCCTTTTCATTATAGAGGACTGGAATGCAAAGTAGGAAGTCAAGAAACACCTGGAGTAACAGGCAAATTTGGCCTTGGAGTATGGAATGAAGTAGGTCAAAGGCTAGTCAAAGTAGGTCAGAGTTTTGCCAAGAGAACACACTGGTCATAGCAAACACCCTCTTCCAACAACTCAAGAGAAGACTGTACACATGGACATCACCAGATGTCCAACACCGAAATCAGATTGATTATATTCTTTGCAGCCAAAGTTGGAGAAGCTCTATACAGTCAGCAAAAACAAGACCAAGAGCTGACTATAGCTCAGATCTTGAACTCCTTATTGCCAAATTCAGACTTAAATTGAAGAAAGTAGGGAAAACATAGGCCAGTCAGGTATGACCTAAATCAAATCCTTTACAATTATACAGTGGACATGAGAAATAGATTTAAGGGACTAGATCTGATAGACAGAGTGCCTGATGAACTATGGATGGAGGTTCATGACACTGTACAGGAGACAGGGATCAAGACCATCCCCGAGAAAAAGATGAACATTAGAGAATATGTAGTGTTTTGCTTGAAAGAAGAGTAAGAAGGAATAGCATGAAAAAATGCTAGGGAAGCAGGAAAGGATGTCCATTCATTCATTTAATGAATATTTATTGATTTTTCTATTATGAGTTTGCTAAGCATTGTTCTAAATGCTGGGTTTTGGGAATGACTAAAACAGAGAATACAAATTACAGCCTCAAAAAGTTTGTTCAAGTGGGAAGAGTTAGTCAAATAGGAAAATGAACATAGAAATATACCCAACAATTTCAGATCATGAAATAAGCAGGGTCATAAAACATTAGAAGATGGGATGAACAGCTCCAAAGGATTGTGCAAGAGATAGAGAGACTGCTTGGGACAGACTTTTACAGAAGTTCTCTCAGGGAAGTCCTGCAAGCTAAAAGGTGAGAAGGACGCAGCTCTGCACATAGATAAAGGAAAATCATATCAAGTCAAGGAAATAGCAAGGACCCAGGCAAAGAAGTTATTAGTATGCTTGCTGACGAATGCTGGTTCTCCACGTCCCAAACACATGCAGAATTGCATTTCCTTGTTCTTGTATTAGATGGGGTCTCATGGTTAATTCCAGCCTCTAAATTGTGAACAGAAGTAATCTGTATAACTTAATTGCTGATGTGAGATCTTCCAGAGTTATGTTTTCCTTCTAGATTGGGAACTAACAACTATTGGTAGGAATCTTGGCCACTTCATCATCCTAGGTCCTCAAGTAACTTCAATAAGTAGAGTCCCTCTGCTGATCTATAGTGAAGAGATAATATTAGTTAGTTCATACTTTGTGAGGGCAAATGTGTTCATTTCTCTTGGGTAGATAAATCTAGGAATGGAATTTCTTGGTTATATCATAATTCAATATTTAACATTCAAAATAGTAAGCAAACAGTTTTCCAAAGCAGGTGTACCATTTTACATCTCTAACATCAATATATGAAGGTTCCCATTTCTCTGCGTCCTCACTGACACTTGTTATTGTCCATCTTTTTAATCATATTTATAACCATTCCAATGTGTATGAAATGGTATGCTGTGGTTTGGACTTAATGATTTCCTTAATGATTAAAGAACAGCTGATTTAATTGACACAAGGCAAGGAATTATACAAGAAAATCACTGAAGAAGCTCTTTCAAAAGTCCAATAATAAATGACGGTCAAGGTGTTAACAGTAAGGGGGCTGTGAACACTGAACTCCCAGGGCACAAACACTGTGCTGAGGGAACTGACTGAACTATAGACTGTTTTCCACCTGCACTAGCTCATGTCCCTAAAGGTGACTGCAGCCCAGGGCTGAGTCTTTGCTCAAGAAAATGCAACGCTGCCAAGCTGCAGAATGTGCATTGTTCCAACTCTCACTGCCAAACCATTTTCGGTAGTTCTCTGCTTATTCCTCTCTGTAATTTTCCATTTTCCTACAGTCCCTTATTCCTTTTCGCCCCCCCCCCCCTTTTCTCTCTCCCATAGCCCATTTGTGATCTCTGTCTCTGTTTTCCATTTAAAAATCTCAGTTATCTTTGTCTTAGTTGGAGCTAAGTTCATTTTATACTAGAGTCTCTATCCCTTACTATATCAGTCTGAATAAAATCTGTCTGGCCACCTTTAACAAGTTTTTGGAGCTGCTGCTGTTTGACCAGGTAAAGAAAATGTATTTCAGAACTAGAATGAAACATTGTGATGAAGGATTGTAAATAGAAATGAAAGTAAGGAACAAATCAAGGTTGACTCCTGGGATTTCAGCCTGAAGTCTCTCTGAGTGGGTTCTTAAGTAGATGAAGGAGTCATTTAATGATACAAAATTGTCTTGGTGGAAGTGGGGAGCATGGAAGAAGAGGGCGAAAAATTTTTTAATTCTGTTTTGAAAATGATAATTTGACAGGCCTATCATATATTCAGTTATAAATAGTAAAGAGATGGATATATAAATCTGGAACACAGGAAAGAATACAGGATGCAGATTCACATTTGGGAGCCATTTTCATCCATTTGGTATTTAAAGCCATGAGGTAGCTGAGATCACTGTGGGAAAATGTGCAGACTGAGAACTGATCTGGGACCAATTAGTGGAGAACTCAAACAATTAAAGGCAGGATTGTGAAGGAAAAATGTGGGAGTGGGGAAGAAAGGAGGACATAAAAAGGCAAGTAAAATATTATGCGAGGATGGGATCCTAGATACCAAGATGAGGATTTTAAGAAATAAAGTATGCTGCTGCAAAGTCGCTTCAGTCGTGTCCAACTCTCTGCGACCCCATAGATGGCAGCTCACCAGGCTCCCTCGTCCCTGGGGTTCTCCAGGCAAGAACACTGGAGTGGGTTGCCATTTCCTTCTCCAATGCATGAAAGTGAAAAGTGAAACTGAAGTTGCTCAGTCGTGTCAGACTCTTAGCGACCCCATGGACTGCAGTCCACCCGGCTCCTCCATCCATGGGATTTTCCAGGCAAGAGTACTGGAGTGGGGTGCCATTGCCTTTTCCTAAGTAAAGTGTAGTCAACAGTAAGTAATGAGTAAGACGTTTGAAGTTGTGTTCATTAGCTTTGGCAATATGATGATCATGGCTAGGAAAGGCTTTAAAGAAGTATTGATAGTGAAAGCTAGACTGAAGCAGATTAAAGAAACAGTGAAAGGTAAGGACAAGGATCCAGTGACTGTAGACTGATTCTTCAAGATTTACTGTGAAGGAGAATAGAGAAATATGATGGTAGTAGAAATAGAATTCAGATCACGAAAGGGTAAACTGTGAGCAACTGCAGTATATTTATATGCAGTGGGAATGATTTGGATAAAAGGAAACAACTGTGATGCAGGAGATGGGGAAACTACAGGAGCAAACACATGAGGATGCTGCAAGGCCTGGGATAGACAGCACAGGGGACACTGGCCCTTGATAGAAGCAGAGAAAGAATGACAAATAGAGTCATCTTTTTAGACAAATATGGGTCTAAATAAGGATATGTTCTCATTTGATAATGTGAATTACAAGAGATCCCTCTGTTTCTATTTTTAAGCAAAGTTATCAGATAAGAGAGAGGGCATGGAAGTGGGAAGACATCTGAAAGAGTTAAGTGTAGAAGAGTTGTCCGAGAGGAAGCAAAGAAATAAATCCAGACAGTGTGAGTGCTTATCTGGGGTTTGTAATCTTAAACTTCAGTGGATTAGTCATAATACTGTATGTGTCTTTTCCATTGAGGTACAGATGTTAATCTGTTTAGATGTAGATACAGATGGCTCAGTAGTAAAGAATTTGCTTGCCAATGCAGGAGACCCAGGTTCGATCCCTGGGTCAGAAAGATCTGCTGGAGAAGGAAATGGCAACCCACTGCAATATTCTTGCATGAGAAATCCCACTGACAGAGGACTCTAGTAGGTTGTAGTCCACAGGGCCGCAAATGAGTCAGACACAACTTAGCGACTGAACACCACCACCACAACAGACAAGGTAAGTGATAAGATTCAATCTGCTGCCTTAGATTTAACAAGGTGAACACATCATGGGGTTAGAAAGGCAAGATTATGGAGGGTTTTTATAAGAGAATTATTTCTATGGTGGACAAGAGAGCCTGAACTGAAATAGAGGCAAATAGAGATAAGAGGGGAATAGTCAGTGGTGCAAATGGGTGAGGTCAATGCATTGGAGACCTAGTTGGGGTGAAAATATTGTTGGGAGGGCTAAATGATTAATCAAGTCAAAGCACAGAGGTAGGTGATCCGAGAGAAAGATACTTGAAGATTTCAAGGTGACAGTGAATGATATAAAGGTTTAGGATGAGGTGGGGCAGAAGATAAGAATAATACTGGAGATGAAGGTGACCAATGGACCACCTTTTTAGACACTGAAGTCATTGAATACTCTGATAAGCACATAAGCTAAGCTAAGTCACTTCAGTCGTGTCCGACTCTGTGCGACCCCATAGATGGCAGCCCACCAGGCTCCCCTGTCCCTGGGATTCTCCAGGCAAGAACACTGGAGTGGGTTGCCATTTCCTTCTCCATGAAAATACTCCATAAATGAATTTCAGTATCTCTTAAACATTCCGCAAAATTTCCTAAGAACCTGTGAGAGTATAATACCTGGCAATCCTCTCTAAAACAGAAATTCACCTATCTGCTACATTACTGCTGATGATCTGAAATGTACATGATCTCTAAAAAATAACAGTACTAAATAAAACTGAAAGGATCATCCAAGTTCCTACTTAATAACAAAGTATTTATCCAGGATTACTGAATACATCATAGCAATTTGGTATCCTTTTCAGAAAAAAAAAAATCTCAGAACTTACAAGCATGTGGCATTTCGCACTGTACCAACTGAGTAACAGTAAATGAAGGTATAACCTCTACAACTTCTTCACCAACTTTTGTGTCCTGAAATATGATGTCTGCCCCTGGCAGCTACCATTCCAGTTCCACAGGGTATTTTCCAGTCAGACAAGCTGTACAATGATCATTCTTTTCAAAACATTCCAGACCATTCTCATTTTCTTGAATCATAATATCTTCCTTTGTACAATAATGGTTCATCATTAAAGGTCAACGACACAGATTGCAGATATTATCAAAATCTGCAGTAAGCTTTCCCAGGCATTATTGAAGTCTACAAGAATGGTGCACCATGAAACTGGTACTGCACAGCTTGTGTAGCTGCACCAAAGTACCGTGGACATACTGAGCCTGACCAATGGTCTAGTCCAGGTGTTCTGGGGAGTCATCTGGAGATGATCTGCTCCATTTCTCCCCCAGGGATAATTGGCAATATCTGGAGACACTTTGGATTGTTATAACTTCAGGGGATGCTGATGGTGTGTGTGTTAGCTGCTCAGTTTTGTCATGTCTGACTCTTTGCAAACCCATATATAGCCCACAGGCTCCTCTGTCCATAGAATGCTCCAGGCATGAATACTGGAAAGGGTTGCCATTCCCTTCCCCAAGGTATCTTCCCAACCCAGGGATAGAACCTGGGTCTCTCACATTACAGGCAGATTCCTTAACATCTGAGCCACCAGGGAATATCCTCTACCAGATAGGATGGTTCTCTACGATAAAGAATTATATGACTCAAAACGTCAACAGTACTAAAGTTAAGAAACACCAATCTAGTCCTAGAAGCTTTTTGGGGGGAGGGGGGCCTTTCCTGTATTTTTCTTCTATGAGCAAACAAATACATTGTGTGTGTGGGTGCATGTGCATGGGCGTGCACATGCTTAGTCACTCAGTCATGTCCAACTCTGCAACCCCATGGACGGTAGCCCACCAGGCTCCTTTGTCCAAGGGATTTCCCAGGCAAGAATACTGGAGTGGGATTCCATTTCCTGCTCCAGGGGTCTCCATTGCTCAAACATAAAAAACTATGGTGATTTCTGTGTAACAGCATGGGGTTCATGTAGACTCCTAACAAGTGGTCCTTGTCCTAATCTCTCCTCCTTTTCCCACTGATGCTTCTTATGTAACTTATTCTCATTCCTGGCTGGAGATAGAGAAAGCATTTGTAATCACTAAGTCATTCAATTAATTACCTGATGCATAAAATTAAGGTAATTAAAAAGGAAGAATTAGGTCAATCCTTCTCAACTGGCCACACTCTAGTTATCCTATAAGCTATTAGTCTAATTGTGGAGGCTCCCTGGACTCTGAGAAACGCCCCAGAGGTACTTCTTGCCTACCCACAGACACTTGCAACTTGCCAAAGTGCTTGTAATGGGAGTTCTCTGTTAAGTATCCAATACCTGGGGCAGCAAGTCCTGAATAAAGTGCTACTTGCCCTAAGACCTTTACTTGTTGTTTTGCAACACAATAGGTATTTATTTCAGAAACCAGTTCCTCTTCTCAGCTCTGTCACCAACTTGTCATGTACCATGGAGAGGTCACTTTCTATCACTGGATTCAATTCTTTGCCTAAAACTTGCAGGGGAGGGACAAATGAGGTTCTGTCCAAAGCTAGAGTTTTAAGAATCTCAGATTCACTTTGATAGGTACCAATATACTTAACAGGGCTTCCCAGGTGGCATTAGTGGTAAAGAAGCCGTTTGCCAATGCAGGAGACATAAGAGATGCAGGTTCGATCTCTGGGTTGGGAAGATCCCCTGGAGGAAGGCATGGCAACCCACTCCAGTGATCTTGCCTGGAAAATCCCATGGACAGAAGAGCCTGGAGAGCGATGGTCCAAGGGGTCACAAAGAGTCGGACACGACTGAAGCAGCTCAGCCTAGCACAGCACACACAATAGACTTAACAGTGAACCTCACAGACATACTCTCCAGTGATGGGAAGACAGCTACTAAACACATAACAGTGAAAGGTGATGAGTGCATACAGCAGATGGCCATAACACTGTCAGGGTCTTACATTCAAAGTGTGGTTCTAGGACCCACTTTACTGGCCTTACTTAAAAGGCAAAACCCAGGTTCCTACTCCAGACTTAGTGAATCAGAATCTGCACTGTATCAAGATCCTCCAAGTGACTCATGCAAGCTTTAAAGTTTGAGCAGCACTGGTCTAGTGATCAGGAGGATGTTTACACATTTTTAACAAGTGGATGGTGGTGGGAATAAAGCTGGAAAGATTGGCTAGGGCCAGGTTAAGCAGCATCAGTCTTGTTTAGACATAGGTATTTTATTATCCATGGGTTGCTCTTCATTGCCAAAAATGATCAACTTTTAAAAAATAAGGAAATAAACCCATGTATCGGGAAACATAAATAAATAAAGTAAAAAGATATAGGTAAAACACTTCCCTTTTCTGGAGCTCTATCATCAGCCAGTTGTGACAGTTAGGTTAGTCTCCTTGGACTATTAAACTCTGACATCCTAGAATTCAACCATTCAATGGTATCCATTCACTCAATAAAATTTACTGAGAACCTATCAAATAGGTCTTGGTATTAGTGCCAATGTTGGGGGCAGGTGTGGGGAAGGGAAGACAGTCCCACATCAACAAGCAATTCTCGGCACCCCACTGGTTGCTCCACAATTCCACTCAACTGTGACACTCTCTACCTAGACACAGGTTTTGCTGGTGGCACAGAGTAAAAGAATCTGCCTGCAATGCAGGAGATGCAAGTTTGGGAAGATGCCCTGAAGAAGGAAATGACAACCCATTCCAGTATTCTTGCCTGGGAATTCCACAGACAGAGGAGCCTGGAGGGCTATAGTCCATGGGGTCACAAAAGAGTTGGACCAACTTGTAGACTAAACAACAAAATAACTACCCAGACAGCATCAGGTTCCACCAGTTAAGGGTCAACCCTACCGCCATCAGACTTAAAACATCAGCCACAAGCCTAAGTTGTTACCTGTACTTCTGAACAATTGGCTATAACTCACAGATTCCCAAGACCCCTTCCTCTGATTTAACTGACTTCCTAGAGCAGCTCACAGAACTCAGAGAAATAGTTTACTTACTAGATTGCAGGATTGTTATAAAAGGATATAACTCAGGAACAACCAGACAGAAGAGAGGTGTAGGGAAGTGCAGGTAAGGTGTATGGGAAGGACAGGCAACTTCAAAGCCTTCTCCAGGTGTGTCATTAGCCATCTTCCCAGCACCTCCAAAAATACACACAACCCAAAAAGTGAAAGTTACATTTTGTTCAGTGGTAATTTTTAGGACTTTCAGCCCAGAACACAGCATCTCAAATAATCCTGGGAGAACTGCTCTGATGAGACAAGGGCAGGAGCGAGATTATATAGAAGTTTCACAACAAAGGGCAAGTAGCCTGAATATCAAGAAATTATTGCAAATTAAAGGAAATCAGTTATCTCAAGTTAAGGAGTTTAGCACTTTTCTGCGTATGGGAATTTGCAAGAGTCTGTTCTCACTGAAATCATTCCTTTCATATGCACCTCACTATCTGTGGCCAGCATCCTGTGTATTAAGAAGAGGTAGCAAGAATCCACAAAGAACTATACAAAAAATTCTTAATAACCCCAGATAACCACGATGGTGTGATCATTCACCTAGAGCCAGATATTCTGGAATACAAAGTCAAATGAGCCTTAGGAAGCATCACTATGAACAAAGCTAGTGGAGGTGATGGAATTCCAGTTGAGCTATTTCAAATCCTAAAAGATGGTGCTGTGAAAGTGCTGCATTCAATGTGCCAGCAAGTTTGGAAATGTCAGCAGTGGCCACAGGACTGGAAAAGGTCAGTTTTCACTCCAATCTCAAAGAAAGGCAATGCCAAAGAATGCTCAAACTACTGCACAATTGCACTCATCCCACATGCTAGTAAAGTAATGCTCAAAATTCTCCAAGCCAGGCTTCAACAATACTTGAACCGTGAACTTCCAGATGTTCAAGTTGGTTTTAGAAAAGGCAGAGGAACCAGAGATCAAATTGGCAACATCCATTGGCTCATAGAAAAAGCAATATAATTCCAAAAGAACATCTATTTCTGCTTCACTGACTACTCTAAAGGATCCCAAAAAACTGTGGAAAATTCTGAAAGAGATGGGAAGACCAGAACAACTTACCTACCTCCTGGGAAATCTATATGCAGGTCAAGAAGCAACAGTTAGAACTGCACATAAAACAACAGACTGGTTCCAATTTGGGAAGGGAATACATCAAGGCTGTATGTTGTCACCTTGCTTATTTAACTTACATGCAGAGTACATCATGTGAAATGCCAGATCGGATGAGGCACAAGCTGGAATCAAGATTGTAGGGAGAAATATCAACAACCACCCTTATGGCAGAAAGGGAAGAGGAACTAAAGAGCCACTTGATGAAGATGAAAGAAGAGAGTGAAAAAGCTGGCTTAAAACTCAACATTCAAAAAACTGAGATCATGGCATCCAGTCTCATCACTTCATGGGGAAGTAGATGGGGAAACAATGGAAACAGCAACAGACTTTATTTTCTTGGGCTTAAAAATCACTGCAGATAATAACTGCAGCCATGAAATTAAAAGTTACTTGGTCCTTGAAAGAAAAGTTATGACAAACCTAGACAGCATATTAAAAAGTAGAGACATTACTTTGCTTCCAAAGGTCCATATAGTCAAAGCTATGGTCTTTCCGGTAGTCATATATGAATGTGAAAGTTGAACCATAATGAAAGCTGAGCACCAAAGAATTGGTGCTTTTGAACTGTAGTGTTGAAGAAGACTCTTGTGAGTCCCTTGGACTGTAAGGAGATCCAACCAACCCATCCTAAAGGAAATCAATCCTGAGTATTCATTGGAAGGACTGATGCTGAAACTGAAGCTCCATATTTGGCCACCTGATGTGAAGAACTGACTCACTGGAAAAGATCCTGATACTGGGAAAGATTGAAGGCAGGAGGAGAAGGGGACGACAAAGGATGGGATGGTTGGATGGCATCACCGACTCTACAGACATGTGTTTGAGTAGGCTCCAGGAGTTGGTGATGGACAGGGAAACCTGCCTTGCTGCAGTCCATGGGGTCACAAAGAGTTGAATATGACTGAGGGTCTGAACTGAACTGGACTGATCCTGTGTTCTCACACCCTGACCCTCCTTCGGGCTCTGTGTAGGGAGCAGCTGCAGCCTCATGGCTGCCAGCTCACGAGGTATTCTGCTTCTTCCTGAGTGCCCTGGAGGGCTGGAATCCCACTGATGACTGTAACACACTTGTCTATTGATATGGCAGGAAATACTCCATTTCTCATCACCAACCCAAAAGCTTTCCAAACCCTGTCTTTGATGGTTCATTTCAGATGCATGAATGATCATCGTTAAAGTCTCTAGCTCCACCCAACCCTCTAATCACAAAGTTGGTTCTTCTGGCCACCAGTGCCTCATCCTTAGGTTAACGAAGGGTTTTCAACAAGTCACCTCATTAACATAACAAAATATGCCTTCATTTTGTTGCCGTGAAAAGGAAAAAAGAGGAGTGAGTTTTTCTCTTTCCCTCTCCTGAGAATAAAGAAGACTGAACAGTGAGCAGACCTGAACATTCCATTTTTTTTTTTAACTGTTAACTACTCCTAACTCTGTATGTCTGTAACTAAATTTGCTTTTCTGCCCCCTAATCCTGCAGGAGCTACAATTCACATTTTTTTTCCTTTGACTCTACGCTAAACATATCCTGTGTCTGGTGTTAACCCTTACAAACACATGCCCCCTCTAGTTACACAGCAGAAAGAAGGCCACAGAGAGATCCAACTCCCAGACTCAATTTCTAGGTCAGTGATGACAGTCTATGATTGAAACAATATGAGAGGAAGAAATGAAGATCTTATCACCATTGTTTCTTATCACCAACTTTTGACTGTAAGCCCCTGCCTTGTACAAGCCCCTAGACTCCTCATGGATTCAGGGGGCACAGTTGTTGAGGCATGAGCCTACTGTGTTCCCCTCTCTGCCAGCTGAGAATTAAAGCCAACTTTTTATTTCCTCCAAACTCAGTCTCTGTATTTTTCATTCAGCTTTGGTGGGCAGAGAAGGCCAAGATTTTGGCTAGCGACAGGCACTGCTAACCTGGTTCTATAACTAAAGCTACAAGTCCACTGAGAGAACCACCATTGGTACTGTTTGCCCAAGTTGCCCCAACTTGAATACAAAGACCTAAATCAACAGAGTTGAGGTATTAAGACAGGCACACATTTCTGTAAAACAACACTTGTTCTGGGGCTCTTGAGGATGACTTCAGTGACCCTTCAGAAGTGCTTGAATAAACTGATAGAATTTCAGGAAAGCAGCCTTTACCTGAGGGGCTAAAAATGTTATTTAGTTGCTCAGTCATGTTGGACTCTTTTGTGACCCCATGGACTATAGTCTGCTAGGCAAATCTGTCCATGGGATTCTCCAGAAAATAATACTGGAACAGGTTGCCATTTCTTTCTCTAGGGGAACTTCCTGACTTAGGGATCAAAGCCACGTCTTCTACTTGCCACTGGAAGGTCTGTTGCTGAAACTGAAGCTACAATATTTTGGCCACCTGATGCAAAGAGCCAACTCATTGGAAAAGACCGTGATGTTGGCAAAGATTGAAGGCAAAAGGAGAAGAGGGTAGCAGAAGATGAGATGTTTAGATAGCATCACTGACTCAATTGATATGAATTTACACATTCTCTGGGAGATAGTGAAGGACAGGGAAGCCTGGAGTGCTTGTAGTTCATGGAGTTGCAAAGAGTCAGACACAACTTTGAAACTGAACAACAACATTAATAAGCTGTACAATTTTACATCAAAATATGGATAAAAATTATTATATACAATATACTATCACATTTAATCACTCATGATTATTTGAGAATAAGTTGAATAAAAAGCCATTCAGCTAACATGAATCAATGAAATCTTTCACAATATCTACACTGTGATTCTCTGAGCTTTTATACTAACTGTAAAATTATCTGAAAGTAGAGATATATGTCATGTATAAAAATGATCAAAATATATTTATAGCCTCAGAATAAATAGATTTCTACCCCAGGCCTCGATCCTAATAAAATCATCACCCTAGCCAAAACAACTCCTCTTCTGTGACCTTCAGTGCTTTGTTTTGTTTAAAGAAAGGAATTCTCTCTGGAGTTATATAACAAAGGTCTGGGGCTTTCCTGGTGGCTCAATGTAAAGAATCTACCTGCATTGTGAGAGACCTGGGTTAGATCCCTGGGTTGGGAAGATCCCCTGGAAGAGGTCATGGCAACCCATTCAAGTATTCTTGCCTGGAGAATCCCCATGGACAGAGGAGCCTGGCTGGCTACAGTCCATGAGGTCAAAAGAGATGGACATGACCGAGTGACTAAGCACAACACAGGTCCAGGAATAAAAGAATATTGAAGTCAACTACCACACAATTGCACTCATCTCACATGCTAGTAAAGTAATGCTCAAAATTCTCCAAGCCAGGCTTCAGCAGTACGTGAATCGTGAACTTCCAGATGTTCAAGCTGGTTTTAGAAAAGGCAAAGGAACCAGAGATCAAATTGCCAACATCCGCTGGATCATCAAAAAAGCAAGAGAGTTCCAGAAAAACATCTATTTCTGCTTTATCGACTATGCCAAAGCCTTTGACTGTGTGGATCACAATAAACTGGAAAATTCTGAAAGAGATGGGAATACCAGACCACCTGACCTGCCTCTTGAGAAACCTGTATGCAGGTCAGGAAGCAACAGTTAGAACTGGAAAAAGGAGTACGTCAAGGCTGTATACTGTCACCTTGCTTATTTAACTTATGTGCACAGTACATCATGAGAAACTCTGGGCTGGAAGAAGCACAAGCTGGAATCAAGATTCCCGGGAGAAATATCAATAACCTCAGATATGCAGATGATGCCATCCTTATAAAATGAAGAGGAACTAAAAAGCCTCTTGATGAAAATGAAAGAGGAGAGTGAAAAAGTTGGCTTAAAGCTCAACATTCAGAAAATGAAGATCATGGCATCTGGTCCCATCACTTCATGGGAAATAGATGGGAAAACAGTGGAAACAGTGTCAGACTTTATTTTTCTGGGCTCCAAAATCACTGCAGCCATGAAATTAGAAGACGCTTACTCCTTGGAAGGAAAGTTATGACCAACCTAGATAGCATGTTGAAAAGCAGAGATATTACTTTGCCAACAAGGGTCTAGTCAAGGCTATGGTTTTTCCAGTGGTCATGTATGGATGTGAGAGTTGGACTGTGAAGGAAGCTGAGTGCCAAAGAATTGATGCTTTTGAACTGTGGTGTTGGAGAAGACTCTTGAGAGTCACATGGAATACAAGGAGATCCAACCAGTCCATCCTAAAGGAGATCAGTCCTGGGTGTTCATTGGAAGGACTGATGTTGAAGCTAAAACTCAATACTTTGGCCACCTGATGCAAAGAGCTGACTCATTTGAGAAGAGACCCTGATGTTGGGAAAGTTTGAGGGCAGGAGGAGAAGGGAACAACAGAGGATGAGATGGCTGGATGGCATCATCAACTCTACGGACATGGGTTTGGGTGAACTCTGGGAGTTGGTGATGGACAGGGAGGCCCGGTGTGCTATGGTTCATGGGGTCGCAAAGAGTCGGACACAACTGAGCAACTGAACTGAACTGAACTGAAGTCAAGTGTGAGAAATGCTGCAAAGTATGTATTCTCCCTTGATATTCATAATTGACATTAGTATACTAATCGTTCTAAGCTGCTTGCTGTTTAGTCACTAAGTTGCACCTGACTCTTTGTGAGCCCATGGACTTTAGCCCACCAGGCTTCTCCGTCAGTGGAATTTTCCAGGCAAGAATACTGGAGTGGGTTGCCATTTCCTTTTCCACTGGTTCTGAGAATTGCTTTAATTAAAAATATGTAATCATGCAAGTTTTTTTGTAGATGTCAACAAACTAATTCTAAAGTTTATGTGGAAAGTCAGTAGACCTAGACTAGCCAATGAATACTGAAGAACATTTTCAAGACACACTACCCAATTTCAAGGCTTATAACCAATTACTATATACCAATGGTGTGCTTTTTGTGAAAGAATGGAAACACGGGTCAGAGGAATAAAATGGTGCCCAGAAATAAACCAGGACAAATATTGTCAAATGGTTTTGGACAAAGGCAATTAAATGGATAAAGGGTAGTATTTTCAACAAACGATGATGAATAGTTGGAAACCTATATGCAAAATGAACCTACACACAGACCTTATACTTTAAACGCAAAATGGGTCATAAAAAGGTAAAACTAAAATTTCTAGAAGAAAAATATAGAGGACTTAGAAGTTGGTAAAGAAACTGCCTGCAATGCAGGAGACCCTGGTTTGATTCCTGGGTCAGGAAGATCCTCTGGAGAAGGGATAGGCTACTCACGCCAGTATTCTTGGGCTTCCCTGGTGACTCAGGCCGTAAAATATCCACCTGCAATGAGGGAGACCTGGGTTCGATCCCTGCGTTGGAAAGATACCCTGGAGAAGGGAATAGCTACCCACTCTAGTATTCTGACCTGGAGAATTCCACGGACAGAGGAGCCTGGCAGGCTACAGTCCATGGTGTCGTAAAGAGTCAGACATGACTGAATGACTTTCACTTTTACTTTTAAAATATAATACCATGATTATGATTATAAAAGAGAAAAATTAGTAGGTTGGGCTTTATTAAAATTATAAACTTCGATCCTGTGAAAGCCACTGTTAAGACAAACCACAAACTAAGAGAATATAATATACACAATGGAGTATTACTCAACCATTAAAAAGAATACATTTGAATCAGTTCTAATGAGATGGATGAAACTGGAGCCGCTTATACAGAGTGAAGTAAGCCAGAAAGAAAAACACCGATACAGTATACTAACACATATATATGGAATTTAGAAAGATGGTAATGATGACCTTGTATGCGAGACAGCAAAATAGACACAGATGTGTAGAGCGGACTTTTGGACTCTGAGGGAGAGGGAGAGGGTGGGATGATTTGGGAGAATGGCATTGAAACATGTATACTATCATGTAAGAAATGAATCGCCAGTCTATGTTTGACGCAGGATACAGGATGCTTGGGGCTGGTGCACCGGGATGATCCAGAGAGATGATATGGGGTGGGAGGTGGGAGGGGGGGTTCATGTTTGGGAATGCATGTACACCCATGGTGGATTCATGTCAATGTATGGCAAAACCAATACAGTATTGTAAAGTAAAATAAAGTAAAAATAAAAATTAAAAAAAAAAAGAAATCAAAAAAAAAAAAAAAAAGTTTCTTTAAAAAAAAAAAAACCTATCTAGTAAAGGACTTGATTCAAAATATACACATACAAAATTTTAATCAAGGATAAAAAACAACCTACTTTAAAATGTGCAAAAGATATGATAAGACATTTTACCAGAGAAGATACAGGATGGCAAGAAAAACTATTTAACATCAATTGTTATTTTAAAAAATGCTAATGAAAATGGGACACTACTGTGTACCTATTCAAACGGCTAACATAAAAAAAAATAATACCAATTGCTAGCAAGGATGTGGAGCAACAGAAACTCTCATCCATTGCTAGTGAGAATGCAAAATGGTATAGCTACTTCGGAAGACAGTATAGTAGTTTCTTATAATATGAAACACAGTCTTACCACACACTCAAGCAACCACACTGCTAGGTACACACAATTGATTAGGAAACTCATGTCCATATAAAAACTTGCCCACAAATGTTTACAGAATCTATGCTAATAACCTTCAAAAACTGGAAGCAACCAAAAATATCCTTCACTAGGTGAATGGGTAAATCAACTGTGGTATGTTCAAACAATGGAATACTACTCAGAGACTAGAAAAGAATAAGCTATCAAACCATGTAAAGACAAGGATGAATCTTAAATGCATTTTGCTAAGTGGAGGAAGCCAATCTGAGAAAATTCCATACCTTATGACTTCATGTATACCATGTGTATAAAAGAATGAATGTAACAGGCCTGAGACTGCTATCCTTAGAAAGATCTGTTTGTAAGCTCCTCCTTGCCTGGTATTTCAAGAAGTAGATTTCAGGAAGATTCTCATCATTGCAAGCATTTATAAGAGAAGATCCTTGTGATGAAAATGCTTGTACCATGTGGTGGATGCTAAACATCTTTTCTTCTAGGAGCCTGGAATTTTGGTATATGCTAGACAGACTGCCTTTAGGACCAGCCTCTGATGAAAATCCTTGACACTGAGTCTCTAATGAGTTTCCCCAGTAGACAACACTTATCATGCTGTAACTCGGTGCTAGAAGAATTAAGCACATCCACTAATTCCCCTGGGAGAGAACTCTTAGAAACTTGTGCCTGGTTTCATCTTGACTTTGCCCTATGTGCCTTTTCCCTGTGCTGGCTATTGCTTTGCATTCTTTCACTGTAGTAGATCTTAGCTGTGAGTATTACATGCTGAGTCCTGTAAGTTCTCCTAGCAAATCATCAAACCTGGGATGTCTTGAAGATCCCATATATATTACTTTCTGGAAGGACAAATTCATAGAATCAGTAAACTGATAACTTGTTTCCAGGAGTTGAAGAGGGGCATTAAAGCATAGAGGATTTTTCAGGGCAGTGAAACTATTCTATGTGGTACTGTAATGGTGGATAGATGATATTATACATTTGTCAAAACTTATAAAACTTTGTAACACAAAGAATGAACCTAACATACAAACTTTAAAAAAAAATAATGATTTAGAAAATCAGAGGGTCTCAGGATGAAATACAGGCTGTGATAGAGGAATTTAACTGTAGTACAAATGTATGAAGCACCCTTACTTGTAGTAATGGAATAAACCCAACTTTGAAAATTGTGGAGCCTGTAAGATTAAAGGCAAAGGGAACTACACATAAGCATTGTACTCTAGTGATAAAACCTTTCCTCCCATGAGGGTACAGAGCAACTCTAAAACAATTAAGCACGCATCCTGGATTGGGACAATTAAGATTGATTAACAGATGGTGGGAGGCAGGTTTTTCATTGCTGAAACCAGAAATTACACATAAGCAAGGGGAGTAGGTTATAATGATCCATGTGGAAATGGATTAGAGACACCAAGATAAACCCTTATTTAAGTTAATATAGACACAGATAGTTAAAAAGAGAAATATATATATATACACACACACACGTTCATATATTGTATTGCTCTGTCATCTGAGACTGCCTAGAAGCTGTGGTACCCAAGCTACAAAAAGCACATCAAGCACCCAGTTCTTGGTTCCAATGTCACACAGAGAGAGAGAGAGAGAACCAACTAAGCCCTCTTTGTAAAAATGGCTCAGTCTACTGATTCTAGAACTGGGACAGAAGATGTGTAAGATGTGCCTGAAACATCCCATAGTCCCAGAGAGTAAGGAAGTGCTAATTCATTCACAAATAAATATCCACAATGATGAAGGTATGTCAGAAGAACACAGGAAACAACTTAAAAAGCTCCCAATGGCCAAAGATGAGCAACAAAATAAAATCACATTGAATTACAGTAATAATTTTTTTTAATTACAGTAATAATAATTATTATTATACCTGGATTTACAAGTATTACCCTTCTAAATGGCCACATGCAAGCTACTACTTCCCAGGAGTAAAAGAATAAATGTCTGGTTTTGGTTGGTTCACAGTATCCTTGAAGATTCCTCTAAAACTCCTGCTCTGCTCTTCCAGGTTCAGGTTTGCCCTCTAGGACACAGTTGAAGCATGACTGGATTCCACTGCTAAAACAGAACCTGGTTTGAAACAGCAATTTCTGTTCAGGTCCTTACCTGACAGATGAGCTGCAACTGACTGACCTTCCATTTGGATCCAGCTTTATGTTGCCTTCTACTTGGTGCGATGTGAGTTCAAGCCACGGTTCTCCTTACAAAGTGATGAGCTTGGAAGCCTCATTTAACCCAAGCGTCAGCATCTTCACCTTTGAAAAAGAGATCATTCAGTTACCAAGTTCTTCTCATGAAAATGTCATCGCAGTCAAATGAGAAAGTGAACACTGGCAACAAGCACCATGAACCACAGACCATTACCTCCTGTGAAAGCGAACATTACCTACCCTTGTACACATCACGTATAAGCCTTTGCTAACAATGTCATCCTTATAAGGATCCCAACCAACTCTCATTCGGGAAACTCATTCACGCATGGCTTATCTCAAACGCGACTACTTTTTCAAACCTTTCCCAATTTCCAGGTCAATATTTCCATAGTTCTCAGGCCAGTACATCACCTACATATAAACGTTCAAGTTGTGAACTTTCAAAGATGGGAACATACATTTGGTTCCAGCAAGGAGCCAGAACCTGTGCCATCAGCACCAGGCATGAGTGAAACTGCAGCTGACCCTCAGCCTCCTATTGCTGATGGTGCTTCGGCTCTGCCCTCTCTACTCCCTCTCGCCCCTCCAGTCAGTGACTTTTCTTGCCTGTTCACCCTATGCCAGTCCCTGCAGGCCTGCTGTTGCCCTGTACTACTACTGTATTTTTCAAGGTACTGTACTACAAGATTAAAAATGTTTTCTTATTTGTTTCTATGTATTATTTGAATGAAAAATATTATATACCTATTACAGTACAGTACTATATAGTTGAATGTGTTAGTAGGGTACCTAAGCTAATTTTGTAAGACTTACAAACAAACTGGATTTACCAATGCACTTTCAGAACAGAATTTGTTTATACATAGGGGACTTACTGTACTATTTTATACTGCTATTCATCCCTTCCCTTGTATTTCATTTTCTATCCTGAGTGGACATCTCATTCAAGATGTATCCAAATGGCATTCTTAGTTTCTCTTCCCTCACTTACTGCACACATTCAGCAATAATTAATCCTGTTTTTCTGACCTTCTTGGTATTTCATGCCCCTCTTCCCATTGCCCCTACTCTTGCCTACATCTCTGTTGCCTGTCACTTGGATAACTGAAATAGCAATCTTTTTTTTTCCTTAGAAGTAAAACTTTAATTGAGAATGAAATAATGTGTACATAGGAATAAGAATCTTAAAAAAACTACCAGAAATAATGAGTTTACAAGCTTGTAGGATACAAAGTCAAAATACAAAGTTATGTTGTATTTTTATATCCTAGCAACAAACAGTTGAGATTTTTTTTTTTAATGTTTAAAATAGCATGCAATAGCCATCTTAACACATCCGTCAAGCTCTGGTCTTAGCTCCACTCAACTCTTCATTGTGCTACCAGAAAAATGTTTTTCTTTTAAATCAAATACAGTCATGTCACTGTTCATATCTTTCAGTAGCTCTCCACTGCCCTTGGGGTGAAACTCAAATGTGCTATACTCCTTATATAACACAGCTGTACTATCTTGATGGTCTAGCCTCATTTCTCTCCACTCTAATCTAGTCATACAGAATTCTCTAAAGTTTTCTAAATGCATTAAATTTTTTCATGGTTCATCCTTTCTACTGCCTAAATTCTCCCATCCACACGCTGCCACAGCTGACCCACACCCTTCATCTGAATATCCTCATTCTCTTCTTTAAGATTTTATCCAGGCATCATCTTCTCCATAAAAATTGCTTTGACCTCCTTCAATGTTCAACTATGTTTTACAGTGCTCTGGACATAACGCATAAAAGGAAACCAGAATATATCGTTCCAAAATTTGACCCTTTAACAAAATATGGTCATAAGCTGGAGGCAATCAACAAGCAGTAAACACAGAAAAAAAATCTTTCTTTTCTGTCTATGGACACAATATAAATACTTCTCTTTCTAGAGACAGACTTTTATCAGCCCAGAGGAATCTACAAGCTAACCTTGTTAAACTAACCCTCATCATGATCTAATCTTAGTTGGACTATCCCTAGGTCAAACCCCTTTGTCTTATCAATTCACAAATTTATTCTTTCTTTGTCTGAAAGTTATAGCTTCATGGTCTGATCACTTTTTAGAATCTTCAATCTCTTGTGAAGACTCTCATATACATGTTAAAATTCAGTTTGTATACTTTTCTCCTGTCAGTCTATCTTTAATAACTTAGTTTTCAGACATAGCCAGGTTCCCTAAAAGGGTAATGGAAAGCTTTTCCCCCAATTACAATGCAAAAACTAAGTGAATCTCCTATATACTTACTATATTATTTTATCTATCTACCCATTGCTTCCCTGGTAGCTAAGCTGGTAAAGAATCCACCTGCAATGTGGGAGACCTGGGTTCAATCCCTGGGTTGGGAAGATCCCGGAGAAGGGAATGGCTACCCATTCCAGTATTCTGGCCTGGAATACAGTCCATGGGGTTGCAAAGAGTCAGACATGACTAAGCAACTTTCATTTTCTTTCCCCATTGGACTGTGAGTTCCTTATCAGATAAAGAGATACATGAATGAGATCCGTACCATATTCCACTCTGTATCATAAACCAGGGTGGATTTTGTTAGGAAAGACTGCTCTAAAACTAGTACTTTCCTTCTGAAGTACCTGGGCCCATGGCCTAGTTTCTGGGAAATTAGCCTAGTTTATTACAGATTATGGGGCTTCCCAGGTGGCTCAAGTGGTAAAGAATCCTCCTGCCAATTCGGGAGATGCAAGAGACTCGGATTCAGCCTCTGGGTCAGGAAGATCCCCTGGAGGAGGAAATGGCAACCCACTCCAGTACTCCTGCCTGGGAAATCCCAGAGCCTGGTGGGCTACAGTCCACGGGGCCACAAAGAGTCAGACATGATTAAGCAACCAAGCATATACATTATAGACTATAAACTAGTCTTCCCCTGGTTGTTGGAGACCTGGAACAGATTAATTTAAGATACCAACATTTTACTCAAGGACTTTATGGTCTAAATCCAGTTGGAGGGATGATAAAATAATTTAATTCAGTGAAACAATTAGCTACAGTCACTAATTACGTGTTTTCAAATCAAACTGTTATTTCTGCCAAATATAAAACTGTCCAATTTCACAGAGTCAAATTCTTGACCCGTTGGTCCAATGCCCCCACATTGTTCTCAAGAAGCCAAATGATGTCCTCTCATGCATGGACTGAGTAGGTGGAAAACTACCCAGTGTGTGATGATGGGCAAGGAAAGGCCTAGAACAGAGGTCCCTCTGAAACTCCACCCAGGAAAATCTCTTCCCTTTTAGAGAATTTTTGATACCAACTTTGCTAACTCATTCCTTTCGCTACAGCAAATCAAATTCCTGCAATTGATCCAGAACACAGGTCCCATGTAGTGGTTTGGTATGATGTCCAATCTGCTTGTTTCTGACAAAAATGAAGTTATTTCTAAGAATGAAGCTGTTTTGATATAAAGGTGAAACTGTGTGTCAGGATGTCATCATCCAAATCTGTGGCTGTCAGTAACCACTTGGGAGCTCAGCTGGACACTTATTCACAAGAACACGAAGAAGCAACTATGGTGGGATGTTTAGACTAAATCCTCAGAGTTGATAAGGACTGTAGAATGGTGTTACATCTGGGCAAGGTGACCCTTTGCTGATCTCTAATGACCCTGAGGCATTAGCTCCTTCCATGGTAAAAGTGATTCTTTTACTAGCAGTCAAGAAAGCTGTGAAAAGGCCCCTTAGGAGATCATCTAGCCTGTCAACAGTGATGCCGCTGTTCCCTAGCAACAAGCTCTAACAACAGGTGACTTTTGCTTTTGTGCTGACAGCTGGATACCAGTTCTCAGTTGACTAAAACCTCCCCTGTTAACCAACTGGTTGGTTTTGCACATCTCAACTGAGTTTTGACTTTATTGCTTTCATCTCCCCTTGCCTGGAACTGGAGTGTAATTAATCTATCATTGGCTCAAAATGCTATTTCTTGATGGCTTAAGAGCCATTGTCCTGCCTGTTACTTGCTTGTGGAATCATTGTAATTCCCACAGTGAACTTGTATTCAATAAAATTGGCAAGGACAATCCTAGCCAGGGAGCATCAGCTGTCTCAAACAAAGCAAGGGGTCAGCAAACTTTTTCTTAAAGGGCTTGGTAATAAGTAACTTGTTTTGTGGGCCAGAAACAAAATTGAGGCTATTACACAATTTTGAGGCTATTAAGTACTGATACAGTCATTTAAACTGTAATAAATCAGTTAAAAATGTATAAAATCCATCCACAGTTTGCAAGTTGTTTGGTTGGATTTGGCCTGTAGGCTGTAATTTGCAAAGCCATGTACTAGAGTGTTGTCTGTTCTCCCCATGATAGCTCTTGGGATATCTGAAGATAGCACTCATGCTAGCACACCCCCAAACACTGCCCAAACCCAATCCCCAGACATAGTGATGGCTTCTTTATCCCTTCCCTTTCAAGGTCTCCAGACCTCCTCTTGCTCTTAGTATGAGTTATAATGAGTTACCCACCTTGGCACTCTGGCCCTTGTTTGTGTCACATAAATTTTGGCCAGGAGCACTTATTCAGAATCCATATTTCTATTTAGCACATCCTTCTGTTCTCTCCTCTTAGCTCTGCTTCACATAGTAAGGTCCTACTCATCATTTAAATCTCAGTGTAAAACTCCTCAAAGCAGCCTCCTCTTATCACCATATTCCCAAATCATATAGTCCTTCCCCACCTTCCCTATGTTGCATGTTCAGTGATGTCCAACTCTTTGCAATGCTACGGACTATAGCCTGCCAGGCTCCTCTATCCATGGGATTCTCCAGGCAAGCATACCGGAGTGGGTTGCCCTTTCCTCCTTCAGGGGATCATCTCAATCCAGGGATCAACCCACATCTCCTCTGTCTCCTGAGTTGGCAGGCTATTCTTTACTACTGCATCAGGCCTGGGAAGGTCTGTTTCAGTGCCTTTGTTTTCTTCATAGCATGGATCCTGATTTGTAATCATTTTCCTTTTTTTTAATTAAAATTTTTATTTTATTTTTATTTATTACTTTTTGAGTATCTTCATTTTATTATTTTTTTTTACTTTACAATATTGTATTGGTTTTGCCATACATCAGCATGAATCCACCATTTTCTCTTTTTTTTTTTTTTTTTGCCCAGTTCCTGTATTCATTTTATTTTATTTTATTTTATTTTACTTTATTTTACTTTACAATTCTGTATTGGTTTTGCCATACATTGACATGAATCCACCGTGGGTGTACATGCGTTCCCAAACATGAACCCCACTCCCACCTCCCTCCCCATAATATCTCTCTGGGTCATCACCGTGCACCAGCCCCAAGCATGCTGTATCCTGCATCGGACATAGACTGGCGATTCGATTCTTACATGATAGTATACATGTTACAATGCCATTCTCCCAAATCATCCCACCCTCTCCCTCTCCCTCTGAGTCCAAAAGTCTGTTATACACATCTGTCTTCTTTGCTGTCTTGCATACAGGGTCGTCATTGCCATCTTTCTAAATTCCATATATATGTGTTAGTATACTGTATTGGTGTTTTTCTTTCTGGCTTACTTCACTCTGTATAATCGGCTCCAGTTTCATCCATATCATCAGAACTGATTCAAATGTATTCTTTTTAATGGCTGAGTAATACTCCATTGCGTATATGTACCACAGCTTTCCTATCCATTCATCTGCTGATGGACATCTAGGTTGTTTCCATGTCCTGGCTATTATAAACAGTGCTACAATTTGCCTTTTTGTTTGGAGGATTTTTTTGTTTGTTTCCTCTCCCAACAGGATGAAGTATAAATGTAAGACACAAGGTTAAATTCTAGTTCTACCCTTGATGGAGTAGATGATATCAGATTTAATCTGTCCTATAAAACTGAACAACAACAAAACGGATACAAAATTGTTTTCATGTGTTGGACAGTTACTAATGCAGGGCAATCAGAAGAGAAGCACATGGGAGAAAAGCTTCCCATTCACACCAGCTTTCTTCTTGAGGGCACTTTCCAAATGGTGAGGCAAAGAAATAGTTTCTCTGCGTTAAGGAAAAAGATCAGAGTTCACTGCTGCTGAGATGACTGGGATTTGAGGTGCAGAGAAAGCAGAGAGCAGCAGAGAAGGAACCTCAAAGACCTATGCAAAAATTCCCCTCTTGTGTCTGAGGAAGTGACTATGAGCAATAATGATGAGGACAAACTATGTCCTTTGTAGACATAAAATTCATTGAAGTTTTCCACTTCTTGGTATTTATCCAAAATAACTGAAAGCAGGATCTGGTAGAGACATGTGTATACCCATATTCAATGCAGCGTGATGCATAAGAGCCAAGAGGTGGAAGCAAGGCAAATGTTGTCAATAGATGAATGAATAACGAAAACATTGTCTATGCACACAATGAAATGTTATTCAGCCTTAAAAGGAAAAGAAATTCCGCTATACGCTGCTACATGATGGACCTTGAGAACATTAAGCTAAGTGAAATAAGCTAGTACAGAGAGAAAAATACTGTATGATTCCACTTAGATCAAATATAGTCAGAGTTATAGAGATCCAAGGATTGCCGCTACCAGGGGCTGAGGGAGTTGGTCTATCAGGACAGTTAAGGTTTTTCAAGATAAAAATATTCTAGAGATTCGCTAAACAAAGCTAACACCACTGAATTATACATTTAACTATTTAGATAGCAAATGCTTTATTTTCTGTGGCATCTACCACAATTTAAAACAAGCAGATAAAATTTTTAAAAAATCATTGGATTTACAAATTGTATACACACATCTCACCTCACTAACCCTTATAACAATCAATGCAGAGGAGGTGAAATGAGGACAGAAAAGTTCAGAAAAGTTTTAATGGGCAATGGAAGACATATTTGCAGTCAATAGAAAGGCTAGAGGGCCTCCAAGGTGGTACTAGTGGTAAAGAATCTGTCTGCCATTGAAGGAAACACGAGAGACATGTTTGATCCCTGGGTTGGGAAGATCCCCTGGAGGAGGGAATGGCAATCCACTCCAGTATTCTTGCCTGATAATCAACACAGAGGAGCCTGGTGGGCTACAGACCATGGAGTTGCAAAAAGCTGGACATTACTAAGTGACTCAAAAGGGCTAGAACTTTTTGGAAGGTGATGAGATCAAAATAACTTATTTATAAATAGATCATATAGATATATATAAAACTATAATGATTTTGACTAGCATTTATTGCCCATCCCCTCTACGCAGATACCATGCTAAGCCCTTTCCATCAAAGACTTCTTTTCAACAGCACATGTGCTCTAAGAAGTATTATTAACAACCATGTTCCACCCTCATCGCCAGAGCCTCCACCTCTGATGCTTTTTCACGGTAACCCAACTTCATATTTTATTTGTGCTTCCTTGGAACTGAGACTGTCAGTAACCGGAATCATTAACACCATTTCTTTAGTTTATTTGTCTGGATGGGAGAAGTAAATCTGTTTCCTAGCAACTCTGTCCCCTGCTCCCTCAATTTCCCCTCCTCATTATCTTCCTCATGATCAACTACAAATTAGCCAAATTATGGGCAGGTTTTAGACTTCCCAGAAACAGAAGGGGCACTTGCAAACATTTGTTCTCTTGGCATAAAGTGGCTCTGAGGACCCATGCTTGCTGAGGACGAGGCAGGAGAGTGGAAATGGCCATTCATCTTAATGCGCCTGTGGATTTTGGAGCCAGGCCTCCCAGGATAGTCACTTAAGTGCAATCTTTTGGCCATTTCATGTAAAACCTAATGTTAACCCCAAGAGGAGTCATCATTTTGGTTAAAAGGGGATCCCCATGACAGTAATTGCCAATATGGTAATTTTACTCTGAGCTTTACTGTGAAATCTCGAAATGACTCCCCGCCCCCAATGCTACACTTAATATCCTGAGAATCAGACAACTATTCCAACTCTTGTGGAAGCATGAAAAAATGACCCCTACTCAAAATGTAGAATGCCATTAGGGACTCATGTAGCCCAGATCCTCTTCAAGCTCAGGCCTTTCCAATCATGAATAACCTATATGGGGACATTTTTTCCCAAAAGTAGTCCTTTCTGGAGTTATTTCCTAAGATATTCCAACTAAGATAGTTTCAGAATTGCGTCAGGAACCACGGTTAATCCTGGGTGATACGGACTGTTAGTTTACTTTCGTTTGTTTATTCAGTCCATATTTTTAAGCACCTACTATGTACCAGACACTGTTCTAAATGCTGGGGATGTGGTAGAAAACAAGCCAAAATCCCTGCGCTAGGTTTTATGAATGGGTCTCTTCTTTGAGGCCCATAAGAGGAAGAGTATACTTCCCTGCCTACATGAAGTAAGGGCTTGATGTAGCCAATGAAATATGAGCTATACTGATGCATGTCAGTTTGGGGTGCAAGCTTTAAAAACCAAGATCTTCTTGCCATGTTCTCCTTTCCCTCTGCCTCAGCAACTAGCCTAGGTCCTGGAGTTAGAAAACTTCATAGGAGAACCCCCCAGGAGACCCGGTATAGATATACAACATCAGCAACAAACAAACCTTTGTCACTGTATGTAACTGGAAAACATTGCGTTAAAATATAATCTTTGTGATTGATAGAGCCCATTTGCTAGGGACACATATATTCAACATTCAATATCTTAAGACATCTACCTGAGTTCTCTTAACCTGACCATATGGCATGAAAGCTAACAGTCACCCAAGACAAACCCTGTTTCTCTGATATAAAAGAATGTTGGCCTGTATTTCTTTAACTCTAAAGGCAGCAAAAAGATTTAAAGAAAAAAAAAAAAAGGAACCCTAGACTAGAAGTACGTAAATCTAGGCTCTTGCTGTTGTAGGCTATCTCAGAATCTACTGTGTGCAGGCAACTGAGGGCCTCATAAGTCTGAGGTCTCTGAACTTGACCCAACATTAGATTCACCATTTGATCTTGTCAAAACAATTCTCTCAGCAGATCACTAGATCTGGGCAGGTGCCCTGAGATTAACCTCCCCAGGTGATTCTGACGCATCATGCAGCTTTTGCTGTCATTGCTCTGAGTCATAAGCCTGCTCATAACGCATGTAATGTGGCCTGCCCACGTGAGGCAACCTCTATGTTGGTTCCTGATTTGCATGCCTACTCACATTCCATTCTAGGCCTAAGCTTACTGAACTGGAACCTTGACCACACTCACGCCAGTATCTTTCTTCTGGGAACTGAGACCTGTCACTCAAACTACCAGCCACTGGCTTGAGTCCTGCTTAATGCAGATGACAGGGGACAGACACATGACACCTCTGTGATTAAAGAAAGCGTGACACCACTGGTTAAAAAAGAAGCCCTGCTGGAACTCTACTCAATGTTGTCTGGTAGCCTGGATGGGAGGAGAGCTTGGGGGAGAAAGGATATACGTACATGTATGGCTAAATCACTTTTCTGTCCACCTGAAACAATCACAACACTGTTAATCGGCTATACCCCAACACAAAATAAAAAGGCTTTTGTTTTTTAAAAAAGAAGAAGCTCTACTGAGACTCACTGTGGGATGTAATGTTAGGAGACCAGTAAAAGGCCACCTCCTCTACTCCGAGAATTTCCCTCTCAGCCTCTGTTGTTCAGTTCAGTCACTTAGTCATGTCTGACTCCTTGCGACCTCATGGACTGCAGCATGCCAGGCTTCCCTGTCCATCACCAACTCCCGGAGCTTACTCCAGCTCATGTCCATCGATTTGGTGATACCATCCACCCATCTCATCCTCTGTCGTCCCCTTCTCCTCCCACCTTCAATCTTTCCTAGCATCAGGGTCTTTACCAATGATTCAGTTCTTCACATCAGGTGGCCAAAGTATTGGAGCTTCAGCTTCAGCTTCAGTCCTTCCAGTGAATATTCAGGACTGATCTCCTCTAGAATGGACTGGTTGGGTTTCCTTGCAGTCCTAGGGGCTCTCAAGAGTCTTCTCCAACACCACAGTTCAAAAACATCAATTCTTCAGTGCTCAGCTTTCTTCACAGTCCAACTCTCACATCCATACATGACCACAGGAAAAACCATAGCCTTGACTAGATGGACCTTTGTTGAAAAAGTAATGTCTCTGCTTTTGAATATGCTATCTAGGTTGGTCATAACTTTCCTTCCAGGGAGTAAGCCTCTTTTAATTTCATGGCTGCAGTCACCATCTGCAGTGATTCTGGAGCCCCCCAAAATAAAGTCTCTCACTGTTTCCATTGTTTCCTCATCTATTTGCCATGAACTGATGGGACCGGGTGCCATGATCTTAGTTTTCTGAATGTTTATTTTTAAGCCTACTTTTTCACTCTCCTCTTTCACTTTCATAAAAAGGCTCTTTAGTTCTTCTTCACTTTCTGTAGTAAGGGTGGTGCCATCTGCACATCTGAGGCTATTGATATTTCTCCTGGCAATCTTGATTCCGGCTTGCACTTCCTCCAGCCCAATTTTGCATGATGTGCTCTGCATATAAGTTAAATAAGCAGGGTGACAGTATACAGCCTTGACATACTCCTTTCCCAATTTGGAACCAGTCTGTTGTTCCACGTCCAGTTCTAACTGTTGTTCCTTTACCTGCATACAGGTTTCTCAGAAGGCAGGTGAGGTGGTCTAGTATTCCCATCTCTTTAAGGATTTTCCACACTTTGTTGTGATCTACACAGTCAAAGGCTTTGGTGTAGTCAAGCAGAAGTAGATGTTTTTCTGGAACTCTCTTGCTTTTACAATGATCCAACAGATGTTGGGAACTGAGCCAGGCATCATGGAACGTGAAGTCAAGTGGACCTTAGGAAGCATCACTACAAAGCTAGTGGAGGTGATGGAATTCCAATTGAGCTATTTCAAACCTTAAAAGACAATGCTGTTAATGTGCTGCACTAAATATACCAGTAAATTTGGAAAACTCAGCCCTGGACACAGGACTGGAAAGGATCAGTTTTCATTTCAATCCTAAAGAAAGGCAATGCCAAAGAATGTTCAAACTACCTCACAATTACACACATCTCACACATTAGCAAAGTAATGCTGAAAATTCTCCAAGCCAGTCTTCAACAGTACATGAACTGTGAACTTCCAGATGTTCAACCTGGATTTAGAAAAGGCAGAGGAACCAGAAATCAAATTGCCAACATCCGTTGGATCATAGAAAAAAACCTCTGTTGAGCAGTAAATATAAGTAGGTGTGTTTTACCATATGACCCATTACAAGTCACAGACAATTGTACAACCTAACACACACAAAAAAGGCAATACAAGGAAAGCCAAGCCACTAAATGGCTAGCAAATAATGAATGTTCTTCCTTGAGAATGTGAGTAAAGAAAAGAAAAAAATAACTCTATAATCAGACACAAGTATATGTTTAAACTTATTCTTTAAAATAAAATAACTCTATAATCAGACACAAGTATATGTTTAAACAAGTATATGTTTAAAAGGTCATGTGGAGACTTGGAGTAATAATGGGGTAGTCATTTTCAGCCACTTTCTTACTGACAAGTTGTCTTAGAAAGCTGTATTATAGAGAGAAACCAATCAGCATTTTTAAATGCAACCAGAGAGAGGAAAATGAACAAAAGAGGAAACCCAGTCATTAGGACCTTTTCAGCTAAGCATATACCTTTCTGAAGCAAAGTACAGTTGACTCTTGAAGACCCTGGGGTTAGAGGCACACAGCTGAAAATCTGTGTCTAACTCTACAGTCAGCCTTTTGTACCTATTGTTCTGTGTCCACAGATTCAACCTGCAGAGGACAGTGTGGCACTGTTCTATGCATTTACTAAAAAAAAAAAAAACCTGAATATAAGATAATCCATATAGTTCACAGTTGTGTTGTTCCAGGGTCAAAGTATATAGTTATGTTTCATTTTTATGAAATGCCCATGTCAGCTTTCAAAACTCTCCTTTACTCACACCAGCCTGAATGGAAACAGTTATTCACAAATAAAAAGATTTGCCTATGCTGAATTGCCTTCAGGTGGTAAACACTGGTCTTACTCTGGCCTAAAGCTGCTTCCTGGATATGACAAAATAGACTATTTCCCACACTAAAGCCATGTTCTCCCACCAGCCTGCCCACTAAAGTCCTAACATTACTATCCGCTGAGTCAGTCTTAATTATGTAAATATCTTTCCAGCTTTCCGGATCTATAATTGACAAATAAAATTGCAATATGTTTAAAGTGTACAACATGATGATTTGATGTGTAAACATTATGAAAGGATTCATACCATCTAGCTAATTAACATATCCATCACCTCACATATTTTTTGATGAGAACACATGCTCTACTCTGTTAGCAAAATTCAGTTATACAATACAGGGGTTTTTCCTGATGTTTTCTTATAAATTTATATGTGCCTTGATTTAAGAAAATTTATTTAAATATTATTTATTTAAGCATTGCAACTTGTAATAATTGATGAGGGTAAATTTGCTTTTCTAAATCAGCTCTTCACATTTAGAGCACTCTCCTTTCACAAATAGGCATATATTTCAAATATTAAAAACTGCCCAGAAAAATTTAGTGGGAGAGGAAGAAAAGACAACAGTTCTAACTGAAGAATATCTTAGTGACCCATGAATATCAGTAGGAAAGCAGGATTTTATTTGCATAGATTGCCAGGACATGCCACTTATTAGTGATAGGCAAGCCACAGTGCCTATGACTCCAGAGACTCTGGAATGAGTTTATCTGACTGAAACCTCATTCAAACACAGTCAAGACAATCCCCAGAAAATGATATCACAGCACTGTTCTTTCCAGGAATCAAGTCTTACTGCAAGCTGGTTACATTTGTCTCCTCTTTGCACAACACAGATATCATAATGCTAAGAGCCCTTCCTGGCTGCCTCCACATCTTCAATTTTTTTTTTCCACTTTCAGTTTTGTTTAGATATAATTGAAATAGAGCCCTGTATAATTTTAAGGTATTCAGCATAATGATTTGACTTCATACCATGATGAAGTGGCTACCACTATAAGGTTAGTTAACACCATCATCTCTGAGCTTATACTTCTTACTCTCCCTCACCTATTTCTCTCCTTCCCCACCTCCACTATCCTCTAGCAACCACCTATTTGTTCTCTGTATCTACGATTCTGTTTTCCTTTAGTTATATTTGCTTATTTGTTTTGCTGTTTAGATTTCACATATAAGTGAATCACCTTAATGTACCAATTCTTTCTTTTTACTGAAATGCAACTGGTAGGACCCAAGAGACTCACTTCGAAAAGAAAACTGAATTCTCTACCAGATTCACCAGTGTTTGCTGAGCCAAACTCTCCTTACTACTTCTTTCTTTCTTAGAATTAGAAAGAAAAAATCAAACATCAACTTATTGGAAGACTGGTGTTAACAGTACATTTAGTTACTCATCTATAGGAATTAATAATGGATGTTCAATATAATTAACATATTATTAGTGATTATATTTTTGTTAAATTTCTACATGAGAATTCTAGAAAAAAAAATAATTTAAAAATATTTATTATAGCATAGTGGTTAAGAATGAGTCAGTTGCCTGGGTTTAAATCAGGGCTAAATCACATACCAGTTGTTATTCACAGACATGACATCAACCTTCCAAGGTTTAGTTTCCTTGTCTTTAAAATGGGAATAAAAATAGAAATAACTTCGCAAGATCATTGTATAAGTTAAATGATATAACTCATGTGTGATGATTAATTTTATATGTCAGCATGACTGGGCAATGGTGGTGCTTGGGGTGATACACTATCACCCCAAACCCAGATAAACTATCTGGGTTTATCTGATAAGCCCAGATAGTTTATCAAATGTTATTCTGGGTATATATTTTAGAATGGTTTTGGATGACATTAACGATTGAATCAATGGACTGAGTAAAGCAGATTGCCCTCCCTAATGTAGCCAGGCTTCCCTGGTGGCTCAAAGGTTAAAGCATCTGCCTGGAATGCGGGAGACCCAGGTTCGATCCCTGGGTAGGGAAGATCCCCTGGAGAAGGAAATGGCAACCCACTCCAGTACTCTTGCCTGGAGAATCCCATGGAGGGAGGAGCCTGGTAGGTAGGCTACAGTCCACGGGGTCGCAAAGAGTCAGACACGACTGAGTGACTTCACTCAATGCAGGTGGGACTTATCTGATCAGCTGAAAGCCTCATCCTTCAGAAGACTGACACTCCTCCAAATAAGAGGGAATTCTTATCGTAAAAAAAAAAAAAACCTTATGTATATTTGTTGTTGATTCTGTTTCTCTAGAGAATCCTAACTAGTACAATACATAAAGCATTTAGCACAATGTCAGATTCACAGTAAGCAAGTGATGAAAGTATAGCTATTATTATAAATAACAGACTATACTGGGCAATGGAGAAGGCAATCACTGAGATGACTCAAACATTTGCCTTCAGGAAACTCACAGATTAATAGGAAAGACAGAGTGTGCATACTACTAAAGATTATACTCTTGCTTAAAATCTTTCAAAGGCAATTTATAAGCTACAGGATAAAATGGTCAACTTCTGAGAATGGATTACAAACCCCTTCATTATCTAGTCCTGGCAACACCTTTGCTCGCCCTCTGTATTGAAGTGGTCTCTTCCCATCACACACTGAATTCCCTCTTGCTCCCTCTGCCTCTGATGATGCATCCTCTCTGTACTCCTGAAGAACTATTCATCTATCAAACTGCATCTCATTTCACATTAGCTGTTCCTCTCTATAGCTTCCCTTTAGCAATATATTCCTTCTGCTTTAAAGCATACTTTACAATACACCACCACTGTGGGTTTGCAGATTCTGTAGAGGTCCCAGCATGAGTCTGAATCACAGCCGTCTAGGATGCCGACATATTGAAGAATTCCCGAAGAGCAACCTGAGGACACAGATTAGTGTAAAGAGCCCAGTACTCTCTCGGGAGAGCCTAACCTCACAGAAGATGGAGTCTGCCACACCTGCTTGGCCCATGAACAAAGTCTCAAGCCTGGACAGGGGGGTGCTTGTAAGTAAGTAAATATCAGAAACTGGTGCTCATCTTATTTCTCTTTTGGTAGAAATATTAATTTCATTTTTACTTTCTCAGCGCAGACTTCATTCTTTTAACTTCCTAGAACATAGGACAGAATAAATTTGTATGGCCAATTCAGCCCATGAAAAGTTTAAATTTATTTTCTTGAAACTAGGGTGTGGATGGTTACCTCAGTAGTTGCTGCTGCTGCTGCTAAGTCACTTCAGTTGTGCCCAACTCTGTGCGACCCCATAGACGGCAGCCCACCAGGCTCCCCCGTCCCTGGGATTCTCCAGGCAAGAACATTGGAGTGGGTTGCCATTTCCTTCTCCATGAATGAAAGTGAAAAGTGGAAGTGAAGTCTCTCAGTCGTGTGGATCCATTCACTTTGCAAACCAAAAAAAAAAAAAAAAAAAAACCCTACAGCCTGGATGTATTTAATGTAATATGAAAAAATTTCCATCTAAAATGAAACTGGAGGATATAGAATGGAGACTCTTACTCACTTGCCCTCAGAAGAATGGAATTTAACCGAGTGATTGATTTTCCACAAATGCTTGATTTACAGAAGATGAACATTTATCTCCTGACTAATATCTCTTTCTATCATCAGGTCAGCTAACTTCCTGCCTGAACTCTAGCTGGACTTCAACCTCTTTTCACTCCTTGCCCATAAACACAGCTCATCCCAAACCCTCAACTGACTCACTTATAGCTTACTAGTCCATGTGTTTCCCAAATGGCAACTCCTCTACTATTTCCAAATAACCTCGATTCCTGGTAATCTGAGCTTGTCTCAGTTTACCCCTTATTTAAGTTGACACTGGGCCTTCCCTGATTGCTCAATTGGTTTAAAAAAAAAAAAATCCACCTGCAATGCAAGATACCCCGGTTCGAATCCTGGGTCGGGAAGATCTGCTAGAGAAGGGGTAGGCTACCCACTCCAGTATCCTTGGGCTCCCCTTGCTGCTCAGCTGGTAAAGAATCCACCTGCAATGCGGGAGACCTGGGTTCATCCCATGGACTGTGTAGTCCATGGGGTCACAAAGTTTCAGACACGACTGAGTGCCTTTCACTTTCACATTGACACTAACATGTAGGCAAGGATGCAGAATATGACCCAATAAGAGGGACAGAGCATCCTTTCCGTCAGTAAAACAAAACAACGTGCCCCACTTTGGGGATGTAGCAGAAGCCATGCCTGATGCTTTGCTGTCCCCAGTCTCTTCCCACAGCTTCCCAACCGCCATGGCTGAGGCCATTCGGTCCACTCTGTAGGTTCAGACACACTCAAGAGACAAGAGCCAAATTCTGAGCAGAAACATAATTTTATGTGCTGTGCTGTGCTTAGTCACTGCGGTGTCCAGCTCTTTGTGACCCCATGGCCTGTAGCCCATCAGGCTCCTCTGTCCATGGGGATTCTCCAGGCAAGAATACTGGAGTGGGTTGCCACGCCCTCCTCCAGGGAATCTTTCTAATCCAGGGATCGATCCCAGGCCTCCTGAATTACAGGTGAATTCTTTACCATCTGAGCCACCAGGGAAGCCCAAGAATACTGGAGTGGGTAGCCTATCCATCCCTTCTCCAGGGGATCTTCCTGACCCAGGAATTGAACCGGGGTCTCCTGCATTGCATGCAGATTTTTTACCAGCTGAGCTACCAGGGAAGCCCATACAATCCTTAAAAGCATTCATTCTTATTTTAACTCACTACAAGTTCAATGTGAAAAAAAAAATGGAAATTAACAGACAAGCTCAAAAAATAGTTATCTCTAATTTAATCACTCCGAGCAACAAAGTGATATGGATTTTGTATATATCCTTCCAGTGTTATATATATACACATACACACAGTTTTATTATATCAAAATATTGTTGACTTGCTGTTTTCACTAACTACATAACTTGGATATTCTCTCATATCATTAAACAATCTTCCTCCTTATTTTGATGGCTTTGAAACACTTTATTGAATGGAAGTACTTTAATGCAGTTAACCAATCTCCCTTTTGTTGGATGGCAAGTTCTTTCCACTTTTTTGTTATTCCAAACAAGCACACAATTAATGTTCTTGAGTCATAATGAGTCATAATCCTTCTAAGCCTTAGGTATTTCCTGGCTAAATACTTGGAGGTGGAATTTCTGGATCAAAAGTCATGTACATTCTTAAGAATTTTGGAGCAGATTTATGAATAGTCTCATAGCAGGGTACCTGAGGCAGAGTATATTCCTCTGACAGTACATGAAACTGATTCAGAAGGATTGAAAGAGGCCTAAGCTAATAGAGCAGGAGGGCTTTCCTGGTGGCTGAGTGGTAAAGAATCTGCCTGCCAATATAGAGGACATGGGTTTGATCCCTGGGTGGGGAAGATCCCCTGGAGAGGGAAATGGCAATGCTCTCCAGCATTTTTGCCTGGGAAACCCCATGGACAGAGGAGCCTGCTGGGCTACAGTCTATGGGGGCAAAAGAGTCTGACAGGAATGAGTGACTAAGCAACAGCAAAGCTAATAGAGAGATAACACAGCAGCCAGCTAGCCAGTCACACGTATGATAAATACTTATTGACTGGATGCCCTACACACGTTCAAGGAACAGAGTAGTAAGAAGGACAGATAATCCCTGCCCTCCCTGCACTCACAATCACGCAGTGAAAGAGACCAACGACGACAAAATTGACTCCTGTTGCCTCGATACTGCTTCCACTCTGACAGCATGTCTCATTTTAAGTGTAAGGCTCCTGCTTTGTTGCTGGGACAAGCATGCTGGAGAGTGGGTCTCTTTCTTCCTACATCAGGAGCCATGTCTTGCTCTCAGGAGTTCTCTTGGAGATGCTACAGGATCCCGAACCAGCTGCCAACCCCAATGAGAACACCCCTGCCCCCGTCTATGCAAATTGCCTGTGCCAGACTCCAACTGCACACTACTCCTTTTCTGGGAAAGTAATAAAGATCATGGACACTTTGGGCTTTACTCACTCTGTTCCAGGCCCTATAAGAGGCACTTAATATAAATTACTTCATCTAAACAACAATGCTATGAGACTTACTATTGCTATTTCATTTTATGAATCAGGAACAGGAGATTCAGAGAGTTTTTAACTTGCCTGTTATGAGACAACAGAGCTGGGATCCAGACTGAAGTCTCTCTTACCTGCATTTCTCGGCACTGTTTACCCAGGTCTCTGTCTATGCCCTTCCTTCAATGCCTTGTCCTGCCAGGTGAGACATTCCCTGACCATCTATTTCTAGGTCCATCTCCAAATGCCTATCATACCCAATGGCAGCTGTGGCCTGGCACTCTTCAAACTCTACTCTAAAAATGTATCAGACTTGCCTGGGAAAATGCAGTGATCTCCACTGCTAACAGTTCCCAAGTATGGATCAAAGATAACCTGCTGCAGAAACTAGGGAGGACCTTGTTTAAATGAACAAGCAAAATGCTAGATGTGCACACAATGAAATATTACTCAGCCATGAAAAGGAATATGGTACTAGGACATGATTCAACATGGATGAACCTCAAAGCACTACACACAGTGAAATATGCCAGATGCAACAAGATAAATACTGGATGATTTCCTCTCTATGAAATTTCTAGATCAGCTAGATCCACAGAGACAGAAAGTAAACTGATGATTGCCAAAGGCTGGGGAGGACTGGGGCCTGGGGGTGAGCGCTTAGTGGATGTGGGATCTCCTTGGCGGTGAGGAAAATGTTTTAGAACTACACAGAGGTAATAGTTGCACAAAATTATGAGTGTACTAAATGGCACCACATTGTTCACCTTAGGATGGTTAAATTTATGCCATCTGACATTTACTTCAATTTAAAAAGAAGGAGGGGCATGACAACCTGCTAAATCTAAATATTTGGCCCCAGAAATGTCCTTTTATACAAGCTCCCACGTGATACTGGTGCACACTGCCATTTGGAAAACATTGGCTACATAGGACAGTCCTCCCAAAGAAGCCCCAAATTAAGTTTTTTTCAAAGCTTGGTTTTAAGAAAATGAATCCTCAAGCAAAAGCTAACCAGCACATAAAGCTCGAAAGTGAGGGGGCATCAGTGATCTGCCTGATGCCATTATTTCCAGTTAGCAAGGAATTCAAAGCATTTCCCCAGACCATGTACATATGTCCAGTCCAGTCCCCGAGGTGGGTGAAATGAGGACATAAAGCAGGGTTCAAGGAAGGAAGGGTGACACATGTGAAGAAGGAGAGACATGAAGCCACAGCGATGGGCTCTTGGCTAATCAACCTGACCAGGCAAAGTAATGGCATCGCTCCTGCATAATCCTGAATGAAAGCAAATGGAATCAGTGAGCTGAAAAGCATGGATTCAATAACGCTATTAAGTCAAGGCAATTCCTTTTGAGGCAAATTAATTCCTCTGTGGCTGTCTCCTGTTGCTCCCAGGATGCAATACTCTCTTGGCAAGGGCTTTGGGAGGCATTGCTCCCAACAAAGGTTTTGTCATCATTTGTCTCCTGCCACTCAATATATCCCAGTGGAAGGGGTCTTCTTGGCTTTGGCTGTCTTCCATCAGCACATTGTTCTTGCTTCAGCCCCTAAGTCAATTGCTCTTTGTTTCAAGGGAAACCACTTAATCTCATCTGCTAACACCTAACAAGGGGCCAGGTCTCTTGATGGTTAATACTGCTGTTGGCACCCTTTCCAAGGAAATATATCATTACCATGCGTTCCTTTGCTCATGAACACAGTAAGGAGACTTACTGCGTGACTGGTGTTGCATTAAGGATATAAAACGCATTTGTCTTATTAATAGGGCCTGCAATGACCCTATGAGATAGGCACTACTGAGTCCACTGAGTGGATGAAGGAACCAAGTCTTGAATGGCTTAGTAGCTGTTCAGTGTCTCAAGTCTCCAAAACCTCCCTCAGGACTACCATGTCACACAGTCTCCACATACTTCTTCAAAGGAAAGCCTCCAACATTCCAGGACGCGACTGAGTTCCACCCCACCTGGCACCCGCCAGAGTCAGAGAGGATGCCTGAGAGCATGAGCCACCTGAGGAGGAGTGAATGTCCTCCTGAACACAAAATCTACGTTCTGAGGGACACCCACCAGCAGACGTCCCCAGCTCCCTGCTCTCTTACCGGCAGAAATTCTCATTAGTGCTGACCAGGCAGGAGAGAGGAGGGAGGTATTTCAGGTGAGCGGGTATTAAGGATGAGTAACCTAGATTGGCTGCAAGGAGAACCCTCATGCAATACACAGAGGGTAAACTCAAGCCACTGCTTTGGAGTTGAACAAGCTGGGACCTAATTCCCAGCTCTGCCTTTCATTTATATGACCTCCGGCAGTTCTGGCCTTGCGGAGAATCCACATTCCCACCTGTAAATTGAAGATGTGCATCTCACGGGGCGGCTAGGGAGAGTGGAGGGGTATTCCAGCAATAGTATCTAGTGTGTGCCTGCCTCAGAATGAATTCTTAAGTGCTAGCTGCAGGTATCATTACCAAGACCAGACCACTGCCAGGCCTACACCACACCACACCACACACACACACACAGAGCCACACACACACACAGAGCCACACACTCAGCCACACACTCAGCCACACACACACACACACACAGAGCCTTAGGCCTGTCTGGCAAATTTAGAGTCTGGTCTCAAAGACTGTTCTTTCCCACTAACCTGTGTGCCAGTGGCTATTTAAACTCTCTGACCTGAGTTTACTCAGCAAGTAAACAGGTATAACACTATTGTACACCTTCTAGGTTTGCGGTCTAGAATATTAAAACGAAAAAGATTTTAGTGATTTAGTGATAGCCTGGTTCCGTATTTTATAGGTGAAGATCACCCATCGTAGTGCCCTCTTTGCCCAGAGTTTTAGACTCCACTATTTTTCTGCCCCAGCACAGCAAAATATGTTGATTGGGAATTAATGCAGTGTTTTAAAGCTGTGCAGGGCACAAGGCCAGAGCAGAGCAGAGCAGCCAAGACTCCCTGCTCAAGGCACTTGGAGTCTCTAGCCACTAGGGGCCGCTGGTAAGCCATAGAAAGCAGCAAGGATGCCTCCCTGGCAGGATTTCAAAACAGGTTTCTTATTTAAAGGCCGATATCAGCGGATAAGGCAATGGCAGCCCACTCCAGTACTCTTGTCTGGAGAATCCCATGGACGGAGGAGCCTGATAGGCTACATTCCATGGGGTCACTAAGAGTCCGACACCACTGAGTGACTTCATTTCACGCACTGGAGAAGGAAATGGCAACCCACTCCAGTGTTCTTGCCTAGAGAATCCCAGGGACGGGGGAGCTTATTGGGCTGCCGTCTAAGGGGTCGCACAGAGTCGGACAAGACTGAAGTGACTTAGCAGCAGCAGCATGGACTATCAGAAAATGGCAACCCACTTCAGTATTCTTGTCTGAAAAATCCCATAGACAGAGGAGCCTGGTGAGCTACAGTCCAAAGGGCCACAAAGAGTCAGACATGACTGAGCAACTGAGCACTCCCACACACACATGGACTATCAGAACTCCAGCTCAGAGTCCCCGCTTTATTTTCTAGAAGGGAGTTAACCCGTTTCCCCTGGAGGTGGAAGGAAAAGAAGACGGGCTGTAGCCTGCTGCCACCTAGTCTCTGAGCCACAAGGGTAGAAGAAGAGAAAATATCTGTGCGACAAAACTGTGAAGATCCTCCACCTGCAAGAGCTGCCCCAGTGCCTAGTGACTGAGGAGCTTCCCAGATGGCACAGTGGTAAAGAATCTGCCAATGCGGGAGATGCAGGTTTGATCCCTGAGTCAGGAAGATCCCTGGAGAAGGAAAGGGCAGCCCACTCCAGTGTTCTTGCCTGGAGAATCCCACGTGGACAGAGGAGCCTGACGGGCCATAGCCCATGGTGCTGCAAAGAGTCACATGTGACTGACCGTGCACACCCTGACTGAGATCCCTTTAAGTCTTACAATCACTGTAAACTTCCAAAGCCCACAGATAATTGTAGATATTCAGGGAAGGGGGCATGTGTCAGGATACTAGTAAATGCTGTTACACACGGGGTGGGGGAGAAATCCATGCACAAAGAAAAGTGTGTAAACCTAGAGTTCCCAGATACAGGTTTGAATTCTAGCTTAGCCAGATATTAGCTGTGAAGACTTGGGTAAGTTACTTAATATCTCTGAACTTCAGTTTCCTTTGAAACTCCGACTTCACCAGCTTTATATGTGGGCTGAATTGAATGAGGTAATATATAGAACATTTCAGCCATGTCAAAAGACTAATTTGCATCAGCTGTTATTCCTCTTCGGTCAGATTAAAGTAAGCTGCACTTAGGGTGTGGAAAGCAGGCATGTTGGCAGGGATTAGGGGTTTCGGAAGAGGAATGGGGTGACAGGAGTTAAAAAGTCAGGAGGAAACCAAACTACATGTCTCTCAGTTCACTGCCATCCAAATGAAGCAAGTCAAGAAGCTTCAAGATGTGTGTTCCCATATTGAGAAATCTTTTCCTGTTGTGTTTATAGGCTGCATCATGCAAAGGGCATGAAAAATGACCAGTGGTGTAACTATAGCTCAACTTTATATCCCCAAAGCTAGAAAACATGTAGAGTCCCCTGAAGCAGGATGCTTGAGGCAAAATGAGACTGGAAAAGATATCCATCGTCAGAGGATCAGGAAGAATGATGGAGAAGGCAATGGCACCCCACTCCAGTACTCTTGCCTGGAAAATCCCATGGACGGTGGAGCCCAGTAGGCTGCAGTCCATGGGGTCTCGAAGAGTCGGACACTACCGAACGACTTCACTTTCATTTTTCACTTTCATGCATTGGAGAAGGAAATGGCAACCCACTCCAGTGTTCTTGCCTGGAGAATCCCAGGGATGGCAGAACCTGGTGGGCTGCTGTCTATGGGGTCGCACAGAGTTAGACACAACTGAAGTGACTTAGCAGCAGCAGCAGCAGCAGGAAGAATGAAGGAGACTGTAAGACTGCCCAGTTCTGAATCCCATACTGTGATAAGTGCAAAGTAAATCAGAGCACATCCATAGGAAAAAGAGTGGTTTGGGTGGGGAACACAAACAGTCCCCAGAGATGAGCTGAAGAAATGTGGGGTGATCCTCTAGAAAAAGAGAACCAAAAAAGAAATTGCATTTCTGCTTTATTGACTATGCTAAAGCCTTTGACTGAGTGGATCACAATAAACTGTGGAAAATTCTGAAAGAGATGGGAATACCAGACCACCTGACCTGCCTCTTGAGAAACCTATATGCAGATTAGGAAGCAACAGTTAGTACTGGACATGGAACAACAGACTGGTTCCAAATTAGGAAAGGAGTATGTCAAGGCTGTATATTGCCATCCTGCTTATTTAACTTATATGCAGAGTACATCATGAGAAACACTGGGCTGAAAGAAGCACAAGCTGGAATCAAGATTGCCAGGAGAAATATCAATAATCTCAGATATGCAGATGACACCACCCTTATGGCAGAAAGTGAAGAGGAACTAAAGAGGCTCTTGATGAAAGTGAAAGAGGAGAGTGAAAAAGTTGGCTTAAAGCTCAACATTCAGAAAACGAAGATCATGGCATCCGGTCCCATCACTTCATGGCAAATAGATGGGGAAACAGTGTCAGACTTTATTTTGGGGGGCTCCAAAATCACTGCCGATGGTGATTGCAGCCATGAAATTAAAAGATGCTTACTCCTTGGAAGGAAAGTTATGGCCAACCTAGATAGCATATTCAAAAGCAGAGACATTACTTTGCCAACAAAGGTCCATCTAGTCAAGGCTATGGTTTTTCCTGTGGTCATGTATGGATGTGAGAGTTGGACCATAAAGAAAGCTGAGCCCTGAAGAATTGATGCTTTTGAACTGTGGTGTTGGAGAAGACTCTTGAGAGTCCCTTGGACTGCAAGGAGATCCAACCAGTCCATTCTAAAGGAGATCAGCCCTGGGTGTTCATTGGAAGGACTGATGCTGAAGCTGAAACTCCAATACTTGGGCCACCTCATGCGAAGACTTGACTCATTGGAAAAGACCCTGACGCTGGGAGGGCTTGGGGTAGGAGGAGAAGGGGGCGACAGAAGTTAAGATGGTTGGATGGCATCACCGACTCGATGGACGCAAGTTTGCGTGAGCTCCGGGTTGGTGATGGACAGGGAGGCCTGGCATGCTGCAATTCATGGGGTCGCAAAGAGTCAGACATGACTGAGCGACTGAACTGAACTGAATGTTTGGGGAGCTCAAAGACTGTGGGGAACTAGAAGCAGTCAGCTGATTTATGACATGAACCCAAGAAGATAAACTTAGGATAAAGGAGCATTGGAGAGTCCACAAGTCTGCTAATATTAACTTCACAGTGAGTGTGTGTGTACGCATGTGCTGTACATATTGTGCATCTTTTAGGGGAAAAAGATCTGCAGTTTTCATCAGATTCTCACAACCTCAAATAAGAATCCCTGATATAAATAATAGCAGCTAATATTTATCAGGCAATTACTAAATACCAAGCACTGGGCCAGGCTCTTTATGTTAGTCTTTGAATCCTCACAAGAACCCTCAAGAGGCAGTATAACCAACTATGAATGCAAGCTTTGCAGCCAGCCTGCCTCTGTTTATATCCCTATTCTACCAGTTGCTAGCTACCTAATCTTGGACAACTTACTTTCTCAGTTTCCCAATCTGTAAAATGGGGATAATAATGACACCTTCAAAAGTTGTTTATAAGAATCAAGTTAGTTAGTACCTATAAGGCTCTTAGAACAATATGTGGCTGATAATACACTTTATAACTGTTAGCTATTCTGTGGCATGCTGGTTAAAATTTTTTAAAACAGTTCTTGAAGAAAATAAAGCTGTGATTGCAATAGTATTTGACAATTTTTGTGTATAAGTACTCCCATCTCGGCCAATTTCAAGCTTTTCATGAAACGATACAAGCCAGCTCCAGCACATCATGATATTAAAGTTCTCTCTCTCCCTCTACATCTTTCTCTTTACCTCTCTCTCTCTCTCTCTCACTGATTGGAGATAGCTAACAGATAGCTTCCTAATTCCCTGAAGGTGTGGAGTTTATGAAGAATAGGGAGAAGAAAAGTTCATGTTCTGTTGCAGGCAACAAGTTAGATAAAGGGAGTTCAAGGGAAGCTGGCAAGAGAATAGAATCCGTTTGGGTCAAAGACTGTTTCTGCAATTGGTGCACTTTGATCTTCCTTGCTGTAAGGAACAAATCCACAGCTACCACGTATCGAGGGTTCATTAAATGCAAGGTGCTTTCCCTTCAGTCTTCTATTTGTTCGTCACAACAGCCCTGATGTTGGTGGTCCTTGCCCCACGTTCACAGAGGATGGAAAGGGCGCTCTTTGTTGTTGTTGTTCAGTGGCTAAGTCATGTCCAACTCTAAGACAATAAGAAATCTGTCCAAAGGTGTGCAGCAGGAGGGGTAAGAGCTGAGAGCGGAGCCCAGGCTATGAGACGCTAACGTCCTCACTTTGCCCACTTTCCTGTGCTGCTGCTCAGGAAAGAGCACTTGCTAAGGGTGGAAAGAGACATGCATGAAGCTCCCTGGGTAAATTCTAAAGAGGGAGGCTCAACTTTCATCATCTTTCCATTGGCCCACTCTGGAAAGCCCCTTTGCAGATGAATTTTTCAAGCTCCTCCCTGAACAGAAGGCTCCCTCAGCCACCCACATCTCCAGGACGTTCCTTTTGCTGTTGCCGCTGTGGGCTCACTCTCTCATGGTGGTGCTCTGGAACTGTTCCTGGCCCTTATCCATGAGGGTTCTTCGAGTACGTTCAAGTGCCCAACCTGAAGCCATTTTGGGAGACAGCAGCCATGGAGCTGAAGTCACATGACCCACAAAGACATGCAGAACGCTAGGCCTCCAGGACCCCTGACGGATATTTTTATTCCTCTAAAGAAGCGACGCAGGATATGATCAGGACGACAGCTTCAGGAATTCGAGTCTTCAGTTCCAATCATGGCCATGTCATTTGATAATGATGTGACTTTGGGTGGTTGATTACATCATCTCTTTGTGCCTCAGTTTCCTCATTTATAAAATGGAGATGAGCATTTCAAAGCACTGTTGTCGGGATTCCGTAAGATAATATTGAAAAGTGTTTTCAAGGGGGCTTAAAGTTATATTGTGAACATATTCATACACTCAATAAATATTAACTATTAGAGCCTGTCCATAGATCCATCTTCCAAACACAATGTAGGAAAACTTATTGGCCCCACCTCTCCCATCCTGGAACTCTGGTTCTAAGACTCCTTGACTTGCTTTAATTATCCCCAAACAGTGGTTCACAATCCTTTGAAAAGTTGCTTATGTATCCTCTTTCCAGTATAATACACATATGCAAATTTTACACATATTTTCTGAAGAATACGCTGACCTCCCAAAGCCCATCTTCAGCCATGTCCACCAGGTTAAAATTGTCTGCCTTCCATTTAAATTTGTCCATCCTTAATTTGGCTCTCAGATCCTTGCTTCTACTTGCTCCTTTTCTATCCCCCTCTGTTTTCTCTGATCCTTTTCACATGTAAGGGTTTTGCAGCCTCTCCTTCTTGCCTGCCTCCAATCCCTTATTAATATAGCTCTGATACCCAAATAAATCGGGTTGATTATATCCTTTGCAGCCAACGATGGAGAAGCTCTATACAGTCAGTAAAAACAAGACTGGGAGCTGACTGTGGCTCAGATCATGAATTCCTTATTATAAAATTCAGACTTAAATTGAAGAAAATAGGGAAAACCACTAGACCATTCAGATATGACCTAAACCAAATCCCTTATGATTATACAGTGGAAAGTGACAAACAGATTCAAGGGATTAGACTTGACAGACAGAAGAAGAACTTGACAGACAGCCTGAAGAACTGTGGATGGAGGTTCACGACATTTTGTAGGAGGCAGTGATCAAGCCATCTCCAAGAAGAAGAAATGCAAAAAGGCAAAACAGTTATCTGAGGAGGCCTTAAAAATAGCTTAGAAAAGAAGAGAAGGTAAAGGCAAAGGAGAAAAGGAAAGATATTCCAATTTGAATGCAGAGTTCCAAAGAATAGCAAGGGGAGATAAGAAAGCCTTCCTCAGTGATCAATGCAAAGAAATAGAGAAAAACAATAGAATGGGAAAGACTAGAAACCTCTTCAAGAAAATTAGAGATACCAAGGGAACATTTCATGCAAAAATGAGCACAATAAAGGACAGAAATGGTATGGACCTAACAGAAGCAGAAGATATTAAGAAGAGGTGGCAGGAATACACAGAAAAACTATGCAAAAAAGATCTTAATGACCCAGATAACCATGATGGTGTGATCACTCACCTAGAGCCAGACATCCTGGAATGTGAAGTCAAGTGGGCCTTAGGAAGCATCACTACAAACAAAGCTAGTGGAGGTGATGGAATTCCAGTTGAACTATTTTAAATCCTAAAAGATGATGCTGTGAAAGTGCTGCACTCAATATGCCAGCAAATTTGGAAATCTCAGCAGTGGTCACAGGGCTGGAAAAGGTCAGATTTCATTCAATCCCAAAGAAAGGCAATGCCAGAGAATGTTCAAACTACCACACAATTGCCACACTCATCTCACATGCTAGCAAAACAATTCTCAAAATTCTCCAAGCCAGGCTTCAGTAGCATGTGAACCGTGAACTTCCAGATGTTCAAGCTGGATTTAGAAAAGGCAGAGGAACCAGAGATCAAATTGCCAACATCCGTTGGATCATAAAAAAAGCAAGAGAGCTCCTTAAGAACATCTATTTTTGTTTTATTGACTACACCAAAACCTTTCACTATGTGGATCACAACAAACTGTGGAAGATTCTTCAAGAGATGGGAATACCAGATCACCTTACCTGCCTCCTAAGAAATCTGTATGCAGGTCAAGAAGCGACATTTAGAATGGAACATGAAACAATAGACTGGTTCAAAATCAGGAAAGGAGTACGTTAAGGTTGTATATTGTCACCTTGCTTATTTAAATTATATACAGAGTACATCATGTGAAATGACAGGCTGGATGAAACACAAGTTGGAATCATGATTGCCAGGAGAAATGACAATAACCTCAGATATGCAGATGACCTTACCCTTAATGGCAGAAAATGGAGAAGAACTAAAGAGCCTCTTGATGAAAGTGAAAGAGTGAAACTCAACATTCAGAAAACAGACCATGGCATCTGGTTTCATCACTTCATGGCAAATAGATGGGGAAACAATGGAAACAGTGAGGAATCTTAGTTTCTGTGGCTCTAAAATCACTGCAGATGGTGACTGCAGCCATGAAATTAGAAGATGCTTGCTCCTTGGAAGAAGAGCTATGATCATCCTAGACAGCATATTAAAAAGCAAAGACATTACTTTACCAACAAAAGTCCATCTAGTCAAAGCTATGATTTTTTTCCAGTAGTCATGTATGGATGTAAGAGGTGGACTATAAAGAAAGCTGAGCACAGAAGAATTGATGCTTTTGAACTGTGGTGTTGGAGAAGACTCTTGAGAGTCCCTTGGACAGCAAGGAGATCCAACCAGTCAATCCTAAAGGAAATCAGTCCTGATTATTCATTTGAAGGACTGATGCTGAAGCTCCAATACTTTGGCCACCTGATGCAAAGAACTGACTCATTGGAGAAAACCCTGATGTTGAGAAAGATTGAAGGCAGGAGGAGAAGGGGATGACAGAGGATGAGATGATTGGATGGCAACATCAACTTGATGGACATGAGTTTGGGCAAGCTCCGGGAGTTGGTGATGGACAAGGAAGCCTGGCGTGCTGCAGTCCATGGGGTTGCAAAGAGTCGGACACAAATGAGGGACTGAACTGACCTGACATCCAAATGCAACATCCATAACCACTGAGAATCAAAAAAATTTGGTCCATACTTTCAAGTATATGTTGACAAGGCTAGAGGGAATTATCATACTGTACACAGAAGATTCTGAATTATCTTCCTTTTAACACCTACTGTTTGTTAGACTCCAGTGTATATGCCACCATACCCAGTTTTGTCATTTTTGAAAACATCTCTCAGCCCATAATAACACTTTCAGTATTATGAGGCAAGTTGAACAATCTTGATACTTTAGCAACTTGTCTGCCATGAAAGCTAAGTCCAAAACAGACGTCTTCCAAAGGCAACACTTCACTGGGATCTAGACTGAAATTCAGCAGGTCCCAGAGATAGTACACTCTCGCTAGAAATAGATAGCATGTTTAATGAGTAGAAAGGTCATATCCTTTTTCACATTACGCAGACCTGTATGTATCATCATATGAGTGACCATCAGCAAATTCTTCTGAGCCTTGCCTTATTTATCTGTAAAACGGAGGTAGGAAAAGGAGTGAAGGTGGTGGTGAGCGCTGGATAAGAAAGCCTGCATATCAGTCAGCAGTCATCCATCAATTTAATACCCATTTATGGAGAACTTGCTATGAGCTGGTTGGCCATTATGGTGAGTCTGAGAATGTGACTCTGAGCAAGACAGAATGTCTCTCTCAAGTTGCTCCCAGTCCTTTTTGGAAAACAGATCTTGCCAACTCTGTGCTAGAAGAATGAACAGGATGCTCTAGAAACCTAGAGAATGGTCACATAAAAATGCTTAGCATATAGCCTATGCTGAGCAAACATGACTTTGTTTCCTCTCTCAGCTGACAGTTAGACTCTCCAGTAACCAACTGAATGATCTTTTTACAGATGATGCCCCAGAAGAGAAGTTCCTGGTATTGCCTGTCTTCTCAGACACAAACGGCTGCCATCTCCCATTATCCACCCAAAGTGCAAGCAGGGGAGAAATCCCCAAAGCTTCATTAGGCAGAGGACAGAGAGCCATTTAGACCCAGTGAGTTGAGCCCAAGTGCTCACTGCATTCGTTATTGCACGGACTGTTCTCATCTTGTGGCCAGGAGAGCAATAAGAGAGAAAGCAGACAGGAAAATTAATCAGGATCCAGAGAATTTTAATAAAATGTTATTAGAACTCACTGCAAACTGTGGGAAGGAGAGGGAGTGCAGCCTCTGGAGCACCTGCTTCTTTTTTAATTGGATGACTCAGGTCTAGCCAGTCAAAAAACATGCCCCACTGATGGCTAAGCTTGGCTTGTAGGTGGGCTTATTTCACCTGCAGTGGAATAGCATTTCTTAGCTCTTCTTCTTCAGGCCCTACTCTGCCCAAAACCTGTCCCATTTTTATTAGTAACCCCTGCCCTCCATTCCAGAGGCCCCCACTTATAGTGTATCCATGGCCCTTTCTGGGGCAGTCAAGTACCCAGTATTAGAAGTGAAAGAACCTGGCTTTTTTTTTAAAATTATAGGTTAACTGTTTTGCAGTATTTTGTAGGTATCTACTGTGGAACAATGTGAATAATTAAAGAACTCAGCTTTTGGTCCTAGCATCTGCTTCTAACTCACCACAGAACCATGATCAAATTTACCCCTCACTAAGCCTCAGTTTTCTCATCTGTAAATGGGGGGCATTGGAATAAACCTTCTGTTGTCTTTCCACAGTTCTTTGATTCTAAGATGTATATATACATACCCTGTGACTTGCAATAAAAGGGTTTTAGTAACAGTTGTACCTCTAGCTGATATTAGAGGATAGAATGATCTTGCTTTATTCTTTCCTGCTCCTAGTGAAAATTCAGACTTGAATAAAGTTGGATTCTTTGCCTGCTTAATATGAACTAGCTTTCTTTTTCTATCTTCCTATTCATCCTTCCACTGCATTCAATGATTTTAGCACTTCAGCCTTCCCTCACTTGTGTTGCTGGGCCAGTTCCTTTCATGCTCTGGAGTGCTTTCTTCTTTAAAAACCTGGCTCATTTGTTGGGTTGCCCCAAAATTATTTGGGTTTTTCATGACATCTTATGGAAAAACCCAAAGAAACTTTTCAGTCAACCCAATATTATCTTCCTTGACCTTCTCAATATTTCCCATCTTATTTATAAGGAAACTGAGCCTGAGAAAATTTAACTGAATTGCTAACATTATGCATCAATTAAGTTATAGTCTAAACTGAGACTCCATCTTCCAACCACTGCTCTTTCCACTGTATTAGCATACTCTGCTTAAACAACTCTGACAACCTTCCAAAACTAACTTTCTGATAATCTAGGAGAGTAACAGCGTGATGTTAATTCAAAAATTACTAATGAATACAGACTTAAAAATAATTGAGAAATAGATGAAAGTATAAGAAGGCCAAAGGCTCGATACGGAAAGAAAAGAAAGAATAATTTTTTGGCATCACCAAAGAAAATAATACCAACTATAATGAAGGTGGATCAGCTTGTCAGCACTAGGAAAAGATATTGCAAACACAGCTTTGAGATTAAATTTTTTAGAAAGAGCCACGTAAGGATTTTTTTTCCTTTTCTTTTAGTTTTTTATTTGCTTTTTTATTAATATTCTGCATTTCATAGTTACGAAAAAACGGTCTACAGCATAGTGAAAATAAATTGTTAAGGTCAGCATTTTCTCTTCACAGCTGGATCCCAGGCTGATAATGTTTTTCTCTCATAAAACCATAATCCCATAAAATTTAAGGTTATTAAGTTGCAGGTGAATAATTCATGAGGCAATTATGAAACATTTATGATGGAATATTATGAGCTTCCACATAAAAGAAAACATTTGGGGTCGCCGAACTGACAAAATTTGGTCACTATGCTTAGATCTCTCGAGGGATGTACATGGGCATTCTCTGCTGCCTTGGGTTCAGAGATGGGCTAACATCCCTCCAAGAGGTGTCTGGAACATATCCCAACAACACAGATGGCTGGCGTCACAATCCACTGCAAGAAACCTAAGTACTGGCTGAGGCCAGTAGTAATAGTACAAGGAACAAAACTTTGCGGAGCGCATGCTCTGTGCAAGGCCCCATGAAAACTACTTCACATGTATCGTGTGTGTCAGTCTCATTATGACCCTCTGAAATCAGTATTACCCCTACCATCCACACTACACAGAACAGGAAACTGAGACTCAGCAAGTTTAATAACTTGCCAAAGATCTTATATCCAACAAGAGGCAGAGCCAGGATCCTAACCACGCAGTCTAGCCCTTGAATCTCCACTCTCAAAAAACATAACTCTGTTAAGACTATCAGGCAAGATAATGACTAGAGAAAGACAAATTGTGACATCATTAATGTATCATTTTCACATAGCGTGTCCTGTTCTTCAAAGAACTCCCATATACATTTTTCTATCCTCACAAGGCTTTGTAACATTATTGTTGGATATTGTTGGACAGGTTTTTTTATTTTTAATTTGTTTATTTTTTAATTGAAGGATAATTGCTTTACAGAATTGTGTTGGTTTCTGCTAAATATCAACGTGAATCAGTCATCAGTTCAGTTCAGTCTCTCTGTCGTGTCCTACACTTTGTGACCCCATGAATCACAGCACACCAGGCCTCCCTGTTTATCACCATCTCCTGGAGTTCACTCAAACTCACGTCCATCGAGTCGGTGATGCCATCCAGCCATCTCATCCTCTATCATCCCCTTTTCCTCCTGCCCCCAATCCCTCCCAGCATCAGAGTCTTATACATATGTTGAAAGTGAAGTCGCTCAGTTGTGTCCGACTCTTTGCGATCCCATGGACTATAGCCCACCAGGATCCTCTGTCCATGGGATTCTCCAGGCAAGAATACTGGAGTGGGTTGCCATTTCCTTCTCCAGGGGATCTTCCCAACCCAGGGATCAAACCCAGGTCTCCGGCATTGCAGGCAGACGCTTTACCCTCTGAGCCACCAGGGAAGCCTTATACATATGTTGGACAGCTATTATTGTCTCCATTTTTTCAGATTAATAAACTGAGGTCCTTTGGGTTAGATGACCTTGTCAAGGTCACATAGCAAGTCAGAAGATATATCACAACTAGAACTTCAAGGTTTAATCATAATGACCTCTGGGTTGGGAAGATCCCCTGGAGGAGGGCATGGCAACCCACTCCAGCATTCTTGCCAGGGAGAATCCCCATGGACAGAGGAGTTTGGTGGGCTACAGTCTATAGGATCACAAAGAGTCAGACACAACTGTAATCAACTGTAATGCTTGATTCTTTAGGTCACTCCAAGGTCCTTGTTAAACGAGGACATCAGGGAGGAGAATTTCAACTCAAGGTAGAAATGACAGAAATCCAACTGCGCCCTAAGTCAGCAACTTCTGCCTGCCCATCAATAATGTCAGACTAGTACTTCACTCAAATCAGAGTTCTACATTGAAGGACCAAAGATGAGAGCTCGGTAAGCAACTCTATCACAAAAGACTGTAACATCACTTGAGTATCAATATTCTGCAAATAATATTCAGTTGCCAATATTCTTTAAGCAAAATTTGATTACTCATTCTCTTCAGACAGCATGCTGCTACCAACTTGCTGGCACAGATACTCATTTTTCTGCTTGTTTTCTGCCTAGATGTGAGGACAATTCAGCATCTCCAGATAGCACTGCATCCCCACACGCTAAGTGGAGGAGACTCAACAAAGGAGAGGTTTAGGGCAGAAATCTGCCCAACACATCTTAAACTACATTCATCTTACCTAGATGGTGCACAACAAATATATTTTTAAATGAAACATGCTTGGGGCTGGTGCATGGGGATGACCCACAGAGATGTTATGGGGAAGGAGGTGGGAGGGGGATTCATGTTTGGGAACACATGTAAGAATTAAGGATTTTAAAATTAAAAAAATAAAAAACTGAAAAGAAAAATAAATAAATAAATAAATAAGAAAAAATAAAAAAATAAATGAAACAAAAGAATCTGCTTTCTTTCACATATTTCAAGGTTAAGGAAATATTTGTAATTGTTCACATCTAAAATATTTTGATTTAAAATGGATAACCAACAAGGACTTACTGTATAGCACAGAGAACTCTGCTCAGTGTTATGGGGCAGCTTGGATGGGAGGGGAGCTTGGAGGAGAAAGGATACATGTATATGTATTGCTGAGTCCCTTTGCTGTCCACCTGAAACTATCACATTGTTAATCGGCTATACTCTAACACTAAATAAAAAGTTTAAAAAATATTATTTTGACTTGACATGATAGGAATTGGGGTGATGGGGTTATAAGAGAGGTAAGACCACCTCCACCTCCCTCACAGTCACTGTCTGGTACCAACCACTAAGACAGGACCAGGAAAAGGACCCCCCAAAAATGAAAGCCAGGTGGTCAGCCAGTCCCGAAATTTCCCATGAAGGTTCCCAGCTCTGTACTTTTCCACCCGCCTCCAACCCCACGTGGAGACATTGCAATTCCCAACACACACAGACCGCAGGAGGTAGCATATAGATCCCAAGCAGGTGAGCTTGCATCAGAGAGCTCAAGCAGTAAAGCTCCAGTTACACATAAACACCTGCAGCAGGCGGCGCAAGGGTCTGATTATCCAGCCAGCATTTCTGAAGGATTAAGGGGACTCTCTCATGGGGATAGCAGAATTTTAATTGAAATTCAAGTTGCTATACTTGCATCTCTAGAGAGATCCTGGGCCTTCAGGGTTCCCAAAGGGTGAGCTCTATCACTCTAAGAATCCAGCTCATCTTAACAGTTATGAGCACAAGGGTATTGCAAGCATACCGTCTTCTTTTATATCCCGCAACCCCCCTGTACCTAACTGGGGATCCAGAGAGTGGAATCTCACATGAGCGTAGAAGTTATAGCACACTCTCCTCATTTGCTTCTGATTTTCAATTACGTTGGCATAATGTACTTAAAATCTGTCTTTTATTTGGAAAGATAAACACAGCAGTTTGGTAATTTCATTGCTGTGTCAATTTGCAAAGAAAATTCTATTTAAACTCAGTGACTGGCCCACTGCCACCATCCCAGCCAGCGGCAAGCTGTCTAAAGGGACAAGAGAGGTGCCAGCTGAGTCTCCTGGGGGAATGACACAGCTGACAGGAAATCTCCCTTCATCCCCTAGTTGTCCCCTGAGATGTGCCGGGGGTTTTCTCAGTGTCCAAAGCCCATACTTAGAAACAAAGATTGATTTTTTTTCTTATTTTTTTTTCCAGCTGGTTTGCATGTAACTAACAATATCACTTAGATATCTATGATACATCTGGCAGTAAGCTAAGCATTTTTTACACACTCTGATACTCATGACCATCCTTTGAAAGAGCTATTGCTATCCTTCATGGAATGGGTAAGAAAACAAAACTTAGAAAAATGGCATGAACAGATTCTCACATTGTATAGTCCCAATGCAGTTCCAGGTTGTCTGTCCACAGCTCACATATTTAACCACTATTGTAAACTGACTTTTACTCCATTTATCTGGACCACCTCTAGCCTACATGGAAAAAGTACACACTCAGCATAAGCATGTTAAAGAAATGAATAGCTGGATGGCCTTGCACTTACTCCTGAAGTTGGCCATATGTGTTGTACTGGTTAAGCCCTAATCCAGACCACATGCTGACTCCAATCTCAGCTTCAGACTGACCCTACAAGTCTGGTTATGATATACAACCCTGTGATTCCAGGCAGAGGGTGACTCTTCACCACCGTGTATGCATCCTAGCCCGTGACCCTGCCCAGGTGATCTTCTTTAGGCTCTCCAAACTCAAGCTTGCAGAGCTTGAGTTTGCCAGAACAAGAAGCTTGTTTCCCCAGTAAGCTTTCTCCAGTTGACAGAGGAACAGTTGCCTTGTTCTCCAGGGCACTTAGGGTGGACAGTGACTCATTCTGCAGCCAGGGCTGAGTTTTAGGCCATAGCTAGAATCAGAGACCACTCTGGCTGGAGTCAGAGGATCACCCTGAGAGGACAGAAATTCTCTAGATTATAAGGACCTCAAACTCTTAGGTGTTATTTTGCTTTGTATAGGATAAAACAGAACACAGGGAATCAGGGTTGTCATTGGTTCAACTGCAAGAAGTTATGGTAGAAGCAGCACCAATGAGGAGACAAGAAATCTGAGTTCCTATCCTGCATGGGCCACTGACTCCCTTGGGTGGGTCCCTACTGGCTCTCTGCATTAGCACCTCTGTGGGCAGCCACAGGGTCCCCAACTGTAAAATCAGTGGGTTGGATCACAGCAGTGGTTCTTACTCTTGGTCTATATTGGAGTTGCCTGGGGAGCTTTAAGAAACAACACTGGTAGCCTGACCCCAATCCTAAAGATCGTGACATTTGTGTGGGGTAAGCCCTCCACCACTGAGTTTTAAGATATCACCAAAGAATTCTAATGTGCAACAGTCAAGTGTGAAAACCAAAAAAAAAAAAAAAAAAAAAAGGAGATCTGTGGTGGGGGTGGGGGGACTCTTTCAGCCCCAGTATGCCATAATTTTACAATGTAAGACAGCAGTTCTCAAAATTTCATATGCATAAGGATCATCTGGGAAGCCTATTTTAAAAATTTACATTTCTCACTATATATCACTTTTATGTGTACTCTAAAATACGACACAAATAAACATACCTACAAAACAGAAACAGACTCACAGGTATGGAGAGCAGACTTGTGGTCGCTAAGGTGGGGAGGTAGAGGAGGGAAGGACTGAGCGTCTGGGATTAGCAAATGGAAACTAGTACATATAGGATGAATAAACAATAGAGTCTAATGTAGAGCAGTGGAACTATATTCAATTTCCTGTAATAAAGCATTATGAAAAGGAATATGAAAAAGAAAAAAAAACACTGTTAAAAATCAACCTTTAAAACTGAACTATGACAAGAAGCTCTTAATCTGAGGAATTTTCACTATAGAAAATTTCTTAAATTCATTTCAGCATGTATTTATATTTGAAATATGGATTCCATTTGTAATTAAGCCCCATTACAACTAAGTCAAATAAAGATGATCTAAATAATGAAAAAAAAATACATTTCTGGGGCCCATCTGTAGAGATTCCAATTCTGTAGATAGGAGCTGGACCCCAGGAAGCTGCATTTCAAAGCACCCCAGTTCTAAGGAATACACTGTGAGACACACTAGTCTCAACATTAGCTCACAGGCAGGACTTCATTTCTCATTATCATTGTAATCATCAAACAGGCTTTCAGACCCAAAGCTCACAGCTAGGAAGGATAATGGTTAAGGCAGAACTGCCCAACCACCAGAATCAGGCTCATCACTTGGCCTATCAGAGGCCTGACAGATGGCAGGAGGAGGGCCCCTTGGTTTTCAGGAGGAATAACGTGGCGCTGCAGTATGCCACTGCAGAGGCAGAGACAGCCTAAGATTGATGGTCCACGATGCTGCGGAAACCTACCATCACCTGAGCATCTCGTGACATCAGCAGCGATGCCACTGGTCATTATCAAATCACCCAGGGTGCCCAAGATTGATTTACAGCTCTGGAAACGACACCTACCATCACTAGGTGCACAGGCAGAAAACAAGTTCCAAAAGCTGATGGTAATTTAGCATTCATTTGCATTTTTAAATTAGTTAGGCTGTGGACCGTTGCAAAGCAATGACAGAGAATTTTTATAATAATTAGCCTTGTGGGATGGGGTGGTGGGGTGGGGAGAGGGAGGCAGAGAATAGTTCTGCCTCACCATTTCACTAGAAGGAAAAACACCATTCAGCATCTCAGGTCACCAGAGCTGATAATGATTTCCTGGTCCCCACTGACCTTGTGGACCAAGACAGGTTCTCCGGATTCTCAGCTGAACATGCAGGTCCGTATCTGTCCTCCTTTGCTAGGGCTAACCCTCAACTCCCCACTGCTTCTCTTCCTAAGTAGCCCAACTAGCATTTCCTTCTGTTGGCTGAATGCCACTACATACTCTTTTGTTCTCTTTCTTTGTGGCTGAATTCTGCTCCATTCTGTACAAATACTCACTCAATATGTGTCAACAACATGATGTGTCTGCTAAAAATAACTGACATTGAGAGAGAGCTTCCCAATTTGCAAACAACTTTCCCATCCATTATTTCAAATGAGTTTCCCACCATTCTCTGGGAGGGGGAGTAACCAGGGTAGCAGTCATGGTCCCATATTTTATAGACAAGAAAACTGAGGCTTGGTGGGGAGATAGAGTGACTTGCCCAACATCATGCAGCTATTAAACAGCTTTGCCAAGACTGAAATGGGATCTTTGAACTTCAAAATCTATACTAGGTTGTTTCCATCCCGAGATGCATTAGAAGGGGTACAGAGTCCAGGATGAAGAAGGGCAAAGTTCTGCCCTCTGCACAGCTCAGATCATTCAAATGCAGCAAGGGGTACCCTCTCTGAACACTAGGCTTGATGAGGAGTTTTGAGAAGAAAACTGCTACCTGGAAAAGCAAAGGAGATTTTTTAAATGCTGTCATGCAAGGAATGACAGAAACTAGGAACACTGAATCTAGAGAGCACTCAGAAGGCTGATAGAAGCTATCTTCAAGCAACTGAAAGGGATTCATAGGAAAGAAAAGGCATTTGTTCTGCATGGCTACAGAGGAATTTTAAGGAGGCAAATTTCAACCTGTTATGAGAAAATCAGCTGCACGATGGTTAAGGGCTCTGCAATCAAACTGCCTAGGTTCAAATCCAAGCTCCACTACTTCCACATAGGTGATTTGGGCCAAATTTGTCACTTCTATTCAGCAGTCTACTTATTTGTACAAAAGAAGCACTGATGACTACTTTATAGGACTGTTGGTGCCATCAAACAAACTAATGCAAACAAAGCCACCAATGCTTTAAAATATTCATTAGGTAATAGTTATGGTTATAACTTTGTTGTGTACACCAACAAAAGAGTTTTACACTTACTTTACCCAGAAAATCTAATAAGTGGATTTTGGTCATTCATCTATACTCGAAGAATAGTTGTAAAACAGAGTAAGGGAGAAAGCAATGGCACCCCACTCTAGTCCTCTTGCCTGGAAAATCCCATGGAAGGAGGAGCCTGGTGGGCTGCAGTCCATGGGATCGTGAAGAGTCAGACACGACTGAGCAACTTCACTTTCACTTTTCACTTTCATGCATTGGAGAAGGAAATGGCAACCCACTCCAGTGTTCTTGCCTGGAGAATCCCAGGAACGGGGGAGCCTGGTGGGTGCCATCTATGGGGTCGCACAGAGTCGGACACGACTGAAGCGACTTAGCAGCAGTAGCAGCCAAGTAAGGGAAGAGGAAGCAACAAATAATTCTGCTTAGTCACAGGAACCCTTGCATACAATCACCAAACCACTGATTCCTTTCACTAAGGTGGTTTACGGAGACCAAATCAATGAAATAAGTTATGTTGGTTTGAGAGACAGATGCCCCACACTGAGGAGAAACTACTGGCTGCACACTTTGACTTCATTTATACAATGTTGTTTTGGTCTTAGCTATTGTAATAAAATCAGGAAAGCAGAGTAATAGCAAAAATACATGTGCAAAATTTTTCAAAATCTACAGATGAACTATTTCAATTAAGTAAATCAAGTGTGATCACTAGATACAATGTCAATCTATAAAAATCAGTTGGATTTTCATTTATTTGCAACATAGGAACTTACAAAAATAAATTTTTTAAAGTATTTATCACTTGTAATATCATTAAAAACCACCAAATTCCTAGGAATAAATTTTATAAAATATATATAGACCTCTACACTAAAAACTACAGAAAATTATTAAGAAAAACTGAAGAGCTAAGTAAAGATTAGACAGATTAGACACATTAGCATATTGCAAATCTATCAGTTCTCCCCATTTTGATCTACAAATTCAAAATCTCATCAGATTTTATACTGCCAACTGACTGACTATTTCTAAAATTATTATGGGAATTTAAAGTGCCAACAACAGCCAAGGAAACCTTAAAGAAGAAAAACAAAGCTGCAGACATATGCTACCAGATTTCAAGACCTATTATAATGCTGCTGAATATGCATACACACACACACACAGGTACACATATACTATAATTCTGTTTTTCTTTTATCTCTTGTTTTTAGTATATAGGGTTATGCATTCTTTTGTTACATTTATTTCTAGAAATTTGATGGATTTTGACACTATCATAAATAATGTACTCTTGTAATACACATATAAATAGTGATGTCCTTGCAGTTTTTATGCAAGAAAATAGCGAACTAATACTTGACAATGGTGACACTACAGTTTAGTGGGTAAAGAATATTTTAATTTAAAAAAATGTAGATCTACTGGATATCCATATGAAGAAAAATAAATCTTGATCTTTACTGATACCTACCGTACACATACACACACACACACAATCATTGCCAGGTAGATTTAAAATCTATAGTAATAAAAAAGAAATAATAAAGCTTATAGAAAAAAATCTGTAAAAACATCTTTGTAATTTTGAAAATGGCAAAAATTTATTAAACATGATTCATAAAGTACCATGAGGAAAAAAGATGAATTGTAATGTATTAGGTTCAGAAACCTCTGTTCATCAAACAAAATTCTTAAGCAAAAAGGCAATCCAGAGAGTCAGAGACAAAGTTCACAAGATGTAAACCTGACAAAATAGTCACACTTGGAACATAAAAAACTTCTACAAAGAACAGATAATCCCACAAGAAAAAAAAAAAAAAAGACAAGCACATCGCAGAAAAGAGTATCTAAATACCCAATAAATTTATGAAATGGTGCTTTACCTTTTAGTCATTAAGGAAATACCAATTTAAATCACAATGAGGTTTCCCCATATACCCACCAGAATTTCTCCAAAGGAAAAAGAACAACAATAAACACCATCAATAAAAATCCAAGTGTTGACAAGGAGCCTTAGCATAAATTGGAATTCTCAATTAGCCCTGATAGGCCTATATATCAATATAAATACCTGGGGATGATTAGGTAGCCTGTAACCTATGACTCAATTACACACTTAGGCATTAACTCAACGGAAATGCATAAATGTGTTAACCAAAAAGCATGTAACATGATGTTCATAGCAACACTATTCATAATAGCTGCAAAGTACAAGCCACAAATGTCTATAAACAGTATAATTAATAAATCATGTAAAACATGCAAAATGGAAATCAGCAATGAGAATAAACAAACTACCACTACATGAAATGACATGGTTGAATTTCACAAATGTAAGTTGAGGGAAAGTAGCTGACTCATTGGAAAAGACCCTGATGGCAAAGATTGAGGGCAGGAGGAGAAGAGGGCAGAGCTGAGATGGTTGGATGGCATCATTGGCTCAATGGACATGAGTCTGAGCAAACTCTGAGAGATAGTAAAGGACAGTGAAGCCTGGTGTGCTGCAGTCCTTGGGGTTGCAAAGAATAGGACACGACTGAGTCACTGAACAACATCCACAACAAAGTCAGACAAATTAAAGATCAAAAAGAGCTAAAACTGACCTATAACTGTTAGAAATCAGGATAGAAGAGAGAATGAGGAGGGCTTCTGGGGCACTGGCAATTAATGTTCTGTTTCTTGATTTAGTGTCAGTTATCAGTATATGTCTTAATATAAGATATTAAGAAGAGGTGGCAAGAATACACAGAAGAACTGTACAAAAAAGATCTTCACAACCCAGGTAATCACAATGGTGTGATCACTCACCTAGAGCCAGACATCCTGGAATGTGAAGTCAAGTGGGCCTTAAGAAGCATCACTACGACCAAAGCTGATGGAGGTGATGGAACTCCAGTTGAGCTATTTCAAATCCTAAGAGATGATGCTGTGAAAGTGCTGCACTCAATATGCCAGCAAATTTGGAAAACTCAGCAGTGGCCACAGGACTGGAAAAGGTCAGTTTTCATTCCAATCCCAAAGAAAGGCAATGCCAAAGAATGCTCCAACTACCGCACAATTGCACTCATCTCACATGCTAGTAAAGTAATGCTCAAAATTCTCCAAGCCAGGCTTCAGCAATACATGGAACGTGAACTTCCAGATGTTCAAGCTGGATTTAGAAAAGGCAAGGGAACCAGAGATCAAATTGCCAGCATCCGCTGGATCATGGAAAAAGCAAGAGAGTTCTGGAAAAACATCTATTTTTGCTTTATTGACTATGCCAAAGCCTTTGAACTGTGTGGATCACAATAAACTAGAAAATTCTGAAAGAGATGGGAATACCAGATCACCTGACCTGCCTCTTGAGAAACCTATATGCAGGCCAAGAGGCAACAGTTAGAACTGGACAAGGAACAACAGACAGGTTCCAAATTGGAATAGGAGTACATCAAGACTGTATATTGTCACCCTGCTTATTTAATTTATATGCAGAGTACATCATGAGAAATGCTGGGCTGGAAGAAGGACAAGCTGGAATCAAGATTTCCGGAAGAAATATCAATAACCTCAGATATGCAGAGACACCATCCTTATGGCAGAAAGTAAAGAAGAACTGAAGAGCCTCTTGATGAAAGTGAGAAAGGAGAGTAAAAAAGTTGGCTTAAAGTTCAACATTCAGAAAACTAAGATCATGGCATCCAGTTCCATCACTTCATGGCAAATAGATGAGGAAACAGTGGAAATAGCGGCTGACTTTATGTTTCTGGGCTTGAAAATCACTACAGCTGGTGATTGCAGCCATGAAATTAAAAGACGCTTACTCCTTGGAAGGAAAGTTATGATTAATCTAGACAGCATATTAAAAAGCAGAGACATTACTTTGTCAAAACAGGTCTGTCTAGTCAAGGTAATGGTTTTTCCAGTGGTCATGTATGGATGTGAGAGTTGAACTATAAAGAAGGCTGAGTACAGAAGATTGATGCTTTTGAACTGTGGTGTTGGAGAAGACTCTTGAGAGTCCCTTGGACTGAAAGTAGATCCAACCAGTCCATCCTAAAGGAGATCAGTCCCGGGTGTTCATTGGAAGGACTGATGTTGAAGCTGAAACTCTAATACTTTGGCCACCTGATGCAAAGAGCTGACTCATTTGAAAAGACCCTGATGCTGGGAAAGACTGACAGCAGGAGGAGAAGGGGACAACAGAGGATAAGATGGTTGGATGGCATCACCAACTCAGTGGACATGAGTTTGGGTGAGCTCCGGGAGTTGGTGATGGACAGGGAGGCCTGGCGTGCTGCAGTTCATGGGGTCACACAAAGTTGGACATGACTGAGTGACTGAACTGAACTGATAAGCATATGTCAACATTCTAAAAATTCATTAAGCTGTATACTTAGAATACTGATATTTTGCTATGCACATGTAATAATTCCATAAAAATCTCAAAAACAATTTTAAAACATGAAATAAGGGATAACTTTTTGGGCTGGATCACAAGGTACTTCAAGGGGAATAGAGATAAATAAAACAAGAATAATTAGTTAGGTCCACATTTGTATAGCATCTTTTAATTCATGGCTGCAGACACCACCCACAATGATTTGGAGGCCAATAAAAATAGGTCTTTCATTGTTTCCAAAGTAAATTGGAAGTGGTCAAACAGGAGATGGCAAGAGTGAACACAGACATATTAGGAATCAGTGAACTAAAATGGACAGGAATGGGTGAATTTAATTCAGATTACCATTATATCTATTACTGTGGGCAAGAATTACTTAGAAGGAATGGAGTAGTCCTCTTAGTCAACAAGAGTCTGAAATATAGTACTTGGGTGCTATCTCAAAAACGACAGAATGATCTTGGTTTGTTTCCAAGACAAAGCATTCAACATCATAGTAACCCAAGGCTATGCACCCACCCACTAGTGCTGAAGAAGCTGAAGTTGAACAGTTCTATGAACCTACAAGAGTTTCTAGAACAGAAAATAAAACACAAAATGATGTTCTTTTCATCATAGGGGATTGGAATGCAAAAGTAGAAAGTCAAGAGATACCTGGAGTAACAGGCAAGTTTGGCATTAGAGTACAAAATGAAGTGGGGCAAAAGCTAACAGAGCTTTGCCAAGAGAACACCCTGGTCATAGCAAATACTCTTTTCCAACAACACAAGAGACGACTCTACACATGGACATCACCAGATGGTCAATACTGAAATCAGACTGATTATATTCTTGGCAGTCAATGATGGAGAAGCTCCATACAGTCATAAAAACAAGACTGGGAGCTGACTGTGTCTCAGATCATGAACTACGTATTGACAAATTCAGACTTAAATTGAAGAAAGTACGAAAAATCACTAACCATTCAGGTATGACCTAAATCAAATCCCTTATGATTATACAGGATTATACAGTGGAAGTGACAAATAGATTCAAGGGATTAGATTTGATAGATGGAGTGCCTGAAGAACTATGGACAGAGGTTCATAACACTGTCCAGGAGGTGGTGATCACACCATCCTCAAGAAAAAGAAATGCAAAAAGGCAAAATGGTTGTCTGAGGAAGCATTACAAATAGCTGTGAAAAGAAGAGTAGTGAAAGGCAAAGAAGAAAAGGAAAGATATAAGCATCTGAATGCAGAGTTCCAAAGAACAGCAAGATGAGATAAGAAAGCCTTCCTCAGTGATCAATGCAAAGAAATAAAACAAAACAACCAGGTGCGAAGGGCTAGAGATCTCTTCAAGAAAATTAGAGATACCAAGGGAAATTTTCATGCAAAGACAGGCACAATAAAGGACAGAAATGGCATGGATCTAACAGAAGCAGAAGATTAAGAGGAGGTGGCAAGAATACACAGGAGAGCTACACAAAAAAGATCTTCGTCATCCAGATAATCACAATTGTGTGATCACTCACCTAGAGCCAAACATCCTGGAGAGTGAAGTCAAGTGAGCCTTAGGAAGCATCACAATGAACAAAGCTAGTGGAAGTGATGGAATTCTAGCTGAGCTATTTCAAATCCTAAAAGATGATGCTATTAAAATGCTGCATTCAATATGCTAGCAAATGGGGAAAACTCAACAGTGGCCACAGGACTGAAAAAGGTCAATTTTCATTCCAATCCCAAAGAAAGGCAATGCCAAAGAATGCTCAAACTATCATACAGTTGCACTCATTTCACATGCTAGCAAGGTCGTGTTCAAAATCCTTCAAGCTACGCTTCAACAGTATGTGAACCAAGAACTTCCATATGTACAAGCTGGATTTAGAAAAGGCAGAGTAACCAGAGATCAAATTGCCAATATCCGCTGGATCAAAAAAAAAAAAAGCAAGAGAATTCCAAAAGAATACCTACTTCTGCTTTATTGACTTCGCTAAAGCCTTTGACTGTGTGGATCACACCAAACTGGAAAATTCTGAAACAGATGGGAATACCAGACCACCTGACATGCCTCTTAAGAAACCTGTATGCAGATCAGGAAGCAACATGGGACATGGAACAACAGACTGGTTCAAAATTGGGAAACGAGTGTGTCAAAGCTGTATACTGTCATGCTGCTTATTTAAATTATATGCAGAATACATCATGTGAAATGCCAAACTGGCTGAAACACAAGCTGGAATCAAGATTGCTAGGAGAAATATCAATAACCTCAGACATGCAGATGACACCACACTTATGCAGAAAGCAAAGAGGAAGTAAAGAGCCCCTTGATGAAGGTGAAAGAAGAGAGTGAAAAAGCTGGCTTAAAATTACACATTCAAAAAATGAAGATCATGGCATCTGGTTCCATCGCTTCTTGGCAAATAGATGGGGAAACAATGAAACACTGAGAGACTTTATTTTCTTGGGCTCCAAAATCACTGTGTGTGCAGTCATGAAATGTAAAGATGTTTTCTTCTTAGAAGGAAAGTTATGACAAACCTAGACAGCGTATTAAAAAGCAGAGACATCACCTTGCTGACAGAGTTGGACCATAAAGAAGACGGAGTGCTGAAGAGCTGATATTTTTGAACTGTGGTGTTGGAGAAGACTCTTGAGAGTCCCTTGGACTGCAAGGAGATCCAACCAGTCCATCCTAAAGGAAATCAGTCCTGGGTGTTCACTGGAAGGACTGATGCTAAAGCTCCAATACTTTGCCCTCTTGATATGAAGAGGTGACTCATTAGAAAGGACCCCAAAGCTGGAAAAGATTGAAGACAGGAAGAGAACGTAATGACAGAGGACAAGATGGTTGGATGGCATCACCGACTTAATGGACCTGAGTTTGAGTAAGCTCCAGGAGATAGTGAAGGACAGGGAAGCGTGGCCTGCTGCAGTCCAGGGGATCACAAAGAGTAGGACACGACTGAGCAACTGAACAACAACAAATATGAGCAAAGACCTCAATTGCCAGGTATAGACATCTGAACATCTTTCTCTAGACCAGGATGCAGGAAACTTCTTTAGCAAAGGGCTAAATGGTAAATATTTTAGGTTTTGTAGGCCATAAGCTCTCTGTCACAAGCACCCAACCCTAACACTGCAGTGTGAAAGCAGCTGTAGATAACATGAAAATAGATGATCATAACAGTTCTAATAAAACTTTATTTACAAAAACAGAAGGAGGGCCAGGTTGCCCATGGCTGCTCAGGACAGTGATATCCATGGAGTAGTTTTGAGCATTTAGTGCTGTGAACAAGAGTGATGATTCAGGAAAATCATTCTGACAGCAAAGATAGAGTTATCAGGGAGACCACAGCACTCATCCAGAAAGACAAAACTGGGGTAGAAGACTAGGAACACAGGGAAATTCAATAGCTTTTTTCCATTTGATCTTTTTGGAGTCTTCATAGCTGCTATCTCCCTCCCAAAGATGAAATGAGGTGAAAGGTAAAAACCTCACCACCACCTCCACCCCATCACCCCATCCCCAGACATAAGTGACATGATTATGTGGTTGGTCAGAGTCTAGAAAATGAATTAGGCTTTTTATTCTAAAGGTGGTGTTTTCTGAGAGACATACACAGGCTTAATAACACTTCCTGTGGGATCTCTGTCCAACCACCCCCACATCTCAGGATGTTTTCCCTTCCCTTGCTTTGTAGCCCGGCCTTAGCCTCATCTAGCCTGAAACAGCTTAAGGGGACAATGGAAGAGAATGCCATCTTTCCATCTCTCTCTCTCTCTCTCTTTGCTGTCAGCAGATGTACATTTTCATAGCACCATACTGCTGCTGCTGCTGCTGCTGCTGCTGCTAAGTCGCTTCAGTCGTGTCCGACTCTGTGCGACCCCATAGATGGCACCCACCAGGCTCCCCTGTCCCTGGGATTCTCCAGGCAAGAACACTGGAGTGAGTTGCCATTTCCTTCTCCAATGCAGGAAAGTGAAAAGTGAAAGTGAAGTCACTCAGTCATGTCCGACTCTTTGCGACCCCATGGACTGCCATACTGGGAGGGATCTAAATTTGGGAGAAAAGTATGTCATTGAGACTTTACTTGCCCCTTGGACTGCCTCTGGTCTCAAGAGGAGAAAGTTAATACCTGATCCAGGCCATCCTTACTTTGAGCTAATAACAGAGTTATTTTTGCATACATCTCTTTGAGGAAGCACATAAGAAGAATAGCTGGACCAAGGCAGGATTTGTGTACGCCTGGATCCTCTGGCCACATATAATCATAGTCGCCCCCTTGCATGGCACTGCAGTACCCCCATCATCTAACACTACTCTCCAGGCAAGCCAGCTCTCCAGGCAAACAGAAGAGGAATTACCTGACTGAAATTTCTCGAAGGTGGAGAAAATGGATTAGGAAAATGCATCCTTCTGGTTTTTTCTTTCCTTTCCTCTGGAGTCCTTCCAGTCCCCTTTCTTCTTCCCCGCAACCCCACCTCAACCCCCAGCTTGTACCACCGAATGAATGAGACAGAGCAAAAGAGAGAGCAGAGAACCAGCCTCTCCTGGCCTCCGAACTTAATTAAAATTCTCACAGCTCCTGAAAATGAAGCAGGAAAGGCCTGTGGTTTCCCGTCCTAAGCCATTTTCCTGCTGGCACTTCCTCTCCACCCCTCCTTCCTCCAGGCAGAGATTTCACCTTGTTAATCATTCGACCTGCATCAGAAAACATTACCTCCATGACCACAAAATAGCAGCCTCATTACTGGAACCACAGCCCGCGGTCAGATGGATTTCCCCAAAGGCCCCCAAACCTTTCCCATTTTATTACCATGTCACTCCTCATTTTAACACATATTAATCACAAAGATACATTTTTCTTGGGCTATGGATTTAAGTAGCCCTTTCTAAGCACTCGGTAAAGGTTGGTTCAGGGGAGGAGGAAAAAAAGGAATGATTAAATTTGAAAAGTCGAGGTACTAGCCCAATCTGTAGATGCCTAGAGCAGGAATGTTTGGTTTGTCACAGACTTCAAAAATGTGTTAGAGACTGAGTCCTTTTGTCGGTGGGAAGCTGTAAAGCAGACTAAGTAAAGATCTGAAGTTTACATCATCCTGGCATAAACCATGGCTTCACTGCTTACTAGCAAATGATCTCCCTTTTCTGATCCTCAGTTTCCTCACCTGTGTAATGGGAATGGTGGTGGTGGCTTAGTTGCTGAGTCATGTCTACTCTTTGCGACCCCATGGGCTGTCGTCTGCTAGGCTTCTATGTACATGGGGTTCTCCAGGCACCAATACTGGAGTGGGTTGCTATTTCCTTCTCCAAGGGATCTTTCCAACCCAGGGATCAAACCTGGGTCTCCTGAATATTGCAGGTGGATTCTTTACCAGCTGAGCCACCAGGGAAGCCACATAACGGGAATACTTCTTTCCAAGGTGACTGCAGGCTTAAATAACACCGATCCAGGGCCCCGGCCACAGGAAGTGCTCAGTATACTACTATAGCCAGCGTTTTTCTTGTTTTCTCGTGGTTCAAGGAGCCACACTAAGAACTTCATCTCACTTTATAAGAGGCCCACTCTGGCTGCTTTCTTCCTCCCACTTTCCTGAGACTTACAAAGAGGGACTAGTGTTTGTCCTTACACTGTTCATTCTCTGCCATCTTTAAGGGAAAAAGCAAAGAGTCTCCTCTCTTTCAGTGTTTAATAAACTTCTGTCTCTGCTTTTTCTGTTTCAGAAATGGAACCCTTCCATCTTTCTAGGATAGAGAAGATAAATTATTGAGTAGGGTCAGAATGTCTGTGACAAAGAAGAAGATTAAGGTGAGTACCTCTCTCACGCAAAGACAATGTTTTGATGGGTCTTGAGGTCTGCTGCTTGGGTAGTGACCTGGGCTGTTTGGATCCAACCTCGGTCTCCCACACCAGCCCCCCATCCCCTCTTCTGAACCAATAGCCTGCAATGCCAGAGGGTGCAGGCATGGTCTATGACACAAGGGAAAGCTCATTAGATTTTTTGAGGATGAAAACTATTATTGTGGTCGTGCAGGGGCTGAACTTAATTTTACAGCCTAAGTTCAGGATGGGAAGAGGCAGAATAAATACAAGGCTCAGTGTCAGGGGATCTGAATTTGAAGCTGAGGTCTTCCCCCAAATGACTATGGGAAAATGACCAAGTCACACGTTACCTTCCAGCCTCAGGTGTCTTTGATATTAAATTAAGATATTGTGCTGGATGCCCCCAGGGCCCACATTGACCCAAAATTAGTAAGTGTAGACATATTAGAAGGGGAGACCCCCATCCATGTAGGGACAACTCTTTCGTATATTCTTAGCCAGGGATACCCACTGCTCTAACTCTAGCATAGGAAAGGGAAGCTAAATAGATCAGCACTGAATGATACTCAGAATTAAAAGGGGATAAATGAATATCATAAATGTCAGGGCTTGGACTTCGCTGGTGGCCCAGTGGTCAAGAATCTGCCTGTCAATGCAGGGGACATGAGTTCAGTTCCTGGCTGGAGAAGATTCCACATGCTGTGGGGGGACTAAGCCCATGCATGGAACTACTAAAAGCCATGCGCCCTAGAACCCACGCTCCACAGTCAGAGAAGCCACCGCAATGAGAAGCCCGTGCACCGCAGCTAGAGAGTTGCTCCCACGCAGCAACAAAGACCCAGCACAGCCATAAATAAATAAACAAAGGGTTTTGTGAAGCCAGGGAAGAAGGAGGGTCTGGGGTTTTCTATGGAAGCAATTTGTGGTCTTTTTTTCTCCTGCAGCTTTAGAAAGCCTCTGCCCCAGGTTCTTGCCTTTCTTACATGCTTCCATTGAGATCCAAGTTCTGAGGAAGGAGAATAAGGTTGGTCTTAGGCCACCTGTCCTTTCTGTGGTAGGGAACCAGAGGGTCCTGTGATTGGCAACATGCCAAAGCCACACAGTGGGAAAGGAGGGTAGTTCTCCTGAGGTGGACAAAAGGCAGTCCACGTGCATCAGGCTGGAGAAATTCACCTCCCACCACGGAGGCTTGGCCTGTTGGGTTTTGTCTGCCAGTTCATGAAAAAGGAAAAGGATTAGGGTTTGTCCTCTCAAGCCTAAAATAGTGAGGTCATGGCTATGTGGCTTGAGCGGATTTTCCTGGGTGGTTTTTCCAAGTCCGGCATCTACTCTGAGCCAGGCCCTCTGCTTTTGAACTTCTGAAAGACAGGCAATATTAACCCCTTATCTACCAGTGGAAACCAAGCCTCAGAGAGACTAGGTGAGGTTTTCCATGCCACAGAGCAAGTAAGAAGAAAAGTTAGGATTGAACCCACATCTGTTTGGCTACAAAGCCTGACTCTTTTCATGGCACTGCATACTAACAGAGTAAGGAGCAGGCATGCTTTCTAGGCCCCGATGTGGGCTAGTAGTCTGAAGGCTTGCATGAGACTTTTTGTCTGAGGGCTTGCATGAGACTTTTTGCTTTGATCTTTCCGAAGTAGCAGCATTCCCTCCACAGAGAAAAGTTGGGAAACCAAGAAGGAACCTCAAGGAGGCAGAGAAGTGATGAGACTTCACCCTATATAAACACAGTTCATACCTCTGGTTACTTTTACTAAGCTTTGCAACTGCGTGAAAAAAAAGTGAAAATGTTAGCTGCTCAGCCATGTCCAACTCTTTGCTACCCAATGGACGGTAGCCCACCAGGCTCCTCTATCCAGGGGATTCTCCAGGTAAGAATATTGGAGTGGGTTGCCATTCCCTTCTCCAGGGGATCTTCCTGACCCAGTGATCAAACCTGGGTCTCCCGCACTGGCAGGCGGATTCTTTACTGTCTAAGCTACCAGGGAAGCCCACAGTCCTTGATAAATAAGAAGGAAAAAGCAAATATGATTTTTAAACTTCAAATTTGGAGAGGGAGAGAAAATGCACTCCTCTTTCAATGTTCTCCAATGCTTCTACTCCTTAGAATTTATTTATGCTCCATAAAGGAACTGGCTTAAATAATGGGGAAAAAATATAAAACCTAGCTCAAAACAGTCAGAAGTTATGTGTCTCCTTTTGAGATGAGGTTTCTAGATCTGCTTCATCCCTATTAGATGAGAATGAATGACCCCAAGGTTCCCTTTTTCTCAAATAATGAATCTTCCACATGTGACTTTGAATTGAATCTGATTTGTCTTTCATTGATCTTAGCCCGAGAAAACACCACTGCAATGATAGGCCTCTCGTACTTTTGCAACTAGGGGACTAAAGGATCTGAACTTTCTATTTCAGGTAAGAAAACTTAAGACCAGAACATGGAGGTGCTTTCTCAAAGTTAATATCAGGACAGGGCCATGTATTACTTACTATGAAAACACATCCTTTCTCTCTCCTCCAAAAAAAAAAAAAATGCATGTCTATGTGCTCCTTAGAGTCAAGATGATAAATAGATATTTTTCTGCCAACTCTGACCCACTGATGCAGTGACTACCAGAATCACTGAGTAGTGAGAGTTTGGGAAGACATGGTCAGGATTTAGTTCATTGATTGCCAATGTCTGGTTTGGTGATAGGAGTGACAGCATATGTTCTGTATGTGTTGAGTCATACAGCACAATTTTGATTCAAGATAGGTAAGATGAGAGTCTTGAATCTGTTGAGGGGAATAGGAGAGGAAAGAACGGAAAAATACACTTGCTATGTAGTTGACTCTCACCGGGCAAGGCATAGAGCTGATCCTCTTCCCTACAATAATAACTTACCCTACTGTTCCACCTTCCGGTCCTTGTCCTTTGAACCCCTGGGGCTTTGGGGAACTTCTAAAGTCCTAAGAGAGGAGGCACTGTTTGGGGTCTTTCCCTTCTAGCTTGCCATTTACTAGCTCATACCTTAATTATCAAGCAGTATCCTAATTATCGGGCTTCCCTGGTGGCTCAGTGGTAAAGAATCCATCTGCCAATGCAGTAGACACAGTTTCGATCCCTGGGTCAGGAAGATCCCCTAGAGAAGGAAACGGCAACCCACCCCAGTATTCTTGCCTGGGGAATCTCACGGACAGAGGAGCCCAGCAGGCTATAGTCCATGGGGTTGCAAAGAGTGGGACACGACTTAGTGACTGAACGCATACACACACATCCATCTTAGTTATCAGGAACACAGTGATTCTCAATCTTCTTTGCACATTACAGTTACCTGGGGAGCTTTTAGAACCCTCAATGCCCAGCTCACATCTCAACTAAATCAATAGCTGGGGGTAAGGCCCAGGCATCAGTAATTTTAAAGGATCCTCAGGTTATTCTAATGTGCAAAGTTTGTGAATTAGGGAGCTAACGTCTAAGCAATCAAAAACAAAGAAGGTGCCAGAAACACAGAAGTAACAAATGAGTGAATGTAACAGAATTAAAGTTCTGGCTCATACCTCTGTGGAGGTTCACCCAATTCTGACAAAGTCAGATGAAGGGCTCCCATGTGAAGACCTCAAAAAAATCCCTTAAGACAAAGGAAAGGAAGTTGTATTTACAGCAGGAATTCACTGACATATGAGGAACAGTGAATGAAAGTTGCTCAGTCATGTCCGACTCTTCGCGACCCCATGGACTACACAGTCCGTGGAATTCTCCAGGCCAGAATACTGGAGCTGGTAGCCTTTCCCTTCTCCAGGGGATCTTCCCAACCCAGGGATAGAACCCTGGTTTCCCTCATTGCAGACGGATTCTTCACCAGTTGAGCCACAAGGGAAGCCCGATGAGGGGTAGAAGATAATATAAACAGGCTTATTTTTTTTAATTAGTTAATTGTTTTAATTGGAGGCTAATTACAATATTATAGTGGTCTTTGCCATGCATTGACATGAATCAGCCATGGGTGTACATGTGTTCCCCTCCATAAAAATAAAATAAACTGGTTTACACTATTTTAGATAGATCCATGTGTGACAAGTAAGCATATTATTAGAATCATAGAATGTTTAAGTGGGGACAAGCACAAGATATCATCTACTCCATACATAGTATGGATGGGGAAACTGAGACTCAGAACAAAAGGTACTTACAGCCACTCAGTGCCTTAATGGCTGTTTCAGACCTTATGCAAGGTCCTCAAACCCATGGCCCTCTATTGGTGTCCCTGTTCCTCATCGTCTCTCTGCCCTTTTCTTTATAGTCCAACAAGTTCAAAATGGAACTAGTTATTCCTCTACTCCCACCCCATTCACTCCCAACTTCCAGGGGCCTTACACAAAATTATTGTGACCATCCCTCTCCACAGCCAGCCCATCATCAGGTCCTTTAGATTCTATCTCCAAAACAGATAATGAATCTGTCTGTATCTTGCTGTCTTGTCATCACTCCAATTCAAAACCACTCAACTCTTGCTTGTTTCATGGGTACAGTGTCTTGTTTGGGCCCCTGGCTTTCATCTCTGGTCCATTCTTCACATAAGCGACTCGGTTTACCTTCTTAAAATGCAAAGCAGATCACACGGCTTTCAAAGGATTCCTATAGCTCTTATAATTCCAAGTTCTTATTATAGCAGGCACTCTCTGAACACCCTGGGCTCTGTCTCTGCCCAGTCTCAGCTCAGGCCACTCTGCTTCCTCACTAAGCTGTGGCCACCCTGTTTTCTTTAGGATCCTGTAGGGAAAGAGCAAATTAGCCAAGATGGCAGTGGTCAGGCTCTCTTGCCCCACACCCTCTCATGTCTTCAGTTCCTATGGCTCCTTGAGTTTTCTTTCAGCCTCTCAGCTCACACCTTGCCTCACTGAGTTCAGCAAATATTGTGCACAGTGAGGTACAGCAAGACAGTTCCTAACCCCCCTGAATCCTCTCCAGCCTTAGCACTCCATCCATGAAATTTTCTTCTGGAAACTCAGCTCCCTTGATACCCCTGCTCCTCTCACTGGATGTCAGCTCTCAATTTCAAAGTCTGTTCTCTGTCTTCCTTCTGATCACCCTCTCTGCCTGTTATATCCAATCTTGGCTCTTTTTTAATTTCCTTTTGAACATTTGATACAAATTATAATTATTTATGTACTGCTTTGCTTATTAAATTATTTTTCTCTTCCAGTAAAATATAAACTTCATAAAGGAAGAAACACACACACACACACATCTGGCTTGTTTACTGTTCCATTTATTCCTGGCACCCAGCAGAAACCTGTTCATTAAAGAACCCATGAATGAATGAAAGAATGAACTAATTTTAAAAAGTGAACTATATTACTATGACTTAAGCTATCTTCCTGGAGGCTTTAAGGGCCAAGTCAGGACTAGAACTCAGGACTCCTAATGACAAACAAATGATCTCCACTCAGATTATGCCACCTAGTAAAGAGAATCAGCAGAGTGTAGGATAATTGAACAGACTCTCTTAGCAACCTCAAGAAGACAAACTCCTTGCATGACAAAGCTTAGCATCTCTTTTTTATGAACGATGTTACAAACACATTCAGCAGCTCTGACTACAGCTGTGGTTGCAGAAAGCAGCAAGCCAGACATGGGCACGTACTTGGCTCTTGTTCCAGTTCTGGCTCTGCCATTTCCAGTGTGACTTGGAGTCACCAGTGTGACCTGCCTGAGTCTCAGTGTCCCCATCTGTCAATTGGGAATAATACGTCTATTCTGAATGTTACTAGAATAAACGTGAGGAACAAGGGAAAGAGAGTGGGAGGATCAGAAGGCATCACAGTCCTGTCAACAGGCATTCAATATCGTTGCCGTAATGGTTAGCTTTACTATTTACAGAACATTCTGCTTCTCTAAACCCTTTCCTTTGCCCGCCCTCTTCTGCTAGCCTTAGCATTTCTTTTTTGTTCAGCAATAATAATGAGGAGCAAGAGAAGAATTAGGAGGGACAAAAGGAGAAAGAGGAGGAGGAGTAGAACAAGAAGGGGAGAAGCAGCATTTGCTGATCACCTTCTAGATGTCAGACTCCTTGGATAGCAACCCTAATCTTCACCAACTCCTATTTGGAAAGTGCTATTATCATTCCTGTTTTATAGATTCCCAAGGCTCAGAGATAAGTCAAGTTCTCTCAAGCACAGTAAGTAAACAGCAACCTGGGATTCAGATACAGGCCTATGTGACTCCAAAGCCCAGGCTTATTCTGCCACACCACGCTGTCTCCCTGGATTCAGGAAAGAAGTTCTGGGCAGGAGTGAAGAGTAAAAGCAAATCACACCAACACGCAGACTGTGGGCATGTTTATAGCTGCCGGCTGTTCATTACTGTATTTTACTACCAAAGCAGCTGTGAGAAATCAGTTTAGACACATAGATGGGCATGAGAACCACACCTGTTTGCAAATGGTCCACAAACCTGGCCCACTTGTTTATGGAAACTTTAAAAAAAATTGTGGTGAAATGCAGATGACACAAACTTTACCACTGTAACCCTTTCAACCCATTCCAGTATTCTTGCCTGGAGAGTCCCCGTGGACAGAGGAGCCTGGCGGGCTACAGTCCATGGGGTCATAAAGAGTCAGACACGACTGAGCAACTAAGCCCACAGCACAACCCTTTTAAAAGGCACAATTCTGGTGCATTTTTTACACTCACAAAGTTGCACAACCATCACCACCACCTAGTTTGAGAGCAGTTTCATCACCCTCAAAGGAGATCCCATGGTAACCATTAAGTAATTACTCCCCAGGACCTCCCCCCCTCCTCAGCTGCTGGTAACCACTCATTACTTTCCGTCTCTATGGGTTTAGGCAAAGTCTTAGCTTCCTCTTGAATGACATACTTGGACAAGACCCTTGAAAGATGGTGGTTTCAGAAAACAGCAGCTCCCTTTCCACTCAGGGCTCTGCCCCAGTGTTTCCATCAGGTTCCCCAGGGAGCTACCTGCTCATTACCTAATAGAAGAGCACAGGAGCTGGAGATCGCGTGGCTCCCTCCCCCAGGGGAGCAACTGCACCAGCAATTGAAGATGCCTAGGTGATGGACAGGGAGGCCTGGCGTGCTGCGATTCGTGGGGTCGCAAAGAGTCGGACACGACTGAGCGACTGAACTGAACTGATCTGAAGAATATTAATGACCATTAGAAGCTGTTCTGATCTCTGGGGACAAGCTAGCCTTTCCAGGAACAGAGGTGGGCAGGGCTGCAGGGGGATTCAGAAATAAGTGAAGAGTGTGGAGCTGGACGGGCTTGAATCTGAACCCTGGCTCCTCCATATTAGCCATATGACAAGGATCAGGTCACTCTACCTTCTAGGGCCTCTCTTTCCAAAGATGTAAAACTGAGAAGGTGAAACCCACCTTGTTGGGGTAGTGGGGAGGTTAAAAGGGGTTGAATGAGACGCAATACACATCTACTATTTCTTTACTCCTTGGACTCCTACTAACTCAGGCAGAAGTTGTATCTACTACACTGCTACTGCTGCTAAGTCACTTCAGTCGTGTCCGACTCTGTGCGACCCCATAGACGGCAGCCCACCAGGCTCCCCCGTCCCTGGGATTCTCCAGGCAAGAACACTGGAGTGGGTTGCCATTTCCTTCTCCAACGCATGAAAGTGAAAAGTGAAAGGGAAGTCGCTCAGTCATGTCCGACTCTTCGCGCAGGATCTGAATTTTAAACCAAGCAAGAACCTATCTTTACCATGTGGAAAAATAAATAGGCATTATATTACCTTTACTGAAACGAAAGACAGATCAACCTATTTCAACATATTTGATACAGCGGGGAAATCCATTATGGAAAACAAACCATGACCTAGTCATTGTGCCACGTTTAGTTCGAAAGGTGATATGCTAGACACCATTCTGAGTTCTGAGGTTAAATGATTAATAAAACAAAATAGTGTAATCAGACAGCCTTGGCTTCAAATGCTAACTACACTAGCTACATGACATTGACCGAATAACTTCCAGGCTCAATTCACTCTTTTATAAATATAAGAATAGTACTAACTTCATAAGGTTATTTGAGGGTTAAATGAGATAATCTATATAAAGCATTTAGCATGGTATACCAAGTCAGCAGTCAATAAATGTTAGATATTAGAATTATAATTTTTAATAATAAAAAGCAAGCAAAATAACATAAAAAGATGAGTTCTGTTGGATAAAAGCATTGGGAGCCCCCGAGAGAGTCCAGGATTGTTTTGGGGGGAAGTGACATCTTAAAGGATGTATATGAATTAACCAGATGGGAAGGGCAAGGTCATTTTTTCTGTGATGTGTTTTATTAATTTTTTTATTTTTTAATTTATTTTCAGTTCAGTTCAGTTGCTCAGTCGTGTCCGACTCTTTGTGACCCCATGAATCGCAGCACGCCAGGCCTCCCTGTCCATCACCAACTCCCGGAGTTCACCCAAACTCATGTCCATCGAGTCGGTGATGCCATCCAGCCATCTCATCCTCTGTCATCCCCTTCTCCTCCTGCCCCCAATCCCTCCTAGGATCAAGGTCTTTTCCAATGAGTCAACTCTTCGCATGAGGTGGCCAAAGTACTGGAGTCCCAGCTTTAGTATCAGTCCTTCCCATGAATACCCAGGACTGATTGGATAATTGGAGGCTAATTACTTTATAATATTGTAGTGGCTTTTGCCATACATTGCATGAATCAGCCATGGGTGTACATGTGTTCCCCATCCTGAATCCCTCTCCCACCTCCCTCCCCATCCCATCCCTCAGAGTCATCCCAGTGCACCAGCCCTGAGCGCCCTGTCTCATGCATGAACCTGGACTGGCGATCTGTTTCACATTGCGATGCAAGATCATTCTAAGAGAAGTGAACAGCATAAGAAAAGGCAAGGTCAGAGCAACGCACTCACAGTGTTACAGCAGCTGTGAGCAGCTCACTGGGAGGGAAGGGGGGAGGGAAAGACCAGATGAAGACAGCACCGTAGGCCATCCTACAACTTGGTCTATACCCTGAGGGCAGTAAGGAACCACTGAAATGTTTTAAGCACAGTTATCAGAGGCTCCGCTCCGCCTTTGAGAGGCATCCCTCTGGCAGCCGCAAGCAGGATGAATTTCAGCAAAAGAATTCAGGAAGCAGGGACAGCTATCAGGAAGCTGTTGAAATACTTCAAAGGAGAAGATAGCAAACTGAACTAAGACAATAGTAGCAAAAACAAAGAGGATAATAAAATGTGGCGATTGACTGAATTCAGGTTGAAGCAGGGGTTGCCTAGAGGTTTCAAAGTTTGTAGCGGTGGAGGGTCTTTATTCTAACAGGACACGCTTAAGGCAGGCAAGGTCTCCGGAGGGTAAGGAGTTCCCTTTATTTATGGAACAAAGAGTGTGAGGGAATTGACTAACCTGTGATGTGCTGCTCAGACACCCCTCCGAGAATGGAGGTCTAGGCAACTGTGTGCCCGCCTGCAGTGACTGACGGACCGAAGGGCTGCCTCAGGCCAACTGAGGACAGTGCTGAAGGGTCTTCTCCATGCAGAGCTACCCGTGAGGCCTCTGTCCTCCAACCCAACCTGCTGCCCTGCCTCTCCTCTCACAAGAGCGGCTCCTAAGAGCAGCTCGAGTGAACTTCCGGCCTGCCCGTCTCCCCTGGAGTCAGCTTCCTGGGGAACGCAGCCTGCCACAGGTGTGTCCCTTTCACTCCCACAACAGCTCTGGGAAGAGTGGAAGACGAGGAGGAGGATCTCTGTGTAACAGGTGAGGACCTGTTACAAATTGAGCTTGAGAGCGCGTAGGTGGTTAGAGTTGAATCAGATTGAGACACCTCAAGTGTGCTACTCTAGAAGTTTCTCTCCGTGGTACCTCTCAGCAGATTCTTGAGCCCTGCTGCACATGAGCATCATCTTAGGAGTTTTTACTTTAAATATCAGTTCAGTTAAGTTCAGTTCAGTCGCTCAATCGTGTCCGACTCTGCGACCCCATGAATCGCAGCACGCCAGGCCTCCCTGTCCATCACCATCTCCCGGAGTTCACTCAGACTCACGTCCATAGAGTCCGTGATGCCATCCAGCCGTCTCATCCTCTGTTGTTCCCTTCTCCTCCTGCCCCCAATCCCTCCCAGCATCAGAGTCTTTTCCAATGAGTCAACTCTTTGCATGAGGTGGCCAAAGTACTGGAGTTTCAGCTTTAGCATCATTCCTTCCAAAGAAATCCCAGGGCTGATCTCCTTCAGAATGGACTGGTTGGATCTCCTTGCAGTCCAAGGAACTCTCAAGAGTCTTCTCCAACACCACAGTGCAAAAATCAGTCTGTATCAATTCACATTCCCACCAACAGTGCAAAAGCGTTCCCTTTTCTCCACACCCTCTCCAGGATTTATTGTTTGTAGACTTTTTGATGATGGCCATTCTGACTGGTGTGAGGTGATATCTCATTGTAGTTTTGATTTGCATTTCTCTAATAATGAGCAATGTTGAGCATCTTTTCATGTGTTTGTTAGCCATCTGCATGCCTTCTTTGGATAAATGTCTATTTAGGCCTTTTCCCCACTTTTTTATTGGGCTGCTTGTTTTTCTGGTATTGAGTTCTGTGAGCTGCTTGTATCTTTTGGAAATTAATCCTCTGTCAGTTGTTTCATTTGCTATTATTTTCTCCCATTCTGAGGGTTGTCTTTTCACCTTGCTTATAATTTCCTTTGCTGTGCAAAAGCTTTTAAGTTTAATCAGGTCCCACTTGTTTATTTTTATTTCCATTACTCTAGGAGGTGGGTCATAGAGGATCTTGCTTTGATTTATGTCATGAAGTGTCTACCTATGTTTTCCTCTAAGAGTTTTTTTAATTTCTGGTCTTACATTTAGCCCTTTAATCCATTTTACCTTTGTGTGTGGTGTTAGGAAGTGTTCTAATTCCATTCTTTTACATATAGCTGTCCAGGTTCCCGGCACCATTTATTGAAGAGGCTGTCTTTGCCCCGATGAATGGATAAAGAAGTTGTGGTACATATACACAATGGAATACTACTCAGCCGTTAAAAGGAACGCATTTGAGTCAGTTCTAATGAGGTGGGTGAACCTAGAGCCTATTATACAGAATGAAGTAAGTCAGAAAGAGAAATTGTATTCTAACACACATATACGGAATCTGGAAAAATGGTCTTGAAGAATTGATTTACAGGGCAGCAATGGAGAAACAGACATAGAGAATAGACTTATGGACATGGGAAGAGGGAAGGAGAGGGTGAGATGTATGGAAAGAGTAACATGGAAACTTACATTACCATATGTAAAATAGATAGCCAATGGGAATTTGCTGTATGGCTCAGGAAACTCAAACAGGGGCTCTGTATCAACCTAGAGGGGTGGGATGGGGAGGGAGATGGGAAGGAGGTTCAAGAGTGAGGGGATATATGTATACTGATGGCATCCCACTCTAGTACTCTTGCCTGGAAAATCCCATAGATGGAAAAGCCTGGTAGGCTACAGTCCATGGGGTCGCGAAGAGTCGGACATGACTGAGCGACTTCACTTTCACTTTTCACTTTCATGCATTGGAGAAGGAAATGGCAACCCACTCCAGTGTTCTTGCCTGGAGAATTCCAGGGATGGCAGAGCCTGGTGGGCTGCCGTCTGTGGGGTCGCACAGAGTCAGACACGACTGAAGCGACTTAGCAGCAGCAGCATGGCTGATTCATGTCGAGGTTTGACAGACAACAAAATTCTGTAAAGCAATTATCTTCCATTAAAAAATAAATAAATTAAAAAATATATATATCTGTCTGGAACCCAGCACCAGAGATTCTGATTTGGTGGGTCTGGAATGGGGTCCCTGTCAGTTATTAGAAATCTCCTTCCTGGCAAGTGACAAAGCCCAACTTACACCAGCCTTGGCAATAAGAAAAAAGTGTGTTGGGGAATAATTTACAAGGATAGTAGGGTATCTCAATAAGGGTAAAGATGAAATGCAGCTAAGCCTCAGAAATAAGGAACTGAAGTCTCAGTGCAATCAGAAGTTGTATTCTTTTCCTTTTCTCTTTTTCTCCTCATGTGCCTGCTTCAGTTCTGTTCTGCTCCTTCCTTCAGGTATCATGGCATTCATGGCTGAAGACAAAAATGACCACTGGCGGACCCCAAGATTTACATCAGTAAAGATACTCAAAGAATCTAGATTCTCTTACTCAAGACTAGAATCAAATTCTCCATGAGATACTCTGATTAGCCCAAATTTGGGCAGATGCCTACAAGCCCCTGAATCAATTAGTTTATGTCTTAAAGGTGAGGTTATAGTATAATATAATCTTTCTGCAGTGATTTTGATGATGACAAGGGGTAACTCTTTGCAAAGGGATGCTGGGCAGACAATTCCAAAGCTGTTCACTGCATCATCACCTCACGCCAGCCCTTGGCTTCCTTCTGTCTCTTTACCCCCATTTTCTAATCCTAGCATGGACATGATTTGAAATTTTCCCTATTGGTGGTCTAACTTTTATGTGTTCTCAACTTTGAAAAGGCTAGAGAGGAGAGGAAGTCAACTGGAATCAAGAACATACAATCAGGGAAGCCTCTGAGATTAGAGATAGAGGAAAGGCTGAGATCCTCCCCTCAAACCCTGCCATTTTTTGTTTCATTTGGGGAAGCTGACATGCAAAGAGATTCAAGATTTCTCAAGATCACATTTTATGAGATTGCAGAGTTGGACGTGGCACCCAGTTTTCCAGCCTTTCAGTCTAGTGTTCTTTTCTTTACAATCAATAAATGTCTTGAAGCAAGTACCAACCAAAAAGAATTCAAAAATTAAAATCAAACACCTCCAAGATAAAGTAAATCAATGAAATTTGATTTGTACAAATTTTATTTGTACACCACTTTTCTCAATATTTACTTATTCTATAAATCAAGGACAACCCACAACAATCACACTGTCTCTAATGCTCATATGGTTTCAAGGTAGCTACCATGACAAATAATTGTGAAATAAATTATTTTTATCCATGAATGGAAGCAATAGGGGGTTTAGAATTTGTCAAGCAGACCCATAATTAACAGATTGATTGCTTGGGGCTTTAAGAAGGATGATCAGAGGAGGATTGTGGGGCACTACAGGCAAATAGAAAGCTCACTGAGGAGATGGGAGGCTGGGATTCTTGTCCAACTCCACCCCTGGTTCTGAGCCAGATATTCCCCTTCTCTGGGTCCCAGTGGCCCTATATGTAAAAGGAGGAGTTTGAATGAGAAATGCATTTCCCCAACTATGGCAATGCCATCTTGGTGCTTCTTCAAGATGGCATGACTACTTCATCATAACTTATTTAATAATCTGTCTTTACCTCAAGTCTCTTTGCTTAAATTTTAATAAGAAAACCTTATCACTGTTAAAAAACCAGCATCACTTACATCAGTTGAGGATAACTATCTCAGCATATATGTAATTATTCAAATAAACAAAAATGTTCACCTGCATTCCATTAAAAAAAATTCCCTTGTTACTACCACTGGTATATGTACCCTGTGATGGGGATCCCTGGACCAAACAATCTCTAGGGACTTCTTGCTTCAACTTGGGATGCCCCTTAGGAATGGTCAGAGGTCAAATGAGATAGAAGTCAAAGGACCTCACACATAAGAGAATTTTTGGACTTAAAACTCAACATTCAGAAAACTAAGATCATGATATCTGGTCCCATCACTTCATGGAAAGTAAATGGGGAAATAACAGAAACAGTGAGCGACTTTATTATTATTATTTTTTTTTTGGCTCCAAAATCACTGCAGATGGTGACTGCCACCATGAAATTAAAAGATGGTTTTTCCTGGAAGGAAAGCTATGACCAACTTAGACAGCATATTAAAAAACAGAGACATTACTTTGCCAACAAAAGTCCATCTAGTCAAAACTATGGTTTTTCCAGTAGTCATGTATGGATGTGAGACCTGAACTATAAAGAAGGCTGAGCGCTGAAGAATTAATGCTTTTGAACTGTGATGTTAGAGAAGACTCTTGAGAGTCCCTTGGACTGCAAGGAGATTCAATCAGTCAATTCTCAAAGAAATCAGTCCTGAATATTCACTGGAAGGACTGATGCTGAAGCTAAAACTCCAATACTTTGGCCACCTGATGCAAAGGACTCATTGGAAAAGACCCTGATGCTGGGAAAGATTGAAGGCGGGAGAAGAAGAGGATGACAGAGGATGAAATAGTTGGATGGCATCACTGACTAGGTAGACATGAGTTTGAGTAGGCTCCTGGAGTTGGTGATGGACAGGGAAGCCTGGCGTGCTGCAGTCCATGGGGTTGCAGAGTCGGATACGACTGAGCGACTGAACTGAACTGAACTCCCTGTTGCAGGACCTGGTTCTCTGCTGTTTACCTTTCCCATCACTGCCCTGGAAACGCAGCCCATGGACCTGGCCTAGGCTTGCTGACTTATCTTTTCAAGGCCACTCAATCCAAACGCTGCTGTCAGGTTGGCTTTAAGAAGGAATGACCTAATAACAATTTCCAGCTTTGTACTATTTCAGGAAATTCTGGATTTTAGTAGAGGTCAGTGCCTTAACACATACCACACACACACACACACACACACACACACACACCCCACATGCACACAGTTTCTAATTCCAGTGTTGGAACTTCAGGCAGCTCTAGCAAAGGATATGGAAGGATATAGGCAGGACACTTCCCCGATTTCACCTGTGTCTCAATCTGTTGTCTGTCACATCCACCTTTCATGGTTCCCTCCCTCTCTCCCTCTTATTCTTCCTTCCTATTGTCATTTTTTCCTTGTCTACTGTTTTCTTTCTTTGTATTTCTTTTTCAGCCACTTCCCACCCTGCTCTAACTCTATTTTCTCTTTATGTTCTTCCATCTCATTTTTTTCTCTCCCAAATTTCTTCAACATCAGCTTGGCAAATACTTATTCAGTGCCCTCTCGCTGACAGACGTTGGTGCCAATCCCCCTCAGTACCTCTCCCTCCCTTATTCCACCACCCGTTCATCCATCTATGCAATCTCACCCCATCCATCCATCCATCCAGCCAGCCAGCCAGTATTTATTCAGAACCCACCTCTCAGCCTCTGCTTACTCCTTTACCATCAGCTTTCTGAACCCTATCTTGGCCCATCTTCTGGCCCCACCAGTTGCTGGCTGATCAGGCACAGAAGCCCTCAGAGGGGCTAAAGCAAAGAACAAGACTGCTGACTCCAGCTAAATTTGTGGCAAATGTCCCAGATTGGTCTGAAACTTTAAAATGCATCCAGAACTACCAAAAATGGACCACAGAACTAGACTCCCAGCACCAGCCTCCAGTTGCAGCTTGGGGATGGGAGGGCTGGTGTCTGCTGGATGGGCAATAGCACCGTCCTCTCCCTTACCCAGGCAGTGGCAGGTGGACACTGCAGTTCCAAGTCCAGCCTCTGGCCCAGACCAGACAGCCCACGTGGCCAGACGTCCCAGCCCTGAGTATCTCCAGACTTTGCAGAGGCTGAGAATGGACTTAATGTAGTCTCCAGTGGTAGAATCACAACCTAGGAGAGCTGGCAGTATTCAGCCTGAGGCTATTCTGTTTGAAAGTGAAAGTGTTAGTCACTCAGTTGTGTCCAACTCTGTGACCCCATGGACTGTATAGCCTGCCAGGCTCCTCTGTCCATGGAATTCTCCAGGCAGGAATGCTGGAGTGGGTTGCCATTTCTCTCTACAGGATCTTCCTGACCCAGGGAGTGAACCCAGGTCAGTCTCCTGCATTGCAGGCAGATTCTTTACCATCTGAGCCACCACAGGAAGCCTACTCTGTTTATGGGTGAGAGAAATGAGAGCTAAATAGTGAGCTTTATAGACCCCAGGCCACAGAGGAGTTAGTGGCAGAGGTGAATTAGAACCCAGACAATCTGACAACTAACCTCCAACCCCATCAGTGAAGCTTTCTCACCTTCCTTCCTGCCTCCCTAAAAGCCACTTTGGATGAATTACATGGTGAGTGTTTGCACTTTCTACAAAGAGAGAGTCTAATGATGCTGCTCCATTTTCTCCACTGTTTGAGCCGGATGCCTCATAAAGCCAGTACGTGCATGCTAAGTTGCTTCAGTCATGTCTGATTCTTTGTTACCCCATGGACTGTAGCCTTCCAGGCCCCTCTGTCCATGGAATTCTCCAGGCAAGAATACTGGAGTGAGTTTCCATGCCCTCCTCCAGGCAAGTTTCCCAACCCAGGGATCAAACCTACGTCTCTTATGTCTCCTGTATTGGCAGGTGGGTTCTTTACCACTAGTGCCACCTGGGAACCCCCAGCATGACAATAATGAAAAAAAAAATTATCAAATGTTTACCACATTAAGTCCTTTACATGCATTATCTCATTTAAATCTCACAGCAGCCCTTGGATGTAGATATTAATGTGATCCCTAATTTATAGATGAAGAAAGAGGCCTGTAGAGAATTCATGAGGCCACATGGTTAGCAATTGTTAAAACCTAATGGAGCAGCTCACATTCTTTACATCAGACCAGACAAGGTATCTCAAAAGTAGCAGTTTCAGAAAGAGCATATATATATATGCACGACAAAGTAGATAAGCACGGAGTCAAGGCTGCTGAGATGCACGAATCCTTGCTCCAGGTCCTGGGTCCCTGATACTATAGAAAACGGTGGTATGAAAGCAAAACACCAGCAAGGGCCATTCCCAAGGCAGGAGGTGGATGGGGCAGGGGAAGGGTGTGAGGGGTGTGGGTGAAGGCTGGCACTTAAAGCCAGATGGATGGAGACAATTGGATATGCAGAAGGGCCCTGCTAGGGGCTGCAGCATATGAGGTTTGGTCCCGAGAAGACAACAGCCCGATAATCAGAACAAAGGCACAATGCTAGAGGAAGGATACATAGCCTGAGAAACTTTGTCACCTGCGTTGGCCAACTGTGGGCTCTCTCATGAGAGGCTGGTGGGTTCTAGGAGGCTGAGGGAGGCTTAGGCTTGTGATAAGGGCTGAACACGTGGCCCTGGCTATAAAACTGGGGTACCAGTGTTGCACCAGAAGATCAAACATCTGAGTTCTAATCTGGGTGAAACTAGGCATGTATCCCCTTACCAAAACCTTTCAATGCCCTCACCCCCACCCCTACTCCCAGTGACCAACTCAAGGTCCCTAGCAAGGCATTCAGGGCATTTTAAGATCCAAGTTCCATGATTTCTTTGATTTTCCATTCTTCGTTTTTTAAAATTCTCAGGCCATTTCTCCAGGCCATGCTTTTGCTTGTGCTATCTTCCCAACCCCTTCACCTAGATTACAGCTCTTCAGCCTTAAATCTCAGGCATCACCTCCTCCTGGAAGCCTTCCCTGATTACCACTCCTCCTTAGGCTAAACTGGGTGTTCTTCTCTTTCCTTTAATGTCCTCTGACATATGGATGTCACTATGCTAACCAAATAATACAATTTCTTATTCATGTTCCTGTGCTGATTTTCCTTGCTAATGGGTGTTCCTCCAGGTCAGGTCAATGTCTGGATTATCTCTCCATGCCTAAGGTTTGCTGAACAAATGACTGCAGAAATAGCTTTGCCCTTATATGACGTACCTGATATCCCATGACTCAGTTTACCCACCTAAGGATAGGACTCCCTATTCTTCCTGGCTTATAGGACTACCGAGAGGATCGAATTAGGTGGTATACGTGAAATGCTCTGAGAGCTTTAAAGCCTACAGGAGTGTAAGGGATTCTTATTATCTCATGCCTCCCTTGGGCTGCCTGAGCAGCTCTACTATCTTCTACTGCCTTGTCAGTCTTCAGAGGAAGTTTCCCTCCAAAAGAAACCAATTCAAATTTGCTCCGATAAATGATGATAGAAATCATACCAGTACTCCTCCTCCTCCTCCTTGCTCTATTTTCATGAAAACGGGCTACCCCAGGGGAAAGAAGTAAGTGGAAATGTGACTAGCATGTTCTCCCTAGTGATACCTCTGCATGCTGTGGCAAGACGGAGGACTTCTTGTGCAAAAGCAAGGGGTCGGGGGAGGCAGGAACACTCACCTGAGAGCCCAGGAATTCAGGTCACAAGTAGCCAATGGGATGAATGCTGTTTTCCCATTGATATTTGAGACTTGTTTTTTGCCTGAAGAACAAGGGGTTGAGTGGACATATAGGATGCAGGGCACCTGGTCGCAGGGATGGGCTTTGGCCAGACTCAGGATCTAACTAACTGTGTGGTCCCAGGCAGGTCCCCTTCGGTCTGTGGCCCCCACAGGTCTTCATCTATGAAAGAGGACAACCGTGATATGACAACTGAAGTTGAAGGAGAACCAATCATGTTCCAGGCTGCCTCAACTCTGTGCTTTGCACAGGTTTCTTCCTTGGATCCCATCCCATTCTTTCCCAACACTCATTTCATCTTCACAGAAGAGAGGGATGCCACTCAGAGTGGCTAAGTACCTTACCTGCAATCACAGAGCTGCTGAGTTGTGAGGAGGGGGGCCTGACTTCAAAGACCTCACACCTACTTCATTTCCCAGTCTGAACAAGCATCCTCATAAAAACCCATATAAGGGATTTTTAGGGGAAAGTTAAAATTCCACACAATCAGGGGGTATTACTATGAAAATACAGGTTATCCCCAGTGATGTATTAGCTTTCAGGAGATAACGATGCTTTTTACAAAGCTGAAAGGGAGAATGAGAGAAAGGGAGAGAAGGAACTAGATAAGATATTTGTGTTTAATCTCCTGCCCAAGATAGTTATTATAACTTTATGGGAATGGATCAGGCATATTAAGCAGGCGTCCATTTTTTACCCAAGTGTTTTAGGCAAAAGAAGAGGTAAAAAAAAAAAAAGTATTCTGTTAAGAAGCCCAGAGTCTCCAAATGCCACTGCTAGTTTAACCTTGGACATGACACAGTATATCAGCAATTAGATGCAAAGTCTTGAAAAATGAACAGGCAGGGCTAGATCCCCAGCTCTGAGGCTTACATGACTACCACTATTCATCTTTCTTCATCTGGAGAAAAAAGTAATGGGACCTGGAAGTGACAGTCCCAACCGTGACTTAGTATGTGTCCCATGTGCCTGAAGCTGGCCTAGTGACAATTAGCCAGCCGGGGAGGCATCAGATACTTTAACTATAGCCAGAAGACTATGGCACGGGAGGACATGGAAAGTTCTAGAGAGACTTCCAGGCTACGCGTTGAGGCACAAGCCCCAATTCTGTCCTGCTTCAAGGGGACTGAGTGACTCACTCACCTTCCTCAAGCCACAGTTCTTTCTCCTCTGTAAAAATACATCTCTGCAATAGAGTCCCCCTTGCCCACTTTGCAGAATTAACATGAAGGTCACTGATTCCCCAACCGTGATGGTAGGACCTATCTATAAGTCACTTCAGGGCTGTCCACCCTCCTCTGATGGTGCCTTGTGATGGACAGCTTCCCTTCGTGTCCTTGCCTACATCACCTCCCTGGGGAGACCCTTGTGGAACCCCTATGCCAGCTCAAGCCTCCATGTTAAACACACTCAGGGAAGCATGGAATCTGCTTTCACAGCACTTTCCGGTGTTCATAATAAGACATTCTGGGATTATTTGATTAATGAGCCTCCGCCTAGGAGACCATAATCTTCTCAAAGGTGGGGACTATGCCAGTTTTGCCCATTGGTATATTCGCAGCACCAGCACAGCATGTGGGAAGTTGTAGGTGCTGAATAGATGTTAGTTGGTTGAATAAATGAATGAATCAAAGGAATGAAAGAAAGAGGGATGGAGGGAGGGAAAGAATCAGTCACTCAGGGAGCCAGTCCGGGACGTTCACTGAATGTCTTAACATCTCTCAGGTGTACCTTGTCACTTCCCATAGTGGGGACAACGTCGGAGAGTGGGAAGATGGTATGGGATAAAAATTTCAGATAAGTGAAACTTCAGAGATTCTAGAGACCTCTGACCCCATCACAGTCTAAGTTAGAGCCAGTTATTCTCTATCTCAGAACTACTCTCTTCCTTCCTAGCACTGGTCACACTGTTTGGTAGATTTCCATGTATATCTATTGTCCTTATGGCTCATCACCAGTAGCCTAGTGCCTGGTGTAGTACTGGCAGCTGATTGGATTCTGAATGAATGTCAATCACAAGCCTAGGGCCAACAGGATCAGGGTTACAGAGAGGAGATGGACGAGACACCTGGTCTTAAGAACCCATCAATCCAGTGGGGAGAATGTGAAATACCTTGTTAAATGCTGTGTGAATAAAAACGATTACTGAGTTCTTTCTTGTGAACATAATATGCTGAAGTTTCTGATGCTAGAAAATTCTGGGGGAAAAAAGCTGAAAGTAGGGTGTTTTTAGAGACGAATTCTCTTCTAACGTATCATCTGTTCATTCAACCAATTCTTTCTGAGCACCTACTATGTGCCATGTAATGCGGCAGTGAGAAGAGGTCAGTAAGCAGGACTGGTTAGATCCTAGCTCTCAGGGAGCTGGAATCGCTCAGAAATAATAACACTTTCCTCCTTTTTTCTCATCTTCAGTACCTTACTTGCCTGTTAACAAAGGGCCTGCTGTCATATACTGCAGGATTGCTATTCTGGGCTCATTAAAAGAAAAAAAAAAAAAAAAAGGCATTTACACTGAAGAAACTAGTCTGCCAGGCATCTAGAAGCTGCTTATGGATTTACAAGAGTCATACATCAGCCTAAGTGTCTCAACTTGAATTATCCAGCTTCCCACCACTATTTTCTCTGTGGTCCTCACCCCACACCCCTTTCATTTCTCTTACACAGGCCTCCTACCCCCAGCTTCCCTGTGGTCTAACAGCATCTTCCTTTTCAATTTCTAAAATGAACAACCACCCCAGACACAAGACAAGAAGGATCCAGGGAGGCCCAGAACAGGAGCATAAGCCAACCGTCTGTCCCCAAGTCATTTGGGGAGCAATTTAGACAGCTTGGAGGGAGGAAAATGATGCTTTGGCTTCTGGGGAAGCATAAAACAGTCGTTCAAGTTCCAAAGACAGCTATAACTGCCTCCAGTCAAAACTGACTTGATGAAGACCTGCCCAATGACAGCCCAACAATGTCCACACCCAAAGTGTCACCATTCTCTGGACTGATGATCTGAATCACACAGATGCCATGATTCTTCAGGGAGGGGCGCATAGTAAGCTTCTATCCTGCATTCAACCCAGCCTTCTGAGCACCAGGCAAGAGGAGAGCCATGCTGGGGAACAGGGCACCGTGACAGTAGATGATAGCAACTCCCCTGGAGCCAGAGACAAGTACACGTGGAGCAGCTAACACTTCCAACCTCAAAAAAAGGGAGCAAAGGGGCAGAGGCACTAATTTGTCATGGCAGCTAGGCGGGTGATGGCTCTCTCAGACCTTCAGTTTCTCCAACTCCAGAATGAGGGACACAGGCTGCCTGTCTGGCTCTTGTGTTCTCTGCATACCTGCCTTTCACTTCCTGGATCTGTTGTCCTTGTTCCCCCAGAGAACACACCAAGCCAGCCAGTAATGTGCTGCGAGGCCTGGTGCAGCATGATTTACTGCAAGGCAGTCTGCATGCCCAACGGCACCTTTGGAACAAGCTCGCCATCCACAATCTTGAGTGTCATCATTATTGGCCTCTCGGGAGGAGTTTGTTTCTTCCCTGCCCTTCGATTCTTAGCACAAGGTGAGAGGCTCCTGCTTCTTTCCCTGAGCTATGCAAGATCTACAACTCAGAACACAGGGACAAATCCATTACAGGGGCTGGCTTTGGGCACAGGAGAAATGGCCGGCCCAGACACAGGATCAGTAGGGTACGGTTCATTCATTCCACAAATCCGTTTTGAGTTCCTACTATGTGGTCCCTACTGTGTGTCTCTCTCTGCCTCATCCCAATCCATTCTCTGCAAGGTCTCGCTCTGCCTGGAATGCTTTTACTGCCCCCCTTTTTAAACCTCTAAAATGTCTTATCATACAGGTTCCCCTACAGAGAGCATCTTCCCTATGAAGTCCTCCCTGATATGCCCACCAAACTGCTCCTCCCTGTGCTTTAGTCTAGGACTTGCTGATACCTGCACTTTCTCTCCAGGTTAACCTTCTATGTTCTGTAGTTAATGAATTGTACATCTCTCTTTCAACTGATAGATTGCATATCCACTGAGGTGAAGGAAGACATCATCTCTCTAACTGATTCCAACCAACATCTTGCATATTCATGGCCCTTTAGGTATGTTTTCTCAATCAGAGGAAGAAAAGTAAGAAAAATCTGAATGGAACACACTTACGAATCCAGTGGCTGCTGTCAGCTAACACTTCTGAGTGGATTTTTGCCATGGCACACTGAGAATACTCTCTCCAGTCCTGCATCTTTTAATACCATCCTAGGCTAACAACTCCCGGAGTTGGTACTTCCACCTCTGACTTGTATGCTGACAGTACCCTCTCTTCTCTGAGATATTCAGTATCCATCTCAATGCAATTCATATGCCCCTAACAGAACTCTGAATTTTCACCTCCAAATGTTTTTATCCCCAGTCTTCCCCAGCTCAGTAAATGGTACTACCAGGCATCCAGTTGCTCAAACCTCACACGTAGAGGCTTCATTGACTTCTTACTTGGCCTCGTTTCCTGCAAGTCCCCTCAGCTCCACCTCCAGAGTATTCCCTGGCTCTGTCCTCTTCTCTCCATGTCCATTGCTAAGAACCCAGCCCAAGCCTCCATTGTCTCAAACCTGGACAACCCCCAACAGTCTCACTGACCACCCACTTCCACTCTGCTCCTGTACAATCCGTCTACAGCCTAAGTGACCTTTTAAACACATGAACCATACAATCTCACTCCACTACTCAAAGCCCTCTGATGGATTCCCAAGGCCATCAGAACAGAATTGCCTTTGGGCCTGCTTATCTGATCAGCCTCGTGCCCTGAAAGCTCCCTCTAGTCAAACACTCTGCTCATCAAGCTGACCAAGCTCATTCCTGCAGGACGCTCCCTCTGCCTGAACCAATGCACTTCCAGATCTTCAGATGGCTGTCTCCTCTTTATCAGGAAGACCTCCACTAAGCTGTCCCTTCCTTCCCTGACTGCTCAGTTTAAAATGTCTCCCCACGCTCCATCCAACATTCTGTCATATTGCCCGGTTTTAACTTTTTTTAGCACTTATCACTCACTGAGATTATCACCTTTCTTCACTTATTTGCCATGATTCCACTATCGTGGTTATTCAGTTGCTAAGTCATGTCTGACTCTTTGGGATGCCATGCACCACAGCACATGAGGCTTCCCTGTCCTTCACTATCTCTCAGAGTTTGCTCAAACTTGTGTATGTTGAGTTGATGATGCCATCCAAACATCTCATCCTCTGCCACCCCCTTCTCCTCCTGCCCTCAATTTTCCAGCATCAGGGTCTTTTCCAATAAGAAGGTAAATTCTTCGAGATTATATAACTTGTCTATCTATCTTCACATCCTTAGGATCAAAAGCAGTATCTGGCCCATGTTAGATATCACAATACCACAGTCAGCCAAAGGAAATAAGAGGAATGATGCTGAGGGGAGGAATAGCCTGGCAGAACAGTGGGGACTCCTGGTCCCAGCGTTACAACTGGTGACAAAGCCCAGGCTGGGAATGAAGACTGATGGGGCATCTTGCTGCCTCCTCCTGTCAGCCAGTTTCCAAGTTTTGTTCTGGAATCTTCATGCTTAGACAAGGGAAAAACAAGGACTTAATTGATCTATAATATTTATGAGAAAACAGTGAAAGCAAATCCCTTACATAACTGGTATATAAATCATTTCAGATGTGAGTAATGAGGCCAGGACTGGCCATTTATTTTAAATATTAGAGACGTGTAAAGTCTAGTTTAGTTGTATTTAAAATTCTTTCTAGAAATAGAACAGGCTACCCTGGGAAGAAATGAGTTCCCTGGCACTGGAGGTATTCAAGCCAAGATCAGCCAGCCATGCGGCATGGATGCGAGAGAATATTAAGTCATGGGTGCTGGAGAATATTAAGTCATCAGACCAAGGTTGGACTGGATATGCCCTATGGACCATTCAGAGGTCTGATTGCAACTTGCCAGTAGCACTAACAAAAATGCTGATGAAGATGTTAACGACACCGAGGTGAGGATGCTGAGACTGCTGTAGCTCATGGTGATGATGACGACATGACAGCTGCTATTATCGGGCTCTATCTGTGCTCGATTATTTGTTGTTGTTTAGTCACTAAGTCGTGTCCGACTCTTTGAGACTCAATGGACTCTAGCCTACCAGGTTCCTCTGTCCATGGGATTTCCCAGGCAAGAATACTGGAGTGGGTTTCCATTTCCTTCTGCATGGGATCGTCCTGACCCAGGGATGGAATTCTCCTTCATTGGCAGAATTTTTTAGCACTGAGCCACCAAGGAACCCTACATGTGATTTCAAACACTTACATGTTTCGTATTAATTATCTCAGATAATCCTCAAAATACACCTGAGAAGGAAGAAATATCCTCTTTATTTAGAAAATGAGGAAGTGGAGACAAAAAGAACTTTAAACATTTATTCAAAGTCACCCAACTTGTTGGGAAGTGGGAGGGCAGATATTTCAGTAGAGTTCTCAGTGACATACTATAACTATACTGCTCAGTTTTATGGGTACAACTGCAGAATATGGTATATGCTTCTTTGGTACTGGGACATAGTAAAGAAAAAGATAATTCTGCTGCTACTGCTGCTAAGTGGCTTCAGTCATGTCCGACTCTGTGCAACCCCATAGAACCCCATAGATGGCAGCCCATCAGGCTCCCCCGTCCTTGGGATTCCCCAGGCAAGAGTACTGGAGTGGGGTGCCATTGCCTTCTCTGAAAGATAATTCTAGCAGAAATCTTAAATATAGGATATGCTGGCTACTCATGCATAAATTCATAGAGGAATGACTTACTGAGGTGAACTACAGCACCCAACCATAACTCAGAAAATATTGATTCCAATGTGAGACCTGTCACAGCCTTGCTGGGTGACCCAGGCACATTGCTTTCCCTTTCTGTACAACCTCAGTATAAAATGAAAAAAGGAAAAGAAATGATTCCTGAAGTTAATTTCAGAAGTGTCTAGGTATTCAGGGAAACTAAATCCTATCTATTTATCTATCAGTCTACATTTAGATGTGAATATCAAGTAAATTATCTCCTTATTGTGTATTTAAGCCAAATGAAAATTCAAAAATCCCCAAGTACTCCTCAAAACAACACAGATCTCAAGGTATGGATCAAATGAGGAAATGGAAGGCATTTCTAAAGCAAAAGACTAGAAACTCCAGAGAGCATCTATTTCTTCTCTAAGAGTCCCAAGAGTAAAGGGAAAAAGATGACTCCTAAAATTGCTGGTCCATTATTTAATGCAGTATATAGTCCGCATCCTAAGCCAAATTAGAGTTCTTGTGCTCTACACTGAGGGAAGAAGGCATTCAGAGCATCACTGCAACATTCAGCAGGTAAATAAGCACATTTTACCCTCTTCTGCAGATCTCATAAGAGAGCATTGCTTCCTTGAAGACTGCCATGAGCTATGAGGAATGTGTCTTAAATCAGAATAATGTCCGCTTATTAAAAGAAAAAAAAAAGCTACCTTCCAAAAAGAGTCACTGTGCTGGTTTTCTGATTAACTGTCTGCAAGCTGTGATTTCCCATGTGGATTCAGACCGTGAATCTGCTAGTTTTGCTTCAACCTGACTCTGATCTCCTTTGGGAAACACAGAAAAAGCATTTTCTAGTCTCTGCCATCTTCTGGTCATGTGACCTTCAGTGGGTTTCTGCACCTTTCCAAACTCACCTCACCTCCTTCAGGGGAGTTTTACTGATAATGGAAATCAGCCAGTTTAAAGCAAATCCACTTAAATCAAGTTCTAAAACATTCTAGTAAACAGTGGAAGAGATACCATTGGGACCTTAGTTTAAAAATAAAATCAAAATCTTTAAAAGAAGTTATTTCTAACTTATATTTAGTGAATTGTAACTCCATGCTAACTCTCAGAAGCAACAAAGAATAAATCAAGTATGGAGGGCTGAGGGCGCACTTAAAAAAAAACAAAAAAAGGAAAACACAAAACAAGATGCAACCCTTGTTTAGGTTTGATGTTCACAGATGATCATTAATTATTTATGTTTTCAGAAATGTTAAAGAATTTTGAAAAATTCCCAAGGGTTTCTCATAGTCCTTCAATTAAACATTTTCTTTGAAAAAGTCTATCATATTTAATCCTCAGTGATTCTCTCTTTTCAACTGTTAGTTCTAAAAACTCAGATCCTTTTTTGGTTATAGTCCAAGCACTTTTCCAACATAACTTTTAGCAGATTCATTACCTTTACTATCACTGGTCATTTAACTTTACAACTGATTAACTGCTTTTGCTGTATTAGTCGATGTCTGTTATACCTATCACTTATCAGCAGACTTGCCAAAAATATTGATGTGATGGGCGGGGAAACAATTGTTAAGCAGAGAAGAATGTTTCAGTCGGGCTAATTTTACAAAGGGGCAATTCATCAGTGAATATTTTCATGTTAAAATGAGTTTTGCTCCCCTGCACACCATGACATGGCCTTAGATGACAGCTCCCCCATACTCGCCTGACCTCTCTCACCTTTCTTAGGTCTTGCCTCAAATGCCACTTCAATAAAGTCTTTCATGAAAATCTTATTTTAAATGGCATTCCCATTCCAAGCTAATACATCTCCACTTCATTTACCCTTTTTCTGTTTTTGGCTTCTTTGTAGCACTTACCAATACCTAACATACTGTATATTTACGTCTTTATTTGTTTATTGTCTGACCTTCTCCTGTTCCCACTAGAATGAAAGTTCCATGAGAGCAGGGAATTTTGTCTGCTTTATTCATGGGCTTCCCAGGTGGCACAGTGGGAAAGAACCACCTGCCAATGCAGATTCGATCCCTGGGTCAGGAAGGTCCCTTGGCGTAGGAAATGGCAACCCATCCCAGTATTCTTGCCTGGAAAATCCCATGGACAGAGGAGCCTGGAGGGTTACAATCCATGGGGTCTCAAGGAGCTGTATACATGACTGAACACACACACACATTTATTACTTATCTCCATTAGCAAGAACTGTGCTTGGAATCTAGCAGGAGCTTTAAAAAAAAAAAATGTGTTAAATGAATTATATTCAAATAAGAAAAATCTCCAGGATCTCAAAGATTAGAGAACATTGCTGGTAGTACCAGTGTTGTGGGTCTCTTTTGTGCTAAGGAAGACAAATAGGTTCCATCACAACTTTGTCACTGGCCCTCTGGAGCCCTGTGTGGAAATGAATGATAAGACTGATTAGTGATATCTGCCCTAGGGCATCAAAAGTACCCAGGGGAATGATGGCTAAGTATTCTTCCCTCCTACCTATACTGTTGCACAATCATCCTCCACTCCATGGGAGACTTTTCAGTAGTGTCTACCATGACACACACACGTGCAACTAAGACAAAAGTGTAGCATGGCTCACATTGTTTTTAAAGGTAACAGGCATTTTTCAGATCTCAACCAAGATAACTTCAACTTTATGCTCTGTTTTAGCTGCCAGCTAATTACTAACTGCCAACCTGGTATAAGTAGTCATCAAATAAAGTAGCATCCTTGGGAATCAGACTCTTGGTTATAAGAAACTTTAGAAATAATCTGATTCAAACTGATCATTTTACAGATGGAGAAACCAAGGCTTAAAAGATTAAGCATTTGTTCTCAAATCTCGCAGCTAAATTCATACAAATGAGAACTGTATATCTTTAGCATTTATAAACAAAAGACAAATCAGAGACCCAAGGACATTTTTAACAAATTAAAAAGAAAGACACAAAACAGCAAGAACAAGACCAGGAACTGACTGTGGCTCAGATCATGAACTCCTTATTGCCAAATTCAGACTGCAATTGAAGAAAATGGAGAAAACCACTAAACCATTCAGGTATGACCTAATCAAATCCCTTACGACTATACAGTGGAAACGAGAAATATATTTAAGGGACTAGATCTGATAGACAGAGTGCCTGATGAACAATGGAGGGAGGTTTGTGACATTATACAGGAGACAGGAATCAAGACAATCCCCAAGAAAAAGAAATGCAAAAAAGCAAAATGGCTGTCTGAGGAGGCCTTACAAATAGCTGTGAAAAGAAGAGAGGCAAAAAGCAAAGGAGAAAAGGAAAGATATACCCATTTGAATGCAGAGTTCCAAAGAATGCAAGGAGAGATAAGAAAGCCTTCCTCAGCAGTCAATGCAAAGAAATAGAGGAAAACAATAGGATGGGAAACACTAGAGATTTCTTCAAGGAAATTAGAGATACCAAGGGAATATTTCATGCAAAGATGGGCTCAATAAAGGAAAGAAATAGTAGGGGCCTAACAGGAGCAGAAGATATTAAGAAGAGGTGGCAAGAATACACGGAAGAACTGTACAAAAAAGATCTTCACGACCCAGATAATCATGATGGTGTGATCACTCACCTAGAGCCAGATATCCTGGAATGTGACGTCAAGTGGGCCTTAGGAAGCATCACTAGGAACTAAGTTAATGGAGGTGATGGAATTCCAGTTGAGCTGTTTCAAATCCTGAAAGATGATGCTGTGAAAGTGCTGCACTCAATATGCCAGCAAATTTAGAAAACTCAGCAGTGGCCACAGGACTGGAAAAGGTTACTTTCCATTCCAGTCCCAAAGAAAGGCAATGCTAAAGAATGCTCAAACTACCGCACAATTGCACTCATCTCACACGCTAGTAAAGTAATGCTCAAAATTCTCCAAGCCAGGCTTCAGCAATAAGTCAACTGTGAACTTCCAGAGGTTCAAGCTGGATTTAGAAAAGGCAGAGGAACCAGAGATCAAATTGCCAACATCTGCTGGATCATCGAAAAAGCAAGAGAGATCCAGAAAAACATCTATCTCTGCTTTATCGACTATGCCAAAGCCTTTCACTGTGTGGATCACAATAAACTGTGGAAAACTCTTAAAGAGGTGGGAATACCAGACCACCTGACCTGCCTTTTGAGAAACCTGTATGCAGGTCAGGAGGCAACAGTTAGAACTGGACATGGAACAACAGACTGGTTCCAAATAGGAAAAGCAGTACATCAAGGCTGTATATTGTCACCCTGCTTATTTAACTTCTATGCAGAGTACATCATGAGAAACGCTGGGCTGGAGGAAGCACAAGCCGGAATCAAGATTGCTGGGAGAAATATCAATAACCTCAGATATGCAGATGACACCACTCTTATGGCAGAAAGTGAAGAGGAAGTAAAGAGGCTCTTGATGAAAGTGAAAGAGGAGAGTGAAAAAGTAGGCTTAAAGCTCAACATTCAGAAAACGAAGATCATGGCATCTGGTCCCATCACTTCACGGGAATTAGATGGGGAAACAGTGGAAACAATGTCAGAACTTTATTTGGGGGGGGCTCCAAAATCACTGCAGATGGTGATGGCAGCCATGAAATTAAAAGATGCTTACTCCTTGGAAGGAAAGTTATGACCAACCTAGATAGCATATTCAAAAGCAGAGACATTACTTTGCCAACAAAGGTCCATCTAGTCAAGGTTATAGTTTTTCCAGTGGTCATGTATAGATGTGAGAGTTGGACTATAAAGAAAGCTGAGCACCGAAGAATTGATGCTTTTGAACTGTGGTGTTGGAGAAGACTCTTGAGAGTCCCTTGGACTGCAAGGAGATCCAACCAATCCATTCTAAAGGAGAACAGTCCTGGGTGTTCCTTGGAAGGACTAATGCTGAAGCTGAAACTCCAGTACTTTGGCCACCTCATGCAAAGAGTTGACTCATTGGAAAAGACCTTGATCCTGGGAGGGATTGGGGGCAGGAGGAGAAGGGGACGACAGAGGATGAGATGGCTGGATGGCATCACCAACCTGATGGATATGAGTTTGAGTGAACTCTGGGAGATGGTGATGGGCAGGGAGGCCTGGTGTGCTGCAATTCATGGGGTCGCAAAGAGTCAGACATGACTGAGCGACTGAACTGAACTGAACTGAACTGAACTGAAAAGGGAAGAGAAGAAAATAAAAAGCCTGGGCAGATGCTAGTTAGGGCACTATTATTTTGGGCTGATTTTGGAGCCCAAAATAATAAAGTCTGATACTGTTTCCCCATCTGTATGCCATGAAGTGATGGGACCAGATGACATGATCTTAGTTCTCTGAATGTTGAGCTTTAAGCCAAGTTTTTCACTCTCCTCTTTCACTTTGATCAAGAGCCTCTTTAGTTCCTCTTCACTTTCTGCCATAAGGGTGGTGTCATCTGCACATCTGAGGTTATTGATATTTCTCCCGGTAATCTTGATTCCGGCTTGTGCTTCCTCCAGCCCAGCATTTCTCATGATGTACTCTGCAGAGAAGTTAAATAAGCAGGGTGACAATATATAGCCTTGACATACTGCTTTTCCTATTTGGAACCAGTCTGTTGTTCCATGTCTAGTTCTAACTGTTGCCTTCTGACCTGCATACAGGTTTCTCAAAAGGCAGGTCAGGTGGTCTGGTATTCCCATCTCTTTCGGAATTTTCCACAGTTTATTGTGATCCACACAGTGAAAGGCTTTGGCATAGTCGATAAAGCAGAAATAGATGTTTTTCTGGATCTCTCTTGCTTTTTCGATGATCCAGCAGATGTTGGCAATTTGATCTCTGGTTCCTCTGCCTTTTCTAAATCCAGCTTGAACGTCTGGAAGTTCATGGTTCACTCTAATGTTCACCGCAGCACTATTTACAATGGCCAGACATGGAAGTAACACAAATGTCTATTCACAGATCAATGAATAACGAAGATGTGGTATATTTATATAATGGAATTTTACTCAGCCATAAAAAAATGAAATCATACCATTTGTAGCAATATGAATGGACCTAGAGATGATCACTACAGTAATTGAAGTAAGTCATAAAGAGAAAGACAAATATCATATGATATCACTTATATCTGGAGTCTTAAAAAAAACTGATAGGAATGAAATTATATAAAAAACAATGGTTACCAAAGAAGAAATGTGGAAGGAGGATTAAATTAGGAGTTTGGGATTAACATAAGCATACCCCATACCCATCTGTGCTCAGTCGCTCTGATTCTTTGTGACCTCATGGACTGTAGCCCACCAGACTCCTGTCGATGGGATTTTCCAGGCAAGACCTCTGGAATGGGTTGCCATTTCCTCCTCCAGGGGATCTTCCTTACCCAGGATTGAACCTGTGTCTCTTGCATTGGCAAGCAGATTCTTTACTACTGAGCTACCTGGGAAGCCCAAGATAAGCATACATAAATTAGATAACCAACAAGAACCTACTTACAGCACAGGAAACTCTACTCACTATTTTGTAATAACCTATGTCTGTCCGTGTTAGTCGCTTAGTTGTGTCCGACTATTTGCAACACCATGCACTGGGAGCCACCAGGCTCTTCTGTCCATGAGATTCTCCAAGCAAAAATACTGGAGTGGATAGCCATTCCCATCACCAGGAGATCTTCCTGACCGAGGGATTGAACCCGGGCCTCCTGCATTGCAGGCTGATTCTTTACCATCTGAGCCACCAGGTAAGTCTGGTAGAGAAATCTGAAAATATATATATATGTGTGTATATATAACTAAATAATATATATAGATGAATAATTTATATATTATATAGTAATATATATATAACTGAATCACTTTGCTATCTACCTAAAACTAGTACAATATTATAAATCATTTATACTTCAATGTTAAAAAATGAAATTAATAAATAAATCCAAGAAAAAATAAAATAAAATGGGGATATCCTTAGGGAGATAGCTTCATTTAAAATGGGAATCCTGGGGAGGGAGGTGGGAGAGGAGTTCAGGATGGTAAGACGCATGTACACGCATGGCTAAATCATGTCAATGTATGGCAAAAAACGCCACAATGTTGTAAAGTAATTAGCTCCAATTAAAATGAATTAATTAATTAAAAAAAAACAAAATGGAAATCCATTCCTCTGACCTGGAATAGCCCTTCTCTCAGACAAACGGTTGCATTTCCTCTAGGCTGTCTCATAAAGTTCTTTCTCGCCATGACCAGGGATACAGGGCACCCAAGACAGCGTTTCCAACTGTCAAGTCTCTATTCTCCTGAAAATACCTGCTAGAAAATTCCAACAAAGCTTTCCTATATGAATAGGAAAGTTTATCAAAATTATAGAAGCCAGCCAGCAATTCCTTTTTAGCTTCCTCATGCCGGTATTATGTTTTAGTGCATCAAAACTCATAGAACTTTCACAAACTCATGGGAAATTTACAGAGGAACCAGGGGTAGGGGAGATTTGACAGTGAGATCATGCTTGCGTTTGCCTCATTCCCTGCTTCTCTTCAAGCCTTCCCCAGGCAGGACTTCCAGCTCCGCCAAGCTAGGAAAGAGAGATATCTTGATTAGAAAAACCATCCTGGAGGCTGCCAAGCCCTGTGTACACAGGAGAGCTTGCTCGGCAAATGAAGGGGTCACCCAAGAGTCCTAGATAAACAGACACATGCTGAGGTTTCAGTGACCCAGAATGTCCTGGAAAAAAATATATGGTTTCACATAGGAATAAGAAAAGATATTTTCCACCTAAAACAGCTGATGGGTATTTTTCCCTCTCCAAATGGACAAAATAATACCTTGAGGTAGAGGGGGGAAATGGGACTCTTTTTAATTCCCCAAGGAGAAATCCTTGGGAGAATTAAGAGCCAGCAAGAAGGATCAGCTGGAATCGGAGCCCTGCTGCAGTGAGATCTGTGCCAAACAAGGACAGAGCATGGCCAAGTCTATTTTCAGTGGCACTCATGCCCCCTGCCGATGATGTCTGTGACCTAACAGGCTGTGTGCTTCATGAGGGCAAGGACAGTGCCCTGCCCGCCACAGTAACCCTGGTTCCTTCCACACGGCTGGCCCATCGTAGGTACTCAGTAACTCCTTAGAGAATGAGTTCGTAAGTCTTACCCCTTTTTCCTACCTTGTCTCACCCCTACCTTGTTCTAACCTTTAGACCATGATACCAAATGCTGGAGGACCTCCATGAGCTTATTAGCTTCCCAATACATTAATCTAACTTATATTAAGGACTGTACGCCAATACAGTGACAAAAGCTGTCTCTAATATATCGTTTAAGCCTCGCAATTTATTTATGAGCAAGGTACTAGTTTGTTTTAATCTGCAATTGTACAGATGAAAAAACTGAGGCTCAGATACTAAGGAACCTGCTTAAGGTCACAACACAGTTTAGATTCAAAACCAGACCTGACTCTAAAGCCTGTGCCTTGATCCCAACTCCAAAGGACCTGCGAATGACTTGGATTATCTCTAATATAGTGTCTCTCAAGCTCTCCTATTCACTCAAATCAAAAGGCAAATTCTAATTCAGAGGAACTGGGCTGAGCCTAAGTCCCAGCATTTCTACCAAGTTCCCACATAATCTGTAGACTCTTCTTTGGATATCCAGGCTGTCTGATGCATTTTTTCTTTTTGATGTCCACCATTTCTATTAAACAATAAGCTGCCTTTTTTTTTTTTAACCTAAAAAATGTTTGATTTCACCATGTATTGGTAGCTGGTGATATATTAAGCAAAAGCTTTCTGGTATATTGCAAAGTCTCAGGGGTCTGCCTCAGAGCCTGGAGGGAACCTCAAAGGTTTGAGAGCAGAGATGTGACGCATGATCTTATTTGCATTTTAGAAGGTATCTCTGGCTGCAGCATAGGGCGGAGTTTAGGGAAAGACAAGATTGGAAGTGGCAGAGCAGGGCGGAAGCTATGGTAGTGGTCCCGGCAAGAAATGATGGTTGCTTACAGAGGCTCGCCTGCTTCCTCTCTTCTAGTTTTAATTCTGCCACTAATGTGCAATGATTAGAATCATAGGAGCTCAGGGGGAACTAGCATTTAACCTAATTGCATAGAGGCAAACTATTATATATAGGGTGGATAAACAACAAGGCCCTACTGTTTACCACAAGGAACCATGTTCAATATCCTATGATAAACCATAATGGTAAAGAATATGAAAAAGAATATATAAATATAAAACTGAATCACCTTGCTGTATAGTAGAAATGAACATAACACTGTAAATCAAATATACTTCAGTAAAATAAATTTAACCTAATTATCTAATCTTATAGATAAAGACTGAGGTTAAGAAAGAAATTCCCAAAGTCATACACTTGATCTGCCATAGCATTTTTCAAAGCACTTTCTATAGGATATTAACAGGTGTTGGGAACAAAAAATAAAAAATGAAAAGAGGTTCAAAGGTATTTAAGAAATATTTTATTAGATAGTTCAGCAGTTTTCTTTCCTACTTCTCAGAGGCTTTAATAAGCTAATGTTCCCTGTGGATCTTCTAGAGTGAGATAAACATATTTCTCAGATGATTAGAGAATTTTTTAAGACTTCTGCTTCATAAAAATATTTTGGGAAACTGCTGTCTGGTGACCCTTCTTGGATCACATCATTTGGCTTCTCATCGCTTGGACAATTCAGCTGCATCTTCCTGGTACAGACATGCCCTACATTCTACCTCTCAGAAAACCTCCTCGTAGCCCATATATTTGCCCAGGTAACTATTCTCTTTTAATTTCTATCACTTTCAGTTTTTTGTCAAGTATGTTTATTTTTTCAAGAAGTATGAATTAACTTGGTTTATCTGTACTATCTGATCCCCAAATAGGGAAAGTAAAGTGTTAGGCATTCAGTCTTGTCCGACTCTTTGCGACTCCACGGACTGCAACCCACCAGGTTCCTCTGTCTGTGGGATTCTCCAGGCCAAAATACTGGAGTGGGTAGCCAGTCCCTTCTTCAGGGGATCTTCCAGATCCAGGGATTGAACCCAGGTCTCCCACATTGCAGGCAGATTCTTTATCATCTGAGCCACAAGAGAAACCCTAAGAGGGAAAGTTACTTTCAAATTAAGGAAGACAAAGTTTTAAGAATGAATGTAAACCCAGACACAGAGAACATGCCTGTGGTTGCTAAGTGAGGGAGGGCGGGGCAGTGAAGGAGGAATGGATTGGGAGTCTGGGATTAGCAGATACAAACCATTGTATATATATAATGGGTAAGCATCAAAGTCATACTGTATACCACAGAGAACTGTATTCAATATCCTGAGATAAATCATCATGGAAGGTATATAAAAACATATATAATATAACTGAATCACTTTGCTGTACAGCAAAAATTAACAGTGTTGTAAATCAACTATACTTTGATTAAAAAAAGACTGAATGCAAACCATAGCTTTGTTAATATCTTTTTATATAATCATAAAAAGTATAACCCATTGACGCTTAACTTTTTTTCTCATTCTTCAGATGATATGGCATAACCAGATTATCTCTATAAAGATAAATTCTTTCATTCTGTAAAGTCAATGTCCTGGTTAAACTCTCTTTGATCTCTCTTACCAAGGTCAGACATAATCTGACAGGTTGATGACTTTATTGAACTCAAGCTTCTGTATTGTATGCCCACGTTCTCCCTTGGAGCTTCTGTTTACTGCCCCTGAGAGCTATGCTACCCTCATATCTATTAAAACACACCTTCTATCCATCCTCGTATCCAGACACAGAGTTGGGAGTGGTCCTTCTGAGAATGCACTGCTGTTTTTTCATGAGCACCTGATTCGCATCACTAAAAGATGCTAGTGGCCCAGCAAAGATACCCCAGTTTCTTGCCCAGCTCTCTCCCAAGCACCAAGACCCTTGGATTACACCAAACAACTCCTCACTCCAAGCTTCTGTGGTAATCACCAAAGCTGCCACCCATCAGAGAGTGACACAAATTCCTATCAGGTCCACACTCTGTCATCGCCAGCCTCAGAGCTGCCGGCCCAGGCTGCTATAGCCAATCCAGGCCACTTTGGTCATGACGGGACAGCCTCAGGGAAAATCGGTGGCTCATTCAGCCTCGCTCCAGCTGCGAGCAAAACCTGCCAGAACTCATTCTCCTCCTCTCTTCCTTCATTTCCCTCTTCCTTGTCCTATCCCATCATCTTTCGGAGAGGCTTCCTAAGGGAGTGTCACTTGCGGTTGGACTCTGTGTGCATATGGAAATATGACCTGAATAATGTATCACTCCCAATGTGTTCTTCTTCCCCTGAGTAAAGAGGTATGGGTCTCTATCTGTATCAGGGGAGACAGAGAGGTTTTTATATATCAAATGTGTTTCTGCATAAAAATATGCTATTTGCCAGCTTCCCAGGTGGCACTAGTGGTAAAGAACCTGCAATGCACAGATGTAAGAGACGTGGGTTCTATTCCTGGGTCAGGAAGATTCCCTGGAGGAGGGCATGGCAACCCACTGCAGTATTCTTGCCTGGAGAATCCCATGGACAGAAGAGAATGGAGGGTTACAGAAGAGTCAGACACGACTGAAGCAATTGAGCACACACGCACGCCATGTGCTAGTCACTGGACAGGCTCTATGCTTTAACACTCCCGTGTCATTGCTCAGGTTAGTCCCTTGCCTAAGATGGACCTTCTGTCCTTCTATTTCCTACTGATATCCCACCTACCTATGGAAGAGTTCTATTTGTCAGCCTTGGATAATAAAATGCCAACACATTTTCCCTTTGAGAAGCTACTCCTTGGAATTAAGTTCATGTGGTTTGTGTGGGAATGACCCCACTCAGGCTCAGGGATAGATATATGACCCAGTCTTGGTCAGTCAAAGCCTACAGTCACCTGGCCATTGGGATAGGTTCAAGGATATGCACTCCAGGAGGCCAGTGGAAGCCCAGAAATTTTGCTAGAAATTTTGAGAAAGAGAGCCTTTCCACTGAGATGCTAGTAGGGCAGAATGTAAGCCCAGAGCTATGACATCTTTCTCTGCCACACTCTGGAGTGTGAAAGAAGCCAACGGAAAGGAAAGCAGAGGCCAGAGAATAAGACATAGTAGGGAAAATATCATTTGAGATTCTGAATCCAGCTGTGCTTAAAACTAGCCCTGTCCATTGACTTTTCAGATCTGGGAGCCAATAAATGATGATGGTAATAATGATGATGAGATAATAATGACTACAGCAACTGCCCAAGTCAGCATTAGAACGGATGCTGCAGGGTGCCACCCTCATCCCCCTCTAGGCTCAAGGCACTCATTCCATCAGTGGACAAATGCTGTCTGCTGATGGTCCAGCAATTCCCTTTAACTAAATGAAAGCGTCTCACCCAAGGTTATATTTCCTCCCCAGAAACAGGTTATATTTCCTCCCCTGATGACTGATCACTGCAGAGGTACATAGGCCCAGACCCCTTATCTCTATTCCAGACAATTCTGAAAGACTGTCCCAGATCCAACATCCCCACAGAATTGACTGAAGCTTCTGTTGCAACTGAACTCAGCTGAACTCCTCCTTCTGCCTAATCCAGTTTCCCTTAGAGCATCAAAGGCACTACCCTCAAGAAGAGTCTCCAGGAAACTCATTTAGACATGGCCATTCCTATGCCCAAGATAAGAGAAACCCAAGTAAGATGGTAGGTGTTGCAAGAGGGCATCAGAGGGCAGACACACTGAAACCATACTCACAGAAAACTAGTCAATCTAATCACACTAGGTCCACAGCCTGGTCTAACTCAGTGAAACTAAGCCATGCCCGCAGGGCAACCCAAGACGGGCGGGTCGTGGTAGAGAGGTCTGACAGAATGTGGTCCACTGGAGAAGGGAATGGCAAACCACTTCAGTATTCTTGCCTTGAGAACCCCATGAACAGTATGAAAAGGCAATATGATAGGATAATGAAAGAGGAACACTCCCCAGTAGGTGCCCAACATGCTACTGGAGATCAGTGGAGAAATAACCCCAGAAAGAATGAAGGAATAGAGCCAAAGCAAAAACAATACCCAGCTGTGGATGTGACTGGTGATAGAAGCAAGATCCGATGCTGTAAAGAGCAATATTGCATCGGAACCTGGAATGTCAGGTCCATGAATCAAGGCAAATTGGAAGTGGTCAAACAAGAGATGGCAAGAGTGAACGTTGACATTCTAGGAATCAGTGAACTAAAATGGACTGGAATGGGTGAATTTAACTCAGGTGACCATTATATCTACTACTGTGGGCAGGAATCCCTTAGAAGAAATGGAGTAGCCATCATGGTCAACAAAAGAGTCTGAAAGGCAGTACTTGGATGCAGTCTCAAAAATGACAGAATGATCTCTGTTTGTCTCCAAGGAAAACCATTCAATATCACAGTAATCCAAGCCTATGCCCCAATCAGTAATGCTGAAGAAGCTGAAGTCGAACGGTTCTATGAAGACCTATAAGACCTTTCAGAACTAACACTCAAAAAAGATGCCTTTTTCATTATAGGGGACTGGAATGCAAAAGTAGGAAGGCAAGAAACACCTGGAGTAACAGGCAAATTTGGCCTTGGAATGCAGAATGAAGCAGGGCAAAGACTAATAGAGTTTTGCCAAGAAAATGCACTGGTCATAGCAAACACCCTCTTCCAACAACACAAGAGAATATTCTACACATGGACATCACCAGATGGTCAACATCGAAATCAGATTGATTATATTCTTTGCAGCCAAAGATGGAGAAGCTCTATACAGTCAACAAACACAAGACCAGGAGCTGACTGGGGCTCAGATCATGAACTCCTCATTGCCAAATTCAGACTTAAATTGAAGAAAGTAGGGGAAACCACTAGACAATTCAGGTATGACCTAAATCAAATCCCTTATGATTATATGGTGGAAGTGAGAAATAGATTTAAGGGCCTAGATCTGATAGAGTGCCTGATGAACTATGGAATGAGGTTCATGACATTGTACAGGAGACAGGGATCAAGACCATCCCCATGGAAAACAAATGCAGAAAAGCAAAATGGCTGTCTGAGGAGGCCTTATAAATATCTGTGAAAAGAAGAAAGGCGAAAAGCAAAGGAGAAAAGGAAAGATATAAGCATCTGAATGCAGAGTTCCAAAGAATAGCAAGAAGAGATAAGAAAACCTTCTTCAGCAATCAATGCAAAGAAGTAGAGGAAAAGAACAGAATGGGAAAGACTAGAGATCTCTTCAAGAAAATTAGAGATACCAAGGGAATATTTCATGCAAAGATGGGCTCGATAAAGGACAGAAATGGTATGGACCTAACAGAAGCAGAAGATATTAAGAAGAGGTGGCAAGAATACACAGAAGAACTGTACAAAAAAGATCTTCATGACCCGGATAATCATGATGGTGTGATCACTCATCTAGAGCCAGACATCCTGGAATGTGAAGTCAAGTGGGCCTTAGAAAGCATCTCTACAAACAAAGCTAGTGGAGGTGATGGAATTCCAGTTGAGCTGTTTCAAATCCTGAAAGATGATGCTGTCAAAGTGCTGCGCTCAATATGCTAGCAAATTTGGGAAACTCAGCAGTGGCCACAGGACTGGAAAAGGTCAGTTTTCATTCCAATCCCAAAGAAAGGCAATGCCAAAGAATGCTCAAACTACCGCACAATTGCACTCATCTCACACGCTAGTAAAACAATGCTCAAAATTCTCCAAGCCAGGCTTCAGCAATACGTGAACCGTAAATTCCCTGATGTTCAAGCGGGTTTCAGAAAAGGCAGAGGAACCAGAGATTAAATTGCCAACATCCGCTGGATCATTGGAAAAGCAAGAGAGTTCCAGAAAAACATCTATTTCTGCTTTATTGACTATGCCAAAGCCTTTGACTGTGTGGATCACAATAAACTGTGGAAAATTTGAAAGAGATGGGAATACCAGGCCACCCTATCTGCTTCTTGAGAAACCTATATGCAGGTCAGGAAGCAACAGTTAGAACTAGACATGGAACAACAGACTGGTTCCAAATAGGAAAAGGAGTACGTCAAGGCTGTATATTGTCACCCTGCTTATTTAACTTATATGCAGAGTACATCATGAGAAACACTGGGCTGGAAGAAACACAAGCTGGAATTAAGATTGCCAGGAGAAATATCAATAAGCTCAGATATGCAGATGACACCACCCTTATGGCAGAAAGTGAAGAGGAACTAAAGAGCCTCTTGATGAAAGTGAAAGAGGAGAGTGAAAAAGTTGGCTTAAAGCTCAACATTCAGAAAACGAAGATCATGGCATCTGGTCCCATCACTTCATGGGAAATAGATGGGAAAACAGTGGAAACAGTGTCAGACTTTTTTGGGGGGGCTCCAAAATCACTGCCGATGGTGATTGCAGCCATGAAATTAAAAGACACTTACTCCTTGGAAGGAAAGTTATGACCAACTAGATAGCATATTCAAAAGCAGAGACATTACTTTGCTGACTAAGGTCCATCTAGTCAAGGCTATGGTTTTTCCTGTGGTCATGTATGGATGTGAGAGTTGGACAGTGAAGAAGGCTGAGCACCGAAGAATTGATGTTTTTGAACTGTGGTGTTGGAGAAGACTCTTGAGAGTCCCTTGGACTGCAAGGAGATCCAACCAGTCCATTCTTAAGGAGATCAGCCCTGGGATTTCTTGGAAAGAATGATGCTAAAGCTGAAACTCCAGTACTTTGGCCACCTGATGCGAAGAGTTGACTCATTGGGAAAGACTCTGATGCTGGGAGGGATTGAGGGGAGGAGGAGAAAGGGACGACAGAGGATGAGATGGCTGGATGGCATCACTGACTCGATGGATGTGAGTCTGAGTGAACTCTGGGAGTTGGTGATGGACAGAGAGACCTGGAATGCTGCGATTCATGGGGTTGCAAAGAGTCGGACACAACCGAGTGACTGAACTGAACTGAACTGAACTTTTTCCTACTCACGTTACAGCTGATGGTCTAGCTCCTCCTACAGAACTGCTGTATCTCTAAGTCTCTTCCGTGTCCACCTGAGTCCTGATCTACTGCACACAGCTAGCACTCACCATAAACTGAGAGTCACCACAAGAAGTACCCACTTGAAATTCCTCACTGTGATCACTGTGAGGAGGTGTTCAGGATTGTATTATGAATAGTTACCTGTCACTGTGTAACAAAATATCTCCAACTTTTGTAGCATGAAACAAGATACACATATTCTCTCACCAGCTTCTGAGGGTAGAAAACCTGGAAGCAGCTTAGCTGAGAGGCTCTGGCTCAGGTGTCTCATAGGATTGTATACCAGGCAGAGCTGTAGACACATGAGACCTAACTGAAGCTGAAGGATCTTCTTCCAAGACAACTAACTCACAAGGCTGTGGCAGGATCCCACCACAGGGCTGCTTGGCAGCTGGCTTTCCCTAGAGGGAGGGATCCTCGACAGAGGGAGAGAGAGACAGGGAAAGCCGTGGTGCCTTTTATCTCTGAATGTCAGAAGTCTCACAGTCAATAAGGGAAGAATTTGAACCAACCCCACCCACTTTGGAAGAGAGGAATCTCAAAAACCTTGTGGATGTATTTTAAAATCACCACAAGGAGGCTGCCTGCTACTCTGCCCAGCTTCCTCTCTGAGCTATGGGAGGATCTTCTCCAATCCCACTAGGAAAGATTATAACACTTTTCATTTTTCATAGGCAGCCTGTTTCTAACTTCTGTGAACTGTAAACTAAGTAACTGATCTTATTTTACTCTTTGCCTCTCAGAAACTCAAAACCAGATTTATAGCCCACCTCCATCATGGGTAAAATATTTCATAGCATATATTTTATATTCTATCCTCATTTCTAAGCTTTGCTTTTCTCTTCCCTGCTTTCCCTTTTGCATCATTTTTCTTATTTAAATTTTACTTTACTTTGCTATATTCTACGCATGTTAAGAAGCTGCCTTATATCCTTTTTCAGGACAAGTCTAGGTATAAATAAATAAGTACAAGCATACAAATGTACACTTACATACCTAAAATAGGGCTCTGGATTTACTAGTATATATCCCTGGATTCTGAACAGTGAATCATTTAAACAAATCCAGGTCATTTTATCTGACAAATTCTGTGGTAGGAATAGCAACACTTAGTAACACTTGTAAGAATAACAACTCTAATATTCATTGTATGTTAACAATGTACCAGGTACCATGTGCAAAAATTGCACCCATTTCTTGATTTAATCTTCATGGTGTCCCTTTAAGGTAGATACTATCGTGATTCCCACTTTTCAGATAAGGCTTGGAGGAGTGAAGAAACTTCCCTGGGGTCATATTTCCAGCCAGTGGCAGAGGCAAGTTTCTAATGCAAGATCACTGGGTCTCAGAGTCAAAGCTATATGCTGCTTCTGCTTTCTTTTAGGGTAAATGGAAAATACGTTTTAGCATATCATCAGTGAGAAGACTGATGACCATGGAGGTGAATTTGAAGTCATCAGGTGCTCTGGTGCCCGGTGATGTGGCAAGATACTTGGGGTGTGCAGAGGAAGGGGGAAATGTACAACTGAAGATTTCATAGTCCAAGCAAGAATAGGTAAGTTACAAATGCTAAGCGATTTTAAAATAGAAATTATATGAGACAAAATGAATGGAGAAAACTCTATGATCTGAGGTTACAGAAGGCTTCCAGGCAAAGGTGAGGTTCAAGATAGACTAAAACTAGGTAGATAAAGAAGGTACAGCTTGGAAAGAAACACACAAATGAAATTCTCCAGCATCATGTAAATAATGCGATAACCCTTAGTCCCTTAGGAACTACCTTTTAGATCACCCAGTTCACATGCCTGGTAACTGGAGAGGAAGCATGCAGCACACACACACACGCATATACACAGGTTTCAAATGCGGAAAGGAAACGTCAAAAGCAGCAAGAAGCATACAGGTACTGAAACAGAAAATCAGAGACGATGCAACAGTAGCTCTCTCAAAAAAGAAAATCAGGAATATTCAGGGCACAGAGTAGCTCTAAACCACTCCCTTGTCCGTCCTGGTTTATAAGATGAATCAACAAGCATGGTTAAACTCTGGAGGGAGAGAACTACGCGTGAGGTCATAAGCCATGTACCCTAGTCTCAGCTTGGCCAAGAATGATGGGCCTCCTGAGGTCTGTTTGCACATCTATAAAATGGGGATGGTATAAATCTTTTCTGTGTGAGATCAAATCAGATAATTTACAATAAAATATTCTCCAGCTCATAACACAGAATAGTAATCCCCATAAAGAATCTGCCTGCAATGCAGGAGACCCGGGTTTGACTCCTGGGTCTAGAAGATCCCCTGGAGAAGGAAATGGCAATCCACTCCAGTATTCTTGCCTGGAAAATCCCATGGACAGAGGAGCCTGGCGGACTACAGTCCATGGGGTTGCAAGAGTCAGACACGACTTAGCGACTAAACTACCACTGCCTAGGACAAATCACTACTAGATACAAAGCTAACACAGCTGTTAGAGACTGCCTGGTACAAACATCTTCTTAATGTCTGAATGCCCACCATAAACTCTGTGACTTATGTGTGAACTTCTCCAGGGTCAGGGAGCTTCCTTCTACACAAGACTGGAGTTGTATGTGTATCCCATTTGGGAAGATCCTAAATTGAATTAAGGACTTGCCTTCTGATATTTTTCACTGATCTTGGTTTTATCCTCTGGGATGCACACAAAAAATGTATTCATCGTGATATATATTAGCTTTTCAATTATTTACAACAAATAATCAACCGCTATTGCCCACATTTCAACCAAAATCCTAGACTATTCTCCAAAACCCAGTTGCACTCCTTAAAAGGTCTTTCAGGTAACACGGTGCCAAGACCTCACACCAACCCTCTGTCAGATACTCTGTAGACGCTCAGCATGGTGGAGAACAGTCCTCTAAACGTAGCTGAGCTTAGAGTATAGGGCTGACTCCAGGCCACATAATCCTACATTCCATGCTTCTAGACCACCTCTGTTGACTGTAATTATACAGATACTTGACTGTTTCAACAGTCAAGTATCAACAGATAAATGAGCACACACCAAGAAGACGCCAATTAAAATATATATTAAGTAAGCCAAAGTAACTAGTGTTTATTGGGTACATATCATGCTCCGCTAGGATATGCTAGATAAGAAAGGCATTATTGTTACTTGGGTCTTGTCTGTCTCCTCTGTCTGAATACATGCTTCATTAGAGGAAGGAGTTTGTCTTGTTTTTGTGTTCCCAAGTCCAAAAAACAAATGCCTGAAAACTAGAAGGTACTTGACAAATAATTTATTAACAGATTAATCAATGAGATCCTGCCCTACAGATAAGCTAAACAAAAAAGCAAAAGGGGGGAAAGGGGGCAGTGCATATTAAATGAAGCCCTCTAGAGTACAGGGGTTCCTTGCTTACTTACCGCCCATCTTTACTCCACCTCAAGCCAATGAGACTTTCATCAGTTTGCTCCAACACTGGGACTGAAGATGTGCTGTGATTGCAGGTGGAAAGGGTCAGCGTTCATTAAAAGCCAGACTTTAGGTGCAGCTTGCCCTTTTCTACTGATGCACAACAGTTGGAATCTAGAGCAATATTGTCCAGATGTCATTTTTCCAGCATTGAAATCTCTGAAAGTGAAAGTGTGAGTTGCTCAGCTGTGTCTGACTCTTTTGCAACCCCATGGACTGTAGCTGCCAGGTTCCTGTGTCCATGGAATTCTCCAGGCAAGAAGACGGGAATGGGTTGCCATTTCCTCCTCCAAGGGATCTTCCTGACCCAGGGATCGAACCCAGGTCTCCTGCACTGAAGGCAGATTATTTACCATCTGAGCCACCAAGGTATTAAAATCTCTAGAACTCCAATAAGTGATGTGGCTTGAACTATAAATGTTAGAGTTTTTCAGGGAAAGAAGATCAATAGGATGGAAACTGGCTGGTTTTAGAGAAGTTGAAATGCTTGACCTAAGCTTTGGAGGATAAAGGCAGCCAAGTCGATGCAGAAGTATGAACAGAGGGACAGGAATCCTTCAACTGAAGGTGAGCTCAAGAGATGGAAAACTTGGAATGCTTTGCTAAGCTGTTCACATCTTATTCTATAGGCAATGGGGAGCTATTGAAGGATGCTGAGCCGTGGTGTAGCAGGATAACAACATCTTTATGGAAAGAAGAATTGTTAACTGGCCTTTGTGATGCCTTTAAAGAGAGCAAATCCTGTAAAGGGTTTATAACCTAAACTCTGCCCTTAATGTGTAGATTTATCCTGGATAAATGCTTTATTTGATGGGTTTGATTTGCCCTGCATATCAAAGGAAAAGCAATGAAGGTAGTTAGTGTGTCTCATTGCAAGTGCCAACTCCACACACTCAGCAGCGGATCTCTAAAGCACCGTGTTTAGAAGTATTCTGAGATCTTATCAGGGCTTAAAAGAAGAGTGCTGCCTTCAGCTAGTAATGTCTGCCACAGGTGCAGGAATGAGGGTATACGAAGCCATGCCACATGTTTGACACTGATGGTAGGTCAGATGGGAAAATTTTAATAGTTTTGCAAAACTCTTCCTTTGTCAACATCACTATCATTCTCTTCTTACTAGTTCCACCCATCCCCTATACCTGATCATTCCTGGAATCTAGGATTAGAATGTTCACAGTTTTCTCTGTCATGGGAAAGTATCAATAGAAATGAGCCACAAAGAGTCTCCCAGTCTCACTTTCTGTGCTTCTACCAGGGGCTCATTGGAAGCACCTCTGGGTGACCTCTTGCTCATTCTCCCAGTCCACCCTCTAGACAGATCTGCCTGGAGAACAAGGTGAACAGAACCATTTCTTTCCTTGCAAATGTCCCCTTCATGGGTAATGAGGCAAGCTGCAGCAGCTGGATGCGCTGTGTAAGGCTGAATGTCTCGAAATAGAATATGGCTCAGGTTTTCCATGGGGTACCTGCATCAGCGATTCTGTAAGTAAGTCACCAAGGGGAAGCAACTTTCTCTCGGGCATCTTTTGCCCCTAGCAAATCACAGCTGTGCAAAGAGGAAAAGTAGGATAAAGAGATGAGGCCATGGCTTGGGGCGGGGCAAGAGGAAGAAAACAGTCAAGAGAAAAGAAGTAAGCAGAGCACCATCCTCATCTCTCCCCACCCATTTTCACAGTTTTTCTCTCCGTACTAAACTACACAATGTAGGCTGCTGTTTCTCTCTTCCAGGCTTTTGCATGTGCTATTTCTTCTTCCTGGAATGCTCCACATTTGCTTAACAGGACTCTCTCTTAAGGTATTAACTGGGTGTCACCTCCTCCAGGAAGCCTTCTGAAACCTAAATAAATAAACCACCCCTGAATATTCATTGAAAGGACTGACACTGAAGTTGAAGTTCCAATACTTAGGCCACCCGATACGAAGAGCCAACTCACTGGAAAAGACCCTGATGCTGGCAAAGATTGAGGGCAAGAGGTGAAGGGGGCAACAGAAGATGAGATGGTTGGATGGCATCTCTGACTTAATGGACACTGAGTTTGAGAAAATTCTAGGAGATGGTGAAGGACAGGGAAGCCTGACATGCTGCAGTCCATAGGGTCACAAAGAGCTGGACATGACTTGGTGACTGAACAACAGCCACCAATACTTTCCCTATCATAGCATTGATCACACCATATCCTAATTATCTTACTTATTTGTCTTTCACTAATAAAAAGAATCAGCCAAAGCTGACTTAGTGGTTAATATGAGTTAGGCACTGCACCAAGCTTATGACAGAGATTATTTCACTTCATAGCACAGAAATTCTATAAGGTGACATCTCCATTTTATAAACAGAAAAATAGGCTCAGAGAGGTTAAATACCTTGACCAAGATAACAAAGGTATTACATCCAGCAAGTGGCAGGGCCATGTTTAGAATCCAGATCTGCCTACATGATCTTTACCACCACGCTACATCACATCCCCTTCCATGTGCTGGGCTTCAAGGGGCAAGGACTGGGTCCAAGTCACCCAGAAGAGGGTCCTCACAAGGACATGACCCTCTTGGCACTCAGATTTCAGACATCCAACCTCCAGAACTGTGAGAAGTAAATGTCTGTTGTTTACAAGCCCCAGTCTGTGGAACTTTGTTATAGCAGCCCAACCAGACTAAGATGGAATGAATAAATACAGCAATGAATGAATAGAATCATTACACATTAGAAATAAAAGATTCCATTGGGTCAACTCCAATTTAAAGAAATGAGGCTAATTGAAGGGAATTACTCTCATGAGAGCACACGTTTCTCAGGGCATTTAGGGGGAGAAAACAAACAGAATTCATTCTAATTGACAAGGGAAGCCCGAAGTCAGAACCAGAGAAGTAGTGCTAAGGGTCAGGCCCAAGAAGGAAGCCATGGATAGGAGATAAGGCAAGGAGTCAGGAGCTGTGGCGGCAAGGATTAGGTAATATGCAAGGTGGGCTAGAAAGATAAGAAGAGAAAGGAAGGACAGTAAATGAAGGGGGTAACTGGAAGTCTGTTGTCACTGGTGCTAGTCATGCAGGGTAGAGTATAGGCTGGTTGCCTCCCACCACGGACAGATGGGTAAAAGTATAAATTCCATAAAGATCCCTGACTTGAACCGGAAACTGACCCCACACCTACACCCTGGTCACTACCACATGCTGCTTTCCTAAGCAATGTCTGGTTCCTCACAGCATTTTTCTTTGTTCAATTCTAAAAACACAGATTCTCTGGACTAGCCACTTTTCCCCCACAATTGTTCTTATGGCAGGAGTCTCAAATATGGTAGTCCAAAACACACATAAGTTAAGAAACAGGGTGAGGAATACCCTTTGAAGTTCTGGGGTGGGTAAGCAGCAGTTCATTTATAAGTTGTCTTATGTACTACACTGGACCATTAAACTCCATTCCTGCAAAATCCATTTATTATCCATGGTTGCTTAAAACTTTAAAAATTCTATAAATGCCTATTTGGTGCCTTTTTGAGTTCCAGGCACTAAGGTGAAAGACACAGAGATGAATAACACAAGGTTAATTTCTACAAGCCCAGCAAAGAACTCTCTGTTCAATGCAGGAGTTTAAAATGAGAAGACCTGAGTTCAAGGCTTGGTCCCTATCCAGGTCCTCTGGGCTCAAATAGTGACTACTCACTCAATCACTGTGATCTGGGACAAGTTAAATAACCTCTCTGTGTCCTAGTTGCCTCATCTATAAAATGTAAAATTGGCATCCTTACCTCATAAGGTTGTCAAGGGAATTAAGTAAATTAGCATATGGGGTAACATTTTGCAAAATTGTAAAGCCCTAGGCATATTCAATTGTCATTACTAAAAATGTCTCTACCTTTATAAAGCACCATCCTATTTCACAGGTGGGTTTAGCCAAATGCCTGGGATAGATTTCAATCTCACAAACATAGACTTTTTAACAAATAAAAGAAACCTCCCTTGAGTCCAATTGATCTGAATTCATGTGTACGGAGGACCCATACCACACAAAACAGAAAAGTATCATCTAGCCTCATGCCAGCTGTGTCAGCTAAGTATTACTTTCTCTATTTTTAAGAGGTAAGGTAACTGGTTTGAGTTACACAACAAATAAATAAAACATATTTGTACACAGGTCAGTGAGTCTTACCTCTATGACGTGGCCTTTTCTGAGCAAAAGTTTTATTCTGTCTGTAAATGCTGCTCACCTCCAGTCCCTGAATCAGTGACCCCTAGACAGTCCCGCACACTGGAGCTCCATACTTTCCTAACCCAATGATAACTTTTCTCTTCTCTTTGTGATTCCATTATTCTGCAAGAACCCACAAGGGACAAGCATATCAGCAGTGAAAGGAAAGGCATATATAAGCCAGTTTCTTTATCAGCCTCTCCCATGCTTGTGATTTCAGGCTGTGAAGGAGGAACGGGAGCTATAAGTGATGCTAATAGCATCATCCAAGGAGCGGCAGATAACAGCTCCCATGGTCCCAGGGAGGTGCTGCCTTTGTGCTATCCTGGCTGAGACGAGATTCAGAGAAATCAGATGTGATGGGTTTAGAAATTCCACTAACTCTTGGCTGGTCCACAGCTTCCCCAAAGAGGGACAGGAACAAAAAAGGAGTTCACCTGTATAAAGCCTGGGCAGACATTTGCACTTCCTTGCAAGGTAAGGAAGATAAGCCATGCTCGTGGTGACCCTGGCATTGTAACATGGGAGGAAAGAAGTGTCAGGAGGAAGACCTGGTCACTGCTGATGGGCTTCCTTAGGGCACACAGAGGGCTGAGCGGGTGGAATTTGATTGCTGGAGGAGAAGTGATAGGGAGGCAGGTAATGAGGGGGAAATTAACATTTGGGTTAATTTCCATAATGAAGTGGGTTCACTCAAGAGGAAGTGGGTTCTTGTCTCCAAAATGCTCAAGAAAAGTTAGGAAACCTCAGAAGGTATGTTACAGAGCATTATCCATGCATTTAATGCTGGTGAGGTGATCCAATGACACCAAATTCTATTCCAAAACTAGGATTCTAAGTGAGGGTAATACAATATAGTGGTCAAGGTCATAGAATCAGAATTCTAGCTTTTCAGCTTATTACTCTTATGACCCTAAACAAGCTACTTAACCTCTCTGGCTTCAGTTTCTTCTATGAAATAGGGATTGCAATAGTAGTGACTTTAAGAATTAAATTAGTGCAATGGTTCAAGGAGTAATTGCCTCATGGAAAGTACTGATGCTAAAGCTGAAGCTGAACCTCCAATACTTTGGCCACCTAATGAGAAGAACTGACTCATTGGAAAAGACCCTGATGCTTGGAAAGATTGAAGGCAGGGGGAGAAGGGGACGACAGAGGATGAGATGGTTGGATGGCATCACCAACTCGATGCACATGAGTGTGAGAAAGCTCCAGGAGTTGGTGAAGGGCAGAGAAGCTTGGCGTACTGCAGTCCATGGGGTCACAAAGAGTCAGACACGACTGAGCGACTGAACTGAGCTACTCAGAGCTAAGCACTGACTGGGTGCTAGATACTCTTCTGAACCACAGGAATGGACAATCATATACAAAAAAGATAGATGTGTTACTCTCACGCGTAAACACATATAATTTCAGATGCTGACAAGAACTATGGAGAAAATTATAAAATATAATAAAATAGAGTATCCTTGAAGAAGAGGTGAGAGACATTAACTGGGGCAGGTGGAGAGGGTCTCTCTGAACTGAATTCTACTGAGGCAAGGGGAGCAGCCAGCCATGCTGACTGAGTTGGGGCATCCAGGCAGAGAGGATAACAAACCCAGAGAACTTGAGACAGGTCAAAGAAAAAATGGCTGTGTGTCCTGGAGCAGAGTGAGTGAGGAGAGAGAAAAAAGGGAAGATGAAATCAAAGATGTAAGGCCTTGCAGGCCATGGTGAGGAGTTTGGGATTTATTCTATGGCAAGTGGGAAGACATTGAAGATGGTAGGCAGGGTAAGATCCTGGACAACTTACATTTTAAAGAGATCATGCCGTTGACTCCTAAAAACTTTCCACGCATAATCCTCCCCATCCTTTCCCCTTTTGTGGAAGTCCCTAAAAGAGGTCAGAGTTACAGTGCAGAAGGTGTCTGGGTCTCCAGATAATCTCAAAGGTATCCTCGAGCTGGCTGGAAACACTAATGTTGGCTTGTAATGGAGTAAAAATAAGCTTTATGTATGAAGCCAAAGAGGGAGAGAGAGTCAGAGGGAGGGAGAGAGAGGGTAAGCACATTCTGACTGCTCCCTGAAGAATGCAACTGTGGGGTCCAGACGTGAACAACAGTAGAAGCAGGAGGCTTCCACCTGTCCCCATCACAAGGCCTGGAATAGGACAGTTAATTTTAAGTGAATAAGTGGACCTAGTCAAGGACCAGCTAAACTGTCAAGTTCGCCAGCTAACTGCACAAACCAGTAACTAACCATCTTCCCTGCAGGTGTTGGCCATAATGGAAAGTAGCAGACCAGGTTAGCCTGCCACTGTATCTTCCAAGTGTCCTACCTTGAGAAGCCAGATTTAAAATACATTTTTTTCCTCCATTAGACCAGCCTGCCTTTTCGAGCCTTTTGTCAGATTGGTTACATTTGCTTCTATGGTAATAAACCACAGAAAGGATCAGGAACAAACAGTTGAGTTTTAGGTAATACCCAGGCAGTTGCTAACCCTATTCATCCTCTGCTAGATACCACCACCCCAAAGAACTGCAGATCCATCATATGAAAACAGATGTGAATGTTCACTCATTCATCAAAGCATGGACCAACACCTGCTTTGTACTGGGCACTGGCCTAAGATTGGGATTATGTGCGTGCATGCTAAGTGGTGTCTGACTCTTTGCAACCCCATGGACAGCAGCCCACCAGTCTTCTCCATCCATTGGGATTCTCCAGGCAAGAGTACTGGAGTGGGTTGCCATTCCTTCCTCTTGGGGTTCTTCCCCATCCAGGGATTGAGCCTGAATCTCTTATGTCTCCTGCATTGGCAGGTGGGTTCTTTACCACTGGTGGTTTAGTTGCTAAGTCATTTCCAACTCTTTGCAACCCCCATGGACTGTAGCCTGCCAAGCTCCCCTGTTCATGGGATTCTCCAGGCAAGAATACTGGAATGGGTTGCCATTTCCTTCTCCAAGATTGGAGGTGCAGTAACAACCAAATAGACAAAGCTCGTTTTTATAACCAAGCAGGATCCAGTGGTGCCTTCCCAAAACAGACACCCCCTACTGCACCCCCACCCCCTCACATACTATGTCCTCTGTTTGCCTCTCATCTGTAGAAAAACTTCAGCTTCCTAGGCTTTCCCCAATTTCCAAAAGTAAACTCAATCAGAGAAGTGAGAAAATGCAGAAAGAAAAGGAAACAGTCAAGCAAGACAAAATAGTAACACTTTAACCGTTAAATAAAGTCAAGGACCTTCAGTTCCTCCTCGAGGGCTATAGATGATACATCTGGGAAAAGAATAAAAAACAAGTGGATATATATAATGGATTCACTTTGCTGTACAGCAGGAAGTAACACAACATTATAAATCAACTGTACTCCAATACAATTTTTTAAAATTATGTCCTTCAAAAAAAGATAAGGAATAAAATCCGACTTAGTCTTCATGTGTCATGTCTAATAAAACCATTTACATTAGCTTAAAAAGAGCCAACAACTAAGAGTCATAGAAATGCATCATTTAACGTGCATTATCCACTTCATATACAGTATGTTGTGATATTAAAAAGAAGCTATTTCTACTTAGCCAGAAATAAAGAATGAAATAATGCCATTTGCAGCAACATGGATGCAATTTGAAATTACCATACTAAGTGAAGGAAGTCAGAGAAAGACAAATACTATATGCTACCACTTATATGTGAAATCTAAAATGCAACACTGATGAACTTATCTATGAAACAGCAATGGGCTCTCAGACATTGAGAACAGACTTATGGTCACAAGATGGACTTAGAGTTGGGAGTTTGGTTTTGAACATTCCCCTGGGACCGTCACATTGTGATACCAAGTAGATGACAGGCATTGACAACATACTGAAGGGAACTGAAAGTTTTAGCCATTGTTGTGGACAATGTCCCCGCAAAAGAATTCACTGAAGTCCTAACGCCAATGTGATGGTCCTAGGAAGTGGAGCCTTTGGGATGGCTAAGTCATGAGGGTGAAGCCCTCAGGAAAGGGACTGGGATCTTTGTAAAAGAAACTCCAAAGGGCTTTCTCACTGCTTTCATCATGTAAGGAAACAATGAGAAGAAGGCTACTTATGAACCAGGAAGTAAGCCTTCACCAGACATCAACTCTGGCAGCACCATGACCCTGGACATTCCAGCCACCAGAACTACAATAAATGTTTGCTGTGAAACCCATACAGTCTGCCTTTAGTTTGCTCTGAGAGCCTGGGAGGCCCATCTTCCCTCCCTAGATCTGCTTTACCACCTGATCTGTCAACTTTCTCATTGCTCTAACACACCCTGACTCTGTCAGAACAGGGTCTGGGTAGGTTCCATCCAAAGCAAGGAGTCTAGAATACAGCCATACAGAGTGCTGAGCTGACTGAGGAACTGACCTTTAAATATCCCATTTTCTTATTGGTGCTTTGGATGGCAGCTCTCGGGGGAACTCTGAGGGTAATTGCTTTTGCCTCTGCCTTAGAAGGGGCTGACTTTGATGCAATGCTGTTCTCATCTGCAGGTTTAATTTAGCTCTTTTGTCTGCATTAAACTCACAGGGAACTATCCTTTGTGTGGTACCAAACACATCACATGGCCAGCCATTTCTAGCTGAATTTAGACTTGCCCTTTCAGCTAAGGATCCTGAGACACTCTGAGGGCCAGAGCAGGCAAGCTGACGTCTATCTCTGTCCCTTGGGATTTCTCTCCGCGAGTTTTGGGGAATCTGGACCAGCCACTGGGTGTCAGCATTGATTTTTCCAATTATAAGGGGGGAGGGGGAAAGGGTATTTGTGTGGTTTAGGAGTTGTTTATGCAGTAAGTGTGGGCTCTAAAACAAGCACAACCACAGTTCACATTTGTACAGCATTTAGTATGAAACCAAGAGCGCTCCTCTGTCTTCACTTCTGGACCCTCCCTACTCATTTCAGTCCCTTTGTGTCACTCGCCTGGATTACTGCACAGCCTTGCTTTCCATTTTTGTGTCCTTCAAGTATCTTTTTTATCTGGTTACAATCAGGACTCTAGCAGGCTCAGTTGTAAGATAATGAGGACCTTGTCATTGGCAGCTTGCAAAACAAAAGTGGCAAAACCACCTCGCAGGAATTTTTGTAGAAGAGAAACACATGTTATATATAAATAATGCATTTTATTTATATATATATATATATATAATGTGTGTTTTAATATATTTGTTTATAAAATTATAACACATATATTATAAATAAATACATGTATATGTCTTTTCCCAGCTTGAGAACCATCACTGACCCCCTGTTATCCATAACAGGGAAAATTCTAGGCTGTCTAGTGTAGCAAACAGAGCTATCTACACTCTGGATGCCCCCAATCCCCAGTCTCATCTCCTGTTTCATACATCAGGCTTCGATAAGAATGAGCTTTCCTAAGAGTACTTCACATTCTTCATGCCTTTGCTCATTCTTCTTACAGGGGACCTCTGTTCATTCTTCCAGAGCCTCCTCCAGGGAACTTGCTGATAATCCTTCCCCAATGCCTACTCTCCATCTTAAGCTTAGTGCCCTTTCTGTAGGCACCTAAGGCATGTTAACTAAATATATTAATAGAATTTACCATAGTGGGTCAAAGCTTTCTGCTATGTATCTCTCACCCAGTAGGTTATGAACTGTTTTAGAATAAGGTCTTTGAGTTTGTCATTTGCATCTCTGCCTTCTGCCACTGTCGTGTAGACTGTTGATACAATATATGTTCACTTAACTGAATTCAACTGAACCTATGTCGTTAAGCTTATTTATCTGAGTCTGCAGCACCTCTTTGGTAAATTACTTGTTCGGAGTCCCAATTGTCATCAACCTGGTTCAGAGTTTTCCAAACTTGTCACTTCCTTTGTCTGATAATTTTTTCTACCATGTGGGCTACATTTTTTTAAATACTTACATTTTACATCCACTTATATTTGTCTCAATTTTGTTTTAAAAGAAAACTTTTTATTAGTACCATAAGGAAAAAAAACGTATAACACACAAAACAACTGTTTAAAAAATAATGATGAAGTATTTCCATTTCTTTGTATTATTTTCAAACTCTTCCATCAATGTTTTATAGTTTTCAGATTATATGTCTTTTACCCCCTTGGTTAAATTTATTTCTAGGTATTTCATTCTTTTTGATGCAATTAAAACAGGATTGTTTTCTTCTTTATCTTCCTGATAATTATCAGTGTAGAGATAAGCAATACATTTCTGTATATTAATCTTATATCCTGCAAAATTCCTAAATTCATTTGCTAGTTCCAACAGTTTTCCAGTGGAGACTTTAGCATTTTCTCTATATATTGCATTATGTCATCTGCAAATAGTGACAGTTTTAACACTTTCCTTCTAATTTGGATGCCTTTTGTGTCTTATCCTTTTCTGACTGCTATGGCTAGAACTTTCAATACTAATTTAAACGGAAGTAATGAGACAGGGCATCCTTGTCTTATTCCTGATTTTAGAGGAAAAGATTTCTGCTTTCCATTGTTGAGTATAATGTTAGCTATGGCTCTGGGGTGCAAGAATTAATATTGCTAAAATGCGCATACTACCCAAAGCAATCTACAGATTTAACGTAATCCCTATCAAAACACCCAGGCCACTTTTCATAAAACTAGGGTGAATAATTCTAAGATATAGAACCACAAAAGACATTGAATTGCCAAACTATCTTGAGAAAAAATAATAAAAGTGAAAATATCATATCCTCCAACTTTGGACTATACCACAAAGCGATAGTAATGGAAACAGCATGATGCTGGCACAAAAACAGACACACAGCCCAAACAAACAGAATATAGAACCCAGAAAAAACCCTATGCACCTATGGTCAGTCTACAACAAAATGAGGCAAGAATATACAGTGGAGAAAAGACAGTCTCTTCAACAGGTGGTGCTGTGAAAACTAAACAGCTACACATTAAAGAATGAAATTTGAACATTTCCTCATACCATATACAAAAACAAATTCAAAATGGATTAAAGACTTAAATGTAAGACCTGAAACTTAAAACTCTAAGACACAGCCAGAACACTGTTTGATTTAAGTCATAGCAGTATATTTTGAATCTGTCTCCTAAGACAAAAGAAATAAAAACAAAAATTAGCAAATGGAACCTAATTAAACTTGAAAGCTTTTACGCAGTAAGGGAAACCATTGACGAAATGAAAATAAAATTTACTGAATAGAAGAAAATATTTGTACATAATCACTGACAGAGGTTAATATTGCAAATATATTAACAGCTCATATAACTCAATATAAAAAAAAATCCAGTTAAAACATGGACAGAAGATCTGAATAGACTTTTATCAAAGACATACAAATGGTCAATAGGCACATGAAAAGATGTTTGACATAGCTAGTCATCAGAGAAATGCAAATCAAAACCATAATAAAATATTACCTCATACCTTTAATAACAGCTTTCATCAAACAGACTACAAATAACACATGTTGAGGAGGATGTGGAGAAAAGGGAACCCTTGTACACTGTTAGAAATTTACGTTGGCTCAGCCACTATGAAAACTAGTAAGAAGTTTCCTCAAAAAACTGAGAATAGAACTCCCTTATGATCCAGCAATTCCACCCCTGGGTATATATACAAAGGAAATGGAAACACTAATTCAAAAAGATACATGCTCCTCAATATTCACAGAATCATTATTTACAATAGCTAAGATACAGAAGCAACCTAAATGTCCATCAACAGATGAATGAATAAAGAATTTGCAGCAAACACACAATGGAATATTACTCATCCATAAAAAAGTATTAACTTCTGACATTTGCAACTATGTGGATGAATATTAAGCTTAGTGAAATAAGTCAGACACAGCAAAATATGTTATCACCTATATATGGAATCTAAAAAATAAAACAAATGTTTATCACAACACAAAAACAGACTCATAGATATCAAAACAAACTAGTGGTTACCAGTAGAGAGTGAAAGTAGGGAGGGAAGACAGGAGCATGTCATTAAGAGATACAGACTACTATGTATAATATAGATAAGCAAAAACACTATATTGTATAGCATAGGAAACTACAGCAATATTTTATAATAACTTAGAGTATAATCTATAAAAATACTGAATCATTGTTGTACACCAGAAATCAATACAATATTATAAATTAGTTATATTCATTTTTTACAAAAGATTAATAAACTCTGAGGATCTAATCTATACTGTGGTGAATATAACCCTGCAATGTATAATTAAAATTTGCTAAGAGTAGAACTTAACATTCTCATCAGAAAAAGACAAATATGTAAAATGATGGGTGTGATAGTTAACTAGATAAGAATAATTCTTTCACTATATATATATATCAAATCACCACGATGTTCCCTTTCAATGTCTCAGAATTTTGTTAATTATGCCTCAAAAATTGCACCTTTTTTAAACTGAAAAAAAAATGAAAAACATGCTACAAAATTCTTGCTAAACAATCTTGCCTGCTATGCTAGATGTAGTGAGACTATTGCGTTTTTAATCTCCTCCTATATCTATGTCTCTTTACCACATGACTTTAAGTTCCTTTCGCTAAATAGAGTCCATTTCTCCATTCCTTGTTTCTATGTTCAGCCACAGAACATGCTCTGATCAAGAATGTGTTAGCAAATTTGACACACACAGAGGCATGAAAGATCCGAGTCTTGTATGACTGGGATCACTCTTCTGCAATGAGAATGTGCCCAGGCTAGTCTAGTGGAAGGATGTGAGAAACGCATGAAGTACAGCCCAGTTACCCCAGGAAAGAGTCATCTGAGAAGCGAACTGCAAAACTTGACAGTCAATACAGACCAACACCAAAGACACCACTTGCTTTAATGGCTGTTCAGTTCAGTTCAGTTCAGTTCAGTCACTCAGTCGTGTCCGGCTGTTTGCGACCCCATGAATTGCAGCACTCCAGGCCTCCCTGTCCATCACCAACTCCCGGAGTTCACTCAGACTCACGCCCATCAAGTCGGTGATGCCATCCAGCCATCTCATCCTCTGTCATCCCCTTCACCTCCTGCCCCCAATCCCTCCCAGCATCAGAGTCTTTTCCAATGAGTCAACTCTTCGCATCAGGTGGCCAAAGTATTGGAGTTTCAGCTTCAGTATCATTCCTTCCAAAAAATCCCAGGGCTGATCTCCTTAAGAATGGACTTCTTGGATCTCCTTGCAGTCCAAGGGACTCTCAAGAGTCTTCTCCAACACCACAATTCAAAAGCATCAGTCTTCAGCACTCAGCCTTCTTCACAGTCCAACTCTCACATCCATACATGACCACTGGAAAACCATAGCCTTGACTAGATGGACCTTTGTTGGCAAGTTAATGTCTCTGCTTGTCAATATGCTGTCTAGGTTGGTCATAACTTTCCTTCCAAGGAGTAAGCATCTTTTAATTTCATGGCTGCAATCACCATCTGCAATGATTTTGGAGCCCCCCAAAATAAAGTCTGACACTGTTTCCACTGTTTGCCCATCTATTTCCCAGGAAGTGATGGGGCCGGATGCCATGATCTTCGTTTTCTGAATGTTGAGCTTTAAGCCAACTTTTTCACTCTCCTCTTTCACTTTCATCAAGAGGCTTTTTAGTTCCTCTTCACTTTCTGCCATAAGGGTGGTATCATCTGCATATCTGAGCTTATTGATATTTCTCCTGGCAATCTTGATTTCAGCTTGTGCTTCTTCCAGCCCACCATTTCTCATGATGTACTCTGCATATAAGTTAAATAAGTAGAGTGACAATATACAGCCTTGACGTACTCCTTTTCCTATTTGGAACCAGTCTGTTGTTCCATATCCAGTTCTAACTGCTGCTTCCCGACCTGCATATAGTCTCTCTAGAGGCAGGTCAGGTGGTCTGGTATTCCCACCTTTTTAAGAGTTTTCCACAGTTTATTGTGATCCACACAGTCAAAGGCTTTGGCATAGTCAATAAAGCAGAAATAGATGTTTTTTCTGGAACTCTCTTGCTTTTTCCATGACCCAGCTGATGTTGGCAATTTGATCTCTGGTTCCTCTGCCTTTTCTAAAACCAGCTTGAACATCTGGAAGTTCATGGTTCACGTATTGCTGAAGCCTGGCTTGGAGAATTTTGAGCATTCCTTTACTAGCATGTCAGATGAGTACAATTGTGCGGTAGTTTGAGAATTCTTTGGCATTGCCTTTCTTTGGGATTGAAATGAAAACTGACCTTTTCCAGTCCTGTGGCCACTGCTGAGTTTTCCAAATTTGCTGGCATATTGAGTGTAGCACTTTCACAGCATCATCTTTCAGGACTGGAAAAAGCTCAACTGGAATTCCATCACCTCCACTAGCTTTGTTCACAGTGATACTTTCTAAGGCCCACTTTACTTCCCATTCCAGGATGTCTGTCTCCAGGTGAGTGATCACACCATCATGATTATGTTGGTCATGAAGATCTTTTTTGTACAGTTCTTCTGTGTCTTCTTGCCACCTCTTCTTAATATCTTCTGCTTCTTTTAGGTCCATACCATTTCTGTTCTTTATCAAGCCCATCTTTGCATGAAATGTTCCCTTGGTATCTCTAATTTTCTTGAAGAGATCGCTAGTCTTTCCCATTCTGTACAATGTTCAGTATGATACTGTTAACCATAGTAAGAGTGATGGCCTGAATGTCTGTGTCATCCCAAAATTCATATGTTGAAATCGTAACAATGAAAAGTGATGGCATTAGTAGGTGGTACTTTGGGAAGGTAATTACATTATAGGACTGGAACCCTCATGAATGGAATTAGTGCTCTTATAAAATAGATACCACAGTTCAGTTCAGTTCAGTTCAGTCGCTCAGTTGTGTCCAACTCTTGCGACCCCATGAATCGCAGCATGCCAGGCCTCCCTGTCCGTCACCAACCCCCAGAGTTCACTCAGACTCACATCCATCGAGTCCATGATGCCATCCAGCCATCTTATCCTCTGTCGTCCCCTTCTCCTCCTGCCCCCAATCCCTCCCAGCATCAGAGTCTTTTCCAATAAGTCAACTCTTCTCATGAGGTGGCCAAAGTACTGGAGTTTCAGCTTTAGCATCATTCCTTCCAAAGAAATCCCAGGGTTGATCTCCTTCAGAATGGACTGGTTAGATCTCCTTGCAGTCCAAGGGGCTCTCAAGAGTCTTCTCCAACACCACAGATACCACAGAGATCCCTTCATTGTTTCTGGAGTTATTTCTCCACTGAATTCCAGTAGCATATGGCACCTATGGACCTAGGTAGTTCATCTTTCAGTGTCCTATCTTTTGCCTTTTCATACTGTTTATGGGGTTCTTAAGGCAAGAATACTGAAGTGGTTTGCCATTCCCTTCTCCAGTGGGCCACATTTTGTCAGAATTCTCCACCATGACCCGCCCATCTTGGGGGGCATGGCTCACAGTTTCATTGAGTTAGACAAGGCTGTGGTCCATGTGATCGATTGTTTAGTTTCCTGTGATGTGGGTTTCAGTCTGTCTGCCCTCTGATGGAGAAGGGTAAGAAGCTTATGGAAGCTTCCTGATGGGAGAGACTGACTAAGGGGGAAATTGGGCCTTGTTCTGATGGGCGGGGCCATGTTCAGTAAATCATTAATCCAATTTCTGTTGGTGGGTGGGGCTGTGTTCCTTTGCTGTTATTTACCTGGGGCCAAACTATGGTGGAAGTAATGGAGATAATGGTGACCTCCTTCAAAAGGTCCCATGCATGTGCCCTCAGTGCCCCTAGCCCTCCAGCAGGCCACCGCCGACCCGCACCTCTGCTGGAGACTCCTGGACACTTAGGGATAAGTCCAGGGCTGTCTCTTGTGGGGTCACTGCTCCTTTCTCCTGGGTCCTGGTATGCACAAGGTTCTGTTCTTTCCTGCCAAGAGTTTGTTTCCCAGTCCTGTGTAAGTTCTGGCAGCTCTTTGGTGGGGTTAATGGCAACCTCCTCCAAGAGGGCTTATGTCATAGCCAGGTCTGCCGTACCCAGAGCCGCTGCCCTTGTAGCAGTCCACTGCTGACCCATACCTCCACAGGAGACACTCAAACACTATTCTGTCTCAGTCTTGGTGGGGATCTCTGGGGCCTGGTACACACAAGGTTTGTTTGAGACATCTGAGCATTTCTGGCAGGTATGGGGTTTGATTCTAAATGCTATGTCACCCCACCTACCATCTTACTGGGGCTTCTCCTTTATTCTTGGACATGGGGCATCTCCTCACAGCCACTCCCATGCCATACATGGGTCCATGAATCAAGGCAAATTGTAAGTGATCAAACAGGAGATGGCAAGAGTGAACATTGACATTTTAGGAATCAGTAACTAAAATGGACTGGAATGGGTGAATTTAACTCAGATGACCATTATATCTACTACTGTGGGCAATAATCTCTTAGAGGAAATGGAGTAACCATCACAGTCAACAAGAGTCCAAAATGCAGTACTTGGATGCAATCTCAAAAATGACAGAATGATCTCTGTTCATTTCCAAGGCAAACCATTCAATATGACTGTAATCCAAGTTTATGCCCCAACCAGTAATGCTGAAGAAGCTGAAGTTGAACAGTCCTGTGAAAACCTACAAGATCTTTTAGAATTAACACCCAAAAAGAGATGTCTTTTTCATTATAGGGGACTGGAATGCAAAAGTAGGAAGTCAAGAAATACTTGGAGTAACAGGCAAATTTGGCCTTGGAGTACAGAATGAAGCAGAGCAAAGGCTAATAGAGTTTTGCCAGAAGAAGGCACTGGCCATAGCAAACACCCTCTTCCAACAACACAAGAGAAGACTCTACATAAGGACATCACCAGACGGTCAACACCGAAATCAGACTGATTATATTCTTTGCAGCCAAAGACGGAAAAGTTCTATACAGTCAGCAAAAACAAGACCAGGAGCTGATGTGGCTCAGATCATGAACTTCTTATTGCCAAATTCAGACTTAAATTGAAGAAAGTAGGGAAAACCCCTAGACCATTCAGATATGACCTAAATCAAATCCCTTAGGATTATACAGTGGAAGTGAGAAACAGATTCAAGGGATTAGACAGAGTGCCTGAAGAACTATGGACACAGGTTTGTAACATTGTACAGGAGGCAGGGATCAAGACCACCCCCAAGAAAGAAATGCAAAAAAGCAAAATGGTTGTCTGAGGAGGCCTTTCAATGAAGGCCATGAATAGAATATAAGTGAAAGGCAATAGACAAAAGGACAGATATACCCATTTGAGTGCAGAGTTCCAAAGAATAGCAAGGAGAGAAAAGAAAGGCTTCCTTAGTGATCAATGCAAAGAAATGGAGAAAACAATAGAATGGGAAAGACTAGAGATCTCTTCAAGAAAATTAGAGATACTAATGGAACATTTCATGCAAAGATGGGCTCAATAAAGGACAGAAATGGTATGGACCTGACAGAAGCAGAAGATATTAAGAAGAGATGGCAAGAATACACAGAAGGACTGTACAAAATAGATCTTCATGACCCAGATAATCAGAATGGTGTGATCACCAACCTAGAGCCAGACATTCTGCAATGTGAGGTCAAGTGGTCCTTACAAAGCATCACTATGAACAAAGCTAGTGGAGGTGATTGAATTCCAGATGAGCTATTTCAAATCCTAAATGATGATGCTGTGAAAGTGCTGCACTAAAATATGCCAGCAAACCTGGAAAACTCAGCAATGGCCACGGGACTGGAAAAGGTCAGGTTTTATTCCAATCCCATAGAAAGATAATACCAAAGAATGCTCGACCTACCGCACAACTGCACTCATCTCCCATGCTAATAAAGTAACGCTCAAAATTCTCCAAGCCAGGCTTCAAGAGTACCTGCACCGTGAACCTCCAGATGTTCAAGCTGGTTTTAGAAAAGGCAGAAGAACCAGAGGTCAAATTGCCAACATCCATTGGATCATTGAGAAAGCAAGAGAATTCCAGAAAAATATCTACTTCTGTTTTATTGACTATGCCAAAGCCTTTGACTGTGTGGATCTCAACAAACTGTGGAAAACTCTTTAAGAGGTGGGAATACCAGACCATCTGACCTGCCTCCTGAGAAATCTGTATGCAGGTCAAGGAGCAACAGTTGAAACTGGACATTGAACAACAGATTAGGTACATATCGGGAAAGGAATAAGTCAAGGCTGTATATTGTCACCCTGCTTATTTGACTGATATGCAGAGTTAAAACCATCATGAGAAATGCTGGACTGGATGAAGCACAAGTAGCAATCAAGATTGCTGGGAAATATATCAATAACCTCAGATATGCAGATGACACCACACTTTTGGAAGAAAGCAAAGAAGAACTAAAGAGCCTCTTGATAAAAGTAAAAGAGGAGAGTAAAAAAGTTGGCTTAAAACTCAACATTCAAGAAGTAAGATCCTATCATTTGGTCCCATCACTACATGGCAAATAGATGGGGAAACAATGAAAACAGTGAGAGACTTTATTTTGGGGGCTCCAAAATCACTTCAGTTCATGCAGCCATGAAATTAAAAGATGGTTGCTCCTTGGGAGAAAAGCTATGACCAACCTAGAAAGCATATTAGGAAGCAGAGACATTAGTTTTCAACACAGGTCCATCTGGTCAAAGCCATGGTTTTTCCAGCAGTCATGTATGGATGTGAGATGGACTATAAAGGAAGTTGAGTGCCAAAGAATTGATGCTTTAGAGCTGTGGTGTTGAAGACTCTTGAGAGTCTCTTGGACTGCATGGAGATCCAACCAGTCAATCATAAAGGAAATCAGTCCTGAATATTCATTGGAAAAACTGATGCTTAAGCTGAAATTCCAATACTTTGGCCCCCTGATGAGAAGAACTGACTCATTTGAAAAGACCCTGATACTGGGAAAGATTGAAGGCTGGAGGAGAAGGGGATGACAGAGGATGAGAGAGTTGGATGGCATCATCGACACGATGGACATGAGTCTGAGTAGGCTCTGGGAGCTGGTGATGGACAGGGAAGCCTGGTGTGCTGCAGTCCATGGGGTCACAAAGATTTGGACAAGATTTAGCGGCTGAACTGAACAAACTCATGAAAAGAAGCTCAGCATTGCTCATTATAAGAGGAATGCAAATCAAAACTACAATGAAATATCACCTCACACTGGTCAGAATGCCATCAACAAAAAGTTTACAAACAATAAATGGAGAGGGTGTAGAGAAAAGGGAACCCTCTTGCATTGTTGGTGAGAATGTAAATTGATACAGCCACTATGGAAGACAGTATGAAGATTCTTTAAAAACTAGGAATAAAACCATCATAGTATAAACCCCATAGAATTCTCCAGGCCAGAATATTGGAGTGGGTAGCCTTTCCTTTCTCCAGGGGATCTTCCCCGCCCAGGTATCGAACCCAGGTCCCCCACATTGCAGGTGGACTCTTTACCAGCTGAGCCAAAAAGGAAACTCAAGAATACTGGAGTGGGTAGCCTACCCCTTGTACAGTGGATCTTCCTGACCCAGGAATAGAACTGGTGTCTCCTGCATTGCAGGCGTATTCTTTATGACCCAGTAATCCCACTCCTAGGCATATATCCTGAGGAAACCAAAATTGAAAAAGACACATGTATCCCATTGTTCATTGCAGGACTATTAATAATACCTAGAGCATGGAAGCAAGCTAGATGTCCATTGACAGATGAATGTATAAAAAATTGTGGTTTATATACACAATGGAATATTCAGTTTAGTTCAGTTCAGTTGCTCAGCCGTGTCCGACTCTTTGTGACCCCATCAATCATAGCATGCCAGGCCTCCCTGTCCATCACCAACTCCCAGAGTTCACTCAAACTCATGTCCATCGAGTTGATGATGCCATCCAGCCATCTCATCCTCTGTCGTCCCCTTCTCCTCCTGCCCCCAATCCCTCCCAGCATCAGAGTCTTTTCCAATGAGTCAACTTTTCCCATAAGGTGGCCAAACTATTGGAGTTTCAGCTTTAGCATGAGTCCTTTCAATTAACACCCAGGACTGATCTCCTTTAGGATAAACTGGTGGGACCTCCTTGCAGTCCAGGAGACTCTTAAGAGTCTTCTGCAACACCACAGTTCAAAAGCATCAATTCTTCGGCGCTCAGCTTTCTTCACAGTCCAACTCTCACATCCATACATGACCACTGGAAAAAACCATAGCCTTGACTAGATGGACCTTAGTTGGCAAAGTAATATCTCTGCTTTTGAATATGCTATCTAGGTTGGTCATTATTTTCCTTCCAAGGAATAAGCATCTTTTAATTTCATGGCTGCAATCACCATCTGCAGTGATTTTGGAGCCCCAAAAAATAAAGTCTGGCAGTGTTTCCACTGTTTCCCATCTATTTCCCATGAAGTGATGGGACCAGATGCCATGATCTTTGTTTTCTGAAAGTTGAGCTTTAAGCCAATTTTTTCACTCTCCTCTTTCACTCTCATCAAGAGGCTTTTTAGTTTCTCTTCACTTTCTGCCATAAGGGTGGTGTCATCTGCATATCTGAGGTGACTGATATTTCTCCCAGCAATCTTGATTCCAGCTTGTGCTTCTTCCAGCCCAGCATTTCTCATGATTTACTCTGCATATAAGTTAAGTGGAATATTACTCAGCCATAAAAAGGAATGTATTTTCGTCAGTTCTAATTGGGTGGATGAACCTAGAGCCTACTATACAGAGTGAAGTATGTCAGAGAGAGAAAGATAAGTATCTCATACTAAGCATATATACAGAATGTGGAAAGATGATACTGAAGAATTTATCCACAGGGCAACAATGGAGAAACAGACTTAGAGAACAGACTATGGACATGGGAAGAGGGGAGGAGAGGGTGAAATGTATGGAGAGAGTAATGTGGAAACTTACATTACCATATGTAAAATAGATTGCCAACTGGAATTTGCTGTATGTCTCAGGAAACTCAAACAGGGGCTCTGTATTAACCTAGAAGGGTGGGATGGGGAGGGAAATTGGAGGGAGGTTCAAGAGTGAGGGGATATATGTATACCTATGGTTGATTCATGTTGAGGTTTGACAGAAAACAACAAAATTCTGTAAAGCAATTATCCTTCAATTAAAAAATAAATGTAAAAAAAAGAATTATACCAATAAGACACATGAAGGATTAACCATTCTGTAGGTGTGTGATGGTTAATAATAAAATTAGCTAACATCAATTGAGTGTATGTAACATATAGCAATGATCTCATTTAAGCTTCACGGGTAACCCAGAGAGATATGTATTGAAAACTATTTTACTATCATTCCTGTTTTATAGAAACATATGTTATGGCACCAAAAAAAAAAGCTAGATAACCTGCCCAAATCCCCAGAGTTATCTGTAGCAGAACAGGAATTTCAACCAAAAGTCTGACTCTGACATTCACGCTCTCACAATACCATGTTGCCTCTACGGTGGTGTGACCGTGTAAGAACACCAGTAGGTTAGCATCCTTCACTTTGCAGTAATCTTCTTTTTACCAAAATCCTTTCACTTTATCCAGAGTGAAGTGTCCACAGTTAGAACTATAAGGGCCTTCATGTCTTGGTGCCCACCAAATATTTTCACTGAGCTTCCTGGATTCCAGCTTAAATAATGGATGGTGCCCTGCAGTTCAGCTTTTTCACAAAGTTCCAGATGATGAGTTCCTGGTTAGCATGTCAGATGAAGGACAATATATTTTAATGCAAATGCAACGAGCTGGAATGACAGTATTTTCTCCAAGAGCCTTAACTAGGTTAGCATGACCTCCGAGAGGGGCCAGAATCCTAACAGCAAAATTAGAATAGAAAGGCTTATGGAGATTTCTATGCTAATCAGCCATATTTTACTGGAACGATTATGTTTAGCACAATGGCCACTTGCCAGCTTCAGCCAGGGCACCAGTTTTGGTCAGGTGATCAACTGAAAATAATGACTCAGAAAGTGCTGGGGAGGCCACAGTGAGGCAACAACATCCTAAACTGGTGGCATAAGTGGGAGAAAGTGCTAGGACCCCAAAGAAAGAAGATTTTCTTATAGGAATTCCAGCACACACCTTGCCTCCAATGCAGTTTGTACTGAAGTAAAACTCCTGTTTTAGAGTTGATAGAAAGAATGGACTTCTGGGACATGAAAACAGGGTTGGGGGAAGGAGAGAAAGACAAGAAAATGATTTTTCCGGTTAAGGACAGATTTCCCCTCCCACCTAATCTTTGCTTTTGGCACAAAGACTATATTCTGCTGAAGTAAAGGGAGATGCTATTTTATATGGCTTGGCCTAGCATAATATATCATCATCCCTTACATTTGTTTTGTTTTGTTTTGGAATTTAGGAAATTGACAGAAGCTGAGCTGGTTGGACACAGACAAAACTAACAAAACAATCATACCAGACATTCTCTAGTCTACCTATTCACGAGTCTGTGAGAGTCAACAACAATCAAAGAAGGAAGGAAATTACTGAAGACGTACCACGGTGCCCCTTGGTATTTACAATGCCATCCAAACAGATTTCTAATGGTGTTCAAAGGATGCCTTGGCACTTTCCCAGAAATACTGAATCATAATCACAAGGGGAACCAGAGGAGAAATAATCTATATTTTTAAAGAAGCTGTTCAGATGATTCTGATGCAGGACCAGGTCTGGGAATCTCTCATCTGGACCACACTTCCTCACATCATCACACAAAGGAAAAGCAGTGATGCTATTCTGGGTCCATCTTGCCCAGCATTAGGGCTCTAAAAGAGCTGTGATACAAAGAACACAGTTGTTCTGTTTCCTGACCTTGACCCCAAACAACATTACATCAATTAATATTCACCTAGCACTTAATATGTGCCAGGAACTTTTACATATATTATCTTGTTCTGGCCAAAGGTTAATGTTGCTTAAATATTTAAACGTTCAATATTTAGTTGGTTTACATTCAGTCAGAAATGTTTAACAGCAATATCACTTTATGTAATTGGATCATACAATTCTGCTCACATTTCAATTTGGATGAAGATGGAAAATAAATTTATTTTGCTTATAAGTGAACTTACAGCTGTCCATAACTCTCATCTGACAGTTAGTAGAAAAATGAAATAAATGATCCATCTGGGTTAAATCTTGTCTGTCCTTATTATCTAAATGATCACTTTAAGTAGTATTAGTCCTCTAGAATAATTTTTTTAATATTTCAAATAATCTCTCCCTGTTTCTCCAGCAAGAGGGATTCTGGGTATAAGGAAAATGTGGAGAGAAAGAGTTCACGATTGTGGTTTACAGTCATTCACATTGATATGTAGGTAGAAGGATAGCTCTTGCCCGTTGTGGTCCAGTGATCACATCCCTTAACCAATTGATGTCCACTTGCCCCTCTGGCCTACATGGCAGAAAGCGGGGCTGGCTGGACATTGCTTCCTGTTTGTTCTTTTTCTTCCCTGGCTACTTGGCTTCACCCCACCTACTGTTAGCTGCTGAGACTTCTCTGAGGTTTGGCTGGAAATTCACTCTCCCCACCTGGTGGGTCTAACACTCAGCCTTCACTTCAGGGCCAGTTGCCACAACCACCATAATCCGCACTGGTAAGATCCCCAAATACACTCTCAAGTATTCTTGGGACCAACCCACACTACATGGGACTGGCAAGTCCATCTTGTGCCCTAGGCTGGTGAATGTCAATGTTGCCCCAATTTCTCTAAAGAGCCTCCTGCTTCCTGTGCCAAAGTCAGCACAGGGATGAGAAAATCAGGACCACGTCTCTTCACTCTGCTCTTTCACTCCCTTCCCTCTCCTGTTTTCTCCTAGCTTTTAAGCCAGGAAGGGGCAGGCTCTTCCACCTTCAGGGGAGGACATCCCTCAAATAAAGCATGCTCTTGGCATATGCCAAACAAGCAGCTAAAGGCGCTTAGTATTTAGAATAGTAGTAGACATACAGAATACGAGATATACATACATACATATATATACATATATATATATATATATATAGGTCTTTATATTTAGGTCTTTATTTTGTGCCTCTTAACACATAAAGCTGACTATAAAGCTGATATCTATTTATGTTTCTGAGTTGAATTATTTGAATTAGCTAAAGATTTTTCCTTTAATACTTTATTTTCTATAATAAAATTGCTGAAATTCAAAGCTTAATTTATTAACTTTTTTTTTGAGCTCAACTTATTTATTCACATTTTTTAAAATCTAACTTTTTTGTTTTAAAAAGTTAGAATCTTTAAAAGTTACAAGGACCTGTAAATTTTCTTCAAATTATGAAGTTCTCATTTGTACTACTTGTAAAATATTCTTTAGTCCCTAGTAGTTGCAAAGGGCTGAATAGCAATAGTGTGGCCACTGTGTTCTGGATGGAAGTGACTTAACTACATATGCGACATTGTAGTAATCTCTTTTCTTTATGTCAATATTTTTATTTATTTTTATTTTTACTTTATTTTACTTTACAATACTGTATTGGTTTTGCCATACATTGACATGAATCCACCATGGGTGTACATGAGTTCCCAAACATGAATCCCCCTCCCACCTCCCTCCCCATAACATCTCTCTGGGTCATCCCCATGCACCAGCCCCAAGCATACTGTATCCTGCATCGGACATAGACTGGTGATTCATTTCTTACATGATAGTATACATGTTTCAATGCCATTCTCCCAAATCATCCCACCCTCTCCCTCTCCTCAGAGTCCAAAAGTCTGCTCTACACATCTGTGTCTCTACGCATCTGCTGTCTTGCATACAGGGTTATCATTACCATCTTTCTAAATTCCATACATATGTGTTAGTATACTGTATTGGTGTTTTTCTTTCTGGTTTACTTCACTCTGTATAATCGGCTCCAGTTTCATCCATCTCATTAGAACTGATTCAAATGTACTCTTTTTAATGGCTGAGTAATACTCCATTGTGTATATGTACCACAGCTTTCTTATCCATTCATCTGCTGATGGACATCTAGGTTGTTTCCATGCCCTGGCTATTATAAACAGTGCTGCGATGAACATTGGGGTACATGTGTCTCTTTCAATTCTGGTTTCCTCGGTGTGTATGCCCAGCAGTGGGATTGCTGGGTCATAAGACAGTTCTATTTGCAATTTTTAAGGAATCTCCACACTGTTCTCCATAGTGGCTGTACTAGTTTGCATTCCCACCAACAGTGTAGGAGGGTTCCCTTTCCTCCACACCCTCTCCAGCATTTATTGCTTGCAGACTTTTGTATTGCAGACATTTAAATTCTTCAGATAAATGTCTATGAAAGTAGAAAAAATTATTTTATCACCAAAAATGATCACTGTCCTCAAAACCACATCTCATAAAAATTAACGGTCCTCACCATCTTCCTGAATATCTACAGTCACAAAGAAAGCACAGTCTTAACCTTACCCCCTTTAAGTATCACAGCACCTCTGAGAGGTTAGTTAAGTCAAGGACTAGTGTGCTCATTTTACTGGTGGCAAAACTGAATATTGCAAGTCAAGGGGCTGGACCATGTCATTGGGAAAGTTCTTAAGGGAAGCAGGGATGGAACTCAGAGCTCTCCCACTCCCAAATGAATATCCGTGCCCCAGGCTTGTCAGTTACCAGTTTAAAGCCCATGATCTCACTTGACCCTCCTAGGGAATTCCTGAGCTTCTCAGAAAAGGGATCGCAATTCCTATTTTGCAGGTGAAGACACCACAGTTGTGGGGGCTAAGAAATGGCAGAGCCTGGGCCAGAGCCTGAGTCTTCTGATCAAGAACTCTATGTTCCCCCATCTCCTCCTGGTACCCTAGCCACAGAACACAGTTATGACAAGGAGGGGATGTGGCATGGCACCTACAAGGTGAGTTCTGACCTGTTACACACTTTTGTCTGGATCCCATCTCACCACATACTGGGTGTGTCCCTCAGCAAAGTTCCTGATCTCTCTGGGCCTCAGATTCTCCAATTGTGAGACATAGGTAAACTAGTACTTTCCTCAAAAGGTTAAAAAGAGAATTAAACTGCACAGTTTGTGCAGATACCCAGCACATTTTCAGGCAAATATTAAGGACTCAGTCAATATGGTTGGGAGAAAAACTTATTTCTCACTCATTGCGTTTCCATGTGCAAGGACTTCTGCCAGACCAACGTTCCTGGCTTCTCTCCCCACTGCTGCTCACACCTCCCAGGAGAGAGGGGATTTATTTGAGTGTGCATGTGGAAGAGTACTTTGGGGTCTGCTCTTAGCAAGGTACTAGGCTCAGCAAAGGAGGCCTGTGACTGGACATCCTCCCCTGGTCTGAGAATGCTCTGTTCTGGGATATAGTATTAGGACATCCATTGCTTCCTTATCCCTCAGTCAAATCCTCCAATCTAACTTTCATCGGTAATTTTTCTGATTCTTGCATCCATCTCTGAGTTGGCTTAGACTTAGAGGAAAAGGTAGATACTACCTACTGATCCCCTCAAATCCCTACAAATATGATCTACTTCTATGCTCATCAGTATTACATAAAAACTGTTCCTAAGTAAAAGTGCCCGAGATCTGTGGCCTCTTTGCATTCCATCAGATGGCTGACATGGCTCTAAGGGAGTGGTTGCTAGACTCAGCAGCCACCAGCCACCCAGAGCACCAGGATGCCAGAGATGAAGTGGCTGTGGTCTCCAAAACTTCCCAACCTGAGATTTCAGGAACGCGTTGAGGACCACGCTGACTCACAATATTTTCTCAGTGCCGTCTCTTGTGAGTGGCCCACTATGATTGGAACCAAAGTCCCACTAAATCTGTCACTTTCTCAACATTCTGCTGGGCAAGTTTCACCTTGGATGTCCGCAGAACTTTGTCAGAGCAGATGGGGAATTCTAGGAGGGTGACTAGATGGCCTGTCTATTTTGGTTCTCCAGTTCTCCAGCAGCCTGGCGTCTGAGCTAAGAGAAATGTGACTTGTGTCAGAGTACAAGAGAGTGCCAGTGGCAAGGGCTTCCACATGTCTATTTCTGGCTGTCCCCTGATGCTGTGTCATTCATTGGAGGAACTGTGACATCACAGCCTCTGTCTTTTTACAAGGGCCTGACAATACAAGTGACTCATAGAGAATGTCAGCCGTGGCTGCCAGCCTGGCTCAGTACACGGAGACTTAGGGAGTCACGCAGAGTGACTTGTGCCAGGGTTGCTTAGGGGCACAAAGGCAGACTATTAAGACTAGAAGTGACCTTAATTTTCCTCTAATAAAGCCCATCTAAAGCCTGAGCCCCTGCTATCATATTACTGAGAAGTGGGCCTTTGGGTTCTGCTTGCATAACTCCAAGGACATTGATGAACTCATTATCTTCCAAGGCAATTGTATCAGGATGATTCAAGCCACAAGCAACAGCATATTTAACCAAACAAACTTTAATATTTCACTTAACAGAAAGTCTGGACAGAAGTGGCACCAGTGGCACTTCCTTGGTTGCTCAAGAAGTCACCAAGTTCAAGGACTGTTTTCAGAAATCAGTGATGGTTTTCTCATTGGCTCAATGATCTTTCTCTCTTCTGATACTATTAGAACAAGAAGAAAAATGGTGCACACTAGAGGCTTTCTCCTCATCTGTCTCTCCCTTTTAATAACTAGAAAAACTTTTCAGGGCCCCTAAGACTTCCTGAGTATCTCACTGGTCAGAATAGGATCACATGCCCGTTCCTAAGCCAGTCATTGGCAGAGGTGCAGAGGACTGCCTGACCAATCGTGAATCATGCCTTGAAATTGGACCTACAGTCCTCTGGAACAAAGAATAGTTTTATAAGCAACGAAAAGAGAAAATGTCTATCTGTAACAGTAGCCCAATCCCTGGTTGAACTGTTTCAAAGTTCTTTAAACAACTGAGTCAGAAACTTTCTAACAATGTATCTTCTCAACCATTAATTCTAGATCTACTCTGATGCCTCATACAAAATAAACACAACATGTTTCCGCACAGTGATTTAATATACATCTGAAAACTGATCATTCTGGAAAAATCTCCAATTTTTTGAACCCTTTCCTGAGAGACAACATAATACAGAACTCTGGAGTCAGACTGTCTGGGTTCAATGACCAGCTCTGTGACTCACTAGCTGGGTATACAGGGAATGTTACTTTAAGATCTTTGTATAAATTTCCTCATTGAACAATGACTGTAAAAACAGTGCTTATCTCATAGAGTTGCTGGTAAAGATTAAATAGTTAATATATGTGAAGCCCTAAAAACAGTGCCTGGCATATAGATGATACATTCAAGTGTCTGTTATTGCATTATCAGTTTTAAATTTTTGGTTGATTCCTTCTGTCAGTAATTCTATTTGTCTGCATCTCCATCAAAGAGTAGAAGCAGGAACTTAAATCTAGATTTCTCAGTATACATCTTTATTTTCTCTTCATGGCTGCCTCATGGAAAGTTAAATAACAATCATGATCTTTCATTCACAATTGCTAAATCATGTCTTCAACACGTATCTGTGTGTTTGATTTTTTTGAACTTGGATGAAAGCTTTACAATTTAATTCTTTCTCATCTCATGGAAACACAACAGGACTGAACGTATGCCTTTCAGGAAGGGGAAATGAAGAGTATTAAAAACCTTAAGTTTATCAAGCTAACTTTTTTGCCCATCACTAGGACCACCCACTTCATCCTATCCACTCCAATCACCTGGATTTTGCCCATTACTGAGCCTGGTCTCTCAGCACCCTATCAACCCTGTGAGCCTAGGTCAGTGTTTAGAGGTTAAATTATATACCTTCAAATGTCAAATGCTGAAGTTCTAATCCCAGAATTTCAGAATCTAAATATTTGGAGATACGGTATTTAAAGAGGTGATTAAATGAAGCCGTTAGCAGGGACCCTAATCCAATCTGTATGCAGCTCAAGGAGCAACAGTTAGAACTGGACTTGGAAAAACAGACTGGTGCCAAATTGGGAAAGGAGTACATCAAGGCTGTATGTTGTCACCCTGCTTATTTAACTTATATGCAGAGTACACCATGAAAAATGCTGGACTGGATGAAGCACAAGCTGGAATCAAGATTGCTGGGAGAAATATCAATAACCTCAGATATGCAGATGACACCACACTTATGGCAGAAAGGAAAGAAGAACTAAAGGGCTTCTTGAAAGTGAAAGAGGAGAGGGAAAAAGTTGGCTTAAAGCTTAACATTCAGAAAACTAAGATCACGGCATCTGGTCCCATCACTTCATGGAAAATAGGTGGGGAAACAATGGAAACAGTGACAGACTTTATAATTTTGGGGTCCAAAATCACTGCTGATCATGACTGCAGCCATGAAATTAAAAGACGCTTGCTCCTTGGAAGAAAAGCTATGACCAATATAGACAGCATATTAAAAAGCAGAGACATTACTTTGCCGACATAAGTCTTGTCTAGTCAAAGCTATGGTTTTTCCAGTAGTCATGTATGGAGATGAGAGTTAGACTATAAAGAAAACTGAACACCAAAGAATTGATGCTTTTGAACTGTGGTGTCGGAGAAGACTCTTGAGAGTCCCTTGGACTTCAGGGAGATCCAACTAGTTCATCCTAAAGGAAATCAGTTCTGAATATTCATTGGAAGGATTGATGCTGAAGTTGAAACTCCACCTGATGTGAAGAACTGATTTGTTGGAAAAGACCCTGATGCTGGGAAAGACTGAAGGCAGGAGGAGAAGGGGATGGCAGAAGATGAAATGATTGGATGGCATCACCAACTCAATGGACATGAATTTGAGCAAGCTTTGGGAGTTGGTGATGGGCAGGGAAGGCTGGCGTGCTGCAGTCTATGGGGTCACAAAGAGTTGGACATGGCTGAGCGACTGAACTGAACTGAATCCAATCTTATTGGTATCCTTTCAACCAGAGGAAATTTAGACATACAAAGAGACAAAAAGGGTGTACACACAAAGGAAAGATCATGTGAGGACACAGTGAGAAGACAGCCATCTGCAAGCCAAGGAAGGAGGCCTTAGAATGAAGTCAACTGTACTGACACCTTGATCTTGGACTTCTAGCCATCAGAACTATGAGAAATTAATTTCCAGTGTTTAAGCCTCTAGTCTGTAGTATTTTATTATAGCAGCTCTAGAAAACTAATATATACTGCTTTAGCTGACTTCTGTTGCTTGCTATGAAAATACCCTGTATAAGATGTACCACTAATGCATTCTCCTCCACCTCCATCACCACTACCATCACCTTCTCCATCTTTTTTGGCTACCTCTATTTTTTTTTTTTTTTTTTGGCTACCTCTATTGAATCATCTTGGGTCACTCAATAGGCATTTTTTCTCCCTTCTGTACCTATTTTATCAATCAGGGTGACCTCGTGGTCCACATCAGAACAAGTGTGTCCTCAGACAACAGAACCTGGGGAGAGGGTTGAAACTGTATATTCCTGGGCCGAACTGCAGATCAAGTGAAACAGAACATATTTAGCAAGCCTCCTAGGTGATTCGTATCCACCGTCTCAGATGTCTACAACTAACAATTTGTTACTCTCATGGCTAGCTTTAAAAACCACAAGTTGGGATAAAGAGAGAGGAGCTCACTGTGGGGACTTGGAAAAGCCATCATTCGGTTCTAGATCTCCATTTGCTCTTCAATACTGCAAGGAAGGTGAAGCATAAGTTCCCTTCTGGATCTGTTGCTTCTCTAACTGGAAGCAGATTTAAGTCAGAAAGAGGACATGGTGTCAGGCTGATATTAACTGGTTCTCAAATCTCAGTGTTGAATTTCTGATGGTACCCTCTGAGGTGAGGGTTGGTGCTGTCACATAGTTCAGACAAGCAAGAACCAAAATCAGACGGAGGAATTCCCTGGCTCATGATGCAGGCAAGAAGATGAAAACAGAAAATTTTGCCAGTGAACCAACCATCCCTCACAAGCTATTTAAACACCTGTAAGGACTTTGGCTCCAGGAAGCCCGCCTAGACTAAATCATCCAGCAGGATGGTCCCCTTGGTCTCAAGCTGGTGACCTATGAGTGACCAGAATAGAAGACTAGTGTCTCCAGGCCTTGTGGCTGCCTTTGGTCACAAACATCTGGGGAGGAGAGCAGAAGGAAGGGGAGAGGTATGTCCTCAAAAGGAAGTCAGTTGACTCCAGCAGCTGGGCAAACACTAGCTCTAACACTCAGGCAATGCGGAGCCCAGGTCTGGGAATCAGCCCTCCCTGCCCTTTACGTGGAAAATTGGCCAAGGGTCTGTAATTGGGTGAGAGAGGAGTGGGATGAAGAGAGCAGTAAGGCAGAAGATAGGATGCGGTGGGATGCAGGATAGGGAAAAATAATCCTTGGGAACAACCAGACTCCTGTCAATCAGCTATGCCATAAGATACTGTCAACAGTTTTGAACTAATCCTTGGTCCTGTTCCAGTCCCCAACATACTATATAATTTTCAATCACTTTGTATTTGTCATCCTGAGAGCAAGGGGACCTTTTGCCTTTGCACACAAGATGAATGAAAAATGCATTCATGCCATCATTAAAAATAAAATATGCTCCAAGATATAAAATATGGAGGGACAGCTTGCTCTAAGGGAAGACTACTATCCCAGAATCTTAAACAGACTGTATTCCTAGCAGGTTTATTAATTTATCATTAATATATTCTTCTATTTGCTCATTTACTCAACAAATAGTTATTAAGAACTCTCTGTGCGCTAGGCATTGTGCAAAACACTGAGGATAGTACAGAGATCAAGACAAACCCAGTTCCTTCCACAAGGAGCTCCGAGTCTAGTGGAGGAGTAAGACAGTAAACAAAATATAAATACATCATTATATCGCTTCCATTTTTATAAGTGCTGTAAAGGAGACATATGAGTTGCTTTGGAAATGTTTGGTAGTTGTACTTTCTCCATGCAGAGTCAGGCCAGCCTTCCGTGAGTTCTGAGTGGGTTCTGCCACGGTGTTATGTGCAAGGCAATTCTACTTGACAAGATCCTTCAGACTTCTTAGGCCTCAGTTTGACTGTCTGTAAAATGGTAAGGCTGTACTCATAAATTTCAGGGTTTGTTCATTACACCCTGATTCTTGTATGTTTACTACACTGTAAGTCTTGCACCTGGGAGTACATATAAATAATGTGCATAATATATATGTATGTGTGTATTTATATTATAGTATATAATGAATTTAAGAAGGCTGGCACAGCAAACAGGGTGCCCTTTCTGAATACAGAGACCACTGAGGAAGAGGAGGCAGCCTTCTCCAGAGAACAATTTCTGCCCCTGGAACCTGGTCACTGCATCACTGCAACTCCCTTCACAACCATCTCTGGGTTGATGGCTTGCAAATTTTCTTCCCCCAGCCAAAGGTATATTTCATCAGCATGCGGGCAGGACTGACAGAATGGGGTTAGGACTTGGAGAAGAGTGACATGGTTTTTTTCTGTCTGAGGCACTGCAGGGAAGGAGGTGGCCAGGAGCCAGTGATGGAGGCTCTCTGGGATGACACAAACAGGCATTGTGATGAGGGTACTGTGGTTCATCAGGAGTACAGGCGTTCAGAGTCTGTGCTGAATGAGGAAACTCTTAGTCTCGAGATCTTCCCTTGTGTTTACATCTCTATTTAATTTTAGTCAAGTCATGGACTTTTTCTGGGCCATGGACACCTCCTAAGCAATTAACCACTTCCTCTAACTAGCCTGATGATATTAACATGAGGATATAAGTTATGTGATCAATGTGTTAAATGGATAAACAGTTATTTAAGACAGCCATCCCTGTTTCTCATTAGCAAGAATATGGTTAAAATTCTTAGACAAGCTAAGTCTGTCACCGTTAGTAAAGAGCCATGTGAATAGGGAAAAACAATCGCCTCTAAGGACTTCTACAATACACACATGCAGCTTGCAAAGTACTTTGTAAACTGTAAAGAGCCATGCACATGTAAGATATTACTATATTACAATAATTATTCCAAGTATCATTATGATAATTATGAATATAACAATTATGAGAAGTTAGCTATTCTTAACTGGAGTTGGATGCATAGATGAATGGTTGCATGGATGACCAGGCATTTCAAAAGTCATATACAAGTTTGCTTCCTACCACCTAACAGAGATTGCAAAAAGCTCTCTATGACTCTTATCACAGAGAAGTCTAAGAGAAACTAGCTCTCTAAGCTCACCCTACATGTTGGATTTTGATCATGTTTTGTAAAATGCTGATCATTTAAGTGAATGATGCAGAGCATCTTAATAAATATTAAGTCATCCGGTGCTCACAAGATAACGAATTAGTTAAGAATGGTGCTATTACCCCTTTTGGCAAAAATGGAGACTGAGACAACAGACATTAAAGGCTTGACTATCCACAAACTTCTAAAGAATGAAGAAAAAAACTCTAAGTTTTCTTTCATTGAAATCATGGATCCCTCAAAGGCAGCCTATGGGAGAAAATATGTGTAAATCATATACCAAAAAGGGATTAATATCCAAAATATAGGAAGAACTCCAACAACTCGAGACTGGAAGGAACCCAGTTAAAAATAGTTACCCAAAATAACCCAAATTTTAAAAATGAACAAATGAAATTAATAGATATTTCTTCAAGGAAAACACACAAATGGCCAACAGACACATGAAAAGTGCTCAACATCACTTAATCATCAGGAAAAGGCAAGTCAAAACAGTGAGGCATCACTGCATGCTTGTTAGAGTGACTATTACAAAAGGCAAGAAAGAACCTCTGCTGGTGAGGATATGGAGAAACTGGAACCCTGTTACACCGCTGGCAGGAACGTAACATGGCTCAACCTTCACGGAAAACAGTGTGGATCTCCCTCAGGAAATGAAGAATAGAGCCACCATACGATCTAGCATTCTTACCTATGAATATTTACCCAAAGAACTGAAATCAGGATCTTGACTGATCTCCCATATTTACTGCAGCATTACAACAACCGAAAGGTGGAAACAACCCAAATACTCACCAACAGATGAATGGAGAAAATGGGGTACATGCATACAGTGGCATACCATTCAGCCACAAAAAGGGAGGAGATCCTCCACCTGCTGCAACATGGACAGACCTTGAGAACATTATGCTGAGGGAAATAATCCAGTCAGAAGAACATATACTATGTGATTTCATTTATAGGACATGTGTACCATAGTCAAGCTCATCAGACAAGAAAGCAACCTGGGTGGTTCCCAGGGACTGGCAGAAAGGGGAGCTGGGGAGTTGCTCTTTATTGGGTATAAAATTTCAGTCATGCAGATGGAAAAGTCCTAGAAGTCTTCTGTACAGCACTGTGATTGTAGTTAACAATAATGTACTATTCACTCTAAAATTTGCTAAGAGGGTGTATCTCACATTATATGTTTTTATCACAATATTTTTTAAAAGGCTATCTGGACTGCCATTCAAATTATTGGCATCAACATCCAGTTCATTATGCCTTGTGTTATAGAACAATGCCTATCTTGGCAAACAACAATGATAAAAATAACAACAGCAACAAACTATCTCTCTAAGCAGTCTAGAGCCACATACTGCAATTACTATACTCTCAGAAATAAAATCATAAAACATCAGCACCAGAAACAACTTAGAGATAAGCTAACTGACCTCCCACTTCACAGATGAGAAACCTGGGGACTGGTGCTGGCAAAAGACTTGAACGAGACCCCATAACAAATTAATAAGCTAAATAATAAATGAGTTTCCATTCTAAGACTGGCATTTTGCTTTGAAAAGTCATTTGCAAACCTGATTACATATCAAAATCACTTGGGAACTTAAATATAAATGTCTGGGTCCTAGCAGAATTATTGAACACAGAATCTCTGGGGGCCAAAAAATCTGTATTTTAGAAAGCTTCCATGGTGATTCTTGCTTTAGGATTGGAATGAAAACTGACCTTTTCCAGTCCTGTGGCCACTGCTGAGTTTTCCAAATTTGCTGGCATATTGAGTGCAGTAATTTCACAGCATCATCTTTCAGGATTTGAAATAGCTCAACTGCAATTCCATCACCTCCATTAGCTTAGTTCCTAGTGATGCTTCCTAAGGCCCACTTGACTTCACATTCCAGGATGTCTGGCTCTAGGTGAGTGATCACACCATCATGATTATCTTGGTCGTGAAGATCTTTTTTGTACAGTTCTGTGTATTCTTGCCATCTCTTCTTAATATCTTCTGCTCCTGTTAGGTCCATACCATTTCTGTCCTTTATTGAGCCCATCTTTGCATGAAATTTTCCCTTGGTATCTCTAATTTTCTTGAAGAGATCTCTAGTCTTTCCCATTCTGTTCTTTTCCTCTACTTCTTTGCATTGATTGCTGAAGAAGGCTTTCTTATCTCTTCTTGCTATTCTTTGGAACTCTGCATTCAGATGCTTATATCTTTCCTTTTCTCCTTTGCTTTTCACTTCTCTTCTTTTCACAGCTATTTGTAAGGCCTCCCCCAGAGAGCCATTTTGCTTTTCTGCATTTCTTTTCCATGGGAATGGTCTTGATCCCTATCTCCTGTACAATGTCATGCACCTTGGACTACAAGGAGATCCAACCAGTCCATTCTAAAGGAGATCAGCTCTGGGTGTTCTTTGGAAGAAATGATGCTAAAGCTGAAACTCCAGTACTTTGGCCACCTCATGCAAAGAGTTGGAAAAGACTCTGATGCTGGGAGGGATTGGGGGCAGGAGGAAAAAGGGACAACAGATGATGAGATGGCTGGATGGCACCACCTACTCGATGGACGTGAGTTTGAGTGAACTCCGGAAGATGGTGATGGACAGGGAGGCCTGGCGTGCTGCAATTCATGGGGTTGCAAAGAGTCAGACACTGCTGAGCGACTGAACTGAACTGAACTGATGATGATTCTAAGGCAGGCAGTCATCCAGCTGGCGTTCATCATTTTGGTTAAACCAAACCATTGGTTTGTACCTAGTAAATTCTATCTAATTGAAATCAAAAGCCCAGCTGAAGTTCAGTGTAAATCACTCTTGATACGGTCTAGTTAAAAGTTGGGAAAGGATTAGCTCATGTTAATATCATTCCTTTCCTTTGAAAGTAAATATTGACAGAGCTCCTCAATGCCTAAATACTCATTCTCTATAAAATATCTATGAATGCTTTCCTTGTGAAGGTTTTTCTCTACTTATGCAGCCCCAAACTGATGTTTCTTAAGTCCAGCTCCAAATGCCATTAAGAATGAAAGATAAATCATTTTCACTTCCATGTTTGCCTCGCTGAGTTAGGGTCATGAGCGGCTGGCTAGCAACAAAGCAAGGAGTTCTCAGAAGGGCTTGTTCTTCTCACTGCAGTGAAAAGGTGAGACCCAGAGGTTGTAGCACAGAGATTGTTTCTAACACTATGAAAGACAAAAGGGGAAACCAAAGCCTGTTAGTCTAAACTCAGTCATCAAAACCCATGAAGAAGAAGTTTCCAGTTGCCTAACCTTTGTTCTACACTGCATTTTATACACACCATTTCCTTCTGTCCCCTTAGTGTTGTCTTCAATGTCTTTTGCTTAGTGAGATGACCCATAGCCACATACTGACCATTAGGTGATGGAGATGTAATTTAGATACAGGTTTCTCTGAACACAAAGCTTGGGTTCTCTTAACCACTGTTCCACAGTGGGCACAGGAGAGAAATGTCTGCATCTCAGGTAATGCTTCTGTCCCCAGAGAGCTAAGAGTTTAGTTATAGGCCAGCATGAAGAGTATCCTGCTTTAAAGGTTGCTAATATATGAAAAATATGTATTTCACCACTTATATAATACTGGCCAAGTCACTGTTCTTCCCTGATTTTTAGTTTTCTTATATTTTGCATGGAATATTAGAAAAGCTGGCATCTGTCATCAAAACGTCTACAAATAATAAATGCTGGAGAGAGTGTGGAGGAAAGGGAACCCTCCTACACTACTGGTGGGAATGTAAACTGGTGTAGCCACTATGGAGAACAGTATGGATGTTCCTTTAAAAATGAAACATAGAACTACCATATGATCCCACTCCTGGCCATACATCCAGAGAAAACTAATTCAAAAAGATACATGTACCCAGATGTTCCCTGCAGCATTATTCACAATAGCCAAGATGAGGAAGCAATATCCGTCGACAAATGGACAGATAAAGAAGAAGTGGTACATATACACAATGGAATATTACTTGGCCATAAAAAAGAATGAAGTAATGGCACTTGCAGCAATATGGGTAGACCTAGATATTGTCACACTGAGTGAAATAAGTCAGAGAAAGACAAATAGAATATGATATAGCTTATATGTGGGATCTAAAAGAAAGAAAAGACTCAAGTCAACTTTTTTCCAAAATAGAGATCCACACACAGAAAACAAAATTATGTTTACCAAAGGCAGGGAAGGGATACATTAGGAGTCTGAGATTAACATATATGCACTACTATAAATAAAATATATAACTAACAAGGACATACTGCATAACACAGTTCAGTTGAGTTCAGTTCAGTCGCTCAGTCATGTCTGACTCTTTGCGACCCCATGAATCGCAGCACGCCAGGCCTCCCTGTCCATCACCAACTCCCGGAGTTCGCTCAGACTCACATCCATCGAGTCAGTGATGCCATCCAGCCATCTCATCCTCTGTCGTCCCCTTCTCCTCCTGCCCGAAATCCCTCCCAGCATCAGAGTCTTTTCCAATGAGTCAACTCTTCACATGAGGTGGCCAAAGTACTGGAGTTTCAGCTTTAGCATCAGTCCTTCCAAAGAAATCCCAGGGCTTATCTCCTTTAGAATGGACTGATTAGATCTCCTGGCAGTCCAACGGACTCTCAAGAGTCTTCTCCAACACCACAGTTCAAAAGCAGCAATTCTTTGGCGCTCTGCCTTCTTCACAGTCCAACTCTCACATCCATACATGACCACAGGAAAAACCATAGCCTTGACTAGATGGACCTTAGTCGGCAAAGTAATGTCTCTGCTTTTGAATATGCTATCTAGGTTGCTCATAACTTTTCTTCCAAGGAGTAAGCATCTCTTAATTTCATGGCTTCAATCACCATCTGCAGTGATTTTGGAGCCCAAAGAAAGGAAGTCTGACACTGTTTCCACTGTTTCCCCATCTATTTTCCATGAAGTGATGGGACCAGATGCCATGATCTTAGTTTTCTGAATGTTGAGCTTTAAGCCAACTTTTTCACTCTCCTCTTTCACTTTCATCAAAAGGCATTATATCTACTACTACAGGCAGGAATCCCTTAGAAAAAATAGAGTAGCCATCATGGTCAACAAAAGAGTCTGAAAGGCAGTACTTGGATGCAGTCTCAAAAACAACAGAATGATCTCTGTTCGTTTCCAAGGCAAACCATTCAATATCACAGTAATCCAAGTCTATGCCCCAACCAGTAACACTGAAGAAGCTGAAGTTGAACGGTTCTATGAAGCCCTACAAGACCTTTTAGAACTAACACCCGAAAAAGATGTCCTTTTCATTTTGGGGGACTGAAATGCAAAAGTAGGAAGTCAAGAAACACCTGGAGTAACTGCATAACACAGGAAACTACTAAATATTATGCAATAACCTCTAATGGAAAATAATCTGAAAAAATTATATGTATATGTATGTAACTGAATCACTTAGCTATATATCTGAAATTTACATGTTACTGTAAATCAACTATATTTCAATAAAAAAATTTTTTTAAGCTGACATTATTTGGATCCATGCTCTGATTTCTAATAGCCTCAATTAAAACATGGTTCTGTACATCACTAAGTACAGATCTTAATCCTTTCTGCAAAAGCATTTATGGACACATGTGTTTTCAAACACTATTTGAGGTCTGGAGAGACAGAATTAGATAAATAGTACACAAATGTTATACAACATACCTCTATCCTGAGAAAGGTCTGGAGTAGTACTCAATAATTAAACACATAAATATTCTTGCAGCAAAACATATTAATATTAACATTAAGAGACATAAATAATTATAATCTGATGTCAGGTCATGTCAGGCTTTATCACAAAATCAGTTTAAGTCACACCAGTTTTCGCTGACAAATAAGCTTTTTTAAAAAATAACTTTCCATTTCAAAGTATTTAACTGACTGAACTTGTAGCTATTAATCATGGAAAATTAAATAATTTCTTAATATTTCCATTTCCTCATTTATAAAATGGAAATAATATATGTACATAACTTTATAAAGTTTAAATGAATTAATGCAAGAAAATCACTGAGAATAATGCATGGTTCATAGTAAATGCTCATAAAATCATGAACTATTGTCATTTGACTCATTGGAAAAGACCCTGATGCTGGAAAAGATTGAGGGCAGGAGGGAAAGAGGGCAACAGAGGATGTGATGGTTGAATAGTATCACCAACTCAATGGACAAGAGTTTGAGCAAACTCTGGGAGATACTGAAGGACAGGGAAGATGGCCATCCAGCAGGCAATCGGGTCTCAAAGAGTCAGACACAACTTAGCGGCTGAACAATGTGTATCTCACTGCTGGTATTGTTTGTCACTTCCTCAAACAGCAAACCCTTCTCAAATAAGTGAGATAGTTGGTTCTCAAACAGCCTTGGTTGTAAAAATCTTCTTGTCTCACAAGATAAATCACTCCAGTGTTCAGAAGCCCTGACTGTCAGAAAGGTCTTTCTTATGTTAACTTGAAATCTGTTTTCCTCTAATGGCTAGTTATGTAGGACTTGCTAGCCATTGTTCTGTGTGCTGTATATACATAATTCCCAAGCTTAGAAGAATCAAACAATAGTTAAATAAAGTTTAAGTTCACAGTAGAAGAGACTTCATGATACATCATCTAATGGAGTCAGAGCTATAAGAATTCTACAAAATTAAATTGCTAAAATGGCTCATAATAAAAATTGAACACCTTAGGATGTAAAAAAAGGTTTCATAGAAGATTGAAATCTAAGGTAACCTTATAAGCAAGTAGGGTTTTGATAGATGAAAGGGAAGGGAATACATTAGTTAAGAAGTGGAAGGAGGATAGGTTGCAGAATCAAAGAGACTTGGCTTTGAATATGGCTCTAGCAGCTTAAACAAGCCATTTAACTCTCCTGAGTCTTTTTCTCTCCTATTTAAAGAAATGAGGATAATAATAGCCATCTTTCATTATTATTGGGAAGCTTGGGAATTATGTATGTACAGCACACAGAACAATGGCTAGCAAGTCCTACATAACTAGCCATTAGAGGAAAACAGATTTCAAGTTAACATAAGAAAGACCTTTCTGACAGTCAGGGCTTCTGAACACTGGAGTGATTTGTCATGTGAGACAAGAAGATTTTTATAACCAAGGCTGTTTGAGAACCAACTATCTCACTTATTTGAGAAGGGTTTGCTGTTTGAGGAAGTGACAAAGGCAAAGAAAGTGGGTGCTAGCCACTTTCACCCCTTCCCACGCTGAGACTCTATCATTAGAGATTATGATTGAGTGCATTTTGATGTCTTCCTTCTGGGATAAGGATTTTTAGACCTCAAGAGTCTGATTCAGGCAAGGCTGAGGACAAAAGAGAGAAAGTTATATAGGTTGGGTGACCTCAACTATGGCTATCTATGAATGCAAGATGAAGATCTGATTCCTAAAAGAAATAAGAGTGACATATTTTTAAGGGATCTTTTACTTTGCAGGTTTTCTTTTACATCAATTCAAAGATGCTTCCTGCTTCCTATAGCAATAAAATTACAACTCTTTCATTCTATCTTTGCCCAGCTCCTCTTTCTCAATTTTCTCTTTCCCTCCACCTCCTCTATTCTTCCATTCCCACTGATATTTTCCCTAACATACCTATCAACATTACCATCATCCCAAAGTGGTTTGCCAGGGCTATAAGTTAGGAGAAGCAATATGGAAGCTTACCCTTCCCTGTGTATCTGAATGTCCTCTCAATTCCTTGGGGGGAAGGCACCAAATAGACCCAAGCTATTATTATCACCACCACTGCCATACAGTACAGAGCATATTACTGGTGCCAAATAAATAATTCCCCTTGGCAAGTCAATAGAGCGAGAGCATGACTAGCCTGAAGCCTGGCTGGGACACAGGTTACACTGAGATCGAGCTTTGGAAGAAACTATATATCAGAATAATGGCCTAAGCTGTCATGCAGGACTCGTGTCCTTTCAAGTGGATGGTTTTAAATAATTCAAAGTTCATGGAGGCTTTCCTGGGAATGAGTATCCTGTCTCTCCTTTAACAAGTCAGACTTGGGTCTGCTAAGGTCAGCAGGCTCACCAATTTTTATATTTACAGTGAGAATATTCTTTACTTACTTAGCGTTCATTATCTTCTGCTGATATAAAATTTGAGATAGTTTAAGAGTGGGAAGCCATTATTTGAAATGTCTAATATTCATATTAATAAATACAACAGTAATACTAGTATTTAATGAGCATACTTCACACCTGGACTTCCCTTGTAGCTCAATGGTAAAGAATTTTTCTGCATCGCAGGATACCTGGGTTCGATTCCTGGGTTAGGAATAGCCCCTGGAGAAGGAAATGGAAACACACTCAAGTATTCTTGCCAGGAGAATTCCATGGACAGAGGAGCCCGGCATACTAGAGTCCATGGAGTCGCAAGAGTCAGACACGACTTAGGGACTAAACCACCACCACCACCACAATGACCATTTCACACCTATGTTAGAGGCATCACATTAAACACTGAACACGTTTTGCCAGATGAAAATCTTACAACAGTCCTACAAAATTGATATCATTGTGCTCATTGTACTATTGAGAAAACCAAGGCTCCAAAATCTTGATAAAATTTTCTGGGGGTATCTAGCCGGTACGTGTTGGAACAGAATCGTTCTGACTCTAGTTTAACTTAAGCTAAAATGCCTCCTTTATTAAACAAATTTTTATTTTAACATATTCAGAGGCAATGTTTAGGAAACCTTAGAGAAAATTATTTTTCAAACATTGTCACACAAATTAGAACCATGCACTTATATTTTTAATTATTTGTTAATTTTATATCATTCTCATCTGTTACTTTAATGAAATTAACTAAGGATATGCACCAGGAAACAATTACTTTGACTTGTTTTAGTAAGTAATAGAAAACTGCAAGTCACTGTATTTCTTAATTCGGGTTACTCTTCTCATTTAGTTTGAAATTGCTCTAAAACGCTTCAGAGAAGGGACAGTCCCGAAATTAGATATATGTTGGTGACTGCCTTAGCAAAGTCTTTCTTCACAGTTCATGGAATGCATCTCAATTTGAATTAGCCAGCTCTAGATTCATGAGTTTCAACTGCTTCTTACTTGGATGTTCCTGAACCCACCAGATGTAAATAAAAGTGATTTATTTCCAATTTTCCAAGCTTCTATGCAGCCAGTGATTGAGGACTATAAAATAGCTTCTTTTACACTAATGTAGTGTTGACACCAACTTGTTCTGTAATTTAGAAGGTAGTTACATCAATGATGAAATTGTAAATTAAACAGAAGGGCATTTTTTTTGCTTAGCATAAGTGTTGAGAAAGGGAGAGGGAATTAAGGTATCTAGTTTCTGTCCCATCTCAGATTTGCCACCAAATGGATAACTTCAGTCAAATACTTTTCTTTCTCTAGGCCTTAATTTTCCTATATGAAGAGTTATGTAGTTGATAAATGCTTTGTGAATGAATATTGGAAAGAATGGACACATAATGAATAAATTTTTTGTGATGTATTTGTCTGGTTTTGGTATCAGGGCAATCTTGGCCTCATGTAATGAGTTTTAAAATGTTTCTTCCTTTGCAATTTATTGGAATAATTTCAAAAGAATAGGTGTTAACTCTTCTCTGAATGTTTGGTAGAATTCACCTGTGAAGCCATCTGGTCCTGGACTTTTGTTTTCTGGGCATTTTTTAAATTACTGCTTCAATTTAATTACTGGTAATTTTCTGTCCTTGCAGCATTATTTACAACTGATAGGATACAGAAGTAATCTAAGTGTCTATCAATAGATGAATGGATAAAGAAGATGTAACAGACACACACACAATGGAGTGCTGCTGCTGCTAAGTCGCTTCAGTCGTGTCCGACTCTGTGCAACCCCATAGACGGCAGCCCACCAGGCTCCCCTGTCCTTGGGATTCTCCAGGCAAGAACACTGGAGTGGGTTGCCATTTCCTTCTCCAATGCATGAAAGGGAAAAGTGAAAGTGAAGTCGCTCAGTCGTGTCCGACCCTCAGCAACCCCATGGACTGCAGCCTTCCAGGCTCCTCGATCCATGGGATTTTCCAGGCAAGAGTATGGGAGTGGGGTGCCATTGCCTTCTCCAAATACTACTCAGCCATTAAAAAGAATGACATTATGCCATTTACAACAACATGGATGAACTTGGAGGGCACTGTGCCAAGTGAAATAAGTCAGGCAGAGAGATACAAATACTCTATGATATCACTTATATGTAGAATCTAAAATATGCAACCAACTAGTAAATAAAACAACAACAGAAAAGAAGCAGACTCAAGATATAGAGAACTAGTTGGTTACCAGCAGGGAAAGGGGGAGGGGAAACATAGGGATGAGGTGTGGAGAGATGGAAGGCACAAGCTATCAGGTGTAAGATAGGATCAGGACATAATTGTACGACATGGAGAATATAGCCAATAATTTGTAATAATTGCAAATGAAAAGTAACTTAAAATTCATAAAAAATTTTAATAAAATAAAATTCTAAAAAATAACAAAGAATAATGTTAGCTGATCTCCAATGTGCTACCAGCTCCAGTATCTTAGGATGACCAAGTTTCTTCCTCTGGCTGAAGCCATTGCATCAGGACCATAACAATGGAAGAATCATGGCTGGGGTTGAAAAAGCTTGGAATGGCTTTATTAGCCTGTGCCTGGTTTTCACTTGGAGAAAGGTCTACAATCCCATGGACTTCTATCCAGAGATCAAGAATTCTAATATCCTAAAATATCAGCTTTGACTATGAACAATAGATCACATAGTCCAACTTCATCATAGCATTAGCATCTTCGAGGGAACTTTTGATGCTTTAAATCAAGGAAGAAATAGGCATTTCAAGCTTCCTTGCAGGGCCACAGCAGTCAGTAGGGTCTCTGTAGTCCCCATGAGGTGATACATTACAATTCACTTTACTTCTATGTGGAAGGCCAAACTCTCATTCCTTTCTTAGAGCAAATGCCTAAGAAACTTTCTTCAGCTTTGCCTTTGATCTGGCCTAGTTTAGGAGATGAATCAGCAGCTTTCCAAAGGCTATGGAAAAGCAGCTCCAATTTAAATCTTCCTCCATCCATACCAGTCTCTGTTCAATAGTCCAGCTCCCTAGGCTGAGGAGACCTTGCAGAAAGTCTGATGAAACTTGCAGCTCAAATTTCTAGCCTTGATTACCTAGTCTCATCTCTCAATGAGCAGTCAATTTTAGTCAATTACAACTGCCCAAAAGCAAAACTGCTAGGAGAAACAGGCTTTAACAAGGTGAAAGATGACTTTCACAGAATCTCTACCTTGGTAAAATAAAGTTGCCATTGTTTACAGGAGTATAAATCACAAATGAACTTGGGATAGTTGACTTTACTATAAATATCATCTTGCTGCTCTGGTGCTATTAAAACTCAGTTATGAAGAGGCAAAGCAAGCAAAAAATACATATCAAATACAACCATAGGGCTTTTAAATCTTTAGTAGAGAAAGGATAATTTCCTTTAAGGTAATGTATTACTACTGCATTCATACGTTACTTCTACGCATGCTTCACTCATTCATTCAGCAATAGATTTATAATGAACTGGTTCCAAACTGGGAAAGGAGTACATCACAGCTGTATATTGTCACCTGCTTATTTAACTTATCTGCAGAATAAATCATGTTTAAAGCTGGGCTGGAAGAAGCACAAGCTTGGAATCAAGATTGCAGGGAGAAATATCAACAACCACAGAGAAGGAAATGGCAACCCACTCCAGTGTTCTTGCCTGGAGAATCCCAGAGACGGGGGAGCCTGGTGGGCTGCCATCTGTGGGGTCGCACAGAGTCAGACACGACTGAAGTGATTAGCAGCAGCAGCAGCAGATATGCAGATGACACCACCCTAATGGCAGAAAGTGAAGAGAAACTGAAGCGCCTCCTATGAAGGTGAAACAGGAGAGAGAAAAAGTTGGCTTAAAACACAACATTCAAAAAACTAAGATCACGGCATCTGGTCCCGTCACTACATGGCAAATAGATGGGGGAACAATGGAAACAGTGACAGACTTTATTTTCTTGGGCTCCAAAATCACTGCAGATGGTTGACTGCAGCCACGAAATTAAAAGATGCTTGCTCCTCAGAAGAAAAGCTATGACCAACCTAGACAGCATGGTAAAAAACAGAGACATTACTTTGCTGACAAAGGTCCATCTAGTCAAAGCTATGGTTTTTCCAGTAGTCATGTATGGATGTGAGAGGTGGACCATAAAGAAGGCTGAGCACTAAAGAATTGACGCTTTTGAACTGTGGTGTTGGAGAAGACTCTTGAGAGTCATTTGGACTGCAAGGAGGTCAAACCAGTGAATCCTAAAGGAAATCAGTCCTGAGTATTCATTGGAATGACTGACACTGAAGCTCCAATGGCCACCTGATGCAAAGAACTGACTCATTGAAAAAGACCGATGCTGGGAAAGATTGAAGACAGGAGGAGAAGGGGACAACAGAGGATGAGATGGTTGGATGGCATCACTGACTCAATGGACATGAGTTTGAGCACGCTGCGGGAATTGGTAATCAACAGGAAAGCCCCATGCTGCAGTCCATGGGGTCTCAAAGAGTCGGACACGACTGAGCAACTGAACTGAACTGAGGTTCTGACATCGAGAAGCTTACAATCTACAAAGAGATAGATGAAGAAACATATTAAAATATTATGACAACAAATCTTTTTTTTTTTCCTTTACTTCAAACATCTCATTTTCCACTAAATCTGACATACACCTTGAATTCTCCTCTTCTCTCCATCTCCACTACTAACACTCCAGTCCAAACCTCTATTATTTCTCATCTGGACTACTGAAATACCTTTCAGCATGTCTCGCTGAGTCTACTATAATTTCAGTCTTAGAATCCATTATTTACAAATGGCCAGAACAAGCTACTGATCCTTTAAAAACATATATTAAACATACCACTTTACTGCTTAAATTAATCGGGTTTCCAAGCACTAAGAATCAACAGATTAAAATGTTCTGGACAATTTCATCATCTATCTCATCTTCTACCCTTCTATTTGCCCATAAGACGCCAGCTACACTGACCTTTTGCTTTTTCATTGTCCTATATCTCTGCATGACTTACCCCTTTTTGTCATTCCAGCTTCAGTTTAAAGGTATACTTTCAGAGGTGGCCTTTCTTGACCATTTTGTTGTTGTTGTTGCTGTTGCTCAGTTGCTCAGTCGTGTCTAACTCTTTGAGACCCCATGGACTGCAGCACGCCAGGCTTCCCTGTCCTTCACCATCTCCCAGAGCTTGTTCAAACTCACATCCATTGAGTCAGTGATATCATCCAACCATCTCATCCTTTGTTGTCCCCTTCTCCTTTTGTCTTCAATCTTTCGCAGCAACAGGATCTTTTCTAATGGGTTGGCTCTTTACATCAGGCAGCCAAAGTATTGGAGCTTCAGCTTCAGCATCAGTCCTTCCAATGAATATTCAGGCCTGATTTCCTTTAGAATTGACTGGTTTGACCTCCTTGCAGTCCAAATGACTCTCAAGAGTCTTCCCCAACACCACAGTTCAAAAGCGTCAATTCTTTAGTGCTCAGCCTTCTTCATGGTCCATCTCTTACATCCATACATGACTACTGGAAAAACCATAGCTTTGACTAGATGGACCTTTGTCAGCAAAGTAATGTCTCTGTTTTTTAATATGCTGTCTAAGTTGGTCATAGCTTTTCTTCTGAGGAGCAAACATCTTTTAATTTCATGGCTGTAGTAATGATCAGGAGTGATTTTGGAGCCCAAGAAAATAAAGTCTGTCACTGTTTCCATTGTTCCCCCATCTATCTCCCATGGAGTGATGGGACCAGATGCCATGATCTTAGTTTTTTGAATGCTGAGTTTTCAGCCAACTTTTTCCACTCTCCTCTTTTACCTTCATCAAGAGGCTCTTCAGTTCCTCTTCACTTTCTGCCATTAGGGTGATGTCATCTGCATATCTGAGGTTATTGATATTTCTCCCGGCAATCTTGATTCCAGCTTATGCTTCATCCAGCCTGGCATCTTGCATGATGTATTCTACATATAAGTTAAATAAGTAGGGTGACAATATAGGAGCCTTGGCATACTCCTTTCCCAATTTTGAACCACAGATCAAACAACAGGCACTCTCCACTTCATCACCCTGTCTCATTCTTTTTCATTTTTATTTTCCTTTTATAAACTAATAATGACACGTATTCCTAATAACAACCACATATAACTTCTAGTAAAGAAAATGTGACTAATTGAGAAATTATGATAATATGTAAGAAAAGAAAGTCCTCAAATTACTCCCTATGTCATGTATAAGTTTATATTTTATTTGCATGTGAACAACTATGTGTTTGTGTTTGATCAAAAGAGGGAATATCTACACAAAATCAGTTTCCAATAAAATCCCTGCAAAGTACCCATCATTCCAGACAAATACGTATGTCCCTGACCTCCAGTATCTGTATTATTCACGTGTGTGTGAAAAAGTGTTAGTCACTCAGTGGTATCTGACTCTTTGTGACCCCATAGACTGTAGTCTGCCAGACTCCTCTGCCCCTGGGAATCTCCAGGCAAGAATACTGTAGTGGGTTTCCATGCCCCACTCCAGGAGATCTTCCTGATCCAGTTATTGAACTCAATCAGGTTTCTTCCATTGCAGGCAGATTCCTTATCATCTGAGCCACCAGACAAGTCTCATATTATTTATGACTGTAAGTCATAAAGAAATTTCTCTTCTAAGATGAAAAAAGAATTATATAGGAAGAGCCATAAAACTGTCCTTACTTTTGCATGAAGCTTTTCAATTTATTATACAAAGCACTGACAAATCAATGACCTCCTTTTTTCCTCATGGAGACTATCTTTTCCATTTTACAAATGAGTAAACTGAGGTCTAAAGACTGAATAGCTTGTGCAAAGTAGCAGATTTGTGACAAATCCGAGATAAAAATCTGAGTCTTTCAGCTCAAAGGAGAGATCAGAGTGTAGGACCCTAAAATGTAAGTTTTGATAATGAAATAGTAGCAGGACTATGGAAGTTGAGGTGCTATAAGAAGCAGTGGCACTGAATGCCCTATCCCCAGTGCAAAGCTAATGCTAGGGTTCAGCACTCAACAGAACTGTGGAAGTGGTGCTACAAGGGAGTTCTATATACCTAAGCAGTAGCCTAGGTTGGGGAGGAAATTTGCCCAGATCTAGATAAAGAGCTTCTAGTAGTCATTTCCTTTCCAAGGCATCTGGCCTCCAAGTTATTCCTTCTCCACTGGGATTAATCCATTACCATATTTAGAGTAATTTTCCAAGTTACTAATCATTTAGGAGCAGTGCTGCTTCAGCAAGAACCCAGCAAGGTGACTGCTAAAAACCAGGAGAGGACAAAGAAACCTGGAGATGAGCAGGCAGACAGCCAGAGTAACTCAAGACAGACACAGCAGCAGAGTCAGAGAGACACCCTGACAGAGGAGTCAGGGACTGACATTAACTAGTACAGAGAGAAGTGAGCATGTGGGTCCAAACCATGAAGTCTTCAACAAATGAAGTTAGAAGATCCCCTTATTTAAAATTCCATTGAAAACTATCTGTGAAATCCATCCAGAAGGGGGTATACATATCAGAGTCTGGTTACTACTCTAAGTTGTAATCAGGTAGTGTGTTCTGAGAGAGTTTCTACTAAACTTTCTATTCCCAGCCCATAGTTAATGTTGGGGTTTAGCACTCAATGGCAGTGAGCCTGAGATCAAGAATCTGATGCCCTTTGGACCAGTTTGCCTAGTGTCCCTTTCACATTCTCACCAGCTATGCATGAGAGCTCTAATTTTCCCATAACCTCATCAATACTTGTGAGTTACCAGTATTTTGTTTTGTTTTGTTTCATAATAGCCATCCTAATGGGTATGATGGAGAAGGCAATGGCATCCCACTCCAGTACTCTTGCCTGAAAAATCTCATGGATGGAGGAGCCTGGTAGGCTGCAGTCCATGGGGTCGCTAAGTCGGACGTGACTAAACGACTTCACTTTCACCTTTCACTTTCATGCATTGGAGAAGGAAATGGCAAACCACTCAAGTGTTCTTGCCTGGAGAATCCCAGGGACAGGGGAGCCTATTGGGCTGCTGTCTATGGGGTCACACAGAGTCGGACACGACTGAAGTAACTAAGCAATGGATATGATGGGCTCTCTCATTGTGGTTTTGATTTTTATTCCCCTAATGATGTTGAACATCTTTTCCTATATTTATTGATCATTTCTTTATCTTCTTCAAAGAAATATCTATTAAAATATGTTGCCAATTTTTAAATTAGTTTTTCCAATTAGTATTTATCCACAGAAGCTCTCATATCAGAAAGGAATACATCAACCATTAATACTAATAATTCATGCTAAAATGTTAAATGACTTACCTCTAACCAGGCTATCTATACTATTAAATGTCATGCATTTATCCAGTGGAATTTCTTTCATGGTGGATGTTTCAGGCAGGCAACAAAGTCAAGGGTAGTTTAGGGTTGTAAGGACAGTCCTTACCCAGGTCCCTGACTACCTGACAGGTAAAGAAAAGAAGAGCCCTTCTTGACAAACTCAAAGGACCACCCACCAGCAGGAAAGCCCTAAACCAGGTAGGATGAATGAGTGGCTCTCTTAGATCTGATTCTGTGTGATCTTGGTCATTTCAGATGCTACATGGAGACCAGTGGTTAGTTGTTATGGACTGAATTGTGTCTTCCTCAAAATTGATATATTAAAGTCTTAACCCCTAAAACAGACTGAATAAACACAGGATGTGCCTATCACCAACATGCTGAGATTTCCCCTCAGGTCACATGATTTTTTTCATTGTTTACCTTGAATTATTATAATGCCCAAGACTTTAGATTTATAGTAGAAGTTAGAGGGTTTAAAGCCAGACCCTGTACCACTTGCAGGCTGGGTAACTTCAAGAAAGTAAATTAATCTCTCCTAGCCTTATTTGCTCTTTAGGAAAGCAGTGGTTACAATAACTGGAATATATTAATATAAAAAAATATACAATATAATAATAGAACTATTACTCTAAGAAAAATATAATAACTCAGAGTCAAGAGAAATTCTAATTTCAGTAATAACAGAGTAACTTGTATTGCACTATCCAATTACCAATGAAGATAACGAACTGTGAATGAAATGTTTAAGACACTAAGAGTGATCAAAAGCAGGCAGAAATTGGAATGTACTCTACCCATGAAAGAAGGAAACAACATGGGTAAGATCCATACTCATTTGGCTTTTTTCTTGAGGGCATTCTCTGGCCCATGTGGTATAAACTGGTTAATAGTCAAGCAGAGCACTGCAGTCTTATTGGCTACAGATGTGTAAAGATTTCAGTGGTACCAGAATGGCTAGAAATTGATGGAGAAAATCCAGCAAAGTGAAAACCTATGGAGGAAGAAGCACCAAAACCTGTATATAAACACCTCTCAAATCTTTGGCCAACTCCAGAATAGGACTTGTGAAGAACTCAAGGAACCAAGCAGAAATCAACAGTGGAAGGCAATATGCTTACAGTAACATTCCAATTTCTGCCAACTTCAGAGGAGACAGCTCTTGGAGGTTTAAACACACCATGTTAGGAAAGCTTGATAAAGGACTTGGCTTTCCATTAACAGTCCAGGAAGACTATAACACAGGGCAAAGACAATTTCTCAGGATTAGAGGAGTCTCCCTGGGATTAGGAGCAAAACAGAAACACTCATACCCTAAAAATGTATAAAATCAACCCCTCACATCTGAAAAGGAGTATATATAAAACTTTATAGATAGGTATAACTGAATTACTGTTGCCCATCTGAAACTAACACAACACTGTAAGTCAATTATACTTTAATTAAAAAGTTTTTAAAATCCCTCACAAGTTTAACATGATCATTCAGTAACTTAACTGCCTGGTAAAACAAATTCTGATAAAGGAAAAAATTTGAAATATAAAATCTACAATGTATCATCCACAATATCCAACTTTATCATATGTGAGAAGAAAGAGGAAAATGTGATCCATGGTCAAAGGAAAAGGCAAGTAATAGAACTAGACCCCCAGAACACCTCTGATGTAATTATAAGATCAGGACTTTAATATTAGAAATATGTTCAGAAACTTAAAGAGAAAAAAAATGGTATTAATGAACAATGAGAGGGGGTTATCAAAAGAAAAATTTACATTACAGAAAAGAACCAAGTGACAATTCTAGCACTGACAGTATTGGATATGAAATAGTCATTTAATGGAATTAACAGCAGAATGGAGACTAAAGGAAAAGAGATTAGTAACGTTGAAAGGAGATCAATAGACATTAGAAATTATCCAATTTTAAGAACAGAGAGAAAACAATTGGGAAAAATAAGAACAGGGTCTCAAAGACCTGTGCAAAAACTTCTAGCAGTTTTACATGTAATTAGAGACTCATAAGGAGATAAAAGAAAAATGAAGAAAACATATTTGAAGAAATATTGGCTGAAAACGTCTCAAATACTATGAAAAAAAATCAAACCAGAGATGAAAAATTATTGTAAGCCCAACAAAGATCAATACAAAGAAAACTCCATGTCAGAGGCAAACTGATAAAAGTGAAAAATAAAGAGAAAAATCTTAAATGTAACCAGACAACAAAGGCATATTACATAAAGATGATAAAAAATATCATGATGGCTGATTTTTCATCAGGGGGTAGATGTACCAGAAGCCCAATGGAATGACATCTTTAAAGTTCTGAGGAAAGTAAAATTGTCAATCTATGAATTCATATCCAGTAAAAATATCCTTTAAAACTAAAGGTAGTTTTTTTTAAATTTTGATAAATAAATGAAATAAACATTGGGGGAATTATTGGCTAGTAGATCTATTCATGGAAGTGGCAAAGTAAGCTTTTGCAGAATGATGATGGATGACACTGAATGAAACCTTAGAGTTCTATAAATATAGAACACCAAAAATGGTAAATATGTAAGAAAAATGTAAAATCTGGATGTTTATCTTCTAATGTATTTAAAAGATAGTTGATGGATTATAGATTTAAATTTTAAATTTTATATCATAGTTTACTATATCAAAAAATTATTTACAACTAAGCTAGGAAAAGATAGACACAACATGAAAAATATGGTTTATACATGAAAATAATAAAAGATAAATGAGATTTTATTAAAATTCAAAACATCTGCCAGCAAGACACTGTTAAGAGAATGAAAAGATAAGCTAGCGACTAGAGCAAATATTTGCAAAACACTTACCTGACAGGGGACTTGTATCCAGGATATATAAACAGCCTTCAAGACTCAATAAAAATGGACAAGCCATTTTCTTTAATTGGGCAAAAAAGATTTGAACAGTTTCAACAAAGACATATGGATGGCAAATATGCACATGAATAGAGATTCAACATCATTAGCCATTAAGAAAATGCAAATTAAAACTACAATACTTTTCTAATACACATCTATCAGCATGACATTCTTGCCTCAGCATAAAAAAGAGCATCCACAACACAGAACAGCTACAGTTCTCAAAGACTACTAGCAGGAGCACAAAATGGTATAACAATCTTGCAGTAGAATTTGATGGTTTTGTATAAAGCTAAGAATACACGTATCATACACATATATTTACCATTTGACTCCAGCAATTCCTGTCTCAGATATTTACAAGAAATGAAAATGTACATAGATACAAAACCTCTACAAAAATCTTTATAACAGCTCTTCATTCACAATAAGAAAAACTCTAACAAATGGGACCTAATTAAACTTAAAAGATTCGAACAGCAAATGAATCCATAAACAAAACAAAAACACAACTCTCAGAACGGGAGAAAACAGTTGCAAATGAAGCAAGTGACAAGGGACTAATATCCCAAATTTATAAACAGCTCACATAGTCCAATATTAAAACAACAACAACAACAACAACAACTTAACCAAAAAATGAGTGGGAGATCTAAATAGACATTTCTCCAAAGAAGTCATACAGATGGCCAACAAATGCATGAAAAGATGCTCAACATCACTAATCACTAAGGAAATGCAAATCAAAACTACAGTGAAGTATTACCTCACAGTAGTCAGAATGACCATTATCAAAAAATCCACAAGCAATAAATTCCATAGAGAGTGTGAAAAAAAGGAACCCTCCTACACTGTTGGTAGGAATGTAAATTGGTACAGCCACTATGGAGAACAGTGTAAATGTCCATCAACAGAGGACTGGATAAAGAAGGTGTAGCACATATATACAATGGAATACTCAGCCATAAAAAGGAACAAAATATGCCACTTGCAGAGATGTGACTAGACCTAGAAATTGTCATCAGAGTGAAGTAAGTCAGAATGAGAAAAACAAATATTGTATAACATTGCTTGTATGGAGAATCTAAAAAAATGGTACAGATGAACTTATTTGCAAAGCAGAAATAGAATTATAGATGTAGAGAACAAACTTATGGTTGCCAAGAGGGGAAACTGGGGGGTGGGATGAATTGGGAGATTGGAATTGACATATCTATATATACTAATAATTATAAAATAGGTAACATATGAGAACCTATTCTATAGCAAGGGATCCCCTAGTGGCTCACTGGTAAAGAATCCACGTACCAATGCTGGAGACATAAGTTCAATCCCTGGTTTGGGAAGGTCCCCTGGAGAAGGAAATGACAACCCACTCCAGCGTTCTTGCCTGGGAAATCCCATGGACAGAGGAGCCTGGCAGAGTCCAGGAGTCCATGGGGCGGCAATAGAGTTGGATACAACTAAATAACAACAATATAACTACTAGAAGGGCTAAAATTAAAAATACCAACAACACCAAATATTGGCAAAGATGTTGACCCACTAGAACTTTCATGTACTGTTGAGTAGGAATGTAAAATGATCCAACCACCTTGGAAAATTATTTGGCAACAACTTAAAAAGTTAAATATAGCCCTACTTCATGACCCAGCAGAAAAGACATACAAAAGAATGTTTAATCTTATTTGTAACACCTCAAAACTGGAAACAACTATCAACAGGTAAACAGTTTTAAGAAAATATATGGCTAAATTCATACAACGAGATACTACTGGGGAATAAGAACCTAATAAAACCTGCAATAATATGGATGAATCTCAAAAACATGCTGACTTAAGGAAGGCACTCTCAAATTCTAACACTAATTTCACATATATTCAGTCTTTGAATGAGCAAACAAAAATATAGTATTAGCAAAGCAGAGATTGCCTCTGAGGAGAATGGAAATTGATTGGTACAGGGCAGATAGGAACTTACTGGGGTAGTGAAAATGTTTTATCTCTGTATCATTTTTCTAAAAGAACTCTTTGTTTTATATTGGAGTGTGACATCATTAATAATGATGTCATAGTTTCAGGCAAAAAGCGAAGGGATTCAGCCATTTATATACATGTATCCATTCTCCTGCAAGGAGATCCAACCAGTCCATTCTGAAGGAAATCAACCCTGGGATTTCTTTGGAAGGAATGATGCTAAAGCTGAAACTCCAGTACTTTGGCCACCTCATGCGAAGAGTTAACTCATTGGAAAAGACTCTGATGCTGGGAGGGATTGGGGGCAGGAGGAGAAAGGGACGACAGAGGATGAGATGGCTGGATGGCATCACCGACTCGATGGACGTGAGTCTGAGTGAACTCCGGGAGTTGGTGATGGACAGGGAGGCCTGGCCTACTGTGATTCATGGGGTCGTAAAGAGTTGGACACGACTGAGCGACTAAACTGAACTGAACTGAATCCATTCTCCAGCAAACTGCCATATAACATTGAGCAGAGTTCCCTGTGTTATACAGTAGGTCCTTGCTGTTTATCCATTTTAAATGTAACAGTGAGATCAACAATGTACACACTGATATATCTCTCTGTATCTTGATTGGGATCATGGTTACCCAGAGATAGACAGATAAAAACTTATCAGATTGTACACATAAGATTTGGGGATTTCACTATATGAACCTTTCATTTATATAAAAATATAAAATAATATATGTAGAACACCCAGCCCCAGTGCCTTGGACACAGTTAGCATTCAATGAATGCCAGCTACTTTATTGGCATTCTTTGTCTACCCATGCCACATTCATAGCTGAGAAATGGGAACTCTTAAGGATGGCCACATGGTCTCTTGATATCTGCATTCACATCAGTGTCTAGCATAGCACTGACACTCCAAATGATATTTGCTGGATTATGGATTCAATTCATGCAATTACATGTGAAGATTTTCTATCCAAGCATCTCAGGGCATGAACACTCACCCCTCTTAGACTTCTTATATTAAGTTATGTAATCTGGGTTGTACTTTCATCATAACGAGGCAAGCATAATTTCATGAAGTAAACTATTTCATTGTTGTCCAGCTTATGTTGAGCAAATAAAATCCCTTATGTTAATATTTACCTTTAGATCTAGCAGGGGTGCTGTGCTGTGCTTAGTCACTCAGTCGTGTCTGACTCTTTGCAACCCCTGGACTGTAACGCTCCAGGCTCCTCTGTCCATGGGATTCTCCAGGCAAAAATACTGGAGTGGGTGCCATGCCCTCCTCCATGGGATCTTCCCAACCCAGAGATTGAACCCAGGTCTCCCACCTTGCAGGCAGATTCTTTACTGCCTGAGCCACCAAGGAAGCCCAAGAATACTGGACCTAGCAGGTGATGTCACTGCAATTACAGCCCGTCTTCCTCACAGAGGGGTGAAGTTGTTACCTGTGGACCAGAGAACAGGGCTAGGACTAGTGTGATGCAGGTAAGGTATGCGCCTTGGAGGGATCATTTAAGGAGTAATCCACAACTCAGTAATCAAGATAAATAACATTTTAATACAATATCTTCAGAAATCAATCAAGCAAACTACAGCCCACAGAAGAAACCATACATAGCCCACCAGGGTAAACCTCAGAAAGCTTAACGAACATTTTCTCCTAGGGCTGAAGCAAAAGATTACATTTCAAGCTTCACCAAACTATAGCCCATTTTTTAAGAGGTATTTTTGTTTGTTCTTTAACAACCCAGAAGCTAAAGCCTCCTACGCAAGAATAACAAATGAATCCACCTCCCAGGGTGCCCTGAAGGCTGCTTCGCCATCAAGCAAACTTGTAGTCAGTCTCTGAGCAATAAAGCAGCCTCAAGGAGTATAGTTTACCTTTTTCAAAAGTGACAAACAGACCTCCTGGAGCAAAGATGTACTTAACCGGCTGTGATCTTACTTGGCCATTGCAGAAGAGCAAGTGAGGAAAAGGGAGGTTAAAATCAAGGCTGCATTTGGTGCTTCACTGCTTTCTCCTGTCCTTTAATTTTTCTCTTCTTTACTGCACGTCCTTTGAAAGCTCTTCTCTCCTCAGAGCTCCTCTTTCTTTAGCACCTGCTAAACGCTGAGCGCTGTGCTTGGTCTTTGTTATAGATATTTCTTAATCATCGCAACAGCCTTGCATAGGGAGTATTATTAGTTATTTCTCTCTCTCTTTGACAGTCAGAGGTATGAAGGATCTAGCCCAAGGTCACACAGCTAACTTTGGTAGCAGGACTGGGAGTCAAATCTGTGTATTTCTGAGGTCTCTTCAACGTGCCCTGCACAATGGCCTTGGACCTAGTTCTGTCGCAGGGAGGAGCCAGTTCTGGCTCCATACTGGAACTGTTTCTTCAGCTTGCTCTCCATTGCTTTTGTTATTATAATCATACAGGATGGCTTGCCCCAGAAAACCCTGCCCCTCTGCCTACTGTTAAACTAAAGTGCTTTTGTTCAGGACCCTGTCCACCTGTGGATGGCAGGGAAGAAGAAATTAACATAGCCTCTGCCAAGGCTTGCCATTCCAGGAGCTATTTAAGAGATTAATGGCCTGTTTACTTTGTTTCTCCATACTCCCCCACCTCTGTTCTATGAAAGAACCTGGCACCCAGACCTCATAAAATGGTTATTTTGAGACATTAGTCTGCCATCTTCTTGATCAGCTGGCTTTCCAAATAGTCATTTTCCTCACTTTAACAACATGTCTGTCAGACTTACTGGCCTGTCACACAGTGAGTAGAGTAAGCTTCAACTTGGTAAGAGTTCGTGCGACAGTAATGATTCAGCTTCATCTATCCATTGTTACTTGGACTTTTGTCACATCTGTGTTCTGTTACCATCATCTGTACTGTGATGTGCATAAGATTTTTTTCATAAATCAACTCATTTTTATTTAAATAAATTTTGAGAAGAACTTATTTTAAAAAAAAAATGCTAGGCCATTACATGAATTGAGAATTAATATGATTTGTCATATGTGCAAAATACACACAATGAACACAAAACAGTATTATCAAATTCTGGCCAGGCACTCTTGCCTACCACAAAGCACTCTCACCTTGTTCACATGCTGTGAGCCTGTGGCCTGCACACTCTGCTAAACAAGAGAAATTAGCAAGTACTTGAGAGGTGTTAAGGTCAGATTCGAATCCAGCAGAGAATTTCCCTTGAATGCAACCAGAAGAGTTTAAAGAGAATTAAAGAAAATTACCTTCTCAGAGCTTGAATCAATGTTACTTAATTGCATGTCTAGAAGTCACCAAAGTTCACTCTGAGTACCACCCAAGGCTGGTGTGCCTCACACTCTCAAATATACTGCAGAATTACTTACAAGATTGTCTCAATCCCCACAATGAAATGCCTTAGGGCAACAGGAAATTGGAATATGCATATTCTTGCTCAGTCTCTACCATAAGCCAGAAATAGGATCTGAGGCCAATTATATCAACTTTCTGAAAATCAGTTTCCCCACCCAAAAGGAAAGAGGCTTCCGAGGCAGCACTAGTGGTAAAGAACCTGCCTGCCAATGCAGGAGACATAAGAGACGGGTTTGATCCCTGGTTCCAGAAGATCCCCAGGAGGAGAGCATAGCAACCTACTCCAGCATTCTTGCCTGGAGAATCCTAAGGACAAAGAAGTCTGGTGGGCCACTGTCCATGCGGTGGCAGAGTCCGGCATGTCTGAAGCAACCTAGCTTGCACACACACACCCAAAACAAAAAGAGGTATTCTTTCTTTTTATTTTATAATCTCCTGTCCAGATCTAAAATTCTCTCAATTTAGTTTCATCTTGCCTGTTTATATTATTTTCCCCAAATTCTGATATTTGAATTTTATTTTTGTGAATTCAAGCTCTGTGTTTGACTTTCATATAAGACATATATGTAACTTAACAATGGTTAAGAGTTGAAAACCTTAATGATTAGCAGTCTATCATACTGCTTTATATTATTACATAAGTAGAAGGTCTGTCAGTTTTAATTCACTGTTTGATTCAAGGGTAACACTAAAAAAGTAAACGTAACCAAGCAGATGAATTCTAGAACTGGTTCTATGCCTTGCATGCTGTGGGTCCTTAGGCAAGTATCTTAACCTCTCTGACCCTGTGCCCATATTCATAAACCTGGTTAAATAATTCTTATCCTCTCGCATTTTATAGAATTGTTGTGAGAATAAGATGATATCACTGATGAGAAAACACTCGGAAAAAGCCAATCAAGTTTCGCCTGTCACAGGATCGTTCTTAGGTTGTCGGATGAGGTAAGAGATATGAGGGCACTTTGATAGTCATATAAGTTGTCAGTTGACCTTGTAGAGCTCAGTTAGTCTCCTCTGGCCTATTTTCTCATTTAAATAATTAGCCCACTTAGGTCCTTTTTATCACTAAAATGTGAGGGTTCAGGGATTGATTTATTGTCATATGTGATTACTATTCCCCCACAACCTATCCATCAAGATCACAGAAAAAATAGATGATAAATGATCAGTTTCTAAAACAAAAAGAGCGTAGAGTTGGAGAAGAAAATTCTGGGTTTATGCTTCAGCTGTGCCATGCTCCAGGTTTCTGGCTTTAGGCAAGTTACTTCCCCTTTCAGAGTCTCCACATCCTCATGGGTAAAAAATTGGGTTAAATTAATAGAGAGCAGTGCTTTGCTATTTATCCCTCTCTAGTGTCTATGCTTCTTTTCTCGTAATGACTCCCCAGTACTCCCCTGGGGAGCCGACCCTACCTAGTCCTCATCCAGGAGATACGTGGGGGCACTGATCTTATTCCCTGGAACTCCATGATCCCTGGAACAGATGATCAAGGCTTGGCCAAGGCTGGTTTCATGTCCCTGCCCCTGGTGATTGACCTGGAGATGAGCACTCAGCCAAAATGGCCCAAGGAAACTATATCCCTGGATGTGCTGAACTTCTAGGAAGGAGAAGCTTTCCTCCTAACAGGACTGCTAGCTACAGAGATGATTCAGACCCAGAGTCTTGCTTGTGGGCGACTATCTCCCACTTGGGAAGTGGCTTCCTGAGAATAAAAGCAACTCAGAGAAAAGCAAAGAGTGATGGAGATCCTTGAGTACATCATCTGGGCTCCTGGATCCAGCCCTGTCTGTGGACACATACCCAGAGTTACCTAAACCCACAAATTAACTTTTCAGCTAAAGCCAGCTCAAGCTGGGTTTTATCACATGCAACCAAAGAGTTCTGATGGATACAAAGAAGTCCCCAAATTTGTCATGTAGAGTCCCTGGGGTACCCTAAGGGCCACTGAATCAAGCCCAAGGCAGCTCAAACTAACTGGCAGAGGTATTGGGCCCATCTGCCCTCATTTAAAGAGAGAACCTTCTCCTCTATTGGTTTTATATACTGGGATGCATGTGGCATTTGCTTTGAGGACAGGCTCTAAGGATACTAGACCTCATGGTTTCCTTGAGATCTCTCTTTCTAAAACCCAAACTAAGAAATGTTGAGGGGCAGGTGTTCTTGATCTTAATCCCTTCTGGGGTAGGAAACAAAATTCACAGGCTTAAAAGTGGGGTGTGGGGTGTTGACAATTGAGGAGCCTTCTCCACGTTAAGACTTCCCTGGTGGCTCAGACAGTAAAGCATCTGCCTACAATGCAGAAGACCTGGGTTTGATCCCTGGGTTGGGAAGATCCTCTGGAGAAGGAAATTGCAACCCACTCCAGTACTCTTGCCTGGAAAATCCCGTAGACAGAGAAACATGGTAGGCTCCTACAATCCATGGAGTCGCAAAGAGTCGGACACGACTGAGGGACTTCACTCACTCACTCCACATCAAAAAAATAATAATAATACAGTTCAACCCAGCTGATTGCCACCATGTGAGTCCAAGAGTGCCAGACATTTTAATTTTTCAAAAAAAGTCAGATCCAAGGATTTTTAGGTGGAATCTTCTGATTTTGGTTTTAAGGAACTAATTTAACAGAATTTTAAATGACCTTTAAGCCAAGCAAGATATATCTGCAAATTAAATTCAAAATCTGAACAACCATATCACCTCCTGACTGCATCTAGAGATACTTTTTAGTGGATCTCCGAGTTCCATGACATCATATGCATGTACGTATATGTGTTCTCCTGAGGAAGGGTTCAGAGTTTTCAGTTGATTCTTCTAAGGATTTCCATAAACCAGAGAAGGTGGATTAAGAGAAGACTGTCTCAGAAATGTTACCAACTGCACGTGTGTGCATGCATGAGTGTCAGCAAGTGTGCATGTGTGAGTATTTTGATGGGACACTGCCTCTCCAATATTCTTTTCTTTCAAAGCTAAAAGGTCAATCCCTCCTCTCTTCTTTCCCTCACTCTCCCCCTATCAAGAGAGAACATTATATTACCATCAATATTTATTGTGCTCAGCCAGGAGAGAAAGGAACCGTTCATGGGCCATTAATTCGGGTTTAACCCAATGCAGAATTTACTTCTGTCCAGGCTGGGACACGGCAGGTCACAGAGAAGTACACTTGTTCTTGGTGAGGCTGTTACAGAAATGGTGCATAGCAACCGGCTTGAGGGAATCGGTACTACCTGCTCCTTCGCACCACGAGCAACAGACACCAAGGAGACTCATTTGTCAGCTCCTCCTTTGCTCATTCACTGATACATTTACACTGAGGGTCTCTTACAGACAGAGTCATGCTAGGCCCTGGAATGCAGAGATTCTGTCCCTATCCTTGAATGCACAGCTAAATTGCCATCCTCATTAGCATAGTATAGTGGTTAGTATCCCCATACTTTAGAATGAATTGTTACATTCAAAAGAAGTCATGGCTGAGATGTTTTCCGTGCAAACTGTATAACAATGAGTTTCATATACGTGAAGAGATGCATAATAAGAGACCCTAACTCACTAAAACACAAAGCAACCTGCAGTTCACGAAGCAATTTCCCCTGTGTTAGCACAGGTAACCTAGTGGCAAAGAAAAAGACTTGTACTTTACAGGTGAATAAAACCAAACTCCACATCAAGCCCTTATTTTCACTAAAAGGCTAAGGCTGGAGGAGGGCTCTTGTCCTGTCTCTCAAAGGCCATTTTCATTAAATACTCCTTGTATTTCTTAAGGGGAATTGGGGGTGCTATCGTTATTTTGGGCAAGACCTTTTTTGCTGTACAGAACAGGATTGTTCTGCACATCACAGGAGAAATGGCATCTTTGACCTCCTATCTACTAAATGTTTGCAGTGCCCCCTACTCCTCTGGAGATGGCAATGGCAACCCACTCCAGTACTCTTGCCTGGAAGATCTCATGGATGGAGGAGCCTGGTGGGCTGCAGTCCATGAGATTGCAAAGTCAGACATGACTGAGTAACTTCACTTTCACTTTTCACTTTCATGCATTGGAGAAGGAAATGACAACCCACTCCAGTGTTCTTGCCTGGAGAATCCCAGGGACAGGGGAGCCTGGTGGGCTGCTGTCTATGGGGTCGCACAGAGTCGGACATGACTAAAATGACTTAGCAGTAGCAGACTACTCCTCTGGGACCAACCAAATGACCACATCGATTTCAAATGTTCTGGGGGGGTTGGGGGGAGGGAGGAGCAACACTGCCTTAGTGAAAGACCCTATTAGAAACAGACTCACAGACTTAGAGAATGAACTTATGGTTACCAGTGGGGAAGGGTTGGGGGAGGGTAGATTGGGAATTGGGGACTGACATGTACCCACTGTATATTTAAAACAGATAACCAAGAAGGACCTACTCTACAGAACAAGCAACATTGCTCAATATTCTGTAATAACCTAAATGGGAAAAGAATTTGAAAAAGAATAGATGTATGTTTAACTGAATCACTTTGCTGTCCACCTGAAACTAACATAATGTTGTTAATCAACTGTACTCCAATGTAAAATAAAAATTAATAAGAAAGTAGCCTGTTAGAGAAAGTTATAAGAATGGCCTATAGTTATTTTAAGATTTTCATTAAAAGGCCCCTGCCCATGGTGACAAAGTTAACCCCATCACACCCCCTCTCACATCCTAATCTAATTCACTCTAGAAATAACCCTGGTGAGGCCTGTGTGCCAAGCACTACTCTAAGAGCTGAAGACATAGCAGTGAACAAGACAGACAAGATCCCTGTAATCAAGACATTATAATCAACTCAGGAAAGGCAGGCAGGTTAAAATAAAGTGAACTAATAAACATATTCTTCTAGGTAGCGCGATGCATAAGGAGAAAAATCAAGGGAAGTATCTGGTGCTGTCACTTCATAGCAAATAGATGAGGAAACAGTGGAAACAATGACAGACTTTATTTGGGTGGCCAGGGCGGGGGGCTCCAAAATCACTGCCGATGATGACTGAAGCCATGAAATTAAAAGACGCTTGCTCCTTGGAAGAAAAGTTATGACCAACCTAAACAGCATATTAAAAAGCAGAGACATTCCTTTACTGACAAATGTCCATTTAGTCAAGGCTATGGTTTTTCCAGTAGTAATGTATGGATGTGAGAGTTAGACTATAAAGAAAACTGAGTGCCAAAAAATTGATGCTTTTGAACTGTGGTGTTGCAGAATCTTCAGAGTCCCTTGGACTGCAAGGAGATCAAACTAGTCAATCCTAAAGGAAATCAGTTCTGAATATTCACTGGAAAGACTGATGCTGAAGCTCCAATACTCTGGCCACCTGATGCGAAGTACCAGTTCATTGAAAAAGACCCTGATGCTGGGAAAGAGTGAAGGCAGGAGGAGAAGGGAACAATAGAGGACGAGATGGTTGGATGGCATCACCAACTCAATGGACAAGAGTTTGAACATGCTCCAGGAGATGGTGAAGGACAGGGAAGCTTGGTGTGCTGCAGTCCATGGGGTCACAAAGAGTCAGACACGACTGAGGGACAGAACAACAAAAAAGAGTGAGTTACCAGCTGGCAGGGAGGTTGTGGGATGGGGGTAGGCAATTGTCATTGACACAGCTGTCCGGGAGGCCTCTTGAGCAGTGACATCTGCATCAGGGAAGCGTCAGTGCAAAGAACTGGGGGTGAGAGGCCTAAGAGAGGAAAAAGCTGACACAAGAGACCTGAAGCAAGAGTGGCCTGGTATGTCTGGGGACGAGAAGAAGGACAATGTAACCAGAACAGGGTAAATGAGGCAGAAGAAAAGGAGAGGTGATTAATTCTGGTAGGAATTCAATCATGGAGGCCCTCGTGGTTGCCCAGGTACTAGTTCTTCTTTCTCCCTGGAATGCCCTTCCCTGGTTGTGTCATTTCCTCCAGAGCTTCCCTTGGTCTCCCTAGGTTACAACTAACCATTGATGGCTAAGGGAATTAGCTCTGGAGTCAAAGCACCCAGAGTCTCTAGCTCTGCATCCTTGGGCAAGTTACCTAATTTCTCTGGGCTTTGCTTTCCCCTTCTTCAAAACTAGGGAAAATATTGACACCCTTGGGTACTAGTGGGTCAGGATGAGAATTAAACAAGGTAATGTGAGTGCCTTAGACTAGTGCCTACACATTGCAAGTGTTCAGCCAATGTTGCTGTAAAGCATCATATTATAGTCATGTATTTCTTCATTTGTCTCCCCAAATAAATTCTAATATCCCTTGAAGCCATGATATGGCTCATATATCTTTCACGCATGTCCTCCATAACTAATACTGTACCTGACACATAACAGTTGCCCAGGAAGATAGTATAAGGAAGGGAGAGGAGGAAGGAGGGAAGGCAAAGGATTAGAAGGCAAGAGGAGGAAAGTTTTATACTTTTCCGAGTGTTTTGACATCACTTTGCATCTTCAGAGCAACTCAGTGAGCCAGCAGAGAAAGAGCTGCTTGTCCCATTTCACATATACGAAAGTTGAGTTCCAGAGACGTGAATGACTCACTCTTCACAGTGTATGACTGAGTCCAGAGGGCTCTCACCACACAGTGACTTCATCAAAACATAAGATATCTTCAGTGGCAACAAAGATTATCACTAGACTTCTATCTGTGAAGGGCTTTGTGTTTTTGAAATACTTTTACATCAGTATTTATTGGAATTTTTACAATATGACAATGATGTGATCAAAGTTGACACTTTCCACTGTCCAGAAGGGGGAGATTGTGGTCCAGAAAGGGCGACTGTGGTCCAGAAAGGGAGACTGTGGTCCAGACAGGGAGATTGTGGTCCAGAAAGCTTACCGCTCCCATGTAGTTGTCATGAGTACTACAACTAAAGCCCAGTCCAGAACTCTCTCCATTCCAGCACATTCTCCCAGGCCAAGGGACCAGAGACCCAGGCATATGTTCCTCAATTTGTTTGGACCCCTCTTCCTCAACTCTGGGCCTGTTTCCTCAGTACTCATAGTCCATATTCATCAAAACACAGAGAAAATATTCGCTGCCTAACAAATATCTGGGTGATGTTCAAAAACAGTCAGAACCCTCTTCCTGTGCCAACTTCTATTCTAGGCACAGTCCGTGACTCACTGGCGACCTTGGGTGAAAAAGAGGTAACCTTTTTTCCTACGAGAAGTTTCTGTTTCTCAGAACTGAGAGCTACCAGCAACACAGTTTCTGACAAGATTTCCCCACTGCCCAAACCCAGAAGAGGCCCTCCAAGAGATCATGGATCCAGCCCTCTATCGTTTGACAGATTTTGACAAACCAATTTCAGGCTGAAGTCACCAACCAGAAATATAACCTGGGACTGATGAGTATATTAAGATTTCAGTGGCTTTCCGAAGATCCCCTGGCTAATGAGGAGTTAGCGTGTGACCAGAATGAGCCTTGTGATTGCCAATGCACTGCCAATGACAGACGCGCCTGGCAGCATCTCTGCCGTCCAGAAGAGACAGCGTGCCGAGAAGAAAGTGCAGAAAATCTTCAGAGCCTCCAAATATTGAGCGATCACAAGTCACAGAGCCCAGGATTGGTCCAGTGGGAGGCAATGTCCAGGTGAAAAAGGATCAAATGGACTTCACTTGTCCCCTTCTCAGTTCATGAAGAAACTGCCTCCAAATGAAATACTGTAGGTATGCAGAATGGTCAAGTAACATTTATTTAGTGTCTGTAAAATCAACTATGGTGTTGGGTGACAGGAAAATGGCTTAGAACAAGTGAATGCCTGCCCCATTGGAGCTTCAGTTCAGTTCGGTTCACTTTAATTACTGAGTCTTGTCCAACTCTTTGTGACCCCATGGACTGCAACACGCCAGGCCTCCATGTCCATCACCAACTCTTGGAGTTTATTCAAACTCATGTCCATTGAGTCGGTGATTCCATGCAACTGTTTCATCCTCTGTTATCCCCTTCTCCTCCTGCTTCAATATTTCCCAGCATCACAGTCTTCTCAAATGGGTCAGCTCAGTTTCAGTTTCAGCTTCAGCATCAGTCCTTCCAATAAATATTCAGGGTTGATCTCCTTTAGGATGGACTGGTTGGATCTCCTTGCTGTCCAAGGGACTCTCAAGAGTCTTCTCCAATACGACAGTGCAAAAGCATCAATTCTTTGGTGTTCAGCTTTCTTTATACTTCAATTCTCACATCCATACATGACTACTGGAAAAACATTAGTTTTGACTAGATGGAACTTGGTTGGCAAAGTAATGTCTTTGCTTTTTAATATGCTGTCTAGGTTGGTCATAAGTTTTCTTCCAAGGAGTAAGTGTCTTAATTTCATGGCTGCAGTCACCATCAACAGAGATTTTGGAGCCCCCCAAAAATAAAGTCTGTCACTGTTTCCACTGTTTTCCCGTCTATTTGCCATGAAGTGATGGGACCAGAGGCCATGATCTTAGTTTTCTGAATGTTGAGCTTTAAGCCAACTTTTTCACTCTCTTCTTTCACTTTCATCAAAAGACTCTTTAGTTCTTCTTCACTTTCTGCCATAAGGGTGGTGTCATCTGCATATCTGAGGTTACTGATATTTCTTCCCACCAATCTTGATTTCAGCTTGTGCTTCCTCCAGCCCAGTATTTTGAATAATGTACTCTGCATATAAGTTAAATAAACAGAGTGACAATATACAGCCTTGATGTACTTCTTTTCCAATTTGGAACCAGTCTGTTGTTCCATGTCCAGCTCTAACTGTTGCTTTTTTACCTGCCTACAGAATTCTCAGGAGGCAGGTCAGGTGGTCTAGTATTCCCATCTCTTGAAGAATTTTCCACAGTTTTTTGTGATCCACACAGTCAAAGGCTTTGGCATAGTCAATAAAGCAGAGGTAGATGTTCTCCTGGAATTCTCTTGCTTCTTTGATGATCAAGCAGATATTGGCTATTTGATCTCTGGTTCCTCTGCCTTTTCTAAATTCAGCTTGAACATCTGGAAGTTTACTGGGCCTTGTCTAACTCAATGAAACTATGAGCCATGCTATGTAGGACAGGTCATGGTGGAGAGTTCTGACAAAATGTGGTCCACTGGAGAAGGGAATGGCAAACCACTTCAGTACCATTGCCTTGAGAACCCCATGAACAGTATGAAAAGGCAAAATGATAGGACACTGAAAGATGAACTCCCCAGGTTGGTAGGTGCCCAACATGCTACTGGAGATCAGTGGAGAAAAAAACTCCAGAAAGAATGAAGGGATGGAGACAAAGCAAAAACAACACCCAGTTGTGGATGTGACTGGTGATGGAAGCAAAGTATGATGCTGTAAAGAGCAATATTGCATAGGAACCTAGAATGTTAGGTCCATGAATCAAGGCATATTGGAAGTGGTCAAACAGGAGATAGCAAGAATGAACATCGACCTTCTAGGAATCAGCAAACTAAAATGGACTGGAATGGGTGAATTTAACTCAGATGACCATTATATCTACTACTGTGGGCAGGAATCCCTTAGAAGAAATGGAGTAGCTACCATAGTCAATGAAAGAGTCCAAAATGCAGTACTTGGATGCAATCTCAAAAATGACAGAATGATCTCTCTTTGTTTCCAAGGCATACCATTCAATATCACAGTAATCCAAGTCTATGCCCTAACCAGTAATGCTGAAGAAGTTGAAGTTGAATGGTTCTATGAAGACCTACAAGACCTTCTAGAACAAACACCCTCCAAAAGATGTCCTTTTCATTATAGGGGACTGGAATGCAAAAGTAGGAAGTCAAGAAACACCTGGAGTAACAGGCAAATTTGGCCTTGGAGTACAGAATGAAGCAGGGCAAAGGCTAATAGAGTTTTGCCAGAAGAAGGCACTGGTCATAGCAAACACCCTCTTCCAACAACACAAGAGAAGACCCTTCACATGGACATCACCAGATGGTCAACACTGAAATCAGATAGAGTATATTCTTTGCAGCCAAAGATGGAGAAGCTCTATACAGTCAGCAAAAACAAGACTGGGAGCTGACTGTGGCTCAGATCATGAACTCCTTATTGCCAAATTCCGACTTAAATTGAAGAAAATAGGGAAAACCACTATACCATTCAGGTATGACCTAAATCAAATCCCTTATGATTATACAGTGGAAGTGAGAAAGAGATTCAAGGAATTAGATCTGATAGTCAGAGTGCCTGAAGAACTATGGACAGAGGTTCATGACATTCTACAGAAGACAGGGAGCAAGACCATCCCCAAGAAAAGAAATGCAGAAAAGCAAATGGTGATCTGAGGAGGCCTTACAAAAAGCTGAGAGAAGAAGAGAAGTGAAAAGCAATGGAGAAAAGGATAGATATACCCATTTGAATGCAGAGTTCCAAAGAATAGCAAGGAGATAGGAAAGCATTCTTTAGTGATCAGTGCAAAGAAGTGAAGAAAATAATAGAATACAAAAGACTAGAGACCTCTTGAAGAAAATTAGAGATACCAAGGGAACATTTCATGCAAATATGGGCTCAATAAAGGACAGAAACGGTATGGACCTAACAGAAGCAGAGATTTTAAGAGGTAGCAAGAATACATAGAAGAACTACAAAAACGATCTTCACAACCCAGAAAATCATGATGATGTGATCACTCACCTAGAGCCAGACATCCTGGAATGTGAATTCAAGTGGGTCTTAGGAAGCATCACTATAAACAAAGCTACTGGGGTTGATGGAATTTCAGTTGAGCTATTTCAAATCCTAAAAGATGATGCTGTGAAAGTGCTGCACTCAATATGCCAGCAAATTTGGAAAATCAACAGTGGCCACAGGACTGAAGAAAGTCAGTTTTCACTCCAGTCCCTAAGAAAGGCAATGCCAAAGAATGCCCAAACTACCACACAATTGCACTCATCTCACATGCTAGTAAAGGAATGCTCTAAATTCTCCAAGCCAGGCCTCAACAATACATGAACCATGAAATTCCAGATGTTCAAGCTGGTTTTAGAAAAGGCAGAGGAACCAGAGATCAAATTGCCAACATCCACCGGATCATCGAAAAAGCAAGAGAATTCAAGAAATAACATCTATTTCTGCTTTACTGACTATGCCAAAGCCTTTGACTGCGTGGATCACAATAAGTCTGGAAAATCTGAAAGAGATGGGAATACCAGACTACCTGAACTGCCTCCTGAGAAATCTGTATGCAGATCAGGAAGCAACAGTTACAACAGGGCATGGAACAACAGACTGGTTCCAAATAGGAAAAGGAGTATTTCAAGGCTGTATATTGTCACCCTGCTTAATTAACTTATATGCAGAGAACATTATGAGAAATGCTGAGCTGGATGAAGCACAAGTTGGAATCAAGATTGCCGGGAGAAATATCAATAACCAGATATGCAGATGACACCACACTCATGGCAGAAAGCAAAGAAGAACTAAAGAGCCTCTTGATGAAAATGAAAGAGGAGAGTAACAATTTGGCTTAAAACTCAACATTCAGTAAACTAAGATCATGGCCTCTGGTCCCATCACTTCATGGCAAATAGATGGGGAAGCAATGAAAACAGTGACAGACTTTATTTTGGGGTGGGGGGTGGGGCTACAAAATCACTGCAGATGGTAACTGCAGCCATGAAATTAAAAGGTGCTTACTCCTTGGAAGAAAAGTTATGACCAACCTAGACAGCATATTCAAAAGCAGAGACATTACTTTACCAACAAAGGTCCATCTAGTCAAGGCTATGATCTTTCTGGTAGTCATGTATGGATGTGAAAGTTGAACTATAACGAAAGCTGAGCACCAAAGAATTGATGCTTTTGAACTGTGGTGTTGGAGAAGACTCTTGAGAGTCCCTTGGACAGCAAGGAGATCCAACCATCCCATCCTAAAGGAGATCAATTCCGAGTATTCATTGGAACGACTGATGCTGAAGCTGAAACTCCAATACTTTGGCCACCTGATGCAAAGAACTGACTCATTTTAGAACACTCTCATGCTGGGAAAGATTGAAGGCTGGAGGAGATGTGGATGACAGAGGATGAGATTACTGGATGGCATCACTGACTCAATTGACATGAGTTTGCGCAAGCTCCAAGAGTTGGTGATGGACAGGGAAACCGGGTGTGCTGCAGTCAGTCCATGGGGTGGCAAAGAGTCGGACACAACTGAGCAACTGAACTGAACTGAACCCCAGAGAAATCAATGTTCAATGCGATGGATTGATCTATTACAAAACTTCGTTCACATTCAAACCAGTGCAGCAAGTCAAAATGTTCCACAATCCATAGGACAAAAAAAATCAAATCAAATCTTCATTGGTATTTTTGCTTTCGTTTCCCATAGACATTTTACCTCTATTGAACTTTTAATGATAATTACAGAAGATCAGATTGAGAGATGATATATTCACAGACCAACATTTTACATATATACACATATAAGTACACAAATATATATACCCATACATGCATGCACACTCATATATACATATACATATATATGTGTGTTAAGTTGATTCAGTCATGTCTGACTCTTTTGCAACCCTATGGACTATATCCCCCCAGGCTCCTTTGTCCATGGAATTCTCCAGGCAAGAATACTGGAGTGGGTTGCCATGCCCTCCTTCAGGGGATCTTCCCAACCTCAGGATCAAATCCATGTCTCTTATGTCTCCTGCATCAGCAAGGGGTTCTTTAGCACTAGTACCACCTGGGTTATCTGAGGTCTCTGCCACTCTGACCCTTTTACCCTCTTGCCTCTGGGCAGGCCATCACTCAGACTGTCCGGGATGGGAGGTTAATTTTTTCAGCTTCACAAGAATCTGCAGAGAAGGAGCCCTGGAGAACCCTGTGGCTGACACACGTCGGAGTGTCACAATATTGATGAAGTTCCCTGAGAACACAGAGGCCGCCTGCCTCCAGAGCTGAATGTGTAATTGTGTAACAGGAGCCACCGCTGAGGCAGAGCTGCCAGTCTTCTTCCTCAGCTCTGAGCTCTCCTTTGACAGTGGGGGCTCCTTGTTAAGAAGGAAAATATTTAGTGAGCATTTACTCTCTTCCCAAGACTGAGCAAAGTTCTTTGTCATCAATTTAATTATGCCCCCATCAAAAAAGGTATATTGAAGTCCTAACCCCCAGTTCCTCAGAACATGAGCTTATATGTAAACAGGGTCTTTACAGAAAGAATCCAGTTATAACGAGTAATTAGAATGAGTCAAATCCAGTATCACCAGGGTTCTTATAAAAGGGAAATTCAGACACAGTGACAGACACACACATGGAGGGAAGATGACATACAGACACCCAGGGAAAAGACAGCTTTGTGACTAGGGTACAATATCTACAACCCAAGGAACATCAGAGATTACTGGCAACACTGGGAGTGAGAAGAAGCAACACAAGATTCCCGCCTAGGGCCATCAGAAAGAGCATGGCTCTACCAACACTTTGATTTTGGATGCCCATACTCCAGAATTGTGAGACAATAAATTTCCCCTGTTTCAAACTGCTCATTTGTGGTACTTTGTTACAACATCCCTAGGAAACTAATACATACTTTAAATCCAAGATCATATTAAAATCTCCCAACAGCCCTATGCGGTGGTACTACTATTTTTGCCTACTTTGCTGATAGATAAAAGAGGGTAAGTAACTTCCCCAGAAAATAGAGTTAGTGGGGGAGGAGAGCCACAATTGTACCTAGTGATCCTGACTTTTAACTATTCTACTCTATTGTCCCCAGTAGAGTGGAAAGAACATGGAATAAGAGGACCTAGACCAGCACAGGATCTTCACTGCACAGTCCTGAGGAAGTCAAGTCACCCCTTGGGTGAAAAGAAATGATGCCGTGTGTTCTAACTAGGATGATGGCTATAAGAACTGACATAAATTAATAAAATAAAATCTACGGATGTTGATGGATCAAATGTTATAAGGGAGAGGGAGGATGAAAAGTCACACAGTTCTCTATTGTGACTAACCAGTAGATGATTACTGCCTACCACAAAAACCACACTGTCACCAGTATGAGCACTTCCGCTCCTCTACACCGTGACTACAGCTGCACCTGCCCCTCCTCTACCAGCGCCTCAAACTTCTCATTCCCCTCCCCACAACTGATGGTTTATTATGTGTCAGGTAGAGTTGCTATTCCCACATATGGACAAAGAAACTGAGGCTTGGGGATGTTGAGATGAAAAACAGGTCACACAGCTGACAAAGGGAGGACTTCAAAAAGAAGGAATTCAAAATTACTTGATGCTCCTTTCATCAGACCCCTCATTACTCCTCCCTAGGGCTGAGGTCAAGGAGAGGATATGCCATTCACAAAGAGGTAGGATGTTGATCTACTCAATTGCAGGACGCGGTATGGTGCTCCATTCTCAGTGAGCGGGTTTTCAAAAGGATATGATGCCGCAATGTAAACAAATCGGCCCTTTCCCTTCATATCTCATCCCAAACAGCTGCTGCTGCTGCTAGGTCACTTCAGTCGTGTCCGACTCTGTGCGACCCCATGGACGGCAGCCCATCAGGCTCCCCCGTCCCTGAGATTCTCCAAGCAAGAACACTGAAATGGGTTGCCATTTCCTTCTCCAGTGCATGAAAGTGAAAAGTGAAAGTGAAGTCACTCAGTTGTGTCTGACTCTTAGCGACCCCATGGACTGCAGCCTACCAGGCTCCTCCTCCACGGGATTTTCCAGGCACCCAAACAGCTACAGACTGGCTAATCCTCTTTTCCAAAAATCCTGGAGAAAGACATATTTACTGGAGACTACTTTTCTAGGAGAAAATCCAGCCATGCTTTTTCTTGATCTCATAACTGTACATAGTTTGTCATATGAGTCATATGGGAGGAGGGATTCAGCTTGGGCACTGAGTTATAAAAACAGAATAAATTTTTCAACCTACCTTGTTTCAAGGTCATTTAAATTCATCACATGGAGACATGAATCCTCCATTAGGCTGACTTGATTCACTTTCCATTCTATACTGAGGATGGGGTCCAAAACCATAGCTAGTAATCAGATGATTCCCTTTTCATGAGTCTCTGCAGATCTTATAAGAACTTAAAACTGACTGAAGACAGGTTTCTCCTTTTCCCACATAACCAAGAATCATCATATTATTATATTATCATCATCATAACCTCAAACAGTGGTATTACCCACAGACCTAGGAAATGTAGTAAAATGAGCAATTCCATTGATGGGTGATGATGAGAGGTTAAGTTTAATTCTGGGATGGCAGTGGGCCTCTACTGGGAAACTGAATAAAGAGCAGCTCAAAAAGAATTCTAGGCTGGAAACATAGATTTGGCCATGAGCATATAGATGGTGACTGAGGTCATGTAAGAAGATGCTGTTTCTTAGGGACACTACATGCAATAAGAAGGCAAAAGCTGTAAGAAGGTAATCCTGAGGAACATCTTCCTATCTTTCTGAGACTCATTTTTCTTGTCTATATATTGAGGATTGAAAATAGTTCCCCTCTCACAAGGTGGTTCCTTGGATTGAGTAAGCTAATGCATGTAGACATCCAGTAGTGCCTGGCTTATAAAATGTACTAAAGAAGATCAGTTCAGTTCAGTTCAGCTCAGTCACTCAGTCGTGTCCGACTCTTTGTGATCCCATGAATTGCAGCACACCAGGCCTCCCTGTCCATCACCAACTCCCAGAGTTCACTCAGACTCACGCCCATCGAGTCAGTGATGCCATCCAGCCATCTCATCCTCTGTCATCCCCTTCTCCTCCCGCCCCCAATCCCTCCCTGCATCAGAGTCTTTTCCAATGAGTCAACTCTTTGCATGAGGTGGCAAAGTACTGGAGCTTCAGCTTTAGCAACATTCCTTCCAAAGAAATCCCAGGGTTGATCTCCTTCAGAATGGGCTGGTTGGATCTCCTTGCAATCCAAGGGACTCTCAAGAGTCTTCTCCAACACCACAGTTCAAAAGTGTCAATTCTTCGGTGCTCAGCCTTCTTCACAGTCCAACTCTCACATCCATACATGAGCACTGGAAAAACCATAGCCTTGACTAGACGGACCTTAGTCAGCAAAGTAATGTCTCTGACTTTGAATATGCTATCTAGGTTGGTCATAACTTTTCTTCCAAGGAGTAAGCGTCTTTTAATTTCATGTCTGTAATCACCATCTGCAGTAATTTTGGAGCCCCCAAAAAATAAAGTCTGACACTGTTTCCACTGTTTCTCCATCTATTTCCCATGGAGTGATGGGACTGGATGCCTTGATCTTCGTTTTCTGAATGTTGAGCTTTAAGCCAACTTTTTCACTCTCCTCTTTTACTTTCATCAAGAGGCTTTTTAGTTCTTCCTCACTTTCTGCCATAAGGGTGGTGTCATCTGCATATCTGAGGTTATTGATATTTCTCCCAGCAATCTTGATTGTAATACGAGTTAATTTTGTTATTATGCTACTGAGATGTCAGGGAATGAGCTAGGAGTAGAAGTTAATAAGAAGTGCAGATAGCCAGAGGAATCACCATCTGATGACCTCGTTTTCTCTGCAAAGGAGATGGATAGCTACCTTTCAACAATGAAGGCAAGGTGGTAAGATTGGAGGCTTGGAGACAGTGATGAAGACTGATAAAAATTTTCTGTGCAATGAGGCGCTAGGGACAGGGAGGAGCAGGTGAGACAGGAAACTGAAATAGGTGCCTGAGTTTGCAGAAGTAGAAAATCAGTAGAATATTCATTGGAAGGACTGATGATGAAGCTGAAGCTCCAATACTTTAACCACCTCATGTGAAGAGCTGACTCATTGGAAAAGACCTTGGTGCTGGGAACAATTGAGATCAGGAGGAGAAGGGAGTGACAGAAGATGAGATGTTGGATGGCACCATCAACTCAATGGACATGAGTTTGAGGAAACTTCAGGAGATAGTAAAGGACAAGGAAGCCTGGCATGCTGTAATTCATGGGGTCGCAAAGAATAAGACACGACTGAGCAACTGAACAACAGGAAATCAATGCTGTGGATTTTTCTCCAACATCCTGATCTGAGAGTTGAGGGCACAGATGTGTAAACGGATGTGGTGGGTTGCTCTGCAGTCTACATTTCTGAACTAGACTTAAATGCTTGAGTATGCTATACCAGTGTTTTGACTTGGAACCCTGGGGGTAACTTCTTCCACTCCCAACTTGTACTTGTCTCCACCCATCCTGATTCATTTCCTTGTTTCTTCTGCATCTGGCTGTGAAGGCCCTGAAAGTATAATAGCACCTACACCACACTCTGAACACTGACAGTGTGTAGTACTTCTAGAAACACACATTGTATCAAAATGTGAGCTCTGGTGCCAGGCTGCCCATGTATTCCTAGCTCCATCACTCACCATCTGTGGGATCTTGGTTGAATGATTTAAGATTGCTAAAGCTTCAGTTTTCTCATCTATAGAATGAGGATCCTTCTTACTTAATAGAGAAGTTTTATGGTTTAGATAAAATGCTACAGAAAATGCTTAGCCCAGCATCTGGCCATAACGAAGATTTTAATAAACGTTAGTAGTTTGCAATAAATACAATGATTTTAAACCAGCATGGAGCATGTTCATTTAGACTGCTGGATCCGATCAGTTCTAACCCAAAAGGGAATGCACTAAAGCAAAGTGAGTGGTGGAGTTGAAAGATGACATGAAAAAAACATGAGGGCTACTCCAAGCTGGAGGCAGATCTCCCCACTGAGCACTGCCTGAGGAAAGGCTGCTGGCTGGGGCCTCTGAGCCCAGACATCTTCTCCAACATAATTGAGAAATATGTTCCTCATGCATTCCTAATTGGAGTAGAGCAGATGGCACAGGCATTTGTTTAATGAAATATGTCCATTCGATTAAGCTGGGCCATTGGGGATTTAGGACTTCAATGTAATCTCATTGCTATCCTTCCTCTTTGGAGACCAGGGAAGTTTTAGGGATTTTAACTAACTTGGATTCAAGGTTGGAGGGGGAACAGTGTTAGTGGAGGAGTCTAGAAACCCAGAGCAAATCTTCCAAGTTTCTGGCTTGATCGACATTTTCATCTGTGGCAAAGAACCATTGCATGGAGTGACTCTCGCATGAGCATTGGGCATGAGTGGAGCACAGAATCAATTATCAACCAATCAGTGAACCAAAAAAAAATTAACTGATTGGGGTCCTCTACACAGGCTACAAGTTTCTTCCCATGGGCCCTGCTTATGCAGTTATCCCTCTGGTTAAGATACCTGTCCTGCCTATTTCCATCTGTATAAGACTCTGTTTTGGTGTGAGTGTGTGTGTGTGAGTGTATGTGTGCACATGAACATAACCTCCACCATGAAGACTTCCCTACTTCTCATCAGAAAGACTATATAAAACCCCTCAATCATTTCACCTGAAGCTCTTTAATGCCATGTTACTTTCTACTTTGAATTATTTCTGTTCACCTCTTTACAAGACTTTCCTGGGATATGTTGCTCTCCCTTCCTCAAAGGTGAAGATCACATAGGTGGCTAACTCTTAACGGCCTTGGCTATGAAGCTCAATGGGCTCATGAAGAATGAAAAGATAAGGGATCTAAAGGGGGAGAAAACCCCAAATCCCCTCTCCCTGACTTTCTGTTTAACCTGGACCTCTACTTCCAGCCAGGGTGGAACAACAGTTCATCTGATTTGAAACACTGTCATCCCTGGCCATCTGGGATACCACATCCTCCTTGCTTTCTTCCAGAGACACCTGTGCTCTTTCTGGGTCTCCTTTGGTCAATCTCCTTTCTCTTCCATGTTTCTAAACATTGCAGTACTCCAAGATTCAGACCTTAGATCTCTTTTTATCTCTCCGTACTCTCCTTCCTTATGGGATCTCATCCAGTATCATGACTTTAAATACTACCTAATGTTCTGAGACACCCAAATCTATAATTCCAGTCCTGACTATTCCCTCAAAATCCAGACTTAAATATCTAATAACCTACTCTACGTTCACATGAAGGAGTTGCAGACAAATAATAAATGCTGGAGACAGTGTGGGGAATGCGGAATCTTCTTACATTGTTAGTGGGAATGTAAATCGGTGCAGCCGCTATGGAAAATAATATGGAAGTTCCTTAGAAAACTAAAAATAGAGATACCGCATGATCCATAAATCCCACTCCTGGGCATGTACCCAGGCAAAACTATAATTCAAAGAGATACATGCACCCTATGTTCATAGCAGCACTATTCACAGTAGCCAAGACACAGAAGCAACCTACATGCCCACTGATAGATGAATGGATTAACATGGAATTAATGGATATATAAGAGTATACTACTCAACCATTAAAAAGAAAAAAAATAATGCCACTTGCAGCAACATGGATAGACCAAGAAATTATCATACTAAGTGAAGTAAATTAGAAAGAGAAAGACAAATGCCATATTCTATCACTTATATGCAGAATCTAAACTATGACACAAATCTATAAAACATATTTATAAAACAGAAACATACTCACAAAGAGAGCAGACTTGTGATTGCCAAGTGGGAAGAGCAGTAGGGGAAGGAAGAATTGAGAGTTTGGAATTAGCAGATGCAAACTATTATACATAGGATGGATAGTACAGGGAGCTATAATATATTCAATATCCTGTGATAAACCATAATAGAAAAGAACATGAAGATTATACATACACACATACACACACACACAACTGAGTCACTTTGCTATACAGCAGATATTAAACACAATATTATAAATCAACTCTATTCAATAAAATTATAAACAGAAGTTGTAGACATCTTGAATTTAACATGGCTAAAATGGAATCATGGATTTTGCTCCCCCTCTCCACATATTATGTCCGTCCATTTCTTAGGTCAATAATTTGGAGCCACCCTTTATTCTTCTGTCTTCATTCCTGTAGCTCTATCCATTAACAAGTTTCATCCATTATATCTCCAAAATACATCCTGAATCCCACCATTCCTTGCTATCTCCACTGCTAACAAGCTGGCCCAAGTCACTATCATCTCCTACCTCGGAAATTTCAACCTCTCCACTGTCAGTCTCCTACACATTATCCTTCACATAGCAGCATAAATTAGCTCACATATCTCCCTCCCCCCATTAGAATCTGGGAGCTTTTTCTCACACATAACACAAAATTTAAAATCCCTTGAACGACCATTTAAAGCCTAAAAGACCCATGTGCCTCTCTCTGACATCCCAACACTCTCTCAGGCATTTACTGCAGTTCCATGCTGATCTTCCTTTTATCAGTTAAACACTCTGGGCTCACCCTTAGAGCAAACTTTTGCATTCACTGCTCTTCAGCTTGGCACATTCTTCTCCCAGTTCTTGGCATGACTGCCACCTTTCCTATATTCAGGTTCAACATCATCTTTCCTTAGGAGAACCTTTTCTGAACACTTCTCCATGTTGTTTTCTGGTCTAATTGTTTCCTGATCGCCAACATTATAATCCCCTATTTTTCTCACAATTATCCATTAAGCTATTTCTTCTAAAAATACTTCTAAGTCTCCTCTTCCTTTGCCCACATAGTGAATTTTTATGGCCTTTATGGTTTTATCTTTGGTCTCTTCTTGCTACACATTCTATTTTCTGTCTAAGAAACTTCATTCAGTAATTTGACCTAAATGATCTCATATGATCTGCTGCTGCTGCTGCTAAGTCGCTTCAGTCGTGTCCGACTCTGTGCGACCCTATAGACGGCAGTCAACCAGGCTCCCCTGTCCCTGGCAAGAACACTGGAATGGGTTGCCATTTCCTTCTCCAATGCGTGAAACTGAAAAGTGAAAGTCAAGTCACTCAGTCGTGTCCGACTCTTCGCGACCCCATGGACTGCAGCCTACCAAACTCCTCTGCCCATGGGATTTTCCAGGCAAGAGTGCTGGAGTGGAGTGCCATTGCCTTCGCCGTCATATGCTCTATGGACTACCAAAATCTCTGTACCAACCTGGACATAATCCTTTCCCTCTCTTTATCTCTACCCATATATCAATAACCTCAGATATGCAGATGACACCACACTTATGGCAGAAAGTGAAGAAGAACTAAAGAGCCCTTGATGAAAGTGAAAGAAGAGAGTGAAAAAGTTGGCTTAAAGCTCAACATTCAGAAAACTAAGATCATGGCATCCAGTCCCATGACTTATATGGCAAATAGATGGGGAAACAATGGCTGACTTTATTTTTCTGGGCTCCAAAATCACTGCAGATGGTGATGGCAGCCATGAAATTAAAAGACGCTTACTCCTTGGAAGAAAAGTTATGACCAACCTAGACAGCATATTCAAAAGCAGAGACATTAGTTTGTCAACAAAGGTCCATCTAGTCAAAGTTATGGTTTTTCCAGTGGTCATGTGTGGATGTGAGAGTTGGACTATAAAGAAAGCTGAGCACCGAAGAATTGATGCTTTTGAACTGTGGTGTTGGAGAAGATTCTTGAGAGTCCCTTGGACTGCAAGGAAATCCAGCCAGTCCATCCTAAAGGAGGTCAGATCCTAGATGTTCATTGGAGGGACTGATGTTGAAGCTGTATTTCCAACACTTTGGCCACCTGATGCAAAGAGGGGACTCATTTAAAAAGACCCTGATGCTGGGAAAGATTGAGGGCAGGAGGAGAAGGAAATAACAGAGGATAAGATGGTTGTATGGCATCACCGACTCAATGGACATGGGTTTGGGTGGACTCCAGGAGTTGGTGATGGACAGGGAGACCTGGCGTGTTGCGGTTCATGGGGTTGCAAAGAGTCAGACACGACTGAGCGACTGAACTGAACTGAACTGATATAGCCTTTAAATATCCTAAAAACTCCCCAATTTTAAAATGAACAACAAAATTTCATTTTACTACAATTTCCTTTTTCCAAGCTTCATCTACACCCAGCATTCTTTCTCCTCATGAATAGTACTGTGAGCTATATAGTCAACTAAAGACAATCTAGAATCTTTGTCTACATCTTCACTAACATCCTTACTTCTACATTTAATTTATCATGAAGTCCTTCTGATTCTATCTTATTTCTAAATTCATCTACTTAGTTCAGATCCACTCACCAAGTTTATAGAATCAGCTGCATTGCTGGTCTCCTTACCTCTAGACTTTTTCTTCCTTAAACAAGTGTCCTCTCTACAGCAAGACAGATCTTCCAAAGCACAAACTTATTCAAAGACATCCTTATGCCTTGAAACTTTTAATGACACCATATTGCCTTTAGAATAAATTCTAATTCCTCTTTATGATATAGAAAGCCATGGTGCTTAATTCCTGCTTATCTCTCCCTGCCACCCTGTCACTTCTGGTCACTTCCCCTCATAAGCTGAGCTCTAGAAGCTAAATCACTCTACATCTTACAGAATATAGACCATTCACACTCTCAATACCCTTTAGCCATTTGTTCACATTGTTTTGTCACTCAGTCCAATCTTCCTTAACTCCTTCTTCAGATTTCTGCTTAGATATCACTTTTTCTAGAATTTCATCCTGTTTCTTCAAATTTGGTGTCTTTTAAGAGTTCCCATAGTACCTTGGCACTTTATCCCTACTATGGCACTGATTATGCTTACTTTAACTTGCCTCTCTTCAAACAGCTTTTTTGAGAGTATAATTTACATGCCATAAAATTAACCTATTCTCAGTGCACAATTTAACTAATATTCATATATCACAGAGTTGTAGAACAATGCCCATGACCTGATTTTAGAATGTTTCCATCACAAGTGTTGATAGCACATAAGCAGCTTGAAGGTGCTGCCATGTTTTGTTGATCTTTACACACTTAGGGCATAGAGTAGTACCTGTCATCAAGTATTTGTTGAGCAATTTAAAAATGAATGAAAAGAGAAAATGAATGCCCAAACCATGACATATTCCACCCACCGGGCTCCTCTGTCTATGGAATTATCCAGGCAAGAAGATTGAATTGGGTAGCCATTCGCTTCTTCAGGGGATCTTCCCATTCCAGGGATCGAACACAGGTCTCCTGAATTGCAGACAGATTCTTTACCATCTGAAGCACCAGGGAAGGCCCTTTATCCGACATGCAACCTAATTTTGAAGCTTTCATTTTCATACACACTCTCCATCCTCTCCTTGACATTTCACCAACTTCCCCACATTGCAGTCAATGATGACTACTATGACAGAGAAAATAGGACTTTAAAATACCCAAGAGGCCAAGAAAGTCAGCACTGTGCATTTATGCATGATTCAAGCATGTCTAGAAACTCATAGCTGCCCAAAATGAAGTTGGGTTTTTTTCCTCCAAACAATTGAGGTTGTCTCCAATAAAATGGGTTAATTTAAAATGTCTGCTTTGAGCTCTATTCTCTTTACTTTTTTTTTTTTTCTGCCCTTCTAAAATCTTCAGGCTGAGAGTCCAGTAACCTAAGGCTTAGGCATAATTATGTCAACAGTTCACCTAATGACTTAAGATAAATCACTTCATATCTCTGAATCTGAGTTGCCTTATAATATTCATCTCATCTCTTCCTATTCTGATTTAGTGAAGATGAAGTAAGCAGGAAGGTAAAATAGCATTTTAAAAGGTGGAAAGTACCATGTAAATGTGATAGATTTGAACTGGCTACCATTTTCTCTGGTTTATTATCAATCACCTCATTTATTTAAAGATACTTTTGTGATGATTGTAACTGTTAATACTATGACTACCTCAAACTGACGTTCAAACATACAACATCTTCCATGCATAAATCTGATATATTCTGTTAAAAGAAGAGGGTTTCTGACCTTCCTGAAACTGTTCTCTTTTCTCAAATGATTCTAATAAATGTGGTTTTACTGGTTCCCAAACCATAGCAGATTAGAAATGGAATCAAAAGGTTCACAAGAACAAAACACATTGAGAACAGGAAGGGTGACAGCTGAAAACAGTAGGAAAAAAAGCAACGTTATAAAAGTAGATTTACTTTTATGTAACTCAAAAAAGTATAGCCAGGGGCCATTCACAGTAGAGACATGTAGTCCTGACTCAATGAGTACAGAGCAAAAAGTCATGATGATGACTCCGAGTTGCCAGAAGACTCCACTGTGCTTGAGAAAGATGGAAAGTCCAATTTTTAGTACAGATTAACTTCTACTCTTTTATTCTTAATACAGAGATGAAAACAAATTATGCTTGATTCTAAGATATTAATGAGTTTGGTAATACAATAAATTTGATTTTTCATGTTATACCCAAGACTGTTCACTTAGGTGACTTTGGTACATTTTCTCATCCTTTTGGGAATGGATGAGAACATTCTTCATTCTTAGTTGAGAAACAACTCTTTTCTAGGGGTCACTGAATTATTTAGAGAAAGGACAACCATGAAATTTACAGGGGACATGTGAATTGATCTAGGGACTCATTCCAGCACAGACAAGTATATAGCTTCCTAGGATTTAATACAGTTTGTATTATAATCATACATTTATGTTTGATTATCTCCTTTAGTCTCATTCTTCCCCATTAAACCACAGGCTTACATGGGCAAGGATTATGTTTGTTTTGAACCCACCACTATAGCTCCAAAGCCTAGTCGAGGGCCTGGCATATAGAGATTATTCACTGAACATGTGGTGCTGTTGTATAAATTAGTGGCCACCATGGCAAATAGATGGGGAAACAGTGGCTGACTTTATTTTTCTGGGCTCCAAAATCACTGCAGATGATGACTACAGCCATGAAATTGAAAGACGTTTACTCCTTGGAAGGAAAGTTATGACCAACCTAGACAGCATATTAAAAAGCAGGGACATTACTTTGCCTACTAAAGTCTGTCTAGTCAAGGCTATGGTTTTTCCAGTGGTGATGTATGGATGTGAGAGTTGGACTGTGAAGAAGGCTGAGCACTGAAGAATTGATGCTTTTGAACTGTGGTGTTGGAGAAGACTCTTGAGAGTCCCTTGGACTGCAAGGAGATCCAACTAGTCCTTCCTAAAGGAGATCAGTCCTGGTTGTTCATTGGAAGGACTGATGTTGAAGCTGAAACTCCAATACTCTGGCCACCTGATGCGAACAGCTGACTCATTTGAAAAGACCCTGATGCTGAGAAAGATTGAGGGCAGGAGGAGAAGGTGATGACAGAGGATGAGATGGTTGAATGGCATCACCGACTCGATGGACATGGGTTTGGATGGACTCTGGGAGTTGGTGATGGACAGGAAGGCCTGGCGTGCTGCTGTTCATGGGGTTGCAAAGAGTCAGACATGACTGAGCGACCGAACTGAGCTGAATAGTGTAGAAAGATTCATAGTCTTAATTTAATCACTGTCCAGTGAAGATACTGCCATGACGTAGTAAATCCAAAAAAGTTAGTACTATATTTTATTTTTGCAGATAAGAGAACTGTGCTAAAGAGAAATAAAGTCATGTGCCACGTGTTTTGTTCACTGAGAGATGGACCATGGATTCCTTCCCATGTTCTTCGTACTGTTCCATACTTGGAGAGAAATTGATGTGACACAGGCCTGAAGATTTCAGGTAGGTTTTCTAAATTATCCATCGGAAAGTTTTATTTATAGGTGTTCAAACAGAGAGACAAGATAATGCATTACTAAGAAAGGAGAAAAAGTGAGATGGGCAAGCAATTTCTTTTTAGAATCCTCTCTGCTTCTGGGTACTCGATCCACTAGCAAAATTGCTTATAAGATATTTTCTAAGTTCCTAAGTTCCTGGCTCAATTAAAACCTGATTATTTTGTCCCCAGGGTCTGAAGTGAGATATGAAATTAAGAGAATTGACTTTGTCAGGTTTCAAGTTTCCCTTCTCAGACTCAAGAAATTAACTCCTCATCAGACTGACAAATAACCATGGCATTTGGCATTATCATTATTAATTTGTACACCTCCATAACTGCCCTTCTTAGGAGCCTGTGTTATTTGACCACATGGTCAATAATGTTGACGTTTGTCCAAGACAGTGACTATTACATAGAAGATACTCATTTGTTGAAGGAAGAACTATGGATGGACAGATGGATAATCATAATTATAATCACAACTGTGTTAATATATTAATATTCTTAGAATAATAATGTATGATACATCATCCCCAGCAGCAGCAGCCACTGCTTACAAGTAACTAGCCATATGAAATTAATATACATCCATATGCCAAAAAAACTCTCAATCCGTACTTCCCATCTCATATAAAAATTTACTCATGTATTATAGAACATAAATGTTAAACTTAGCACTATAAAACTGCTAAAAGAAAACATATGAGAAAATCTATGTAATTTCAGGTAAAACTAAGATTTCTTATACACAACACCTAAAGCAAGAAAAACTGATGAGTTGAGCAGCATCAAAATTCAAAACTTCTACTTTGCAAGAGATACAGTTCAAAGAATGGAAAGATAAACCACAGTTGAGAGAAAATACTAGCAAAACACATATCTGACAAAAGATTTGTGTTCAAAATAGAAAATTCTCAAACTTTGATACTAAGGAAACAAATTATTGTTGTTTAGTTGTTAACTCATGTCTGACTCTTTCGCAACCCCGTGGGCTGTAGCCCTTCAGGCTCCTGTGTCCATGGGATTTCCCAGGCAAGAATATGGGAGTGGTGGTTTGCCATTTCCTTCTCCAACATTTATCACAGGACCCAGCGATCACACTCCCTAGCTATCTACCCAAAACAAATGACAACTTATATTTATCTAAAACCTGTATTAATACACAAATGTTTGTAACATCTTTATTTATAATTGCTCCATACACACTGTAAACAACACAAATGTCCTTCAAGTGGTGGTGGTGGCTTGGTGGTTTAGTCGCCAAGTCGTGCCCAACTCTTACAACCCCATGGACTGTAGCCTGCCAGGCTCCTCTCTCCATGGGATTCTTCAGGCAAGAATAATGGAGTGGGTTGCCATTTCCTTCTCCAAGGGATCTCCCCAATGCAGGAATCAAAACCAGGTCTCCTGACTGAGCTATGAGGGAAGCCCCTGTTCAGCTGGTGATTAGATGAATATGGTATATCTGCACAAAGGAATACTATGCAACAATATACAGAAAAGAATCAATGATATAGGTATACCACAACATCGATGAATATCATGAACTATGCAAAGAGAAAGAAGGCTGTTTCAAAGCGTACATAATATGGTAAGGTAAAGTCACTCAGTCGTGTCCAACTCTTTGTGACCCCATGGGCTGTGGCCTACCAGGCTCCTCTGTCCATGGGATTTTCCAGGCAATAGTACTGGAGTGGATTGCCATTTCCTTCTCCAGGGGATCTTTCCAACCCAGGGATTGAACCCAGGTCTCCCACATTGTAGACAGACGCTTTACCATCTGAGCTACCAGGGAAGTCCTACATAATATGGGGTTCCAGTTAAATGACATTCTGAAGAAGACACGATTATAGGAACAGAAAACAGATTTATGTTTGCGAAGTGTAGGAGTAGGTGCAGAGGTTGAATAGAAATGGAGAAGTCAGGAATTTCTTGGAGTAATGGAGCTGTTTTGTATCTTGATTGTGGTGGTAGTTACATGACTATATAACTTTGCCAAAAGTCCAAGAACTATACACAGAAAAAAAACCTAAAAATTGTATCACATGTAGATTTCAAAAGTGAATATATATTGCATTCTAAGAAAAATCATAAAAACACGTAGCTAGAAATCTCTCAAAATCTTTAAAAATAAAAACTAATACCTGTTGAGTTCTTACCACGTGACTCTGTGTGAAGGGTCTTTTGTACTTTGTCTCACTTAATCCTCACCAACCTTTTGAGGTATGATCTATGGTGATTCCCATTTGCAGATAAGTAAAAGCAGAGTCACAGAGGTTAAGTATCTTTGCTCTGATCTCAGTTTGCAGCCAAAGGCACGTGTTTCCAAAGACTGTATTCTGATCCATCGCCCTGCACAGCATTCCACTGATAAGGGCAGGAAATAGGACTGGGACCCAGAGCCCAGTCTCAACCCTGTTTTGCTACCAACTCATCATGTGAGCATAAATAAGTACTTAATCTTTCTGTGTTTTCTTATTTCAAAATCCAAGGCCCTGGAAAAATGATTTCTCAGTTTCTATTTAATCCTAGTTTACAAATCTACAAATATATTTTGGTCACTTGCTGCCTGAAAAGACCAACATTTCTCATTTATTCAGTCTCTTTACATGCCCTCCTGCTACCCTGTTGGGCCCTGAAATTCTACCATTAGCTCTTTATTTCATAAGATTAAAGCATAGTGCCTCCAGAATAGTGCAATGCATATACTGGAGAGCTTGGAGTCTGGAAGCAGGTATAGCGGTTGGTCAAGTCACTCACAGTCTAGCAATTGACAGAGTGGGATGATTGTCTAGCAATGATCCAGGATTTTGTGTTATATGTTAAGGCCCTTGTTGTGAAGTGGTATTATTTGGACTCATAGGCAAGAGTGTGAGCTCTGGAAACAGAGTTGAGTTTGAAGCCTCTCTCCATCCTCAATTTTCTCATTGACAAAATGGGGCAATAACAATAACAACAGATATTGCTATATAGGTCACTATTTGCCTATAAAAAAAGCAAAAAGCAGAGACACTACTTTGCCAACAAAGGTCCATATAGTCAAAGCTATGTTTTTGCCAGCACTCATGTATGAATGTGAGAGCTGGACCATAATGAAGGCTGAGTGCCAAAGAATTGATGGTTTTGAACTGTGGTGTTGGAGAAGACTCTTGAGAGTCCCTTGGACTACAAGGAGATCAAACCAGTCAATCCTAAAGGAAACCAGCCCTGAATATTCATTGGAAGAATTGATGCTGAAGCTGAAGCTCCCATACTTTGGCCACCTCATGTGAAGAGCCGACTTATTAGAAAAGACCCTGATGCTGGGAAAGACTGAGGCCAGGAGGAGATGGTTGGATGGTATCACCTACTCAATGGACAGGAGTTTGAGCAAGCTCCTGGAGATGGTAAAGGACAGGGACGCCTGGCATGCTGCAGTCCATGGGGTCGCAAAGAGTGGGATACAACTAAGGAACTAAACAACAATGCCTAATATGCATATAAAGTACAGTAAAACGATGATTAATCTCGCTCACAACTATTATGTTATTGAGGAACTGCACAAAACCAATATTCTTCTGGAATCAAAGAGGAAAGGAGGAAACAAATGCTCAGAGAGGATTAAGTCGTCGCTCAAGGTCAAATATCTGGTAGAATTAAGAATACTCCACAGAACAGTGTAGCAATTGAAGGAGAGATTTGACTAAATGGTTTCTAATATCCATGACATTCTGCATGTCTCTCTGACCTTATAGAATGAGCTGCATCCCCCATGTTTCTTCAAGGCCTCCTCCCACCACCATCCATAACCAGAAGCTGGCAAGAACTACAAGCCCCTAGTGTGCTATGCCATGGTAGAAGGTTTCCTCCACAAGACTGATCTCCCCATCTTTCTTAAGGGTACAGATTGTTCCCACAGGAAATACGACTGCCCAGAAATGATGCTGTGCTTGGCATTATCTTCACTCTCATATTATCTTCTGTTCCTCACTGGAGTCATCTCTGGCACACTCTGGAATTCCACTTATGTGACTTTTCATTTGCTTCTTCTCAGAATAGTTGTATAATCAACAATGCTTGAAGTCAATATATGACTCTACACCAGTGGCTCTGAAATCAGGGTTGATTTGTCCCCTGGGGGGACATCTGGCAACATTTGGAAATATTTTTAGTTGTCTCAGTGGGGGAGAGGGGCCTAATAGCATCTAATAAGCAGAGGCTAAGGATGCTGCTGAATAACCTACAAGACATAGGATGGCTTCTGAGAAAGAAATACGTGACCCCAATGGTAAAAGTGCCAAGGCTGAGAAGCCACTCTACAGAGATAAAAGCACTTACATATCCATCTGCCCATTTGATTCTTATCACACCTTTGAGATGAAAGCCAGGTCAGTATTCACATTCATCCCCAAGTATCTCTTTATAATGGGGAGGATATATACAAATGGGTAGTTCCACAGTTGGACTGAGAAAACTGAGACCCAAGGCAGTAAAGTGAGGCCGCCCTGCCCTTCTCCAGGCGCTCTTCCTGAGCCAGGGATCGAACGTGTGCCTCCTGCATTGCAGGTGGATTCTTTACCACTGAGCCATCTGGGAAGCCCATATTCAATATTCCGTGACAAATCATAATAGAAAAAATATGAAAAAGAACGTATATATATATATGAGAGTCACTTTGCTATGCAGAAGAAATGAACACATTGTAAATCAATTATACTTCAATAAAATTTAAAAATAAAATGTGATAGTCAAGTTGCCCCTACTAATTTCAATCAATGTGAACTCCTCCCAGATGGGCATTTTAAGTCAGTGGCCCCCTTCTCCTTGAAGCAAATCCTGACTCCTCTGGCTAGAAATCAGCCCTTGCCCTCAGAACATTTCTATCTCTTGTTGGCATGGATCTCCCAGTCTTTTTTTTTTTTCTCAGTGGCAGCTCCACATTTGAGTTAACTTTTATTCTTCTGGTGTCAGTACCTGGAACAGTACCTTGGGTGAGAGGAAAATGAATGTCAAGTGAAGAGCCCAGGGTTTCATGAGCTGCTTCCAGCTCCTGCCTTTATTTCTGCTGATCTCACCTGAACCGCTTCTGCCAAACACGTATCTTGGCTGGCTGTGCCAACCAGTGAAAAATGAATTAAGAAGGACAGCTAATGAGAAGATCAAACAACCCACAGAACTGAGTAACTCATACCTTCTAGAGAAGTTTCAGTGCTCCAAGTCTCCTAAATAAATCATGGACCTTCTAGGGATGGTCCTTTGCACTCTGTCCTGAAAATCAAAGCAAAATGTCAATATTTTTTCTTTAGATGAAAGCTCTGAACTGAAACTCCAGTAAAGAATCAGGTCTAGAATAAGGGATTATCTGTCTCCAAGTGCTTACCCTGAACAAAAGGCCCTAGGCCAGTCTTCCTAAAAACCTGTTCCCTGGAACCCCAAACCCACAGTGTTCTTTAGGAAATAAAAGACAGGTTCAAGCAAGTAAGTAGGCAAACACCACACACCGTATTCCCCCTTAAGCATTCACAAAGCATATTCACAAGAGTCCCTGAAGAGGCTTTCAAAACTCCCTGCTGCTTAGAAACCTGAATAACATATTAATACTGAAGTTACATACTTTGGGAAACATGTCCACTGCCAAGTTTCGCCTCTGTCTTTCCTGACTCACCCTCTTGGGACTCTTTTCAAAAACAGGGTGCTATTTGGGAATCATATAAAGCCACTCTATGGATTACAAAGTGTAAAACTGATATTCAGGACTGTTATTACAGCAGTCATGTCAATAACTGAGGTGTTAAATCAATACTCCAGAACTATTTAGTTAGCACCCATTAAGGGTCAGCAGTAGGAATGTTTGTTCAGCCGCTAAGTCATGTCCGACTATCTGTGACCTCAGGGACTGCCACACGCCAGGCTTCCCTGTCCTTCATTGTCTCCCTGAGTTTGCTCAAAGTCATGTCTATTGAGTCGGTGATGCCATCCAACCATTTCATCCTCTGTGCCCCCTTACCCTGCTGCACGCAATCTTTCCCAGCATCAGGGTCTTTTCTAATGAGTTTTGTTATATGGGAACATAACAGCAAGCAGTAAGGTCCCTGTTCTCTGGTCTAATTCTTGGAATGGTATCATCTTCACACCTGTCATCCCCACTCCCAGGGCCATGCTTAGTCACCCAGTCATGTCTGACTCTTTGTGAGCCCATGGACTATAGCCCTCCAGGCTCTTCTCTCCATGAGAATTCTCCAGTAAAAATACTGGAGTGGGTTGCCATGCCCTCCTCCAGGGGATCTTCCCAACCCAGGGATCGAACTCAGGTCTCCCACATTGCAGGCAGATTCTTTACCATCTGAGCCACCAGGGAAGCCCAAGAATACTGGAGTGTATTCTCCCATCTCCAGAGTATCTTCCCAACCCAGGAGTCTCCTGGATTGCAGGTGGATTCTTTACCAGCTAAGCTACCATCCTCTGTAGCTCAGGGAGCCTAGAAGATGATCTTTGTTAAGGAAAGAACAGAACTACTCTTCTCCTTTAAGAGCAAAAAAAGTCACCAGGAAGATGATTCTCCTCTGCTCTCTGAATTATAATCCAAGAGAAAGTTCAGTGGAAAGATAAGGTTAGCTCTACTGATATCCAATGTCAACAAGACACAAGCTATGAGCACTTTTTCAGGGTTTTCATAAAATGTCACAAACACACAAACCTTGAGAGCCAAGTTATTTAAGCTGTTCTACTGTTAAAAAAAAAAAAAATAGAACTACATGGGATGTTTCCGAAATTTGTCTTAGAGGCCAGATAAATGTGTGGAGGTTGAATCCATCATGTCTGCCTCTGGAGGAGTACTAAACTGAGAGTTGAGACAAACTCTTCACAGCCTGTATATGAAAAGAAACTGGCTCAAAATTATCAGTGGGAGCATAACTTTCATATACTAGTAGTACAAGCTCTTTATAGAGAAATTTTCCAATATCCATCAAATTTTAAAAGTATATTCCATTTGACCCAAAAGTCATTAACTTATTCCAGAAATATTTACTGTGTGTTGTTGGAGCTGCTAGAGATACAATCCACAAACTAGTGAATACACAATATTTTAAGTGATGATAAGGAACAAGCGGGAAAACAAATTAAGTTAGAAGGAATGGAGAGTGCCAAGGTGGGACAAAGATATTCTGGGAAAGCCTCTCTGGTTCAAGTGAAAACTGAAGGGAATGATGGGTAAGCTATGTGGGTACCTTGGGAAAGAGTGTTGCAGGTATGGAGACACCGTGTGCTCTGAGGTCAGAGAGCACTTGACACTTTAAGAAACGGAAACAAGGCCAGCAAAGTGAGATAACAGAGAGGAAGCAGGACCCAAAGCCTGCAAAAGTCAAAAATCAGATTATCCCAAGTCTCCAGGCCAGAGTAAGGACTTGATTTTGCTCTAACAGAGACGTGAAGTCACGGGGACATTCTGAGCAGAGCAGGACAGAAAGTAAAGTTTTTAGACAATCACTGTGACCTCTTGTATAGAGAAGAGATGGTAGGGGAGCAATGCAGAATGAGAGAGACAATACCAGAGGCCAGTGCAACAAGTCAGGGAAGACAGGATGGTAGTCTGGACCACGGTGGTAGCCACAGAATGGGAAGAATTGATCACAGACAGGACTGGCGGTGAGTTTGGGGTGTGAGTGAGATAAAGAGAGGCAACAAAGATGAATACAACATCTTTGGCTTGAGACACTGGAAAGCTGCAATGCCATTTACTATAATAGACTTTTTCTTAATAAAAGAAACAGATTTCAGGAATGGATTCAGCATTTTATGAGTTCAGTTTTAGATTTGTTTACTTGGAGAAACAAAATGTAGACATCCAAACAGACAGTCAGTGGACAAATGAATACATACATCTGGCTTCAGGCAGGTGTCAGGATGGAAATGTATGTATTTGAGAGTTCTCATGGTATGGTATTTAAAGCCAAAAAATCACGCAATATCTTCTAGGGAGTAAGACTATGTAGGACAGAAAAGAGGGCAACATCACAGAAATTTATTCTACCTATCCATTCATGAATATGTGAAAAGTGACATATGTATAAGAACATTCATAGGAGCATTATTATACAAAAGATAAAAAGCAGTAAAAATCCATGAATAAAGAACTGGAGAAGAAATTATAGCAACCTTTCAAGGGACTATTCTTCAGTAGTCTTTTTAAAAATAAAGCTAAGATCATACTTAAAGCTAAGAAACTAAATGTTTTCCCTCTGAAATCAGGTACAATGAATGGAGGTCTACTCTTACACTCTTATTCAATAAAGTACTAGATGTTATAACCACTGAAATAAGTCAGCAAAAGAAATAGAAGCGATACGGAGTTAAAAAATAAATAAATAAAATTATCCCTATTTGCAGGTGACCTGACTATCTAAAGTAGAAAATACAGAAACTCTATTCAAAATTAATTCTGGCATTTTTCAACAATGAGTGGGTTGATTGAGCTTGCAGGATGCAAAATCAAAGCACAAGAAATAAATGCATTTCCTATAGTAACAATAAACCTATGGAAATTGAAATTATAACACAGTAGGTGGCGCAGATGGTAAAGAACCCACCTGCCAATGCAGGAGAGCCAGGTTCAATCCTTGGGGTGGGAAGATCCCCTGGAGAAGGGAATGGCAACCCACTCCAGTATTCTTGCCTGGAGAATGCCACGGACAGAGGATCCTGGCAGGTTATAGTCCATGGGATCGCAAAGAGTCAGACATGACTGAGCAACTAACACCTTCACCTTCACCACTGGATTAATCATATCACAATGTTTATATATATTAAATCATCACCTTTTACATCTTTTAAAAAATCATGTTGTACAACCTAAATAAATACAACTTTTATTTGTCAGTCATATCTCAATATAGCAAGAAAATAACATGCTACCATTTACAACCAATCCAAAAAAATGAAACATTTAGATATCAACATGTACAGATTATCTGTCTGCTGAAAATTACACAATGCTAATTAAATAAACCAAAAAAGATCTAAGTGAATGGAGAGTATGGTAAATATTCAATGTAATAAAGATGTTACTTCTTCCTAAACTGATCCACAGGTACAATGTCATTACTAACAAAAGCCCAGCAAGTATTTTATATGCATAGACAGGCTTACTCTGAAATTCATGTGGAAAACCATAGTCCACAGGATAGCTAAAGCATTCTTATATAGAAAAATAAAGTGGAAGAAATCAGTCTACTTGATTTCATGGCTTATTATATATTACAATAATCAAGATGGTGAGGTTTTGATGGATGGATAGACACAGATCAATGGCACAGAACAGAAAGCACACAAATAGGTTCATACAAGCATGTGCTGTTGATTTTTTATGCAGGTGAAAAAGTAATTCACTAGAAGGAGAGCCTCTTCAACCAGTGATGCTGGAGTAATTGGACATCAATTGGTATAAGAAATGAGCCTCAATCTCAGCCTCACGTATTATACAAAAACTAAGTTAAAATGCATTATGGACTTCAACGTAGAACTATAAAACTTTAAAAGAAAACATGGCAGAAAATCTTCAGGATCTAGGGCTAGACAAAGTTTCAGACTTGACTCCAAAAGCATAATCCATTAAGGAAAATGCTAATAAATTAGATCGCATCAAAATTAAGAACTCTTGCTCTGTAAAAGTCAATGGAAAGAGAATAAAAACACAGGCTACAGACTGGAAGAAAATATTTGCCAGCCATATGTCCAACAAAGGAATGGTATCTAAAATATATATGAAAACTCAACAGTAAAAAATAAAGCAGCACAATTAGAAAATTGGCAAAAGACATAAACAGACATTTCAATAAAGAGGATGTATAGATGATAAAGGCACAAGAAAAGATGTCCACTATCATTAGTCATCATGGAAAAACAAATTAAAATCATAATGAGATACCATTACACACCAAACAGAATGTCTACAATATAAAATAGTGACATCACCACATACTGCTATGGATGCGAGAAAATGGAAAACTCATAATTGCTGATGGGAATGTAAAATGGTACAGCTACTATGAAAAAACTTGACAGTCTCCTATAAAACTAAACACACAATTACCATACAAACCAGCAATCATATACTTGTACATTACAGAAAATTGAAAACATAAACAACAGTATGTAAATATTCATAGCAACTTGAGTCATTGAAATAAAAATCTTCAAACAGCTCAAATGTCCTTCAGCAAATAAGTGATGAAACAAATTGTGATATATAAATACACACTCCATAATAAAAAGGAACAAGCTATAGGTACAGAGAACTTGGGCAAATCTCCAGGGAATTATGTTCAATAAGAAAAAAGCAAATCTAAAGGTAACACAATGTATGATTCCATTCATATATTTTTTGAATGACAAAAATTTTTTTAATGAACAGATTAGTGAGTGATAGGAGTTAGGGACAAAGAAGGGGTGGGAGGAAGGTGGATGTGAAGGGTGAAGAAAATGTTCAGTGTCTTGAGTGGCCGTGGATACAGAGAACTACACATGTGATGTAATTGCATAGACCTAAATACTCCTACATTCTCTCTTATACCTAAATAAATGTAAGTGGAACTAGGGAAATCTGAATAAGATCAGCAGGTTGTAGCAATGTCAACATTTTAGGTATGATACTATGCTAACAGTTTTACAAAATGCTGACGTTAAGAGAAATTATATAAATATTACACAAGATCTGTTATTTCTTACAATGGCATGAGAATCTACAATTATTTCATTAGCACTTCTGATTAAAAGTAATTGTTTAAACAATACAAGAAAGAGAGAGACCGCTCTATTTATACTGAGAAGGAAGATATTAAATATTTATTGACTTATTTTATCTATGATATAATAGCTGAAAACACAAGGTACATAAGAGAACCTACCATTTTAAGGGGAAAAAATGGCGGGGCGGGGCGGGACCGGGGGTGGGAGGGGAGACACATTTTTGCATTTCACTTTTTGAATTTTGAGCTGTGGGAATATATTATCCATACCCCACCTCAAAATTAATTAATTTTAAATAAAAATAAGTTGTTCCTGGATGCAGATTGGTAAGCCTGAACAATGAAATAATAACACAGAGAAACAATCCACCAACACACTTTTTTTTTAACTGTCCCCTAAGATAGATGCGGGCTTCCCTGCTAGCTCAGATGGTAAAGAATCCACCTGCAATGTAGGAGATCCAGGTCAATCCCTGGGTCAAAACGGCAACTCACTCTAGTATTCTTGTCTGAAGAATCCCATGGACAGAGGAACCTGGCAGGCTACAGTTTCTGGGATTGCAGAGATTCAGACACAGCCAACCAACGAAACACCCATGCATGCTCATGAGACAGATGCATAGATTAAGGCCACAAAATACTTGAAATAATGTGTAGAAAGCATTACCAATATGAGGTCAGACAGAAACATTCATAAACAGGGAAAAAGAACTAACATTGTATGACAGCTATGCTAAGGTCCAACTGAGGAGTCTAAGCAGTGAAGGCCTAAGAGAAATTAGTGATGGGGGAGATTCAGAGTTGGGAGAGAAGAAAGGTTTCCTACAACAGATGGGATGACCTTGATCTTGAAGTTCAGAAAGAATTTTTGAACAAGTAAAGAGGGGACCAGTATAAAGATATTTGGTGGTAGTTAGTCCCTAAGTTGTGTCCAACTCTTTGTGACCCCATGGACTGTAACCTGCCAGGCTCTTCTGTCCATGGGATTCTCCAGGCAAGAATGCTGGAATGGGCTGCCATTTCTTCCTATAGGGAATCTTCCCTGCCACAGGGACTAAACCTGGGTCTCCTGCATTGCAGGCAGATACTTTACCAACCGTGCTACCAGAGAATGGACCTAAAGATCTGTTTAAGTGAAGAGATAAATTTTCATAATGCTCTAGAGATTACCAATCTATTCAAATTATTGGAGGGCTCTAAAATAGGTGTTATTGTTTTGTATATGTGCAAATTGAAGACTAGAAAAATTAAATGAAGTTTCCAATGTCCCAGATCTTATAAGTGAGGGAGAATAGGAGTCCTGACTGCTAAAAATTCACTCATTCCACTAGATATGAAACAACAAAGCTTCAGATGGCCAATATAGTAAGGATACATGGAGCTTCATGCCCAGTCCAATTAAAAGCAGCTCTATCACCAGAGTTGAAATTTACACTCAGAAAATTGACAAATAGTTTGTTTAGTTTTAGACATACCTCTTGAGCACCTTCCATGAATTTGCTTATTTTATCTTCATCATCACCTTTTGATTTAAATTATCTTTAATCCTAATTTTGTAGAAAAGGAACTCTGGGACCATGGATATAAATAACATGACTCAGTTCACAAAGCTATCACATAACAGAGTCACAGTGGAAACCCCAACTGGTCTGTTTCTGCATCCAATGCTTTTTTCAAATCACTGGTATCACATTTTGCTAAAGTTACCAATATATTACCTTGCTTTTCCCAAATCCTCCCTAATAAATTAATTTCAAAAAATAATAATAAGTCTGACTTGGCATTTTAAGAATGATTATAAAGCTAGTAATTACTAATATTTCACTTATTTATTTAATATTTTCTACTTCTTTTGATCTTTGTAGCCACAGTACAGATGAAAGAAATAATGCTAATATGTTCTTCTGCTTATTAATCAGAACCAGCTTTGTCCTTGCAGACATGTAAATAGCAGAGCTAAAAGCATCCTAAGATATAAACAATCAGGTCCTTTCATAAATGAGAAAACAAAGACACAGAGAAGCAGAGGGGCTTTCTCAGGGTCCCACAGCTGATCAGTTAAAGATTTGGGACTGACACTCATGTTTCCTGGTTCTCAACTTTAGGAGATGAATTACTGATAGCAAGATGCAACAGTAACACAAAACAAATTCCAAAACATACTGACTCCATAGATGAGGCTATTTAGGAAGACAGTAAAGGAAAGGATGGAAGAAGTAGTATTTAAACAGTAACAATTGGGCTTTACAGATCACAACAGACAAAAATCAATCTTCATTCACCATCTAAAACTGAATCAGATATCTCAAAGGGAAATGCATAAACACCACCTGTGAAAACGAACTCCAAAAAAATCAATTGTATTTTATGTATTTGGATCCTGGGGAATATATTATTCCATTGAGATGGTGACTTTGATTTTGACTTGGCTTTGAATAAGACTTTTTAAAGTGGCCATCAGCGAGACTAAGATATAAAATCATACACTCATGTAAGACTCCTTTTTAACCCAATCCCTTCATTATGAAGATGAAGAAACACAGAACAGAACAAAGATTCAAAACAGAACAAGAGATTCCCAAGTTGATCTTTTTCTCTTTTGAGATAAGGAGTAAAAGTCAGATTAGCTAATGCTTCGTCAATGAAAGCACAGACTTTAGAGGGAAACAAACATGTTCCAGTCCTGACTCCACTACTACTATAGGCCTGACTGTAACAGTCAGATCTATTGGCTAGCATGTATCTATTGCTAATCCCCATTTCCTTGGCCTGCCTCCTGTATAAAGCCAGAGGAAGGCAAATACTCATTTTCTCATCATTCCTTGTGTCTATGTGCATGCACGCATACTCAGCAACGTCCACATAACTCCGGCCAAAAAGACATAAGTAAAACCAGCCAGGGTCCTCAAAGAAAATTTTTACTTTTCATAATTAAAGAAATACACATGGCTAGTGCTACCCTTCTCCTCTTGCTGCTTCCCTGAACACAGATTTCCTGCCTGAATCAAGGACTGTAGGTCATAACCATCATGTGGCCAGGGGTATTCAAGCATAAAGAAGAAAAGCCAATCCACTGGAGATGGTGGAGGCATAGCAGAATGTTAGAAAGAACTTGAATCCTTAATGACATCACTGAAGTGGAATAAGCAGCAACAGTGTCACCAGAATCCTCATCTGAGGGGAAAAAAATACCCGCATTTATGTAAAACAACATTTGTTGCAGCCAAAAGACAACTGATAGAGTTACCTTGGACAAGTTAATCTCTCGAAGCCTCAGTTGCCATGTCTGTAAAATGAGGAACAACCATTCTATCTCAGCAGTTTATTGTCCCATCATTAGTTCAGTATATATTAACTGAGCATTTACTGTGTAAGAGACAGTTCCAGGAGATGGGGATGTAGTGGTAATTAAAGGTTCCTTTGACTATAGAATAGACATTCTAATCTTAAAATTCAGGCAATAAACAAATAAAGAAGTTAATTTTGAAGACTAAAGCTAGAAACACATGTGAAGGACCTGGCACAGTGCTTGGCACAGAGTAATGCTCAAAAAAATAGCAGCTGCTACTATTACAATTCTTATTGGCCTTCAATAATTTCTGATTAAATTCTTAGGACTTCCCCAAACCCACATATATAAGAGTTATTAGAAATACAGGGATCTCAAGCCATCCCATAATGCTACAAGGAATCCTTGCACTCTGACCTGCTGGTTATTTTTTTCTTCTCAAGCTGGGAGCATTCTCTCGATCTTGAGGCACCAAGGTTCATATGCCTTTAGAATTTTCCAGTACCAGAACTTTTTTTGAATGATCAGACCAAAAAGACTCACATAGTTGGAAAGGAAGAAGGAAGTTGGAGATGAATGGGGATTTGCTATGGGTGGATGTTCTGTCTGTAACTAGAAACCTGGCAGGACTTTGCCTAGAGCAATTAACCTAGTAAATGCATGTTAATGACCACTTCTCTTAGGAGATGGCCATGAGACATCTCACTGGGACAGGACAATATAATCCAAAATGCTTTTGTTTTTCAGATGTCATTTCATTTGAAAATTGATTTCTTGAGTGGGAATTGAAAGCCAATGGTAAAGAGTTAGGCCTGAAAATACCATTGAGTGAATCCAGGCTCTAGTGCTAGATCCAAAAATTGATATTCTGTGTGGTCCTGAGCAATCCTTCCTTTCTCTGTCCCCAGTTTTCCCATCAGCACAGTAATAGAGCTGGACTAGACCATGTCAACTCTGACATCCTGTCATTCTACTTTTCTCAAATCATCTGCTCTGTTGAGATGCCCTCCTCCCAGCAGCACTGGAACAAGGGTGCCTCTCTCAGCAGATTTGCTAATGCCCAGCCACCAGGGGAAGAAAACTGCTGACGGATGCTCTGGCTGCCTCCGTGTTGTTAAACACCTGCTTACAGCTCTAATCGGCTGGTTTTCACGCCCAGGAGATAGGGATTGATTGCTGACACCGACCTGGCAAGAAGACGATCCTGCAATCATCAGCCAAAGCAACTTAGGCATGCAGGCTGGGAATTTGGCAAGTGGTGTTGTGAAGGGGACACATAACAGGGAACACAAGAATGGGAGGTGGTTTTGCTTAGTGGTTAAGAGCATTGGTTGCAGAGTCAGGTGCTTCTAGATTTCATTCCTATCTCTATCCCATTCTACCTGGGTGAAGTTGGACTTGTTACTCCACATGTTTCTCAATAGCAGCAGACTCTGCCCCACTGTCCCAGAGAGTGAACCTGGATGGGTCTATATGGCACCGTAGTCTTTTCTGCTTGCCTGTGATTGTGTAAGTGGCCATGTGACCCTATCCTGGCCATTGAGACCTGAGATGATTTTTTTTTCCTGGGTAATTCCTTGGTAAAATAAATAAATAAAAGAGACATCTGCAAGATACTTCTTGGTCATTAAGGTTACAATGCTAAGTCACTCTGTAACCATAAGGACTCCATTGATAGAATGAGTATCACAGAGCAAAAACATGGAGGGAACCTGGGCCTGTGATGATGTCACTGAATCACCATATTCTTCACAACCCTAGAACTGTCCTATTCTCAGCCTGCTTCCTCTTGCTAGATGAAAAAAGAAATGCCTATTACTTATACTGCTTTTAGTAGGTTTTCTGTTTATTGTATCCAAGAGTCTTCTGAGAGTAGCAGTCATAATAATTGCTGTTATCACTGCTAAAATTCTACTGTCCAGAGTAGTATGTGTGTGTGCTTAGCGAATCAGTCATGTACGACTCTTTGTGACCCCATGGACTGTAGCCCACCAGGTTCCTCTGTCCATGGGGATTCTACAAGCAAGAATACTGGAGTGTGTTGCCATGCCCTCCTCCAGGGAATCTTCCCAACCTAGGGATCGAACCCAGGTCTCCCACATTGCAGGTGGATTCTTTACTATCTGAGCCACCAGGGAAGCATACAAAGCAAAAATTCAGAGTTAGAAATCTGGGCTCAAATCTTAGTAACTCCACTCAGTATGCCAGATCTCCATTTCCTCACTTTCGTTTACAGGTATACCTCTGAAAATCATGAGGATCTGAAAAGTCCTAAGGATCTACACAAACTTGAAGGAATATTTAATAATACGCACTCTACCATTAGTAGTCTCTGACATGTAAGGAAAAGCACAGTAGCTGAGTCACCAGAACTGGTTCCTCACTGTGGCTCTGACACTGACTTCCTTAGCAACACTGAACAAGTCCCCTCCCTGAACCTTAGTTTCTCTGTAAAATTAGAGTCATGAGCTGGCTTAAATCTAGTGCCATTCTTGGAATTGATATTCTATAAATCAAAGTGATATATATTTTTTCCTTGTGTAGCAGGAAGACATTGACCAAGGTGCCAACAAATTTAGTGGGAAGAGCCATGAGAACCTCCTATGAGCTCTGTCTGCTGTGCTTAGAGCTTCTGCATTGCAGTCAGCTACCACACATGGACAGTCCCTACCTAGGCAAGATTTCACTCAGCTCTCAGCATTCTGCTGCCTGTATAACTATCCTTTTGGACAATTTCTCTGGCATCTCAACCCACAAAGAAAATACTTCCTGAAAGTTCCTAGTTTTTCCTCATGAAGAATGAGCTACTTAAAAAGCAAGGCCAATAAAAGCAATGCTTCTTAAAGTAAAATTATTTTGGCTTAATGCAGAAATTGTTTAAGAAAACAAACTAAAACTCCCATCTAAATCAATCCAACAGCACTTCCAAAATACCCTATCTAGACACAACACCAGATGGAACAGAAGTAGATGCTGTTTTATCCATTTTCCTTACCTTGTGCCACTGCATGGAGACTGACAAGAGAGCCTTCCATCTGTGTGGTGTGTGGTCCTTTAAAAAGCCCTTTATTTGACTCTCCCAACAGTACTATAAGAAATGAAGGCAATGGAGGTGGCAATATAGCATAATAGTTAAGATCTATACTTTGGAATAAATGGTATCTGAAGCCAAAATCTAGCTCTGCTCAGTTCATTCTTTTTCCTTCTCTCTCAAAATATATTATACACTTTCTATGTGCCAGGAATTCTTTTAGGCTTTAATATAACTGTCCAACATGCATACATATCCTCCTCTCCCAATCACTCCCAGAACCTCATGTGTGTTCAGGTGGGCCCTTTTGACCTGCCTCAGGTCAAAAGGATGAATTGTGTTCATCGACACTGGTCATTGCAATTCCTCCCACTCCCCTTTGATTGTTATAAGGCTCATGATGAGCATGCATCCCAGGGGTCTCAAAGACTATGCAAACACTTGATGTTTTTCTAAAAGCACTAATGGCTAAAGCTTATTACAGCAGAAGGATACATAATAAGATCATCAAGGGGAAAAGACACAAGGCAGAATCTAGAGAAATCCATGCCCAGGCTTTGGGAAGCTATCTCCTTCTGGTGAGGTGATGCATGAGTGTGCTTGTGCTTGCCAACAGTAAACATGTAGTGACAAGGATGCCTACTCTCATCACTTTTATTCAACAGAGTAATGGAAGTCCTAGCTAGAGCATTTAGGCAAGTAAAAGAAACCAAAAGCCTCCAAATTGAAAAGGAAACTGAATAAAGACTTGAATGTAAAACCTGATACCTAAAACTCCTAGCAGAGAAGAGATTGCTAACTCCTTGATGTCAGTCTTGGTGATGGTTATTTTTGGATTGGACACTAAAAACAAAGGCAATGAAACCAAAAATAAACAAGTGGGACTATATCAGACTACAAAGTGTCTGCACAACAAAGGAAACTATCAACAAAATGAAAAGGCAACTCATTAAACGGGTGAAAGTATTTGCAAATAATATACAGGCATAGCTCAGTGATATGGTGTGTTCAGTTCCAGACTATGACAATAAAGCAAATTCTGTAATAAAGCAAGTCACATGAGTTTTTTGGTTTCCCAGGGAATATAAGTTATGTTTAGTCCATAGTGAAGTCCATTTCATGTGCAATAATATTATGCTTTAAGAAAATGATATACATACATAATTTTAAAAATACATTAGTGGTTAAAAAAAAATGCTAACCATAATCTGAGCATTCAGCAAGCCATAGTATTAATAGTAATATCAGAGCTCACTAATCATTGATCACCATGACAAAATAGTGTGTGTGTGTGTGTGTGTGTGTGTGTGAGTTGCTCAGTCATGTCCGACTCTTTGCAACCCCATGGACTGTAGCCAACCAGGCTCCTCTGTCCATGGAATTCTCCAGGCAAGGATACTGGAGTGAGCTGACATTTCCTCCTCCAAAATAATAATATAGAAATGTTTAAAATATGGCAAGAGTTACCAAAATATGACACAGACACACACAGTGGGAAAACAACACTGACAGACTTCCTTGCAAAGGGTTACCACAAACCTTCAATTTGTAAGAAAAAACAAACAATATCTGTCAGTGTGATACAGCAAAGCACAATAAAATGTGGTATGCCAATATCTGATAACAGGTTAATAACCAAAATATATAAAGAATTCAACAGCAAAAAATTTTTTAAAGGGCAGAGGATCTAAAGAGACATTTTTCCAAAGATGACATGCAGATGGCCAACAAATACTGCAAAGACACTCTAATCAGAGAAATGCAAATCAGAACCACAGTGAGGTATCACCTCACACCTGTCAGAATGGTTATTTCCAAAAAGTCAAGAAATAACTATTAGCAGGAATGTGGAGTAAAGGGAATACTTGTATACTGTTCATGGGAATTGGCATAGCTACTGTGGAAGACGGCATGGAGGTACCTCAAAAAATTAAAAGTAGAACTACCATGGGCTTCCCAGGTGGTGCTAGTGGTAAAGAAACAACCTGCCCATGCAAGAAAGGCAAGAGATGATGGTTTGAGCTCTGGGTCCAGCAGATTTCCTGCAGGAGGGCATGGCAACCCACTCCAGTATTCCTGCCTGGAGAATCCCACAGACAGAGGAGCCTGGCAGGCCACAGTCCACAGGGTCGCACAGAGTTGGACATGACTGAAGCAACTTAGCACACATACATGCAGAACTACCATATTACCCAGCAATTCTAATCCTGGGTATTCAAAGAAAATGAAAACACTCAAAAAGATATCTGCACTCCCATATTCATTGCAACATTATTTACACTTGCCAAGATATGGAAGCATCCACCAACAGATGAATGGATAAAGAAAATTATATATAAATATACATAAATATACATATATATATACGTACATGCACACATGCATATAATGGAATACTACTCATAAAAATATTCACAGAACTTATAAAAAGAATAAAAATTTGTCATTTGTAACAACATGGATGGACCTGGAGGGTATTATACTTACTAAAACTAATTCAGGCAGAGGAAAACAAACACTATAGCATCCCATTTACATGTAGAATTTTTTTAAAAAAATGACCCATCTCATAGATGCAGAGAACAGATTGGTGGTTGCCAGAGGTTGAGGGTAGGAGACAGGCAAAATGGGTGAAGGAGATCAAAATGAACAAACTTCTGGTTATAAAGTACATGCCATGGGGATGCAATGTATAGCATGATGTCGATACTTAATAATACTGTATTGCATGTTGGAAAGTTATAAAAAGTAGATCTTACTAGACCAGACTCATTGTAGTGATCATTTTGTAATATATACAAATATTGAATCATTATGTTATATACCTAAAATTAATATAAATTATATGCCATCATGCTTCAATTTTAAAAATCAAAATAATGCAGTAACATCCACAATGTTTTTGCCTAGGGAAGCCCATTTGGACTTGGCATCGAAGTTTTTTATTGGGGTCTGGTCATATCAGCACACTCTGCTCAGCATATTACCAAAATTCCGTACTCTCAGAAGAAAAGCAGATGTTCAGCATAAATTACATTGCTTCCTAGGTGGCACTAGTGGTAAAGAATCTACCTGCCAATGCAGGAGACACAGGAGATGAGGGTTCAATCCCTGGGTCGGGAGGATCCCCTGGAGGAGAGGATGGCAGCACATTCTAGTATTCTTGCTGGAGAATCCCCAAAGACAGAGGAGCCTGGCAGGCTACAGTCCAAAGAGTCACAAAGAGTGGGACACAACTGAAGTGACTTAACAGCACAAATAGTTGGAGAGCCATAAACCACCCTTGGGCTTCCCTGGTGGTTCAGAGTGTAGAGAGTTTGCCTGCAATGCAGGAGACCCAGGTATGATCCCTAGGTCAGGAAGATCCTCTGAAGAAGGGAATGGGAACCCACTCCAGTATTCTTGCCTGGAATACTCCTCTTCCTTGGACAGAGGAGCCCAATGGGCTACAGTCCATAGGGTCACCAAGAGTTGAACATAATTGAGTGACTAACACAAACCACCCTTATCTGTTAAGGATTAGGTCAAATACTGAGTTATCAGAGGCCAGCCAAGGGCCAACCTTGCAAGCAGGCTCTTCTAAAGGTAGCACCCTCTGTCCTGCTATGTTAACTCTCTGCTGCATAACATGTGACTCAGTTCTGATCAATGAGACATAAAAAGAAGTCTGTTGGAGACTTTCTTTCTGGGAAACTAAGATATCTGCATAAGGAAAAAAAAAAGCCTTTTTATCTATCATTCTTACTTCCTCCTTATTGGGATGTTGAATAAAGATAAAATACCCGGAGTTAAGGCATCAATCTTGCAACAGCAAGGGCACAAACATGAAGATAAAAATACAACGCTCTGAGTATGACTGAAAAGAAGAGGACGGGGAGTGCTTGGGTTCTCAAAAGTAAGCGCCACAGAGTAGTTGAACTAATACCATTAGCCACCTATCTCCACATTTTATATTTCATAAGGGAAACAAGCCCCTGCAGCCTTAAGCCACAGCTATTAAAATCCTGTTACTTGCAGCCAAATTCACTTCTAAATGATAAAACGATCAAGCAAAACAGCCACAGCTCTTTTTTTAAAATGAAGATTCCAGTCTAGTAGGGGAGGGGGGGGGGGCAGATAGCAAAATAGTTATACTACTGGATGTATAACTGTAAACTGAAACAAGTACTCTGAAAAAAGGGTATTTAGTTACATTAGAGTATATAAAATGGAAACTGACCCAGTTACGAACAAGAAGGAAGTACCCATGAAAAATCTTGTTCAAGTTATTTATTTTCATACAATAAACTGCTCCCAAATTTAATAGCTTAAAACAATCACTTTATTTAGGTCACAATTTTGTGAGTTAGATATTCTGGAAAGGCTTCGTTGGGAATACTCTTGGGTTTCTAATGAGGTTTCAGTCAGTTATCAACTGAGGCTGCAGTCTTCTGAAGGTTTGGCTGAGCTGGATGTTCAGGACAGGTTACTCACAAGGCTAGCAGGTGATGCTGCTGTCAGTGGGGAGCTAAGCTGGCTGCTGACCAGAGCACCTCCAGCACAGACTCTAAGGGAAGCTGGAGTTCTTATGAGGTGACTCGGGACTCCAAGCACCACTATTCCAAACAAAGTGGAAATTGCCTGGTATATTATGACCTAACCTCATAGGTACATAACGTCACTTCCATCACTCTCTTGTTCAAAGCAGTTATAAACTGCTCAGATCCAAGAGCGAGGATATAGATCCCTCCTGTCGATGGGTATTGTCATTATTATTCAGTCGCTCTGTCGTGTCCAACTCTGTGACCCCATGGACTGCAGCATGCCAGCCTTCCTTGCCCTTCACTATCTCCCAGAGTTTGCTCAAAATCATGTCCATTGAGTTGACGATGCCATCCAACTATCTCATCCTCTGTTGCCCCCTTCTCCTCCTGCCCTCAATCTTTCCCAGCATCAGGGTCTTTTTCCAGTGAGTCAGCTCTTCACCTCAGGTGGCCAAAGTATTGGAGCTTGAGCTTCTGCATCAGTTCTTCCAATGAACATTCAGGGTTGATTAGCATGCCAAAGAAACGAAGGGCCTATTTTTAGATTAATTCTAGGCTTTCTTAGGAGATGAGAGTTGAACTAACAGCTGGAGAATGAATAGGTAGCATTAAGCTAACAGAAGAGGAAAGGAGACATGACATCTACAGAGAAGAGCCTGGTCCAAGAAAGAACAAGTCATAGAAGAAATCACAGCATATTGGAGAATAGAGAGTGCAGCACAGAAAGTAGGGGATGGGGGATGGGATGAAGGAGTCATGGCTGGAAGAGAATTCATGCCGGATTTTGTAGTCTATGGTAAGGATCTCAATCTTTACCCTAAAAGTCACTATTTGTGTGACCTTGAATAAGTCTCTAAAAACTAATGTCACTCTCTGTTGGAGAGGTGGGGTAGACATTGATCATTCCTGCCTTATAAAACTGTCAAAAGATTTAGTGAGATGGTATCTTCACAGTAAGTAAAAGTGAAAAGTGAAAGTGTCAGTTGCTCAGTCATGCCCAGCTCTTGTGATTCCATTGACTGTAGCCCACCAGGCTCCTCTGTCCATGGGATTTCCCAAGCAATAATACTGGAGTGGATAGCCATTCCTTTCTCCAGAGGATCTTCCTGACCCAGAGATTGAACCTGAGTTGATCTTTGCATTACATTGACAGATTCTTTACTGTTTGAGTGTTAAAAAAAAATAGCAGTTTTGCTATTGTTGTGTTCATTTTTATTGTATTTTTATTCTATTACTAAATAGGGAATTTGCTTTGAAGATAGGAAACTAAGACCCAGAAGAGTTTAAGTGGCTCAGAATATCCAAAAAACAAGTCATTGAGCAAGGATTGAAACCCAAGTCTCTTGGCCCCTCATTTAAGTGTTCTCCCTTCTCGGCCAGAGCAGTATATAGGCAGATGTTCAACCATACTTTAACACCCCCTGTATTTCTAGATTCATCTGATAGAAGCAGGCATGGGTTTTAGGAATTTCAGTAATAAACTGAGGCCCATCACTGATGCTAAAAAGCCAGGAAGCCTGGTCTGTGTGTAATTGATGCAGGAAATGATGTAACAAAGGGCAAATGTATTGACTCTGCCATCAGAGAGAACTCCAGCTCAGCACTCTCTGGGTCTATAACCGCCAACAAACACTGAGCTACACTGAGCTTCAGCTACTTCATCTCCAGAGTGGGAATGATATCCACCTCATTTTGAGTTATTCTGAGAATAAAAGAGAAAATGAATGTGAAACATTTCAAGCCTCAACAGTACTCCATTAATGTCTCTTTTCCCACACAGAAGTCTATACCTCAAAACACTGAAATAACACCAGTTCTTTCCATGAGACCTTTTCACCACTGACAAGAATACTAAAGTGAACCGGACATTGACTAGTCTCTGTGTGGGCCCATAAGTCTACCGAGTAGATTCCAGATGTGGAGTCCCTCCTCTGCCCAGAAACTTTCCCCTCAGATTCTAGCTTAGATTGCTCTTCTGTTCATTCAGGTTTCTACTCAGATAAGGAGGAGGTGAGGAAAGGCTTCATGAGCTAGGATTTCATAGTAGGTGGGATTTGGCAAAATAGAGATCAGGGCAGACGGCATGATACATCAAAAAACAGCATGAATTTAAGCACAAATGCAGGGAAAATAGGGGTCCTCTTCAGGACCATGGGAGACAGTTCAGAGACTATGGTAAGAGGCAATATGGGACGGTACAATGGGTATGGAACATACACAGGTGAACCCAGGAATGTCATTCTAAACCTTAAGAAGTATTAATACAATAGGGCCTAAGGCCCTGACGCATTAATCCAACAATCCATCAACTGTGTGCACCTATGCTCTCTCTCAAGATTGCTGGGAGAAATATCAGTACTCTCAGATATGCAGATGAAACAACCCTTATGGCAGAAAGCAAAGAAGAACTAAAGGGCCTCTTGATGAAAGAGAAAGAGGAGAATGAAAAAGTTGGCTTAAAACTCAACATTCAGAAAACTAAGACCATGATGTCCAGTCCCATCACTTCATGGCAAATAGATGGGGAAACAATGGAAACAGTGAGAGACTTTATTTCATTGGGCTCCAAAATCACTGCAGATGGTGACTGCAGCCATGAAATTAAAAGACACTTGCTCCTTGGAAGAAAAGCTATGACCAACCTAGACAGCGTATTAAAAAGCAAAGACAATATTTTGCCAACCAAGTTCCATCTAGTCAAAGCTATGGTTTTTCCAGTAATCACGTTTGGATGTGAGAGCTGGACTATAAAGAAAGCTGAGTGTTGAAGAATTGATGCTTTTGAACTGTGGTGTTGGAGAAGACTCTTGAGAGTCCCTGCGACTGCAAGGAGATCCAACCAATCCATCCTAAAGGAAATCAGTCCTGAATATTTATTGGAAGGACTGATGCTGAAGCTGAAACTCCAATACTCTGGCCACCTGATGTGAAGAACTGACTCATTGGAAAAGGTCCTGATGCTAGGAAAGATTGAAGGCGGGAGGAGAAGGGGACAACAGAGGATGAGATGATTGGATGGCATCACCAACTTAATGGTCATGAGTGTGAGTAAATTCCAGGAGTTGGAGATGGACAGGGAAGCCTGGTGTGCTGCAGTGTGTGGGGTCGCAAAGATTCAGACACAACCAAGTGACTGAACTGAACTGTGTTCTCTCTCTTTCACACACACACACTCACTACAGACCTCTTACCCAATTATTCTCTTACAAGCCTAGAGGACCACTTGCCAGTCTGGAGTTAAGATTTATAAGCCTGTCACTGATGGAAATCAGAGCTGGCAGACAAGTTATGAGAACATAATTTAGGGGGCCACAGGGGGAGACACCCATTCATTGACTCAGCAACAAAGGAGTATGGAGGAGAAGAAAGGGAGGGAAAGAGGGAGGAGAGGAGAGAGGATAGGACAGAAGAAAGATGGGATAAAGGGGTAAGGGAAGGGGAGAGAAGGAGAGAGGAGGAAGAAACTGGAAGAAACTCTAAAATTCCCACTTTCCCTGGAGTAAGAAGAATGGCTGCCAAAATCCTTCTTCCTGAGTCACCCTTGTGGGTAGATAGAGCAGAGAAAACCTTGTGAGCTAATAGTCTGGGACACATTACTTGCAGGCTACAATATGCCCCCATCTGGATCTGGCTCAGCACCGGAACTGCCTTCATTTAGGGAAGCAGGCATCTTCAGGAGTCCAATGTTAAAATGCAAAGAACTCTAGGAGGAATACAACATTAAGCTATTATCAACTATTAGCATTTCTACAGGGATTAGACTTAGAGAATCAGAGGTTCTCAGGGCAGGAAGGGATTTTTAGAGATTAATTTATGAGTTAATTTACTAACACCTGGACCTTCAGAACCATATCCTCAGGGGAGAAAAGTACAGCCCACATCTGGTTCTGTCTCCTCTACCTCATTCATCTCCTCCTCCACCCTAAGGCACACTCATTCATTCATTCATGAACTATTTACTAAGTGCTGTTTTAGATATTAGTGATAGAGGGTAACCAAAGCAGGCAAGGTCTTAGCATTCTAGTGGAGAAGTTAGACAGTTATAAAGACACTCTAATCTTTGGCACTCACCCTTAGTCTCTGTGTTCACATTCCTGTGGTGAGTGCTAAACCCTAATCCACACTGCTCTCTCTCTTTTTGGAGAGCCTCCTGCATTATTCAAATTCTCCCACAGTTTAGTTTTTAACAATGCTTTAATTTCTTGTTCTGCATTCTCACCCAGACTGTAAGCTCCTGGAAAGCAGAGAGCTCGTCATGCCTATTTGTATCCCTTATTAAGCCAAGCCTAAGACACAGCACACAACAGGAATTCAAGGACCTGACAATCCCTACAGATCACAGGTATTTTTCCTCACCACTAAACTCCTGGCATTTGGTTGGTACTTTATAGACTTTTTTTTCAATAAATAAATACTTGCTGACTGATACACAGAGAAGACATTCCAAGTGGGGTGTTCTGGGGAAATGGGCAAAGCAAACAAATGAACAGCATTTGGACACAAGACTTTTGAGGTTGGCTCCAGAACAAGGAAGAGTAGATACTAAAAGGGAACAGGAGGTAGGAGACAAATCCTGACCTTATCATTTTTTTTAAGATTTATTTATTTTTGATTGTGCTATTTTCATTGCTGAGTGCAGGCTTTCTCTAGTTGCAATGAGTAGGGGCTACTCTCTAGTTACAGAGTATGGGCTTCTTGTTGAAGTGGCTTCTCTTGTCATGGAACACTGACTCTAGGCACAGAGCTTCAGTAGTTGTAGTGCATGGTGTCAGTAGTTGCCACTCACAGGCTTAGTTGCTCCTGGCGTGTGAAATCTTCCCAGACCAGAGATCGAATCTATGCTTCTTGCATTGGCAGGCAGATTCCTAACGCCAGACCACTAGGAAAGCTTCTGACCTTATCATTTCCTAATGTTTATTTCCCAGGTATAACATGGGTGAACTGTGCCTTCTAACTTGGTATTCAGTGATTAGGGACTGATTTTTCAACTGATCTGACTTGTTGACTGATTTATTGCAACATTCAACATGTACTGTGAGTCTGCTGAATGTGAGGCACTCTGTAAGACTCTTGGAGGATAGACTGTTGATAAGAACTAAACTCAGGTTCTGCATGTGAGCAGATTTTGTGAGACCACTGTGTGATGATTCTGAAGGTCTCATCCCTGGGTGTCCAGAGAGCAGGCAGCAGATGAATATCTATAGCTTTGAATAGCAATGATCTTGAATGCTTTCGTTACAAACTGGAAATAACCCCAGTGCATGGGGTAAGACAGAAGTGCTCTTAGTGAAGTGGTCACCTGGGGCTTCCTAGCCTCATTAGTGCCCTGGCTGCCTGACTGATTCAATCACACCTCATGAGCTCATTTATTCTATGACTGGATCTAAAATGCCCTTTACCTGACAGGTTCTGGAAGTAGATAGCTTGGATTCCACTCCTGGCTCCTTTTCTACGTACTGGTGATATGAAATTGGGCAACTTACTGAATAACAGTGTCTTAGTTTCACTTCAGTTCAGACGCTCAGTCATGTCTAACTCTTTGCGACCCCATGCACTGTAGCACACCAGGCTTCCCTGTCCATCAGCAACTCCCAGAGCCTGCTCAAACTCATGCCCATTGAGTCAGTGATGCCATCCAACCATCTCATCCTCTGTCTTCCCCTTCTTCTCCTGCATTCAATCTTTCTCAGTATCAGGGTCTTTTCTGAGGAGTCAGTTCTTTGCAAAGGTGCCCAAAACATTGGAGCTTCAATTCAGCATCAGTCCTCCCAATGAATATTCAGGACTGATTTCCTTTAGGATGGACTGCTTAGATCTCCTTGCAGTCCAAGAGACTCTCAAGAGTCTTCTCCAATACCACAGTTAAAAAGCATCAATTCTTTGGTATTCACCTTTCTTTATGGTCCAGCTCTCACATCCATACATGACTACTGGAAAAACCATACCTCTGACTAGATGGACCTTTGTTAGCAAAGTAATGTCTCTGCTTTTTAATATGCTGTCTAGGTTGGTCATAGCTTTTCTTCCAAGGAACAAGTGTCTTTTAATTTCATGACTACAGTCACCATCTGCAGTGATTTTGGAGCCAAAAAAATAAAATCTGTCATTGTTTCCATTGTTTCCCCATCTATTTGCCATGAAGTGATGGAACCAGATGCCATGACCTTTGTTTTTTGAATGTTCAATTTTAAGCCAGCTTTTTCATTCTCAGTGTACTCATATATAAATTAGGGATAATAATAGTGCCTGTGTGTTTCCTAGAGTAATGCAAACAAAAGCAAACAAAGAGATGGGACCTAATTAAACATACAAATAACTGCACAGCAAAGAAAACCATTAACAAAATGAAAAGACAACCTGTGGAATGGGAGAAAATATTTGCAAATGATGTGCTCAACAAGGAATTAATTTCCAAAATGTACAAACAGCTCATATAACTCAACAACAACAAAACAAACAATCCAATCGAAAAATGGGCAGAAGACCTAAATAGATACTTCTCCAAAAAGACTACAGATGGGTAACAGGCACATGAAAAGATGCTCAGCATTGCTAATTATTAGGGAAATACAAATCAAAACTACAGTGAGATAGGTATCACCTCACACTGGTCAAAATAGCCATCATCAAAAACTCGACAAATAATAAGTGCCAGAGAGGGTGTTGGAGAAAAAGCAACCTCCCATATTGTTGGTGGGAAGGTAAATTGGTGCAGCCACCATGGAAAACTGAAGTTCCTTAAAAAGCGTAAAATGAAGTTACCATATGATCCAGCAATCCCACTCCTAGAAGCACATTCATAGAAAACTCTAATTCAAAAAGATACTTGCCCTCCCATGTTCATAGTGGCACTATTTACAATAGCTAAGATATGAAAACAGCCTAAGTGTCCATCAACAGATGAATGGGTAAAGAAGATGTGGTGCATATATACAGTGAAATACTACTCAGCCATAGAAAGAATGAAGCAATGTCATCTGCAGCCGCATGGATATACCTAGAGATTATCATACTAAGTGAAGTCAGTCAGACCAAAACAAGTATCATATGATACCACTTGTATGTGGAATCTTTTAAAAATGATAAAAGTGAACCCATTTACAAAACAGGAATGGACTCACAGACGTAGAAAATGAACTTGTGGTTACCAAAGGGGAAGGGAGAGGAGGGATAAGTTAGGAACTGGGGAGTAACATACACACACTAATATATATATAAACTAGATATATAAATTAAATAGATATATAAACTAGATAATCAATTTAGGACCTACTGTATAGCACAGGGAATTATACTCAATATCTTGCAATAATCTATAATGAAAAATAATTTGAAAAGTATATATTTATATATGTGTGTATAAGTGAAAGAAAGAAAGAAAGTGAACTTGCTCAGTCATGTCCGACTCTCTGCGACTCCATGGAGTATAGCCTGCCAGGCTTCTCGTCCATGGAATCTTGCAGGCAAGGGATAATGGACTGGGTTGCCATTTCCTCCTCTAAGGGATTTCCCAACCCAGGGATAGAACCCGGGTCTCCTCCACTGCAGGCAGACTTTTTACCATCTGAGCCACGAGGGAAGCCCAATTATAATCTAAGAGACAAATGTATTTTGGAAGACTCATTCACAGAACCCCAAGAAGTAATGGGGGTGAGGTGGGAGGTAGGGAGAAGAGGAGTGACTTTAGACTTAAGGACTATTTAAGTAAACTGAGAACAAGAACAGAACTCTAAGCTTCATGAGGGAAGGGTTTGTCTGTTCTGTCCACTGGTATATTCCATGTATCCAGAACATGCTCATAACTGGTAGCCATTTAATAAATATTTTTAGGATAAATGAAAGCTAAGAAATAAATGAATGCAGATTCTGACTGCAAGATGCACCCTCCCCCCATATTTCTCTTTATTTCTATTTGCACTGTTGAAGAATAAGGACCATTTCTTAAATGTGTCTCTCAGAGGCCTCTTCAACCTGACCCTATCTCTGCCTATCTCATGAACACACCATACTCATTCCCTAAACTTATGCCTTTACTCACACCAATTACCTGATATGAATCCCACCCATTTCACTTTGCTATACACCTGAAATGTAAGTCAACTATACTTCCATTAAAAAATAATAATAATAGTGGTGACAGCTGAAGATTATATTGAAAGTTAAGTTGGTATATGAAAAACACAACTATTTCTGGCATATAGTATATATATATTTCTGGCATATAGTACATATCTAATAACTCTTTGCTATATTTGTAGTATGTGGTGGAACAGATAACCTCTCTTCCCAGAATTCGTGTCTATTGAGGGAGAAGAGCAACTACAATGCAGTGAGAGAAGTGCTGGGTGAAGTGCTGGGAAAAGTCAAGGCTGAAATGAGAAGGCAGAGGAGGGGCCCTGAACCAGGAGGTCAGGGAGAATTGTTAGAAGAATGTGAAGACTGAAATGAGACATAAAGGAGCAACCCATCAAAGAGCTAAGGGAATAAAGTTCTAGGTGGAGTTTATTTAAAATCTCAGACATCAGAGCATGTGACCTGTGTGGGGAAGCTGAAATTTCAGTATAGTAAAGACACCAAAAGAAGAGACAATAACAATAAAAACCTAGTAAAGCAGAAAGAAAAGTGGTAACTGCATGAGCAAAACCAAGAAAGCAGAATTCTAATGTGGCTGTGCAAGGGGAAAATAAAAGCAAGCTACTTTACACTGAAGAACCCCCAAAAAGCTCTGGGATGGGTGGTATCAGCACTTCTGGAAGGAGGCAAAGATAGGGCTGAATAGAAGAGGGTGGGTTATAAGTATAGTCAAAGTAGTTGAAACTGAAAAAGAAAATATTTGTAAGCACTGAAGCTGGGTGTTAGGAAGATGCGAGTTCATTACACTCGACTTTGGCTTATGTTTGAAATTTTCCATTTAAAAAGGTTTAAAAAAAAAAATAGCTCCCACATGTCCTCCAATCTGCATAGCTGGGAAACTGCACCTTACTGACCTTGACAGAAAATTGGAAGCTTATTCTGAAGAATAAAAAAAGGCGGTCGAGAACTTTCCTGGTGGTAGAGTGGCTAAGACTCCACACTCCCAATGTAGGGGCCTGGGTTAAATCCCTGGTCAGGGAACTAGATCCTGCTCGCCACAGTGAAGATCCAGCACAGCCAAATAAATAAATAGTTTTTAAAAGAATGAATAAAACCAATCTCTCTGAATATTGGGCTTCCCTCATAGCTCAGTTGGTAAAGAATCCTCCTGTAATGTAGTAGACCCCGGTTCTATTCCTGGGTCTGGAAGATCCGCTGGAGAAGGGATAGGCTATCCACTCCAGTATTCTTGGGCTTTCCTTGTGGCTCAGCTGGTAAAGAATCCACCTGCAATGCGGGAGACCTGGGTTCAATCCCTGGGTTGAGAAGATCCCCTGGAGAAAGGAAAGGCTACCCATTCCAGTATTCTGGCCTGGAGAACTCCATGAACTGTGAAGTCCATGAGGTCGCAAAGAGTCAGACATGCCTGAACAACTTTCACTTTCACTGAATATGCAGGCATATTTAAAATGCAAGTATGCATACATACACAAGACTCCAACTAGTTTTTTGGTTTGTATTCCTTCATATGCAAAGATAGCCAGAGATGATGAATTATCTGAAGAAAGCCTTTAAAATGAATGACAGATAACAAGATAGCAGACAAATAAGAGGCAAAATCAGCTTGCTAACACAGAGACTATTCAAGGAGATGAAAGCCTTAAAAAAAGAGAGACAACAAAAAACTGCCATTAACATCCTCAGAGACAGAAGGAAAGATATTGCATTCATAAAGCAAAAATACAATCTGCTAAAGGGGTAATTAGAAAGCATGACAGAACTCTCAGAAATTAAAAATATGATAGGAGAAATGGAAAACTAAGCAAAGGATTGGAAGATGAAGCTGAAGACATCCCCCAAACAGAAGGGTTAAAAAAGGAAATAAAAAAGAAAAGGCAATAAAAATAGAGAATCCCTCTATAAGATATAACATCTATGTGAGAAGAGCCCTGAGAAGAGAGTAGAGAGAAAATAATCAAAAAAATAAATTCAAATGAATTTCCCACAGGCAAAAACACCTGAGTTTCCAGATTGAAATACTCACTAAAAAGACCCACAGGGATAAAAAGCACAGCTAAGCCAAAGCATAATAATGAAATTTTCACAATGCTGAGAATAAAGAAAAGATCTAAGAGATTTCACAGAGGAAAAGAAAAAATAGGTTACATATTAGGAATCAATAAGCAGATAGACTTCAGGCTTATCAACAGCTTCCCTAGACGAGAAGAAAATGGAGTAAACGCCTTCCAAATCATAAGGGAAAATAATTTCCAAACCGTATTTCTATACCCAACCAGAATATCGATTAAATACAGAGACCAATGAGAGATATTTTCAGACATGCAAATTAATTTTTATCCTGTGCATTCTTTAGGAAGAAAACTACTGAGTGAAATGCTTCACTGAGATGAGGAAGTAAAGTGAGAAAGAGGCAGAACTGGGATTCAAGATAAGAAAGAGAAGGAATGACCCAGGATGAAAAGAGAGACCCCAGAATTTGAGCAGACACAGAGAACATTAAGTCTAGATTAAAGCAAGTCAGAAATTTCTAAGAGTAATGTTCTCTAAGAACATTGAATTGAGAGGAATTGAGAAGAACAAATAATGTGTATAATCAATGTAATGAGAGGAGACTCTGATAAGCATGGGGGCAGGATATGCCACTTGGGATACATTTTGGAAAATGACGTTTTTAAAAAGTAAACAAATCAAAAGAGACTATCATTAACTCCACAAAAAAAAAATAAAATTTAAAGAGGAAGGAAAAAGTAATTGTCATTAAATGGCTCCGTAGTGAACAATGTTTATGGAATATAAACATGCAAAATTCAGGCCACTAACTATGTAGCTAGTATATTAGGGGGAAGAAGAATGGAAAATATACTTGTATGCATTGATAGAAGGAGGTGCTTTTGGATGAAAGGTAACTTACCTTGCATTTTTTCATCAGTTCAGTTCAGTCCCTCAGTTGTGTCCAGCTCTCTGCGACCTCATTGACTGCAGGATGCCAGGCCACCCTGTCCATCACCAACCCCAGGAGTCCACTCAAACTCATGTCCATTCAGTTGGTTATGCCATCCAACCTTCTCATCCTCTGTTGTCCCCTTGTCCTCCAACCTTCAATCTTTCCCAGCATCAGCATCTTTTCTAAGTAGTCAGTTCCTTGCATCAGGTGGCCAAAGTATTGGAGTTTCAGCCTCAGCATCAGTTCATCCAATGAATATTCAGGACTGATTGCTTTTAGGATGGATTGGTTGGATCTCCTTGCAGTCAAGGGACTCTCAAGAGTCTTCTCCAACACCACAGTTCAGAAGCATCAATTCCTCGGCACTCAGCTTTCTTTATAGTCCAACTCTTACATCCAAACATGACTACTGGAAAAACCATAGCTTTGACTAGATGGAACTTGGTTGGCAAAATAAGGTCTCTGCTTTTTAATATGAGTCTAGGTTTGTCATAACTTTTCTTCCAGAGAGCAAGTGTCTTTTAATTTCATGGCTGCAGTCACTATCTGCAGTGATTTGGGGCCCAAGAAAATGAAGTCTCTCACTGTTTTCATTGTTTCCCCATCTATTTCCCATGAAGTGATGGGACCAGATGCCATGATCTTAGTTTTCTGAATGTTGAGCTTTAAGCCAACTTTTTCACTCTCCTCTTTCACTTTCATCAAGAGGCTCTACAGTTCTTCTTCTCTTTCTGCCATAAGGATGATATCATCTGCATACCTGAGGTTATTGATATTTCTCCTGGCAATCTTGATTCCAGCTTGTGCTTCTTCCAGCCCAGAATTTTTCATGATGTACTCTGCATATAAGTTAAATAAGCAGGGTGACAATAAACAGCCTTGATGTATACTCTCCCAATTTGGAACCAGTCTGTTGTTCCATGCCCAGTTCTAACTGTTGCTTCTTAACCTGCAAATGGGTTTCTCAAGAGGCAGGTCAGGCGGTCTGGTATTCTCATCTCTTTAAGAATTTTCCACAGTTTGTTGTGATCTGCACAGTCAAAGGCTTTGGTGTAGCCAATAAAGCAGAAGTAGATGTTTTTCTGGAACTCTCTTGCTTTTCATATGATCCAACGGATGTTGGCAATTTGATCTCTGGTTCTTCTGCCTTTTCTAAAACCAACTTGAACATCTGGAAGTTCACGGTTCACATACTGTTGAAGCCTGGCTTGGAGAATTTTGAGCATTACTTTGCTAGCATGTAAGATGAGTGCAATTGTGTGGTAGTTTGAACATTCTTTGGCATTGCCTTTCTTAGGGACTGCAGTGAAAACTGACCTTTTTCAGTACTGTAGCCACTGCTGGGTTTTCCAAATTTGCTGGCATATTAAGTGCAGCACTTTCACAGCATCATCTTTTAGGATTTGAAATAGCTCAACTGGAATTCCATCACCTCCACTAGCTTTGTTCACACTGATGATTTCTAAGGCCCACTTGACTTCACATTCCAGGATGTCTGGCTCTAGATGAGTAATCACACCATCGTGATTATCTGGGTCATGAAGATCTTTTTGTACAGTTCTTCTATGTATTCTTGCCACCTCTTCTTAATGTCTTCTGCTTCTGTTAGGTCCATACCATTTCTGTCCTTTATTGAGCCCATCTGTGCATGAAATGTTTCCTTGCTATCTCTAGCTTTCTAGAAGAGATCCCTAGTCTTTCCCATTCTATTGTTTTGCTTTATTTTCTTGCACTGATCACTAAGGATAGCTTTCTTGTCTCTCCTTGCTGTTCTTTGGAACTCTGCATTCAGATGGGTATAGCTTTCCTTTTTTCCTTTGCCTTTAGCTATTCTTCTTTTCTCAGTTATTTGTAAGGCCTCCTCAGACAACCATTTTGCCTTTTGGCATTTCTGTTTTCTTGGCAATAGTCTTGATCACCACCTCCTGTACAATGTCACAAACCTCCATCCATGGTTCTTTAGACACCCTGTCTATTGGATCTAATACCTTGAATTTGTTTGATATTTCCACTGTATAGTAATGAGGGATTTGATTTAGGTCATACCTGAGTGGTCTTTTCCCTACTTTCTTCAGTTTAAGTCTGAATTTGGCAATAGGATTTCATGATCTGAGCCACAGTCAGCTCCCAGTCTTGTTTTTGCTGACTGTATAGAGCTTCTCCATCTTTGGCTGCAAAGAATATAATCAATCTGATTTTGATTTTGACCATCTGATGATGTCCATGTGTAGAGTCTTCTCTTGTGCTGTTGGAAGGTGTTTGCTATGACCACTATGTTCTCTTAGCAAAACTCTGCTAGCCTTTGACCTGCTTCATTTCGTACTCCAAGGCCAAACTTGCCGGTTATTCCAGGTATCTCTTGACTTCCTACTTTTGCATTCCAGTCCCCTATAATGAAAAGGACATCTTTTGGAGGGTGTTAGTTCTAGAAGGTCTTGTAGGTCTTCATAGAACCATTCAGCTTCAGCTTCTTCAGCATTACTAGTCGGGGCATAGACTTGGATTACTGTGATATTGAATGGGTTGCCTTGGAAATTAACAGAGATCATTCTGTCATTTTTGAGACTGCATTCAAGTACTGTATTTTGGACTCTTTTGTTGACTATGATGGCTACGCCATTTCTTCTAAGGGATTCTTGCCCACAGTAGTAGATATAATGGTCATCTGAGTTAAATTCATCCATTCCAGTCCATTTTAGTTGACTGATTCCTAAAATGTCAACGTTCACTCTTGTCATCTCCTGTTTGATCGCTTCCAATTTGCCTTGATTCATGGACCTAACATTCTAGGTTCCTATGCAATATTGCTTTTTACAGCATCAGACTTTACTTCCACTACCAGTCACAACTACAACTGAGTATTGTTGTTGCTTTGGCTCTGTCTCTTCATTCTTTCTGGAGTTATTTCTCCGCTGGTCTCCAACAGCATATTGGGCACCTAAAGATCTGGGGAGTTCATCTTTCAGTGTCCTATCTTTTTGCCTTTTCATACTGTTCATGGGGTTGTCAAGGCAAGAATATTTAATTGGTTTGCCATTCCCTTCTGCAATGGACCACATTTTGTCATTTTTCCATAGTAGGACATAAAAAACAAATTTTAAAACTAAAAAAAAAAATCATGAAGAGACCCTATATGTATATTATTCAGAGATTTAAAAAATTCTAAGTATTTAAGATTACTGGGTAGGATGGTATCTTTTTTGCATAATAACTGAACAGAATCATTCAATTTGAAACTTTGATTAAAAAATAAGTACTATATTAAAACTAAAAGGGGGCAGGAAAAATCACATTCTGGTCCACCAGCAGGTCACAAACAGCACTTCAATCATGAGAACTGTCCTAGTCTTCTCCCTACCTCAGCTTTACAGATAATCTAGGTGAGACCTACAGGAGTGAAGAGACTTGCCTAGGATCAACCAGAGGTGGCAAGGACAGAAGGAAGTACCAGATCTTTGAACAGTTTTCAGACTTACAGAGGTTTTGCTTATAGCACTCTGCCAGTAAGCCATTCTGCCCAAGGAATCTGTGCAGCATCTGGGCTTCAGTCATTTGGGACTGAGTTCTATAGAGGCAAGCACCATGGAAGGAGACTTGACCACTGCTACTAGAAGCTTCCAGTCAGAAGACTAGTATCCATCTGCATCAAACCCTTATAAAATAGTCACGTGCCCTAGGAACTTACTCTTAACAATTACCGCTTCCTTGCTGGCACTGCTCTCTCCCTTCTGTCCTCAGGTTTTGGCTACTGCAGCCTCAGCTAACTGAGAAGTTAACACTTGCCTTTTCTTCTTACATTGTTAAATTTTTAAAATAAATAAATCTTTATTATTATACAAGTGGATAATTATGTCTTTATAACATTATATAGAAAAAATAAGAAAACAAACTAAACATAAATAGATATATATAACAGCTCAGAAGATAACAACACAAAAAAATCCAAGTTGAAGGGAGAATTTAGAAGCATTAGAATTCTACATACCCTATTTTAAAATAGGATTCATAGGGCTGGCCCAAAAAATGATCAAAAATTCAGAAATAGGCACTCACAAACTCTGTTGGTAAAGCAATAGCTACCAATAATTAAAATCCACTTACCCTTTGACTCAGCAGTTTCTTTGCTAGGAATTTACCCAAAGGTATGCCAAGATATATGCACAAGGAAATTCACTGCAGCATTGTTTGTAAAGCAGCAATAAAAGAACAAAATATAAACTGCTTCAGTATCTATCAATACCACAGTGGTAAAACCATTAATTGTTGTGTATTCCTACAATGTAATAATAAGTATCCTCCAAAAAGAATGAGTTAGATCAATCTTGCTGACATGGGAAGATTTCCAAGATATACTGTTTAGTCTAAAAGGCAAGGTTCAGCATAGTATAATTCCATTTGTTACACACACACATACGCACTGTTTTCCAGAAAAAGAGTTGTCATCTTTGAAGAGAGGAATCAGAGCCCAAGAAGAGAGATGAGGACGAGTTCTGCTTGATTTCATACCTTTTACAAAGTTTAAATTCCAGTCACATGCGAAAGTGAAAGTGAAAGTAAGTCACTCATATGGAAGTATACTTTTTTTAAAAAATAATGAAATCTAAAGATGGAATCACCGACTCAATGGGCATGAGTTTGGGTGAACTCTGGGAGTTGGTGATGGACAGGGAGGCCTGATGTGCTGCAGTCCATGGGGTCACAAAGAGTTGGACGTGACTGAGTGACTGAACTGAACTGAAAGATAGATAATTTTTGACAAGCAATACATCAGTTCTCATCCAGAGAAGGGAAATTATTTTCCTAACTTCAGTCAAATGAGAGCAGGAGTCTCAGAACTAGAATTAAAGGATGTACTGCTTTCCATAGTTCCCTCTCCCTTGTCCCCTGATCCGTAAAATGGGAACACTCCTTCCTCCTCCACTTCCAAAGATGTCACAAAAAGATGCCTGGATCCTGAAAGTTGTGTTGTAGCTGCATGTTCAATAAACGAATAGGAATTAAGTAAGATTATGCATGGGGAAAATAGAGGATTACAGCTTCGAAAGGGTTAATTAATGCCCTCTCCCCACCTGGGACTTGACTGACTGCCCTCTGAGTTCCCATTTGGAAAGAAGGTGACTGGCCCCGTGACTGCTCCGCCTGGCATGATGGATGAGAGGAACATGCAGGAAGCAGCCACCAAAGGCTTGGCATCGGCTCCTGTTGGCTTTCTGATCACATCGCGGCTGGCTGTCAAGTCCATGGCCCAGCGATTTATGGTGTCCCTGGGCAGGAGCAGCCTGTGCAACGCTGTTGCTGCGGCAGCCCAGGGACAGGAGCCAAGCTCTCATTCTCCTTGAAGCTAGAGACACTCTTCCTGTGGGCCAGGAGCTCCCTACGTCAGATAAGAAAGACTGCACCCTGATGCCTCCCCCCAGCACCACTCCCCACGGCCACCACAATTTCTTACCAGGACTCTACAGCTGCCAATACAGTGATTCTGTGGACAACCCAGGCTGGTGCAAGGCAGACATCTTTGCCAGACCCTGCTTTCCAAATCACTGACAGCAATAAAAAGGCATTTACTATCTCTACCTTCACCTCAGACATATGCCTGACTAGTGCCGCATCTCAGGAAGAGTTGAGCAGAGAGCTCCCCTATAATTCATTTAACCATCTCTAAACAGAATGCTGCTGGCAGCAAGGGTGGTCAGGATGGAATCCTGGCTAAGAGTGTAAGTTCTGGACTCCAAAAGACCTGTGTCTAAACCCTGGCTCTGCTGCTGTCAGCAGTGTGACTTTGGGCGTGTTACTTAACCTCTCTGTGCTTCAGTATTTTCAGCTATAAAATGATGGCCCTAATAATAATACCCATCCCACAGGTTTTATATGGACAAAATGAGTTATTCATTTGAATGGGACTTTGTCAACTATATTTAGGTAGGCTGTTCAGCAAAGAATGGATCCTGCCTACAGTGAAGGGAGAAGAATTCACATCCAGTTGGAGGAATCATAAAAGGCTTCCTGAAAGAGGAAGTCATTGGAGGCAGATGATCAGAGATGAAGGAAGGGCATCCCAGATAAAGAAACACTAAAGAGGGATGCACAAGGGAAGGAAAACAGGTAGCATCCTTAGGGAAGATGTGCAGTTCAGCAAGCCTGGAATGCAGGAAAGTGTAGGGAAGATGAAACTGCTGGGATATGAAGCTGAGAAGGGAAGCAGGCTGTGAGCGTTCTGAATGGCAGGCTCAGGAAGTCAGCTGGGAACCACAGAATCTGTGCAAGTTTAGGGCAAGGCGGGAGCAGAGCTGCCCCTTAAAGGAGGCAGTTGGTAACATGTGCATTGGAATAGATAAGGGAAGGTGCTCCAGAGGCTTCTATGAAAGGCAAGTTTATTCAATGGAAGCGCTTCTAAGATGCCCTCCAGATAATCCTTCATGCACAAGCATGCATACTCAGTCGTGTCCAACTCCTTGCTCCTCTGTCTGTGGGATTTTCCAGGCAAGAATACTGGAGTGGGTTGCCAGCTCCACTGCAGGGGATCATCCCAATCCAGGGATCAAACCCACATCTCTTGCACTGGCAGCCTGATTCTTTACCACTGCTGCTGCTGCTGCTAAGTTGCTTCAGTCGTGTCCGACTCTGTGCGACCCCATAGACAGCAGCCCACCAGGCTCCCCCGTCCCTGGGATTTTCCAGGCAAGAACACTGGAGTGGGGTGCCATTGCCTTCTCCATCTTTACCACTGGAGTCTCCTTAATAATAAATGGAGCACCGTGGGCTAGAACTATGTCTCTTCTTTCAAAGTGACATGTATCACAACCAGATTTTTATGGGAGGAGCACGGTACTGAGGACCCTAGCTGCCAGTTTCAAGGGTCATTCAAGTCTCTTTTCCCTGGGCTCCATTTCCCCATCTAGTGAATAGCAAGTGTGAAATGGACAAAATTGATTAGCCTTATATGATTTTTTGCTACATCCATATACCCAATTTATTACTTAACCTTTTTCTTCAGTAAACCCACTTGTTTTTTGTTTTCTGTTTATGCTAAAATATACTTGAAAAGGACTCTTTCTACTACTGCCATAATGAGAAAAATGTCTATTTCCTCCTCCAAAGAAGACCATAAAAGGTAAAGAAAAAATGCAAGAAAAACAAAGCATTGTGAAAATCTACCTAGAGCTTCTTGTTCTCACTCTCTCTCTCTTTTTTTCTTTTTCAAGAAACTGGCAAATTTTAACAAGGTGACACATAGCAGGAGACTGAGACATTCTCCCCTTGAGCTAATGCAATGATTAAAGGAGGGTCAAAGAGCAAATTTCTTCTTCACAATTAAGTACAAGTTGGGGGATTGATCACAAGTGTTAGTCACTTAATCGTGTCTGACTCTTTACACCCCATAGGCTATAACCCACCAGGCTCCCGTCCATGGGATTCTCCAGGCAAGAACACTGAAATGCATAGCCATTCCCTTCTCCAGGGAATCTTCCCAACCCAAGGATTGAACGTGGGTCTCCTGCATTGCAGGCAGATTCTTCACCATCTGAGCCACCAGGGAAACCCCTTTTTCACAATGGGTTTACTTTATTCAGCAGGGTCCCACCTACAAGGTTTTTTATAAATCAGACTTACACATTCACAATTTGACAAATACTGAACTCAATAATCGCTAAGAATCCTTCCATTTCATTTTTTCTTCCTTTCACAAATATGGTTTGAGGATAATCATATATCAGGTGCTTTCCTAAGCTTGCTGCTGCTCCTGCTAAGTCACTTCAGTCATGTCCGACTCTGTGCGACGCCATGGACGGCAGCCCACCAGGCTCCACCGTCCCTGGGATTCTCCAGGCAAGAACACTGGAGCGGGTTGCCATTTCCTTCTCCAGTGCATGAAAGTGAAAAGTGAAAGTGAAATCGCTCAGTCGTGTCCGACTCTTAGCGACCCCATGGACTGCAGCCCACCAGGCTCCTCCGTCCATGGGATTTTTCCAGGCAAGAGTACTGGAATGGGTTGCCATTGCCTTCTCTGTTCCTAAGCTTGAGATAGCAACAAAATGGATATGAACTGTCTCCTGCTTCTGTCAAAGAGTTTACACCTGCGCATCCTCACCCCAGGTCAGCTGGGAACTTGTTTGGTATCACTGGACAGCTTCCCCACCCAGCCACACTCAGACCTCACTTTTTCTATCTCTGAAACATTGAGGTTGAGCCACACAATTGCTGTGGTTCTATATCTATCTGTTTATAACTCAGTAAAGCCAAGGTGGAAGAACTGGAGATTAGGACGGGGTTAATACAGAAACTAGGGCAAGGATGAATCTGATAACAACACAGTCAGGTTGATCTGGGCAAAGGTTGAAGGTAGGTACTAAGGTTGGCTGGCTTAAACTCATGAAAGCTGAGTAAACTGCTTTAGAAAACTGTCAGTATTTGCTAAATCCAAGCATATGTACATACAATGATCCAACATTTCTGTTCCTTAGTGAAAATAAGTACTTATGTCCATAAAAAGACATGTATAAGAATATCCATAGCAACTTTTTTCATAATTTTAAAAAGCTGGAGACAATCCAAATGATCTGCAGCAGGAAAGTGGATAAATAAAACCTGCTAGATTGACACAATGTAATACTACAGAGCAATGAAAAAGAATGGAGTGATGGCACACTGCAACATTGAGGACTGTCATCGATGCTATGTGTAGCAAAAGAGGCTAGATATAAAAGAGTACATGCTATACAATTCTATTTATGTGCTGCTAAAGAACTGACAAAGACAAATTTATCATAATAAAGGTCATAATAGTGGTTGCCTACAGGTGAGAGGTTTCTATTGATTGGAAAGGGACATGAAGAAAGCTTCTGGGTTGCTATAAATGTGCTATACCTTGATCTGGATGGTGGTTACCCGGATGTAAACATACGTAAAGATTCATCAGGCTCTACACTTACAATTTATACATTTGAATATGTGTAAGTTGTATCTCAATAAAAACTAAGTAAAAAAAATAATCAAGGATACCAAAGATTGATGAAGATGTTAGGCTGACCCAAAGATAGAAGCAAGAGAAAAGATTTCTCCAGAAAAAGTATTGCTCTGATTTATCCCACTATGGAAAGCCACTTAATGTACTGCCACGGACACACTATCTTTAGGTAAATCAGGTGATATGATGGGGTCTTCACAGATACAAGGTGTTGGAAAGTGAACTAACAGAAATGGGTCCCAATGGAAAGAAAGACCCTCAAAGCAGTGGGTGGTGGAGAGGAAACACAGTCAGGTCTCACAGACTAACAATAACAAATGGACTGTATTTTGGGGACTAACTATGTCCTTAAACCTCCATCAAACATACCACTCAAGTTCTAAACAAAAACCTGGGACAAAGAGGATGTGTGGCAGGTGGGAAATGTATAGGATCAAGTATGTGGAGTTATTAGTCCAAATTTGATCCACCGATAATTTACAGTATGACCTTGGATATCTTACAACCTCCTCTTTAGCCTTGGTTTCTTCTCCTGTAAAGAATGGTAAGTAGATTACACCGTTGGACTTTAACTTTTGGGAATCATGAAGCATTTTGAGACTCTAATGAAAACCATGGATCCCCTCCCTAGAAAAATGCCCATACACGCCAAGTTTTGCATATGATTTCAAGAGTCTTGTGGAATCCTTGAGGCCCATTTATGGGCTGCAAAATTAAGAGTCCATAGATTACGGGCCTTTAAAAACTCATTCTAAGGATGATTTTTCTACTTTTTTTTTTTTTTTTTTTACGACTGCTTCCCTAGTGATTCAGACAGTAAAGAATCTGCCTGCAATACAGCAGACATGGGTTCAATCCCTGGGTCAGGAAGAGCCCCTGGAGAAGTTAATAGCCACCCTTTCCAGTATTGTTGCCTGCAGAATTCCATGGACAGAGGAGCCTGGTGGGCTACAGTCCATGCGGTAGCAAAGAGTTGGACATGACTGAGCGACTAACACTTTCACTTTCACTACCAACTCTCTTTGTTCTCTCTTCACTTGCAACTTCATGAGCTGCCAAGACTTCTAGCTTCAGGCTGCCACTTCCAGATTAGGTTGGGGACCGGAGGGTATTGTGATGGACACACACAGCTAGTCCCAGCCAAGGACCCCCTCCTGCCCATCAGTCTCATCCAAGTCTTAGGGGATGTGTGCTTGCTGGAAGCGCAGAAAATCAATTAAGAGCAAGGTAGCTGGAAACCACTTCTTTAGTTGTAACTTTTCAGTAGTAATTAAAACAATCAGGAGGCAAAAAGGAAACAGTTTTTGTTTTGTTTTGTTTTGTTTTCCCTTTCCACCAGCCTATCCATTTCCCACCAAATTGCTGGGAGAAGGGCCCAGAAGCCTGGGAGATAGGACTTTTCTTATTGAATCTCATCACTTTGGGGCTGCATTTTGTAAAAAAATAAAAATTAAAAAAAAAAAAAAAACCACAGACAACAGATCTGAGCTCTAAACAATATCCAGCATTGTAACAGTTAGATGTTCCTTGTCAGATTCAGGCTACTCGATATCCACTAAGGAAATTTGGGGGTGAGGTGGAAAGGAAAGGTTACAGAGCTGGGACAGAAGAGGGGGAAAGCTGAGAGAGAGGAGGGGCGTGATTTCCCTCCTCAAAGAATTAGCCAAACCAGTGTAACAGGCTTGGAAGACAGTTGAATGCCTGTCCTCATTTGTGCAAGGGTTTCCCTAAAGACCCAAACAGGTCTTTCTCACATCTACACATCTGCTCCAAGTCATTTCCCATTATAATCCAATTCTGCTGACAAATTGCTGGATTTTTGGTTTCATATCCAAGAAATAGTAACTTTAAGAGAGGGAAAAAAAAAAAAGGCATCCCAAAATCCAAATCAGTAATTAATGGTGAGAAATGCAGGTAATGTGGATGCCAAGAGTGGAGGTAGAAGGGAGAATTAGCTTATAGTAGTCTTTTCTTGACATTACATTGATACTCACCCACCTTCCTTGTCCATAGAAATCTACTTCATAATTAGAGGATCATAAATGTAAGGTCAGAACCTGCCTTCACTACCTGTGCAATCTTAGTCATATTAGTTCTATTTTATAAGCTTCAAGTTCCTTGTCTCTAAAATCAACATAATACCAACTGCTCCTAAGGGCCATTGGAAAGAGTAAAGGTGAGTAGAGACTGGCCCAGTAGATGCCCAAAACGTGAGAGTTCCTCCCCTGCTCCTGCCCTGTCTCCTGATAGGCTGGGCTCAGACAGCCCGCTCTCCTAACCACACAAGGAAGAACAGAACACAGTCATGGAAAACACAGTTTGGACTGTAATGGGAGGAGGGGATCACTCCGGACAAGACACACTCAGAACAGGAGATGCTAGGCTGTGTTGCAAGCTCTCAGGATAGCAGAACCTTTCATGACACTCAGACTATGTGTGTTCATGTCTCACATTCCAATTAAATCATAGGTTTTTGGCACAGGATTCATTGTTCTTTCATCCCCAAGGCTGACTGAAACATTCATTCATTTAGCATCTCACCATATTATATCTAAGCTGTATTGCAGAGTCTCTGGTGCCAGATGCTGCTGCTGCTGCTGCTGCTGCTGCTGCTGCTGCTAAGTCGCTCCAGTCATGTCCGAATCTGTGCGACCCCAGAGACGGCAGCCCACCAGGCTCCTCTGTCCCTTGGATTCTCCAGGCAAGAACACTGGATTGGGTTGCCATTTCCTTCTCCAACGCGTGAAAGTGAAAGTGAAGTCACTCAGTCGTGTCCGACTCCTAGTGACCCTATGGGCTGCAGCCTACCAGGCTCCTCTGTCCATGGGATTTTCCAGGCAAGAGTACTGGAGTGGGTTGCCATTGTGAATTTCCAATCCATCTCTTTCTAGCTGAGTGACCTACAACAAGCAATCTAACTTCACCGAGCCTCAGTCTTTGACCTGTAAAATGAAGTCAAAATAGTTCCTGCTTCAAAGAGTTGAGTTCTAGTTGAGGTCACAGATATGAAATGCTTAAACAAATAACACAGAATAAGCAATCTTTAAATTTAAGGTACAATCACTACTGTTGTTAGAACTGGGAACATAAAAGGAGTAAGAATTGATCACCACTCCAAGGAAATAAGGGAGACAGAAAAGAAAAAAAAAAAAAAAGAATACAAAAAATTATGTGACACAAAGTAAATACCCAAATATAGGGTACAATGGGGTACCCATGAAGGGACCCTTAATCCAGACCTAGGAATAGGTCTTTCTGAAAGAAAGGCTTTCAGAACCAAATGATATCTGAGGTTAAAAAACCTGAAGGATTAGTAAGAAGTACAAGGGCCTAGAGACGGGAAGAAGGACATGGGCATCTTGAGGAACTGACCTTCCGAATGGAACAGAGAGTATGAGCAGAGACGTCAAGGAGCAAGCAAACAGGGAGGACACCAGGGACCAGATGTCAGCTCCAAACACCATGCCTTGATTTGTCCACACTACAAACAGATCTGCCCATTTTATGAATGAGGCAAATGAAACTGGAGAAGCTCACAGCTTGCTGAAGCAGAACAGAGCTGTGAATACTCAATAGAGTTCCCATCCTATTACACCACCGACTTTTTGAAAGTGAGCCTTTTAGAAGAAAAGCTATGGCAAAACAGGACAGTGTATTAAAAAGCAGAGGCATCACTTGGCTGATAAAGATGTGTATTATCAAAGCTGTGTTTTTTCCCAGTAGCCATGTACAGATGTGAGAGCTGGACTATAAAGAAGGCCAAGTGCCAAAGAATTGATGCTTTCAAATTGTGGTGCTGGAGAAGACTCTTGAGAATCTTGCTATAGTTTTAAAGACTATCCTTGGAGATCAAACCAGTCAATCCTAAAGGAAATCAACCCTGAATATTTACTGGAAGAACTCATGCTGAAGCTGAAGCTCCAATACTTTGGCTACCTAATGTGAAGAGCCGACTCATTGGAAAAACCCCTGATGCTATGAAAGACTGAAGGCAAAAGGAGAAGGGGGTAGCAGAGGATAAGATGGTTAGACAGCATCACTGACTCAGTGAACATGAATTTCTGTAGATAGTGGAAGACATGAACTTTTGCTGATAGTGGAGGACAGAGGAGCTTGGCATGCTGCAGCCCGTGGAGTCACAAAGGGTCGGGACGTGACAGTGACCAAACAACAACAAATTCTGGAAAGCCTGAGATCTAGGTCCCTTGAGTTGTGTTAATAACCTCACCCTCACCAGGCTGAGCAGCAAAGAACTGTGGGATGCAGTCACCTTTTTCCCACCTCTCATGTGTCACATTCTCCAAACGTAGACAGTGGGACTGAAACATTCGAGGAAATCATTCTTCCGCTTGAAATGCCAGGACCAGACGTAAAGACTGGACAGATGAGGGAAAAGAGAAATCACATCAAGAAACTATCACTGAAGTCCTTGTTCATTTCACCTTGCAGGAGTCTCTGCTTCCTGAGGGAAAACAACAAATATAAACAAAACAAAATCACTTTTGGGGAGTGATCTGATAGAGCATGGTGACCCTCTGAAAGAGTTAGAGGGGGGAAAAAGAACATGAAAGGGGCCTTTGAAATGGTGCAATTTTGCTGAGCTAAGGGACAGGAAAAGACTGGAAATAAAATAAATTAAGACTTGTGTTGGTTTCTAAGAATTTTAGCAATGGCCAGACGTTAGAACATTATGCTGAAGCAAAGGCAAATCTGAGAAGGAAGACAGAGGGTGATTTGACTTTGAAATGAGGGAGAAAGAAGAAGGATAGTCTTTAAATCTGTGGTGAAATGCGCAAATAGAATCAACAGCCTTTGTTCCCTGATGTGGACGCCCATGTATCTCAAGGGAAGGCAATAGAATAAAGGATCTTCAATGACATTTCAGATTTCAAAACTAGAAGGTTCTTCTTTGGAAAACTATAGCAAGACCCCTTTCAAAGACCTTTATGTGGATGGAACAGACACTCCAGAGTACCCAGGCTATTGTGGGAATGAGAAGTATTGGTAGGTCAGGGATTGAGATTTTTTCAGAGAAGAGTGTGTTATGTTGTAGATGAAAGAAGGGCATACTTCAGAGACAGCTCAGAGATAGGACATCAAATAAAGGAATGTATTTCAAGAAGAAAACCCAAACTCTCCTTTTTTTGACATGAAAGGGCAATCCTTGTCTCAGCTATGTGCTTTGCCTTTCATCACACACTGCCTAGGGTTCTCCAATAACCTTACCTAATCTTCACTAGTAAACACTGGTTGAGGATTCCCATTATGTGAAAATTAACTCTACCTGACACTAGGTGGGATTCAGTGAAGCAGAGAGCAGAGTTCAACCCAAGAGAAGTTTCCATCTCATTTGGAGGCAAAAACACAGGTGGGAAAAGTAAATGGCAAGACAGGAGTATACATAAAGTCTCAATAACAATAATAATCATAAAGGCAACAAGCTCTATAGCAGTTCAGAGGGCAAACATTCCTTCTGGTATTATTGCCCCAGCAAGGCTGTATGCTCCACAAAGAGAAGAGTCCTGCTCCCTGCTTCTCTGTATACTGTGCATACACAGACCACCAGGCTGAGGGAAGAAAGCAGCTCACTACAGAGCTCTTGTCTTTAAACAGAAGGAGTAATGTCAAGTGAGGTCCAAGCCTAGAGTGAGTCATGGATTTGCAGACTGGTTGTTGGAAGTGAAACAGCGAGTGGGGCCCATGGTGATAGGCCACTTACCCTGCAGATAGAATTGTGCTGTGGTTGAAATGTGGGAGCTGCCACTAAACGGGCTAAATTTGAAACTTGGTTTGTTTTTTAATGCATTAATATGCACCCGTGGATTAGCTGCATAAGCTCTCTCTGCCTCACTTTTCAAAGTTTTCTCACTTTGGACGAGGGATAATAAGATCCATCAAGATGGCTCCCTAATAGCTGTGCTGTGGCCTGAATTTCTGTCTCCCTAAAATTCATTTGTCGAGGCTTAATCCCCAGTGTGACAGTATTAGGAGCCAGGCCTTTGAGAGGCAATGAGGTCACGAGGCCGGAGCCCGTGTGAACGGGACTGGTGCCCTTCCGGCAGAGGCCCTGGAGAGCGCCCTTGCCATCTGAGGACACAGCGAGAACCTGGTCTGAGAACCAGGAAGTGGGCCCTTACCAAATCTGCTGGCACTTCCAAAACTAAGAAACAAATGTCTGTTGTTTTAAGCACCTCACTTACAGTGCTTTTAATTATAGTAGCCCAAACAGACTAAGACAGCCTGCCTCCTAGAGCTCAGACCCTTGCAGCGTCTCCTGACGTGTTGGTCTGTGTGCCCACTAAAACATGGCAGATGTGATGGGATTCACTTCAGAGCCTGGAGTGTGAGACACTGTGGCCTCTGCCTTGGACACTCTCCCATGTCCTCTCTCTCAGATCTTTGGATCTGGAAGAAGCCAACTGCCATTTTGTGAGCCAATTAAGTGAGAAACTGCAGCCTCCGGTCCACAGTCAGTGAAGACTAAGACCACCTGGGCATCTCGGAAGTAGATTCTCCAGCCTCAGTTGAGCCTCAAGATGACAACAGCCCCAAGCAACAGCCAAGCCCACAACTCTTGAAAGACCCTCAGCCAGGACCACCCAGCTAAGCCCTCCTGATTTCCCAAACTTCAGAAACTGTGAGAGAGAACAAAATCTAAGTTTGGGGATAGTTTATTACCTAGTAATATGTAACTAATACACCTGTCTCATGAGGAAGTTGAGAAAAGTAGAGAAGATGATAGATCTGAAGCATTTAGTGCCTGGCACTTGTCAGTAAGTAGTTGCTAAGATTATGGGCAAGACACCATGAAAAGTATTTCATTTGCACAATGTCACTTACTTTTTACAATCCTACCAATTTTAGACAAATTCAAAATACTGATAAAAAGGTAAAAGCTCACTTTATGCACAGAACTTAATATAATGTCAGCCCTATCTCCTTCCATGTTGGCCAAATATTACACAATTTTAAAGATTATGAATTAAAAGATTTATGGATGATGTTTATAGTATTTCTTAAAGCTTCAGCATGCCATTCTCCCAAAACTTCATGGGTTCAGCATGCTCAAAGCTCTCTGAACCCCCTCATTTTGGGTTTTTACAGAGGCTTGATTACAAGAGTACTCCAGTATTCTCGCCTGGAAAATCTCATGGACGGAGGAGCCTGATAGGCTGCACTCCATGGGGTTGCTAAGAGTCGGACACAACTGAGCAACTTCACTTTCACTTTTCACTTTCATGCACTGGAGAAAGAAATGCAACCCACTCCAGTGTTCTTGCCTGGAGAATCCCAGGGACAGCAGAACCTGGTGGGCTGACGTCTATGGCATCACACAGACTCGGACAAGACTGAAGCAACTTAGCAGCAGCAGCAGCAGCAGCATTACATGGGTACAGCTGACTAAATCATTGCCTGCTGGTCATCGATTCAATCTCCAGACCCTCTTCCCTCCCCAGAGATTGGGCTGCTGGAACTGAAATCTCCAAACCTCTAATCACATGGTTCACTCCATATCCTTAGATGGTGTCCTAAAGTCCATCCATTCACTTAACAAAAGAATCCTATGTCTGCTCTCCTCCAAATTCCAAAGGTTTTAGGAACCCTGAGACAGAAACAGGATGACGACCACATGTGTATGTCTTATTATAAATCACAGTATCACAGTCAGAAATACTTCTCCTCTCTTCTGTCAGTCTTATGAGAAAATTGATTTTGAAATATGTGAGCTTTGAAGCATAGATGGTCCTCTGGAATGCAGCCCTCAGATATCATTATCTTCCAACATTTTACCATTGAGGAAACCGAGGCCTATAAGAAACATGGGGTAACATTCAGTCAAGTGGCAGCAGGTGGTATCTGACCCCAGGCACCTTGACTTCAGAAAGGCTCTGAACCACTACACTACAGAGGAAAAAAAAAAAAAAAGGGCTAGTTTTGCAGCGTCCCCTGAGCTGCCTTGGGGTAAGCCCAAGATTAACATTTTTCAGCTATTGATCACAAAGAGTCATATCACGTCCTCTCTTATTGGTGCATTTTAATTAGTGCCAGAATTAATCAGCAACCTCAACATTGTCCTCCTCTGAACTTCAACCACAAGACAAACACGTGTGCACATACGATGTGTGCCGGTGGCATTTAATGCGAATTTATACACCAGTAACCTTCTCTTTATTTCTTAATTACACTATGCTTCCATTTACAGTTTTCCAGTCAAGTACAGTTTATATTCACAGACACACGGCCAGAGAAATGAGCAGCGGCACTTCTGCCACTTTGCTGTAGCTTTCAAACGAACCCCATCTTCCCAAGCTGTTTGAAGCAAATTTTCCCTTTAGGTCAAAGACTTCTTCCTTCAAGGAAAGGGTTACCCTTTGCATGTGAATCATGTGACTGGTGGAAAGAAGAGAGCAAGCCAGTATTTTCTGTGTCAGACTACGTACCAAACGCTTCACAGGGCCACCTCACTGCGTCCTCTCAGCAACCCTTCAAGGTAAGCAGTTTGTCACACACACACAGAGTGATAGAGTAAAATCCAAATCTGTCCAATCTGACTGTAAATTCTAGCAGTAAAAACTCACCTCTGAATCTGCTCCCAGTCCACTTGACTCCTGGAAGCATTGCCTGGTTTGGTTGGGCTACAGCGCCAGCTTATATGGTAATCTTAAGAGTGCAAAATGGAGTATCTTCCCCATAAGAGCTGGGAGGCTTGCTTCATCCCAGCTGAAACCAATGATCCAGAATCAACAGACGGGCTAGAACAGAGCTTCTCAAATTTAATGGACACAAAAATCACCTGCGACCTTGCTAACAAGCAGATTCTGTTTCAGTAGGTCTAGAGTGGGGACACAGAGAAGGCAATGGCACCCCACTCCAGTACTCTTGCCTGGAAACTCCCATGGACGGAGGAGCCTGGTGCGCTGCAGTCCAGGAGGTCGCTGGGAGTTGGACACGGCTGGTCGACTTCGCTTTCAGTTTTCACTTTCACGCATTGGAGAAGGAAATGGCAACCCACACCAGTGTTCTTGCCTGGAGAATCCCAGGGACGGTGGAGCCAGGTAGGCTTTAGTCCATGGGGTCGCACAGAGTCGGACACAACTGAAGCAACTTAGTAGCAGCAGCAGCAGATTGGGGAGAAGGCAATGACCCACTTCAGTGCTCTTGCCTGGATAATCCCATGGACGGAGGAGCCTGGTAGGCTTTAGTCCATGGGGTCGCGAAGAGTCGGACACAACTGAATGACTTCACTTTCACTTTTCACTTTCATGCATTGGAGAAGGAAATGGCAACCCACTCCAGTGTTCTTGCCTGGAGAATCCCAGGGACGGAGGAGCCTGGTGGGCTGCTGTCTATGGGGTCGCACAGAGTCGGACATGACTGACGTGACATAGCAGCAGCAGCAGCAGAGTGGGGTATGAGATTCATAACCATCTATCAAGTGATGTTTATGCTACTGGTCTCTAGCCCACACTTTGAGTAAAAAAGTTTTAGGGAGCAGTATCAAGAACATAATACCAATGGCATTCAGAATTACGTACTAGTGAAGGAAGGATTTTTTTTAAATGCTAAATGCTAAATTGTATATGTAAAAAATGATCTTGATGATGAAAGTAACATTTATTCAAAGCTTACCATGCATCAGGCACTGTTCCAAGTGTTTAATATGTATCAAATCACTTAATTCTCTCAGCAATTCTTTTGAGATGACTGCAACTACCATCCCAATTGACAGAAGAAAAAAACTGAGGAATAAAAAGGAAGGTACTGGAAAATCCCATGGACAGAGTAGCCTGGAAGGCTGCAGTACATGGGGTCACTGAGGGTCGGACACGACTGAGCGACTTCACTTTCACTTTTCACTTTCCTGCATTGGAGAAGGAAATGGCAACCCACTCCAGTGTTCTTGCCTGGAGAATCCCAGGGACGGAGGAGCCTGGTGGGTTGCCGTCTATGGGGTCGCACAGAGTCGGACACGACTGAAGTGACTTAGCAGCACACATTATTTGAGTCTGAAAAATATATATATATATATATATATATAAAGAATATATACATGTGTAATTGAATCACTCTGCTGTATACCTGAAGTTAATACAACATTGTAAATCAACTATAAAAAAATAAAAAAACAAACCTATCTCCAAAGATGGGCTTGACACCTGATCCCACCAAAAAAAAAAAAAAGACCTAACAATTTTAATGAACCACAGACTCAGGATGGGCTACCAGTGTGTGCCAGTGGCTAACAACGCATACAACTTTGGCAACTGTACTGGGCCTGATAATTTGAGAAAACAACAGCGGCAGAAACACATAGGGCACTCCTTATTATACCAGATGAATTTATAGTAATTTAGTTAACTTGTTCCCTTCTTTTGAAGCTGAATGTTTACAGAAAAGATCCCAGCAGAAACAAAAATGGGTCCCGGTGACCTCTACAGTGTCTTCCAACCTAAGATCCTATAAATGTGTGATGTCAAGACAAACCAGGCCAGAGGATCTCATGGGAGACCGCTGAGTTAAACTGCGCCAGAAGCACGCCTCAGGAAGCACGCCTTCCTTCCGGGAGGGAAGCTCAGCCAGGCTGTGCCTTCACCTCTCCCTGACTCTGAGAGCAGTGTCACTACGCTGCCATATCCAGCCTGACAGCCGCAGCCTCCTTCCTCCTAACAATGATACCCCCTGGCCTCTCTGGAGGCTTCTCACTGCTCTTTGGCGAGTGTATTGCTAAGAGCTTCACATTTCATGATTTGTGTATTCAGAGCATCTCACACTAAAAGCATGGGAAATGAGCATCCATTGCGAGTGAAAAATCAATCCCTCTAAACTTCACATATCACTGTTATTTAATGGGACAAATGGTTGGCCCTGTTTTTGCAACTGTGTGTGTGTGACTCATATGGTTCAAAACAGGGGATTTAGTGTCAGATAGACCTGAGTTCAAATGTTGGCTTCGCTGCTTCATAAGTGTGTGGCCACAAACAGATTGCTGGCCTCTATGAGCCTCTATCTACTCTTCTACAAAATGGGGCTATTGACACCAACAGCTCAAAATAATTAGGTAACAGAAGGTAGCGAAGACACAGTAACTACACACTGAACAATATTATTATTATTAATAACATCATCATCGTCAGAAGTGTGAATAGAATGCCATGTGTCCAAGAGAAAGGATCAAACAGCTGAGAGGAAACTAATAAATGAGGAGGTGAGGTCTATTTTCAAGCCCCACCAATGCCCTTCATCTTTGTGTGTTCAAACAGCAATCTCTCTGACACTCACTATTTCCTCTCCAGGTAAAAGGATATAATGATTTTTGCCCTACTTAGTACTGTCATGAGAAAATAAAAAGATACTGAGGATATTACCTGTTCAACATGTCACAAATTCTTAAGTAAGATCCAGGCAGCAAACCTTAGTGAGACAAGTGGGTGAGCAAATAGAAACATAGTCTTTTGGGAGTGAAGGGCTTAGGAAAACATTCATCACCTAAAGGCGGAAGGTTGCTACTCAACTCCATCTACTTATTGCCAGCAGCTCTGATCCCTAGTTTCTCGTGAAATCACTGAAGTTTTAAATGTTGACAACTAAGTCAAAATTTTAAGGCCTCTATCAGCCAAACAAAGCCCATCTGTGGGCACCAATTTGGGATCTCAAATAAAATATGATTCATTCTTTCCCTCTCTCTCAACACATGAGAAAGCAGGAGCACAGAAAGGTCTAGCAATTTACCCAAACTCACCCTTAGCAGTGGTAACTGGTAGAATGAGTTTATGACATCATAAATTTCTTTCCCATCTCAGCAGTCTTTGTTACCCTCCACTGGACCACTGGACCAATCACCAAGGTGATTTTATTGTTATTTTTAGCCATACATGCATGTGTTTTCTCCAAGAAAGCTGTTGGAAAGCCTTTCCCACATCTTGTTCTGCCTAACATCAATCGTGTCTCTCTGCCTGCACAGATCACACTTAACATGGGAACTGAAGGCGCGATTGTAACATGCCCAGTGATTGATGAACCCAGAGTGACAGCAGATCTGTGTCCTGAAGGCAGGGCTGAAAAAGACCTAGCTATGAGTGAGGACCTTCTACTGATGCTCCTTTTCCAAAAAGCAAAATAAGAAAATACCATTAAAATGCCTTACAAGTTACACAGTAGTCTTATTGGGGAAAAAACACTTTTAGGTAGGTATAATGAATTTTGTTGAGCACTGCTAGGAGGCTGGGTGTGGGCCAATGACTGTACCTGATTCACTTAATCTGTGCAACAATCCTATAAGGTAAAAATGATTCCTAGTCCCATTTTCAGATCAGGAAACTGAGACACAGGAGAGGTAAACACAATTGCTCGGGATCACTTTGCGAGAGCCACAGCCAGGATGCAAATGAGCCAGCCTGAGCCTGTACCTATGTGGTACATAGCCTCCCCTGGATGACCTAATTTAATCTTCACAGTGACCTTATGAGAAAGCTCTGCTGTCTCCATTTTGTAAGTGTGTAAACTCAGTCTAAGAGAGGGGAACGGTTTTACTCAGGGTAATGCAGCCAGCAGGTGGTAGAATTAGGATGGCTGCCATTCTACGTGAAACCTTTGTAGGGAAGAAATATTGGGACCACCTTTCTTTCTTAGAAAGAAGTTGCTTTCTTAGTCCTTAATCTTTTCTCACTGGACAGACTCATGCTGAAGCTGAAGCTCCAATACACTCCGAGGGCCACCTATTGCAAAGAGCCTACTCATTGGAAAAGATTCTGATGCTGGGAAAGATGGAGGGCCAAAGGAGAAGAGGGTGGCAGAGGATGAAGTTGGATAGCATCACTGACTCATTGGACATGAATTTGAGCAAACTCAGGGAGATAGTGAAGGACAGAGAAGTCTGATGTACTGCAGTTCATAGGGTCACAAAGAGTCGGACATGACTTGATGACTGAACACAGTATTTCCTCACCTGGCCTTTCTTGGACGCTGGCTCCAAAAGGCTTGCCCACGTCTCCAGGTAAGGCAATGAGTGCCTTGCCAGGGAGAAGAGGAATCACAGTGGCCTACTGCTCACTATATCACTAGAACATAAGCTTCACATGGTAGGAACCATGCCTGTTTTCTCCCTCTTCTATGCCTAAAACTTGGCACAGATCATCATAAATATTTGATGAATAAATGAATGGGAAGAAGGCATGAATGAAGTGAATGTACAGTAGAACTGTTTGAATTCTGCAGTTATGTCTCAAATACATTCCAAAGATGCAAAAGAGAAAGAACCTTTGAAGCTTAAAATAAAACTTATTAGCAGAAAGCCAGAAGGTCAAAAGCAGAGTTTGGTTGAATAAATCTTTTCAATTCTAACAAAGCAATCATTAAAAAGAAAGGACAACGGAGCAGTCTATCGGGAACTGGCAGTCTAGTCACTCAGGTGCCCAAATAAAAAGATGTCAGAAGGAGACAAAAACAAAGAAGCAAGGCAGGAGCGGCTCTGCAGGGTCTCTGGAGAGGTGAGCAGGGTCAGCTGAGACTGAGGGAAGCCTCGCCCTACAGCACCATCTCTGCCTCAGAGCTTCGCCATCCCTCTTCCCCTCCACGTCTACCCCTTCCCCACAGCAGTGGTTTATGAGTACACAGAGCCACGAGAGAAAGGACCCTTCTTCCCCTTGTTACCCAGAGACACCCCGGGGCCAGCCAGGATCCCTCGCTTAAGTTACAGCCTCTGAAGGCTCACCTGCTTTCTTTTCACCATATTCTCATTTATCCTTGCAAGGCACCTGTGGACAGCCTGCCCAGGCACAATGACCCCCACACTGGACAGACTCAAGCACAGACAGAGCAAATCAAGTGCAGTGGGCCACACAGCCCCAGTGCTCACCCAAGAAGCCTGACTCAAGTTCCAGCGCTCCTCCTCTCCTTAGGCTGCCTCCCAAGACCTGGGATCTCCTGAAAGATGTTGTAGAGTCACCAGGGTGCCTTTATTAGAAGGAAGCAGATTCTCCGTATCTTCTGTCCCTTCTCAAAATGTGCACCATTCTGGGGCATATCAGTCGAGGAGCAGCTAACTCATCCAAGCTTGGCAACTCTAATGTCCCATCTTATTGACCACGGGGATTGAATCATGACGTAGACATATGACCCAAGACAAGCCAATCCAAATCCTTCTCTGCAACTTCCTAGACCTAATGTGAAAGAAAAGCTGTTTATAATAGGTCGCATGGTAAATGTCCTAAACCCATTCAACACCAGATAATTTTTATAGGCCAATGATGGCAATTTCATCCCTCTGATCAGTAATTGAGTCCATGTCTGCCATGTGACCCAGCTCTGGCCAGCGAGAGGAAGAGTGTTAAGTATATGTCTAGGAAGCCACAGACCATTGTTGGGTCTGCATGTGACCCTGGGACCTCATCCAAACACCCTACAAAAGGTTTAAAGATAAAGCCAACACTAAACTCTTGTACACTGTTGGTGGGGATGTAAACTGGTGCCGCCACTGTGGGAAACAGTATGGAGGGTCCTCAAAAAACTAAAAAATAGAACTATCATATGATCCAGCAATTTCACTTCTAGATATAAATCTGAGGGAAAAAACAAAAAACACTAATTTGAAAAGATACATGCACTCTAGTGATATGGAAGCAACCTAAGTGTCCATGAACAGATAAATAGATAAAGATCACACACACACACACACACACACACACACACACACACACACACTGGAATGTGCTTAGTCACTCAGTTGCGTCCTCCTCTGTCCATAGGATTTTTCAGGCAAGAATACTGGAGTAGGTTGCCATATTCCTCCTCCAGGGGATCTTCCCAACCCAGGTATCAAACCTACATCTCCTGTACTAGCAGGCAGATTCTTTACCACTGAGCCACCTGGAAGCCATATAGTGGAATATTAGCCATTAAAAAGAAAAAAATATTGCAATTTGTAACAACACAGATAGACTTGAAGGATGTTATGTTAATGAAATAAGTCAGATGGAGAAAGATAGATAGTGTGTGATTTAAGTAATGTATGGAATCTAACATATGCAACAAACTAGTGACTGTAAAAAAAAAAAAACAACAACTCACAGATATAGGAACAAAATAGCGATTACCAGTGGGAAGAGGAAAGGGGAGAGAGGCAAAATAGGGGTATGGAAGTAAGAGAAACAAACTATTAGGTATAAAATTAACTCCCAGTATACAACACAGGGAATATAGTTGTTTTATAATAAGTATAAATGGAGTACAAATTTTAAAAGTTGTTAATCACTATATCGTACAACTATAACTTTATTATGTAACCATTATACTTCAATCTAAAGAAAAAAAAGATGAAGCCAACACTGAGGATAAAAATAGGAAATGGGAAGACCCAGGGTCCATGAGGACTCACTACACACTGACTGTCTGCTGACCAGAATACCTATTATGTGGCATAATAAATTCCCTTTTTATTTACATTAATTTGTGCCTGGATTCACTGTTACATGCAGCCCAAAGGCTTCTTTGTGACACATGCTCCTTTCCTTCTGGTCCCAGTGATGCTACAAATTGACTTTGGAGCTGCTAGCAGTCACTGCAGCTTAGCTGTGATCACAGCCCCTCATCACAGAAAACAGTGGATCTAAAGCAGGAACAAGGATGCCTCGAGCAGAAATAAGAAGCAGAAAGGAGAAAGGATCTGAGACAGTCAGGTTCCTGGTAGCTGTAATCCTGCTCTGTGGCTTGAGGGAACCTGGATCTTTCTGACTCCATGTCTCAAAACAAGTTCCACGTGAGGTCTCAGCCAGGGACAGGGCCTGAACTATGGGGGACAGCATCATGCTTAAGGGCTGGGGAAGTCATTTCAAGTCCATCCTCTGCCACTGATATGCTGGGGGTTCTGGAATCTCACTGGATTTCTGAAATTATCTTTAAAATGAGGAGGCAGGGACAATATCTGTCATAACTCAAAAGTATCTCCCAGCAGTTGCACTCTGATGCATTCATCCTCCAGATAAACTCAACAACCGCTGAAAGATGTAGCACGAAGACATCCATCGCAGCCTTGTTGAGAGCAGAAGCCTATGTGGCCATCCAAGGGACCACGTAAACGAACCACAGCCGCGGACTAAATCTGGCTGCGGTCTGTTTGGGGATGGCTTGTGAGCTGTGAACAGTCTTCCTGTTTCTAAACCATTGTCAGAAGAAGAAGGAAGAGGAGGAGGACATAGTACAGAGACTCTATGACCCACGGAGCCTAAAATACTGGCTCTTCACAGAATTAGTTTCTTGACCCATGAGCTATTGTATAATTTTCCTGTGAAAAAGCAGCCACTGAAAATGAAAAGAAAGAAAGAAAAAAAAAGATACCCCTATGCACTGACATAAAAAGAGATCTACCACACACTGCTAAATAAAAATGCAGGTATCTGAACAGCATGAGTAGTCTGATTGCATTTGTGTCAAAATACGGAAGGCAAGTTATCTATGAGGCGTATGCAAATAAAATTTCTGGAAGGATACACAAGAAACCAAACAGTGGTTGCCTCTGGGGAAATGAGACTGAGATGTAGGTGATGAAAGAGAGAAAGCCTTTTACACGGTACTTTACATTCTTCTCCACCCTTTGATTTTTCCCGTGAGCACGTGTTAGAGCTCTAACCATAAAAATGAGCCGGTTGGACAATATGATCTCTTGGGGCACCTTCAGCTCTGAGTCTGTCTAGAATAATAAGTTACAACATTGGTTGTTTTTTTTTTTTTTTTTTTTGCGAGTGTGATTACTACGATGCAAGTCACATCCTGCACTTTGTTTTCATTTTCACAAAATCCTCCCGAGTGTACGACCTCCTTCTGCCAGATGAGGAGACTCAGGCTCGGACTAGAGGTGAGGATTCCAGGCCTCTGACTCTACTACTCAGCTCCAGAGGTGACAGCGTCCTCCTACTTGAGCTTGAGAGGCACCGTAAGGTTGACTGTGCCAGCAAGTAGAAGCAGCAGAAGATATGGGGTGAGATGTAAAGGAGGCCAGATGTGCAATATGGCTGAATATTTCTTCCTTGGACCCACTGCAAGCTTCTATGGAACAGAGGGCAAGGATGGGAGGTCGATTTTTTACAAGGAAGTGAGGGGAAAAAAAGTATTTTCTACTACCTTTCAAATCATATTATGAAAAGGGAAACCTACTCTGCTCTTGGGGAAGCTGTGTGACCTTGGGTGAATCACAGTCCCTCTCTGAACCTCTGTGCTTTCACTTTTAGAATGAAGAGTTTGGCCCACATCGGGGCTCACCAGCTCATGCTGCCAGGGCCAGTCCAGTCAATCTAATGGTCAAGGGACCAGATGGGGATAGTGGGGAACTCAAGAAGTCTTGCTCTATTCAGAGCAGGGCAGAATCTATCTATTTCTTGCAGACTGGTGCCAAGGTAAATGCAGACCAGTGTCACCAAATGGCCTGGTTTTCAAGAGGAGCTGGAATCCCTATTTTTATATCAAAAAACTCACCTTTAAAATCTTGCCATCTCATTCTAAATACTGAAAAAAATGCACTCTGGTGCCAAGACAAAACCACCCCCAAGGAGCCTGCAGGGCTGCCAGTTTGCCAGCTCTAACCAAGAGGGCCACCAGGACTCATCCCATTGAGCCCTGGTTGGGGGTATTGGGGACTGCACCACCCAAAGACCAAATTCCATTTCATTTGCAACATCCATCAGACTTCTCCCTGTTTCCTCTCAGCCACATATCTGCTCATCCCAGCAAACAAGAATTGGCAAAATCAAGGAAATAAAATACCAAGCAAGCAAAGGAAAGAGGTAGGGATCCAGTCATCTGGAGTCAGCAACAGAAGTGAGAAGGCAGAGGCAACCTCTGCTAAAGCACCTGACTGCCGCTTTCCTGCGGACAAGCCTGAAAGCAGTTTCAGGAAGGAGTCTTTCTCCTCTCCCTGTACACAAGCAGCCTCTTGCTCCCTTTCCTCCCCATCTGAGCATCCTCAGCATCTTTGCACCCACATCAGAGACTTCCATACAAGAGAACAGCCACTCAATCTGGAAGTGAAAAGCCCTTGCAAGCAGCCAGGCGGCCCAGCTTGTTCCTCATTCTGACGTGGCTGCAAGCGACTCCAGCTTCCTTGGCGACAGCCTCAAGGTGATTGGAATACTGACCACCCCCTGGTAGCGGGTGTGTTCCTGTTCATGTGAGCACATGCATACATGACAGGGGCAGCCGTCATTCGGGCTCCTGACAGCCTTCACATCAGAGGAGCACGAGAAAGAAGTCATTCAAGAGACGTGGGAAACTGCCCTGCTCTGGAATCAGCCACACCTCCCCACCTGCTGCAGGAAACATCCAAGCTCCCACCATTGGAGGCCACCGGATCAACCTGCCTTTCCAGTCTCATCCTCAACCCTGCTGTTTTCTCAAGGAACCTCAGTCACACATATAATTTTCCTAAAACTCCACCAAGAATGTCCCTACATTGGGAGGAAGGCAGCCTTTCATGGTTCTTGTTTAAAAAAAAAAAAAAAAAAGGCTATCCCTTGGTACCTAAAATAGTAATTCCCTTACAAAACCACAGATGACCTCTTCCAACCAATACTACTGAGCAGTCACAGCAGAAGTAATGACAAGTATCATGGAGTCCCCACTACGCACCAGACACTGTACTGAGCGCTTTGCCTGCTTTTCATTATTCAACCCTACAACTACCCGATTGGATGAGAACACTGAGGCACCAAGAGGGCAGGTGCCCCGCCCAATGTCACACAGCTAAAACAAGGTAAAGCAAGGATTCCAACCCAGAACCTCTGTCTCCAGAACCTGAGCCCTCTGGATATACCGTCTTCCTCTGAAGTTCCCCATAACCCCTCACACACACCATGGGGTACAGAGCAGGAGACAGCACCTCAAGAAAAAGGAGAGGAGATAGGAGTCAGGCAGTCTCACCACTGATGTTCTCGGTCACTTTGGTTAAGTCACTTCAGCTCCCTAAGCCTCTCTTTGACTCTTCTCTATAATTAAATTTCTCTGAAAGTAGTGCTTAAATCAGATGACCCACCTTGATGTAGTTTGGGATGCCATATACGAGTTATTTCACTGAATGTATCACAAAGGTGCCAAAAGGAAAAAGAACTGCATGTGGTGGAATTTAAAGCGATATGAGTGTCTCAGTGAACATAATGGACATAGGATAGAAAAGCAGTGAGATGTGCATAAACCAAGACATCAGTTCAGTTCAGTTCAGTCGCTCAGTCATGTCAGACTCTTTGTGACCCCATGAATTACAGCATGCCAGGCCTCCCTGTCCATCACCAGCTCCTGGAGTTTACCCAAAATCATGTCCATCGAGCTGGTGATGCCATCCAGCCATCTCATCCTCTGTCGTCCCCCTCTCCTCCTGCCCCCAATCTCTCCCAGCATCAAAGTCTTTTCCAATGAGTCAACTCTTCACATGACGTGGCCAAAGTACTAGAGTTTCAGCTTCAGCATCAGTCCTTCCAATGAACATCCAGGACTGATCTCCTTCAGAATGGACTGGTTGGATCTCCTTGCAGTCCAAGAGATTCTCAAGAGTCTTCTCCAACACCACAGTTCAAAAGCATCAATTCTTCGGTGCTCAGCTTTCTTCACAGTCCAACTCATATCCATACATGACTACTGGAAAACCATAGCCTTGACTAGACTGACTTTTGTTGGCAAAGTAATGTCTCTGCTTTTGAATATGCTGTCTAGGTTGGTCATAACTTTTCTTCCAAGGAGTAAGCGTCTTTTAATTTCATGGCTGCAATCACCATCTGCAGTGATTTTGGAGCCCCAAAATAAATGAAGTCTGCCACTGTTTCCACTGTTTCTGCATCTATTTCCCATGAAGTGATAAAACCAAGACATAGAATGACCTAAAAATCAATTTCTTTGGGGCAACTTGGTGGGCTCTGCTGTGACTGATGAGACCCTGAGAATTTCACTCCACAGTTTCAGCTCCAGACAGAGGCTCCTTGCCCCCTGGGAGCGCCCAAATAAGCATCACTGTAGATTCTTCAGTGTCCAGCAGAGGGCCCCCATGTCCACGTACTTGGCTGCTTTGGAGGGACTGTTAACTTGGCAATCGCTTCAGACAGCCCCCTGCGAGGACCTCCTCTGTCTTGCTTTGTTTTCCCTGCTCCGTTTGCCAGCAGGAATTGGAACAACCAAGGCGCGGGATAGGCGGTTGAGAAACTTAACGTTTGTTCCTCTTTGCCTCTAGATTTCTAACCAACTCTCTGAAAAGACAGAGGCCGTTCAGCGGCCCCGTTGCTCTCTGCCGTTTCTCCAAGCCGGTCTGGGAGATAAGAGAAGGCGCCCAATCTGCACTCTTGCTGTGCCTTCTCTGCCTGCTCTCAGGGGATCTCTGATTTAGCTGAGAAGAGTTTGTCTTTATCAAATCACAGGCCTCCTTAGAAATGGCCCGAGAGACCATCATCGCCTGCTGGGTGCTGAAATATGTTATCATTAGGCTCAACATGTGATTTAGTTAATTAAATGTCATGCTTTTGATGGCATTAATTAGACCTGCTGCCAACTCCTCAGAAAACAAAACCAAACAAAAATGAAAACATCACTCCTAACCCAGAGAGACTCCGAGGAACCAAAGTGAGGTCTTCCTAAACCCCTGTCTCCTCTCAGGACAAAATTAGTCCAAAAAGATCTTTAAACTGTTCATGGGGTCCCATGATGTCATTTCTCCTTTGAGGGATGATGCTGCTAATGTCCCTGGTATTTGAGAACCTTTCATGTTTTTATTAATAATGACACAATTGTTCTTTACATGAACCTACTGTTTCAGAAGTTATAACCTACTTTCACATTCATCCTCTCTTTAATGTTTCAAAATAACCTGCAGAGGTGGGTGGGGGTGGGGAAGGAGGCTCACTTGCTGGAGGTCAGTGTGCTGGACCTCAAACCCAGGCTTTTCTAAGGACCCACATCCTCCCAATCACAGCTACTGTTGTGTGTGTTTTTTCTCATGTGAAACATCTAACAAAAATCCAGAAAGGGAGAAACTGGACTAATTATCAGTGCTCCTTGACAAGTGATGAAACAGAGGCCCCAAGAAGACAAATGAGTTTGCGGAGGCACCTGAGCTAGTTAGTGAAGTTTTAGTTACTGAGAGTAATCAGTGACAAAAGGAGGACCAGAGTCCCAGAGGCTTGGGATTCTAGTCCAGATGCTAAAGAAACTAAGAGGGAACCAGGAAGACCGTGCTCTTCCAATACAACTAGCAATAGTAATCTGAGCGCTGAACAATTGTTTAACCCCACCATATCCCAAGCATCCTGACATAGCATGTCTAAGTGCCCACAAAATTTTAAAACTAGGTATGGCTATCTAATCTATTCAACTGAGGAATAAAACCTTAGAGATTTGATCATACAGCTGGAAGAGTCGGGGGCAAGGATCTGTAACCAGGACTTCCTAAATCCAAAACCCATGGTCCATTCATTTTACCAAAATGCTTTCAACAAGGCTATCACAGCACAATGATGTACTGGATGTGAACTCAGCATTATGGCACACGTATGGAGAGAAGAGAAATACTTTGGACATGATTCCAGGCACAAAGGGTTTGCAGTTCACTAGAGAAAGATTAGCTAAACAGAAGAAAAAGAAAGAGTATGGAGAGCAGTATAGTAAACACAGAACTAAGGACGAATCCTTGGGGTATCTTCTTGAGCCTTAACCTCAAGCATCAAAAGGGCTATGGACCCCTGGATACCTTTGATTTTTCATATGACCTATCATGTGCAGTAGTCTGATGCAATATGCATAATTCAGTTCAGTTCAGTCGCTCAGTCGTGTCTGACTCTTTGCGACCCCATGATTTGCAGCACGCCAGGCCTCCCTGTGCATCACCAACTCCCGGAGTTCACTCAGACTCACGTCCATCGAGTCAGTGATGCCATCCAGCCATCTCATCCTCTGTCGTCCCCTTCTCCTCCTGCCCCCAATCCCTCCCAGCATCAGAGTCTTTTCCAATGAGTCAACTCTTCGCATGAGGTGGCCAAAGTATTGGAGTTTCAGCTTCAGCATCATTCCTTCCAAAGAACACCCAGGGTTGATCTTTAGAATGGACTGGTTGGATCTCCTTGCAATCCATGGGACTCTCAAGAGTCTTCTCCAACACCACAGTTCAAAAGCATTAATTCTTCGGCACTCAGCTTTCTTCACAGTCCAACTCTCGCATCCATACATGACCACTGGAAGAACCATAGCCTTGACTAGATGGACCTTTGTTGGCAAAGTAATGTCTCTGCTTTTCAATGTGCTGTCTAGGTTGGTCATAACTTTTCTTCCAAGGAGTAAGCATCTTTTAATTTCATGGCTGCAATCACCATCTGCAGTGATTTTGGAGCCCAGAAAAATAAAGTATGCCACTGTTTCCACTGTTTCCCCATCTATTTCCCATGAAGTGATGGGACCAGATGCCATGATCTTCTTTTTCTGAATGTTGAGCTTTAAGCCAACTTTTTCACTCTCCTCTTTCATTCTCATCAAGAGGCTTTTTAGTTCCTCTTCACTTTCTGCCATAAGGGTGGTGTCATCTGCATATCTGAGGTTATTGATATTTCTACCAGCAATCTTGATTCCAGCTTGTGTTTCTCCAGTCCAGCGTTTCTCATGATGCACTCTGCATAGAAGTTAAATAAGCAGGGTGACAATATACAGCCTTGACGTACTCCTTTTCCTAGTCATGGAACCAGTCTGTTGTTCCATGTCCAGTTCTAACTGTTGCTTCCTGACCTGTATATAGGCTTCTCAAGAGGCAGGTCAGGAGCTCTGGTATTCCCATCTCTTTCAGAATTTTACACAGTTTATTGTGATCCACACAGTCAAAGGCTTTGGTATAGTCAATAAACCAGAAATAGATGTTTTTGTGGAACTCTCTTGCTTTTCCAATGGTCCAGTGGATGTTGGCAATTTGATCTCTGGTTCTTCTGCCTTTTCTAAAACCAGCTTGAACATCTAGAAGTTCACAGTTCATGTATTGAGGAAGCCTGGCTTGGAGAATTTTGAGCATTACTTTACTAGCGTGTGAGATGAGTGCAATTGTGCAGTAGTTTGAGCATTCTTTTTTTTTTTTTCTTTTTTTTTTAATTTTCATTTTTACTTTATTTTACTTTACAATACTATATTGGTTTTGCCATACATTGACATGAATCCGCCACGGGTGTACATGAGTTCCCAATCCTGAACCCCCCTCCCACCTCCCACCCCATATCATCTCTCTAGATCATCCCCGTGCACCAGCCCCAAGCATCCTGTATCCTGTCTTGAACATAGACTGGTGATTTGTTTCTTACATGATAATATACATGTTTCAGTGCCATTCCCCAAATCATCCCACTCTCTCCCTCTCCCTCAGTTTGAGCATTCTTTGGCATTGCCTTTCTTTGAGATTGGAATGAAAACTGACCTTTTCCAGTCCTGTGGCCACTGCTGAGTTTTCCAATTTGCTGGCATATTGAGTGCAGCACTTTCACAGCACCATCTTTCAGGATTTGAAAGAGCTCAACTGGAATTCCATCACCTCCACTAGCTTTGTTCATAGTGATGCTTTCTAAGGCCCACTTGACTTCACATTACAGGATGTCTGGCTCTAGGTGAGTGACCATACCATCATGATTATCTTGGTTGTGAAGATCTTTTTTGTACAGTTCTGTGTATTCTTGCCACCTCTTCTTAATATCTTCTGCTTCTGTTAGGTCCATACCATAATTCATTGGCATGCATTTGGCAGAGAAAGAGGAATAATTTAAGTAGTTGAGAGGTGTCCCTGCCATTCCCCCTAGCAAGAGCGTGCCCCTCCATGAGCATGAGGTAAGAGACATTAACTTACTTGTCCCTGAGGCAGTGTCTGTCCCTGTAGCCCTCTCTGAGCATGGGCATCTTAGCAAGATGACCGTGATTGTTTTGCTTAAAGACACAGTATTATTTTAGTATTAATGGTTTCTAAACATAAGGCAACCATTTTACTTGGGGCTCAACCAAAGAAATAGACATCTCTTCCAATGCTTAAGGACAAACTGGCTGTGCCTAATAATGGAAGAGATGGCATTAATTTGAACATTATAGACAATTTAAAGTATTTTCTAGGGTCATTTTTATTATGTAAATTTTCTACTTATAGGTCGATTTTAAAGCTCGACCACAAGGACTTCCCTGGTGGTCCAGTGGTTAAGACTCCACACCGCCAGTGCAGGGAGTTTGGGCTCATTCCCTGGTCAGGGAACTAGATCCCACATGCCACAGCTAAGACCCAGTGCATCCAAATAAAATAAATAAGTAAATATTTTTAAAAGTAATAATGAAAAAAAATAAAACTTGACCACACATAAGGTATGACTCCAATGTAAATTGCAAGCATGTACCTGCCACTATACTACTCACTGGAACATCTGAGCCCACTGGCATTGCTTTAAAAATAGCAGCCATATGTGAGCAGGTAGCCAGAAACCCAGAGATATACGAATTACAGTGCTGACCAAGGGTTAAAATGGACACACAGTCAGGTGGTCCTCTCCTGTCACTACCAAGGAAACAACGAAATGTGAGGCAAGTCCAAGGTTAGACAGAGGGAGTCATCAAGGCCCAAGGGACAGGCATAGGCAACAAGATCTAGTGCAAAGATTATTGAATAAGGATTGGAGGTCAATTCCTGGTCAGCAGTCTTGTGCAAGTTACCTAATGTCTCTAAGCTTTGGTTTCCTCAGCTATTGTTGAAAAGAATGTACTAGTTCTCTCAAAAAAAAATCAACCTCCAAATCTTGACACCAGGGGTCAAAAAGTATACAGAGGCAAACCTCTGGGAGTCTGAACTACTGAGATGTCTGCAGAGAGGAGCCAGGGTCCAGAAGTGCAAGAGTAGGAATCAATGGGCTTGCCAACGGGTTGCTACTTAATGGGTGACACTTTTGAGAGTGTAAATGAGAAGACTAATCCTTAAGCAAGCAAAAGGGGCATAAGCCAGAACCATCTCAGCAAACCAGTTCCCGTGGCCTTTCCTTAGAAAAGACAGAAGTCTCAGAACATTGCAGAGCGCCCTGTGCCCTCCAGCTCTCCCTTGCCTGGGTCTGTCTGGTCAGCACTGCCCCACTTAGCTGACTCCTCGTGTCTTGCCTTGGCTTGTGTCCCAGGGCAGAGGTCCACTTGGGGCCAGGCTAAACGTTTTCAGAGGAGCCTAAGCCCTGAGCAGATGCATTTAGGTTAAATAAGAGAGACAGCCAGATTCAGCAAGCTGGAGGCTAAGCCACCCAGAAGTGTAGCAAAATATAGAAGAAAGGGGTATAGTCAACTGAGACCCAGGAAGTCTGAGTTATAAAGCCAGATATATCTTTGAATTTCTATACAATTTTGGGAAAGTCACTTATCTTCTCCGAGCCTCGATTGTATCTCCCATCAAGCCAAGGAGAAAGCTTGGTTCCCTTTGGCATTCTGAGCCCTAATATCATGGCATTTTATGTTCTTACAAAAATGGGAATATATCTTGGCATTTTGATGTTCCTGCGGGATTTCAGATTTTCAGTTTTTCCTTCCCAGTATAAACCACCCTACATCTCTAACCATGTCAATGGACTAGCTAGCTGTTGACATGGTGAGTGTCCAGCCATTGCCATCCACTAAGAATGATGATGCCACAGAGGAGGCAATCACAGCAGTGTTGCCAACACTCTAATATCTCATGTGTCTACCATGGTATTTGCTTCTCTGTTTAGACGATCAAGGGTAAGATCACATTAGTATTACTCATCAGTTCCGATAATATCATTGAGCACCAGGATCTAGCCATGCCTGAAGCCGACAGTCCCCCAGATTTTCCAGTGTCATGACTCAGATACATCCTCTTTTTAATTTACAGGGGTTGAAAGATTCCCTGTTTCCATTAATCCTACTGTATCCCAGGTCTATCACTTGTAACTGAAAAAGATCTGAGAATATGCAGTCTATCCAGAAAGTGAGATTGCTACGTATAGCACATAATATAAAGCTTTAGATTTAGATGTCTCCATAGGTTTTTTTCCTGTAGGTCAGGAGTCAGAAGGGGAAAATTGTAGAGTCAAGATCATGCCAATGTCAAGAATCTGCCAGACAAAGTTGCAGAATAGTTTGTTGAAATGCCCTTTTGTCCAGTCATGCTGAGCATTTTTAACAGTCTACAGTTTTTGCCTGAGAAATTTAGCTGCCTACAGGAAAGTTTGCGACTCTTGTTATATCATAGCATTAATGAAATAGACAAACACGCCAACAAGATAAGCTGATAGGTTCTACGTGATACATGACTGAGGAGAGGTAACAGCCATTTATTGAAGACCTACTGTGTGCCAGGAAGATCCTGTGCACGGATGTCATTCTCACAATAACCCTGGAGAGTGTCATCTCCCTTTTAGTAACATCAACGTTAAAGTCAGAGAAGCTAAGTAAATTTTTTCTGAAATATCAATAGTCAGTAAGTAGCAGATCCTGTGTTCAATGTTTAGCCTCTCAGGTTCAGGTCCACAGTTCTTTTCCCCATGCTAAGACAGCTTTCCTTCTGTAGAATGCAGGGGCCTCACTGAAGGCAAATGGCACTAAAGGAGAATAAAAACAGCCCAGCCCTGAAGGTAGGTGGGCCAGGGGCTAAGGGAAAGCATCTATTTCCAAAGGGGCAGAGCTTGTGGCAAGGACAAGCATGAAAATAGCTGTGTTCACATCATGTTGTAGTACAGTAGTGCTAGTCGCTCAGTCATGTCCAACTCTTTGCGACCCTATGGACTGTAGCCCACCAGGCTCCTCTGTCCATGGGATCCTCCAGGCCAGAATACTGAAGTGGGTTACCATTCCCTTCTCCAGAGGATTTTCCAGACCCAGGGATTGAACCCAGGTCCCCTGCATTGTAGGCAGATTCTTTACCTTATGAGCTAATCCTGTAAACACTTTCCTGGAGCCATCATCGTCCTTCTTCATTCTTCTTCCTCCATGGAACCCTCAAGATCAGGCTCAATGTCACAAAGCTAGTAAACATCAAAGCAAGGGTTAGAACCCAGGCCTGACTTGTTCCAGGAGGCCAAGCTCTTTAACAAGTGCCTTGGGGGTTTCCTAAATGACACCATTTCCATGTCACACTCTGGATTTTTCTGGACCCTTATACTACCTGCATGCTTATGTACTTAGTATTTTAATTCAAAATGACAACATTTGCCGTGGAAATCATTTAAAAAGGAAGTTTGACATCACTACCTAAATGGAAAAACTATATTGCTTGAAGTTCAATAGAAACTTCAAAATAAATAAAAGAACAAGATAAAGTTATTATGTTTAAGAGGCATTAGTGCTGAAGGTGTTTCTGAGCCTAAGACTCAATCTTTATTTAGTTAAAGAAAAAGGTAGGAAGGAATTATTGAGGGTCTTAAAAATATATTAGCACAAATATGAGTCTTTCTCCCTGACATGATGAGATGGATTAAAGGAGAACTGAAAAGAAAATAAGTCTCATAACACGTTTCTACATTACTGAAGACCCAGTTGATGTATCACTTAAAACTATGGTGGAAGTACCAGCAGAGACACTCAGCCTGTAGTTCAGGACATGCTGCCTTGATGTATATCAAATTCACACAAGCCTGCCACATCCCCATCTCAGGGTCTTTGCTGAAGCTGTCCAGACCCACCATTTTTCCCTTTATTCTAGTAAGTCCCACTTCTCTTTCATGGAGCCTTCCAGAAATGTCTAATTTTAAAGAGTGATTTTCTTCTGGACCACATATCTAAAAAGTACATAAATTATTGTTCTGAGTGGTAACATAACCACTTCTTTTGTAGATTTCTTGATTTGTTAAACTGATATCCAAAGAGGCAAGGTGACTGTCCCATTCAATCCCACTGCCCTATCTACGCAGTAAACTGCAAAACAGCTAACACCGGTTCCAGCTCTGGCAATGGCTGTGTGTATTTTAGTACTGGAAAATATCTTAATGATTATCTGATCCATCCTCTTATTCGGTAGATGGCAAAGCTCAGACTCAGGTTTTAAAGTGACTGGCCCGAGGTTAAATCCCCATATGATGATGGTAGAGGGCGGAAGTGGTTCTGCACTCAGAGTCTGTTGGTTGGTAGAGATCTTACATTTTGCTATATGCTTTCTATATCGTAAGGATGTAAGAGCATTTAATGAATACCACTCCAATTTGAAATACTCAAGAACAGCCATGTCCCTGGTTCATTTGCTAAAAAATTCCAACGGATACAGAATCTCCCCCTCCCCCGCAAAAAAAGCAGGTTTCATTGAAAAATGTTCATCTTGCAAACCTGGCTTTGCTGGTTTTGTAGCAATTTGTAAATGAGGACTGATGGGGTGGAAGTGCTGGCCAGAGGGATCAGGGAAAAGTGATTCTGCCAGTGGTGACTTTGTATGAATAATAAATGTCTCCTTAGGAAAGGTTTTTTTTTTTTTTTAATTGTTATTATTAAACCTCTCAAACACAACCATGTGAACAGCGCCTGCCAAATCGTACCTACCTCTGCTGCTCAGATGACTCAGATAAGCTTTAGGTAAATACCCCCCACATCTATGGCAGGGATCCAACAGGACCTGGAACTTCCAACACTCTGAGATTTCCCCAGCTCTAGGTAATTATCCCTGGAAATATTTACTGTTTATCTACCTTCAGATTTTAATGACAGACATTCCACTGCTCCCGTTGTGATTCAGGGCATGGACAAAAGCTCCCCCAGACTCTCCCTAATAAACATAACACAGCACAAAATAGTGCTGAAATTTTTATAAGTCTGCAGGGTCAGTTCCTCATGTTCGCCCTGTCACCCCTTTCCAGCTTTTCATTCAGAGAGCAAGAAATGCTTCTTAATTTGTTCTTTTAAAAAAAGTCTCATATCTGGGTTACAAGTTCTATGAATTACCTCTGTTTTAAGATCTACGTCTTGGTCTTTTCTCTTCTGGGAACGCAGTCCATTTTTCTTAGCAAGAGGCATGCCCACCTGCAGCACACACCTTCTGAATTCCTGGACTATTTCTGTGGTATTTCTGTATCCTTGATGGCCCAAATCAATGTCACCCGCTCCTTTCAAGGTCACCTTGAAGATGATGGCCTTGGAATGGGAATGGAGAAGATGTGAGAGTCAAGAGACCTCTCTGGACCTCAGTTGCCTTATAAGTAAAGGATGGGGTTTGAGCTAGATAAGACCCATGGTTTCTTGCCACTCCAACAGTCTGTGGATGAGCCTATGGCAAACATCCAATGACTGTTAACCATCAGAGAACCAGCTCACTGTTTCATCCACTGCAAAAGATGCTGATGGTCAGGAATGCTGCACTTTGGGAGAATTATCACCTCTCCACTGGGGACACCAGGCACTGAAGGACTGACCACGAGTCAGGCAGTCTTCATCTCCCATGAAAGACACAGCCCAGGAAAGACCATATTTCTTTCTTTCTGCAAAACAATATGATGAAATGAGCCTCCTTCCCCTGCTCCTAAACAGACTGGGAGGTCAGTGGATTTGTCCTGGGGCAGTTTTGTCAGCTGCTTTACTCCGCTCCCCAACAGGCAAGGAGGACAGAGTAAGGACTGTTCCAAGAACCTGGCTACCAGTGATGGGCAGGGCTAGAGTCAGTTATAGAGACGTGTGGAAAGCCACTCCTCCCACAACACTTGTCCACAGTTAATGTCTACACCATTGGTTTTAATTTGTGAATTTATAGGTAGAATCAAAATAAATAATATATGATAGTAAAGTTCTGGATTAGATTTTAATATCTGACCTTTGTAATAAATATCTTCACCTCCAGTATAAAATTGTCAACTCCTTAAAGGCATAGAATGCCAAAATGGTTTTCACGCTCACTGATTTTTTTTTTTTTTAATGAAAGAAATTATAGTTTCAGTCAGGGTGCAGGGTGGAAAATGAGAGGGCATCTTGAGGAAGTTAGCATTTAAGCATGGATGAAAAAGAAAGAGAATTGTCAGAGTAGACCTGAAGAGTAAAATGAATATTCCAGGCAAAAGAAATACGAACCAAGATATGAAGCAGAAAATGGCAGATTGGGATTGCCATGGGTGGTTGGCTTGGTCAGAGGATGCAGCGCTAAAAGAGGAGGAAGAGTGAAAGCTGAGGCCCAGAGACAGACACGGAAACCCGACTTTAGAAAGTATTTATTTTGCCTACTGCTGCTGCTGCTGCTAAGTCACTTCAGTCAAGTCCGACACTGTGCCACCCCACAGACGGCAGCCCGCCAGGCTCCGCCGTCCCTGGGATTCTCCAGGCAAGAACACTGGAGTGGGTTGCCATTTCCTTCTCCAATGTGTGAAAGTGACGTTGTTCAGTCGTGTCTGACTCTTTGCGACCCCATGGACTGCAGCCCACCAGGCTCCTCCGTCTAAGGGGTTTATAATTCATTCCTGCAATGGGGAGCCATTAGATGCTGAGGAGTGAAGGAGAGGCGTGATCAAAGCTGTGCTCTAGGCACTGGAGTCTGGCAACAGTGTAGAATAAGAATGAAGGGTGGAGCCAGACTAGAGGCAAGAAAGCAGTCAGGAGGCTACTGCACTCCCTCTCCTAGGGTGCTGTAATAAGGCACTGATTTAAGGCAGCACGGAGCTCCCATGGTTGTAAGGAAAAAAGAAAACAGAGAAAATAGATGGGAGAGCATTTCAAGTTCTTTATTTGGATAAGAAATAGGACGTCAGGAACTGGGAAGAGGATGAGATCTTGTAAAACAATAATTGAGTCTGCTACAACTTCGTAGATGCTGACAGAACCCAGGAGTCAAAGGACTTTGTTATTCAAAATACAGCAGACAGCATGAGCTTCAAGTCTGCCTCCGTTTCCCTTGCCCCTCAGGTCTTGTGGGACCCAGGTGAATGCAGGCAACACAATGTGTTTGTGAGATAGCTGAGAAACCCCAGACCTAGGAAACCTCCAATTTCATAACGCAGTATTAGCAGACATGCCCAATCTTCGCCCCCGAGTGAGATGTTATTTCATTTTCCTGGTCAAGAAAGAAATCTTTTCTCTGCCATCAAGGCAGATGCAGTCTGTATCTCCTAAGGCTGTTTGCTAAACAAACATCCTTGAAAAGATAGTTCTGAACAAAGCGGTAGCTGTCTCTCACTCAAAAGACAGGCAGAAATGCAAGAAACATGGAGACTATATGCTGACAGTCTTTCCTGATGCAAGTGAATGGTTCCTATCTCCGCATTTGACTGGAGAATTTCCATAGGAAAATAACCAGGCAGGTAGACTTTAGCAGGGCCACAAAAGTGCCAAATAAAAACATGCTGTGTCTTCCATGGTTTACTAAAAATCCTCAACAAACAAAATCAATGCTATTGGCTTGTCAATGGTGTTGTCAGTCTGCAAGAACAGGCACTTTACCACTTTTTAATACTGATCTCTTAAAGAACCATTTCTTCTGTTGATGAAGATTAAAAGAGGGTTTACAAGTTACCTGCCCCAGGGAACCATCCAGTGGACAGGCTCTCTACCTCAATGCTTCAAACTCAGCTTGGTTGTTATTACTGTGCATAGTTTTATCCTCCCATAAGGTTACAGTGCTGAAGAGGATAGTTTCACATTGCTATGTAAACATCATTTCTGCTTCCCAGGATGACAGAGAAGGGGGAAAATTCATAATAGCATTAGCATTTTCACTTACTGAGCACCTTTTACTTGAAACACCCAATTAATGCTTTGGCTGGGATGTATTCATTTATAATTCCATGACACCCCTGAGAGGTAAGGTAAGCATTATTAAATTCATCTAGTAGTTCCACAGTGGGGATTATGAGCCAATGCTAGGTCAAACAGAAAGTGTTCAGAGCATCACTAACAAAAGTTGGAGCACAAATATTGGGTTCCCCTCTCAGGTGTTACCTAATCTTTCATCCTCCTAATGAGGAAAATTCTAACAACTAAAAACTACAAGACCGTATCCTCTACTATATCTATTTTTTTCATATCTAAGTCTTAAAGATCCAATTCACTATTCCTATTTGTTTTTCACTTTTCTCTCTGACTACCTTCATTTAAGTCAATCTGACCTACTCTTGAAACTGCGCTAGTGGAGTCAGTGCAACTTGTCAGGGTTCACTGCCCTGTATTTCCACATCATATCCATCTCTGAAGACCAATGTCACCGCCGCACTGGAGTCTCCCAGGATCCCTCCACTAGCCTTTCATCTACACGTCTTTCATGATTTAGGTGTAAAGACCTACAATGAAAAGTAGAAAGTGGCATGCAGCAGCTCCTTCCAAGACTGAAACTTTTTTTTTAATTGGAATATAGTTGATTTACAATGTTGTGTTAGTTTCAGGTATACAGCAAAGTGAGTCACTTATACATACACATATATCCACTCTTTTTTAGATTCTTTCCCCATATAGGTCATTACAGAGTAGTGAGTGGAGTTCCCTGTACTGTAGAGTAGCTCCCTATTATCTATTTTTTATAGTAATTTGTATATGTCAGTTCCAGTCTCCTAATTTATTCCTCCCTGACCTTATTTCCTGGTAACCTTAAGTTTGTTCCACGCATCTATTATTCTATTTCTGTGTTGTAGATTAGTTCATTTGTACCCTTTTTTTTAGATTACACATATATTTTGAAGGCATAGTTCATTTTCATTGATTGTCTATACGTCTTTTAGCACCTAGATCAGTGTCTAATTCTATATAGTTTCTCAATAAAGATTAATGGAATGAACAAACTAACTTACACTATAGGGGTGTGTGTTGCCTTTTCCTCTATTGTGCCTTCTGGTGAATAGCAACATAATATCAGATGCCTTATTCTGCTAAGATACTTAGCCTGGCTATTCTTTACTTCCAGAACATTAGAACATGTGATTCATACATGTAGCTTTGGACAGTACCAAGGTATATTCTTACCTTGGGAACCCCATGAGCAGTTTGAAAAGGCAAAAAGATATGACAGACACCGAAAGATAAATTCCCCAGGTCGCTAGATGCCCAATATGCTACTGGAGAAGAGTGGAGAAATAGCACCAGAAATAATGGAGAGGCTGAGCCAAAGGAGAAACAACACCCAGTTGTGGATATGTCTGGTAGTGAAAGTAAAGTCTAATGCTGACAATATTCCATAGGAACGTGGAATGTTAGGTCCATAAAGCAAGGTAAATTGAAAGTGATCAAACAGGAGATGGCAAGAGTGATCAACATTTTAGGAACCAGTGAACTAAACTGGACAGGAATGGGTGAATTTAATTCAAATGATCATTTATATCTACCATTGTGGGCAAGAATCCCTTAGAACAAATGAAGTAGCCACCATAGTCAACAAAAGAGTCCAAAATGCAGTACTTGGATGCAATCTCAGAAACGACAGAATGATCTCTGTTCAATTCCAAGGCAAACCATTTGATATGACAGTAACCCAAGTCTGTGCCCCAGTGACTAATGCTGAAGAAGCTGAAGTTGAATGGTTCTATGAAGACCTATAAGACCTTCTAGAATGAATATCCAAAAAAGCTGTCCTTCTCATTATAGGAGACTGGAATGCAAAAGTAGAAAGTCAAGAGATACCTGGAGTAACAAGCAAGTTTGGCCTTGGAGTACAAAATGAAGCAGGTCAAAGGCTAGCAGAGTTTTGCCAAGAGAACATACTGGTCATAGCCAACAACCTCTTTCAACAACAGAAGAAATGACTCTACACATGGACATCACCAGATGGTTAATACCAAAATCAGATTGATTATATTCTTTGCAGTCAATGATGGAGAAGCTCTATACAGTCAGCGAAAATAAGACCAGCAGTTGACTGTGGCTCTTATCATGAGCTCCTTATTGCAAAATCTAGGCTTAAATTGAAGAAAGTAAGTAAAACATTAGGTCATTCAGGTATGACCTAAATCAAGTCACTTATGACTATACAGTGGAAGTGACAAATAGATTCAAGGGATTAGATCTGATAGACAGAGTGCCTGAAGAACTATGGACAGAGGTTCATAACATTTACAGGAGGCAGTGACCAAGACTGTCTCCAGGGAAAAGAAATGCAAAAAGGCAAAATGGTTGTCAGAGGAGGCCTTACAAATAGCTGAGAAAAGAGAAGCAAGTCAGAGGAGACAAGGAAAGATATACCCATCTGAATGCAGAGTTCCAAAAGAATAGCAAGGAGAGATAAGAAAGCCTTCAGTGATCAATGCAAAGAAATAGAGGAAAACAACAGAATGGGAAAGACTAGAGATCTCTTCAAGAAAGTCAGAGATACCAAGGGATCATTTCATGCAAAGATGAGCACAATACAGGACAGTTATGGTATAGACCTTTCAGAGGCAGAAGATATTAAGAGATGGAAAGATTACACAGAAGAGCTGTACAAAAAAAAGTCTTAATGACCCAGATAACCATGATGGTCTGATCACTCACCAAGAGCCAGACATACTGGAGTGTGAAGTCACGTGAGCCTTAAGAAGCATCACAGGAACAAAGCTAGTGGAGGTGATGGGATTCCAGCTGAGCTATTTCAAATCCTGAAAGATGATGCTGTGAAAGTGCTGCACTCAATATGCCAGCAAATTTGGAAAACTCAGCAGTGGCCACAGGACTGGAAAAGGTCAGTTTTCATTCGAATCCCAGAGAAAGGCAATGCCAAAGAATGCTCAAACTACCGCACAATTGCACTCGGTTCACACGTGAGCAAAGTAATGCTCAAAATCCTTCAAGATAGGCTTCAATAGTGTGTGAACGGAGCACTTCCAGATGTACAAGCAGGATTTAGGAAAGGCGGAGGAACCAGAGATCAAATTGGCAACATCCATTGGATCACAGAAAAATCTAGAGAATTCCAGAAAACCATCTACTTCTGCTTCACTGACTGTGCTAAAGCCTTTGTGTGGATCACAACAAACTATGGAAAATTTTTAAAGAGATGAGAATACTAGACAACCTTACCTGCCTCCTAGAAACCTCTATACAGGTCAAGAAGCAACCATTAGAAACAGACATGGAACAATGGACCGGTTCCAAATTGGGAAAGGAGTACATCAATGCTATATATTTTCACTCTGTTTATTTAACTTATATGCAGAGTACATCATGTGAAATGCCAGGCTAGATAAAGCACAAACTGGAATCAAGATTGCAGAGGAGAAATATCAATAACCTCAGATATGGAGATGACACCACCCTTATGGCAGAAAGAGAAAAGGAACAAAAAGCCTCTTGATGAGAGCGAAAGAGGAGAGTAAAAAAGCTGGCTTAAAACTCAACAGTCAAAAGCTAAGATCATGCCATCTGGTCCCATCACTTCATGGCAAATAGATGAAGGAAAAATGGAAACAGTGACAAACTTTATTTTCCTGGGCTCCAAAATCACTGCAGATGATGACTGCAGCCATGAAATTAAAAGATGCTTGCTCCTTGGAAAAATAGCTATGACAAACCTAGACAGCATATTTAAAAGCAGAAAAATCATTTCAGTGACAAAGGTCCATATAGTCATAGCTATGGTTTTCCCAGCAGTCATGTATGGATGTGAGAGTTGGACCATAAAGATGGCTGCATGCCAAAGAATTGATGCTTTCAAACTGTGGTGCTGGAGAAGACTCTTGAGAGTCTCTTGGACAGCAAGGAGATCAAACCAGTCAATCCTAAAGGAAATCAGCCCTGAATATTCATTGGAAGAACTGATGCTGAAGCTGCAGCTCCAGTGCTTTGACCACCTGATGAGAAGAGTCATCTCATTGGAAAGATCCTGACGCTGGGAAAGATTGAAGGCAGAATGAGAAGTAGACAACAGAGGATGAAACAGTTGGATGGCATCATCAACTCAATGGAAATGAGTTTAAACAAACTCTAGGAGATAGTGAAGGACAGAGAAGCCTGGAGTGCTGCAGCCCACGGGGTCTCAAAGAGTCAGACATGACTTAGGACTGAATAACAAAAACAAAGTCAGACAAAGATACTACAAGAAAACTACAGGCTTACAAGTATACATATTAACAGAAAAAGGGAACTGTTGTACACTGTTGGTTGCAATTTAAATTGGTACAACATCTATAGCAAATAGTTTGGGAGTTCCTCAGAAAATTGAAAATAGAACTGCCATATGATACAGCAACTCTACCTCTGTGTATATGTTTGAAGGAAATAAAATCAATATCTCAAAGTGATATCTGCATCCTCATGTTCATTGCAGCATTAGTCACAACAGTCCTAGGACATGAAAACAACCTGTCTATCAACAGAAAATTAAAGAAAATGAAATACATGCAAAGTATAGAATATTATGCAACCTTTAAAAAGAAAATAATTCGGCAATATACGACAATATGGATTAGTTAAATAAACCAGACAGAGTAAGGTTAATATAAAGCAGACATATTAATATAATGTCTGGTTTATATAAAGATTAATTGCATTTATATGAAGTATCTAAAATAGTTAAATGTATGGAATCAAAGAATGAGATTGTGGGAATTCCCTGTCAGTTCAGTGGTTAGGATTCCATGCTTTCACTGCTGAGGGCACAGATTTAATCTCTCGTCAGGGAACTGGAATCCTGCAAGCTATGCGGTACAGCCCCTCCCTCCCCCCACCCCCCCAAAAAAAAAGGAATGGTGGTTGTCAGGGTCTGGGGAGAGGGATAAATGAGGAGTTACTAGTCAACATTAAAGTTTCAGTCAAGCAAGAAGAATAAAGCCTAGAAATCTGCCATACAAAATGGTACCTGGTGCTGAAGCTGAAGCTGCAATACTCTGGCCACCTGATGCGAAGAGCTGACTCACTGGAAAACACCCTGATGCTGAGAAAGATTGAGGGCAGGAGGAGAAGGGGGCAACAGAAGATGAGATGGTTGGATGGCATCACCAACTCCATGGACATGAGTTTGAACAAATTCCGGGAGATAGTGAGGGACAAAGAAGCCTGGCATGCAGCAGTCCATGGGGCTGCAAAGAGTCAGACGCAACTGAGGGAATGAAAAACAACTCAGTAATAACATATTGTACATTTTAAAGCTCATTAAGAGGGTAAATCTTATGTTATACATATAGACAGGTGATAGATAGATAGAATGAACAAGTATCCCAGGGAAAGGCCAGAATGGGGAAGCGTATGAGATGGTTGGGATAAATGCTGTGTGGGAAGATAATGACATCACACAAGGGGCAAAGGTCAATTGTAGAGAAACTTGCCTACTAGGTAAGGGGTTCCCAATACATCTGACAGATTAAAGTTATTGTGGGTTGAAGGATGACCTTGAAATTATTTAAGCGGGAAGAGGGATAACCATATTTGAATATACATTAACAGTTCTGTGGTTATTAGCAGTGAGAGGGAGGAAAGAAGGGTACTTTGAAACCAGAAGACCCTTAGGAAGCTTCTACCTGATTGAAATCTAAGCATGATGGGCCTGAATTACATTCAGAATAAGATAATAAATCACAAGCTATCAAGGAAGCAAGTACTAAGGAATTCAGTGAAAAACTGCATTGGGGGGATATATGGAATCAAGAATCTAAATGACTTCTGGATACAGCTTGGCTGTCTGGGTAAATGATGATACCATTCAGGGGAAAAGAAAGTGTGGGGAAAAGATGATGAGTCTGTTCTGAGTGTTGCATCTGAGAGAGTTGTGAGATATCTAAGGGGAGCTCTCTAGCAGACAAACAGAAACTAGGGTGTGGCTATTAGCACAAGAGGTGTGGTTCTGAGTTTTGCTTCCAGAGCCATGAAATTATAATTGGTAGTTTCTCCCAAAGGCTGACCAAAGCTCACCCAGGGAGAGTGTTTAAAATTAGAATGATAATGGGATCAGAGTGGGGCAAGAAGAAAAAAGAAATTTGTGAAGAGAGCCGACGATGCCACTTCTTTCTCAGACATGGAGAAATTAAACTCCAATGCCCTACAGCATCCACTGTATGTAATGATGCAACTTCTCTCCTGGATACCCAGGGTGGTACTAATTACGTATGTGACCTTGGGAGAATTGAGCAAATAGTTCCTAAGGCCATATTCTGTATTCTGTGTCTCAGGTATGGATCCCTATTTAAGAAAGACTTCTGGGGAGATAGGAGAAAAATCCGGAAACAGCAGTGCTAGAGAAACCAAGGGATATGGTCAATGGTAAATGCCACCAAGAGGTTGAGAAGGAAAAAGGCCAAAGTATCCATAGGACCTGAAAAGATGTCACTATCAGTTAAAAGGAACAATTTAAGTGTGTGTAGAGGGAGAGGAGAGAGCATAATGTTGGTAGAGGAGTAAATGGGTTCTCATGAACGAGCTGTAATAAAAATGTTGAAAACCAGTGTCTACTTTTGAAGAAAATTGGCCATTAAGGGGAGGAAACAAATCAAACTGTAGCTCATGGGGAATATAGGATTGATGATATTTATACACTAAAGAAAAATCACAAGTATTATGGAGGCAGCAATTGAGGATAAGACCACAAAGTGTTTAACAGGAAGAATAAAGCTTATAAGAGAGCGATGAAGGTTGGTACTGAAAGGCAGGCAAAGATATCGCCCTTGCCCAGGAGAAAGAATTTCTCTTCTCTGAGATAAGGAGGAAGGAAGAAAGTTATATGGAATGAGATAAGCTTGTAGATATCAAGAAAGGCAATATGATTTGGAACAAGTGGAAGGGTAACTAAGCTGCATGGAGGATTCACCTGAGACTGGAAAACTCTAGAAACAGTTACTACATTATATTCTACACTGTCAACATTTGCTTGCATGGAGTTCATGCAATCATTAATACTCTCTCAGCCTATCCTTCTGGGATCAAAGACATGCATTTGCAGAAAAGCTGGCCAAATTTAAGGCAACTTTGCTTGGCTATGAAAGAAGTTGTTCCAAAATGACTTTTAATGAAGCCTAAACTTTCTAACTTAGCCTCATCAGCATAGTTCTCTATCGTCCTTACCTAATAAGCCTAGGATAAATGGTTCCTCTTCAGTTAGTATTCTCAAATGCACACTATTTGGGAATATTAGCCCTTCACCAGTCAGCCACGCAAACCCTAAGGTATTGATGTATTATTTATATTGCCATCAAATGCAATAGGACCCTGAGTTCAGAAGATTCAGTAACTATTCAACTACATGCTTATCTCTCGTTATAACTTGACTCTCAAGCAGCCTTAAGATGAAGCTGTTGTTCGGACTAAAACGGAGCAGGAAATATTTCTCCTACCTCTGGTATTGGTCTGAAAATGTCTGTCCTTGAATTCACAGTATTTGGCACACTGAGACTTAATGGAGAAATTTGGTATTCAGTCAACCAATATGTTGATTGAATCAACTCATTATCTGTCCACCACATGCCACGTTCCACACTAGGAATTGAGCCTGCACCCATATATTACACAGACATGGCCTCTCCTACTGTGAACGCTGCAGTCTAATGTGAAGAAAGTCCATCTTACTGATGATCAGTCACCAGTGAGGGGCCATCAAGACAAAAAGAGGGTCTCCACTAGGAAGTTAACGTGAATAAGAAAAATTATACCTGAACTGGGACTGGGAGCTAAAACTGATGGTCTAAAATTCCCTTACCACATTTTTGTCAGTATAAGTCATGATTATTAGATGACCTGATGGCTACAAAGGATTTCTTCTTCCTTCCCATCTTTGTATCAAGCTGAAGGAAGAAGTCTAAGCCGTGGGTTTGAATGATATACCCTTATATACTTATCAGGAGAATAGCATATAAGAAACTAAGAAACCTAGACTCCCATTAATTTAAAAAAGACATAGAGACCAGTTTAATTCCCTTTTGGTGCTTGAATCTTCCATAATATTCTCACCAGGTAGTCATCCAGCCTCTGATTAAATACTTCCTATAATAGGGAACTCATTACTTTAGGATCACCTACCTGATCTTAAAAATCACTGCTTTATGTTTGAATGAAATTCTTCTGTCTTTCTGTGGCTTCTGTCCCAATTAACCCCTAATCTTAAAGGACAGAGAAACTTTAGCTATACATGACAAGCTAATAGGATTTGTGAGTAGGTGATGTCATTTACAACAATCACCAGCACCATTCTTAATCCTGGGTTTACTTAACACATTTCCAAAAGAAGCGAAGACTGTGTATTCCCACTGCTACCACTGGGGAAGGAAGGGACATGCCATGTGCATGTGTGCTGAAGATCAGTCACCTACAAAGGGAAGTCTGGGAATCAGAACCAGTCCAGGAGAAAAGAATGGGTGGTTCTCATCAGCCTGACAAGGAGACATTCTTGGTTTGTCTTGAGCCCAGCTCTCTCAATCTCTTCTCTCTCTTCCTCCCTATATTTAGTTCCTCATTCAATCAGCCATTACATGCTGATGGTCTGCCTCCTCCATACCAAGTACTATGATGAGTGCTCAGGACAAGGTCCTTCACCTCTGTCTTCTGACCTGTGCAGGCAGACAGATCTCAAGATTCAGGTTTGAAGAGGAAGACATACAAGCTCCCTCTAGACCTTGGATTCCTGTGTACTCTCGCCGTTTGCTAGTGCTCCACACTGACGTAAAATGATGCCTGTTTTCCACTCACCACAGTCCCTTGTCACGACTCCCCTGGGAGCCATGAGGAATGAAGGGTATGGTTAGAACACAGTGTAGACATCCCTGCATCCCCTAAACAAACTCCAAGTGACAATACTCCAAATCTGTGTTCTTTCTTAACCAAATGCTTTCTTACTGGAAGCCTTTATTATCAGAATATTCGCTGCAATCTCTCACACTCCAGTTTTTCCTCAGCCCAGCTTCTTACAGGTTTGTATCTTAGAGGACAAGCAAACAGAATTCTCACTGAAAGCTCCATGAGCCACTGGGAGACAAAGCAACATAAAATGTGCATTTCCCCTACTTTGCCCCCAAATCCCACACAGGGACAGCTCCTTAGATCCTTGCTACATTCACTACACTGGTGGACGAATCTACTGCTGCTGCTGCTGCTAAGTCGCTTCAGTCGTGTCCGACTCTGTGCGACCCCATAGACGGCAGCCCACCAGGCTCCAGTGTCCCTGGGATTCTCCAGGCAAGAACACTGGAGTGGGTTGCCATTTCTTTCTCCGGACGAATCTACTAACAAAGCAGAAGTGACTAACAGAAGTAAGACTTGATTCCACGGTCCCGGGGTCTGACGGGGCACGGTGGGAGCAGTGCCAGCACAGGGCTCCCTTGCAGGCCACAGGGGTCTGAGGAAACACCAGGGCTTGGCAGGGGCTGGCTCGCCTCTGGGCACTGGGGAAACTGGTGAAGCAACTAGCCCCGACCAGTTACAGCGGAGCATCAGCTATGAACATCGCAGAGCGTCCACAAGAGGGAGATGGCAGATGTCAGGAAGTGGCTGACCAGATTTATTTGCTAGCACATATGGGAGTCTCCCTGGGGGCCCTCTGAAATAGCATGAAGGGCCTCGCTGGGAGCTAGAGCCACTGCATTAGCAGGTACGGATGAAAGGCATCGCAATATGGCCTGTTACCAAGAGCGCTTCATTCCGAAGAGGGGGTGAAGGGGTTTGGGGAAACCAAGATGATAAATTCAACAGAATCATAGAATACAAGGGGGCAGGGACAGGAACACAGAGATCACTGAGCACCAAATATTTACTGCTTAGATGGGCAAACTGAAATGCAGAAACACGGAAGGACAGAAGCAAGATCGCATAGCTAAGGAGGTAGCAGGACAAGGACTAGGCTCTCATCTAGCACATGGCCCTTCCCTGTTCCTGTGCAGGTCCTTGTCTCTAATGAGACTAACCTGTACTGTTCTTGGTGGTAAGAATGCTGGGCCTGGTATCCTCAGAAGCAGACTATACATGTGCGGATTGATGACTTCGCGAAGCTGACCGTCCGTCTCTGCATCTGCATTTTTAGCAGAAGCAAAAGGGAGAGGGGGGAGAACGAAGGTCAGGGAGATGCTGAGCTGGGCCAGGCTTGCTGAACCTGGAGCCTTCTTCATGTCCCATCAGGGCTTGCTCCCTGTCCTCCACCCACGGGGGTTCCAGCAGGACAGGAGGAGATGGGCCACAGGGTTTCACGTGCAATATGTGTAGAATATGTCATACTTCTTTTGGTTTCCACAGTTCATTTGAGATCTGTATGTTTCTGATGGCTCTGAAAGTAAAGAATCTGCCTGCAATGCAAGATACCTGGGTTCAATTCCTGAGTCGGGGAGATCCCTTGGAGAAGGGAATGTCTGCCCATTCCAGTAGGCTTGCCTGGAGAATCCCGTGGACAGAGGAGCCTGGTGGGCTATGGTCCATGGGGTTGCGAAGAGCTGGACAGGACTGAGTGACTAAGCACAAGCACATGTTCCTGACAGACTAAGGAAGAAGGGAGGGAGATTCTGAGCAAAGGGACAAGCTCTGTAGTGAGAATGTCTGGGAGGCCGGCAGTAAAAAGGTGAGTGATAGGGGACTTCACTGGTGGTCCAGTGGTTACGACTTCACTTTCCAATGCAGGGGGTGCAAGCTCGACCCCTGGTCTGGGACCTAAGATCCCACATGCCCCTCCAGACCAAAACACCAGAACATAAAACAAAAGAGGCGATGTTGTAACAAATCCAATAAAGACTTGAAGAAAAAAAATAAGCAAGTGATAATGCTTTCCACAAACAGCCACTAGCAAGCCTGAGCTGCCACAATCCCAGTGCCTGCCGCAACCAGCTTGACATAACTTGCCCATGCAGCCAGCTTCCTGCATCCCTCAGCACCAAGCCACTGAAGATGCCTCACCCCAGAGACTGTTGCCTGGTCCCAAGCCAGAGCCTGACTACCTTCCTCCTCCTCACCATCAAGGGTAGGAAGCACCTGCTGAAATGAGAGGAAATGAGTTAAATTGCACTGGTCTATCACCTCTATAGAACAACACTCTGGATATGGTGACATCTGAATTCCCTACCTTTCATCTCCCAGGGTTATGTCCTTCCCTTTACTCCCAGGAATTATATACCCTGCATTATATACCCTTGCCAGATCAGGGGCTCTGTTTCTCTGGTTTGCCCCCCAGCAGGCCTGCAACCCCTCACTCCCCTCCATGGCAGCCAAGAACCATTCACAATATCAGGTTTCATTTGACACCTACAATAGGCCAGGCATGGCCTTGCTCAGGGCTTGACTTATGCTGCCTTCTTTAACTCTCACAATAAATTCATGGCATAGATACTGTTGTTAAGATGCTTGCTTTGCAAAAAAATAAAATAAAATAAAACAAGGCTTATTGTTACACAAAAAGAGTGTGATCCAAAAATAAAGCTGTTGGGTAGAGTCCATCTATTTAAGCACCTTTTTATTATACACTTAGCCTGCATGCTCAGTCATATCCGACTCTTTGAGACCCCATGGGCTATAGCCCACCAGGCTGCTCTGTCCATGGGATGCTCCAGGCAGGAACACTGGAGCGAGTAGCCATGCCCTCCTCCAGGCCTACATTTTAACCAGGACCACCAAATTTGAGTTAGCAGTGGTATACTGCCCTAAAGGGTTTTTCTAGCCACTTGAATTCATCTGCTTGAATTATCTCAGCCCCTTAATTTAATTAAGGTGCTGGACCAGGACCCATTTCTTTCCGCAGAAACAATTATCCCACCTTTGTAGTAACCATACTAGTCTGTGCAACATTTGGTACTGCTCTTGCATATTTTCCCGCTCGGTCCTCAAGTTGACCCTGTACTGGAGACGAGGCAAGGATTAGTCTAATCTCATAGATGAGCAAAGGAGGGCTCAGCAAGGTGAAGGTGAACAGGGTCACAGAGCTCATGAGCTACACAGCCAAGACCAGAAGATTCTCTACCAGAGCTTCTCTCCATCACATCCAGGTTACATTCAAGGACCTCGCCTAGGAATAAAACAAGCCAGTCACTCCACAAATGGATTTTAACCAAGCAACTGCTTGACAACAGCTAACAAAGGCCTTTCTATTTTTTTTTTTTTCTCTCAAGTCACGGAGAATCAATGAGGACACCAGTGGGGTGAAGTGTTGCTGTCCCATTTGCCCCAGCCTCCACCCAGGGAGGTGGAGCAGACAGAGATGCAAGGACTGCTCTACTGTAAACAAAGCCATTTACAAGATGTCCTTAGAGGGAGGGAAGAACCACAATGCCTCCATTTAAAAGGAGATGTAAACAGCTGTCTAGCCTTTTGAAAACACTCCCCGTTGGGAACAGAGATGGTAGGGAGAAAATGCAACAAAAGGAAAGAACATTTAAATGAACAGGAGGCAGCTGTTCTAGGACAGGAAGCTAGGATGTCCATTAAAAGAGTTTCAGATCCCTTAGTGGCTTCCTTATGCCTAAAAAGTAAAGCTCAGATGTGATGGCTGGTTTCAAGAATCTCCCTTTCTCCATCATAAGCTGCCTTTCCAGTTTTCTTTCTCACTACTCATCTGCATGTTCTCTAACCTCCAACCAAAATGAACTATTCCCCATGCATACTCTAAGCCAAGGGGTTCATATTCAGATGCCTAAAAGATCCAGCCAGAAAAGCAATGGAATAAAGTCCGCTGGAAAAAAACAATATACCAGGCATAGTTTTAATGACTACTGACCTTTAGAAAAACAGTAGAGTGATGAGGCCTGATGCGAAGAACTGATCCCTTACAAAAGACTCTGATACTGGGGGAAATTGAAGGCAGGAGGAGAAGGGGATGACAGAGGATGAGATGGTTGGATGGCATCACTGACTCTATGGTCGTGAGTTTGAACAATCTCCAGGAGTTGGCGATGGACAGGGAAGCCTGGCATGCTGCAGTCCATGGGGTCGCAAAGAGTCAGGCATGACTGAGTAACTGAACTGAACTGAATTGATGAGGCCTGAGGCAAACTGGAATGTTTCTGACCCAACAGGGGTAGAAATTTCCTAGCTCCAGTCAATCAAGGCCCAGCTGATAACCTAACTCTACACCTCAAGGAATAAAAAACAAAGAACAAAGTAAGCCAAAAGTTAGCAGAAGGAAGGAAATTACATAGATCAAGAGGACAAAACAATGAAAGACAGACTGAGAAGACAATAGCAAAGGTCAATGAATCTAAGAGCTGACTTTTTTAAAAAATAGACAAACCTTAATGGCTTCCCAGAACGATGACTCAAATAAAACTAGAAAAAAGGAGATATTATAACTGATAGATAAAAATGCAAAATCATAAGAGACTACCATACAGTTATATGCCAACAAATTGGACAACAAAGAAAAAATGGATTAATTCCCATAAATATACAGTCTACCAAGACTGAACCATAAAGAAATACAAAATTTGAATATATCAATTACAGTAAGATCAGATCATGAATCAAAAACTCCAGAAAAAACAAAGCCTAGGGCCAGATGGCTTCAGTAGTAAATTTAATCAAATATTTTAAAAATAATTATCAATCCTTCTCCAACTCTTCTGAAAAAATAGAAGAGGAGGCAGCACTTCCAAACACAATTTTCAAAGCCAGTACTACCATAATACCAAAACTAAACAAGGACACTGTAAGAAGAGAAAATTATAGGCCAATATCCCCAATGAGGGCTTCCCTGGTGGTTCAGTGGAAAAGAATTTGCTTGCCAATGCAGAAGATGGTTCAGCCCCTGGTATGGGAAGATCCTGTGGAAAAGGAAATAGTAACCCATTCCAATATTCTTCCCTGGAGAACCCCATGGACAGGGGAGCCTGGAGGGCTATAGTCCAGGGGGTCGCAAAGAGTTGGACATGACTTAGTGACTGAATAACAATCCCCAATGAACATATATGTAAAAATCCTCAACAAAATATTAATAGACTGAATCCAATAGTACATTAGAAGGAGTACACAACATGATCAAGAGAGATTTATTCCAGTGACACAGGATGGTTCAACATTCAAACATCAATAAATGTGATATACCACCTCAACAAAGAAAAATAATTACACAATGATCATAAAAGATACAGAAAAATCATTTGACAAAACTCAACATCCTTTCATAATAAAAACTCTAAACAAATTGGTTATAGAGTGAATGTACCTCAACACAACAAATGCCATATATGACAAGTCCATAGCTATTAATAATATCACTCTCACAGTGAAAAACTGAAAACTTTTCTTCTTAGAAAAGAAGAGTAGAACTAGATGCCCACTCTTGCCACTTTTATTCAACAGATTACTGGAAATGTAGCCAGAGCAACTAGGCAAGGGAAAGAAATAAAAAGCATCCAAACTGGAATGGAAAAAATAAAATTGTCTCTATTTGCAATTAACATGATATTACCCTATAGAATAAAAGACACTTACTCCTTGGAAGAAAAGTTATGACCAACCTAGATAGTATATTCAAAAGCAGAGACATTACTTTGCCGACTAAGGTCCGCCTAGTCAAGGCTATGGTTTTTCCTGTGGTCATGTATGGATGTGAGAGTTGGACTGTGAAGAAGACTGAGCGCTGAAGAATTGATGCGTTTGAACTGTGGTGTTGGAGAAGACTCTTGAGGGTCCCTTGGACTGCAAGGAGATCCAACCAGTCCATTCTGAAAGAGATCAACCCTGGGATTTCTTTGGAAGGAATGATGCTAAAGCTGAAGCTCCAGTACTTTGGCCACCTCATGCGAAGAATTGACTCATTGGAAAAGACTCTGATGCTGGGAGAGATTGGGGGCAGGAGGAGAAGGGGACGACCCAGGATGAGATGGCTGGATGGCATCACGGACTCGATGGACGTGAGTCTGAGGGAACTCTGGGAGATGGTGATGACCAGGGAGGCCTGGCATGCTGCGATTCATGGGGTCACAAAGAGTCGGACACGACTGAGTGACTGAACTAAACTGAACTGAACCCTATAGAAGATACTAAAAATTCCATCAAAAAAAATGATAGCTAATAAACAATTTCAGTAAAGTTGCAAGATACAAAATCAATATATAAAAATCAGTTGAATTTCTACATACTAATAACAAATCATCAAAAAGAGAAGATTAGAAAAAAAAAAACCCCACTGACAATAGCATCAAAAAGAATAAAATTTATAGGAATAAATTTAACAAAGGAGGTTAGAGATCTGTACACTGAAAACTATAGACACTGATGAAAGAAATTGATGAAGACATAAATAAATGAAAAGATATTTCATGCTCATTGATTAGAACTGATATCGTTTAAATGTGCATACTACTCAGAGTAATCTACAGATTTGGGATTACATCTACACTGTAATCCCTATAAAAATCCCAATGACATTTTTCACATAAAGAAAAAGAGACAATCCTAAAATATGCATGTAACTATAAAAGACCCTGTGTAGTCAAAAAATCTTGAGAAAGGACAAAGTTGGAGGCACCACAATTCTTGATATCAAACTGTACTAAAAGTTGTAGTCATCAAAATAGTCACAGACTGGAATTAAGATTGCTGGGGAATATATCAACAACCTCAAGATATGTAGATGATATCACTCTAATGGCAGAAAGCAAAGAGGAACTGGAGAGCCTCTTGATGACGGTGAAAGAGGAGAGTTAAAATGTTGACTTAAAACTCAACATTCAAAAAACTAAGATCATGGCATCCAGTCCTACCACTTCATGTCAAATAGAAAGGAAAAAAATAGAAGCAGTGACAGATTTTCTTTTCTTGCATTCCAAAATCACTGCAGATAGTGGCTGCAGTCATGAAGAAGACACTTGCTTCTTGGAAGGAAAGCTATGACAAACCTAGACAGCATATTAAAAAGCAAAGAGATCACTTTGCTGACAAAGGACTGTATAGTCAAAGCTATGGTTTTTCCAGTAGTCATGTACAGATGTGAGACTTGGACCATAAAAACGGCTGAGTTGTGGTACTGGAGAAGACTCTCAAGAGTCCCTGAGACTACAAGGAGATCAAACCAGTCAATCCTAAAGAAAATCAACCCTAAATATTCATTGTAAGGACTGATGCTAAAGCTGAAGCTGCAATACTTTGACCGCCTGATGCAAAGAGCCGACTCATTGGAAAAGACCCGAATACTGGGTAAAACTGAAGGCAAAAGAAGAGGGCAGCAGGATATGAAATGGTTAGAAAGCATCATAGACTCAACGGACATGAACTTGAGCAAACTTTGGGAGATAGTGGAGGACAGGGAAGTCTGGTGTGCTGCAGTCCATGGGGTTGCAAAGAGTCAGTGACTACTACTGACTAGTTCAGTCACTACTTAGTGACTGAGCAGCAACAATCAAAACAGCATAGTATTGGCATAAAAACAGGCGCAGAGATTAATGGAACAAAATAGTCCCCAGAAATAAGCCCATATGGTCAACTGTATATGACAAAGGAGCTAAGAATATACAATAGGGAACAGACAGTCTCCTTAATAATTGGTTTTGGGAAAATTAGATAACTTCATAAAAAAAAGACCCCTATCTTACACCATACACAAAAATCTCCTCAAAATGGATTAAAGATTTGACTGTAAGACTTGAATGAAGCCATGAAACTCCTAGAAGAAAATAGAGAGAGTAAGTACCTTGATATCAGTACTGGTAATACTTTTGGATCTGACTCCAAATCAAAGTCAACACAAGCAAATGTAAACAAATGGGACTACAACAAACTATATCCAAAATATATAAAGAACTCAGATAACTCAATAGCAAAAAAAAGAACATTTGATTTTAAAATGAGCAGCGGAACTGAATAGACATTTTTACAAAGAAGACATACAGAGAGCCAAACAGCCAACAGGTACATAGAAAGGTGCTGTCACTAACCACCAGGAAAGTGTAAATCAAAACCTGTTAGAATGGCTATTATCACCTCACACCTGTTAGAATGGCAATTATCAAAAAGACTAAAAGGTAAGCAAGTGTTTGAGAGGATGTAAAGAAAAGAGAACCCTTGCACACTGTTGGTGGGAATGTAAATTGGTATAGCCATTATGGGAAAATAGTATGGAAGGTCCTCAACAAATTAAAAATAGAGCTATCATATGATCCAGTAATCCTAGTTCTGGGTATAATCCAAAGGAAATGAAAACAGGATCTTGAAGAGATATATTTATTCCCACATTCAACGCAGCATTATTCACAGTAGCCAAGATACGGAAACAACCTACATGCCCATCAATAGATGAATGGATGAAGAAGACATGGTATATATGTATGTATGCAGATACAAACACACAAGCACGTACAATGGAATACTCTTAAGCTTTGAGAAAAGAGAACATCCTGCCAATTTTTGGCAACGTAAATGGGCCTTGAGGGCATTATAGTAAACTTAAGTCAGAGAAAAACAAATATTGTATGATTTCATTTATAGGCAGAATCTAAAAAAGCCAAACTTATAGAAACAGAGATGAGAATGGTGGTTACCAAGGCTCAGTTCAGTTCAGTTCAGTCTCTCAGTCGTGTCCAACTCTTTGCGACCCCATGAATTGCAGCATGCCAGGCCTCCCTGTCCATCACCATCTTCCGGAGTTCACTCAGACTCACGTCCATTGAGTCCGTGATGCCATCCAGCCATCTCTTCCTGGGTCATCCCCTTCTCCTCCTGCCCCCAATCCCTCCCAGCATCAGAGTCTTTTCCAATGAGTCAGCTCTTTGCATGAGGTGGCCAAAGTACTGGAGCTTCAGCTTTAGCATCATTCCTTCCAAAGAAATCCCAGGGTTGATGTCCTTCAGAATGGACTGGTTGGATCTGCTTGCAGTCCAAGGGACCCTCAAGAGTCTTCTCCAACACCACAGTTCAAAAGCATCAATTCTTCGGCACTCAGCCTTCTTCACAGTCCAACTCTCACATCCATTCATGACCACAGGAAAAACAATAGCCTTGACTAGACGGACCTTTGTTGGCCAAGTAATGTCTCTGCTTTTCAATATGCTATCAAAGTTGGTCATAACTTTTCTTCCAAGGAGTAAACGTCTTTTAATTTAGGCGGTAAAGTAATGTCTCTGCTTTTGAATATACTGTCTAGGTTGGTTATAACTTTTCATGGCTGCAGTCACCATCTGCAGTGATTTGGGAGCCCAAAAAAATAAAGTCTGACATTGTTTCTACTGTTTCCCCATCTATTTCCCATGAAGTGATGGGACCAGATGCCATGATCTTCATTTTCTGAATGTTGAGCTTTAAGCCAACTTTTTCACTCTCCTCTTTCACTTTCATCAACAGGCTTTTTAGCTTCTCTTCACTTTCTGCCATAACGGTAGTGTCATCTGCATATCTGAGGTTATTGATATTTCTCCCGGCAATCTTGATTCCAGCTTGTGTTTCTTCCAGTCCAGCATTTCTCATGATGTACTCTGCATATAAGTTAAATAAGCAGGGTGACAATATACAGCCTTGACGTACTCCTTTTCCTATTTGGAAACAGTCTGTCGTTCCATGTCCAGTTCTAACTGTTGCTTCTTGACCTGCATACAGATTCCTCAAGAGGCAGGTTAGATGGTCTGATATTCCCATCTCTTTCAGAATTTTCCACAGTTTATTGTGATCCACACAGTCAAAGGCTTTGGCATAGTCAATAAAGCAGAAATAGATGTTTTCTGTTTTTATTACCAAGGCTGGAGGAGGTAAAAGGGAGAGACTGGTCAAAGAGTACAAACCAGCAGTTATAACATAAATAAGTTCTGGTGACCAAATATACCAACAAAATGATTATAGTTAATAACACTCTATTATATACTTGAAAACTGCCAAGAGACTCAGCCTTAAATATGCTCACTCAAAAAAAGAAATGACAATTATGTGCCATGATACAAGTATCAACTAATGTGATGGTGGTAACCATTTGCAAAATGATTACAATTTTCAAACATATCACATCAAGACATTGTACACCTCAAACTTACACCTTGTGATATGTCAATGATATTTCAATTAATCTGGAAAAAACAATCATGGTCCAGGTTGACATCTGGCTCAGGCTTGCCAGAACTTCTAAATGAAGAGAACTCAGCAATACAGATATCTATATGAAATATCCCGATGGTCAAATGTAAGTAATAATAATTTTTCAAACATGCTATGGACAAACAACATATTTCTGTGGGCTAAAGCTAGACTGACAGTGGCTAGCTTTAAGCCTTTATTTTAACATCTTTACTGCTTTACTACTTCACACCTGCTATATAAAATAGTCTCTCCTTCTCCACTGCCTATTAAAAGCCTACCCATTCATAACCTGAGAAAGTAGTACAACACCCAGAAAGACATCTCATTTTTTTAAATGGCATTAAAAAACCAGTAATATTAGAGAAGAACCCTCCCACACTGTTGGCAAGAATGTAAGTTGTCATAGCCACTATGCAAAACAGAATGGATGCTCCTCAGAAAACCAAAAATATGCATACCATATGATCCTACTCCTATGCATACCTGGACAAAACTACAATTAAAAAAAAAAAAGGTACATGCATCCATATGTTCATAGCAGCACTATTCACAATAGCCAAGACATGGAAACAATCTTAGGGCTTATCAACAGATAAGTGGATAAAGAAGATGTGGTGCAATGGAATACCACTCAGCCACAAAAAATGAATGAAATAATGCCATCGGCGGCAGCAACATGGATGCAACTAGAGATTATCATACCAAGGGAAGTAAGTCAGAAAGAGACAAGTACCACATTATGCCGCTCACATGTGGAATCTAAAATATGGCACAAATGAATCTATTGGCAAAACAGGAACAGACTCGCAGACACAGAATCAGACTTGGGGTTAGCATGGTCGTGGGGGGCGGCGGGGAGCAGGAGGGAGGGACCACAAGTTTGAGGTGAGTAGATATGAACTATTTCATGTAAGATGGATGGACAACAAAGTCCTACTTATACAGCACAGGGAACTATATTCAAGACCCATAGATAAACCATATTGGAAAAGAATATAAAATATATATACACACACAAAACTCAGTCACTTTGCTGTACAGAAGAAATTAACATAACATTGTAAATCAACTATACTTCAATAAACAGATAATGTTGAAGGTATGTTAGGGGAAAGTGGTATAAAACTTGCAAAACCAGGTCTAGTGAGTATGAGAGGTCTAACACTCTCTCCCAGGCTAACATCACGAGAGATAAATTAGCCACTGGGGAGAAGGTGAGATGGCAGCCTGTATAATACAGACAGGCAGCAGGGCTCCGTGCAAGGGGTTCTGTCACTTGCAAGTGTGATAGCCTAAGCAGATTACTTCACTCTCTGAGATCTGTTTCCCTCATCTGAAAAAAGAGGACTGATGGTGTCTACCTGCCTACCTCCAAAGTTACTGCAAGAATCAAATCAAAGGGAAAGAATATTAACATGCTTTCAGAACTGGAAGATGATACAAAAATGTAAGGAATTATTACTAATGTAATATTTTGACATTAATAAAAATTGAAAGAATAAAAACTTATAAATACAGTACCTTTTAAAGTGCAAGCCTACTAACCATTTCCAGAACTTAGAAAATAAAATAAATTTTTTTAAAGGGCATGTACCTCGGGGCCAGAAACTCTACTGCTAAAAAACCAGCCTGAAGAAATAAATAATGTGTGATTGCATTATTTAGCTGCGACTATGTTTTTTGTAGTATTGTTTGTAAAGGCAACAAACAAACCGAGAAAACAAACAGGAAACATTGCAGATGTTCAACCACAGAAGCTTGGCTAACATACTATTGGCTCTCCAAGAGTCAGATACCCAGTAACCATTAAAAAGTCTAAGCTCACATGTTGTGAAGTATAAAGTATATTTTCCTGCTGTCTCAACATTCCTGCAAACAGGCTATGAGTATGGTACCCAGACAAGCAAGCACGCCAGAGTGAGAAGGCTGCCCCCTGCCACTGGTCCCTTTTTGTCCTCTCCTGACTGCGATCTTTGTCAATCGCTCAGTCCTGTCCGACTCTTTGGTACCCATGGACTGTAGCCCACCAGGCTCCTCTGCCCATGGAATTCTCCAGGCAAGAAAACTGGAGTGGGTTGCCATTTCCTCCTCCAGGGGATCTTCCCAACCCAGGGGCTGAATCTGCATTGAACAGTGTGGGTCTCCTTCATTGTAGGCAGACTCTTTTCTGGCTGAGCCACTAGGGAAGTTTGATTGTGATCCAGTGACATTCTAACACTCCTATGAAATCCCCTCATGCCTTTTGCTTGGATTCTCTACCCTGACCTCCAGTAAGGCACTGGCCCACGGCTCCTTGCTCTCTCTCTCAGCTCCCCACCTGCTTGGCAGAGCCCTCTTGCCCTGGCATTCCCGCATACATTACCTTCACTCTCATGGTGCACCAGTGACTCTCCAGGACTTGTGAATAAAATCAACTTTGTTTTTCTACACCTCGCTGTGTCCCTTCTTGTGACCATCTTGTAAAAGAATACAAATGAAGACATTCAGTGGAGTGAAAAAATATTTTAAAATGTGTTTTGAAGTAAAAAGAAAATAACTGGCTCTAGGGTAGCACAGTCCCATTTGTATAACTGTGTGTATACACTTGCATAATAAAATGTTCTAAAATTATGCAAATCCATGGTAACTAGTTAACTCAGCTGGTGGCTTCACAAGGGAATTTTGATTTTTCTTCCTTTTGTTTGCTGACTTTTTCTAAATTATCTAGAGATCATGTATAATTTTTGTAGTGCAAAGGAAAATATCCAAAATGGTTAACTACCCATCTTCAAAACAAAAAAATCTTGCTTATCCTCCAAATAACATTTTAGGAACCACCTTCTCCCCAAGACTCAGAATTTCACCAGTTGGATGGCATACATCTGTCACTGAACCTCCATTTCACTAAGGATTTCTCCAAGGAAATGTTATTAGAGTTACTTTTAGATTGTCTTATCCCTCCATTTAATCACCTTGGAGACAGGAACCATGCCTAGGAAAAATCCTTGTATATAATAGACCATAAATTTTATAGAACTGATTAATTTAAAATAAAATTAACTCTTCAGAAAGACACACTATGTCTTTGACTAAATAGATCAACATTATCATCACCATGCTAATAACCAACATTTATTGCATACTTACTATATCCCAGACACATATCTGCTTTCAACAAAACAACACAATATGAAACTATCATTATTGCACCCATTTTTAATTGAAGAAACTCAATCTCAGAGAGGTCAAGTAACTTGCTAAGGAAGCAAAGCTTAATAAACAGTGGATCTGATATTTGAACCCGCGCCTCTCTGGCTTTGCAGTCCTAAGTCTTATATGTCTGTGTATCAGTTGCTCAGTTGTGCCCGACTCTTTGTGACCCCCATGGACTGTAGCCCTCTGTCCATGGAATTCTCCAGGCAAGAATACTGGAGTAGGTTGCCATTTCCTTCTCCAGGGGAATCTTCCCAACCCAGGGATCAAACCCAGGTCTTCTGCATTACAGGCAGATTCTTTACCATCTGAGCCACCAGGGAAGCCCTAAGTCTAAGACTCACATGTTATCCTGCCTTAAACATGATGGGGAACCTAAAGTGGTCACCCCCATGTGGTCAGGTTACAAGCTAATAAAAATACAAGTGTTGAATTTTCCTTTATCACTCTCTTTGAAATACTTTTAATGAGACCACAAAATGTCTTCATTGGCTACTGAAGGGCACACACCCATTATACTATCCCTATGAAAAGGAAATCATTTACTTAAATGCAGTGGGGTGTAGAAGCAAGTATATTGGCCTAGAAATCACTAAAGCAGGGCTCAAGTCCTGCCTCATCTGCCAACTCACTGCGAAAGTTTGGCTACCAGTTCATCTCCATCCAGGTGGGGAAATGTTGGATCCAGTGTTTCCTATGGTCCTTCTTTCTCCAGAGCCTCCTAACTATCTCAGCTTCCACTGTGTCCTCTCCAACCTATTCTCCATCTGACAGCCATTCCAGATAAAGTTTCCTGCTTAAAATCTACCTGCAAACACCGATGAGCATCATTTGAATAAAGACAAAGATGCTTAAAAAGGCCTTTCCTCCCATCTCCCACCTCTTATCCTCTCACTCACTCCAAGGAAGTCATGTCACCTCCTTCCAGTCCCTCAGATGCAGGTCGGCTTTGGTCCCCATTATTTATCCTTCCTGGAAGCATCCCCCACGTACAATCATCAAACCCAAAAAAGGGTTTGGTATACCAGGTGAACTCTACTTATCCATGAAGCCTCCAGATAAAAATCCCTTTCTCAGACACCTTCCCAATTCCTCCAATCTGAAAAATTCTCTCTTAGGACCCTATATTTCTCTCCACACTCCATCATGGTTTACAGCTGCTAAGTTCCTTGAGAGATCATTTTCATAAAGACTGTCCCATGCTCACAAGCTCCCTGGAGGGTGGGGTCTTATCTGCTTTGCCTACCAAGTAGCCCCCAGCAAGTCCTTCCTGAATTATAGCAAGTGCTCAATGCTCAGTAAACAGTTAATCGACTAATTAACAGCTATATAATGATCATTGTGAGCTCCCAGAGCATATAGGTGGGAACATGTCAGAGAGAGGAAGTGGAATATAGGACTGCTCTAGCGGACACAGGCCCTGCCAGGTGGCTCAGTGGTAAAGAACCTGCCTATCAAGCAGGAGACACAGGTTCGATCCCCAGGTTTGAAAGATCCCCTGGAGGAATTAATGGCTACCCACTCCAGTATTCCTGCCTGGAGAATCCCATGAACAGAGGAGCCTGGCAGCTACAGTCCATGGGGTCGCAAGAGTCAGACACAACTTAGCAACCAAACAGCAACAACTAGGGGACACAGATGAGGTGCTGGCAAGCAAAGTCTCTTGGCTTAAGTGCTGAGAAAAAAAAAAACAAGAGCAAGATACAGCCCCGTAAATGTCCATGAGGTACATTAGCAAAGCTGGACTCGTGCCCATTACAGGGTATCTTGGCTAGACATTGTGTGTGTGTGTGTGTGTGTGTGCGTGTGTGCATGCATATGTGTGTGTGTTGGGAGTGGAGGGCGGACACAGCTCTGTTCTGGCCAAGCTGAGTCCTTCCACCTGCTCCTGGCATTGCACCCTCCCCAGATTGCCATCTGCACTGCTGGAATTTGGTTGGCGCTGGCAGGCTGAGCCTCGCCGTTGCATTTCAGCCCTGCAGTGCTGCACTGCCGCCGCTGCGGTCTGCTGCACTGACTCCTGGCAGGGTGAAGGCAACTCAATCCAACCATCTCTTTGTTGTGCCAGCTTTTACCCTGAGTTGGGACACACCAAACAAAAGCTGCTTGTTCTCGCTGTCACTCCAGGCCTCCCGGTGGTAACAACACTATTTCCATGTTTCCAGCAGTGCTGGGGAGGCACAGATCCACCCTCTGGCAGTCTATCCCATGACCCCATGGGCAAGGCAGCTGCAAGGGAGAAGCCGTGACCTCAGTCCCTTACACTGACAACAGAAGACCAGCGTAAAGTGAGGTCAATGGGAAATATCTGCTTGAAAGATTATTTTTACTTGAGAAACTATTTCATTTATTTTTCCATGCAGTCTTCATTATTGCTGATCAAAGTTCTATGTGAATGTGAAAACTGTGAATGGATTATCTCCATGAAAGTGCAAGTGATAAGCATTCAGTCATGTCCAACTATTTTTGACCCCATGGACTATAGCCTGCCAGGCTCCTCTGTCCACAGGGATTCTCCAGGCAAGAATATTGTAGCAGGAGTAGGTTGCCATGCCCTCCTCCAGGGGAATCTTCCCCACCCAGGGATTGAACCTGCATCTCCTGTACTGCAGGTGGTTTCTTTACTGTCTGAGCCATCAGGGAAGCCCAGATATCTCCACATGATTTACCAATTGTTTGCCTACATTGAATCCTAGTTTGCATTTGACCATTTCTAAAGCACTGTTGGATTTTTCCCCTTCAAGCTTCACAGCAATCCCAGGAGGCCAGCAGACACTGTGTTAGTTTCTTGGGGCTACAGTAACAAAAGACCACAAACTTGGTGCCTGAAAACACAAGAAACGCATTTCTCACAATTCTGGAGGGCTTCAGTCTGAAACCCCACAGGGCCACGTCCCCTTCAAGGACTCTAAGAACATGCCTGTTGCTTGCCTCTTTCAGTTTCTGGTGAGAGCTGCTCAGTGCAGGACTCCAATCACTGCCTCCATCTTCAGATCACCACCTTCTGCGTGCTGAATCTCCCTTCGCCTTTCTCTTCTAAGGGCATTTGTGATTGCATGCAAGATCGCTTGATTAATCCAGCATAATCTCCTTTTCTCAGGATCCTTAATTACATCCACGAAGACCCTTTTTCCAGATAAGGTAACATTCATTCATAGGTTCTGAGGACTGGATGAGAATGTCCTCTAGGGGAGGGCCATCTTCCAGCCTACTGCAGACATGGATGATTAGCGTCATTTTACAGTTAAGCAAACTAAGTGAGAAGACTAACCCATGGTCACACAGCTAGTGACAGAGACCACACTGAAATCAATTCTTCCAGTAAATTCAAGACACTTCAATTCTGTCATGTGGCATCCCCAAAGTCCCTCTGATAGAGAGAGAGAGAAAGAGAGAACATCTCCCCAGCTCTCAAAGACAGTGCAGTCTATGTGGGGCATTCTGGGATGTTCCAGATAAACTTAGTCAACTACTTGCCCAGGGCTGCTTAACCATTTCATCACTGAGCCACCACACGAGCCTAGCCCTGGAAGCAAAGTGGTTAGAGGAGCTTCTTGTTGTGTGACCACCTGGCTCTGTCCCTGGTAGCACCAGTAAAGGTGAAGAACCTGCCTGCCAGTGCAGGAGACATAAGAGATGCAGGTTTGATCCCTGGGTCTGAAAGATCCCCTGGAGGAGGAAATGGCAACCCACTCCAGGATTCTTGCCTGGAGAATCTCATAGATGGAGGAGCCTGGTGGACTACAATCCATGGGATAGCAAGGAGTCGGTCACAAGTGAAGCAACTTAGCACACACCTGGATCTGTCACTCTACAAGGATGACACCTGCCACCATCTTCCAACTGGTTTTCCTGGTCCCTTCAAAGAGAGTAGGATTAAACAATAAAGACTTTCTGGAAGCAATGAAATGGTAAGCCATAGAAAACAAACATGGTTACCAAAGTGGGGAGGGAGGAATAAGTTAGGAGTTTGGGGGTAAAATATGCACATTACTATATATAAAAGAGATAACCAACAAGGACCTGCTGTACAGCACAGGGAAAGTGAAAGTGTTAGTCGCTCAGTCGTGTCTGACTCTTTGCAACCCCATGGACTGTAGCCCACCAATCTTCTCTGTCCACGGGATTCTCCAGGCAAGAATACTAGAGTGGGTTGCCATGCCCCTCTCCAGGGGATCTTTCCAACCCAGGGATCAAACTTGGGTCTTCCATATTGCAGGCAGATTCTTTACCATGTGAGCCATGAGGAAAGCCACTCTACTCACTATCTTGTAATAACTGATAATGGAAGAGAATGCTTTTAAAAAAGAATACATATTTATACATACATATGTATAACTGACCCACTTTATTGTACAACAGAAACTGATGCAACATTGTAAATGAACTTTTCAATAAATTTTTTTTAAAAAAAAGCAAACCAAACTCAAAAGGCACAGATATCTATGAAGCAGCAGGGAGAAGAAGATAGTACAAGTTTGTTGGAGGCAGAAACATAAGGCCTGGGCAGGAAACAGGATCAGGCTGGCTGGACTATAAGACTTCTGGTGGTTCTGTCGGGGAAAATGTGTGTTTTCACAGAAAATGACATATTGTCCACAGCACGCCCTCCCACCTTATCTGATCTGACTCTGGGAATTGTTTATACTCTGTAAACTGTAGGTAACTGATAAAGAAGTGAAGTGAAGTGAAGTTGCTCAGTCATGTCTGACTCTTTGTGACCCCATGGACTGTAGCCCACCAGGCTCCTCCGTCCATGGGATTCTCCAGGCAAGAGTACTGGAGTGGGCTGCCATTTCCTTCTCCAGGGGATCTTCCCAACCCAGGGATCGAACCCAGGTCTCCCGCATCACAGGCAGACACTTTAACCTCTGAGCCACCAGGGAAGATTGATAACAGTGCCAAATAATTCTTGCCTGTATACATGCAAATGAATTCTTTCCAGTGGGAGAACAACCCTCCCTACCCTACTGGAAACACACACACACACACACACACACACACACACACACAACTAGTTCTGTCTCCATTTGCAGATTCATTTCAATATGTCTGATTTCTAAATGCTTCTATTCTTTGGATTCTCCTTTGAACTGGTTGTAACATCACAGTTGTTTCTTCACTCAAGGAGTTAAATAAAATCTTTAATCTGAGTTTATCTTTGTACCTGTATAAGAATCATTTTTTATTTATAATTTTTTAAAAAAACAATTCAAAGGAGAGAGTCCTGAATGGCCAGAGCTAGAAAATACCTTTAAGTTCATCTAGGTCAATGTGTTTTACTGAAGAGGAAACTGAGGCTCAGAGAGAGAGTAAGACTTGTCTGAGGACCTGGGGAGGGGTGGGGGTAGCAGAGCCTGGACTAGAACATGACACCAGATTCATAGTCCCACATACCTGGGTTCCTCCCATAGCTAGCCCCTAACAAGGGCATGGCTCCAGCAAGATACTTACCTCAAAGAGCCTTACTTTCCAGATCAGTGTACCTACTTCATATCACCCTGGGTTGCCTTGAGGGCAAATGAGATCATGAATGTAAAGCAACGAGAAAGAATCTCAATGACAAGTGCTCAAAAAAATGTTAGATAATAGGATTTTTCAGCTGTATATTTTCACCCTGCTTACTTAACTTAAATGCAGAGTATATCATGCAAAATGCTGGGCTGGATGAAGCACAAGCTGAAATCAAGATTGCCAGGAGAAACATCAATAACCTCAGACACACAGATGATACCACCCTTATGGCAGAAAGCAAAGAGGAGCTGAAGAGTTTCTTGATGAAGGTGAAAAAAGAGAGTGAAAAAGTTGGGCTTAACACTCAACATTCAAAGAACTAAGACCACAGCATCCAGTCCCATCACTTTATGGCAAATAGATGGAGAAACAATAGAAACAGCAACAGACTTTATTTTCTTGGGCTCCAAAGTCACTGTGGACAGTGACTGCAGCCATGAAATAAAAAGATGCTTGCTCCTTGGAAGAAAAGCTATGAACCTAGACAGTGTATTAAAAAGCAGAGATATCACTTTGCCAACACAGGTCTGTCCAGTCAAAGCTATGTTTTTTCCAGTAGTCATGTATGGATGTGAGAGTTGGACTGTGAAGAAAGCTGAGCACCGAAGAATTGATGGTTTTGAACTGTTGTGTTGGAGAAGACTCTTGAGAGTCCCTTGGACTGCAAGGAGATCCAACCAGTCCATCCTAAAGGAAATCAGCCCTGAATATTCATTGGAAGGACTGATGCTGAAGTTCCAATACTTTGGTCAACTGATGCAAAGAGCTGACTCATTAGAAAAGACCTTGATGATGGGAAAGATTGAAGGCAGGAGAAGAAGGGGACGACAGAGGATGAGATGGTTGGATGGCATCACCGACTCAATGGACATGAGTTTGAGCAAGTTCCAGGAGTTGGTGATGGACAGGGAAGCCTGGTGTGTTGCAGTCCATGGGGTCACAAACAGTCGGACACAGCTGAGTGACTCAACAACAACAGAAGTCCTGAGGCAGATAGGAGGACAGAGAGGCTGTGGCTGAAGTCATTCAGTGAAATGACTGGATTTTACACTTGTCTTTCGGTAAATTATCATGTCATTATTCCATCATGTCTGTCTGTCTCTTCTCCTGTAGGACAAATGTACTGAGGATAAGGATATCCACCTTCTCTTGGATAAGTCCTCTCTATGTCTGGGCACTGCGTTAATTGCTTTACATGCATCTTCTCATTTAATCCTCAGAAAACCTAAGGAGATAGGCAATATTATTTGGCTCCTATAGTGAAGATTGTGAGCTACCTGTTCAATATCCATTATCCCTTTCTTCCTTGCTAAGTGTACTCCAATTTTATTCAGAGCTGCAAAGGACCCAGATAAAACATTCTATCTCTCAACATCTCTTGTAAGTAGGGATGGTCACATAACCAAGTTCTGGCCATGAAATGTAAGAATTTTGTGAGCTGGGTTTTGAGAAACATTCTTTAAAATGAAACTGACTTCTTTCCCTTCCATTGTGTGTGTTAGTCGCTCAATCGTGTCCAACTCTTTGCAACTCCATGGACTGGGGCCTGCCAGGCTCCTCCATCCATGGGATTTTCCAGGCAAGAATACTGGAGTGGGTTGCCATTCCCTTCTCCAGGGGATCTTCCTGACCCAGGGATCGAACTCCAGTTTCCCACATTGTAGGCAGACACTTTACCATCTGAGCCACTATGTTTCCTCTATATTCCTACAAAAAAAAACTTTAATGTGATAATTGGAGCTGAAGCAGCAATGTCATGACCACACATTAAAAATGAAGAAAATAGTCATGCACTAAGGAAGGCAAAAGAGAAAGGGAGAAGGGTCCTGAGTCACTGTTAAATTATGCAAATGCCCTACAAGCCCTGGTCTGCCTATTCACTGACCTTTTTAAGTGAGAAAAGTAAAACTCTAATTTGTTCAAGCACCATTTGTGGGCTTTTCTTCTTCCTATCAGCTGAATGCAATTTCTAACCATCTCTTTATTTTCCAGTTGAGAAAATTTCACCTCAGAAAACTAAAAAGACTTCCCAAGGTCACACATTTAACAAATGTGAGATCTGAGAGTGTTACCAGGCATTCTTAACCATGTGGCTTGACTGCCTCCTTTGTAGAATACAGGTCCATGTCGGAGACTTTGAGCCCAACACATTTCTACTAGAGTAGAATTGATCTGAGCGATTGATCTGGCTATTGTAAGGCTGGCCGAAGTTCATTATCCTTCCCTCTTCTTGTCACCTTCCATCTAAATCGGCATTCTTTGGGGCTCATAAACATTAAAGAGATTATCAGGATCTGGACTGGGAGAAAGGACTCAGTTTCTCCATTTGTGCAAGGAATAGCTCACACTAAATGATCTCTAGAACCTGAATGTCATTGCAGGATACCAGCTCTGACACTCTGCAATGTTACTGTCATACCAGAGTACGGTTTCATAAGTCACCAGGCAGAGGAGTTTCTCCAAAGTCTCTGAGTCCTACCTTGGCTTATCCAATGCATGAATCTCCTCTACAGCATCTCATGACTCATTGCCTGCTCTTTACTTATATTCTTCCAATTCTTTTAAATAATTTTTAATTCCAACATAAAGAATAGTACCTGTCACCATTTGATAAGTTTATCAAATGAACAAACAACTGAACAATCTAATATAATACATCCAAATTTATTCAGGGACAACTCTAGGCAAAAGTATTTTAGGTCCATGAAAAAAATCATTGGAAAAGACCTTCATGCTGGGAAAGACTGAAGGGAAAAGCGGAAGGGAGCAGCAGAGAATGAGATGGTTAGATGGCAGCACCAACTGAATGGACATGAATTTCAGCAAACTCCAGGAGATAGTGGAGGACAGAGGAGCCTGGCATGCTGCAGTCCATAGGGTCGCAAAGAGTGGACGTGACTTAGAGACTGAAGAACGACAACAACCAGGCAAAAGGAAGTTCTATATCATACAACTTTTAAACTCACATTAAAAAAAGAATGTATCAGTAGCAGCAATTACCACTTATCCAGTGATCATCAGATGTCAAGCACTATACTAACATCTTAATGTGCATTCTCTCATGGAGTTGAGATTTGCCTACCTATGGTTGAGCAACTGAACTGAACTGATGGTTTCAACACACTGGTCGTAATTCCACCCTACAGAAGCCATCTAGAGGTCTTGCTTTGTGACTGGCAGTATGCTATGTACTTTACATAGCCTGTGTTATTTAATATCTTCAATAAACGTATGAGGTAAATATCATCATCTCCATTCACTAATGAAAAAAGATCAGGAAGTTTAAATCACTAGCCCGAGAAGACAGTAATCAGTGTCTTGATTAAAACCAGGTTGTTAATATAGAAGCTCATATACCTAATCACAGCGCAGTGCTGCATCCCATGACAAGGAGGACTTAGCACTCGCCTCGTGGAAGAATCCAACTAAACTGCAACTAAGGGATACAACACGCCTCTGCTCTAAGACCTCTCAGGTAGCAAAGTGAGGACGAGAAAGGCAGTGAGAGTTGTTCACTTTGCAACCCATAGACAGAGTGCCTGAAGAACTAGGGACAGAGGTTCATAACACTGGACAGGAGGCAGTGACCAAAACCATCCCAAAGAAAAAGAAATGTAAGAAGGCAAAATGTTTGTCTGAGGAGGACTTACAAATAGCTGAGAAAAGAAGAGAAGTGAAAAGCAAAGGAGAAAAGGAAAAATATACCCATCTGAATGTAAAGTTACAGAGAATAGCAAGGAGAGATAAGAAAGCCTTCTTAAGTGAAAAATGCAAAGAAAAAGAGGAAAACAAAAGAATGGGAAAGACTAGAGATCTTCAAGAAAATTAAAGATACCAAGGGCTCCCCTTGCAGCTCAGTTGGTAAAGAATCTACCGAAAATGCAAGAGACCTGGGTTCGATTCCTGGGTTGGGAAGATCCCCTGGAGAAGGAAATGGCAACCCACTCCAGTATTCTTGCCTGGAGAATCCCATGGACTGTAGCCTTCCAGGCTCCTCTATCCATGGGGTCACAAGAGTAGGACACAGCTTAGTGACTAAACCACCACCACCAGAAATACCAAGGGAAATTTCGTGCAAAGATGGGCACACTAAAGGACAGAAACAGCAAGGACCTAACAGAAATGGAAGAGATTAAGAAGAGGTGAGAAGAATATACAGAAGAACTGTACAAAAAGATATTAATGACTGGGATAACCATGATGGTGTGATCACTCACCTAGACCAGATACCCTGGGGTGTGAAGTAAAAGGGCCTTAGGAAGCATCACTAGGAACGAAGCTAGTAGAGGTGATGGAATTCCAGTTGAGCTATTTCAGACCCTAAAGGATGATACTATTAAAATGCTGTACTCAATATGCCAGCAAATTTGGTAAAGCTCAGCAAATTTTGGAAAGCCTGGAAATGGCCATAGGACTGAATAACATCAGTTTTCATTCCAATCTCAAAAAAATACAATGCCAAAGAATGCTCAAACTACTGCACAATTGCACTCATCTCACATGCTAATAAAGTAATGCTCAAAATTCTCCAAGCCAGGCTTCAACAGTACATGCACTGTGAACTTCCAGATATTCAAGCTGGATTTAGAACAGGCAGAACCAGAGATCAAATTGCCAACATCTGTTGGATCATACAAAAAGCAAGCGAGTTCCAGGAAAACATCTACTTCTGTTTTATTGAAAGCCAAAGCCTTTGACTGTGTTCAGTTCAGTGCAGTTCGTTGCTCAGTAGTGTCCGACTCTTTGTGACACCATGAATCACAGCACGCCAGGCCTCCCTGTCCATCACTAACTCCCGGAGTTCACTCAGACTCACGTCCATCGAGTCCGTGATGCCATCCAGCCATCTCATCCTCTGTCTTCCCCTTCTCTTCCTGCCCCCAATCTCTCCCAGCATCAGAGTCTTTTCCAATGAGTCAACGCTTCGCATGAGGTGGCCAAAGTGCTGGAGCCTCAGCTTTAGCATCATTCCCTCCAAAGAAATCCCACGGCTGATCTCCTTCAGAATGGACTGGTTGGATCTCCTTGCAGTCCAAGGGACTCTCCAGAGTCTTCTCCAACACCACAGTTCAAAAGCATCAATTCTTCAGTGCTCAGCTTTCTTCACAGTCCAACTCTCATAACCATACATGACCACTGGAAAAGCCATAGACTTAAATAGATGGACCTTTGTTGGCAAAGTAATGTCTCTGCTTTTCAATGTGCTATCTAGGTTGGTCATAACTTTTTTCCAAGGAGTAAGCATCTTTTAATTTCATGGCTACAGTCACCATCTGCAGTGATTTTGGAGCCCTGAAAAATAAAGTCTGACACTGTTTCCACTGTTTCCCCATCTATTTGCCATGAAGTGATGGGACCGGATGCCATGATCTTCGTTCTCTGAATGTTGAGCTTGAAGCCAACTTTTTCACTCTCCTCTTTCACTTTCATCAAGAGGCTTTTTAGTTCCTCTTCACTTTCTGCCATAAGGGTGGTGTCATCTGCATATCTGAGGTTATTGATATTTCTCCTGGCAATCTTGATTCCAGCTTGTGCTCCTTCCAGCCCAGGATTTCTCATGATGTACTCTGCATAGAAGTTAAATAAGCAGGGTGACAATATACAGCCTTGACGTACTCCTTTTCCTATTTGGAACCAGTCTGTTGTTCCATGTCCAGTTCTAACTATTGCTTCCTGACCTGTATATAGGTTTCTCAAGAGGCAGGTCAGGTGCTCTGGTATTACCATCTCTTTCAGAATTTTCCATACAACAACTGGGCTGGATGAAACACAAGCTGGAATCAAGACTGTCGGGAGAAATATCAACTTCAGATATGGTGATGATACCACCCTTATGGCAGAAAGCAAAGAGGAACTAAATAACCTTTTGATGAAGGTGAAAGAGGAGAGTGAAAAAGCTGGCTTAAAATTGCACATTCAAAAAACTAAGATCATGGCATCCAGTCCCATCACTTCATGGCAAATAGATGGGGAGACAACAGAAACAGTGACAGAATTTATTTTGGGGGGGTCTAAAATCACTGCAGATGGTGACTGCAGCCATAAAATTAAAAGATTCTTATTCCTTGGAAGAAAAGCTATGACCAACCTAGACAGTATATTAAAAAACAGAAATGTTACTTTGTCAACAAAGGTCTGTCTAGTCAAAGCTATGATTTTTCCAGTAGTCATGTATGGATGTGAGAGTCGGACTATAAAGAAAGCTGAGCACCAAAGAATTGATGCTTTTGAACTGTAGCATTGGAAAAGACTCTTGAGAGTCCCTTGGACTGCGAGGAGATCCAACCAGTCAATCCTAAAGGAAATCAATCTTGAATATTCATTGGAAGGACTGATGCTGAAGCTGAGACTCCAATACTTTGGCCACCTGATGCCAAGAATTGACTCCTTAGAAAAGACCCTGATGCTGGGAAAGATTGAGGGCAGGAAGAGAAGAGGATGACAGAGGATGAGATGGCTGGATGGCATCACTGACTCTATGGACATGAGTTTGAGCAAGCTCTGGGTGTTGGTGATGGACAGGGAGGCCTGGAATGCTGCAGTCATGGGGTCTCAAAGAGTCAGACATGACTGAGCACCTGAACTGAACTGAACTGACTGGACAGTGAGGAGATCAGACCAGTCAATCCTAAAGGAAATCAACCCTGAATATTCATTGGAAGCACTGATGATAAAGCAGAAGCTCCAATACTTCGGCCACCTGATATGAAGACTCTACTCATTGGAAAAGACCTTGATACTAGGAAATACTGAGGGCAGGAGGAGAAGGGATGACAGAAGGTGAGATAGTTGGAAGGCATCACTGACTCAATGGACATGAGTTTGAAGAAACTCCTGGAGTTGGTGAAGAACAGGGGAGCCTGGTTTGCTGAAGTCCATGGGGTTGCAAAGAGTCAGACATGACTTAGTGGCAGAACAACAAGCAGGCCTGTACTTGCTGTCTAAAGGCTCTAATTCACTCTTTGCCAGAGCAGCCCCACCTTTAGGACTCACCATCCTGTAGGAGGTGATGGCAAATAAGCCTGCCTTGAGCTGGACCAGAGAATCCTGCCACACAATGATGCATGCAAACATACCAAGTCCTACAGTCCTAACAAGGCCCAGAGAGAGGAGCCTGGCTCTCCTTCTACCTTGAAGCATTGAAGACAATCCACATTTGCATCTAAAAGATCCTTTCACTTCTCTGGAACTCTGGCTATACTTTACTGTTACATAGGAGCAGCAGTTCACAAATACATAAGACCAGCAGGTCCTGGTCCCAGGACCCCTTTACACTCCCTGAAATCCTTGAAGATCCCAAAGAGCTTGGTTTATGTAGGTTCTATCTATCTATTTCACTGAATTAGAAATTCAAATTGGGAACTAAAAAAAAAAAAATCATTTATTGTAACACAACCCAACAATAAGCCCATGAACAAAAATAACATATTTTTATGAAAAGTAACTGTGTTTCCCAAACTGCACACACACAAAACCACTGGGAAGCACAGGATTGTTTTGCTTTTTTGCAAAGCTCTTTAATGTCTGACTTAATAGAAGATAGTTGGATTCTTATATATGCTTCTGTATTCAGTCTGTTGCAATACATAAGTCATATTGCCTCTAGAAAACTCAACTGTACACTCATGAGGGAATGAGTGAAAAAGGCAAATAATGAAAATAGTTTTGACTCTGCACGTCAAAGTGTCCCGAGACTATACTCTGAGAATTTCTGCCCTAAGCCAATCACATAACACACTGCACTTTCCTGCTGTGTGTGCCATCTCTCTGAGCTTCTAGCCAGGCCTATATTTTTTTCTTTTTTCATTTATTTTACTAAGGCATAGCTGATTTACAATGTTGTGCTAATTTGTGCTGTATAGTAAAGTGATTTAGTTATATACATACAGACATTCTTTTTCATATTCTTTTCCATTATGGTTTATCACAGGATATCAAATATGGATCCCTATGCTATACTGTAGGACCCTGTTGCTTATTCATTCTGTATATAATAGTTTGCATTTGCTAATCCCAAATTCCTAACCCATCCCTCTTGACAACCACAAGTCTGTCGTCTACGTCTGTGAGTCTGTCTCTGTTTCATTTGTGTCATATTTTAGATTCCACCTGTAAGTGATACCACACGGTATGTTTTTCCCTTTCTGACTTCACCTAGGGTAATAATCTGTAGAATCATCCTGTTCCTGAAAATTGCATTTCATTCTTTTTTATGGCGGAGCAGCAGTCCACTGTGTGTTGTTGTTGTCCACTCAACCAGTTGTGTCCGACTCTGCAACGCCATGGACTGCAGCACGGCAGGCCTCTCTGCCCCTCACCATCTCCCAAAGCATGCCCAAGTTCATGTCCAATGGATGTGTGTGTATATATATACAAATACACACGCACCCCTCATCTTCTTTATCCATTCATCTGTCGATGGACATTTAAGTTGTTTGCCTATCTTGGCTATTATGCATAGTGCTGCTGTGAACAGAAGAGTGCATGCATCATTTTGAGTTATAGTTTTCTCTGGAGATACATGGGCAAGCCCATCATGACTGTTACCTTCCTAAGACTCAGGCTCTGATTCTGCATTCCTCTACCCACAGACTGGGAAAATTCTCCACCTTCTTTGAATTCTAAAAGTGCTTTGTTTCTACCTTTCATGTGTTACACATCAGTTGGTAGTTTGTAAGGGAGTCATCCAGCCACATTTTATGCAACAATGTAAATCAACCACATTAAAAAAAAAATTCCCATTGCTCATAGGTTACACTTTTAACTGGTTATCAGGCTCTCAAAGTCCTTGGTGATCTGGGTCTTCCTCAACTCTCCACCCCATTTCACAGCATTCTCCCCACCCTGCCTTTGCTCACCATGCTTCAGACACAGTGGCCTCCTATCTTATTCCTAGGACCTGCCAGCCTCTCCCCCACCTCTGGAAGGCTCTCCTGATACTCCTTAGAAGGCTGACTCACTCTCAGCCTTCAACTCTCAATGCAAATGTCTTCAAAGAGGAGCTCAGTGACCACCCTGTTCAACATGGCCTCACTGAAACCTTCTCGCTCGTCACTCTATTTCTTTCATGTGTCTTCTGATGAGTCATAATTATTTATTTGTGGAGTTTTTGTATGTCTTCCTTATAACCTCCATGAGGCAGAAATTTTGTAGGGTGATTTTCACCACTGTGTGACACTACACACGGCACTCAGCACTTGTAGGTACTCAATAAATGCGAAGTAGGTGCTGAATAAATAAATTATTGGTCCAAGATTTGGTAAATGGTATAAGTGGGCTTCCCAGGTGGCACTAGTAAAGAAGCTGCCTGCCAATGCAGGTGGCATGTAAGAGACACGAGTTTGATCCCTGGGTCAGGAAGATCCCCTGAAGGAGGGCATGGCAACCCACTCAGTATTCTTGCCAGAGCACCCCATTGAGAGAGGAGACTGGTGGGCTACTGTCCATGGGATCACACAGAATCAGACATGACTGAAGCGACTTAGCACATACGCACATAAGGTAAGTGCCCTTACCTACTACAGTATCAGAAAAGGGAAAGGACAGTGACCCCACTGAAGCCTGAGGGTGAAATACATAATCTCATTGTCAGGATTCCACCTGGCAGTTTCCACAGCTCACACTCAATGATCTTTCTCGAGTGTAAACTAGTCCCTTATGCTCTCTTCCAGTCTTTCCCGGTTGATTCTCTTCAAGTATTAATGGTTATCACTATCTCCTCAGTCTACCCTCTCCTTAATTCTTTGCTGCTTCTCCAGCTTTTCCTACTAGGGAAAAAAAAAAGTCTTTCTCCATGAGTGCTAATTGCTACAAGGACACATGCAGGAATTAGCAAAACTTGTAAGAATTCTGAAATCGTACAGAGATTTTTAATTACGGTCCTTGGTTCATAACTTCTCATTCTGTTAAGAGGGAGTTTCATGGGGCTCCTGTCTGCCCTGAGAAATGGACTCACCAAACTTCTTTCCAAAACAACTTCACATCTTAGCCTGATAAGGTCATCCTTGTCTCAAATAGACATCTTGTATTTCAAGGGTTTTTTGCACAGTGGCATCCCCAGTTCTCTGGGGTCTGCCATCCTCTCTTCCACTGCTTGTGGCTTATGGCTGGTAGGCAAAGACTGCTCTTACAATTGGTCGAAGGCAACCACTGATGTATCAGCAACCAGCTAACATATCAAAATAATCATCTTCTGTGCCCTTTTTGGCCAGAATGCCAGTGTGTGCCCTCTCCCAGGCACTTCACAAATCCTTGCCAGTGAATTGATTGAACTGTAGAGAGCTATGCTCAGTTGGTCTTTACGGTTATAATACTTTCAAAGCTTGTAAACATGCTTGAGATTACAGTACAGTGGGTGATGTTATATGCATACAGACTGGGAGAAACAGCTTCTAGCCATTTAAAATGTTTAGCTCATCCTAAAGAAATTCCATTCCACTGCCTCTTACCATGAAAGTGCCAGCACGCTGGAAGGTGGGAGAGAATTATCTACCCATGTCCACTGTCAGTATCCCATCTTGAACTTCTTTATTGTCATTGTTTGGCTGTGAGCTGTTTGGCAAGCTGTTTTGAAAGGCTCCAGGTTGTTAAATTCAAGAAACTCATGTAAGAAGCTGAGAGAAGAATAATCACAGCAACAATAAAACACAGGCTCATCCTGGCATGGTACGTCCCTCTCCTGTTCCATCCCTCTCCGCTAGACATTATCCCCTGCCTCAAGCAAGCAGATCTGCACTTCACTAATGGAACCCGGTATGCTATGCCTGCAGGGCCCCTAGTGGTATTGCTCAAGGACTGTCTGGGCCAGGCCAAGACAGCTGAACTAGATGCTTAAGGAGCAGAGAGACAGTGGTCAGCCCACACGTGGGAAGAGGCAGCACATAAAGCCTTAGGGTTTTCAGGATCCTTCTACATTCATTGCATTAAGTGATTCTTATAGGAAACCTGCAAGGATATCTCTCCTTAAAAAGAGCATGAAGCCAATTGAGAAAGGTTCAGTGATTTGCCCGAGATCACAGAGCAAACAGATACAAAGCACCAGTTCTCAAGCCTAAGGATGCTGACTTCTGATGCAAGCCTTTCACATTAATAATAATCAACCCTGTTTGCAACATATGTGACAGCCAAAAGTTAATATACCTGTTATACATAGATGTCTGCCCAATACCTGACCCTAAATTTCACCTTTCAGAGGGAATCTCAGTTTTGTTCAGGGCAACAACAAGCCCAGTCATGGAAGACAAATAATTGATTCAAGCCAGTGGTTCTCAAAACTGAGAGTATCAGAATTACCCAGAGACTTTGTTAAAACACAGATCTCCTACTGAACATATCCTTTGCAAATGTTTTCTCCCGTTCAGTGGATTTTCTTTTCATCTTGTTGATGGCTTCCTTTGCTGTGCATAAGCTTTTAAGTTTAATTAGGTCCAGTTCATTTATTTATTATTTTATTTGCCTCTGAGAAGACAAATCTAAAATAATATTGGTGCTTAGCTCAGTCATGTCCGACTCTTTGCAACCCCATGGACTGTAGCCTGCCAGGCTTCTCTGTCCGTGGGATCCTCCAGGCAACAATATTGGAGTGGGTTGTCATGCCCTCCTCCCAGGGATCTTCCCAACCAAAGGATCAGCCTCAGCGTCTCCTACACTGCAGGCAGTTTCTTTACCACTGAGCCAATAGGGAAGCCTACACAAAAATATTCCTTTGACTTAAAGAGTACCTTGTCTATGTTCCCTTCTAGGAGTTTTATAATTTCCAGTTTTACATTTAAGCCTTTAGTCCATTTTGAGTTTATTTTTGTATATGGTGTGAGACAGGATCTAAAAAGGGGTTAATATCCAAAATATACAATCAGCTTATACAACTCAGTATCAGAAAAACAAACAACCCAAATTAAAAACAGGCAGAAGACCTAATAGACATTTTTCCAAAGAAGATACACTGTTGGCTAACATGGACATGAAAAAATGCTCAATGTTGCTAACCATCAAAGTGAAAATAAAATGTCATCTCATACTTTTAAGGACGGCTGTCATGAAAGAGACCATAAATAACAGATATTGGGTTGGATGTGGAGAAAAGGAAATCTCATACACTGTTGGTGGGAATGTAAACTGGTACAGTCACTATGGAAAACAGTATGGATATTCCTCAAAAATCTAAACAGAGAACTACCATCTGACCCAGCACTTCCACTCCTGGGTATATATCTGAAGGAAATGAAAATACTAACTCAAAAAGATGCAAGCATCACCATGTTTATTATACCACTATTTAAAACAGCCAAGACATGGAAGCAATCAAAATGTTCATCAACAGGTGAATGGATAAAGAAGTTGTGGTAGAAATAACACACTCACACATGGACTCTTACTCAGTCACATAAAAGAGTGAAATGTTGCCATTTGCAACAACACAAGTATACCTAGAGGGCATTATGATCACTGCAGTAAGTCAGACGCAGAAAGACAAATCTGCTACGTTACCACTTATATGTGGAATCTAAAAAAATCAAACAAATGACTGAATATAACAAAACAGAAACAGACTCACAGAGACAGAGAACAAAGTAGTGATCACCAGCGGAGGGGGAATGAGGAGGGGCAAGATAGGGGTTCAGACCACTATATAAAACAAGCAACAAACTACTGTATAAAATAAATAAGCACAAGGTATGTTGTATATCACAGAGAAATATAGCCAGTATTGTATAAATAACTTTAAATGGAGTACCCTCTATAAAAATATTGAAACACTATATTGTATGCCTGAAACTAATGTGATACTATAAATCAACCATACTTCAATCACACACACACACACACACACACACACACACACACATCACTGTCCCTACTCTTGAGGGTTCTGATTCAATACGTCTGCTGCTGCTGCCAAGTCGCTTCAGTCGTGTCCGACTGTGTGCGACACCATAGACGGCAGCCCACCAGGCTCCCCCATCCCTGGGATTCTCCAGGCAAGAGTACCGGAGTGGGTTGCCATTTCCTCTTCCAGTGCGTGAAAGTGATGTCGCTCAGTCGTGTCCGACTCTTAGCGACCCCATGGACTGCAGCCTACCAGGCTCCTCCATCCGTGGGATTTTCCAGGCAAGAGTACTGGAGTGGGGTGCCATTGTCTGGGGTGGGGCCTAAGAATTTGCATGCCTATCAAGCTCCCAAGTCATGATGATGCTATTGGTCTGAAGGGCTCTCTTAGAGAATCACTTGGACAATATAATCATGGCAGTCCTGATCTCCAGCTCCCTGGTAGCCATGTATGGTTGTGGATACAAGCAGTTCTGTCAGTAAGGTAGTAGGAGATGTTTGCTGGGAACTTCCAGGAATGTTGTGAACACTGTGCTTTCTTAGCAAAAAGGAAGAGTATGGTTAGTGCCACCTTATCCCTTTTCCTGCTTTGGGCAGATAGGTGATGCCTGGAACTGTAGCAAGCATCCTATGTCCATTAGGCAGCAAGACAGCACTGTGGGGTTGCAGGAAGGAGAGGTTGCAAAAAAGAAGAGTCTAGGTCACTCATGACATATGTGAACCCTGGACCAACTACCTCCAAATCTCTTTCTGTTTAGGAAGTTAGACAACCAAACATCATTAGATCAAGGATCAGGTATATTGTTATTTATAACTAAAAGCAATCATGACCTATACAAAAAGTTTCTGCAAAACAATTTTTTAATCAGACAGTGGAAATTGGTGCCTCCCAGTCTGCAAAGGGCTCTTCACATCCATCAGGACATTCAGTCAATCCCAGAGTAACCACGATGTTGGCATAAAACAATTTTCTGTTTTCTGGGAGGGATGCCTTACTTTAAAAGTTTTCAGTCCACTGCCAAAAATAAACTACACTTTGAAAAACGCTATGCCTGATGATATACAGTTCAGAGGGTTGCAAAGAGTCAGACATGACTGTAGCAGCTTAGCACACACGCATACTATGTGCTAGAAAACCTGTTGTCTACAATTAATACTGAATGAAAGATGGAGGCCAGAAGTGAGGAAAACTGCCTAGAGATGGAGGCTTGGTTTCAAACTTGTCGTTATAGACCTACCCTGCCTGATACACAGCAATTGCCTCTAAAGACTGGATTCATTAAGCAAAACAAAACTTGACCTTCTATACATATGTTGCCAGATTAAAGAAATGACCTATCACTAAGTATTCCAGAATGTGTCCCAAAGGGCAAAGGATCCATTAAATGCTTCTCCTAGAAGTACAAAACACGTGCTGATGTTGTAGTCCTTGAAGTCCTACAGTAGAAGAATCCATTGTGTTCCATTTAATGCAAACTTTCCCAAACTTACTTGGCCCACATTTTCCACCATGATATCTACCACTCTTTCAAAACACTTTGAGGAATGCTGACTTAATAAAATAGTAATCAAAAATGACTCTGCCTGTGGCATGAGTAACACAGTAGAAAAACTATTAAATACAGCAGCTGATCTGTTGGGCTTCAAAACCCCAGTTCTGTCATATACAGCCATGGATTCTAAAATGTAACTTTTCCCCACATTTATCATTTTGGAAAGTCATCTCTTAGTGTAACTGGCAGTATTTCTTTTTCTCAGCGTAAATAAAATCATGGTGAATCTTACAATCAACGCCACCATTAGTTACTTATCAAACTGGTAAAGCATTGCATATGACTTTGAGCTAGTCACTCAACCAGGGTGAGCCTCAGTTTCCTTGCTGGCAAAACTGGGATATTAAAGGCCTCATAGGGTGGATATGAAAATGAAATAATGTAGGAAACCTGGTCTCAATCTTCTCTAGGGAAGATCACCTAGAGAAGGGAATGACTACCCACTCCAGTATTCTTGCTTGGGAGCCTGGTGGGTCCACGGGATCACAAAAAGTCAGACACGATTGACTGAGTGATTAACACACCACAATGTAAGTGCTCAGTAAAATGCTAGTTATCCTGATAAAAATTTTAGAAACTCTGAAAATGCTCCCTGTTCCCCAAGTCCCTTCCTCACCTATCATTAATTCTTTCTTTAACAATGAATATTTCCCCCAAGAGATGTTAAAATGCAAATCCTTCAGGGAGAGAGAACCACAGGCTGGCAGTCATGCTCAAGAATAAAGACTAATGAAAGATCCTCTTTTGCAGGCAGAGTTTGACAGAGAGAGCGGAAGGAGGTCCCAAGGCACAAAGATATGTGAAGGCAGGGAAAGAAACCGGCCCACATCTAGTGAGGGAAAAGAGCGGTGAGGGTGGAGGCATGTTCTGCACAGTTTTCCTCAGTGTTGAATCCCGATTTGTTTCCCCTGAGAGCCTCAGATTACTCTTTGCTTGGAAACCAAGCATCCCCCAGAGGCATCAGCCCTTCAGAGGGCATCAGGTGTCCATGAATAGCCTCCCAAATGTGAGAAACCAGAGACTGGGGAGGCTCCATGAAGGGGGGGGCGGGTGGATGCAGAGACAAAAGATGGAGGTGACCAGAGGCCAGTTTTGTCTCTTCATTCTGCTGGATATTTAGGCTAAGAAGTCAGAAGCAGGGAATCATCTGAACACTGAAAATTCTTAAAACTTAAAAACTACTGTTGAAAACCCAGCACCAAACTGAAGAAATCTCTTCTCTCTTTCCTTTGACAAACATTTAATTGCAGGCCAGCATGTCCTTCATCAGAGAAGGCAATGGCACCCCACTCCAATACTCTTGCCTGGAAAATCCCATGGACGGAGGAGCCTGGTAGGCTGCAGTCCATGGGGTCGCTAAGAGTCGGACATGACTGAGCGACTTCACCTTGACTTTTCACTTTCATGCATTGGAGAAGGAAATGGCAACCCACTCCAGTATTCTTGCCTAGAGAATCCCAGGGATGGGGGAGCCCGGTGGGCTGCTGTCTATGGGGTCGCACAGAGTCGGACATGACTGAAGCGACTTAGCAGCAGCAGCAGCAGCGTGTCCTTCATCGGGTTTCTCTGGTGGTGCAGTGGAATCTGCCTGCAATGCAGGAGACACAGGTTCGATCCCTGGGTCAGGAAGATCCCCTGGAGAAGGAAATGGCAGCCCACTCAAGTAGTCTTGCTGGGAAAATCTCATGGACAGAGGAATCTGGTGGGCTACAGTCCATGGGGTCACAAAGAATCAGACGCGACTGAGCACACACACATATACACATACATGCACGCCTGCCCTTCATCAGCAGCATCCTTTAAATAAACAGGGTCATCTTTCTGATGGAGCCCTTTTTCTTTTCCTAAGGAATCTTCAAAAAATATAACTAAGGAGGAGCAGAGAAGAAATATTTAAAGGATCAAGGACAAGTCTCAGAGGCACAAGAGCTCTAAGAGGTCCCAGCCATTTGCTGACTGTCTGACCTTGGACAATTCACTTAACTTCACTGAGGTTCACCTGCAAGGCAAAGGCAATGCCTTTCACCTTGTCTACTGCATGAAGATGACATAAATATCAATTGAAATAATCAGGTGGAAGTGCGCAACAGAAAAATAAGTAACTGAAAGAGGCAAGACAAACTATTGAAGATTAACATTTATATTTCCTTGGGCCTAATAATTCCATATTTTAGAATTCAAGCCTATAAAAATATAAGTATCTGTATGAAAGGAATTATGTATGCAGATGTTTATTACAGTTCAGTTGGTGTAGGAAGGGATGGAGGAAAGGAAAAGGAGAAAAAATTTGAAAGTTATTTGAATATTCCTCAATAGTGGACTGGCAACATAAATTTCTGGTATGTATCCGTATGATGAAATATTATGAAGGTCTTATTATTTGAGTGAGATTTATATATCCTGACTAGAGCATTTTCTCAGATAGGTCTTTAAGTCAGAAAAGCAAATAATATGTAGAGTTGGGTTCTATTATCTTATTTTAAAAAATAAAAGGGGGAAGAAATTTATACAGTTGTAAGAGCATTAAAATAAAGTGTGGAAAAGTACAGACAGCACTATTCACATTGATTATCTGGGGAGGAGGGGATTAAAGAGAAAGATTATTAATGTTTCCTTCATGCACCTCTGAATTGTTTGATATGATAAAAATAAATATGCATAACTTTCATAATATGAAAAACCTAATAACACTGAAGGAAGGGAGGGAGGGAACAGACAAGAGGGAGGAAAAGGGAGAAGGGGAAAAAAGATAGAGAGATCTATGATTTTTTATCAGAATAGATAGAAGTCCCTTATATGTTTACAGTTTCCAGGATCATGCCTGGTTCTTTCAGGATAATTAGGAATTTTAGGCATGGCATTGACCTAACAGATCATGACTCTGAATTACCTGTTACTTCTCCCTTCAGAGTCTGCTAGGTTCCGCGAGGTCAAGCAAGAGGACTATGTTGTTACAACTCAGGATGAATTTTATTTTCCAAAATGAATATCTATGCTGTTTCCCTTGCATCTTAAATATGAGATTGCTTTGTCTACTGTCTTTACCTTTCTCTGTATATGAGGGCTTCCCAGGTCGCTCAGGGGTATAAAGAATCCACTTGTCAATGCAGGAGACTCAGGTCTGATCCCTGGGAAGATCACCTGAAATAGGAAATGGCAACCCACCTGGAAAATTCCATGGACAGAGGAGCCTGGTGGGCTACAGTCCAGGGGGTCATAAAAAGTCACCTGAGTGGCTGAAGACTCACGCACACACGCACCAGAAACGTGAGTTTCACATCTTCCTAGAGCTCTCAAGAGTTTTTCCCAAGAGGAGCCGACACAAGGAGCATCCTGCACTTCTACATCCTTGACAGCTGGGCACCAGAGATGTGTGCACACACTTGTTTCCCGGATACCACCCTGTCCTCAACTCAGCTCCCAGATTCCACTCCAGCGAAGCACAAACAGTTTAGTAGCTACCACAAGTAGCTGTTGAGATTTTACCAGTTGGAGGTTTACATGCTCAGCATAAAGTTTCGAAGGTCCTTGGAGGTATAATGATGCAGCAGAAAACACTCGGAACTCAAACACTTTTTAAAATGATAAAATGCTGTGCTGGTGAAAGTGCAGACAGAGGGACACACGTCCTACTTGTTTGAGGATAATCAGCGACCATATCTCTGAAAAGCAACTTTGTAATATAGCTGAAGGATCTCAAAAATATTTATATATTTTTAAAGAAATTTTCTTTCCTAAGGAACTAATCAAGAAATAGCAAAAATATTTACGTATATATGTATGTATCTCAAATGATTGTTATGGCAATTAATAAGCTAATTTATGAAAAGTGCTTAACATAGTTACAGGTACCTAGAATGCCCTTTATAAGCATTAGGTAATAATAATAACTGTAGGTTCTTTCCCTCTTTTTTTCTCCCTTGCTTTTTTTTTAATTTATTTTTCTATTGAAGGATAATTGCTTTACAGAATTTTGTTGTTTTCTGTCACACCTCAACATGAATCAGCCATAGGTATACATACATCCCCTCCCTTTTGAACCTCCCTCCCATTTCCCGCCCCATCCCACCCCTCTAAATTGATTCAGAGCCCCTGTTTGAGTTTCCTGAGCCATACAGCAAATTCCTGTTGGCTATCTATCTTACATTTGGTAATGTAAGCTTCCACGTTACTCTTTCCATGCATCTCACCCTCCCCTCCCCTCTCCCCATGTCCATCAGTCTATTCTCTATGCCTATTTCTCCACTGCTGCCCTGTAAACAAATTCTTCAGTAACATTTTTCCAGATTCTGTATAAACGCATTAGAATACAATATTTATCTTTCTCTTTCTGACTCACTTCACTCTGTATAATAGGTTCTAGGTTCATCCACCTCATCAGAACTGACTCAAATGTGTTCCTTTATATGGCTGAGTAATATTCCATTGTGTATGTGTACCACAGCTTCTTAATCCAGTCATCTGTTGATGGACGTCTAGGTTGCTTCCATGTTCTAGCTATTGTAAATAGTGCTGCTGTGAAAAATGGGATACATGTGTCTTTTTCAATTTTGGTTTCCTCAGGGTATATGCCAAGGAGTGGGATTGCTGGGTCATATCATGGTTTTATTTCTAGCTTTTTAAGGAATCTCCATATTATCTTCCACAGTGGCTATATCAATTTACATTTTCACCAACAGTGCAAGAATGTTCCCTTTTCTCCACACCCTCTCCAATATTTATTGTTTGTAGACTTTTGATGATGCCCATTCTGACTGCTGTGAGGTTATATCTGATTGTGGTTTTGATTTGCATTTCTCTAATAATGAGTGATGTTGAGCATCTTTTCATGTGTTTGTTAGCCATCTGTATGTCTTCTTTGGAGAAATGTCTGTTTAGGTCTTTTTCTCACTTTTTGATTGGGCTGTTTGTTTTCCTGGTATTGAGTTGTATGAGCTGCTTGTATATTTTAGAAATTAATCCTTTTCAGTTGTTTCATTTGCTACTATTTTCTCCCATTCTGAGGGTTGTCTTTTCACCTTGGTTATAGCTTCCTTTGCTATGTAAAAGCTTTTAAGTTTAACCAGGTCCCACTTGTTTACTTTTTTTTTTCTAATTTCCATTACTCTAGGAGGTGGGCCATAGGGGATCATGCTTTGATTTGTGTCATTAAGGGTTCTGCCTATGTTTTCCTCTAAGAGTTTTATAGTTTCTGGTCTTATGTTTAGGTTTTTAATCCATTTTGGGTTTATCTTTGTGTATGGTGTTAGGAAGTGTTCTATTTTATTCTTTTACATGTAGCTGTCCAGTTTTCCCAGCACCATTTATTGAAGAAGCTATCTTTGCCCCGTTGTATATTCTTGCCTCCTTTGTCAAAAAATAATGTACCCATAGGTGCATGGGTTTATTTATGGGCTTTCTATCTTGTTCCATTGGTCTATATTTCTGTTTTTGTGCCAGTACCATACTGTCTTGATGACTGTAGCTTTGTAGTATAATCTGAAGTCAGGAAGGTTGATTCTTCCAGCTCCATTCTTCTTTCTCGGGACTGTTTTGGTTATTCTGGTCTTTTATGTTTTCATGTGAATTGTGAAAAGTTTTATTCTAGGTCTGTGAAAAGTGCCATTGACAATTTGATAGGGATCACACTGAATCTGTAATTTGCATTTGGTAGTATAGGCATTTCCACAATATTGATTTTTCCTACCCAGGGATATGGAATATCTCTCCATCTGTTTATGTCATCTTTGATTTCTTTCATTAGTGTCTTACAATTTTCTGTGTATAGTTCTTTCGTCTCCTTAGGTAAGTTTATTCCTAGATATTTAATTCTTTCTGTTGCAATGGTGAGTGAGATTGATTCCTTAGTTTCTCTTTCTGATTTTTCATTGTTAGTATATAGAAATGCAAGTGATTTTTGTGTATTGATTTTGTATCCTGCAACTTTCCTAAATTCACTGATTAGTTGTAGTAATTTTCTAATACTATCTTTAGGGTTTCCTATGTACAGTATCATGTCATCTGCAAACAGTGAGAGCTTTACTTCTTCTTTTCTGATCTAGATTCCTATTATCTCTTTTTCTTCTCTGATTGCTGTAGCCAGGACTTCCAGACCTATGTTGAGAATTCACCATTGAGAATAACATTTGCTGTAGGCTTATCATATATGGCCCTTACTATGTTGAGGTAGATTCCTTCTATGCGTATTTTTTGAAGAGTTTTAACCATAAATGGGTGCTGAATTTTGTCAAAGGCTTTTTCTGTGTCTGTTGAGATTATCATATGGTTTTTATATTTCAATTTGTTAATATAGTGCATAACATTGATTTGCATATATTGAAGAATCTTTGCATTCCTGGAATAAAGCCAACTTGATCATGGTGTATGAGCTTTTTGATGTGTGGCTTAATTCTGTTTGCTAAAATTTCGTTGAGGATTTTTGCATCTATGTTTATCAGTAATATTGGCCTGCAGTTTTCTTTTTTGTGTGTTGTCTTTGTCTGGTTTTGGTATTGGGGTGATGGTGGCCTCGTAGAATGACTTCGGAAGTGTTCTTTCCTCTGCAATTTTTTGAAAGAGTTTTAGAAGGATAGGCATTAGCTCTTATCTAAATGTCTGACAGAATTCTCCTGTGAAACCATCTGGTCCTGGACTTTTGTCTTTTGGGAAATTTTTGATCACAGCTTCAATTTCAGTGCTTATAATTGTGTTGTTCATAATTGCTATTTCTTCCTGGTTCAGTCTTGGAAAACTAAACTTTTCTAAGAATCTGTCCATTTCTTCCAGGTTATCAATTTTATTGCCATATAGTTGTTTATAATAGTCTCTTATAATCCTTTGTATTTCTGCATTGTCTGTTGTAACCTCTCCTTTTTCATTTCTAATTTTGTTCATTTGATTCTTCTCTTTTTTTTTTTTTTCTTGATGAATCTGGCTTAAGGTGTGTCAATTTTATCTTCTCAAAGAACCAACTTTCAGTTTTACTAATCTTTACTATTGCTTCTTTCGTTTCTTTCTCATTTATTTCTGCTTGGATCTTTATGATTTTTTTCTTTCTACTAATTTTGGAGTTTCTTTGTTCTTTTTCCATTTGTTTTACGTATAAAGTTAGGTTGTCTACTAGATGTTTTTCTTATTTCTTGAGGTTAGATTGTATTGCTATAAACTTCCCTCCTAGAACTGCTTTTGCTCCATCCCATAGGTTTTAACTTGTCATGTTTTCATTGTCGTTTGTTTCTAGAATTTTTTAAATTTCCCTTTTGATTTCTTCAGTAACCTGTTGGTTAATTAGAAACATGTTGTTTAATCTTCCTGTGTTTTTGTTTCTTACAGTTTTTTTTTTCTTTAATTGATATCTACTCTCATAGCATATGGTCGGAGAAGATGCTTGATATGATTTCAATTTTCTTAAATTTACTAAGGTTTGATTTGTGACCCAAGATGTGGTCTATCCTGGAGAATGTTCCATGTGCACTTGAGAAGGAGTATTCTTCTGCATTAGGATGGAATATCGTGATGATATTCCAGCTCATCAATGAGATCCAGCTCATCTGGATGAGCTCCAGCTCATCTAACGTATCATTTAAGACTTGTGTTTCCTTATTAATTTTCTGTTTTGATGATCTGTTCATTGGTGTGAGTGGATGTTAAGTCTCCCACTATTATTGTGTTACTGTCGATTTCTCTTTTCATGTCTGTTAGTGTCTCTTTTATGTATTGAGGTGGTCCTATGTTGGATGCATAGATATTTACAATTGTTATGTCTTCCTCTTGGATTAATTCCTTGATCATTATGTAGTGTGCTTCCTTATCTCTTGTAATCTTCTATATTATAAGGTCTATTTTGTCTGATATGAGGATTGCTACTCCAACTTTCTTTTGCTTCCCATTTGCATGGAATATATTTTCCATCCTCTCACTTTCAGTCTATATGTGTCTTTAGGTCTGAAGTGGGTTTCTTGTAGACAGCATATTTTTAGGTCTTGTTTTTTAATTCATTCAGCCAGTCTATGTCTTTTGATTTGAGCATTTAATCCATTTACATTTAAAGTAATTATTGATATATTTATATTCCTATTGTCATTTTCTTAATTGTTTTGGGTCAATATTGTAGATCTTTTTTCTTCTCTTATTTCTTAACTATATAAGTTCCTTTAGTATTCATTGTAAAACTGGTTTGGTGATACTGAATTCTTAACTTTTGCTTGTCTGAAGAGCTTTTTATGTCTCCATCAATTTTGAATGAGATCCTTGCCAAGTACTGTAATCTTAGTTGTAGATCTTTCCCTTTCAATACTTTAAATATATCCTGCCATTCCCTTCTGACATGCAGAGTTTCTGCTGAAAGATCAGCTGAGATTTGCGCTGAGTTTTTGTTTGTTTGTTTGTTTGTTTGTTTTTCCTCTGATGAGCAGGCTGACAGAGGTGGTAATACTATTTGCTGATGATAGGGTTTGTATTTTTGTTTTATTTGTTGTTTAGATGAGGCATCCTGCACAGGGTGCTACTGGTGGTTGAGTGATGCCAGGTCTTGCATTCATGTGATTTCCTTTATGTGAGTTCTCACTGTTTGATACTCCCTGGGGTTAGTTCTCTGGTAGTCTACCGTCTTGGAACCAGTGCTCGCACTCCAAAGGCTCAGGGCTTGATCTCATGGGAAGAAACTCATGATGTGCCATCAAGGAGAATTTGTGCATCTGAAGAGCTGTCTGGATTGGAAAATAGAGGTGTTCCCTGTGTCCAGAACTTCTTTGACAATCTTTTCAATCTCTCCCTCGTTTTTAAATCTTCTAAAATACCCTCATATTATATTTATAACTCAGAAAATATTTTAAAATATAGAAGTCAATCTTGAAGAAATAACCTAAAATTATTTAATTATTTAAAATGCTTTATGCACCAAGATGTTCATTTATCCTTTACAATTGTGACAAACTGTAACTAACTTCCATGTACAACAGTAGAGATTGATCATGTAAATGATGATGCCTCCTTACAACTGAGCCCTTGGAAGAAATTAAAAATGATCAGTTCAGTTCAGTCACTCAGTTTTGTCTGACTCTTTGCAACACCATGGTCTGCAACATACCAGGCTTTCCTGTCCATCATGAACTCCCAGAGCTTGCTCAAACTCATGTCCATCAAATTGGTGATGCCATCCAACCATCTCATCCTCTGCCATCACTTCTCCTGCCTTCAATCTTTCCTAGCATCATGGTCTTTTCCAATGACCATGTTCCAAGGTCTGCACATCAGGTGACCAAAGTATTGAAGTTTCAGCTTCAGCATCAGTCTTTCCAATGAATATTCAGGACTGATTTCCTTTAGGACTGACTGGTTTGATCTCCTTGCAGTCCAAGGGACTCTCAAGAGTCTTCTCCAACACCACAGTTCAAAAGCATCAATTCTTTGGCACTCAGCTTTCTTTATAGTCCAACTCTCACATCCACACATGACTACTGGAAAAACCATAGCTTTGACTAGATGGACTTTTGTCAGCAAAGCAATGTCTCTGCGTTTTAATATGCTGTCCAGGTTTGTCAGAGCTATCTTCCAAGGAATAAGCATCTCTTAAATTAATGGCAGCAGTGATTTCAGAGCCCAAGAAAGTAGTCTGTCACTGTTTCAATTGTTTTCCTATCTATTTGCCATGAATGATGGCACTGGATGCCATGATCTTGGTTTTTTGAATGTTGAGTGTTAAACTAGCTTTTTCACTCTCCTCTTTCACTTTCATCAAAAGACTCTTCAGTTCCTCTTCACTTTCTGCCATAAGGGTGGTATCATCTGCATATCTGAAATGTGTATTAAAAGTGATGATCCTGAGGAACTTTAAATAACTTTAGCAGATGTGAATATTTCTAAGTTCAGTTCAGTTCAGTCACTCAGTTGTGTCCGACTCTTTGTGACACCATGAATTGCTGCACGCCAGGCCTCCCTGTGCATCACCAACTCCCGGAGTTCACTCAGACTCACGTCCATCGAGTCAGTGATGCCATCCAGCCATCTCATCCTCTGTCGTCCCCTTCTCCTCCTGCCCCCAATCCCTCCCAGCATCAGAGTCTTTTCCAATGAGTCAACTCTTCACATGAGGTGGCCAAAGTACTGGAGTTTCAGCTTCAGCATCATTCCTTCCAAAGAACATCCAGGGCTGATCTCCTTCAGAATGGACTGGTTGGATCTCCTTGCAGTCCAAGGGACTCTCAAGAGTCTTCTCCAACACCACAGTGCAAAAGCATCAATTCTTCGGCACTCAGCCTTCTTCACAGTCCAACTCTCACATCCATACATGACCACAGGAAAACCATAGCCTTGACTAGACGGGCTTTTGTTGGCAAAGTAATGTCTCTGCTTTTGAATACGCTATCTAGGTTGCTCATAACTTTTCTTCCAAGAAGTAAGCGTCTTTTAATTTCATGCTGCAATCACCATCTGCAGTGATTTTGAAGCCCCCCAAAATAAAGTCTGACACTATTTCAACTGTTTTCCCATCTATTTCCCATGAAGTGATGGGACCAGATGCCATGATCTTCGTTTTCTGAATGTTGAGCTTTAAGCCAACTTTTTCACTCTCCTCTTTCACTTTCATCAAGAGGCTTTTTAGTTCCTGTTCATTTTCTGCCATAAGGGTGGTGTCATCTGCATATCTGAGGTTATTGATATTTCTCCCAGCAATCTTGATTCCAGCTTGTGCTTCTTCCAGTCTAGCATTTCTCATGATGTACTCTGCATATAAGTTAAATAAGCAGAGTGACAGTATACAGCCTTGACGTACTCCTTTTCCTATTTGGAACCAGTCTGTTATTCCATGTCCAGTTCTAACTGTTGCTTCCTGATCTGCATATAGTTTTCTCAAGAGGCAGGTCAGGTGATCTGATATTCCCATCTCTCTCAGAATTTTCCACAGTTGATTGTGATCCACGCAGTCAAAGGCTTTGGCATAGTCAATCAAGCAGAATAGATGTTTTCCTGGAACTCTCTTGCTTTTTCCATGATCCAGCAGATGTTGGCAATTTGATCTCTGGTTCCTCTGTCTTTTCTAAAACCAGCTTGAACATCTGGAAGTTCACGGTTCACGTATTGCTGAAGCCTGGCTTGGAGAATTTTGAGCATTACTTTACTAGCTTGTGAGAGTCTGCTTTATTGACTACGCCAAAGCCTTTGACTATGTGGATCACAATCAACTGTGGAAAATTCTGAGAGAGATTGGAATAGCAGACCATCTGACCTGCCTCTTGAGAAACCTGTATGCAGGTCAGGAAGGAACAGTTAGAACTGGACATGGAACAACAGACTGGTGGTTCCAAATAGGAAAAGGAGTGTGTCAAGGCCGTATATTGTCACCCTGCTTATTTAACTTATATGCAGAGTACATCATGAGAAATGCTAGACTGGAAGAAGCACAAGCTGGAATCAAGATTGCCAGGAGAAATATCAATAACCTCAGATATGCAGATGACATCACCCTTATGGCAGAAAGTGAAGAGGAACTAAAAAGCCTCTTGATGAAAGTGAAAGAGGAGAGTGAAAAAGTTGGCTTAAAGCTCAACATTCAGAAAACGAAGATCATGGCATCTGGTCCCATCATTTCATGAGAAATAGATGGGAAAACAGTGGAAACAGTGTCAGACTTCATTTTTTGGGCCTCCAAAATCACTGCAGATGGTGACTGTAGCCATGAAATTAAAAGATGCTTACTCCTTGGGAGAAAAGTTATGAGCAACCTAGATAGCGTATTCAAAAGCAGAGACATTACTTTGCCGACTAAGGTCCGTCTAGTCAAGGCTATGGTTTTTCCTGTGGTCATGTATGGATGTGAGAGTTGGACTGTGAAGAAGGCTGAGTGCCGAAGAATTGATGCTTTTGCACTGTGGTGTTGGAGAAGACTCTTGAGAGTCCCTTGGACTGCAAGGAGATCCAACCAGTCCATTCTAAAGGAGATCAGCCCTGGATGTTCTTTGGAAGGAATGATGCTGAAGCTGAAACTCCAGTACTTTGGGCACCTCATTCGAAGAGCTGACTCATTGGAAAAGACTCTGATGCTGGGAGGGATTGGGAGCAGAAGGGGACGACAGAGGATGAGATGGCTGCATGGCATCACTGACTCGATGGACGTGAGTCTGAGTGAATTCGGGAGTTGGTGATGGACAGGGAGGCCTGGCGTGCTGCGATTTATGGGGTCGCAAAGAGTCAGACACGACTGTGCAACTGAACTGAACTGTACTGACATGAGCGCAATTGTGAGGTAGTTTGAGCATTCTTTGGCATTGCCTTTCTTTGGGATTGGAATGAAAACTGACCTTTTCCAGTCCTGTGGCCACTGCTGAGTTTTCCAAATTTGCTGGCATATTGAGTGCAGCCCTTTCACAGCATCATCTAAGTTAGGAGGGGTGAAAAGGGATATAAGATCACATACGTATAGGTTCAACTGTGGTCCAAAAAAAAAAAAAAAAACAGTGTGTGGGAGCATAGGGAGCAGCCTGGAAGAAATTGTAACAAAATGTTAGCTAATACTTTCTTCCTACCCCTAAATCTCACCCCCTTAAAGGGATACAGTAAATTTCAAGATATATAAACTTTCAGAGAATAAATAGGTGACAGTTTCCTAAGGCTCAGAATAGCTCTCTGCACTTGTGAACAGTAGAGGTAATGGTAATGATTGTGGCCTTTTCACCACAGTGTTGCAAAGAGATTATCTTCCAATTAAAATAAATTAATTAAGAAAAAAAGAAAAACAGTCTCCTTTTCACCCTAAGTATATTGCACCCTTAAGAGGTAAAGAGACTTGTGTGAGTCACTCGCCAAAATTCTACCAAAACAGACCGCAAAACTCCAAATTCCCTTGTTCTGGACCAGAATTCCCTCCCCCCCCCCCCCCCCCCCCCCCCCCCCCCCCCGTGAGTATTTTTTCTTGCTTTGCCCTCTCCAGTCCCATTTCTCCTTTTGGAAACAGCTGAAAGTATCACTTTGATATTTAAAAATGCAAGTTACTGCCATGTGCCCAAAGTAATAAATGTTTTAGAGTTTCAATTAAATTAAATGTAGAAAAGCTGGATCCTTTTTCTACATCTAATGATTCGCACAGACCTGTTACCCCACTATCCATTAATTCTAACAAGGTCAGCTCAGAACTGGAGACTCCTCATGACTGTGTAATGAACCTGGACTGGGTGTGCCTTAAGCAGACCTGCAGAGAGACCTGAAGCCAAGGTCTCTGGAGTTTCTGTGCTCTTTCTCTCATTCATCAAAACTCAGGCCTGAGTAGAGGGCAGTTCATACCCAAGAAGGCCAGAGGTGCTAGGGAAATGTTTGAGACCTACACATCTAGCCTAGAAGTCAGGAAGCTCCAGCTCTCATTTCTCCTGATGCTTGAGCACAACGGTCTTCTATAGTTTGTTTGCCAAGAGTTGTTTGCGTCTCCCAAGCTAGAATCTCTACTTCTTAAAGGACGACTCCCTAGTACTTATTGGCCATCAACTCTGTGTCAAGCACAATGCTAGGCACTATTTTTATCACCATCTTGCAGATGAGGAAAATCACTGTCAACCTCAAAGTGGTTACATAGCTTGCCTAAGGACACACCGTTATGATAATAAGTAGCAGAGATGGAATCTGAGCCCTGAATCCAAGCCCCATAGTCTTAACTACAAAGTTTTTCCTCTCTCTTCTGTTAACCATTCCGAATGGATTGGAGACAGAGAGCTCTGGACAGGGACCATCTTGTTCCCTGTGGCATCTCCAGTGAATCTTATATGATTGAAGATTAAATGAGATAATGGAAGAAAAACCCCTTGACAGATTATTGGTGCTAACACATAAGCAAACATGATTATAGTGCTAGGCACTTAGTAGTGCCCACTAATCTAAATAGATCATTACCTATTTAAAATGAGAGAACTTTACATCTTGACTTCAGAAAATACCTATCTCAACCCTCTCAATGGTATGGAGAGGAAAATAATTTGGTTAGGAGGATGAAACTAATTAAAAACAGAAAAAGGGCTGAGTTCAATTCTGTTCTCTCTTCTCCCCAGTGGCTTTAAAAGCCAGCTGCCTGTAGTGCTGCTGCTTTGTAAGGCTTGGAGAGAATCCCTACAGAATAAAGATGATAAGGAGGGACTATAGTCGTCCATAATGTTGTCCCTCCAACCAGGGTTGCTCTGCCTTTATCCATTTTTAAACTAGGCTTCTGTACAGTACCTCACGGCTCAGATGATAAAGTATCTGCCTGCAAAGCAGGAGACCAGGGTTTGATCCTTTGATCGGGAAGATACCCTGGAGAAGGGAATAGGGAATTCCATGGACAGAGGAGCCTGGCAGGCTACAGTCCATGGGGTCACAAAGAGTTGGACACAACTGAGCATCTAACACTTTTCTGTATAGTTCATGTGACAGAGGGTTCTACTGAATAAAAAAAAAAAAAAATCCAAAAGTAGACTTTATATTTCACTGTTGGATCATACAGAACTATATAGAGAAATATCAGAGACTTTACACACCCCTCTCAAAACAACAAAAAATAAAGATATAGAAGATGTTCTTAATGCAATGAATAACCTAGACCTGGTAAAATAAGTGAAATTTGGCACCCAGCAAATGAAGAGCATCAGTGCTTTCAGCACTTATGTAACTTTTACAAAAAAAAAAAAGACACAAAGGAAGATTTCAATATCTCAAAGAATCAACTTTATGTAGAACATGCCCTTTGTAGAATAAAATTAACAATTTTTTTAATTAACAATTTTTAAGTGCAGCTTAAAAATTCAATGTGACTGCAAACAAAAATGAAAAAAAAATGCTATTGAATAATCCTTGGGTTAAAGAGAAATCCAAGAATGAAATTATAAAACACTTAGGGACTCCCTCATAGTTCAGTTGGTAAAGAATCTGCCTGCAATGCAGATTCCCTGGTCTATCCCTGGGTTGGGAAGATTCCCTGAAGAAGGGAAAGGCTATCTACTCCAGTATTCTTGCCTGGAGAATTCCATGGACTGTATAGTCCATTGGGTTGCAGAGTCAGACATGACTGAGCGACTTTCACTTTCTCTTTCTAATCAAAGAACAGTGAAATCAATGCATATTGAAACTTGTAGAAAATGGCAAAGCAGTATTAAAAGGAAAATTATAGCTTTAAGTGGGCTTCCCAGGTGACTCAGTGGGTAAAGAATCCGCCTACAATGCAGGAGACACAGGAGAGATGAGCTCTACTGTGAGACATGAGTTTGATCCCTGGGTAAAGAAGATCCCTTAGAGGAGAGTACAGCAACCCACTCCAGTATTCTTGCCTGGAGAATCCCATGGATAAAGGAAACTGGCAAGGAGTTGGACATGACGAGCGACTAAGAATGCACGCACACACACAGCTTTAAATATAATTAACAGAAACAATGAAAAGTTGAAGTAGCAAGCTAAGTGTTCAACTTAAGAAAATAAAAGAGCATAAGATATACCAAAAGAGAATAACATGAATTTTTTAAAATATAGAAACCAGTGAATAAAAAAAGTTTTAATAACAAAAATGAAAAAATTCAAAATGGAGCTTGAAAATACTAGTTATGTGGGTAAACTGTAGAATGACTGATTTAAAAATTTAAAAGATACCATGCAAAGTTTTAAAATCACAGGTTGCTATCAAATATAATTTTTTTAAATTTTAAATTCTTAACTATACGTGAATAAAATAAGACAATCTAAATCAAACATATAAATTTCTTAAACTATACATAATTACCAAAATTAGTACCAAAAAGAAATATAAAACTCAAGTAACCTAATTATCCATTAAAGAAATTAAGAAGATAATAAAAATACTTCTTTCTCTTCAAAATAATCCTGAGGACTGGATGATTTGATGGACAACTTCTAACAAACTTTCAAGGAAGAGATAGCAATCCCTCTCTTATACAAATTGTTTTCTATTTTTTAACAAAAAAGAGAGAGAGAAAGATTTTCCATTAATTTTTAAGGCTTATAAAAACTTTACCAAAAGCTAGGAAAGAAAATTACAAGAAAAATTACATGTCTATTCATTTAACCATATATATGAAAATTTTGAATAAAATGTTACCTTTTAATTTTTTCCAGTCTATCATAACCAAGTATGATTTATTCAAGAAAAGTAAATATGATTAAACATCAAAAAAAATCAATATCATTTTCCACAATCATGCACAAAATAAGAAAAAGTCACATTCTTATCTCAATATAGGAAAAGGCATTATAAAATTCAATACCTATTTAACTATGAAAAACTGTCCAAAAACTAGGAGTTGAAAGAACTTTCCTTAAGTTGACAAAGCTACATTCCATAGAACTACATCTAATATTCAATTTAATGAAAACCCTTTAGATATATTTCCCTCAAATCTTCAAATCTTTTTTAAATCAAGAATGAATTTAAAAAAAAAAAAAGAATAAGGTTTCAAGTATCACCAGTACCATTCATAATAATATGGGAAAACCTGCCCAATCAATAAGACAAGAAAGATAAAAGCATAATATTAGAAGGAAAGAGACAAAATTGTCATTATTAGTGCTGAAGAAGATTCTTGAGAGTTTCTTGAACATCACTGAAATCAAACTAGTCAATCCTGAAGGAAATCAATCCTGAATATTCATTGGGGGAACTGACGCTGAAGCTCCAATACTTTGGCCATCTGAGGCAAAGAGCCGACTCATTGGCTCTGCTAAGACTCTGATCAGATCTGAAAAGACCCTGATGCTGGGAAAGATTGAAAGCAGAGGGAGAAGGGGATGACAGAGGACGAGATGGTTGGATGGCATCACTAATTCAGCAGACAGGAGTTTGAGCAAACTCCAAGATATAGTGAAGGACAGGGAAGCCTCATGGGCTACAGTCCATAGGGTGGCAAAGAGGCGGACACAGCTGAGTGACTGAACAGCAACAATAAACTGTATGTTTTAAACGAACATAATCAAGAAACAAAGAGAACCGATAATCAAATTTGTTAAAACAACCAGATTGACAATAAATCTATAAAATGTAATAGCATGTGTCTACACCAGCAGTAACAATAGAAAAGAGAAACTTACTTTATACGAGCAACAAAAATGATAAAATAGCTCAGAACAATAAAGGAAGAATATATACCTCTGTTATTTTAAGATAAATTTAATGGCATAACAGAACTGAAGAAAGAGAGAGTTATGTTCGTAGTTGCAATTACTTCACATTTGTAACTATGCTAATTTTCCCCTTATTTATTTATTAATTCTGTGCAATTCCAATTAAAATTTCAGGAGAATTTTTTAAGAAATTTGACAAATCATATCCTTCAAATGAGTCCTCCTCCCTTTATAAAAGCAAGCAAATTGGTTTTGTTTCCTATAACAAAGGGTAAAAAAAATTCTAACATGAGTTATATTACTAAAATTGTCCAACGGGACATTATCTCAGGACATTTGCACATGCTTATTCCCTCAGTCTTCAACACAGCTGGATGATTTTCGGTTTTTAGGTCTTGAGTTTATTCTGAGTCCTTTCCTAACCACCTCATGGAAAGGAGGTCACCTTTCTCACTATCCACTATCTTATTCAACTTCATTTTCATTCACACCTTATACCAAGTTTATAACTACTTATCAGTCAACTTGTTTTTGTCTGCTTCCCCTGTTAGAACGGAAGCACCAAGAGAGTGGAACCTGAGTCTGTCTTCATCACCATTCTCTTCCCCATGCCTGACACAGTGCCTGACACCTAGCAGGGTTTCCAATAAATGTATATGAGTAAACGAACACATCACAACATATCCATCAGCCTTTCTAGGGAAAAGCCAGGAAGGGAGGTCCACATTTACTCATCACCTCCTTCAGTTGAGACAAGCAACAGAGACGAAAGAGAAGGGGTGAGGAGAAGAAATGCGGAACGTGCTTCCAGGGGACTCTGCAGAGGTGGATGACGTGCCAACCTTGTACCTGCTTCTGAGAGGAACCCAGAACCATCAAGTAACCCACAAGAGATGGTCCCTGTCTTTTCATCCCATACAGAAACCTTTAGAATAAGGAGCAGCCAGGGAAGAGGGTGAAAGGCACAAGAATAGCCACTCCAAAATTATGCTTCATTTTTGCAGACACTATTAGCATCTTATGGCAAAATAATTTGTGAACCTAATAGAGAACACAGAGAAGCAAAGAACAGATGCATCTGGACCATACCAAGGGGGGAAAGCTGCAATTAAACTGACATCCCTTATTCAATAGCCTGCAGGCTCTACAGCTAGGCTCAGGGTTGGTGCCGAGTCTCTTTCTTCCTTGGTAACTTAGTCTCATTTTCCCCCTCTGGGGTCTTATTGTAGTAATAGGTTTGTCATTACAGCTCTGAAGTCAGAGCAACACACCAGAGCAGGGGAAATGAGAGGAAGAAAAACAAAAAAAGCAGAACATGAACAAACGGCTCCTGCCTGAGAGCTCATGCTCCGTTAAGATTGGGAGGAAGGACCGTGTGCTCTCGCTCCCATTTGCCTTTCTCCTCCTGGCACTCTCTGAAATGAGCTGCAGGGTAACAGAGGGGGCTGTCTTTGGAGGGTGGATGTTCAGGGCCTTGAAAGAACTAAATTACTTTCAAGAGGCACATACTTACCTCCCCATTAGGTGAAGGAAGGAGGAGGGAGCTTACAAGTAAGAATGTCCCTTCCCTGCAAGGTTCTGGGGACTGAGGAAACACTAGCAAAGAGGAAAGTCAATCCCCTCACCTCTCACTCACCTGGGAGAGAGAAAGATTATACACTCGTGGGAGAGAGACAGATAAACAAACAAATAAGATAGATAAACCGAAGAATTGATGCTTTCGAACTGTGGGGCTGGAGAAGACTCTTGAGAATCTCTTGGACAGCAAGGAGATCAAACTAGCCCATCCTAAAGGGAATCAACCCTGAATATTCATTGGAAGGACAGATGCTGAAGCTGAAGCTCCGATACACAGGTAGTCAAAGCTACCTGATGTGAAGAGTTGACTCATTGGGAAAGACCCTGATGCTGGGAAAGATTGAGGGCAGGAGAAGAAGGGGACAACAGAGGATGAGATGGTAGGATGGCATCACTGACTCAGTGAACATGAGTTTGAGCAAACTCGAGTAGCTAGTGAAGGACAGGAAAGCCTGGGAGGCTGCAGTTCATGGGATCACAAAGAGTTGGACACAACTAAGTGACTGAACAACAACAACAAGATAGATAAGACAAAAAATAAAAATACAAAATCACAGGGACAGATGCAAGCAAATCTGGAATTCCATCCTGCCAAGAGGCTGTTTCACCTGGGAAACTGGGCTTGTAGGAAACAGGAGTCTGGAGAGTGACAGGACCCTAAGAACAGACAGGGCGGAGCTCCCCAAGGACAGAGGGGATCCTCACCTCAGCCGGCTGGTGTGTCAGGCTGTGAAAGTCGCAGGGCTGTGACTTTCGATGAAAAACCATGGCTCCCCACCCACCGCCGCACTCCCCCTTCCCACCCCCCACCCCCGCCTCAGCTCTGTGTAGCCGTCCTCACGCACGGAAACTCTTATGTCTTTTAATTACATGAAAGAAACGTGAATCCTTTGTCCGGGTGTGTTAGTATCTCTTCATCAGTGACAGTTACCCTTGAGACTGATTCAAGAGAATCAGTAATTGCAGAGAGTGACAGAAGTCTAACGGGGAATGAAACCAAGGAGTGTGACATTGAGCGACTGGGAAGGGGAAAACAACATTCTCTTGGATGTTCGGGCAAGGCCTCTCTGAGCAGGGGATGAACACAGGCCGTCGGGACCAAGATCAGACAGAGGGCACAGCAGAAGCCAGCGCCTGGACGTAGGGTCGAGTCTGAGCACTTGAAGGGCAGAGTGAAGGTCCTGTGGCGAAACTGGTGCTTCCCATGTGACCCTCCCAGACCTGCAGCATCAGCATATGTGGGAACTGATGAGAAGGAAGCATTCCTGGGTCTCCTGAAAGAGTCAGAAACTCCAAGGGTGCAGCCCAGCTGTGTGTGCGTATGTGTGTGTTTAACAAGTCATCCAGGTGATTCCAGGGCACACGCAGTATGAGAGCCATGAGGCTGGGGGGTAGTGAGACAGGAGAGGACTTGCGGGAAGGGCTGAGCCAGCCTCCTTGAGAAGTGAATTCCCAAACCACGAAGCAAGTCAGCCGGTTCATCTGAGTTTTTCATCATTATATACTCAGCACTTACCATGTGGCCTACTACAGTGTAAATGCCCAATACTTGCTTATTAAACAAATAAATTAATATAACTAATGAGCCTCTAACTTTTTGATCCCATACCAGGTACTGGACAAAGATAGGTTAAGATCATCCACAAATGGGGGAAAAAGAGACAAACGCAAAGAAAAGCTGAGAGGACTAGAATCAGATGCACTGATATTGACAAGGAATGAGAGGTGAAATCTCCTAAGCAAGGAGGGTCAGAAAAACGAAAAAGCAGGCAGAGGAGCTCAACAAACACAGAGCATTTACTTTTGGGGCAAACAACATAGTTCATTAACCCCCTAGGGAATGACGGTATTAATGGCATGGACCAACTATCATTCATTTGTTGCCTCCAAGTAAACCAGAAATGTTATATTGATTCAATCTATCTAAAAAAACACACAAAATAAAAGTCTCGACTTAAACGGAAAAATCCTCAGCTTTATGGAAAATTCCACTATCCAAAATGCTTCATTTCCAGAGGCATTTTAGATAGCCAAGATTTTCATTGTATTGCTTTTTTTTTTTTTTTTTTTTAACCAAAGCACTCTCACAATCCAGAGTAGGGAATATTGGTGTTAACCAAGTCTACCTGGAAGCCGGCCGGAGGCCTCCACCTCCAAGAGCCTTCTGAGCCAATGCAAGTAGGGAAACCCAAGCCAGCCAAGCCCCTCTAGCTGTCAGGACATCAGCAAGGGCATGAGTCACTCTGAGACCAGACGCCAGCCTCTCTATTGAACCTCTCTGTAACAGAGTGGATTTTAATAGACTCTTCCTCCCCTCCTTCCTTCCTCCTGTTCTGGCAGTTAGCAGATTCCTGAGATGAAAGCACCTCCCAGATTTCCTTCATGCACCTCCGGCTTCAGATCAGAGAGTGCCTGGCTCAGAGGACATGGGAGCCACCAAGAAAAGCCTTACCTTTCTCTGATCATTTAACAGGCAGGAAGTCCTTTACTGTCTAATCCAAATCCTTCTGGCTGCATGAAGTCTGCTTCCCTCATTGAATTTGGAAGATCCCTCCGGTAAGGAGAAAAAAAAAAAAGTACTTCATTATGGACGTAGCCGTTCTCAATTGATTTTCCTTCTTCATCTACATTTCCAAATCTTGAACATTTGTCTTACTGGTTTTTTCTATCACTGTTCTCCTGTCAACAGTCTATGCTTCATAAGAACTCACTTCCTGTATAAGTGAAAATACCAGTGAAATAGCCCTGAAAGTTACTTTTTGGGTGTGTATAGTGCATGCATGTGCACACATACACACACACAATATGATATTAACAAATATACTTGGACTCTAATCATCGAAAGTGTCTACACGTGGACTGGGCCTCACAGAGAGCAAACCATTTCTGGAAGTAAGATCACTTCTGGTCAGTGGTCCAAGGAACAGACGAAGTATTGGACTAGATGTCCCCAGGGGTCCTTCCTTGCTGAATTGCTGTGATGCTCTGTGATGCAGCGAGACGCCAAACCTGATCGTGAACTTGGGCAATAGCTAAGAGGAGAAAAGGGAGTAGCACAGTTTTATTGGCCTTCTCTGGTACCCAAAGCTACCCTAGGAGTATTCAGGGAGCCTGGCACTGGCAGTGCAGTGGTACCCATGACGGCGTCATCCTCACCACTGCAAATATTCCTCTGGCACCTGCAGTGTGCCAGGCACTGCATGCATCATTTCAGTCCATCTTACAGCAGACCTGTCAGATGGGCTTCTTATTAACCCCATGTTGCTAAGGAGATGAATGAGGAAGGGAGAAGTTAGACTATCCAGCATCACAAAGCTGGCAACAGATCCAAGACTCACACCTACGCTGTCTGACTCCATCATGCTGCCTGCCTCAAGGGTTGTAATGACCTCTTGTATTTTCTTTTTTCATTAATTGTTACTGTAGTATAGTTGAGGCAAAAGGAGAAGAGGGTAGCAGAAGATGAGATGGTTGGATGGCATCACTGACTCAATGGATATGAACTGGAGCAAACTCTGGAAGATAGTGAAGGACAGGGAAGCTTGGCATGCTGCAGTCCATAGGGTCACAAAGAGTCAGACATGACTTAGCGACTGAACAACATAGTTGATTTACAATGTTCTGTTGGTTTCTGCTTACAGCAAAGTGAACCAATTACACACACATATATATATATATATCCACTCCTTTTTAGATTCTTCTCCCATATATGTAATGACCTCTTGCAGTTTAAGCATCTTTAGCATTTTATATGCTAAGAAAAGAACATGATTTCTTTCCCTATTTACAAAAGTCTGAGGCCAGGAAAGTGAAGTGAAGTCGCTCAGTCGTGTCTGACTCTTTGCTACCTATGGACTGTAGCCCACCAAGCTCCTCCGTCCATGGGATTCTCCCACATTGCAGGCAGATTCTTTACCACGTTAGCCACTAGGGAAGCCCAACAATACTAGAGTGGGTAGTCCATCCCTTCTCCGGGGGAACTTCCTGACCCAGGATCAAACCAAGGTCTCCTGCATTGCAGGTGGATTCTTTACCATCTGAGCCACCAGGGAAGCCTCCTAGCCTAGTTACCTGTGCAGAAAAGTAGCACCTGTTAGTCCCTGCCTGAAAACCGGCCACTCAGTCCTGCACCCTGAGGTCCCAGATATGCTTGACTCACAGCTGCCAACTCCCTAGGGAAAGAGAGGGCCAGAGAGAGAAGGGGATCAAGAAAGAAAGAGGATTCCAGGATGAAAAACTAGCAGACATCTCTGATGCATCCTTTCCGTCAGTTTCCTAAGCCTGCCAGTCCTCAAATGCCAGAGACAATAATAACACATTCCCATCTTGCTGGTGAGGTTTGAGTGGCTTCCCCCATGTCTGGCCTCCCCATCACACCTATCCTTTTCTCTCCTGACTATTATGACAACCTCTTCCCTGATATCTTTTTTTTTCCCTCTCTTGGGACTTTTGCCCTGTTCATATGGGATACAGGGCTGTGCTTCCTGGATCACATGTAATCACCACCTTCTCCTCCTCAAAGACTTTCAATAGTCCCTGCTGCCTACAAAGACAAATTCCAGCTGCCTAGCCTGCTCTTCAGACCCACCATGATTGACCATAAACCATATTTGCAGCCTTATATTTACTACTTACATCTAAGCTCTAGTCACAGTACTCCAGAAAAGAACCCAGGAAAGTCTTTCGTACGTGCTTCTCATGATGATTTCTCTGCTAGAACACTCTGCCTATTTAAAGCTGCACTCAGATGCCACCCACTATTAAAACTCTCTCTCAACTCAGTGTCAATCTCTAGGCTACCTGCATCACCCAGCAGTATTATACTCTTTATTCTAACTATGTTTGACAATATCTATCCCATGGTCTCTGGTCAGAGTAATAAACATACTCTTGCCATATGATCAAGCAATTGCACTCCCTGGTATTCACCTAAAGGAGTTGAAAAGTTATGTTCACACAAAATCTGCACACCCGTGTTTACAGCAGCTTTATTTATAATTGCCAAAAGTTGACAGCAGCCAAGATGCCCCTCAGTAGGGGATGAATGAATAAACTGTGGTACAGGCATATAAAGGCTTCCCAGGTGGCTCAGCAGTAAAGAATCCGCCTACCAACGAAGGCAACGCAGTTTCACTCCCTGGATCAGGAAGGTCCCCTGGAGAAAGAAAAGGCGACCCACTTCAGTATTCTTATTTGGGAAATTCCGTGGTCAGAGGAGCCTGACAGGCTACAGTCCATAGGATTGCAAAAAAGTTGGATACAACTTAGCAACTGAACAACAGCCAGATACTGAGATATTATTCAGTGCTAAAGAGAGATGAGCTATCAAGCCATGAAAGTACATGGAGGAAGTAAAAGAAGCCAGTATTTAAAGGCTGTACATTGTAGCCATATCCAACAATGTCCAACCAATGTCCAACTACACGACATTCTGGAAAAGGTAAAATTATAGAGAGAATAAAAAGATCAGTGGTTGGTAGGGGTCCATGGGGAGGCAGAGCGCAGAGGATTTTTAGGAGCGTGAAGCTGTTCTTTGTGATGTTTATAACAGTGGATATATGTCATCACACATTTGTCCAAAACTGCAGACTGCACGACACCAAATGTGAATGCTGATATAAACTATGGACTTTGGGTGGTGGTGATGCGCAGGTTCATCAAGTGCAGCAAATGTCCCCCTCTGGTGGACAGTGTTGATGGTGGGAAAGGCTGTGACTGTATATTGGGCGGGGGGGAGGGGGGGCGGCAGGCGGGGGGGGGGGGGCGCAGATACAGGAAATCTCTGTACCTCCCCTTAGTTTTGCTGTGAACCTAAAACTGCTCTAAAAAATAGTCTACTTTTTAAAAATGCCTGCCCACATATGATAAACCCCTTTAGAGAATGAGGCATGCCTTCTGCTCCTGTGTCCCCTTCATGCCCTAGCCCTCCCACCACCACAGCAGGTGCTAATAAATGTCTGTTGAATTGAATTAAATTGACAGGTCACCTGGGGGGGAAAGAGCGAGAACTTGATCATAATCTGGATTCTGAGACGACGGGAAAGTTGAAGGACCAGTGACCTCTCTCTTCAGAGCTCAATTATCTGCATAAGAACAAACGTCTCTGATATCTAGCTATTAATTTGCTCACAGTTGTCTCGGCCTCCAAAGTTCACAGGTGTCCCTTTCAATTTCTCAACCGCATCGTTCATAGGAAATGAGATTCTCTCCTCATTCACTGCAGTAGCCCTAGTACCATCTCCCTTCCCCTTGCTCCCCCTCCAATCACCTCACACATTCTTTTTCCTCTTTTCTGTTTGCCACGATTAACCCCCTGGGCATCAAAATGCCTGTCACCACAACTTTCTTGGGGCCTGTTAGGAGACCCATCATTTCCTGCTCAGCATCATAAATCAATAGCCGAGGACCGCAGGTTTTATTGGCAGCCTGAGTCAAAGGAATCTATTCTAATTAATCCTCCCCACAAAAATGATGGCCTTTAGCCATCTCGTAGGTGGGAGCCAACAAACCTGGAGTGAAAGGAAAATAAAATGCTTGCCTGGCTTCCTACAAAATCAATACAGCCTCACTGAGTTCTGTTCTGGGTCGCACAGAAGGGGCAGCAAGTGTGGTCGAGATCACTGGCAAGGTCCCTGACCATGAGTCTGACAGCTGGGGTGGCAGAAACTAAGGATGCCCGTCATCCCACAGATCCCAGAGGATGAAGGCCTAGTGCCTTTAGCAGCCTTTAGCCCTTTGATACACATTCATTCATGATTAAAAGTGATTTACAAAACATAACTGTTTCCATATCCTTGACATGACAGTATCCTGGGAACAAGCAGGAGATGGGCAAATCTGAGTCTGAATGAGACAAGAGAAGAGAAAATTCACATCATTCCTGATGTTATTCTGCAACAGGGCAGTTGGACAGTCCAATGTTTGGTGACCGGCACATTACATGATTTCAAGGATGGCTCAGGCAGTCCCTGATAAGGGAGTGAGGTGGGGCATGGCCGAGGAAGGCTCGGGAGAACAGCAGGGCCTGTAGCCAGGGGGAAGCAATGCTCTCCTTCCAGACAAAGCATGGCCCAGCAGAAAGACTGTGAACTGTGAGATGGAGCCCAGGCCTGGCTTTAAGTCCACTTCTTTCTACCTGCATGACCTTAAGCAAGTTACTTAGCTTTTCTGAGTTTTTTTCCTCATCTGGAAAATGGGATAAAGAGTGACAGTTCTTAGTTAACCGTCTTATAGTGAAACTATCTTCATGGTGGAATGGTGTGTGAAACACGATGTGATATGCTTTTTCCCCTTCATCCTCCTAAGTCTGAGACCTGCCCTTTTCCACTGAGTGGGTTAGAACAATTAGGTCCAGGCTCACTCTCTCTCTCGCACACATACTCATGTTCCTCCACTCTGCTATGTTACAGAATTCTCCACCATTAGTAGGAAGAAAATAGCTGAAGGAAAAATGAGAAATCTCAGGCACTAATAACAGGCTTTGTACCCCACCCAACCATCCCGTCCTATCTCCCGATTTCTTTGGTGTTCTGGCAGGAGATTAACCCCTCCTATCAAACCCGATGCCATTCCATGAGGAGAGAAACAAGAGGGCCACTTGGGGTCAAGGACAGGGAGGCCCAGGTGATGGCCCAGTGCAGTGCTACCTGCCAGGCAACACTGGGGTGGACCAAAGCCGGGATTGGGACAGGGTGCCCCTCTGGGTCACACTGTAGCCTCAACTTCAAGGGAAAGGAAGGAGAGGGGGAAATCTGAGGTTTCCTGAGTTTATACCCATGAGACCCAAAGAATTGAAACGACAGAGTTCTTCTGGAATTGACAAGAATGTATGTTCTGCCTTCCGCTGGAATGGAGCTCAAGAAGGAAAGCAGATCCAGTTTGGGGAGAATAAAGCAAGTTACGCTCTGGTAACCTGAGTCCCTGGCCAGTCAGTCCAGTCGCTCAGTCATGTCCGACTCTTTGCAACCCCATGAATCGCAGCACGCCAGGCCTAACCTCAGAGTCCAAGGCATATATACCTAAATATTTATATACATATATGTGTATTAAAAGTAATACAAATAATAATTGACATAATGTAGCAGCTATGCTTATTAGGTGCTTCTGTGTGCCAGGTCCTGCTCTCACAGCTTTATACAGATTCTATCTTTATCTCTCACTAATAGGCATACAAGTTCAGTATCACTGCTCTCTTTGAGGGATGGGCAAACTAAGCATAGACAGGTTAGATAACTTGACAACTAGCCCAAGGTTACAACACAGATGTGGAGGGTCCAAAACTAAAACCCTGGCCATCTGATGGCAGAGCCCATGTTCCTGATCACTTCTGCTCTCTTGCTTCTACCTTGAGCATTCAACATCTTACAGCACATTGACTTACAACTTACCGAGTGCTGACTATGACTTAGGCATCATGCTGCAAGCTTTACTCTTACATTGATACTCTTTATAATAATTCCCGGAGAAACATGTTATTATCACCTTTCTAAAGATGAAGAAACTGGGACTCTGTATCTGATTCTGTCTGACTCCAAAGGCATAGTCTCAACTCCTTCCTATACAACCTCCATGGAAACACAAATAGAGGGCTTGGTTCACTGCCGGTTTTAGAGCAAGGCTGTCACATGAGTAGCTGCCAATATTTGAATCATGATGGTAAGGAGGGGATATGGGTCCCTGACAGCCCCAAGTCCAAGGTGAGGGCCAGAGGGAAGGGCTCTGTAAGAATTAGGGTCCAATCTCACCAAGAAAAGGCCTGGCAAAGACTAGATGGGTACCCAGTCAGGCGTAAAGACGCCCAAGGAAAGACTCAGTTCCTGGCAGGTGGGGTGAGTGCTGGATTAAGACCGAATATTGTCTTCAGAGGGGCTACAGCCCCCAAGACCTGCCTCAGGGATCCGTGGCATCGTGCACCCCAGGTTTCTAGCTACAGGGCAACCTTGACCATTCAGGGTGTGGTTATCCTGAATCTGAAAGCAGAGGCCATCACTGAGCTTCAGTCTACAAATAGGGAAATCCAGAGACTGTAAGCAAAGAGCACTGTCACAACGGCGGGTAAGTGACAGAAAGAAGGAGCACAAACTTGGTGTGCTCCGACTGCAAATTCTGTGCTTTTCCTCACCACTGCGTTTATCCCAAGCAGAGTAAACACCACTTGTGGCTTGACTCACAGGAGAGAAAGGGGAGCAAAGATACACTCTGCCAATCTCCTGTTGTTCACAAGGCTCAGTCCTATATAATCAGCGACTATTTTCCATTGTCTAGGCTTGCCGGCCCCTCCTGGCCCAGAGCCAGCTGACGTCAGACCCCAGACCTCTCCCCGGCAAGGGATTAGGTAGAGAAATAAAGTCCCATTTCACAAGCTGCTAAATCCTATTTGAACAGCCTTGCCAGGGATTTCCTGGGCTTAATCACCTGCTAGCCATGGACAGTGGGGAAGAGGCTGGTCTATGACTTTGTCTTTCCCTGTCCTCCCTGGTGTGACTCCACTCCGAAGAATACCCCTTAGGGTTTGCGCAAGAATGCTCACTGCAGTAGGGCTCATAGTGGCAAAAAAAAAAAAAACAACAACAACAACAACAACGAAGAAAGTAAAATCTGTCAATAGGAGATAGATGAATAAAACACTATACAATGGTTAAAATGAATGTACTAAAGTCTACAGTCTACCAATGTGAATAAACCTCAAAAATATACTCAGTGAAAAAAGTGAATGGCTAAAGAATATGTATAGTATGAATATTTCTATGAAGTTCTTAAACATACAAAGCAATGCTGGACACTGTACCGGGACTCGAACATGTAGAAAAGTCAGAAGTCATGCCCGCAAATGGGTAACCACGCTACGTTTTCTCCAGAGAAGAAAAAGGGGAAATAAGAATAAGAAGGGGTTCTTGGAGTGGTTCAAATCTATTTGTAATTTTTTACTTCTTTCTTAAAAACCTAAAGAAGGCAAAATGTGAAAATCTGTTAGAGCTGGACTATGGGTACATGGATGTTTATAATACAGTATCATATTTCCATTTGAAATCTATCATTACAAAAAGTTTTTTAAAAGAATAATTGAACCCTTAAGTATTACAGTATGTAATTAGAATCTAGTCTGAAAGCAATGAAAGTTTACATGCAGGGAGAGACGTGATCAGTCAGCCTGATGGAGATAAGGAGATATAATCGTAGCAAGGAGTTACGAGGACCTGGTCTGGTGCAATAGCACAGTGAAAGCAGAAAGGGCCCGGAAGGCAGAACCTGCATCTTCCAGTAGCACTGGGCTATGAAAGTATTGCCTAGACTAGTCCTTCTCATCCCCTACACCTGCCTCTGAGAAATCCACCCTCCTCCTCTCACCCCTTCCACCAAGCACTTCCACTAGGGTTGCCAATCATGGTTTTCTTCCCTAGGGTGGGCATAGGAGTTCGGCTGAGCAATTAACGACACCCCATCACCAAGGTCTATCCTGACCGGTCCAAGAACGGACAATGGCCCAAAGCTCAACCAACGGGAGCCAGTTTTTTCCTGGGATACCTTCTTCACTGGGAATCGAATGGGATGTAGTAGAGCTTGAAAGAGATGGATACAGATCTCTCCATGGCCACAGTCCCTGACCAAGAGAAAAGCTAGTCAGGGGTTGGAGAGAATGAAGTCACGCTGGAGGGCAGAGCAGTGATAAGAGCTTTCTAGGTCATAATGAGCTCCCAGTTTCAGGTGCCACATTCTGGATACAGCTGCCCTATGTGAGTGTGAGTGGGAGCGGCTCCCATAGCATCCTTTCTGAATCAGCTCTGCCATCACTTTGGACATTGATCCTGGCTTCACAGCCTCCTGGTCCTCTTGTGCTTCAGAACACTCTGTCAGCTACCCAGTACCATTTAATAATGCCCTTTACTATCTAAATGAGCAAGTGTTGGTTTCTGTTGTTTGCAACCAAGAACCCTGATGCTGACATGCAGTGAACCACTGTTTTCCCAGGAGACCCCAGAAAGACAACATCTCAATATGGCACCACATGTAAGGACTAAGCCAACTGGGGCTCAGAGTAATCAGAATCTCACTGTTTCCATGTTGGACTCTTACTCCCTGAGAGCAAGAAGCCCTTTCTAAGAAATGATCTTAACACAGACAACCCTTCACAGACCATCTAGCACCCTGTCACCATTCCTGCAGGCAAAGTGTTAACATCCACAAAGCCCATTCATGCCCATCTAGGCATTTCATCCTGAGTCACCCCAGGCAGTGAGCAGAGCAGGCCGAAGACTATTAGTCTCATTCAATAGAGAAGGAAGCTGAATTTCAGAGAAATCACATACTCAAGTCACACAGCAACTTAGCCACTGTGCCTAGAACAGAGTTCAGGCTCCTTAACACAACCCTGACATATCAAAAAGAAAATAAAACTACAGAGCTAGGAAACACCATCAGCTAACCTTTCCACAGTGCTGGCTATGTGTCTGATGATATGCTAAGCGCTTTTCGCACATTAACTCACTTAATCCTGCTTCCAACCCTGTGAGGTTAGTACTAGTGTGGCTCCTGTTCTACAGATGAGAGAATGGAGGCACAGAGAGGTTAAGGGGCTTGCCCAGAGTCACACAGCACATAAGTAACAGGAGATAGGATTCAAGCCATGAATCTGGTTCCAGAATTTGGGCTCTTAATCACTACATTAAATAGAGTATGAGGAGTGGTCTTTCTGGGGTCTAGGTACCTTAGTCTCCCCTCCATGGAGTAAGGGGAAGTTCTAAAAGGCCTGGCTGTGAAGGTACCCAAAGCCCCCCACAGCTTTAGGCAAATCTAAATACAGATATCTCACGCTAAAAGCCTGGAAGGGAAGTGTGCTAACAGAGCAGGTGCTGAATCGCAGAAAAGTTAAATATGGAACGAGAGCATGGGAGGCTGCAATAAGAGCAAGGAGGGTAAAAACCAATTTCCAAACAGAGCCCCAGGCAATGATTTCGAGAGAAAAACCAATATATGTGGTATCATATAATAACTATAGCAACGCCTTCCATTTACCTCACCCATTCCTTTCAAGGAGGCCAAAGAAGTTCACCAGTTATTACTATTCTTCCTTCTTGAGGCCTGGGACCAGCTGAGGATGGCTGAGGGCTCTCTCATTATGAACAGGAGAAAGGGAAGCACTCAGAGGTCAATACGGAAATCACAGAGCAGTAAAGGAGATTTCAGAGCCAAGTGTCTGGGCCTGAGAGCCAATAGGCAAAAGACAACGCATTGAAAATCAATTCAGCAAAGGACCGGTTCATACTAAGCTGTCAGAAAAATCCCAAAGCTCACTCTAAGAGAATCGACCACTGCCAATTTACCTGCTGGGAATGAGCACAAGGAGAAGATATAGGGGGACAAGCAGGAGCTGGGACATGGGGCAGAGAGTATGGAGCAGGGATGGGGAATCAGTGACAACTGAAAGACAGCGAAGTCCTCATCAGAGAAAGTCTGCGCATTCACAGGTAAAGCCCCAAGCAAGCCAAGATCAAGTGTCCTCAGTGCATCAGTGAACTCTTCATCTGGCAAATCGATCATTCAGCAAAATGGCTCTCATCCAACTGGTCTGGAGGTCCTGTGGAGTTTCTTCTGTAGTACAGTGGGAAGCCAAGAATTGTGTCTCTAACCATCCCTTCTCTCTATCCCCCCCAACTTCACCTTAGACTATAAGTACCCAGTCCCCTCTCCCCACCAAACCAACTCTCTGGAAATGATCTGATCAATGTCATCACCTCCTTCTAGCATTATTTCTTTTCCCTTTTTATTCATCTTAAACCCAGTATGTTGGGGCTATCCACTCCTCCCCAAACAATCTCTACAGCCACCACCCCCTACCCCTTTGCTTAAGGGGTTCCTTGGATTGGAAAGACCTCTCTTGGATAGCTGATCCATTTCAGTGTGAAAATTAAAAGTCACTAAGGAATTAAGATGGTGGTGATGGCTGTACAGCTTTGTAAAGATTCTAATAATGGTTGAACTGTACATTAAAACTGGGTTTTACCATGCATATTATACCCCAATAAAGCTTTTTTAAAAGTCACCCAAGGGGCATTATTAGAAATGCATTTTTCCATTTCCTACCCCTAGAAATTCTGATTCAGTAAAAGTAGAAGAAGAAATCTACTTTTTTCTTTTGAATGATCAGCCCATGTGATTTCAATGCCTGGAGAACTCACCCTAAGAAACACTACTTTGCATGGAGATTCTGATCACATAACCCCTCCATCCTGAGGCCCGGCAAGCCAGAAGTAAGCACTCCCTTCTCTAAACATTATGGTAAGGTAAGACCTTAAATGAATCCAGTCTGCCTTGTAGTACAGCTTTCAGTAGACAGGTCTCTACCTTCTACTAACATCTGGAAACCCAGGAACATGTCATCTCTTGGCATCCTTTGTTTATGTACACTTTGGTTCACTCCACAGATTAGGGGTCAGACTGTACATGTTGTTATGAACTATGAGAAGACAGTGGATAAGGAAGCTTAGAGGGTCAACAGCTGGTTCAATGAAGGATGAGTGAAAGACTGATAGATGGACAGATGAATTGGATGGATGACTGAGTAATGGGAGATGAATAACTATGAACGATGGTGAGATAAATGAATGGGTGGCTGGACAGAGGCATAAAAGGATGGAGTCATTTTACCCTAAAATGTGCATGTGAATCCCACTGTTCCCAGTGCAAGACTAATGGGGTCAGGGGAAACAATTCCATCACACACACCTAAGTACAGGGGCATCACTGAGTACGTGAGAGAGCACTGGCCTGGGGGTCAGGTGACCTGGTCAAGTGCCTACTTTCTGCACTGTCTCCAAATGTGCCCTCATCTGAGTCATTTTCATTCTCTGAGCCTCAACTATCTCACCTATAAATGGGTACTATTCCCCCTATTCTGCTGCCCCACTATATAATTTTGAAGATCACACTATCTAATGAAGGCAAAAGCTATATTATGGCACTGTCTTATGAGAATTTCTAAGGGATAAAGCAAAACAAAAAAGTTTTTAAACATATTCCGATGACACTTGATAGTTCTACAGGTGGTCAAAAGAAACAGCTTCATCCAAGCCAAATTTTGTTGCAAACTCAGAACTCCTCATACTGTACTTCTAAAATGGAAGACCTACATTCCACCTGGGTGTAAATTTTTTAAATAAAATAGGTTTGAGTCAGAAAGAATTGGTTTCAGTCAACAATCATTAGCTATGTGGCTTTGAACAAATTATTTTTTTGTAACCTATAAAGTGAGCATAATAACATCCACTTCACAGAGCTAAGAAAATGAAGTAAACGATGCTTCTGAAGCATCTAACACTGTGCCTTATACAAAGCCCAAAAGAAAGTGTTCTGTGTTTGTTCTCTGGTCTCCGTCGATGGAAACTGGTGTCTTCATGAGCATGTCATTAATGAATAGGCAGAGGAAGCCCCCAGTTCTGCCACTGCACGTTTCTCCCTGATCTGCATGTTCAGCACTGTTTAGAGAGACTTTCAGTTCTCTCCACCTTTCCTGAGCCAGATTTCTCATTCCAAGGTTCTACTTGTATCCAAAACAGACAAGAGCAACAGATGCATGGATTGCTCACTTATCAAGCACTTGTTACACATTAAATTCACCAAATACCCGCTAAGCATCTATTTTCGTGCATCCAGAGTGGTGCTGGGATCCAGGCTAGAGTCATTTTAGCACATGAGGCTTCACTGAGCAGCACTTCCTTTAAAACACAATCTCTAGAAGGCACCATAAGTGGAAAGCAAGAATCACCATCTCTACATGCCCCGCTGGCTTACCCTTGGGGCCAAAGTTTCACAAGCCATGAAACTAGATTATGCAAATCTCTCCCAGGAGAAGGAAGAAATATTAATTTTAATGATTCATTCAAATATACAAGCAGAAAAACACTGGACTCTGGACTGGCAGTCTGGGATTCTGAGTTCTCATCTTGGACCAGTTGTTAATAGCCGAGTGACTTTCAACAACTCCCTTCTCCTCTCTGGGCCTCAGGTTTCTCATATACAAAATAGGAAGATTTTTTTTTTTTTTTTAAAGGCAGGAAAATACACGGGGCTCTGGATAGCATTAAGTTTTGTATTGGAAAGATCAATGCCCCTCCCACCAACTCCCAGATTCAAGTTTACTTGGAACCTGTGAATGTGACCTTATTTGGAAATGGAACTTTTGCAGATATTATCAAGATCATCTTGATAACCAATCAAGATGAGCAGGGGCCCTAATCCAGTGGCTAACATCCTTATAAAGTGGGCAGACACATGGGGAAGAAGCCATGTGAAGAGACAGACACAGCTCAGAAGATTCATCTGCAAGCCAAGGAACACCAAGGATGGCCAGAAAGCAGCAGACGCTGGAGAGGCCAGGTAGGATTCTTCCCTAGGGGTTCAGAGAGAACAAGGCTCTACAGATGCTTTGGTTTTGAACTTCCAGTCTCTGGAACTGTGAAGTAAGTCAGAAAGAGAAAGACAAATACTGTATATTAACGCATATATAAGGAATTCAAAAAGATGATACTGATGATCTTACATGCAGGGCAGCAAAGGAGACACAAATGTAAAGAGCAAACTTTTGGATTCAGTTGCAGAAGGCAACGGCAGGAATGATTTGAGAGAAAAGCACAGGAAAATGTATATTACCATGTGTAAAACAGATGACCAGTGCAAGTTCAAGGCATGAAGCAGGGCACCCAAATCTGGTGCTCTCGACAACCCAGAGGGATGGGGCGGGAGGTAAGAGGGGGGTTCAGGATGGGGGGCACATGTATACCTGTGGCTGATTAATGTTGACGTATGGTAAAAAAAAAAATCACAATACAGTAATTATCCTCCAATTAAAATTAATCAATTAATTTTTAAAAAAGAAAGAATTCTATTGTTTTAAGCCACCTGGTTTGTGGTATTTTGTAATGGCAGCCTTAGAATACTAACAAAAATCCCCTCAAACTGCATGCTAACTCCAACTTATTGGCAGCGTCTGCTTGGAGGGGTGTCTTGAGAAGTTTTCTGAGGCTGTATAGAATATAGGGATTAACTCATGATGTCTTTCCTACAGAGAGAAGGGAGTAGAGACCTGGGTTTTGCCATCTTTTAGCTAATTATTTGGAGAAGGAAATGGCAACCCACTCCAGTGTTCTTACCTAGAGAATCCCAGGGATGGGGGAGCCTGGTGGGCTGCCATCTCTGGGGTCGCAGAGTCGGACACGACTGAAGTGACTTAGCAGCAGCAGCTTATTATTATGATATCTTTATGCTCATACAATATATGATTCTATAATTCTAAATCCATATACTCCTCCAGGAGTAAAAGCATTGTGAATGGGGGAAATGTCGGGAGAGAACTATGCCTTCCCTGTAAACACTGCATCCAGCTCCTCCTGGATAAGGCCAGCCCCACTCTGCTCCGAAGACAGCCTGGGAGTCTGTTGCCCTCTTAGCTTTGCCTTCACTGGATCTAATCTGAGATCAGATTGGCAAAGACCTGAATAGGTTTCCCAGCTGCCACTGCCTGAGGATTATGACCAGAAGTAAACTTGATTTACAGCAGTATCATGGTTGAGATAGAAAAAAAAAAATCCTCAGTGGAGTGGAAGCCACAGAAGGATTGAGCTTCCCCCCAGAAGGATTCTAAGAAGCCAGTCTGCTGGAGCCTTTGAGGGGCACAGATCAGGACAGAGAAGCTCACCATTTCTGCCCCTCCTCTGCCTGACTGTTCCAACACCCCCGGTAGAATATGGCTAGACAGCACCCAGGGTCCAAAAAGAAGGGTCTCAGTGATGGTGTTTTGTAGGCTAGGTTTGAGTCCCTTGCCCCCTTCACTAAGAGCAACCCAGTCTTTAGAACAGGGTCTTCCTCTACCTGCACAGCCCAGTGTGCCAAGCACTCCACTCACTCACCTGCCCTAGGAAGCTAGAGGCTCATTAAGAAATGAAGCTGCAGGCTTGCAGAGAGCTCATGAGCACTGTCAAAGGTCACAACCTCCCTCGTGCTGTCTCTGGCACAGCACATAGCCAGGTGGTTCCGAGGGAGACAGTATACATACACACCTACTGCTGGCCCAGACAAGGGCTCTCAGCTCCAGGTCAGGGCAGGAATGAGGGCCTTTCCTCCTGGGGAACTTAGGTCCCTCTGCACTCCCAGCAATGATGCTTCTTGCCTCCAATGCACGAAACTGTGTCCAAACAAAGTTCTCTCCCCTGTTCTCTGTCTGCCTGACCAAAACCCCTGCCAACAAATCCGCCTTGGTTTCAAGTCCTGCCCAATCCCAAATCCATCCTCGAGGGAACCTTCCTGAGCCACAGTCTCCTGAGCCCCGGCTCAGTGCCCTCAATGCTCCCAGTTCCTCCTGTGCCCCTCTCCACTCTGAGCTCCCACAGCAGCCAGAACTGTCTTTGCAAAACTTAACTCTGATGTTGTCACACTCCTAGTCAAAATCGTTCAGTGACTTCCAGATAAAGACCAAAAGCCTCCTGCCGTGAACAATGAGACTGCCTCCCTCACATCATTCCATTGAAAATACTGAATCATATAAAACTGAATTGCCTGAAAAATGAATAAAAAGACATTAAAAATACAAGATTTAACAGGCATAAAATTACTATCAGGTTGCAATAAAAGCTCACTCTCCACTCTGTGCCTGCCTCATCATAGATTTGTAAATAGCAGTCTGGCAACCATCCTGGTGCACAGACCATGCTGAGTAGCACCGGGCATCTAGGTGCGGCCCTCCCCCGACCCCTGACGTCTGCAGCCTCTTCCCACTACAGTTTCATCCCACTTCAGCCCTCACTCCCTCTACAGCCACTGTCCTCACCCACCTCTGGCGCCCGCCACTCACTTTCTCCTGCCTCGTGGCTTTTTAACACACTGTTCTTCCCTCCATCTGGAACTCTCTCCCTTCTCTTCATGTCTCATCCATTTAGTTGCTTCCAACTCATCCTTCAGGTTTTAGCTCACATTTATTTCTTCAGAAAAGCCTGCTCTGACCACCCATCCTACACACACACACACACACACACACACACACACACACACACACACACACACACACACTCATTCCCCTTCCATCTCCCCCACCCCAGTCAGGACAAGCTTCACTCATCATTTGCTTGCATGGATCCCAGTCCTTCACACAATTACCCAAGTTTCTATTCATTCATCCATTAGAACAATCATTTGCTTGATACCTGTCTTCCCTCTGCTCTACAAGCACCAAGAAGGGGGACCATCCCTCTTGGCTCTCGCTACACTCCCAGCAGTTAGCACAGGGCCTGGGCTCCCCAGGACCTTCAACAACAGCTCAGAGAAGGTAAACAGGACGTGACTGAGTGGCATCTGATTTGTCAGTGCCTCCTCCTCCACACAGCGCAGCTCCTTCAACTTGAAGCCACCCACGTTCATCCCGAGGCCACATTTCTACAAACATCTCCCTTTAGTTCTGTGTGTGTTTGGCACCGCCCTGGATCCCACTAAGTTCAAGTACGTTGGGCCTCCTCCCTGCCCATCAGCTCTCACTTCTGACGCTGCTCTCTTTACAGTGTTCACACTCGTGAAACAAACATTCACATTAATATTAATTCTGCATGCCAGGCAGCAAATCACTTAGATACATGTTTTACTAAACAGGGTTCTGGCCACGTCTCCCAATCACACATGCCTTCTCCAGCAGGCACTTGTAGAGGGCACAACAGCAGGCAGTGTGATGAATCCTTAATGGCAGCGTTCCAGGCCCCAAAAGCAGGCCGGATGAGAGGGCCAGTCAAGGGGGCTTCTCTGTTTGCCTGGAGTGCTAAAACAGAGGCAAAGACCTAAACCTTAAGAGACACTGCTTCTAAGAGCTCATCTTGCTTCAGCTAAAACAGCCATAGCTATAGGAATAAGACCCCAAACCAAGAGAACCACAATCTGGACAGCACCAGCAATTTGCTGTGTGTCTCAGCTAAGGTCACCTCCCCTCCCTGAGTCTTACTTAAGTAAGATGAGATTGGTCTAATAGTCTCTAAACCCCCAACTGAGACATTTCACAAATCTGCAGAATGCTCAGATTTTCACCTACTAGAACTCAGCATCATCTCTAATCATTGTATTGATTTATTCAGTAGATACTTATTGAGCCTCTACTCAGATATATTAATATTCAGGACTGGGGTTGGACAGATAAAGACTGACACAATGCCTATCCTTCTGGCCTCAGAGAGGATGCAGATGCTAAGTTAATAATTAATTATTGCAACTGAGGCTATAAGGGAAGAATGAGGGATTTCATGAGAGCCAAAAGTGTGGAGTTCCATTAGACTGTGGAGGATGAGGGACTGCTGTCAAAGGAGGCGACATTTGAGCCAAGAGGCAGTTTTTACATGAGTGTGAGGCCAGAGAGTTCCCAAACTATCTCATTTAACCACACGATACCCATAAGGTGAGAAAAGCTAGCATCAAAGAACACTTTTTTCTTGGCCCATGGGACCATCCCAGACCCAGCCCTGCTACATCAGACCCCTCCCAGGACAATATAACTTCCCTTCACCACACCTGTCACAGGTTCCATTTCCACGTCTGTGCCTGTGCCCTCTTCCCTCTGCCCTGGGGAAGCCCTGTGATGGGAGGGACCATGTTTGTTTTGCACATCATGGTGGTTCCAGCTGCGCACAGTGCCCAGTGCATACCAGGTGTTAAGAGCTTGGCTGGATGAGTGAATAAATCCTCACATCACAGATGAGGAACCTGAAGTCAAGTGATGGGGAATGTTTTCCCCAGTTCCTAAGTTAGCATGTGACACAGATGGGTCTCAAACTCAGCCTAAGTTTGGGGAGGGAGGTATACTCCAGGCCTCAACATCCACCCTCCTTCATTCAGACCTGTTGTGTATTTTGACTCTCCAATCAAGATTTCATTTGTTTAAAAAAGGACCTGCTATTCAGTGAGCTTTAAACACTGTGGTCTTACCCCAAGCTGGTTCTCATGCAAAATCCATCATCCCCAACTCTATCTTAGATATCTTGGATACCCAAGTCAGGAGACACACACAGGCACTGCCCCCACAAATGAAGATTCAAGCCCATCTGCTCTGCTCGAAGTTAGTTCTCATCAGTGGTAGACCAGGAGGCCCAGGAACACACGCGGTGAGCCTGAGATGGGGATAGCAGAATAGTTTGTGGTCGCTAACATCCACCGTGTGGTTTGGGGCCTCGGGAATGAAGCTACAAGTCCACAGGATGTGCTTAGTGAAAACATACACACAGCAGAGGGATGCTTCGAGTGGGAAGCAGCGCCTGAAGACAGACGTCAGTCTTGGTTCTCAGCACAGCCAGTGGACTGGCCTTTCCTGGCCACCTTCCATGAGCCCAGCCATGTGTTGATGGTGGGGGGGGGGGTGAGGGGGTGGGATGAGGAACATCCAGAAAGCAAAAGGCTGCTGCCAGGCGTGGGAGCAACCCAGGCAGATGCGGGTAACCCTGGAAGGGATCCAGGCACAGGGCACCAGGCAGAGTGAGAGTTTTCAGAAGCAAGTCTCTGGGGTGGTTGGGGGACTGGGTGCTGAGTCACACCACTTTGGGGGCTGGGTTGCTCTCAAGCCCACACCTGACAGTGGGCTTAGTCCTGAAGATGGGGTGGAGCAGAGACCAAAGGGGATCTTTCAGGGTTGAGGGCAGGGCTATTTTAATTGTTGATGTATCCCTAATATCCAGCACTATACTTGGCTAACTTTGTGGAATGTCTGAAAGGTAAAGAGGAGGAAGCAGGCACGGGCCACCAACCCAGGAGGCAATCATTGTAATGCTGTTGGCCATTATTAACTGAGCATTTACTAAGTGCCAGCACAGGGCTAAGCACTTCACACCCAGCATAGTCCTGAGAGGAATGCGCTGCAATCTTCATCTGACAGCTGAGCAAATACGACACAGAGCAAAGCGAATAATCTGCATAAAAATAGTGGAGCTGGAATGTGACTTCAGCTCTGCCTGATTGGAGCATCTGAGTTTTTAACTACAGTGATTTTTAGTCAACTCGCCTAACAAGTTGCTGTAAAGGAATGGAGAGCTTTTAGGGAGAGAGAGGGAAGAAAGGATATTTTTCCTAGGAGGAAGAAAAACACAGAGCTAGAGACAAACTAGGAATGAATATAGGGAATGATCTCAGATTAAACAGCACCAAAAATAAATAAATAAACAGAAACACACAGAAAATAAATAAATGAATAAACAGCACCATTTCCCCCAAAGAAGCCTTCCCCGATTCTCCTTCCTAAGTGAGGGGTCTCTTCTAACACATTTTAGCACTCCTTCCCTCTTTGCAGCACTTGTTACCATTTTGACTAGGCAAGCGATGGGGAATGGAGTTTGTTTTTTGTTTTTTGTTTTTACTTTATTTTACTTTACAATACTGTATTGGTTTTGCCATACATTGACACGAATCCACCACGGGTGTATACAAGCTCCCAATCCTGAACCCCCCTCCCACCTCCCACCCCATATCATCTCTCTGGATCATCCCCATGCACCAGCCCCAAGCATCCTATATCCTGTATCGAACATAGACTGGCACTTCGTTCCTTACATGATAGTATACATGTTTCAATGCCATTCTCCCAAATCATCCCACCCTCTCCCTCTCCCTCAGGGTCCAAAAGTCCACTCTATATATCTGTGTCTCTTTTGCTGTCTCGCATACAGGGTCATCATTACCATCTTTCTAAATTCCGTATATATGTGTTAGTATACTGTATTGGTGTTTTTCTTTCTGGCTTATTTCACTCAGTATAATCGGCTCCAGTTTCATCCATCTCATTAGAACTGATTCAAATGTATTCTTTTTAATGGCTGAGTAATACTCCATTGTGTATATGTACCACAGCTTTCTTATCCATTCATCTGCTGATGGACATCTAGTTTGTTTCCATGTCCTGGCTATTATAAACAGTGCTGCGATGAACATTGGGGTACATGTGTCTCTTTCAATTCTGGTTTCCTGGAGTTATTTACATGTCTGTCTCTTCATGGAACATAGGTCTATGAGGGAAGGTGCTATGACTGATAACTCACTAGTGCTTCACCCCAGTGTGAGACATGCGGCCTATCCCATAGTAAGAGCTCAGGGAGTATTTTTAATATGAGTTCAGCAATGGTAGACAATTGGGAAAAATTCTCATAGCACACAATAAGGAGAAACAGGAGCAAAGACAATGGAACAATGTCCCAAAGTCCCTTGAAGACCAAAGAGAAGAGCTTCATGTTGTAGCTGCAGGTCACAGGGAGCCACTGCAGGTTCTTATCTGCATAAAGAAGATAATTCTGCTTCAGAGAAGAAATAAATCTGCTAAGGGACAATCTGATGCTTGAGCCCCAGTATTATCAACATTCAAACCAGGCCCAGTGCTTGAAGTGACAAGGATCTTGTGAGGGTGGCGGCAGGAAAGCAGAGAAGAGATAAATCAGAGAAACATATGGATGCGGGTTCTACCCAGAACATTGTTCATCAAAAGTGAGTAAGCAGTTAGGAACATAAATCTGGGTCAGTAGAAAGGACAAGAGGAGATATGACTTTGCCCTGGCTCTAGAAATTCTACTTTCTCCCTTTATAGAAAACAAGATTTCACTGAAACTCAGTTGATGCCAAACAAGGGTAGAAAATATATTTCATTATCATTCCATTTGTTTCTCAGTCCTATACATGACCAGCCAGGAGTAAAAACAATGTCTCCTAAGGTCTTCACAAGGCTCTGAGTCATTTCCCAGTGAATCATTTACTCACCCACATCTCTAAACCTCCAGCTCTAGATCATAGACTTTGGAGCAGAACTGCTCCCAGGGCAAGGCCCCTGCCCCCCACCCCCCTTCTTCTCTTGGACGGACTGCAAGAGGGAGCAGTAAGCCTGCATGTTAGACTCAAGATTCTTGCTTTTCATACGGAAGACCTGGTTTCACACACCAGCTGTGACACTTACTAGCAGGGAAGCACTGCTTATATGAGCTAGAGATATATAAACTGCTGCTTAGAGGTCCATGAACCAGAACAATGGATCTGGATTCATGGTTCAGAAACATAAATCCTCCTTGAGGATTCTCACTCATAGGAATCCATAGGTAGTCACTGACTACCAGTGCCAGGCACCATGCTGGTTACTAGGAACTGGTGATAAGCGAAATTGCTGAAGACTCTAGTCTGGGCAGACAGATATGAAACAAAAATCATACAATCCAACGTAAAATTGTAACTCTGCCAAGTGCTATGAAATAGCAACAGATTTGAAATAACAAGGAAGCCTATAAAAGGGATATTTGAACTTGTGATAAAGGTCAAAGAAGTTTTCAAACTGAGGACTAAATTAGGAAGAGATACAGTTTAGGCGAAAATAGGGTATACGAGTACTCCAGGAAGGACAGTCATGGACGAAGCACCCGTGAAAGAAACAGTCAATGGGAAATGAGACCAGGTGATCAGTCTCTCTGAGCAGAGAAAACACAAGGGACAACATGATGGAAAATGTCCCCAAAAGACAGCCAGGGTGCAGATCATGACAGATCTTATAGCCGTGTCTCTGAGCATGTTTTACCTTGGGAAAAGTCCATGGGAAACCACAGAAGAGGTGTTTGTGGGTGGGATGGCATGGGGAGGACATGGGATAACTGATGCTCAAAAAACTGCTCTGGCTGGCCTGGAAGAGGCCCGAGAAGATGCAGAGCAGTCAACTAGGAGGTTTTGTAGGGGTCCAGACACTTTCACTTTTCACTTTCATGCATTGGAGAAGGAAATGGCAAACCACTCCAGTGTTCTTGCCTGGAGAATCCCAGGGACGGGGGAGCCTGTGGGCTGCCATCTCTGGGGTCACACAGAGTCAGACACGATGGAAGCGACTTAGCAGCAGCAGCAGCAGACCAGAGATGGTGGTATATTTGATCCAGATGGTGCGTGGGCATGGCAAGAAACAGACAGATTCAATGTTTATGAAGGAAGCAGCATAGTAAGGGCTTTCTGATACAGTGGATTGGGAGGGCCCATCAGAGACACCCTGGGGCTCCTGGCCTTCAAAACCAGACAGAGTGTGTCTATTCACTGGGAAAGGCAAACTAACAAAGATCCAGTTTGGGAGCAGATTACGAACTCTGGGTTAGATATATTGAATTGGCAGTGAATTTGAAGCATCAAGGAAGAAATATTAATCAAGTAGTTGTATATGCATATCTGGGGCTCAAAGTATACATTTAGACATTATTAGTATAAAGTGAGTAATTGAATCTGAGGGCAATGACAAGATCATACAAACAGTGAGAAGTAAGGCCCTATGATTAGGTTTGAAGAACTTAACATTTCCCTGCTTAGTTCTCATGCTTCAAGGGCTCTGCTTTTTGAAATATTAAAGGCAGTGATGATGGTCAGCTGAACTTATTCAGACTTACTCTTTCCTAGGCACTTTACATAAATCAGATAGTTTAACTTAATCTTTCTTATAACATAGAATGTATGCCCAAGTTTTTCTGTTTTCATTTTGCAGATGTGGGAATTGAGGCTTAGAAACATTTTCTTTGCCCAAGATCACATAGCTGGTATGTGATTGGTTTGAAGCCTAGATATATCTGATATAAAAAATATTCTTTATGATTTGTCCTTGCTTTACCCTCTACAGCTATTATGCAGAGGTACAGTTGGGACCAAACCTGAAGGCCATGAGTTTAGCCAGTAGAAGGACCTTTGAGGGTAACAGTGAAAGATGCCAACTAAACTCCTACAGCTAATGGCCCAGCCCACATGCTCCACATCTGCTGAATGTCCATGGCTCTGCAATGTCCTGCTTTCTCCCCACATTAGTCCCCAGGCCAACATGAAGAGTGCATGTTCACCTCCATGTGGACAGCTTACATTAAACCTCATGAGGATTCCTGCGATATGGCAGAACAAACTTTGATCTGAAAAGATTAAATGTTTACTTCTCTTTGGCACTGAGCAAGTTACTTAATTCTTCCCTGGCACTATCCTTTGAAAACAGGGAGAGCAATATGCTTACACTCTGAGTTATTTTGAGGAGTAAATGATATTTGACAAAGTGCTCTGGAAACTGACAATGATGATGAAATTAAACTTACATGTGGGAAATCCTGCCTCTCGAATGGATGACTTTTGGCCCCTAAGATCTGTTTGAAGCACCAATCCAGATTAGTGAAAATGAAATGATTGGCAACAGTTGGTAAAGAATTGGATCTAATTGGTCTTAAAAGGGGAATGAGAAGGTGATCTAATAAATTATTTCTTCTGTCAGAAAAAAAAAAAGGATGATGAATGTGAATCAGGCTTAGTCTTTTCAAAAAGATAAGAAGTGTGTCTTGGTGGCCCCAGATAACCCCTCGTCATCACTCTTACTCTCGTTGTTACCCCTGTGCCTGGTGCTGATAATTATTCCAAGAGTGGTCAGAAAAGTAACACTGGTAGCTAACATTTAATTATTAGTGATCATGTACCAACCATGTGGCTAAAGGCTTTACCTGTGTTATTTCACCGAGTCCTTGTGGAATGAGAGGTATTGATCAAACAAAGAATCTATTGAATTGAAGGACAGGAAAGTATCAGAATTAGTCAATGAAGTCAGAGGATCATGTACAAGTTACCAAAACTATGTGATAAAATAAAGGGGTGTTCTGACAGAAACTGCAGAATGTCTACATTTCGGGGACTCCAAAGAGAGATGGACAGAGCGGGAGTTGGACAAACTAGAGTTAATTTTTCACTAAATCCACACCGCACAAACTTTACTCTGAATGGCTGCTGATCTTGAATGAGTTACACAATATCACTTCCAAGCTCTCATTCAATGTTACTGGAATAATGATACAAATATTATTAATAGCAACAACAATCCCAGCCACATTTACATTGAGTGCTTAGAATCTTCCAGGCAGTGTGTTAAGTGCTTTTATGCATTTCATTTCATTTCATTTCATCATCTCAACAACCTAATGACATAGTCTTGTATGAATCTGTTCATTTTCCATGTAAGGAAACCTAGGTTCATCAGAATTTAGTAATTTTGGTCAAGCTCACACACTGTGTAATTGACAGAGCCTGGATTAGCATGCAAGGCTACTTGGATCTAACATTCAGGATTTTAATCAGGGACCTCCCTGTTGGTCCAGTGGTTAATAATCCACCTGCCAATGCAGGGGACACGGGTTCGATACCTGATCCAGGAAAATCCCACATGCCACAGAGCAACTAAGTCCATGAGTCACAACTACTGAGCCCACATACCTAGAACCTGTGCTCCCCAACAAGAGAAGCCACCACAGTGAGAAGCCCATGCACCTAAGTGAAAAGTAGCCCCTGCTTGCTGCAGCTAGAGAAAGATTGCATGCTGCAATGAAGACCCAGAGCAGCCAAAAATAAAATATTTTAATCAGGACACCTAGTCACATCCTCATCCAGCCCAGCAAGTCCTCATTTGGGAGCAGATGCTCCATCATGAGCCCTACGTGTTGGATGCTTTATAAGATGACATTTTCAGAGGTTCAGATGCAAACACATCAAGTAGGGACAGTTTGTCACAAAACTAGGAATGCTGTCCACGATCTTAGTTTTTGGGCTCAAAGTGTCTCACAGGTGACTTATGTCACCGAGCCGTCATCTCCCAAAGAACCCTCAGTTCTCGGAAGGATTTCTAAATTCAAGAATTAGAAAACCTAGTGAAATCTAAGCCAAGATTATTCCCCATGGGAAACTAAACAAACTTCTTTATAGGGAAAAAGATAAAGGAGAGTTGATATGTGGAAATTCACCAACGGAAGCAATAAGAAACTCCACATGGTATTCACAGGAATAAAACCACAAAGCAGGGATTCACAATCTTTCTCTAGATTCAGTGCTTTCAGCCTTCATTTTCTTATCTAAATGGAGACCAGTCTGGACTGAAAGATTTCCAAGCTGCCTTCCAGCTCTTACAGTCTATGATACTGTGATAAAACGCTTTCTAAAGAAACTGACAAGCATTTGGAGGATTTAAGAAATGCTGCCTTTGGAGGAGAGCTGAGTAAAATTGTCTCAGTGCCATTCACCATGCATCAGGAAAAGCTGAGTTACCCAGCTCTCAATTCCAAAGGTTCCTGCAACTGGCTTGATGTCCACAGGGTCCCCCACCTCTCCTGCAGGTTTAAAGCCGTATGTAACATGAGAAACACTGCTTCTGTCTTCTGGAGTGTGAGACTGTGAGCTTCCCCATTCTGACAATCTCCAAGGATATCGGTAGGTGGATGGAGATGTGAGGGTTGGACAGGAGAGATGCTTATACAGATTTCACAAGGAGTCTTACTGGTCAGTCATTTTTGCCTTCCCCGCATGGATGACATCTCCCAATAGCAGCAGCCCGCTTTTCCTTTGGGAATCACTCACTTTCTGTCCATATAGCTCAGATGAGGGTGACCCCATTTACAAGCCAGACCTTGGCCCATCTACATACTCTGCCTTCTGGCCACTGAGGTTGTTTCAGGGATGAACATGTAATCCAAGCCAGGTCAAAGAGGACAATGCACCCAGACTGTGTCTATTAGAAAACAGCTGCTTCCTGCCTGTTGGAGCTGCTAAGATATAAGCTAGAAGTAGGGGGTGGTAGTTTTTCTACTCCTTCAGGAAACTTGGCTGAGAAAGATACCAACACAAAAGAAAGCAGATGCTGAACTCAGAGAAACTCAATGACTGATAACAGTACATGAACACCTACATCAAACTATGCCTGAAATCCCGCTCCACCCCCTTGTCTTCTCATTATGTAGGCCAACAATTTTTCTTTTTGCTTTGACAAGCTCAAGTGCATTCCTTTCACATGTAATCCAAAAAGTTGAAAATATATATTTTAGCCAGAAAACTAGTCTTTATTAATTTCTATTAACTAGGTGTTATAGGTATAAGAGGAAGCAATATATGTCAGAGTCACTTTCCTTGAGTAATTGATGCTAGTGGCATTTTGAGATTCCTTTAGGTAGTGACATTTTATGATTACTGGTGAAGGGAGTGACTCATCCACTCCAGAGATAATCACATCATTCCTGGTCTTTTCTTCACTGCCCTCTGGGCTTATCTCACCTAAGCCTTCCGTCTCTGTCCAAGGTCCCATGCCTTAGCCAAACCTCAGACTCACAGAAGATCAGACTCTTTCCCCAGACCATTCAACTAATAAACCACCCATGCCAGAGCCTCAGGGATTGCCTTAATTCTCTTTCCATTGCCCCTAAAGCTTAATTTATCTTGAAACTTTCCCATCTCTCCATTGCAATTCGACTATCTTAGGCCAGGCCACCATCATTTCTTGCCTGGAGCACTGTGACAGACTCCTTTCTTTCAATCCTGCTCCCCTTAAATTGTCTTATAGAAGGAACTTCCTAAAATGCGACCATCACTCCCTTAAACCTTCTGTGGTTTCCCAACTATACTTGAAATAAAGTCCAAACTCCCTTGCTCTCCCTAAAGACTACAGATGATGTGATCTGCTTCCTCTCCACACTCATATTCCTTCAGTCTCCCCACCAGCTCCTCTGCTGTTTGCCCTCCATGTCCCTTGATTTTCCTCCAGTTTTTCAAACATACCAAGCTACTTCCTGCCCCATGCTGCTGCTGCTGCTGCTGCTAAGTCACTTCAGTCGTGTCCGACTCTGTGTGACCCCACAGACGGCAGCCCACCAGGCTCCCCTGTCCCTGGGATTCTCCAGGCAAGAACACTGGAGTGGGTTGCCATTTCCCTCTCCAGTGCATGAAAGTGAAAAGTGAAAGTGAAGTCACTCAGTCGTGTCTGACCCTCAGCTACCCCATGGACTGCAGCCTACCTGGCTCCTCTGTCCATGGGATTTTCCAGGCAAGAGTACTGGAGTGGGGTGCCATTGCCCTCTCTGTCCTACCTCATAGCCTTTGCATATTCTCTAATGTTCTCACTCCAGTCCTTACCTGCCTAGTTCCTTCTTTTTCTTTGAGATTCACATGTCATTTCCTCAAAAATAGCTTTGCCCCTCACCACTGCCACCACCAAATTAGTTTTATTCCTACAACCTTGGCCTTTTATTTCACCATCTTTATCACAGTTTCAAGTTATCAAGGTTTTTGTAGATTTATATCATGTATACTTATTTGTTTACAGTGAGGCAATCCAACTAAAATATAAGCTCCATGAAAGTGAAGTCTTGATTTGTTTCATGTATTCTCAGCTTCAGGCAGGATGCCAGACTTATGGAAGATGTACAATAAATATGTATTGGATGAATGGATGCATAGAAGTGGAAATGTTGGAATTCTAACATGGGTCTATTTAACCTAGGTTTCAGAAGAATAAACATCACCTGTGAGAAGATTCCCCAACTTATAATCAGTAGTTATTTTCTTAACTGTGTTGCCTGAGATACATCACCTCACCTATTTCTCTCTGTAGAATGGGATTGTGGTGGTGTACTATGAAAATGAATTAGGAACTTGGTGCCCTACAGCTGAAACATACAGAAAAAAAATAAAAAGCTCCATGACATATACCAGGCATTATAACCGATTACATGTAGACACAGGGAACATCCGGCCAGTTGCAATCCTCAACAAACTTTGACTGAAATTCAAACAAAATGGACTTTCTAACCTTTAGTTTTTAATAAAAAAAAAAAAATATTGAGGAAGGATGATGAATGTTACGGCAATCACAGAAGAAGATATATTGCCTTCCATTGTTTTCTGCTCAGATCTATAGCTATTTCAGAGAGAGAGACTTGGTTACAAGGTAAATTTCATTTGTTTTGGAAAAAGAACAATGTGACATTTTTGACAATGTACTGTAAAATATGCCACATTTTTTAAACAAAGTGAGATATAATAAAAATGACATATAAGATTTCAGGGGAAAGCAATGATTAGAAAAGAGCTCATAGTTCTTTCTGGACTACCCATAACATTTAGGAGAAAACAATCTCTATACCCTCACCTGCATGTATAAGTTAAATAATGACAAGTGTAATTAAATAACTATTTTGTGGCTTATTTAACATCTTTCCCTCACTGGACTATAAGCTCCATGAAGGCAGGGACCATGTCTGTCTACAACTCCAGTACCTGGAAGAGATATAGCCAGGTGTCTATATAGCCAGCCTCAAGCAGAGACACAAAGCCTAGGAGAGAACAGCAACTCACACCCGTAACTTCCACCACACCAATTAAAAGACAGACATCTGGAGTCAGACAATCTGGGCTCATATCCCACAATCACAATTTACTAACACTATGACCTTCAGAACAACGTTAATTTCTTCATCAGTAAAACGAGTTTAAATAGTAGTAGCTTCATCATAATTATGCTATGATGATCCCATGCTTAGCATATAATAAGCACTCAATAAACGTTCGCAGGCACCATCCTTGCCGCCCTCACCAGGCCATAGCTGCCTCTTCCTCTTCCCTCTCAGAGCCACGTCTGAAACTTCCTCTACTTCATTCTTGGCTGCACAAGAGCTGCAGAAGCCAGAGCATTCATGCCTCTGACATAAATCAAAGGCAGACGATCTCCTTTCACTGACTCCTCCCCATAAATCAGTGCAGCTCCCTGAACAGAGACGAATTCGGATTCCAAATGCATCCTCTAGTCTCCCTCTTCCTGGTGGAAGATGACTTCTCAAACCAGGATTAGAACTTTGAGAGATGACCCAGTGCAGCCCCCTAAATTTACAGTTAGGAAAACTAAGGCCCAAAGAGGAAAATGAGAATTTCCCAGTTAGGAACTGAGAATTACCACTTGCAGGCAGAGACAAGACTAACACCCAGAAATTCTAACTCCCAATCCCAACCCAGTGCAGCTTTTACTTAGTGGTATAACAAGGGCCAGACGGTGGGAGCAATTGGTCCCAGGCGTGGGCAGTAAGGACGTGCACTGCACATAGAGAATTCAAAACAATAATTTTTAAAGTGACCAGAAATCAGTTCACACGTTATCATTGCCACTTGCTTCAAATCCTGAACAATGCCAGTGACAAAATACACAACCCTCGCAAAAAAAAAAAAAAAATGGTTTGTCTAAGTTATAAACAATTGCTGAGGTCACTGCCAACTTTTGAAAACATGTAAGTACTTTGAAACAGGTGGGCTCAGCCTCACACGGTAATTTCACGAGTAAGTCTGTGACAATTTGAAATTACTTGAGCTCACTTCAGCCACAGTCACTGTCTCCAATCCATATTGTTCTGGGTTGGCCAAAAAGTTCATTGGGTTTTTCCAGAAGATGTTAAAGAAAAACCCAAACTAACTTTTTGGCCAACCTAATACTATATATTTCAGTGTTTAAGCAGTAGATTTGAAGGAAAAAAAAAAAAAAAAACGGTTAATGAAAAGAAGGAAAAACAAAACTTCAGATCATTCAGCTTTGTCATCTTATGTAACTTGAAGTTTTTACTGGAATTTAAAATTTAAAACAGTGAAATAGTTAAAATGAAGACTGTAATATTTTTGTTTGGCAAATGAAAAGTAAAGTTGAGATGTGAAATATTTTACCAACTTTAAGTAATACTATTAAAAATCAAACTCTTCTGTCTTGTGTGTCGATTGTTTTAAACCCAAAAATTGAATGAAGAAAAGAGGGAGTACTCCTGACCATTACATTGTTAGGGCTTCCCTGGCAGCTCACTTGGGAAAGAATCCACCTGCAATACAAGAGACCCCGGTTCAATTCCTGGGTCAGGAAGATCGGCTGGAGAAGGGGTAGGCTACCCACTCTAGTATTCTTGGGCTTCCCTTGTGGCTCAGCTGGTAAAGAATCCACTTGCAACGGGGAAGACTTGAGTTCGATCTCTGGGTTGGGATGATCCCCTAGGGAAGGGAAAGGCTACCCACTCCAGTATTCTGGCCTGGAGAATTCCATGGCCTGTATAGTGAATGGGGTCACAAAGAGGCGGACACGACTGAGTGACTTTCACTTTCACTTTCATTACATTGTTACCACTGAAAGCAGTTCTGTTGCCTAACAGAATTAAGTGATCTTCTCCAAAGATCAAATGTGCTCAGGATACCATGGGGTTTTTATATGGTAAATGTTGGGGATGTTCTCCCTATCCACTCTTGATATTCTTTCCACCTGGAGCAGCCTTCATTATTGTATACCTTCATTATTGTAAAACCCCTTTCCTCACTCCTTTTTCCAGGAGCAGTGGTTTGTGTGACACACAATCGGCGGGTAAGGTACAGGAAGCTCTGACTTTTCTCTCTTCCATGTTGAGAACCAGGTGACTTGCAGGGAGTTCATCCCATCCTTTAGATGGTGAATCATACAGGAGTGGGTTCCCCTAAGATGTGGGTGAGTGCTGGCCAGGAAGCGAGAATCACTCTGTAATTCTGTCCATGAGCCACAGCCTTCAGTGCTAACTTTCCAGTTATAAAGGTAATGTGTTGATCCCCCACCTGACTGATTCCTTTGTCTTACATCATTACTGATGCAGAACAGGCAGGGAAAAGGATTGCTACTTATTGGACCCCCCGGGACACCTCAACAGTCATGACGGTGATAAAGATACAACAATAGCAATATTCTTAAGCTATCCTGTTTTACAGTGAGATGAAACTAGTCAATCCTAAAGGAAATCAACCCTGAATGTTCATTGGAAGGGCTGATGCTGAAGCTGAAGCCCCAGTACTTTGGCCACCTGATATGAAGAGCCAAATCATTAGAAAAGACCCTGATGCTGGGAAAGATTGACGGCAGAAGGAGAAAGGGATGACCCTAGGATGAGATGGTTAGATAGCATCACTGAATCAGTGGACATGAATATGAGCAAACTCTGGGAGTGGAGGACAGAACAGCCTGGTGTGCTATGGTCCATGGGGTAGCAAAGAGTCAGACACGACTTAGGAAATGAACAACAACAAAAACAACATCTTGTTTTGCTTATTTGTTGTGTCAGGTACAGTGATGAGTTTAAATGCATTGTCTTACTGAATCTTGCTGACGCAACTGTGAGAGAGGTTCTATTGTTATCTCTACATCACAGATGTGAAAACGGAGATGTATCGAGTATTAAACCTGCCTGTCATCACATAAGCAGCAAATGATGGCAGAGGAAGTGAGCCTGGGTCGATCATGCAGGACCCAAACGCTTAGCCACTATGCTCCTTTGCTTAATGGTCGAGAGAATCCACTTAGGACCCCACTTATTAGATTTACACTCAGAGCTAATGCACTCATCCAAGGATTACTTGAGCCTCCAGCTCTCGAGGATGGAAAAACAGCTCCTGTTCTCTCACCTCTGTTCTGCCGACTTGTCCTTCCTCACCTCTCTCCAAGTGAGAAGTCCAGGAGATTTAATTTGGAGATGGGCTTTACACTGTGAACATGCCACACAGCAGCCTGGTCGTGCCCAGCTCCGTGGCCCCACTTTTGCCAGTCATCTCATCTTGAAGTCTTGCCTTCCAACTTGGCTGGGCACTTTCCTGCCCCCAGACTGCCAGCGACAGTGTCTTCAGGCTGAGAGAGGCAGAAAAGCACACTTTGCTACAAGGTAACAAACTCAGCTACTGCCAAGCCTTCTTGGCAGGGCCAGCTACCACTTCTGTGGTGCAATTTCAGGAGCACTGGGATTCCCCAGTCTGTACCCAAACAGACCTCTCCTCCTACCACCCCAAGTGGCCGATCATGAGGCCTGAACTTACACCATTCTATAAATGTATCCCTTTGACTTAAAGCATCATTCCCCATTAGAAAGCAAAACATACATGGAAAGGAACACACTCATCCTTAGTTTCTTCATATAGAGCAGGGAGTATGCACAATACCCACTTCAAAGAGTATAATGTAAGAGCCAAAAGGGATAATACGTATATGTAGTAGACTTGTCAGAGTGCCTGGTATAAAACATATACTCAATATATATTATTAATAGCAGTTACTGCATCACTGTCACCACCACCAGATTTGGATGTGTTCATCTGTATGATTTCTTTGTTCACAGGTTTAGACATGGAGCCTAGGACCGAGCCCAAGAGGCAGTCAGCATAGCTGGAAATCAGGAAACTTGAATTCAACGTCCCGAGTTGGCTGTTAACTCCCTGTGTTCTGGAAATATCATTGATATTCTCTGGGCCTTTTTAATTGTCTTCATTATTGTCATAATTATAAAAACGCCTGCTATTTTTACAGTATATTCTGATTTACAAGTATTCACTGGTATTTTCGATCTCATTCAAGTTTCCCAAAGAATCTAGAGTTAGTAGTAGTCTGGAATTTGAGGCTCCGGGTGTGTGTGTGATTTCCCCAAGGTCAGGGAGCTGGCTAGCAGAGCCAGTGTGACTTTCAGAAGACATCACCCAGTCTCTGGTTCAAGAGAGATTTGCCAGCATTAAAGAAGGAGAATTCTAGAGACAAAAGACCACTCTGGTGCAGTCTAGTTTAGTGATGGCCAGTACCAAGACCACAGGACCCAATTCCCCTTCCCACACCTGTAGCAGAAACCACTAATTGATCAGGACAGGTCCAGTAACATTTCTCAACATGGTGCCCTGAGAAATTTTTAACTCTTAATTAAAGCTACTTGTGAAACAAACTCATTGTTTTCACCCATTTATACCGGAGGTTGGCAAACTACAAGTCAGCTTGTGAGTCACCACCATCTCCCAGTCTGCTGCTCAGACTTTTAGCACGCCTATGAATCATCATGGCATCCTTTTAAAATGTACATTCTCAGTCAGTGGGTCCAGACTTGGGCCCAAGATGCTACATTTCTGACAAGCTCTCGGGGTTGTCGCTGCTGTCAGTCCAGGGACCGCATTCGGGAAGATAAGTTCCCAGGTGATGGGACAGAGATGCCCCACCTCTGTTTATGCAAGCCTCAGACTGTGGCCCGTCTCTTAAGAACACCGATCCTGTCCCAAGGCTGCCATTGATGCTACCAAATACTGCATTCCCTGGAACACAGTGTGTTAGAGAGGGGAGCAAGAGATAACACACAGGGTGACGTTGTTCTCCCAGTTCCAAAGCAGTACCCCTGACACACACACACACACATTCATGCACAAGGATTCTGAGAGTTCCTGGGCATTCGTGTGGTGCAGCACACCGCACATTCCCCGAGAATCCGGGGACCTGAGTTCTAGCTTCCTCTGTAACTTTCACTCTGTGATCTTGGTCAAACCACTCCAGGCTGTCTCTGTCATCTTGAAGGACCACACTGAGCAGTGAGCCTAGTCCAAAAGCCAACTTGCTATCTGGCCCCAAGATCACTTTCTTCCCTGGGTAGTTTGGGGACACAGTGTTAGAAACTTGGCCATGGGCACTTATTGAGGTCCCACCAGGTTTATCGTGGGAAGTCACAGCCAGATGAGCAGGAAGACTCATAAGATGTCAATGCTCAAAGGACCTCAGCACCCAGCCAGTTCAACGTCTTCACAGAACATCTTGTTCCTCCTAGTTTGTTTTTGCATCTTGTTTAAAACAAACAAAGAAACCCAAACACCTTTGCCTCGGAGCCTCAAGCAATGTTTTAGCAATTAAAAGATACTTAGAAACTCCAACAAACCCTACAAACCGTGGCAGCATCTTAATGACCCTGAAGTAAAACCTGGTTTAGGGAAAAAACAGAAAGGCTTTCCTCTTCTCACCTGACAGCTTCTCGCCCTGATGACACTGTCCTTGCCGTGAAGGGAGATGAATCGAGGCTACTCAGTGGGCTGGTGCAGGCAGAGCTGGCAGGAAGTCAGGAGACCTGGGCTCCCGTCCAGCTCTGGCAGCCTCGGGCAAGTCCCTTTCTGAAGCAGATTGTCAGTTTCCTCATCCGTCAAATGGGGGTGACAATAATAATAGCAAACACAAACAGTGCTTAATGCCTGCCGGCACTGTGACGTGTATCATGTCATTTAATCCTCACCAAAGCTCCAGGCTACGTGTATCATTATACCTAATTTATGGTAAGGAAACCAACACTTGGAGAGATTTAATTCCATGGCAAGGCCCCCATAGCAAGTTGGTCCTCTTGACTCCAAACTTTAGCTCCGATCTCCTGTACTGGATCAACCCTTCTTGCTGTGAACCCCTCACATATCTGTGCAGTTCACAGAAAACAGATGTGAAAAATCACTTCATGCTCCTAAATGTATGCTTACCCTTATGCTCCTACATATATATACATGTATCACTGTGGTTGTGAAGCTAAAGCAATGACTGCCCACTGGATAGATCTCTGGCACCAGAGTAGTGGTGAGGGTGGGGTGGGGGAAACACAGAGAAGAGTTAGGGTTCTTCTCAGGGAGTGTGGGACATAACCCATTCTCGATTCCACTTCTCTATAAGCTGACTCTAATGCTCATCTCTCTTCTTCCAGAGACTCCACCACTCAAGATATATTCCACATATCTAATTAACTCCCTTGCTGTAGAAATTCCCTGGGTGAGGAAGGGGTCTTCCTTGGTGGTCTGGCAGTTAAGACTCTGTCCTTCCACTGCAGGGGGGTGTGGGTTCAACCCCTGGTTGGGGAACTAAGATCTCACATGCTGCATGGTGCAGCCAATGAATAAAATAAACTTTTGGGGTTTTTTTAAGTGAAATTCCCTGGGGTCACTCAGTGCTAACCTCCCGCCATGTTTCTACCGTCCGTGTGGGTTCCTCTTCTCACAGGTGAAGAGTGAGATGCAAAGAGGAGGTGGGGGTTGGAATTTCACCCTTCGCAAAGTGAGCTGCCTTTTAATTCAATTCTGCTGTCACCCATTCTTTCATTATAGTTATGGATTTGGGCAGCCTCTTGCCATGCTTACACAATCTTCTGATTAAATTCTGCCAAGCAGCCAGCTCCAGTTTCAGAAACTGAATGAATAAATGAACTGCTGCGCTAAAGCAAAGAGGAGACACAAGCCTTGGGTACAGGGAGAGTTCTCTGAATTCTAAGACAAACGAGGCCACGTTAACAGAGGTCTAGAGGTCTGAATCAGGGAGGAGAGAGGAAAGGCTTTATACTTTCTGGCATTTAAGAAAGAAACACTTATGAGAGTAGAATATGCCTAGCACTTAGAAGCGGAGCAGACGAATAGGTGTGGGGCACTAGAAAAGTCCCTTTCCCTCTCTGAGACTCTATTTCCTTAGCTGTCAAGTGGCATAATCACATTAACTGGCAGTTGTTAAGCACTTACTATGTGCCAGGCACCCTGCCAAGTACTTTAACAGTTAACATGTCACACAGCTTAGGTGAAAGAACTGAAGATGTTTAGCCCAAGGAAAGGCAGCTGCGGAAGGAAAAGTCAACTGAATTTAAATATTTGCTATAACCTGAAAAGAACACAAAGTTTATTTTGTGTTCCTGTGGGCCTCAGAGGTGAAAGAACACAGGGTTTCCTGTCAGACTTCAGGGAGGGTACTGAAACGTCCAAAGCCTCACTATTTTGATGTTGCAAGATTAACTGAGCCTCTCAATCTCGATTTTCTGGGCTGCAAAATGGGGATAATGCCACCTAGTTCATACATCAAAGGGAGGGTTAAATAAGGTAGGTAATTGAAAAAGAAAAAATACTAATGTAAGTAAATGTTAAGTAAATAACGTACACAAGGGTTCAACAAATGTTTGCTCCTCTTTATCACAGAGTTAGAAATAAAGGACAACTACTTTGTACCACAGCCTTGACCAAAGAGAGACTCAGATAGCCCAGGGACATCATCATTCCATTACTTGAATGCACCCTTCACCCTGGCTAGAATCATTGCATACCCATATGCATCTATGCCGAGGTAAATTTTGGACATTCCAAAATTAATTGTCAGAATTCTCTAACAGCACAGGGTCGGGGGGAAAGTCCATTCATCCTATCAAAATAAATGACAGAATCTTCTTGTCCCTTACGCCCTGACAGCTCTTGAACTAGAAGGAAGCAGGTGAATCTAAGCCCACAAGGCCCTGAAGGGAAGGATCAAGTCCATCTAACTTACTCTAGGAATACCAGCTCTGGGCAGAGTCCAGGATGTATTACTGGTGCTCTATAGATAAGTTCCTGGTTGACTGTGGTTGACAGGACCATTTCTCTGTTTCTTGCTTTACTGTTTAAATACTTGGATGCATTTTACTTTCTCCCTACCCCTCTAGCCTCTCTCCTAAGAACTCTTCCAGAGGACAGGATGGCATATTCCTCCGATTTCCTTTATTTTAAACATGCTCATGTTCCTAGATTTATATCTCCAGCCTGGATCTCACTCATGAGCTCTAGATTCATATAGGTATTGAATCCAAACAAATAACTTAATAAATAAAGGGACTTTGAATATTTCTCCAAAAGAACCCTTAATCTATCTTCAAATAAATAAATCATGAATAAAATCCAGCCCTCCCTTCAATCTTCCTCTTCATGGATAAGGGTACCACCATCTCTCCAGCTGCTCAGGTAAAAAACCTGAGTTATCCTTGCTCTGGCACCATCAGTCTACATTTAATTCATCAGCAAATACTATCAGCTCTTCCAAAATATATCCCAAGACTGTCCATTTCTCAGCAGCTTCCCCGAAGCATCTTAGAATAAGCTACCATGGTTTCATGCCTTCATTCCTACAATAGCCACTAAGAGAGGTCCCAGTTTCTTCCCACCCTCCCCTAATACACTTGTCATACAACAACCAAATGATCTTTGTAAAATACATCACTTCACTTGCCTCCTCAAAACCCTCTCCTTCATCCAGCAGTCAGCATTTATGGTGTCCTGTCCGAGCTGTTAGGAATGTAGTAAAGTGAACAAACCGAAAAGACCTGCCTGCCCTTGGGAACGCACGTCCTACTTAGGAAGGCAGACAATAAACAAGTAATGGGGAATGTGGGAATACAATCTTCATATGGGTAGTTGGGAAGGAATAGTCTTAAGGGGAAGATAGCAACTGAGCACAGAGCTGGGCAAGTGAGAAGATGAGCCACGTGGACATCGATAGAAAGCTCTGCAGATGGAGGTGACAGTCAGGGCTAAAGTCTGGAAGCAGGAGCAGGCCTGGCATGTTCCGCAAACAGGAAGAAGCCAGCGTGGCTGGAGCAGGGTGAGCAGAAGAGAGCAGCGAGAGGGGAGCTCAGGAAGGGAACATGAGGCCAGGCCATGTAGGACCATGTAAGCCATCCTGAGGACTTTGACCTTTCCCTGAATGAGATGGGGAGAACTTGGAGGGTACTGGTTAAGAATGATAGGACCTAATCTATACTTTTGCAAATACACCCGGGTTCAGTCAGTTCAGTTCAGTCGCTCAGTCGTGTCCGGCTCTTTGCGACCCCATGAATTGCAGCACGCCAGGCCTTCCTGTCCATCACCAACTCCCGGAGTTCACTCAAACTCACGTCCATTGAGTCAGTTACAGATACAGTGAAGGAGGTCAAATCAGGAAGATCAGGTAAGAGATCTGTGCAAGAGATGGACTAAGAGGAGGCAATGTGTGTAGCGATCAAGAATTGGAAGGCAGAACCATCAGCATTTGCTAACAGAGTGGATGTCTGGGGCTTGGGGCATCAAGGCTACTCAAGGAACTGGACAAGTAGATTCACCCTTCACAGAGACAAGAGAGACTATGGGCAAAGCAGACTTGAGGGACAGTAGGAGATGGTCAGGAATTCAGATTTGAATGTTAAGTTTAAGTTTCCTTTTAGACACTGAAGTGGAGCCACTGAGTAGTTGATTGTACATACAGGTCTACAATGCAGAGGAGAGGTCCACTCTACAAGTATAAAATCAGGGGTAAAAAGATCATATGGATAGTATTTAAAGTCAAGAAACTAGGTGAGATCTCCTGGGAAGAGAGCCGGGAGAGGAAAAGGAGAGGTCAGTCCACAGACTGGGCCCTGGGATGCTCCATAGTTAAAAGATGTTTTTTGTTTTGTTTTGTTTTGTTTTGTTTTAAACAAGAAAGGAGGAATGATTTTTTTTTTTTAAAGAAGGAATCAATCAGATAAAAGATGAATCACTTTCCAGGGCACAAGAAAACAACTGAAACCCCTTATCTGGAGGCCTTGGTTGATCTAATCCAGTCTCTCCAACTTCATCCTTTGCCTTCCTCCCTCCTCCTACTCACTATGCATCAGCTACAGTGCATCGCCTTTCGTCCCTAAAATAAGTGGAATTTATTCTTCCTTCAAACCTTTGGACTTGCCTGGGGAAATCTTCCAGAATTTCTGGCTGACTTCTTCTTGTCACTTAGTTCTCAGAGCTTTTATGTTGATTTCATGAAGAGGCATTCTCTCACCTACTCCCTATTCAATCCATATAATCTCTTATCTTGGTTTGCTTTTCTTTCTTTCTCTCTCTTTCTTCCTCCCTCCCTGTCTTACCCCTCCTCCTTCATTCCATTTCTACCCATCCATCCATCTGTATCTTTCTCTATCTATTGTCTATATTTTTATTCTGTAGCACTTACCACTATCTTACATGTTCTTATTTCTTTACATTTCTACTGTCTATTCTACCCCTCTCCCTACTCTGGCCAGGTAAACTCAAAGAGGGTAAAGACTGAATCCTCCCATAGATGTATCCCCATCATCTAGACTGACACACATCATTTAGTAAGGTCTTAACATATATTTATTGGATGACTATTAACTAAGATCCAGAAAGGTACAGTAAGCTCCCCAAGTTCACCGAGAGAGCTAGTGATATAAACAAGACTAGAGCCCAAGTTTCTGAACCCTAACCTCAAGGTTGGTTGTTTTACATTCCAGATATTGCAGAGGGAGGAAAGGGGGCTCATAAAACCATCCACACTTATTTTTAAAATACCACTTAAGTAGTGTAACCTTCTCTTCTCTAGCTACTCTTTATTAATTCCAAAAACCTATAACTTTAATCATATAAAATCACAACTGACATCAGAAGCTGACTCATTTGAAAAGACCCTGATGCTGGGAAGGATTGAAGGCAGGAGGAGAAGGGGACGACAGAGGATGAGATGGTTGGATGGCATCACCGACTCAATGGACATGGGTTTGGGTGGACTCCAGGAGTTGATGATGGACAAGGAGGCCTGGCGTGCTGCAGTTCATGGGGTCACAAAGAGTCAGACACAACTGAGCAACTGAACTGAACTGAACTGAACTGAACATCAGAAGGGAGATTTTAGAAGGCAAATCATAGTGTGCTAAAGCTTAGATCAGAGAGAGACCATAGTCCTTTTTTAACCAAACTTTTCCTTTTCCCTATAATCTCATGATCTAGAAAGGTGTTTGGTCAGGGGCCAAGGAAAAGAACAAAACGAATGTGCATCTCCACCAGTTGCCTGGTGCCTTTCAGATGTCCCCTAGAGAAAGAATTGTTTTTCATTTGTTTGCTTGCTTGACAAATGTATATTGAACCAACTATTCTAGAAGCTGATGATACAACACTGAACAAAACAGATTAAGTTTCTTGCTCTGAATGCTTACATTCTGGTCAGAGACAATAAATAAGCAAATGAACAAATGGGCAAATTAATACCAGGTGATGCTGCTCAGTCGCTCAGTTGTGTCTGACTTTCTGTGACCCCATGAATTGTAGCATGCCAGGCCTCCCTATCCCTCACCAGCTCCTGGAGTTTGCTGAGACTCATGTCCGTTGAGCCAGTGATGCCATCCAATCATCTCATCCTCTGTTGACTTCTCTTCTTGCCCTCAATCTTTCCCAGCATCAGGGTCTTTTCTAGAGAATCAAAGATTAGTGATGTTAGGTAATGTGAAGGCAATATAATAGGACAACGTGATACACAGTATGCAGCTGGTTGAGACGGCAGTGGCCTTTTGGGAGAATTAGATACCTGGTTCCCACACTGTATTCTGACTTAGTATCAAGTCTACACAGATTTTTATGGTCCTCCCCTTGGAATAGTGTTCAGTGTCTCCTCGTGGGAAATCCCTGGAACCCTGATGCCCACATGATTCACTTCATAGATCAGAAAGCAACCTGAGTTCCAGCTCCTACATATGACCCAGCATGCCCTCAACTCCATTTAATCCCAAAGCCCATTGCTCAGGGTACAATACAGACAAGGGCTGAGTCCACAAGGCTGACCTTGTCACGTTGCCCACTGAGCTATTTACTTACTCTTTGCACATCTAACCGAACCTGAGGTTAGTCTGCCAAATGTCTTGGGCAGCATACTTGGCTGTGGCCCAGACCAACCAGGTAAACAATAGGAAGCACCAATGTCTCTGCTGTTGAAAAGACTCACACGAGCTCCTGCCCTCCGTATGTCTTAGCCAGAAAGAAAGTTTGAGTATACTGGGACACAGCAGGATGGGCTCCAGGGAAAATAAACAGAATTAATAATGCTTTAGCCTCAATGTCACAGGCAACCCTGATCCAGAGTCTGTCACAACTCTGTTAGACAAATCATTTGGAGAGACTATATTAATAAACATAGATTGGGGAATCATAGAAATTTGGGTTTGAAACCCATCCCTGTCACTAATTAGCCCTGTGACCTCAGGCAATTCATTTAACTCCTTAAACCTCAGTTACTTACCTGTGCAAGGGAAGTAATACATATACCTGTCAATCTGTTATGAGAATGAAACAAAACAACATAATAAAAGCACTTAGAGTATCAGGGCACATGTGTCACCCAAGAGCTTAGACTTTTGCAGCAAGAAGGAAATTTACAGATCATTTACTCTCATTTCCTGGGAAAACAGGTAAGAAACCTGAGACCCAGAGTTGGGACAGGATTAGCTAATGGGAATAGTCAAAGCTGGACTGCACCGCAAATGCCTATAAGACCCACACCTGACCAACTTCAAGACTGAAGAAAGAGCCCAGAGTCAGCAACAGAGATATCAATGGTTTAATGGTTTGAGGGGTGGGGTGGTGGGTGGTTCTACATCTGAAGCAAGGTCCTGAAGTGACACTCTACCGTGTGTGGCAGACAATGGGCAGGACTTGGCCTCTGTCTTCACTGGGGCATGGGAAAGGGGGATTGCTGGTTATAGGGGGAACTGACATCAGGTTGGCTCATGGGTGGACTCCCTGGTAGCTCAGACAGTAAAAAAATCTGCTTGCAATGTGGGAGACCCGAGTTCAGTCCCTGGGTCAGGAAGGTTTCCCAGAGAAGGAAAAGGTAACCCATTCCAGTATTCTTGCCTGAAGAATCCCACAGATGGAGAAGCCTGGTGGGCTACAGTCCATGCTGGGGTCACAAAGAGTTGGACACGACTGAGTGACTATCACATACACGTGGCTCAGGGAAACTTGCAGGGGCCACGCCCCTTTGATAAAAACCATCATTAACTGAGGCCCATGGCAAGTATGTAGGAAGGTCAGTCATGGGTGTAGGTGAAGGTACTCAACCAGAAGCAAACACTGGTTGAGCAGGGCATGTACAGAGAGCAAGAGAACAACCACCCTGAGTGGCCTGAACACACAACCAGAAAGAAAACCTCCAGCTCCTGGATCCTCCATGTCATTTTGCCTTCCTAGGGCTTATCCATAAAGACAGAGAAGGCCCAACCTTGCAGCTCCTGACTCTAGCAGCAAAGATTAGACAAAGCAAAGTCCATCTTGGAGTCTGCAGAGTCAAGTTCAGGCTGATCCACCTACTTGCTCTGTAACACTCGGGTTCTCTACTTCCTGTAGAAATGGCAAGGGACCACAGTGAGACTTGCCCCGAGACTGTGAGACTAGTTGTATGTGCTCTGTAAATTCAATTCAAACAATCTCTGCTGTAAGATCACTCTGACTCGTCTTCATACAAGCTTTCACATACTTGCAGGCTGGGGGCCAGTCACACAGTGAATTGAATCCCGTTTATAGGAAGAGGTTTATAAAAAATCCAACACTACCAGAATTTACCTCTCAACTCATGAGACACTGAGTACCAACATTCTTGGGCTGCTGTGTGCTTCTCAGCCTGAACATGGCCCTCTGATTCAACTTCTAACTTCTGGTAGTTCTGTATGCAGACCTCTTCTACCTCTGTTCTCCAGCCAGAGCATTCTCCAGAGAATCAGGGCCCTAGAGAAAGATGCCTAAGAGATAGTGAATCACATGGGCAGATGATGATGTTGGTGGTGGTGGTGACAGTAGCTAATACCTAGTGATGTGATATGTTTTCAGGCATAGCACTCAAATCTAAGCACCAGCTCATCCAATCCTCACCATGAGTCTAATGGTAGAGGCACTGTCAAAACTCCCATTCTGCAGATGAGGAACTTGAAACCCAGACTAGCCAAAGTAGCTCACTCAAGGTCACTAAGTGGTAAGGCTAGGATCCAAACCCATTATGCCTAAATCCAGACTTCAGTCTCTTAATTGTCAGACTACATTTATAGAAGAGCCTTGGAGAATTTAGTTAGACCAGCCTCCTCATTTCTTACAGAAATCAAAACTGAGACCCATAAAATGGCAGACAATTCATTCACCCACCAAACACTCAACTGAGCTCCACTGTATGCCCACAACTACATAAGTGCCAAGGGAAAGAACCAGTAAAGGAAATGGATTCCCTGCCCTAAGCAACTATAGACTGGCCAAGTTCACCTAACTGGTAAAGAGCAAAGTCAACCCCAGTTTCTAGTGCTCTTTTACTTTGCTAGGCAGGAGTATCAATCAGGCTTTTCCAGAGAAACAGAATCAATGGGGCATGTGTGTATGTGCATAAAAATACTTATTTTAAAGGATTTGGCTCACACAATTGTTGAGACTAACATATCTTTCGTCTGTAGGGCCAGCCAGCAGGCTGGAAACTCAAGCAGGAGTTGGGTTGCAGCTTGAGACAGAGCTTCTTCCTCTCCTGGAAATGTGGTTTTGCTCTGAAGCCCACCCACCTTACCAAAGGTACCTTCTTTTCCTTAAAGCTGACTGAATGTAGATGTTAACCACATCTATGAATATCTTCATAGTAACACCTAGATCGGTATTTGACTAAATAGTCCAGTATTCAGCCAAGCTGATACATGTAACTGTCACAGCAAGTCAGTCTATCATCCTTCTCATAATTAATTAGAGCTATTCCCAGACTGGGGCTTTCCTGGGGGCTCAGTGGTACAGAATCCACCTGCCAATGCAGGAGATGCAGTTCGATCCCTGGGTTAGGAAGATCCCTAGGAGAAGGAAATGGCAAGCCACTCTGTATTCTTGCCTGGAAAATCCCAAGGACAGAGGAGCCTGGCAGGCTACAGTCCAGTAGGCCTCAAAGAGTCGGACACAACTTAGAGGCTAAACAAAAACAATCCTCATACTACCCCAGGATACCTCCTCCCTCTGAGGCCTTTCTCAGTTACAAGATGATAAAATTATTTATCAGGGTCCTTCTACCAAATGAAACCTGACTTACTTTTCCCTCTCTAATCTGATGGAACCTAGAAACAGATAAACTAAAAACACTGCAGTACAAGCTTGGCATACTTTGGACTTCTCTCTTTTAGAAGACAGCTATCATGCTTTAATGAAGATCATGAAGAAAGGAACGTCTCAATCTCCATAGAACAGTGTGCTCCTAAATCTTATCACCTTCTTTATACTATGGGGAGAAAGGGAGAATAAATATATATCCTATCATGTTTGATAGTGCTTGTGTTGAAACTTTCAGCTAAGTAATTAATCAATCTCTTCCCACTGTTCAGGTATGACCTAATTCAAATCCTTTATGATTATACAGTGGAAGTGATAAACAGATTCAAAGGGATAGATCTAATAAATAGAGTGTCTGCAGAACTATGGACAGAGGTCTGTAACATTGTACAGGAGGTGGTAATCAAAACCATCCTCAAGAAAAAGAAATGAAAGAAGGCAAAGTGGTTGTCTGAGGAAGCCTTACAAATAGACCTCCTATGAGGAAAGAAGAGAAGCTAAAAGCAAAGGAGAAAAGATATACCCATCTGAATGCAGAGTTCTGAAAAATAGCAAGGAGAGCTAAGAAAGCCTTCTTGAGTGATCAGTCCAAAGAAATAGAGGAAACAATAGAATGGGAAAGACTACAGATCTCTTCAAGAAGATTAGAGATACCAAGTGAACATTTCATGCAAAGATGGACACAATCAAGAACAGAAATGGTGTGGACCAAACAGAAGCAGAAAATATTAAGAAGAGGTGGCAAGAATACACAGAAAAACTATACAAAAAAAAGATCCTAATGACCCAGATAACCATGATGGTAGAATCAGTCACCTAGAGCCAGACATCCTGCAGTGTGAAGTCAAGTGGGCTTTAGGAAGCACCACTACAAACAAAGCTAGAGGAGGAGATGGAATTCCAGCTGAGCTGTTTCAAATCCTAAAAGATGATGCTGTGAACGTGCTGCATTCAATATGCCAGCAAATCTGGAAACCTCAGCAGTGGCCACAGGACTGGAAAAGATCAGTTTTCATTTCAATTCCAAAGAAGGACAATGCCAAAGAATGTTCAAACTATTGCACAATTGCACTCATTTCATATGCTAGCAAGGTAATGCACAAAAGTTAGGGTTAGGGTTCAACTGTATGTGGACTGAGAAGTTCCAGATGTACAAGGTGGATTTAGAAAAGGCAGAGGAACCAGAGATCAAATTGCCAATATCTGTTGGGTGATAGAAAAAGCAAGAGAATTTCAGAAAAATGTCTACTTCTGCTTCATTGAATACCCTAAAGCCTTTGACTGTGTTGATCACAACAAAGTATGGCAAATTCTTAAAGAGATGGGAATACCAGACCACCTGACCTACCTCCTGGAAAAAAAAAAAAACTGTATGGAGGCCAAGAAGCAACAGTTAGAACCAGACATGGAACAACAGACTGGTTCCAAATTGGGAAAGGAGTACCTGAAAGCTGTGTATTGTCACCCTGCTTATTTAACTTATATGCAGAGTACATCATGAGAAATGCTAGGCTGGAAGAAGCACAAACTGGAATTAAGATTGTCGGGAGAAATATCAATAACCCCAAATATGCAGATGACACCACCCTTATGGCAGAAAGTAAAGAAGAATGAAAGAGCCTCTTGATGAAGGTGAAAGAGGAGAGTGAAAAAGCTGGCTCAAAACTCAACATTCAAAAAATGAATGTTCAATTCAGTCACTTAGCTGTGTCCAACTCTTTGAGATCCCATGGACTGCAGCATGCCAGGCTTTCCTGTCCATCACCAACTCCTGGAGATTGTTCAAACTCATGTCGATTGAGTTGGTAATGCCGTTCAACCATCTCATCCTCTGTTGTCCTCTTCTCCTCCTGCCTTCAATCTTTCCAAGCATCAGGGTCTTTTTCAAGGAGTCAGTTCTTTGGATCAGGTGACCAAACACTTAATGGCAAATAGATAGGAAAACAGTAGCAGACTTTATTTTCTTGGGTTCCAAAATCACTGTAAATGGTATTTGCAGCCATGAAATTAAAAGGCACTTGCTACTTTGAAGACAAGCTATGATAAACCTAGACGGTGTATTAAAAAGCAAAGACATTACTTTGCCAACAAAGGTCTGCATAGTCAAAGCTATGTTTTTTCCAGTAGTCATGTATAGATGTGAGAACTAAACAATAAAAAAGGTTGAGCTCCAAGGAAATGATGCCTTCAAACAAAGAAAACTGTTTTTAATGCATTCATTTTAATTGGAGGATACTTATTTTACAATATTGTGATGGTTTTTGCCATACGTCAACAATAATTTGCCACAAGTATAAATGTGTTGCCCCCATCCTCAACACCCCCCTCACCCCCTTCCCCACCCTATCTCTCTGGGTCGTTCCAGATCACTAGATTTGGTGCCCTGCTTCATGCATCGAACTTGCATTGGTCATCTATTTTATATATGGTAGTGGACATGTTTCAATGGCATTCTCTCCAATCATCCCACCCTCACCTTCTCTCACTGAGTCCAAAAGTCCATTTTTGCATCTTTGTCTCCTTTGCGGCCCTGCATATAGGATCATTGGTGCCATCTTTATAATTTCCATATATATATGTGTGTCAATATACAGTGGTTGTCTTTCTCCTTCTGACTTACTTCACACTGTATAATAGGCTGCAGGTTCATCCATCTCATTAGAACTGCTTCAAATGCATTCCTTTTTATAGCTGAGTAATGTTCCATTGTGTATATGTACCACAATTTCCCTCTCCATTCATCTGCCAGTGAATATCTAGGTTTCTTTCGTGTCCTAGCTACTGTAAATAGTGCTGCAATGAACATGAGGGTATATTTGTCTCTTTCAATTCTGGTTTCCTCGGGGTGTATTCCTGATAGTGTGATTGCTGGGTTATATGGCAGTTCTATTCCCAGTTTTTTAAGGAATCTCATAGTCTCTTGGACAACAAGGAGATCAAACAAGTCCATGCTAAAGGAATCAACCCTGAATATTCATTAGAAGGACTGATGCTGAAGAGGAAGGTCCAATATTTTGGTCACCTGATGCAAAGAAGTGACTCATCGAAAAAGACCCTGATGCTGGGAAAGATTGAAGGCAGGAGGAGAATGAGATGACAGAGGATGAGATGCTTGGATGGCATCACTGACTCAATGGACATGAGTTTGAGCAAGCTCCAGGAGATGCTGAAGGACAGGGACGCCTGCCGAGCTACAGTCCATAGGGTCACAGAGTCGGACACCACTGAGCAACCAAACAACAACAACAACCTCCCCCCACATACAAATACTGCATGTCTCTTGTTGACATTTCCCTGGTGCTTGTGTAGTACCTGGCACACAGGGCTGCTCACCAAGCATTTGATGGGTACATGAGTGACCTACCCTTTTCTAGCACTCAGTTCCTTGTACAAACCTACTGCTGGTCCATCAATGATTTAAAACTTGATTGGTTGAAAAATAGATAAATAAAGTCATTCAAAGGGTCATGTAATTTATATTCTTATCCCAATATATATTGTTATTTAAATTCTTGATTGTATCTTATTGCCATATAACCTCTCTTACCCTTGGTTTTTTCCTCTTAAAAACAAAGAATTTATTTGGAAGATTAAAATCTGTGCAACTACTGATGTCAATCATTCCATACCCTATGAAATAGCTAAAAAGAGGCACAAGCTCTGCCAGTGGACAGGCAACAAAGATAAACCTACCGAATCTCATAACTTTGCCAAAGGCCAGCATATCTTCCTCAGTGGAAGGGCAGATTACCTAAGCTGAACAATACTTATTAAGGTTGGCTTGGTTGGCTAGTTGGACCTTAAGTGCACAGGCTGACATTAATCATAAATCTTGAATTCATCATTGGCTTGCTTCTATGTGTTTGATCATTTTTTCAACCTTGGTTGAAGAATAATTGAGAAATGCAACTACATGTATAGCTTAAATAAAAACAAGATGATTTTATATACACGTTCATTGTATTATGAAATGATTATCTCAATCAAGATAATTAATACACTCATCATCATCTTGTATACTGTCAACTACAAACTGGCACTTGCCAAGAGCATTATCAGTGACTGAACAACAACTGCATTCCCATCTGCCTCCCTGGAGACTGAACCCTGTGCTGCTGCAGCTGAGGACCCTCACAACCCCTGAGGGAGTTCAAGGTGGAGTGAGGTACTCTGTGCTCCAGGGAAGCAGGTGGGACAGGTCCTTCAGTTCAGTCCAGCCGTTCAGTCCTGTCTGACTTTGCGACCACATGGACTGCAGCATGCCAGGCTTCCCTGTCCATCACCAACTCCCAGAGCTTACACAAACTCATGTCCATCAAGTTGGTGATGCCATCCGGTGATGCCATCTCATCCTATGTCATCCCCTTCTCCTTCCACCTTCAGTCTTTCCCAGCATCAGTGTCATTTCCAATGAGTCAGTTCTTTGCATCAGGTGGCCAAAGTATTGGGAGTTTCAGCTTCAGCATCAGTCCTTCCAATGAACAATCAGGACTAATGTCCTTTAGGAGAGACTGATTGGATCTCCTTGCAGTCCAAGAGATTCTCAAGAGTCTTCTCCAACACCACTTCAAAAGCATAAATTCTTCAATGCTCAACATTCCTTATAGTTCAACTCTTACATCCATATATGACTACTGAAAAAACCATAGCTTTGACTAGACAGACCTTTGTTGGTAAAATAATGCCTCTGCTTTTTAATATGCTGTCTAGGATGGTCATAACTTTCTTTCCAAGGAGTAATTGTCTTTTAATTTCATGGCTGCAGTCACCATCTGCAGTGATTTTGGAGCCCAAAAACATAAAGCCTCTCACTGTTTCATCTCTTTCCCCATCTATTTGGCATGAAGTTATGGGACCAGATGCCATGATCTTCGTTTTCTGAATGTTGAGTTTTAAGCCAACTTTTTAACTCTTCTCTTTCACTTTCATCAAGAGGCTCTTTAGTTCTTCACTTTCTGCCATAAGGGTGGTGTCATCTGCATGTCTGAGGTTATTGATATTCCTCCCACCAATCTTGATGTTAGCTTGTGCTTCATCCAGCCTGGCATTTTGCATGATGTACTCTGCCTATAAGTTTAATAAGCAGGGTGACAATATACAGCCTTGATATATTCCTTTCCCAATTTGGAACCAGTCTGTTGTTCCATTTCCTGTTCTAACTGTTGCTTCCTGACCTGGATACAGATTTCTCAGGAGGGAGGTCAGGTGGTCTAGTATTCCCGTCTCTTGAATTTTCCATAGCTTGTCATGATCCACAGAGTCAAAGGCCTTGGTGTAGTCAATAAATCAGAAGTAGATGTTTTTATGGAACTCTCTTGCTTTTTCAATGATCCAGCAGATGTTGGCAATTTGATCGCTGGTTCCTCTGTCTTTTCTAAATCCAGCTTGTACATCTGGAATTTCATAGTTCATGTAGTATTGAATCCTGGCTTGGAAAATTTTGAGCATTACTTTACTAGCATGTGAGATGAGTACAACTGTGTGGTAGTTTGAACATTCTATGAAAACTGACCTTTTCCAGTCCTGTGGCCACTGCTGAGTTTTCCAAATTTGCTGGCATACTGAGTACAGCACTTTAACAACATCATCTTTTAGGATTTGAAATAGCTCAACTGGAATTCTATCACCTTCACTAGCTTTGTTCATAGTGATGCTCCCTAAGGCCCACTTAACTTCACATTCCAGGATGTCTGGCTCTGGGTGAGTGATCACACCACCGTGATTATCTGGGTCATGAAGCCCTTTTTTGCCTAGTTCTTCTGTGTACTGTTGCCATCTCATTTTAATATCTTCAGGACAGGTCTTTAGATAGTTGGATATTTTCAGGAACAGATTTTGTGATCCCAATCCTTGCATCTCCTCATATCTAAAAACGTACTAAATCCCTCATGATGACATCAGCTCCTCGTGAGCAGCAGAAAACCTCTTGTAAAGCAGGCACTTGATTGCATTGAACTCCCCCTTCACAGAAATCTTATATATTGACCTTCCCCGATTACATCTTTGGAGCAATCTCTCAGAGCCAATCGCTCCCAGCTCCTAGGAGGTGCTGCCTCCCTGGCTTCAGTCCTCATTTTCCCCCAAATAAAACTTAACCTGCAGCCCTCACGTTGTGCACCTTTTAGTTGACAATACTTAACTCAGTGTGTATGTGCATGATCCTCTCAGCAAATTTCAAATGTAGAATACTGCCTCATTAACTATGTTCACCATGCTGTACAGTAGATCCTCAGAATTTATTCTGCTATAACTGAAATTTTATATCCTTGACCTACATCTTCCCATTTTCCCTTGTCCCTCCACCCCCACTGCCTGGCCACCACTATTCTGCAATTTCTATGAAATTGGCTTTTTTTTTTTTTTTTCAGACTCCATGTATAAGAAACATCAGGCAGTATTGCTCCTTGGAAGGAAAGTTATGACAAACCTAGACAGTGTATTCAAAAGCAGAGACATTACTTTGCCAACAAAGATCCATTTAGTTAAAGCTATGGTTTTTCCAGTAGTCAGGTATGGATGTGAAAACTGGACCATAAAGAAGGCTGAGTGTCAAGAATTGATGCTTTTGAACTGTGGCAATCTAGAAGACTCTTGAGAGTCCCTTGGACTGCAAGGAGTTCAAATCAGTCAGTCCTAAAGGAAATCAACCCTAAGTATTGTCGACTAAAAAGATGCATAGCTTGAGAGCGGCAAGTTATGTTTTATTTGGGGGCAATATGAAGCAGCACCTCAGATAGCTCAGAGACTGCTCCAAAGAGGCAATAGGGGAAGGTCAATATATAAGATTTTGGTGACAGGGGGGAGTTCAATACCATTAAGCATTCATTTTACAAAAGGTTTTCTGCTAGTCACAGGATCTGATATCATCAAGAAGGGATTCAGTGCTTTTCTAGATATGAGGAGATGCAAAGATTGAGATTATAAAATCTGTTCCTAAAACATCTATCTAAAGACCTGACCCACAAGATTCCCTGGAGTAGAGTGTCTCTCTCCACCCTGAACTCTCTAAGGGAGTGTTGAAGGTCAACAGCTATAACAGTGCAGGGTTCAGGGTTCATTCTCCACAGAGGCAGATGGCAAATGCCCTTGTTGTTCAGTCATTGGCAATGATCTTGGTAAGTGCCAATTTGTCATTGACAGTATTCACTGAAAGGACTGATGCTGAAGCTGAAGCTCCAATACTCTGGCCACCTGATGGGAAGAACTGACTCACTGGAAAAGACCCTGATGCTAGGAAAGACTGAGGCAAGAGGAGAAGGGGGCAACAGAGGATGAGATGGTTGGATGGCATCACCAAATTAATGGACATGAGTTTGAGCAAGCTCCAAGATGGTGAAGGACAGGGAAGCCTGGCATGCTGCAGTCCATGTGGTGGCAAAGGGTCAAATATGACTGAAAGACAACAACAAATGCATTATTATCTTTTGCCATCAGGCTTATCTTCCAGGTTCATCTAGGTTGTTGCAAATGGCAAAATCTTTTTTATAACTGAGTAACATTCCATTTACTATTGTTATTATTGAAGCAACAGTTAGAACTGGACATGGAACAACAGACTGGTTCCAAATTGGGAAAGGAATACATCAAGGCTGTATATTGTCATCTTGCTTATTTAACTTTATGCAGAGTACATCATGAGAAATACTGGGCTGGATGAAGCACAAGCTGCGATCAAGATTGCCAGGAAAAGGACCAATAACCTCAGATATGCAGATGACACCACTCTTATGGCAGAAAGCGGAGAACTAAAGAGCCTCTTGATGAAAGTGAAAGAGGAGAGTGAAAAAGTTGGCTTAAAACTCAACATTCAAAAAACTAAGTCCATGGCATCTGGTCCCATCACTTCATGGCAAATAAATGGGGAAACTATTGAAACAGTTACAGACTTTATTGGGGAAGGGGGGCTCCAAAATCACTGCAGATGGTGACTGCAGTCATGAAATTAAAAGATGCTTGCTCCTTGGAAGAAAAGCTATGACAAATCTAGACAGCATATTAAAAAGCAGAGACATTACTTTGCCAACAAAGGTCCATCTAGTCAAAGCTATGGTTTTACCAGTAGTCATGTATGGATGTGAGAGTTGGTCTCCAAAGAGAGCTGCGTATTGAAGAACTGATGCTTTTGAACTGTGCTGTTGGAGAAGACTCTTGAGAGTCCCTTGGACTGCAAGGAGGTCAAATCAGTCAATCCTAAAGGAAATCAGTCCTGAATATTCATTGGAAGGACTGATGCTGAAGCTGAAACTCTACTTTGGCCAACTGATGCAAAGAACTGACTCACTGGAAAAGACCCTGATGCTGGGAAAAATTGAAGGCAGGAGGTGAAGGGGACAACAGAGGATGAAATGTTTGGATGGCATCACCAACTCAATGTACATGATTTTGAGCAAGCTCTGGGAGTTGGTGATGGACAGGGAAGCCTGGCATGCTATAGTCCACGTGGTCACAAAGATTTGGACAGGACTGAGCCACTTAACTGAACATTCCATTGTATGTACATACCACATTTTCTTTATCCATTTATCTATCAACAGACACTTAGGTTATTTCCGTATCTTGGCTATTCTGAATAACACTGTAATGAACACAAAAGTACAGGTAAGTCTTTGATATACTGATTTTGCTTCCTTTGGATACCTACTCAGAAGTAGAAATGCTGAATCATATGGTAGTTCTATTAAATTTTTGAAGGACCTCCATACTGTTTTTCATAGTAGCTGTACCAATTTACATTCCCTCCAACAGTGTACAAAGGTTGCCTTTTCTCCACATCCTCACCGACACCTGTTGTCTCTTTTATTTTTTCATGATAGCCCTTCTAATGTGTGAAGTGATAGTTCATTGTGGTTTTGACTTTGTGTTTCCCTACTGGTTAGTGATTTGAGTGCCTTTTCATATACATACTGGCCACTTGCATGTCTTCTTCAGGAAAATGTTTATTTAGTAATGGGTGGAGATATTTGCAAACCATATACCTGATAAGGGGTTAATATCCAAAATATATAAGGAACTCACAAACTCAATAGCAAAAAATAATAATAATCCAATTTAAAAATGACCAAAGGGCCTGTATTTGGTTATTTTTAATATATTTTAATCTATACTGTTTAGTATCTCCAATCCACCACTCAAAACCAAAAATGCACTTTTACTAATAATTTACTCTAGCCACATGAGTCCCATCTCATCCTGTTTCTCTTCCGCTATCTGAGATAAGCATGACTCTAAACCTTGTGTTCTAAGCAGCTTGTTTTCCTTTTTATACAGCTTTTAAATATCTATATTAATTCATTAGAAGTATTTTGTTATAGGCATTTTCATTTTATAAAATGATTATCAATTTGGATGAAAATGTGAATTCTTGCTTTTCAAAACTTTTTATATTAAATTGCTAAGATTTATCCTTCCTGTGCATTTCCCTGTACTTTATTGTTTTGACTATTGTATAAGATTCAATTCTGTGAATGTGACACCATTATTTCACACACACTTTCAAATGGGCATTGGGCCATGTCCAGGATTTTGTCATTATTAGTATTACTGCTATGAACATTGTTTTACATATTTTTCTGCTCTTCTTCTACAGAAATGTCCTGGCTATTGTCAGCCCTTTACTGTCTCATATAAATTTTAGAATTATCTTTATCAAGTTCTGTGAGGGGAGAAAAAATCCTGCTGTAATGTTCATTGGAAATCCATTAAAGCTATAGACAAGTTTATAACTGATTCTATGATATTAAAAATTCCTATCCATGAATGTGGTATATGGCTCCCAGTCAAGCATCTCATTATTTAGGTATTCTTTAATATGTGTCTCTAATAAAGTTTTATATTTTCTCTTTATTAAGCTTTTCACATATTTTGTTAGATTTGTTTCTAAGACCTTGATATTCTCTAATACACTTCTAAATGATTTCTTCTCTTTACCTATCAGTTTTTGTATCCTGTAACTTTTAAAAACCCAAATTCATGCAAATTATAATGACATGTTTAATACAAAGCTTCCCTCATCTATCATCAGCAGGATAAGATTTTTAACCTTCAATACTAGAGCCAGACATCCTGGAATGTGAAGTCAAGTGGGCCTTAGTAAGCATCACTACAAACAAAACTAGTGGAGGTGATGGAATTCCAGTTGAGCTCTTTCAAATCCTGAAACATGATGCTGTGAAAGTGCTGCACCCAATATGCCAGCAAATTTGGAAAACTCGGCAGTGGCCACAGGACTGGAAAAGGTCAGTTTTCATTCCAATCCCAAAGAAAGGCAATGCCAAAGAATGCTCACACTACTGCACAATTACACTCATTTCACACACTAGTAAAGTAATGCTCAAAATTCTCCAAGCCAGGCCTCAGCAACACGTGAACCGTGTACTTCCAGATATTCAAGCTGGTTTTAGAAAAGGCAGAGGAACTAGAGGTCAAATTGCCAACATCTGCTGGATCATCGAAAAAGCAAGAGAGTTCCAGAAAAACTTCTATTTCTGCTTTATTGACTATGCCAAAGCCTTTGACTGTGTGGATCACAATAAACTGTGGAAAATTCTGAAAGAGATGGGAATACCAGACCACCTGTATGCCTCTTGAGAAACCTATATGCAGGTCAGGAAGCAACGGTTAGAACTGGACATGGAACAACAGACTGGTTCCAAATAGGAAAAGGAGTATGTCAAGGCTGTATATTGTCACCCTGCTTATTTAACTTCTATGCAGAGTACATCCTGAGAAACTCTGGGCTGGAAGAAGCACAAGCTGGAATCAAGATTTCCGGGAGAAATATCAATAACCTCAGATATGCAGATGACACCACCCTTATGGCAGAAAGTGAAGAGGAACTAAAAAGCCTGTTGATGAAAGTGAAAGAGGAGAGTGGAAAAGTTGGCTTAAAGCTCAGCATTCAGAAAATGAAGATCATGGCATCTGGTCCCATCACTTCATGGCAAATAGATGGGGAAACAGTGGACACAGTGTCAGACTTTATTTGGGGGGGCTCCAAAATCACTGCAAATGGTGATTGCAGCCATGAAATTAAAAGACACTTACTCCTTGGAAGGAAAGTTATGACCAACCTAGATAGCATATTGAAAAGCAGAGACATTACTTTGCCAACAAAGGTCCGTATAGTCAAGGCTATGATTTTTCCAGTGGTCATGTATGGATGTGAGAGATGGACTGTGAAGAAAGCTGAGCGCCGAAGAATTGATGCTTTTGAACTGTGATGTTGGAGAAGACTCTTGAGAATCCCTTGGACTGCAAGGAGATCCAACCAGTCCATCCTAAAGATCAGTCCCGGGTGTCCATTGGAAGGACTGATGTTGAAGCTGAAACTCCAATACTTTGGCCACCTCATGCGAAGAGTTGACTCATTGGAAAAGATCCTGATGCTGGGAGGGATTGAGGGGAGGAGGAGAAGGGGATGACAGAGGATGAGATGGCTAGATGGCAGCACCAACTCTATGGACATGAGTTTGCGTGAACTCCAGGAGTTGGTGATGGACAGGCAGGCCTGGTGTGCTGTGTTCACGGGGTCACAAAGAATCAGACAAGACTGAGCAACTGAACTGAACTGAACAGATTGGGTGAAAGGATTTGGAAATGAGATTGTTTTAGAAGGTGGATTTCATCTTTTTATGATTTTGGCTCTAATCCCAGCTCTGCCATTGTTGGTTCTTTGGTCTTGTGATAAATCTTTGCATTCTCTGGGCTTCATATTACGTATGGTAGCTTTACCATTAGTATCTTCCCTCCCTATAAACAAATCATTTCCCCATTGAAAGGTAGAATTTATTCCCTCACCCCTTTGTATTTGGACTTGTCTATCATTTCTTAGGCAAATAGAAATGGTGAAATTGTGTAATTTCCAAAGACCGGTCACTAGAAACCTTGCAGCCTCTGTCTGGGCCTCTTTAAATGCTCACTCTTTTGCCATCTTGCAAAATGAGACCACCATGTTGAGAGGAAGCCCAGTTTAGTCATATGGAGAGACTGGTTAAAAGAGAGATACCCAGTAACCCTTAGCTCCTCTGATCATCCGAGCTTAAGCCAGAGATATGAAAATGAAGAAGTCTCCCAATGACTCCAGCTCCAGGTGCCATCTGAATGCAACTGTGCTGTGCTTAGTCACTCAGTCATGTATGACTCTTTGCAACCCCATGGACTGCAGCCTTCCCAGTTCCTCCGTCCATGGGGATTCTCCAGGCAGAACGTTAGACTGGCTTGCCATGCCCTCCTCCAGGGAATCTTCCCAATCCAGGGATCAAACCCAGGTCTCCCGCATTGCAGGTGGATTCTTTACCATCTGAGCTATCAGGGAAGTGTCACTTGAATGCAACTGTATGCAACTGTATTCTTTCTCTCTCAAAAAAGAAATACTCAGCTAACCTGAGTCAACATACAAATCATGATAAATGATAATAAATTGTTTGAAGCCACTAAAATCTAGACTGCTTATGTATCAATCAGAAACAACAAGCAATATGTAAAGGAAACTCAAGTTTTTCAGACTGTTTAGTAGAACAGTGGAATTCATAAACAACCAAAAAAAGGAAAAACAAACAAACAAAAACCTTGCTGGGGAATAGACAGGTCTGACAGGCTCCATATGTTTTCCTCATCACCCACTTCAGCCAGGGAAGGTCCTGTCTTATCTCTTACAATTGCAGCCCTACAAAGAATTTCTTTTGAAAAAAAAGAAGTGGAGAAAGATAAGGAAGGAGGTTCTAGTGCTATTAACAGACACCAGATCAGATGATATTCAGGTTTCCACAAGTCATTATCTTTCTATGATGATATTACTAGATAAAATATCATCCAGAGTAAAAGCAGATAAGACAATGTCAAATCAGAAATAATAATGAGAATTAGGAATGTCTGATCTAAAGCGACAATCAACACAACTCAGATACTCTGGACTGAAGTTGTCTAATACTGAAGAGATCTGTGTTTTGAGGAGACAGCTCTCATCCATCCACTCCACCTCATCCTTTGCTCACTATCTTCCTACACTGAACAAGATTTTGGTCCAGATTACATTTCTCTCACTTAACTGAAGACCCACTTTGTATGTGTGTGTGTGTGTGTGTGTGATCTGTCATCCAGCATGAACTTCAACTTGGGAGGAATCCCTCACTTTCTTGATAACTATCTATAATGCGACTATCATATATCTTTGGTCTGCCCCACAACTGCTCAGTTATCCTTCTAAAGAGAGGCCTCATTATTTTTCTTCTGCTATTTTTGGCTGTCCTTTGATTCTGAAAGTGCATAATAGAAAAAACAGATTTTTCATTCCTACCTACTTAAGCCTTCTCTAAACAGGGCACAGAGCATAGCCCCCATTCCTCAGGCCACCGTGTGCTTGTATCTCTGGAGCATCCACTGGGCTTCTGAAAACTCAGTCCTTATTGCCCATATGGAGTTTCTCTCCATGTGCCATCTGTATGAAAACAACAGTACTTTCCCTGCCACAATTTCATCATAGACACTCCATCCAAACACCCTAAAGAAAGGCTCAAAGATGTTCGGGAAAATACACAGTAATCCTTGGCTGACTAATTTAATATCCTTTCAGTAAAGCACTAAGCTACTGGAAGCCATAACTTTTACTTTTATTCTGCAAGCTATAACCTCCACTTGCAAGTTTTGCCAGCACTGTATTTACTCAATTTCCTTTAAATAAGACTACTTTTTCATATAAATGAACTTGGAGTTGATTTCCCCCTAATACACTCCAAAGTATGTGTACAATCATTAAAGTGTTATTCAAGTCAGACTAAGTAAAATCACCACATTCCTCAAAACACTGGCCTGCATGACCCTTTCAACTCTAAGCTCGAATAGCCTTCAAAATATATTAGCTTATTCAAAACTGCATTCATTCCAGAGGTCTGAGTCTATTTTTCCCATTTATTTCAAGGTCTTGCTCATGTCCTTTTCTTCCTCCCTAAAACTTTCTCTTATTCTCTGTATGGACAAATTCCCAAGGGTAAAATACTTAGTTCCCTTTAGAATAAAAAATAATAACCTTTATTGAACACTAACTATACCTTATACTGAGTATTTTGTATAAAACCTAGATGTTATTTTTAAAAAGCAAAATATAAAGGGAACATTTATTTTAGCTCAGCCTCGTGGGTTTCTTAAATTCCCACATCTGGTTCCTTCTTACTCTTGGTCACATAATTACAAAGAATGATGTTTCATTACTTAATGTTCTAAATGAGATGGCTGTGGGGATCCTTATTTTGGAAAAATATCAACCCGTGATGCCAAAAGCTAGCCACGTGGTAGCCTTATAATAAAAAAGAAAAAAGTCCTGAGTTTAGCCTTTCCAGAATGAAATTAATTGTGAGAATTCAACTCTTTCTAATTCTCTGGGTGCTCATGCCTTTCTCCCTGAGAGACAGTCATAAATGATTTTGCACTTTCTGTGCTGAGTAATGTGGGCAAAAATTTACAACCTGGAGAAGGGGTAGAACATTGAGACATGGCTTAAACGTCCCACTCCAGGGCCTCTCTCAGGGCTGCATGGCCTGGCTCCTTCTGCTCCATGAATCAGTAACAGTCCCTGTGCCCATTATTTCTTAGCCTTGACCACCCACCTGAGCTTCACGTTGTTATTCTTACATGCCTATACCACTTAGAGGCTATTAAAATTGCCTACATAAGGGTATCCTCGGCCAAACAGGCCTGAAATCTTACCTACCTCTCTCTCTCTGAAGCACTGTCTTCCCACATCGCAGCTAATAAGATTATTCATTTTGAGTCTGTTAATTCAAGAGACACAATCAGCTCCTGTTGTGTTCTGTACATTATATGAGACTACAGCGGGGGAGGGGATATATCAGTGAATATCTAACTTTCATAAGCTAAAAGGTAGAACCAGATAGTTTAAATAGACCATAGGCCAAGCTCCCTCCACAGCCTCCAAGCACTGAAATGCTAGAATCATCAAGACAGAAATTGTGTTTCACATATTATACATTCCAAGCACCTAAAAAGGTGCCCAGCTATGATAGCAGTTAATAAAATATATTTTGAATGAATAGAAAAATGCTGTGGTAATTCACTCAAAAGAAGTCATTTTGGCTAGGGATATCAGAGGTGGTTTCTTGAAAGGAATAGAAATTGAAGTAAACTTGAAGGAGAGATAGAGAATAAAATTTGTGAAATATCTCTTTACTTATAAAAGTAATATACATAGCAAAGAAAATCATCAACAAAATGAAAAGGCAACCTACTGAATGGGACAAAATATTTGTAAATGATATATATGATAAGGAATTAATATCCAAAATATACAAAGAATTCATACAACTCAATAGCAAAAAACTCCAAATAATCAGATTTTTAAATGGGGGCAGAGTACGTTTCAGGGTGGGAGGAGAGGCCAAAGCTTGCTGACATGCACGTTTGGATATGGGGTCATTGTGGAGGTCTGGGGCTCCTGGGTTCCTTGGTCTGGGTGAGTGGTGACATCCACCTGGGTGACATCCACCTCTCCAACCTCTTGCAACTCAAAGTGTGGTCCTGGAACCAACAGCATCAGCACCAGCTGGGCCTCACCCAAACCTGCTGAGTGAGAATCTGCATTTTAACAGGATTTCCTTGAGTGACTGGTGTGCCCAGTGGAGCTGGAGAAGTTCAGCTCTAAATCCCTATCATCCACAAAAGCACTAATCAGTCACATGTCTCCTCCCAGCATGAAGCCTGACAGCTAAATGGAAGCTGCCCACAGGGGCGGGAAGGCAAACAGAAAGCTGGGCCTTGAACAAGCCAAGATACCCTCCAGAAGTCCAAGTCTAAGTAGCCCAAGAAAAAAAGTGGGCTTAGATTAGTTCATGTAACTGATATGAACAGACTAGAAAGGACTTTAGGGACAACTGGATCGAGAAACACCAACAATGTCTCTGGGGCTCTACTCATCTCTGTGTTGGCCTCATTCCCTCATCCTGGATCTTAACATGGGATATTAGGAAGGCTGACACCTCTAGACTTATATCACCTAGAGTAAATAAAGTGATCCCTGATTTTAAATTTTAAAAAATAAATAAAAATGGGAAGAAGATCTAAAAAATATTTTTCCAAAGAAGACATACATTTTTTTAAATATAAATTAATTTACTTTAATTGGAGGTTAATTACTTTACAATATTGTATTGGTTTTGCCATATATCAACATGAATCTGCCTCAGGTAACACATGTTCCCCATCCTGAACCCCCCTCCCTCCTCCCTCCCCATACCATCCCTCTGGGTCATCTCAGTGCACCAGCCCCAAGCATCCAGTATCATGCATCGAACCTGGACTGGCGATTTGTTTCATGTATGATATTATACATGTTTCAATGCCACATATGGCCAGCAGATACATAAAAATATGCTCAATGGCATTCATCAATTCAGAAACAGGAATCAAAATGTTTTCAGAAATCATCATTTCAGAAACAGAAATCATCATTTCAGAAACAGAAAACAAAACCACAATGAGATATCATCTCACACCTGCTAGAACGGCTGTTATCAAAAAGACAAGAAGTAGTAAGTTTCGGTAAAGATAGGGAAAAAGAAAACCCTTGTGTACTTTTGGTGGGAATATAAATTAATGCTGCGCTAATTAGAAAACAGTGTGGAGGTGCCTGGAAAAGTTATAAATATAACTCCTAGGTATTTATCCAAAGAAATAAAAACACAAGTTGACATCAGTGGAAAAGATATTGGCATCCCCATGTTCTTTGTAAGTGTTACTTACAATAGTCAAGATACAGAAACAATCTAAGTGTCTAGCAATAGAAAAAGAAAATGTGGTACACACACACACAAAATTAAATACTGTTCAGCCATAAAAAAAGAAGAAAATCTTGCCATTTGCAACATGGATGGACCCTTAGGGCACAATGTTAAGTGAAGCAAGTCAGACAGAAAAAGACAAATACTATAGAACCTTACTTTTATGTGTAATCTAAAAAAGGGAAAAAAAACAAGATCTTAGATACAGAGAGCAGATGGTTAGTTGCCAGAGGCAAGAGGTTAGACAGTGAATGAAATGAGTAATGGGGTCAAAAGGTACAAACTCCCAGGTATAAAATAAATAAGTCATGGAGAAGTAATTCACAGCGTGGTGATTATAGTTAATAATACTCTGTTGCATATTTGACAGTTGCTAAGAGAGTAGATCTTGAAAGTCTTAATCGCACACACAAAAAAATTTTTTGTATTGAGGTATGATGACAGGTATCAACTAGACTTACAGTGGTGATTATTTCAAAATATACACAAATACTGAATTATTGTGTTGTACACCTAAAACTAATGTTATATGTTAATTCAGTTCAATTCAGTTCAGTCAATCACTCGTGTCCAACTCTTTGTGATCCCATGGACTGCAGCATGCCAAGCTTCCCTGCCCATCACCAACTCCCAGAGCCTACTCAAACTCATATCCATTACATTGGTGATGCCATCCAACCATCTCATCCTATGTCATCCCCTTCTGCTCCCACCTTCAACCTTTCCCAGCATCAAGGTCTTTTCAAATGAGTCAGTTCTTCGCATCAAGTGGCCAAAGAATTGGAGTTTCAGCTTCAGCATTAGTCCTTCCAATGAATATTCACGACTGATTTCCTTTAGGATGGACTGGATGGATCTCCTTGCAGTCCAAGGGACTCTCAAGAGTCTTCTCCAGCACCACAGTTCAAAAGCATCTTCACTACTCAATTTTCTTTGTACTCCAACTCTCACATCCATATATGACTACTGAAAAAACCAAAGCTTTGACTAGATAAACCTTTGTTGGTCAAAAGTAATGTCTCTGCTTTTTAATATGCTGTCTAGGTTGGTCATAGCATTTCTTCCAAGGAGCAAGCAATTTTAATTTCATGACTGCAGTCACCATTTGCAGTAATTTTGGAGCTGAAAAAAATAGTCTCTCACTGTTTCCACTGTTTCCCCATCTATTTGCCATGAAGTGATGGGACCAGATGCCACGGTCTTAGTTTTTTGAATGTTGAGTTTTAAGCCAACTTTTTTTGTTGTTGTTAGTAGAATCCTTTTTATTCAGAAAAAAAAAAAAAAAAACAAAAAACAAAAAAAAACAAGTTTTCCAACCACACACAGGAGGGGTATGGGTTGGGGGCAGAGGGTGTCTGTCCATCCAGCCCAGGCCCCCAGCCCATGTGGTTCTGGCAGCAATAAGGGGTGTGGGGTAATGGCCCCCCCAAAAAAATGGTGTATGTATGTGTGGGGGAAGGAGAGGGGTGCAAAAGCAGTGGGGAGTGGTGAGGGGAGGGCCAGACGAGGTCAGTACTGGGAACGCGGCAGGTGAAAAGCCATTTCATAACATTTCTTGTTGATCATACCACGGTGGACACCAGCAGGACTAGCGTCTTGGCAGTCATGGTGACAGTGATGTTGAAAGTTGGGGCTCCACCGGTGCTCTTGGTACGAAAATCCATGGTAAATTCTCCATCCTGCAGCACTGAGTCCCGGATCACAGAACATTTCTGGCCCCCAAGCGTTAGCCCATTCACGAAAAAACTTGACCGGTCTTTGCCAACTAGGATACAGACCTCAGCAGGCGTGATGTTGACAAAGGTCTTGCCGGGGACGGCGGCCCAGACGGAGGGCGAGTCTATGCCTACGATGGCTGCGTCCTGACAGGTCCCGTCCGCCATGAGATTGTCGATGTAGGCGTTCCACCCGGCCATGGCGCTGCTATTGGGGCTGCTCTCCCGGCCGCTGCTGGGGCCGCGGGCTGGGCGCGGGCTGGCGGGCGGGGGAAGACGGCGAGCTTGGGGCACGCGCTGCCGTCCGGACCGCGGCTCTGCTAGCTGTCTTAAGCCAACTTTTTTACTCTCCTCTTTCACTTTCATCAAGAGGCTGTTTAGTTCTTCATTTTCTGCCATAAGAGTGGTGTCATCTGCATATCTGAGGTTACTGATATTTCTCCCACCAATCTTGACTCCAGCTTGTACGTCATCCAGCCCGGATTTCGCATGAGGTACTCTGCATAAAAGTTAAATAAGCAAGGTGACAATATACAGCCTTGATGTACTCCTTTTCCTATTTGGAACCAGTCTGTTGTTCCATGTCCAGTTCTAACTGTTGCCTCTTGACCTGCATACAGATTTCTCAGGAGGAAGGTCAGCTGGTCTGTTATTCCCATCTCTTTAAGAATTTTCCAGTTTGTTGTGATCCACACAGTCAAAAGGCTTTGGCATAGTCAATAAAGCAGAAGTAGATATTTTTCTAGAACTCTCTTGTTTTCTTGGTGACCCAGCAGATGTTGGCAATTTGATCTCTGGTTCCTCTGCCTTTTCTAAAACCAGTTTGGACAACTGGAAGTTCACAGTTCACATGCTGTTGAAGCCTGGCTTGGAGAATTTTGAGCATTACTATGCTAGTGTGTGAGATGAGTACAATTGTGTGGTAGTTTGAACATTCTTTGGCATTGCCTTTCTTTTGGATTGGAATGAAAACTGATCTTTTCCAGTCCTGTGACCACTGCTGAGTTTTCCAGACTTGCTGGCATATTGAGTGCAGCATTTTCACAGCATCATCTTTTAGGATTTGAAATAGCTCAACTGGAATTCCATCACCTCCACTAGCTTTGTTTGTAGTGATGCTTCCTAAGGCCAATTTGACTTCACATTCCAGGATGTCTGGCTACAGGTGAGTGATCACACCACCGTGGTTATCTGGATCCTGAAGATCTCTTTCGTATAGTTCTTCTGTGTATTCTTGCCACCTCTTCTTAATATCTTCTGCTTCTGTTAGGTCCATACCATTTCTGTCCTTTATTCTGCTCATCTTTGCATCAGATGTTCCCTTTGTATCTCTAATTTTCTTGAAGAGATCTCTAGTCTTTCCCATTCTATTGTTTTCCTCTATTTCTTTGCATTGATCACTGAGGAAGGCTTTCTTATCTCTCCTTGCTATTCTTTGGAACTCTGCATTCAAATGGGTATATCTTTCCTTTTCTCCTTTGCCTTTAGCTTCTCTTCTTTTCTCAGCTATTTGTAAGGCCTCCTCAGGTGACCATTTTGCCTTTTTGCATTTCTTTTTCTTGAGGATGGTCTTGATCACTGCCTCCTGTACAATGTCTCCAACTTCCATCCATAGTTCTTCAGTCACTCTGTCAGATCTAATCCCTTGAATTTATTTGTCACTTATAAATTTCCAATTATATTTCAATTAAAATTTGTTAAGGTAATACTTATAATGTATACAAATATTGAATGATTGTGCAGTATACCTGAAACTAATATTGTGTATCAACTGTATTTCAATTAAAATAAATTTGTTAAAGTAATACAAACTTTAAATAATTGAACACATACAAATCTTTTTTAATGTTTATTCATAAATAAAACAGCCAAGTCCAAGTGCATATGGCAGAAAAAATATTCCTCTAAGGCTTACTAAGTGCCCCCAAATTGTAAAAATCAATAAAAATGTAAAAGGTACTGCAGCATCTAGGCCTGTGACGTGGTAGTAAGAGGGAAAAGTTCTATAACCTGCCTGTCATCCTGCAGAAGGGTTATTTTTATTTTCCTCTTTCTTAAATAATATGGAAGGAACTGATGTAAATGACGAAAAGTGAAGTTGAAACCTGAACTGTCTTCCTCTTTCAGAAGAAAAGACACAAATTACCATGAGGAAATTGAGAAACAATTCCAGTTTGAAGACTATGTTCTGCTATCTGGCCATCATTAAAAAAAAAAAAAAAACTCTACAAATGATAAATTTCAGAGAGGGTATGGAGAAGAGGGAATCTTCCTACACTGTTGGTGAGAATGTAGATTGATGCAGCCTCTGTTGAAAATAGTATCAGTCAGTTCAATCGCTCAGTCGTGTCCGACTCTTTGTGACCCCATGAGTTGCAGCACACCAGGCCTCCCTATCCATAACCTTCGCCCAGAGTTCACTCAAACTCACATCCATCCAGCTGGTGATGCCATCCAGCCATCTCATCCTCTGTCGTCCCCTTCTTCTCCTGCCCCCAATCCCTCCCAGCATCAGTCTTTTCCAATGAGTCAACTCTTCACAAGAGGTGGCCAAACTATTGGAGTTTCAGCTTCAGCATCATTCCTGCCAAAGAACACCCAGGACTGATCTCCTTGAGAATGGACTGGTTGGATCTCCTTGCAGTCCCAGGGACCCTCAAAAGTCTTTTCCAATACCACAGTTCAAAGGCATCAATTCTTCGGCACTCAGCTTTCTTCACAGTCCAACTCTCACATCCATACATGACCACTGGAAAAACCACAGCCTTGACTAGACAGACCTTTGTTGACAAAGTAATGTCTCTGCTTTTGAATATACTATCTAGGTTGGTCATAACTTTCCTTCCAAGGAGTAAGCGTCTTTTAATTTCATGGCTGCAGTCACCATCTGCAGTGATTTTGGAGCCCCAAAAAATAAAGTCTGACACTGTTTCCACTGTTTCCCCATCTATTTGTCATGAAGTGATAGGACCAGATGCCATGATCTTCATTTTCTGAATGTTGAGGTTTAAGCCAACTTTTTCACTCTCCTGTTTCGCTTTCAACTGTACAAAAAAGATCTTCACGACCAAGATAATCATGATGGTATGATCACTCACCTACATCCAGACATCCTGGAATGTGAAGTCAAGTGGGCCTTAGGAAGCATCATTACGAACAAAGCTAGTGGAGGTGATGGAATTCCAGTGGAGCTCTTTCAAATCCTGAAACATGATGCTGTGAAAGTGCTGCACCCAATATGCAAGCAAATTTGGAAAACTCAGCAGTGGCCACAGGACTGGAAAAGGTCAGTTTTCATTCCAATCCCAAAGAAAGGCAATGCCAAAGAATGCTGAAACTACCACACAGTTGCACTCATCTCACATGCTAGTAAAGTAATGCTCAAAATTCTCCAAGCCAGGCTTCAACAATACATGAACTGTGAACTTCCAGATACTCAGGCTGGTTTTAGAAAAGGCAGAGGAACCAGAGATCAAATTGCCAACATCCTCTGGATCACTGAAAAAGCAAGAGAGTTCCAGAAAATCATCTATTTCTGCTTTATTGACTATGCCAAAGCCTTTGACTGCGTGGATCACAATAAGCTGTGGAAAATTCTGAAAGAGATGGGAATACAGACCACCTGACCTGCCTCTTGAGAACCCTATATGCAGGTCAGGAAGCAACAGTTAGAACTGGACATGGAACAACAGACTGGTTCCAAATTGGGAAAGGAGTGTGTCAAGGCTGTATATTGTCACCCTGCTTATTTAACTTTTATGCAGAGTACATCATGAGAAACGCTGGGCTGGAAGAAGCACAAGCTGGAATCAAGATTGCCAGGAGAAATATCAATAATCTCAGATATGCAGAAAGTGAACCTCATGGCAGAAAGTGAAGAGGAACTCAAAAGCCTCTTGATGAAAGTGAAAGAGGAGAGTGGAAAAGTTGGCTTAAAGATCAACATTCAGAAAATAGTATGGATGTTCTGCAAAAAACTAAAAACACTTTTATGTGGGATCTAAAATATACAAATAAACTTATCTATGAAATAGAAACAGACTTACAGACATAGAAAACAGACTTATGGTTGCCAAGCAGGAGGGCGGGTTTGGGGAAGAGAGCTTGGGAGTTTGGTATCAGTTCAGTTCAGTCCAGTCTCTCAGTCATGTCTGACTCTCTGTGACCCCATGGACTGCAGCACAGCAGACTACCCTGTCCATCACCAACTCCTGGAGCTTGCTCAAACTGATGTCCATTGAGTCGGTGATGCCATCCAACCATCTCTGCCTCTGTCGTCCCCTTCTCTTCCTGCCTTCAATCTTTCCTAGCATCACGGTCTTTTCCAATGAGTTTGGTATAGCAGATGCAAACTGTTATATGTAGGATGGATAAATAACAAGGACCTACTATATAGCACAGGGAATTATAATATATTCAATACCCTGTGCTAAACCAAAATGGAAAAGAATATGAAAATATCTGAGTCATTTTGCTCTATAGCAGAAATTAACACAGTATTTTAAATCAACTATAGTCCAAGAAAAAAATTTTAAGTAAAAAATGAAAGCGTATATTCTGTCGTCTCCACCTCACCATGAGATTAACAAAATCTCAGGAAAGAGATTAGGATCCAGTTTCACGCTCTGGTAATTAGTAGCAGTCATTGATTATATTATGCATATTAAGCAAACATTTGCACTATCCAGCAATATGGCAATTATCTATTTGATACTTCCATCTTTGAATACCCTAGTTTTATTGATTTGTAACATAAAAATCTAAACATGAACAACTTCCTTAGCCCCTGCTTCCAACCTCTGCCACACCTGAATCAATTCAATTTAAAACTACTGGACCTGCCACCACTCTAAAAAGACAAACAGATTGTAAGAGTCATGAAAAATTCATTGATTCTCTATCAAGCAACTGGAAAGTTAAAACTTCTCATACTAAGTATAAGCAAAATTTTTTCTTAAATTTTAAAAGAGCATGTCAAGTGTACAAATATGCTATAGCAAAATATTAGAGTGGAAGATAGTATACAAAAGACAGTTGAAAGAACCCCATCTGGAAGAAAACATGCTCTGTAAAACAGGAAAATTCCCCCAAGGACTTCATGTGACTTAAAATTTTAATAAGACTTAATAAAATAAGACCTTAAATGCCAAATGATGAAAGTACAGAATTAGATTAAAGGTCATTGTATAGCTATGGAAACAAGAGTCAAGATGCTATTATTATAAAACTGTTAAGTATAATAAATTAGAAACAAAAAGAGAGGCTAGACATCACTATAAAATTAATTACTGAAATGAAACAAAGGCTTAATGTAACCACAATGAATGAAAAACGAACAAAATCAAAACAAGATACAAAAATTACAAGTCAGTCAACGTGGGGGACAAAGGTGCTCTAACTTGGGGATAACTAGTATCCCTGAAAAGACATTTAACCATTTAAAACACCATAAAACAAAAAAATTATTCCTTAAATAAAAGAAGTAAATCTGTACACTGAAACAAAAAAGTAAAATAAAATTGATGCATACATATTAAAACCCAGGTTTTTTAAAAATTTTGAGTATAATTAATTTACAATATTGTGTTATTAATAGTTTCAGGTGTATAGCAAAGTGTATCTGTTAAACAAATACATATATCAACTCTTTTTTATATTCTTTTCCCATATAGACCATTAAAGAGTACTGAGTAGAGTTTCCTGCATTAACAGTAAGTCCTTAATAGTTATCTATTTTATATATATATATGTCAATTCCAATCTAAATTTTAAAAACTCAGGTATTAATATATATGTATATATGCATATGTGCATAATATTATATAAAATATATATTATATAACATGCAATGTTATGTAATACAGTGTACGCTCTATATTTTTTTCTTCTATAAGGCAAAACGTTAAGCTCACTTACAAGCATCCATTCCCAGAAGTTAATACAGGGGTGTGTACAAAGTTCTAAAAAAAAATCATGACCAGAGAATACTATATCCCACCAACTCATTTCTCAAGAATAAAAGCAATTTTTTAACATGGAAGAATTCAGGGAGTACGAAACCTGTATGTCCTTGTTTAAAAAAAAAATTAATGTAAAGTTAAATCCAGCCAATAAGACATGAATGGAGAATCCAGGCCAATGAGACTCGTGCACCAACCAAAGTCAGCGAACACTTCAGAAAAGTCCACAGAGTTGTGAGACAACTGAATTTAATACCCACCTGCAACTGACTGACTGACTTCACTCAGGTTAAGAACAAATGAGCAACCTTAGATGTTATCATTTGACTTGCCTTTGTAGCTGGCAAAATATTTGACTTGTCCCTTAGGAACACATGGCTCCATTCTGCTGTCAAAATTTTATTTCCCAAAAGGCACACAGAATTGATTCCCCTGTAAGCTCTATTCTTTTCCACTCCCATGATATAACTTATCTAACTCATCTCTCCCCCAAATGGCTCTAATCTATATTTACAAACTTTTCCTATAGATTACCATTATAAACAATCCAGTACTATATTTCAAGGACTTCAAATATCTTCATATATTTTGATCCAATAAATTCTTCCCCAGAAATGAGTGTTCAAAAATCATTTGAGATATGGGCAGATGTATGCTTATTATAGTATTTATAACTATATTTGCAAAATTTTACAAGCAATATAAATGTCCCCAGAGAAATGATTAAATTATTGTATATAAAAGGAGTGTCGATATTTTGAAAATTGGCTGTGTTAGCAGAATATGAATATAATAGAATAATACCTGGAAAAATGAGGATACAACCAATGAGGGTGTATATATACATATATATATGGTAAGGTTCAAAATGTGTTAAAAAATATTTATGAAGATAAAAGATAATGGAAGGAAACACTCTAATTTCCCCTGGGTTGTGGTTTTAAAAACTAATTTTATTTTTAATAATTATTATGATGAAAAACTCAAGGTGTACAGTAAAAATGAATTAGAGAAAAAATAGTGACCAAAACTCCATTATTTCTATATATTATCATTAACATTAGATGAACACAATTTCAGATATATTCATATGTATATGACTTTCTCTTTTTGTATGTGTATATATAATGTGCATTCCTAAATAAGAATGACTATAATATAGACCTATCTTTAAATGAAGGGTAATAAGTATAATTATACTTGAATAGAAAAAAATAATCAATTAGCAGAAATTAGACCATAGAAAATGGTTTTTTTTACTCCAAGAAATGGTATCTCTTAAAATATCTTTCTTAATAGAGAAGGTATGAAAAATCATTTAGAAGCTCTGATCCTATTTTTCAGCCACATTTCAGTTTTGGATAATGTCATCTCAGTCTCTATGATAAAAATGCCACAATTCTTTATAAAACTGTCACAACTTTTATGTTTTATTGTCCTTTTCCACATTCAAGTTTTTTGTATTTTCATTATTTCGCATTGTCAAGACGTGTAGCATTTCTATTGTAATTCATAATTACAACTTGTAGTTACTCAGTCTTCATTCTGTACGTATGCTTACCTGTCCTTTAAGCAGGGCTTTTCTATAGCCTATTCTCTTCTTTTGATTCATCATTTCATGGGCTAGATTTTTTCCCTCCAACAAGCATTTACAAATCTTGATTCCTTTCCATTTTACATACTTGAGATAATGAGATTTGTTTGCATGTATACCAAAGGACAACTTGATAGAATAATTGGCTTTATTTGAGCTGCAACACTGTGATCTAAAGTCTAAGACTTGCTCTTTGTTCCCTAAAAACTTTGTCCACATTTAAACCTTTTCGCATATGAATTTCAGAATTTATCAAGTGAGAACTTAATTCTCTGGATTTTTCCTTCAAGGCTTGAGAAGTGTCTCTGTGTTGGGTCCAGGGAGGGGACTGTATTTTAGGTTCTGCAAAATGCAATACAACCAAGACAGACAAGGTCCCTTCTCTCAAAGAGCATGCATGATGAATTAGAAAAGGAAAAGGACGAAATAAAAAAGAAAGCATAGACTGGCAAGGCCTACCATAGGGGTCATATATGGCTATGTCATGAAACAGGATCTAGAGACCTGGGATAAACTTACTATTCATCCATGAGAAATACATCTTTCTCTGGGCCTTAGTTTATCTCTAAATTGAACATATTAAACTAGGTTATATCTGGGATTATTTCACTATTCCCCAAATTTCCTCCCATAATTTATTCACGTGACTATCTTCTGCCCATACAAATCCTATCCTGGTCTAATTCTACCTCTTTCTCAATAAGGCTTGGCAAACCACTTAAGCTCACCGATATTCTCCACTCAGTACAATCTATGATGTCAGTACGACTTATTGTACACTTATCATGTCCTTCATCTTGGACTTCCCTGGTGGCTCAGAACGTAAAGCGTCTGTCTACAATGTGGGAGACCTGGGTTCGATCCCTGGGTCGGGAAGATCCGCTGGAGAAGGAAATGGTAATCCACTCCAGTGCTATTGCCTGGAAAATCCCATGGACAGAGGAGCCTGATAGGTTACAGTCCATGGGGTCGCAAAGAGTCGGACACGACTGAGCGACTTCACTTTCACTTTCACTTTCATCTTCTCAACTAGCTAAAAGTTCCCCAAAGAAGAGACCAGATCTTAAGCTTTATATTCACACAGCACTGAGCATATTGTCCGGCATTTCCAGTGAAGTACATCTCAAAGTCACAGAGACACTGCCAGAGTAGAGACATAGACCAGCAATGAACGTTGGTATATATTTGATATTCTACAAATATGAAATACATTTAGAAGTTTTAACCCTAGGCCCATATCTCTGTGGACTTCATACTCAGTTTCTTTGCTTATAGAGTAAGGAAATAGGACTATAGATAATCTCTAAAGAGATGGTGAAAACTTAGGTTCCTAGGCAGTATATACATGGATGAAAAACCTGAGTTTTATTACAGTAACATCTTAATTATCTTTTACAACACAAAAATTTGCTCTTTATTTACATGAATAATCTATGTTCTCATATTTTTCTTGAAACTAAAGTCCCTCTCAATCCATCATTCATTTTCCCACTAGCGTAAAGAAATGTATATAATCAATATTGTTCTAACTCTGCTACAAAAAAGTACATGCAAAATGATGAATGCCACTGCCAATCAACCTCAGTCCAAACTGAAGACTGAGGCCCCATCTAACCCAACCCAAAAGGAGTAGCTGCTTCTTACTTCCAGTGAAATACTTCCTGTTCTATTTGTTTTGTTTTGTTCTTGCAAGAGAGGCTAGAAATCTGTATTTTTGTGTAGACTCTCCCAATTAAGAAATATTAGCAATTGATTTAAATGAAACAAAACTGTCTATAAATATGTGGACCACAGACTGAAAGTCTAAAATTTCTTCAACTATTAACACATAATGAATTGCTCTACTCAAGGTAGGGTTGGAGAGTAAGCTCTATGCAGGGTTAATTCTGCTATCAGTGGTACTGAAACTTCTCTTCCTGCTCAGTGCTGCACTGTAGACATGACCTTATCTGATCCTTCGCTGTGGAAATGTGCTGTATGCATAGAATGTAATAGTGGGATTCCAAAGTGATCTGTGTGGTTTGCACCCTTCTCAGCAGATTGTGCCTTTGAATTTTATTATGCAAATAGAATGCACTTAAGCTTCCAATTTTTAATGGCAACATAAACCCTAGCGGTCTCAGTGTTCACAGAGACATGTGAAGAGAGCTACTTCTCCCCAGCCAGATTGGAAAATCTCATAATTTATGGGGCATTGAGCAGATAATTCAGAAGAGTCTTGTCTCAGTAGAGAGAATAAAAAACCCTAGAATAAAAATTACTCAGGTCTCATTAAACAAACCTTAAAAGTATGACTTGAAAGAATCAATTGTTTCTAAGTAACTTAATTGCCTTCCAAAATAAAGCTCAAAGATATTTATAGGAATAGAAAAGTATTCAGCACCTATGAAATAAAACTTATAGCCTCCGATATCCAATCAAAAATTACCAGGAAGGTCAATAAACAGGAAAACATGACCCATAACAAGAAGGAAAATCAACCAATCAAAACGAACTCAATACTGACATGAATGTTAGAATCAGTAGCCCAGAGTGCTGAAACACTGTAACTGTGTTACATATGTGCACCAAACTAGACAAAGAATTAAAGATGTTAAAATTAGTGATGTGAAAGAAAAATTTTAAAGACCAAGATCAAACTTCTAGAAGTGAAAACTGTAATGTCTGAGATGAACCAGACACTGAATGGGATTAAGAGCAGATTAGGCTTTACAGAAGAAAGCATTACTAAACTTGTACATCAATAGAAACTATACAAAGTGAAACAAAGAGAAAAGATTTAAAACAAAAGAAAAGTTCAAGTAGTCTAGCATCCATGCACTGAGGTGTTCCTGAAAGAGGGGTCAGGCAGGAGAGGGGGAGACAAATAATTTTTTAATAGCCAAAAGGTATCTATATCTTATGAAAACTATAAATCCATCTTATTAGTTTACAAAGGCTGCTATAATAAAGCACCATAAACTGAGTGGCACCATAAACTACAATAAAATAAAATAGATGTGAAGCAAGTAAGGCTATAGTGGATCAACAAATTTAAAGTAATAGGGAAAAAAATGGTCAATGTAGAATGTTATGCTCACCAAAAATACCTTTTAAAACTAAAAATGAAGACTTCCAGACATACAAAACCCGAGAAAAATTTATCATCAATAGACCTGCCTTAAAAGACACGTTTAAAAAATCCTTCAAAGAGAAGGAAACAGGAGTGAATAGAAATACAGATCCACACAAAAGAACAAAATCACTGGAAATGGTGACAATGTGGGTCAACATACAAGATTTTTTTATTATTTCAATCTCTTTAAAATACAATTGACTTTCAAACAAAAATAATAATGGAGCTTATAACAAGAAAAAAGTAACATGCCTGACAATATTAGCACAAACTGAGAGGAGAGAAATGGATGCAACACTATTATAAAGTTCTTATACCTTGTAAAGCAAAACAATCTCACTTCAAGCAGACTGTAATAAGTCACGGTTCCACACATATGTGAAAGCTAAAATAACAAAAATGAACTGTATTCAAAACAGAAAAACTCAGACATAGAGAAAAGACTTGTGATTGCCAAAGGGGAGGGCTGTAACAGAGGGATTGGGAGTTTGCTATTAGCATCTGCAAACCAGTATATATAGGATGAATAAACAACAGGTATGTAGCACAGGGAACTATATTCAATATCTTTTGATAAACCATAATGGAAAAGAATGTATCAGTTCAGTTCAGTCGCTCAGTCGTGTCCGACTCTTCGCGACTCCATGAATCGCAGCACGCCAGACCTCCCTATCCATCACCAACTCCCAGAGTTCACTCAAACTCATGTCCATCGAGTCGTTGATGCCATCCAGCCATCTCATCCTCTGTCGTCCCCTTCTCCTCCTGCCCCCAATCCAATCCCTCCCAACATCAAGGTCTTTTCCAATGAATCAGCTCTTCACATGAGGTGGCCAAAGTACTGGAGTTTCAGCTTTAGCATCAGTCCTTCCAATGAACACCCAGGACTGACCTCCTTTAGAATGGACTGGTTGGATCTCCTTGCAGTCCAAGGGACTCTCAAGAGTCTTCTCCAACACCACAGTTCAAAAGCATCAATTCTTCAGTGCTCAGCTTTCTTCACAGTCCAACTCTCACATCCATACATGACTACTGGAAAACCATAGCCTTGACTAGACAGACCTTTGTTGGCAAAGTAATGTCTCTGATTTTGAATACGTTATCTAGGTTGGTCATAACTTTCCTTCCAAGGAGTAAGCGTCTTTTAATTTCATGGCTGCAATCACCATCTGCAGTGATTTTGGAGCCCAAAAACTATATATAGATATATAACTGAATCACTTTGCTATACAGTAGAAATTAATACAACATTGTAAGTCAACTATACTTCAATAAAATTTTCAGAAATAAATAAAAAGGGGCATGAAGAAACTTTTTGAGTGATACGTATGTTCATTATCTTGACTGAGGTGATGGTTTCCAGATGCATACATATGGAAAAGTATATGAAGTTATACACTTTAAATGTATAAATGTAGTGTATTTTATGTAGTTAATTTTAAATGCAGCTTACTTTATGTTAATTACACTTCAGGTTTTAAACAAAAGTGTTACCACAACAAATCCACTTATAACCACAGGCCAGGACTTCCCTGGTGGTCCAGTGGTTAAGAATTTACCTTGCAATGCAGGGGACCCAGATCTGATCCCTGGTCCAGGAAGATCCCACATGATGTGGAGCAACTAAGCCCATGCACCACAACTACTGAGCCCAGTCTCTAGAGCTGGAGCTCCACGACAAGAGAAGCCACAGCAATAAGAAGCTTGGGCACTGCAATAAAGAGTGGTCTCTGCTCACCACAACTAGAGAAAGCCCATGTGAAGCAATAAAGATCCAGTACAGCTATAAATAAATAAAAGAAGGAAGGAAGGAAGGAATAAGGATCTGTAATAAAAGGATGGGAAACTTTCAAACTGCATTTTCTACTTCAGGACTTTCCCCACCTTTAAACAGTGTGTGTTTTAACTGTGAGGCTGTAAAGCCGTGAGGCCATGATGTGTATACAGTGGTTTGGAGAGTATTTAATCCTGGTATCCTTGTTTTCAGAGACCTTTTTCCAGGAGTAGTATCCCATTGAATATCATAGGTACATTCTCTGAGAGCATATCTAGTTCCTCCTTATCCTGCAAATCCTGGTAGCTCAGGCAGTAAAGAATCTGCCTGCAGTACAGGAGACCCAGGTTCTATCCCTGGGTTGGGAAGATCTCCTGGAGAAGGGAATGTCTACCCACTCCAGTATTCTTGCCTGGATAATTCCGTGGACAGAGGAGCCTGGCAGTCTACAATCATGGGGTCACAAAGAGTTGGACACAACCACGAACAAATGTCTGACACTTTCACTTTGACTGACTGGATAGTTTTAACTGAGGAGAAATCTAAAGTGGACATAAAATGTGGGGCAATCATATGCGTATAGGCTGTTCCCAATAGTTCAAAGCATGAGAAAACTGAACCCCAAAATAAATTGCTTTTGCATTTTTCATTCTTTCATTTTTCCAGGACACTCACATGAAAGATTTCTTCTCACCATGATGACACTCCCCTTTATAAATACAGATAATCAATCAGCAGTTGGCTGTGCTCAAAACAGAGTGAGAGACTCAGCAGAGGGACAAAGAATGCCCATTAGAGGACAGAGAGAAAGGAGGGGGCTTGGGAATCACCCCTGTTAAGAGAGGTGATCCCCACCTCCAACAGTGACATCTCCGGGGTGCCCCATTTATTACCATAACCTCCTACTTCAAACATGGAGTTCACGCATCTGGGTACCTCCATCCATTTTCCAGTTGACAAATAGCATCATAAATCTTCCTTTCACTTCTCAAAAGGGCCACAGCTGAGCTTGAGCATCCATCTCCCAGTCTCTCCCCGCCTCCTGCTTCTTCAACCTGGGCACCATTCTTTTGGAGCAATTAAGCAAAATCAAGCTGTTCCACCCAGCAGTAATAGAGCCTGACCTTCTCCTAAAGTAGCCAGGGTCTCAGCCCCAGGAGACAAGCCAGCTGGGAAGACTGAACAATGCAGTGGGCAGAAGAAAGAACATGAATATTCAAGCATGGCCGGGGCACTGAGTCACTCACCCCAAAAGGAAACCTGACTGCTCCCTCCCACTGCATAAAGGGAACCAGCCAGAAAACTCTGAGCCCTTCTGATTCCCAGCAGTAACCAGACTGAACTCCAATAGTCAGAGATTGCTGAGATTGAAGAATGGAGAGTGAGGAACCTTACAGGTAGCCTTCTCCTGCCCCAATTCATTTTCCCAGGGCCTCTCTGCACTGTCCACACCATCTCGAGTCACCCCCTAACTCTATAAATTGAAAAATTCATGCTCAGAGAAGAGATTTCACTCAAATATACATAATGGGTAATTGGTAAAAACCAGGGCTAGGACCTAACCCCCTACTCCACATTCCATTGGATGAACTAAAGGCTTCTAACTTGAGGGCCAAAAGACCTTCTATACATCTAGGTAAACTTCAGTGATATGTGCATACTTCTCAGAAGAGATGAATGAGTTTGTATTCATTACAAATTCAAGGGACTAGATAATGACAATTAAGCATCATTGACTGCTGAGACTTCCCTGGCAGTCCAGTGGTTAAGACTTCACTTTTCAAAGTCTGGGTTCCATCCCTGGTCTGGGAGCTAGGATCCCACATGCCTCACAGCCAAAAAAAAAAACAAAACATAAAACAGGAGCAATATTATAACAAATTCAATAAAGATTTTTTAAATGTCCACATCAAAATAAACCAAAACAGAATTTAAAAAAAAAAAAAAAGAATCATTGCCAGGGAACAATTCAGTTCAAAAGCAAAAGGAATGGCAGAAAGAAGTTGGACTCAAATACCAGGTGCCAATTTCCAGGACAGAAGGAAAAACAAATAAAGCACAGTATTTAGGGGAGAGGACATTGGTAGGGCTGCCCTAAAATAACCTATGAGATGGGGAATATAGATTCTGCATTCTCCCATCTCGCCTTTTAGCTTGCTATCCCTAATCTGGTCTTCCATTATTCTCCAACCTTTTCTTCATTTATCCTCCATAATCAAATATATATCTGTGTCATATCTCATGCCCTCAGGCTTCAAGTTCTTTTGCAAATAAGTCCATATTAGTATATTAATAATGTACTAAGGTTTTTCTTCACATGAGTCTTTGCTGCCTTAAACAAGGAAATAGTGATGGAATATCACTGGAGTGGTCTGGCTTAGGAGCCATTTGGGCAGCAAAAAAAAAAAAAACCCTTTTGGGGATGCTCCCAGATGGAGATAATTTCTGAAGTCAGAGAAAAGAGTGAAAACAGTGATCAATCAAAACTATCTTTGAAAAACCCTTAAATCTCTCATTAAGAATAACATAGTAAATGGTACCATTTATATCAACACTATACAGGAATATGTATAGACAGCAATTGTGCTATATGTAAAAGTTCAAACCTTTAGTCACTGGCACATCACTTGCTGTGGCAAAATGTTTAAGAGATACTGTAGGAATCAAGACCGACTGAACGCGTGTCTTTCACATCCCCCTTCTCGTGTGTGCTCCGGAGCATGCCATCACAGGAGGGAATGACAGACAATCGAAACTGCTTTTTTGTTGTTGTTGTGACTACTGTTTTGGCTATATTCTTTTGTTTTGGCCAAGCGTGTTTCTGGGTTTGCAAGATGCCTCTCTCATGCAACTTCGCATGGAGAGAGTGAATTGTAGGTTTCTGCCCGTATAATCACTGGCTCAGAGACTCACTCGTTTTGAAAAGTCCCCTTTTATTAGCTGTCTCATATGTCATCTTAGAAGAGAGAATTTGTCAGTTCTCTTCTGCTCTCTCATTTCTTAGGGAGGAACATGAGTAAGGAAGACATTGAGTCTGGATACATCTGGACTTGAGGAGTCTAAGTGAAAGAATGGGCATTGGTGGATAGTTAGGAGATGTGAGTTCACATCCTTGCTCTGCTAGTGACTCACTGGGAGGCCTCAGAACAGCCTTCCCCTTTCTCCCTCCCAGGATCTTCACTTAGGCAAGGAGGCGATGAATGCTGAGAAACCCTAAATTTCTTGCTAGCTCTGAAATTCTGTGCCTCTGACCCAGTTTTGCCACCAGCTGGATATCCTTAGCCAAAAGCATACCCTACCTGGCTCAAATTTTGTCTCTTCCACTTCTAGCTGTGTGACCTCCGCCCTTACTTAACCTCTTTATGACTCAAGTCCCTCATCTGTAGAGGACAGAGTAAAGGACCTGACCTCACAGAACTATATGAGATAATGCAAAGAAAGAACACAAGCATCACATGCCCTTAGTGATGAATACACTGAAGCCAGTATTACAATGAAATGAGAGAGCTAGGCTAGCTGACCCACGAGTCTCCTTCAACCCCACCCTTCCCCAGGTCTATCACTCGTTTTCTGGGCAGTCATGGATCAGCATCACTTCACTGAGAATCAGTCATTCCTCAGACTGCTGTCCAGGGCAAGCAACTGCCTGTGACAGAGGAAGCAAAGAAATGTTTGCCTTGGTGCAGAAAAATTTATTCAAGAGTTTAAGATGAAAATATTATCTAGCAGGAACAGCCCATTCACCAAGAACTGAAGGTTTGGATTCTGGCCATTTTCCATCACAAAGTGGGACCTGGATAATTCATTCTAGCCTTGCCATTACCAGAAAGGACTCCCTCCTCCCCGGAAGGCCTCGTAGGGGCACAGGTGAATCCCAGGTTGGGGAGGTGTGACATTTCTCTGATCCCAGCCTTCTCTATTAGCCGCTTTACAGCTCTCCACAAAGAACAAGGTGTGGAATTTGCCATGTTCATGATGTTATGCCAGATCTCTGTTTGAGATGCACTTTGTTTGATCCTTGTGTCAACCCTGTGGGGGAGGCGGAGCAGCTAATATCCCCATCACAGGGGGCCCAGGGATGTGACATGATTCACACAGGTCACAGAGCAAATTAGTGCAACCAAAAGAAGGCAAACCGCATTCTCTTCACTCCAAATTTAGTTCTTAGGCGCTTATTTTATTTTCCCAGCCACCAAACATAAAGGGTTCTTGCCCTCTTCCTGCCACCACCTTTCAGTCCAAAATACTTCAGGGTCTCTATGGTGACTAAAAAATGCCTTAATAACCCAAGTCATGGAGGTCACCCATCACTGACATCCTCAGCTCTGGCCTGATCCCTGGCCTCTGCCTCATTTTGAATCATACCAAGTCTACTCGAATAAAGCCCTGTCCAGCCCCCACCTGCCTCCCACTCCATAAAAGAAAATGGGCTGAATGATCACACTTGCTGACCGGTTGTCCGGCTCCTGAAAGTTCACCCACCCTCTCTATTCTGCCTCGCTCTACGCCCAGCATGAGAATCCAGAGGACCGCCTTAGCAGCCTCTGCATTGCGACGGTCCTCTCGCTGTCTCCCAAACCACGCATGACTGGGGGAAGAAGAGCCGAACAGTCTCTTCTGTGTTCAACCAAGGGCTACAGGGCTGCCAGACAAGGCTAAGGGTTGCAGATCAGGGTGAGGGGACTCAACTCTCGGCTCAACCCCATCTGCAGCCCAGCAGTCTCCATCTGTGACATTCCCACAGCCACGCAACCCACGCGTCCTCTCCAGCACGCACATTTGCGCTGACTCGGATTGGAGCTGGGGCTGCTCAATAGCTCTTGGCGAGATGGATGGAGATCCAACCCCCTCCCCCTTCTCTGGATGGAAACTGGACTCTTGGCAGTGAGGCTGCACTGGAAAAGCATCTGTGCTGCGGGAAACCCAAATTTACGGAGAGAAAATTGATTCAATGCAGAAGTGTGCAGCATTAAACGAAACCTGTTCCCAGTTAAATTTGTGCGGCGGCAGGTTTGACGTCAACCACCTCAGCCTCCGCCTTCTGCGCAAGCTCTCCGCAATCCATCATGTCTTCTCCTCCCACCCAGGGACTTGCTGTCTTCATGTTGTCTTCCTCTCCCCCTGTCAAAGACTGCTTTCAGAAAAGGCGTCTCCTATCTGTCCTTTCCAGCAAAGTGAGGATATCAGTCACTGTATCTTCTCCGCTATAAATATTTTCATGTCCAGCTTCATCTCTTGGTGAGGAATGGAAGGTGTACATTCTTTGGGGCGTAGAATAAGGTATGGATGAGTGATCAGGGGCTGGAGAAGGACGTACAGAGTCGGGTGCGACCTCAAGTGAGATACTTCACTTCTCTGAGTCTCCACACTATCATCTCATGGGTGGCCAGGATAAGATCAGATATAGCTATCTCCTAGGGCTCTTTCATCAGAGTTTGTTGACAGGAGTCAGTGATTAGAAACCTGGGCTTAAAGCCACTAGTCCCTGAATTTAAATCCTAGCTCTAGCTGTGTGACCTGCAGCAAGTTACCTACTCTTTCTGAGGCCCAGCTTGTCCACCTGTAAAACCAGGGCAATTACATTTTAAATACTATACAGCGTTGCAAGAATGAAAAAAAAACAAACAAACAAACAATGGAACCTATATAATGTACTGGTTAAAAGCATGGACTCTGGCGTCAGATTACGTGAGTTCAGGCCCAGCTATGCTCTTCACAAGCTGTGTGACATTGGCAAAGTCACTTAACCTCTCTGTGCTTCAGTTTTATCATCAGCAAAATGCTAAGAATAACAGTACCTACTGCAGTTGATAGTTATGAGGATTCAGTGATTAAATAAAACTATATTTACATAATATAATTATATATTTAATATAAATATATATTTATAAGTGATTTAATATAAATATTAAATATAATCACTGAATCCTCATAACTGTTAAGTTTTGCCAGGGGCGGGGGCGGGGGGGGCACTTCCCTGTTAAACAGTAAAAAATCTGCTGGCAATGCAGGAGACCCAGGTTCAACCTCTGGGTCAGGAAGATCCCCTGGAGAAGAGATGGCAAACCATTCCAGTATTCCTTCCTGGAAAATCCCATGGACAGAGGAGCTGGCGGGCTACAGTCCAAGGGGTCGCAAAGAATCAGACATGACTGAGCGACTAACACACATGCATAAAAGGTATTTACAAGAGTATCTTGCTGGCACTGGCACAGAATAAGCCTTAATAAGTATTAGCTACTATTAGTGTGGTTATAAAAAGCATTGGCTACTATTACTATTATTTAAGTAAAGCCCTTGGTACCATTCCGGATATATATAAGTACTCAAATATATAATAGTGTCATCCCTATAGTGTTACCTTTATAATGGTGACTCCCTTTGACACCCCACCATGTGAGGATGACTCTGGCCCTTAAAAACCAAGTGACAGGGTTGGTACTGAGACAGACAGGATTTTCAATGACTTGCAAGGCAATGCTTGTCATTGAAAGAGGCAAGTGGGTGGAATCAGTCACTTGCCCAATGTGCTCTAGGTAGAAGGAAGGGAGTGGTTTGAAAAGAGAGTAAGAAAAAAAAAGAAAAGAAAAGAGAGTAAGAGAAGCAGCTTTGCTCTCACATGTAGATTCTGCAGCTGGTGTGACCCTCTGCCTGCATCGACTTACCAGTGTGACAAAGCTCTCAACAGCCTTGCCAAACTTGCTGACCAAAAATGCATTTCTATACAATGATGGAAAATGCCTCTCCATGTCACAGAATCAGAATTTCGTGGATTCCATCCAATTTCCTTACTTACACATGAGGCAGTTGAGGCCCAGAGAGGGAAAGGAACTTACCCAAGGTCACACAGCTGATGAGGGGCAGTCAGAACTATAAACAGGATTTCCAAACCCAAGTCCAAGGTCATATCCCACCAGGCCACGTACTTATTGATGGTAATTGTGGCACAGGGAAGTGACCCTCAGCCTTAAAACAAGTCCTCTTCCTGGGAAATGCACAGGAAAATGGTGTTGGGAATACTCAGGGGTGCACTCTTGCCTTCATCTGGGTGAGATATGTTTACCTGCCCCTTATCCTCTCTGCTGTCCTGCTTCAGCTTCCATGCCCAAGTGCTTTGCAGACACACCCTAAAGCTTGTTCAGCCCATTGAATTATACAGTGTCTCCTTGCCATGCTTCCCTGAGGGGCTCCAGATGTTCATGCCATTGGTATAATTGCTGCAGGGCTCACTCAGAAAGGGAGGAAGTTTCAGACACAGTTGAAAGCAAAAGAGAAAGGTTACTCCATGGCAATCTTACATGATCTATCCCCATATTTATGATGACTGCCTTAACTTCTTCTTACTGGCCAGATGGTCCTGGAGTTTACATATTTCTAGCCAGTAAAATGCAAAAAGGAAGTAGCTATAACTGCTGCTGCTGCTGGGCCTCTTACGGGCTTTTCTGCAGAGGATGTTGGGGAAAGCAGCCTAAAATGTTCTGCAGAGATGAGAGTCAAAACATCCACGTTAGATCGACAGGTGACACTGCCCAGAGTCTCTACCAACTCCATCTCTAGAGTTGAATCACTAAGTCATCCTTAAGCTACACTATATATTCCAAAGAGGAATGTGGTAAATCCTCTCTGGTCCTTGTGTTATGAATGCAGATAAAATCCCATCTTTGAACAAGCAGTTGCCAAACATCATTACACAGGATTCCATGAGGGTTACAGAGACAAAATGAAATGTAGTTTGTTCTTTCAAAGAGTGAAGAGCTTGGTGGGGGAAGCATATTATGTACTTATTAAAAACCAGACAGAGCTCTAAAATGTGTCTTTTTATTACCCCTGATGCAGTCTTTGTCAACTTCCCACTAAAATATCCAGATGACAGAAGAAAACACATAAAAATTCATAATAAAAAAAAACAGAATGTGGTAGGAATGTTTACTAATCATGAGGCAGCTGATATTGCTAGAGAAAAACTTGGCAAAGTCTTGCCTCAAGATGCCAGGCTTCATCTCTTAAAGCCCTAAAACATATCTCCTCACTGTCTGCCTAATTCAGAGACTCAAGCAGACCACTAAACAGCCATGTCAACAATATATGGATGCTACCCTTTGAGGAGGCTGTAGCACAATGTTTGGTACATGTGCACACTAATTAAGCATCTGCTAAATGGCTAAATGAATGAAGCAGCCGTTCCCTGATCAACCCATTCTCACACTGCCACTCCTAATACCCTGACACTACATCCTTTGAGAGACAGCACCTCTGTGGGCATGAAGCAGGGAGAGCTGGAAATGGTGAACCACATCCTGGAACATGACATTTGTATACATAAAGTGGCTCAATTAGGAAAAGAAAAAAAAGGGATTTGGGGGAAGCAATAGACCCTGAAAACTGCATTTTGCATACGTTCCACTGACTCAGAGTATCAGAAAGGTCCAGGGACTAGGTTAAATGCCACCTTAGCAGAATAGGTCATAGAGCTGTCATAGATCAGAGTTTCTCAATTTTGGTACTATTAACACTTAGGGCCACATAATTCGTTTTTGTGGGTAGTATCTTACACATTATAGGGTGTTCAGTAGCATCCCTGGCCTCCCGTCACTAGAAATACACTCCTCCCCAATGTGTAACAATCAAAAATGTCTCCAGATGTTATCAAATGTCCCCTGGCAGACACAATCACCCTCAGTTTAGGACCACTGTCATAGATGAATGTTTAAGAAGCTAGAAATCATATGGTGAGCTATTCACATCACTTTGCCCTCTAGCTGTAAAGCTGACCCATCACCACATAAATACACTTGGAAGAAAGCCAGAGGAAGGCAATATCCTTGAATATCGACAAACTGAAGGTTCTGAGAAACTTAGAAGGATAACTAGTGTGAAAAAAAAGTTACAGGCTTCATAGGGGGACAAAATGCAAAACAAAGAAAAAGAAAAATTATCCTAAAGACCCCAGAAATAATCTACTGTGAGATACAGGAGAAAAGCTGAGAAAACTGTTTTTTATTCTCAACAGAGAGCCCAAAGACCTGGCACCCATGAAATAAGCAGAAAGCCATGAGGACAGATGGCTGTAGGAAAAGGTAATAAACATGATATGACCCAATGAGGGAGAAGGACAGAATGAAATGAAAACGGATGAGGTTTTTTGGAAAGTTTTAACAGAGACTAAAACTATAATCACAGGATCCAACAGCACAGGAGAAGCAGTAAATACGCATAATTGATAAAGCAGAAAATCACAGCAGTAATGTGAGGTGCACTACCAGACTGCAAAGAGAAAAAGATAAAAACCATGAGAAAACTGGAAGAAAATAAAAAGCTAATATGTAGATGGTTAACATTTCTGAAAACTGCATTAGAAGAAAAGAAATAGCAGCCATAACCAAAGATAAGACAAAAATTAAATGTGCTCAGATGGAAAGGACTCATAACTCTACAGATCGAAAAGGTCTGCTAGTTTCCTATCAATTAAATGCCATTCTCATAGAAAAAAAGTGCTATCACCTTTTTAGAAATTATTTGAATAAAGAGAATAATACTATATGTATTCAGTGATTTTTAATTAATTTAGTTGGAGGATAATTACTTTACAATATTGTGGTGGGTTTTGCCATACATCAACATGAATCAGCCATGGGTGCACATGTGTCCCCCATCCTGAACCCCATTCCCACCTCCCTCCTCACACTATCCCTCTGGATGGTCTCAGAGCACCAGCTTTGAGTGCCCTGCTTGATGCTTTGAACTTGCATTGATCATCTATGTCACATAAGGTAATATACATGTTTCAAAAAAAATAAAGAAAAACATGGGATTTCTATGAAGGAAATAAATCAGGTAGCTCTCGTATTTCTACTCTGAAATGAATTATAACATAAGAATCACACTCAGCCAGTTTGTACTACATAGGCAAGGGTTAGAAAAACATCTTGTTCCTGTTCACTTCTTTTTTAAAAATTACTTAAAGGCATACCTCCAAACAGCAAAGAAATGAGGAGAGGGGGAAAAAGGAAGACCTCAGAAACAGAGGATTGACAGTATTAAAAGATGGACACTAAAAGACACTTGTTCCTTAGAAGAAAAGTTATGACCAACATAGACAACATATTAAAAAGCAGAGACATTGCTTTGCCAACAAAGGTCCATCTAGTCAAAGCTATGGTTTTTCCAGTTGTCATGTATGGATGTGAGAGCTGGACTATAAAGAAAACTGAGGCTTGAAGAATTGATGCTTTTGAACTGTGGTCTTGGAGAAGATTCTTGAGAGTCCCTTGGACTGCAAGGAGATCCAACCAGTCCATCCGAAAGGAAATCAGTCCTGAATATTCATTGGAAGGACAGATGCTGAAGGACCAATACTTTGGCCACCTGATATGAAGAACTGACTCACTGGAAAAGATGAAAGATTGAAGGCAGGAAGAGAAAGGGATGACAGAGGATGAGATGGTTGGATGGCATCATCAACTCAATGGCCATGAGTTTGAGCAAGCTTTGGGAGTTGGTGATGGACAGGAAAGCCTGGCGTGCTGCAGTCCATGGGGTCACAACCAATTGAACATGACTGAGCAATTGCACTGACCTGACTGATTGAAACACTAAAATCAGGTAATGAGATGAATCACCATAACTCTAAATCTAGACAAAACAATGTGAAAATTATTACTGAAATAGAATATAAAAATATTCTTGCCTGGAGAATCCCAGGGATGGGGGAGCCTGGTGGGCTGCCATCTATGGGGTCGCATAGAGTTGGACATGACTGATGCGACTTAGCAGCAGCAGCAGCAGCAGCATGAATATTGTAGATATAAATCCAAAGATTATATTAACAAAGAGTGAAATGTGCATACAGTAGATCAGAAGTTTAATAACCATGTACTAAATGTTTTAAATATAATTTTACTCCTGATAAAGTTAGATAAATATGGATTATATATTGCTCTCACAAACATTTTAAGTAATCACAAATAGAATGTAACTATTCAAAAACACTAGGGAACATAGCAACATAAACTCCATAAAACAAAGACTAATAAAACCAGGATGTATAAAATAATGTAAAATAAAAGACTATACAGTAGACATTAAAAATAAATACAAATGAGTTTAACAACCCTCTTTTTTAAATTAATTTATTTATTTTAATTGGAAGCTAATTACTTTACAATATTGTAGTGATTTTTGCCATACATTAACATGAATCAGCCATAGTTGTACAAGTGTTCCCCATCCTGAACCCCCCTCCAGCCTCCCTCCCCATCCCATCCCTCCAGGTCATCCCAGTGCACCGGCCCTGAGCACCCTGTCTCATGCATCGAACTTGGACTGGTGATCTATTTCACATATGGTAATATATATGTTCTAACAACTCTCTTAAATGACAACTTTCAAAGTGAGTAAGCCCTTGTAACACACACAACTAAATTCCATGCTATTGAAAAACATCTCTAAAATCTAATAATATACATGCAGAAAACATTTTAAAACTAAAAAAAATGGAGAAAGACATGACAACAACAACAACAAAAAACTGGGCTCACAGTATTGTTACTAGAACTGACTCAAACTTCAAAAAAAGAATGCTTAAAGAACATAAAACACATATGTTATAAAGAATAAAAGCATAGTGAAAAATATCAGATTTTTATGCACAAGAAATTTCTTTGAAATAAATTACATTATATAGATACTAAGGAGAAAAAGTAGTACTGAGATAATTAAATATACCTAAATCTTTGACTGGAAAAGTGAACAAAAGTTAAAATAAGAAGGATACAAATAATGTAAATTGTGATTTAACAAACTGGGATTCCCTATAATAATGGGATGGAGCTTCCTTCTAGCAGTGATGAAAGAGTCATAAAAAAATGATTGTTTATCAAGCCACAATGAATACCTCAGTGAGCTGCAAAAATAAACGTATAGACCACATTTCAGATCATAATGGAATAAAATAAGAAATTAGAGTTGCGAGTTCTTAACAACTTAGAAACTATTAGCACCATCCCAAATACTAACTGCTAAGTGAAAGTGAAAATGAAAATTATTATTACCAATTATTTCAAGAATAAAATTTAAGACTTTTACATATTGAAATATATGAGATATAATTAAAGCTGTACATGTATTAAAATTTATGAGTATCTTAAAGAGAAAAAATGGAAATAAATTGATTAAGCATTAAAGACAAGATATTAGAAAAATAATAAACTGAAGTAAGCAAAAGTAATAAATCCAACAGCAAAAAATAATGAATTTAACTAATTGATAAGTTGAATACTTATCCAAGGGACTATTCAATTTTAATAAATACTTTCAGAAAATCTGATAAAAAGCTAAAGCAAATGCAAAATATTAGAAATGAGACTTTCTTCTTTAGTATGAAGAACACTAATAAATTTTTTAAATCTCATTGAAATAGATCATTTTCTAGGAAAAGATAAATTAATGAAATTCACTCAAAAAGACACTTAAAAAATGAGTATTTTGATAGCAAAGGAAGGAACTGAAATAAAAATTTGAACGCCATCATGCATTATATGCCAAAAATAATTTGCAATGGGCTTATGAATAAAATGTAAAGTGTAGTTCTTACATGGAAGAAAATGTATGTGATTTTTTAAACTTGAGATTATAAAAATCCTCAAGCATATAAAGATAAAATATATATACAGGACTTCCCTGGTAGCTCAGGGGTTAAAAATGCAGGAGAAATGGATTCAATCCCTGATCTAGGAAGATCCCACATGATAACAGGTCCATGCACAGTAACTATCGAGCCACCACCCCAGAGCCCACATGCCGCACCTACTGAAGCCTGCGTGCCCTAGCGCCTATGCTCCCAACAACAGAAGCCGCCACAATGAGAAGCCCCACACCACAACGAGAACAGACCAACCACTCGCCACAACTAGAGAAAAGCCACGCAGCAACAAAGGTCCAGCACAGCCAAACTAATAACAACAATTTTAAAATAAAATTAAAAAAACATTTTAAAAGTGAAATATATACAGATTTGACTATACTGAATTAGAATTTCAGAATGAAAACATCTTTTACTATTAAAAGACAAATTTAAAATTTGGAAAAAGTGATTTCACATGCATGACAGAAAAAGATATGAAACCTTTAATATAAACAAGAAAAAGTAGGAAATGGACAGTCAATAACAGGGGTATAAATGACCAAAAAAAGAAAAAAATGTTCAACCTCTCTAGAATGTAATAAGCAAATTCAAATAAAAATGAGCTCCATGTGCTTCTACTTAATTGATCTTTTAAATGATAATTCCCAACTTTAACAGAGATATGGAGAAACTGATTGATTCTCTGTTCTCTATAGAAGACAAATATGTAAGATGTTTAACTCTTTTTAATCCTTGTAGAAGGCATTTTGGCCATTTATATCAGAAGCCTGAATATATATATATATATCCGTTGATGCAATGATTCTAGCATAGGAATTTATCCTAGTGATACAACTATATAAGACAATTTATTTAGAGAGATGTTCATCTTGTTATTATTCATTATATAAAACATTGTTTACACTGTAAATATCCAATGATAAAGAATAGTTTGGATATGTACAAATAATAGGATATTATATAGCATTAATTATACAGAATACTAAATGTCATAAGAAAAAGCTTTTTTAAAAGCTGATATTTTAAGAAAAGAGCATCACAGTGCCAACTGTACATCAGAGTCAACTCAAAGCACATTATACATTCAGATTCCCAGGTCTCGCCCAGGATTCCTGAATGGTCTGAGAGCAGAACCCGAAATCTATATTTTTACCATGCTCCACATGCAGTCATCTCTACATGATAAGAGAAAAAGACTGAGTGTAAATACAACATGTTTATTTATGGGTGGAAAGAATACAGGTAATTTTTACTTGCCCTTTATGTGCATACTCCTCATTTTCCATAATGAATACATGTATTACATTTATCCACTTAAACGTCATAAGCTACTTGGTATGAATTAACAACCCAAGGTGACTTGTGGTCAAATAAATAAACCCTAAGGACCAGGGTTCTGAATAGTTTGCTCAGTGAAAAAAATAAGAGAGAAGACATGAACCGGCATCCCATAAGGTACATCTGAAAACTCAATATCTTTAATCCAGATGGTGTTTTAATATTTTAAAAGTGATCATCAACATTTAAAAACTGGGAGATTTCCTATAATAAATACCTTCATCTTCTCTTTAGAAAAATAAGACTTCACTATTCTGGGCCCAGATGGCAGCAAGTTATTGGAGTAGAGTGGTTCCTCCTTAGGTGGGCAAGGGCTCTTAAGTTTACCACCATCCCCACTGCTCCCTAATATCTTCCCAATTGCCTTTATTGTCATACTCTCACTGTGCTGATTTTCTAAAAAACAAAACAAACCTACCAACTAAACTGCTTTTACCTGTCTGATCCCTGTAGGTGTCTAAGTCTATGATTCCATAAGTTAGCAAAACCCTGGTCAACCTGTGGAAAGTGGGGAGACAGATGCCATTACTAACACTTTACAGCTGAGTCTCAACCCAGACTGTACACAACGGACCCACCCAGAGAGCTTTTAAAAATCCAAAAGCCCAGGCCACACCCCAGACCACTTACCTCAAGAGCAGCTGGGATGGGGCCCAGGCATCAATGTTTTTAATCTCTCCTAGGGATTCCAGCGTGCAGCCAAAGTTGAGAGCCACTGCTATAAGGGTGAAGATGCTAGTAGGGGGAACTCAGATTTAAGGGGGAGAAAGGAGATGATGCTAACATGTTGCACTCAATATGCCAGCAAACTTGGAAAACTCAACAGGGGCCACAGGACTGGAAAAGTTCAGTTTTCATGCCAATCCCAAAGAAAGACAATGCCAAAGAATGTTCAAATTATTGCACAATTACACTCATCTCACACACTAGCAAAGTAATGCTCAAAATTCTCCAAGCCAGGCTTCAACAGTATGTGAACCGTGAAATTCCAGATGTTCAAGCTGGACTTAGAAAAGGCAGAGGAACCAGAGATCAAATTGCCAACATCTGCTAGGTCATCAAAAAAGCAAGAGAGTTCCAAAAAAACATCTACTTATGCTTTATTGACTCCACCAAAGCCTTTGACTGTGTGGATCACAACAAACTGGAAAATTCTTCAAGAGATGGGAATACCAGACCATTTTACTTGCCTCCTGAGAAAGCTGTATCCAGGTCAAGAAGTAACAGTTAGAACTGGACATGGAAAAACAGACTGGTCCCAAATTGGGAAATGTACGTCAAGGCTGTATATTGTCACCCTGCTTATTTAACGTATATGCAGAGTACATCATGCGAAATGCCAGGCTGGATGAAGCACAAGCTAAAATCAAGATTGGCAGGAGAAATATCAATAACCTCAGATATGCAGATGACACCACCCATATGGCAGAAAGTGAAGAAGAACTAAAGAGCCTCTTGATGAAAGTGAACGAGGAGAGTGAAAAAGTTGGCTTAAAACTCGACATTCAGAAAACTAAGATTATGGCATCTGGTCCCATCTCTTCATAGCACATGGATGGGGAAACAATAGAAACAGTGAGAGACTTTATTTTGGGGGGGCTCCAAAATCACAGAAGATGGTGACTGCAGCCATGAAATTAAAAGATGCCTGCTCCTTGGAAGAAAAGCTATGACAAATCTAAACAACACATTAAAAAGCAGAGATACTACTTTGCTGAAAAAGGTCCATTTAGTCAAGGCTATGGTTTTTCCAGTAGACATGTATGGATGTGAGAGTTGGACTATAAAGAAAGCCACGTGCCAAAGAATTGATGCTTTTCAACTGTGGTGTTGGAGAAGACTCTTGAGAGTCCCTTGGACCACAGGGAGATTCAACCAGTCAATCCTCAAAGAAATCAGTCCTGAATATTCATTGGAAGGACTGATGCTAAAGCTGAAACTCCAATACTTTGGCCACCTGATGCAAAGAACCGACTCACTGGAAAAGACCCTGATGCTGGGAAAGATTGAATGTAGGAGGAGAAGGGGATGACAAAGGATGAGATGGTTGGATGGCATCAATGACTCAATGGACATGAGTTTGAGCAAGGTCTGGGAGTTGGTGATGGACAGGGAAGCCTGGCATGCTGCAGTCTATGGGGTCACGAAGAGTCGGACATGACTGAGCAACTGAACTAAACTGAAGGAGATGATACTTAGGGGAGGCTGAGAGGCAGCAAGGAATTTGGGACAGCAAAATCTAGCTGTCTACAATATAACTGTGCTTACTTGACTAGAAGGCTTACTTCTCTGGCCTCCACATTCTCATCTCTGTAAGAAGAGTCATATTCCCTTCCTTAGAGGACTGTTATGAAGATTAAATGGAATTGAGGCCTGCAAAAAGTGCCTGGCTTAGCACAGTGTCTGGCTTATAGTAAGCGCTCGATAAATGCAGGCAATTTTGAATGTTATCATTGAAATTGTACCCAGTGCTACGGAGGGACGAAGGAAAAAGGTGAAGTACTGGTGATGGTTGGGAACTTCTACTACATAATTTATGACACTATCTCATTTCTTTCCCTCAACAAACCTACCAGGAAAGCACTAGAAAGCAGTTGAGTGAGAAGACAGAGATGAAAGCATTTTCTGAGCCATGAAGAACTCCTGACACAAATGATATTTAATGGCATTATTAAGTAACAGGCAGAGGATCTGCTAATATCTTATCAGCCATGTTCCCTATTTCCTCTCTTCTGGCCTGATATTTCCCTCTTGCTCCATTTCCATTCCTTACTCATCTAAAAAGTACATAAGTGAAATAAAAACCTGTAATAAATACTTTTTCATTTTCCCATCCCACTGGTAGAGCTGAAAGCAAACAGGATGAATGAGCCCACAGGAAGGCCCCTGGGTTGGCAGAGGGACAGTCTATCGACCCAAAGAGAAGATTACAGGGAAAGGAACTGCCAGAAAGTCTCGGGCAGGTGGGCTCCCACCAGATGGGTGCCGGTGCCTTTATCTTCTCCTCTCCCCAGCCCTCCCCTCACCCCCACCTCCAGTTTCCGGTTGGGTCAGCTAACACTGCCCTTGGACTTGTGTGTGTAGAGTAGGGAGGGAGGCCTTTGCAGGAGGAAGGCCCCAGGCTCTAGTCTTGGCTCTGCCGTTAACCTGGAGCAATTCAGTTTCTTTCCAGAGCCCTCCTTCACTTCCTCATCTGTTAAATGGAAATAATAATCCCAGACCTCTCCACTGACCTCTTACAGAGGTGAACTGTATGAGGACTGTAGATCAATGCAAGAAAATGTATGAAAATCGATTATTCTTGGATAGAGAATTCTAGGCCAGGGAATGAAATTAGGACCAAATCCATGCGTGCATGAACAGTGTTTCTCTGCAACATAAATTGATTCATTACACCTTAACTTATTAATAATAGTACAGTTCCATTTGGATTTGTGTGTTAGCCAAGGTATCAGAATTTTAGATATCTGCAGGATGTGAGAGGAAGTCATGCAGGGCAGAGGGCTTCTGAAGTCTTTGAAATGCTTCCATACAACTCACGCCCAATATATCCATTTGGGGACCTCCTCCAGGGTGGCCTGGAAATCATAGGAAATCATTCATTCTCTTCCAGATACAATCATCCTTATCAGTGCAGCTTGCATTTTCTTTTTAAAGCCCTTTTCTAAATGACATCTTATTTAGGCAGTTGCAAACCTCCCCCAGTTCCCATCAAGAAAACAAAGCATAGATCTTTGTCCCTATCATAGATGGAGGTAAAAATGCTGGACAGTATTATGTAAGATTTGAATGAAGTCAAATTATGAAGCACTTAGCACAAGCATGGCACAAGGTCTCCCTGAGTGGTGGTCAGGGTTAATGTGGCCTTAAGCACCATTAAGTCACATCTCTACACACGTTACTTTGCTCAGTCCAAAGCAACTACAGCAGCCCCGTAAAGAGTTGCCTCACTTTCAGACTTATCCCATGAATATGTTCTCCACATTAGCAATCTTACAGTACTCAAATCTGGTCATGTCACTCCTTCAGCTAAAATCCTCCAATGCTGCCCTTTTGCCCAAGACCAAGTCCAAACAACTGCAAATGGCCGCCTGAGTCCTGCACCATGAAACCACTGCCTCCCCGTCACCCCCGAAACCCCTTCTTTCCAAGCTCCTGTGTCCCAGCTGCTCCTCTCTCAGCTCCCCCAACATTCTGTGCTCCCTCTTGCTTCTGGGCCTTTACCCATGCTGAGTGTTCCCTGCAGTACTCACACCACTCTGGCTAAGCCACCCCCAACCCCCAGCCCCCGACACTGCCCTCAGCCTCAGACACTTGCCCTCACACTTATTCATTCCCCCGTTCTCAACTGAAGGGTCACTTCCTCCAGGAGCCTCGCCTGACCCCAGACAAGGACAGGTACTCTGCGGTGTGCCCTCAGAGCATCTTGCCCTTCCCGTAAGAGAGTATGTCGCACTCGGCTGCAATTGCTTATTTATCTCTTCGCTCCACTAAGATGATAAGCCATGTGTAGGAAATGAATGATACTGAATCCTAAGAAAGAAGGAAGGACAGGGTGGTGGAAAGAGAGACAGCAGAAGAGGAAGAAGAAATTGCCTAAGCTCTCTGAGATTTTCCTTATTCAGGCCTATGTCTTTCTGTTTGGGGTGATTCTTCATCTGACCTCTGCGGAGAAATGAAGGATTGAGAACCACCCCCCAACACACTGAAAGAGAAGAAGAAAAAATCAAGAGAAGTCAGAGATTTTTTTTCTTTAAAAATTAGTACCTGTGCCTGAGAAATTTAGCCATGGAAATGAAGAAAAATTCAAGACTCAGAATGTCCTCTAAGCCAAGAGTTCCTTCTGAGAAAGTTCCTTGGAATAGTCACTTCCTCACTGAGACACAGAGCAGCGCAAAGCCTGGCTGAAATGTTAACAAACCATCTCAAGGACAAGGCACAACCAGCCTCTTCTTCCTTAGCATCTCACGGTAACTGATATGGGCTTCCACCTGCACCTAGTGGCTCACATGTCCCTCTCTACCTGCCAGACTATGAGCAACGAAGTCAGGACCTAAGCCTGAGCTACATATGTCCCCAAGACTTCACACACTGCTTGGCACATAGCAGATGCTCAAGAAATGTTTTCTGCTTGAATAAATGAATGCATGACCTTTACTCATATTCCTCTTTGAATAAGCTACCTGTATCATTCATTCTTTCAATGCTTATTTATTGTGCACCTATACAGGTAACAAGACAGACATGATTTCCCACCTGATGGAGTTTGCAATCTCCTGAAGATTTATGTGGTGTTAGTCGCTCAGTCATGTCCAACTCTTTGCAACCTCATGGATGGTAACCCACCGGGCTCCTCGGTCCATGGGATTTTCTGGATAAGAATACTGGAGTGGGTTGCCATTTCCTTCTCCAGGGCATTTTCCCAACCCAGGGATCAAACCCACATTTCCTGCATTGGCAGGTGGATTCTTTACCACCTGAGCCACCAGGAGAAGCTTTATTTGAGCACATAATTTCAAGTGTGCTCAACGTTAGGAAACAGACACTCATTGTGACCTGGGAGCCTAGGAGAGGGTTGGAGCCACAGCTTTTGCCATAGTAGGCAAATATTTCAGCACAGGGCTTCTCAAACTTCAGCCTGCATACAGGTCACCTGGGGATTTTGTTCAAAAACAGAGCCTCACTCAGGAGGCCTGGGGTGGGGCCTGAGAGTCCGCTTTTTTAAGAGCCCCAGGTGATGGTGGCCAATGCTGCCTGTCCACCAACAGCACTTAGAGCAGCAAGATCCTAACCACCTACCAGGCAGTCAACCAGGACCCAAGATGAAGCAGGGGAGGGCCTAAAGACCTCTCCAGACCTAAAGGCAGGCCTGTGTGGGGTGTCAGGGATGTGCAGATCCGTAGCTCAGGAAGAAACCTTGTGAGTTGGTGGCTGGATGTGCTCTTATTGTCAAGGTCATTCGTATATACGTGTTTATACCTGCTTCCGTTTGTGTGTGTATGTCTCTTTAAGCAGTGTGTATGTGTGCCTGTGTGCACACCTCAACAAATGCTCACAAGCAGAACAAGACTGATGGGCGCTAAAAATAGTTTCTGGGAGTTATAGCAACATAATCCGGATTTAGAAGAAAATAAATTATTTGATCTGTCATTCTGATGTCAACGGGTCACTTAACAATCCACCCGACTCTTGCCCTGTTATTTCAGTTCCACTGACAGGAAAGCAGTGGGGACACGGTGCTTCATAAAAGAATTGTCTCTCCACCCAAGACTTGGTTCAAAGGCCTCACTCCACTCTGCAGGCATCCCAAAATGGTGCACTGTCAAAGGCACTGTGCCTGGAGAGTAGAGGGCTCAGACCGCCTTGGGATTTTGGTGCTATCTGAAGATCCTCTAGCCCAAAGCTGTTATAATGCCTCACCACCAGTTATAATGCCTAAACCCACAAGATTTGAGTTTGTGCTCCCGTAATCCAAAGGTTTCCAACCTAAAGGATTTTCAGTCTTCTATATGGGACCATACTTTAAGCTTTTATCATGTAATTCTTTGGAGAGTTTGAAAACTAATAAGTGAAAGCGAGGCCTTCTTGAATGAGATCCTGGATAGAGCCACTGTGTTTTTTTAAGACTGCCTAAAGAACAAGTATGATCCATCGTTGTGCTGGTCAGAGGGTACAAAATGAAACAGAAGATGACTCCAAAGAATTCCCTATATTCAGAACCCCTGAAGCGGTCAGAGTGATCTAAAAAGGCAAATCTTCGCCATGCTATCCACCACTTAAAGCCCTCCGAATGGCCAGCGCTCTCAGGAGACCTAAGTCCTTCAAATGACCTATGAAGGCCTGCATGACACGGCCCTGACCACCACTCCAGCCCCACGTCCCACACTGCCCTCCCTCTCTCGCTAAGGAAAAGCCATCCACGTTGACATGCGTTTAGCTCTGGTCACATGCTGCGATCGCCTCCTTAGGACCTTGGTACACACTGTTTCCGCTGTTTGGACTGCTCTTCTCTCCCTCATCACCTGGCCAGTTCTTGCTTACCCGGCAAGTCTGAGCTCAAAAGCTAGAGGACGACACTTCCCATGAGTCCACAGCTCTTCATTCTGTGCACCTCAGTTCTTCTGCCCCATCACAGCAATAACCAGAGCTTCCATTCTCTCAGTGTTTAGAGCATGCCAAGCTTGACTCTAAGCACTTTTCTTATTTTTTTTATTTTGCAAATTGAGAATTCTTTTATCCTTCAATATTTAGAGACAGGGGGACACATAATTGAAATAGATAAGCACTTTTTATTTATTAACTACTAATAACAATTCTAATGAAGTAATAGTTATCATTTCCCCTCATTCAACAGATGCAGAAATGATGGACACAAAAGGTTGAAAAACTCACCCAATGGCATGAAATGGTAAGCGGTAGAATTGGAGTTCAAACCCACCCACTCTAACTTCAGAATTCCTCCCTTCGTGCACATTCTTCCCACCACACCCCAGAAGCCAGGCGGCAAGCCTTAATCTTCACTCTGTCACCTGCACAATCCCTGCCATATGGTAGGCACTTAGTAAACATTACTCATTTGTTTTATGATAAAAACTACTTACTTGTTGAAAGTAACTGAATGAGCAAATCAGGGTGACGAGAAGTCTACAAATTACATCCAAAGAGATGGCTGAGGATATAAGGAATGCTCAGTTGAGAGAAAAGCTACAAAGCTGACCTCAGAATTAAGAAGAAAATACATTTCTTCTGAGTGACTACAGAGGACAGAGCCAGAAACAACTGGTTAAAAAAAAAAAAAAAAAAAAGAAATCACAGGAAGGAGACTCCAGCTCTGTAAAAGGACCATCGGGCTTCCCTAGTGGCTCAGTGGTCAAAAAAAAAAGTAAAAGTGAAAGTGTTAGTCACTCAATTGTGTGCAACTCTTGCGACCCCCAAGCACTGTAGCCCGCCAGACTCCTCTGTCCATGGAACTCTCCAGTCAAGAATATTGGAGTGGGTTACCATTCCTTTCTCCAGGGGATCTTACCAACCCAGGGATCAAACCCAGGTCTTATTGCATTGCAGGCAGATTCTTTACCATCTGAGCCACCAGGGAAAACCATATCTGCCTGCCAATGCAAGAGACATTGGCAGGAAACATGGGCTTAATCCCTGGGTCAGGAAGATCCCCTGCAGAAGGAAGTGGCAACAAACTCCAGTATTCTTGCCTGGGAAATCCCATGGGCAGAAGAGCCTGGAGGGCCATAGTCCATGTGGTCCCAAAAGAGTTGGACACAACTTAGCAACTCAACAACAACAACAAAAGGAGCAACAGTCAGTGTTATGCCAAAATGCAGAGTACTTCTCTTAGATAGTCAAGTAAAGGCTGGATAAGCAAGTGATAGGAAGGAAACGAATAATTCGCACTTCAGCTGGGGGTCTAAAACTGGATCCTCTTGATGTGTCCCTCCAACCCTTATATTCCAAGGACCTGTGAGTCTCCCCCACCCCTCTATCCCTCTTTCCCTGAGATTCCAAAGAAAAAATTTCAGCACGGAAGTAAATCCACAGTGGTAGTCATCATCTGCTCCCAGCTGAAAAGATGAACTAAAGTCAACAAATACAGCAGAGAAGGAGGACTCCTCCCCATGAGTCTTATAGCCCAGGGATGGGAAAGTCGGGCTCTTAATGAAACAAGAAGGCCTTTTCCTACCCACCGAAGGCACACTGGGTAATTCCACCACACTACCGCCCTGCCTGTCCAGAACAAAGCATTGTTCTGAGGGAGGGAAGGGATGTCTGGGGTCCCTTGAAGCTGTGGCTGAGAGGTTTCATTTACATTTAGTTAAACTGGCAGCAGGGTACTTCTTCTAGATGGCCTTTAAGGGCCTTCCCCATTCATATTTGGATTTTATGAACTGATTTATATTGAATATATCAAAACCAAAAGAAAACTTGAAGCATTCAATCTGATCCCTCTGCTTTATAGAGAAGAAAACTCGGGCACAGAATGGGGAGGTGGACTGTCCAAGGTTGCACAGTAAACTGGTAGCAAAACTGGAACTCAACCATTTATCTCTCAACCTCTTCTGTAAAGCTTGTTTTTGTCTAGCTCTCCAAGATTCTTTTCTCAAATCAGTGTTTTCTGAGATCAGGCAGGCTCTGTGTGTCCAGCTTTTGTGTCACACCCACGGAGAGTGCTTAGCATCATACTATTTGGCGAAAGCTCCATTTGTGACCAAAATTCACTCCCAGTTCTTGAATAATCTTTTCATAAGGACTAGGTGATTTCTTTCTATTATGAAGATCAGAGACTCTGGAAACGGGAGTAGAACAGAAGGGCATATGCCCACATAACTACCCAGACACCATCAGGTATTCTGATGTACGTTTGGGGGCTAGCTTGGTGAACTGGCTCTCACTAAAGCATTGGGAAAACGAAAGACCCAAAATGAGTAAGATAGACATAAGCTTAAAGATCTCCCAATCCAGCGACTCCTCCTGTGTCTGTATCTGCCATGGTGAAATAAAGAGCTAAGGAAATGTTTAATAATATTTATCTATATGCATAGATACCTTTCCTTAAAAAGGCCTCCTTTATTCTGAGACTATTTTCTTCCTTCTTTACAGTTATTAAATAGCAGTGGCAGGAAATGGTGCTTAGTTTGAGGTTTTGTGTCTTTTTTAATATTCTTAACCAGCGAGATGAAAGTTGGTACCAATGTCAACAACCTTGTGCTTGGGTACCTCAATTTTTTGGAAATTTCAGAAATACATGAAGTCTGAAAACTACAGATCTAAACCAGTATTGTCTTTTTATAGTTTTGGAATAAGAGGATAGTGGCAAAAAACTAAATGTCTCCATGTATTAATAGTCAATTACAAATTAATGGGGTCACAAAGCATCAGACACAACTGAACAACTGAACTGAAATCAACTGAACAAACCAAATGCAAATCTTGAACATTTGTAAAACTACTCTCACCTCAGTACTAAAGCTGCTGTGTGATCCTGGGCAACTTTTTAACTTTGGGCCTCTGTTTTCCAATCTGAAAAATGGACACAATGATTCCTGCCCTGACATCCTTATAGACAGCAAAGGTCAATACATCTTTGAATGTAAGGAATATAACTATAATCAACTCTGTACAAACAGCTACAAACTCCAGTGCCTGCAGGATCAGACAAGCAATGGAAATAAGTAAAGCAGACCAACTTTGACTGAACAGATGGCAGCCACCACTTAGCCCTGGTGCTGAGAACACACTGAGGCATGATAGGGAGTAGGGAAAACTAGCAAGTCTGACAACTGAAGGGAAAAGAGAGGCTACCCCAGTGAATTTTTACCACGCAGTAAAGTGGGCTGAGTATAACTCGACATTTTCATTTTCAAAGACACTGGAACTTTACATTTTTTAGCTATCTTTTGATTTTTAAATATTGACTACAATTCAGATTTTAAAGATTGATAGAGACAACAGATAACTCAATCAAAAAATTGGCAGAATGGGCTTTTCTGATGGCCCATAGGTTAAGAATCTGCCTTGCAATGCAAGGGACACCCAGTTTGACCCCTGGTCTGGGAAGAGATCATGCCGCAGACCAACTAAGCCTGTGCACCCCAACGGCTGAATCAGTGCTTGAGAGCCTACAAGCCACAACTACTGAGCCCATGTGTTGCAACTACTGAAGCCCACTCACCAAGAGCCCATACTCCACAACGAAAAAAGCCATTGCAACGAGAACCTCAAACACTGCACTGAAGAGTAGCGCCCACTCCCTGCAACTAGGAAAAGCCTGCCTGCAGCAGTTAAGACCCACTACAGCCAAAAAGTAAAATAAACACATCTTTTACAAAATGGGTGGAAGACTGAAATAGACATTTCTCTAAAGAAGACATACAGATGGCACACATGAAAAGATGCTCAACATCACTGCTCAACATCACAAATTATTAGAGAAAAACAAATCAAAGCTATTGCGATACAATGAGATATCACCTCACAACAGAATGGCCATCACCCAAAAAAATCTACAAATAATAAATGCCAGACAGGGTGTGGAGAAAAGGGACCCCCTCTACATTGTTAGTGGGAATGTAAATTGATGTAGCCACTATGGAGAACAGTATGGAGGAGGTTCCTTAAAAAACTGAAAATAGAGCTACCACATAAGCCAACAATCCCACTCCTGGATATATGTCTGGGGGAAATCATGGTTTGAAAGTATGCATGGACTCCAGCGTTCACTTCAGTGCTGTTTACAATAGCCAAGACATGGAATCAACCTAAATGTCCATCAACAGTTGACTGCGTAAAAACAATATGGTACCTGTGTACAATGGAATATTACTCAGCCACTAAAAAGAATGAAATAATGCCATTTGCCGCAAACATGGATGGACCTAGAGATTGTCATACTGAGTGAAGTCAGACAAAGACAAAAATATACGACACTTATATGCAGAATCCAACAAAATGATACAAATGAACTTATTTACAAAATACCAGCAGACTCACAGACATTGAAAACAAATTTGTGGTTACCAAAGGGGAAAGGTAGAGGGGAGGGATAAATAGGAAGTTCCGGATTGATTTCAGATGCTCACAGCAGCAAGTGGCAGCTTGCAGCAAGTAGCAGTGAGTGGTAGCCGGAAACAAGGTCTTAGTTTCCTGGAGTGGGAGTCACAAAGGCCCCAAAAGGGCCAGCAATCAACGCCAGAGTCCTATGTCCTTGCCTACCTAGTCAAGAATGAATTCAGGTTAAGAGGTTAAGAGGTTAAGAGGTTAAGAGGTAAAAAGTAAAAATTTATTGAAAAGTACATGCAGAAAGATGCACAGGTGAATTCAGAGAGAATCTTGCCTTTGGGCAGTTTCCTGGGTCTTTGCCTCCCCTTAGGCCAATCATCTTATCCTGTCCTCCCTTGCTTACTTTGTCTCAGGACCCTCCCCTGAGGTGCACACACATCCCTCAGTCAAGATGGATCTCCAAGTGAGAGTTTCTGGGAGGAGCAAGACTCATTATGGTCTGAAATTATCCCCTGACTTTTGCCCCCAAGGAGTCTTTCTTCGCATTTGTAGTGTCTCCCTTGTCCCAAAAAGGGGGAGAGTGGACTCCCCTCAATTATTTACCCAACAGGGTTTTGCCCCTCTTTGTCCTTGCCATGATTTTTACCTTGACTACTGCCATAACTATTACCTTAAGGTGTTTTCAAGAGACAAGGACTGGTTATTTACCATTTCTGTTATTACTTCCATTTTGGAGGGCAAACAGGAAGTTGATTATAAATTCCCCAACTGGAGCCCACCTATCTCTTGTCTCAGGAAATGCAAACAGGAGGCCAGTTGTAAATGTCTAAACATCTATCTCCTACTTCAGGAGTGACATGTACATACTACTTAATATTTTAAATGGATAACCAATAAGGACCTACTGTACAGCACAGGAAACTCTGCTTAATATTCTGTAATAACCTAAATGGGAAAAGAATTTTGGAAAAAGAACAGATACAGGTACATGTATAACTGATTCACTTTGCTGTACATCTGAAACTATCACAACACTGTTAATCAGCTATACTCCAACATAAAATTTTTTTAAAAAAAAGAAATTTCCATTCTCAGTTTTTGAAAACAAAGAGAATTCAAAATTTTAAATATTAAAAAAAAGACTGAGAGAGACAAGCAAAAGAATGCCATACATGGGCTGCCCATATCACCTCTGGACTCAGTGATTCCACTTTGTTCTTGTTCTGGAAGCCCCACGGGCAGGTCAGATCAGTAAGCGCCAAAGTGCCCTTTATCGCCTAACGACAAGAACACAGCTCAGGCCAACCTGAACAGTACAAATGTGCAGTAAAGATCAGCCCCTGAGGATCTGTACAGACATTTCAGAGTTGCTTAAGGGATAAAGCTGGTTGACAAAACACTTCATGAATTAGGATGACACTCTCTCTAAAGGCTCTGCTCTGTATTTTAACACTTGGAACCATCTCTCTGAACTCGCTAACCAGCTTGAAATACAATTTTCTCAACCTAAAAATGGGACCAATTATACAAGCTATTATTGCCTACTTAAATAAGATAGTATATATAATTTGAGTAGAAGAAGCATGACAAATACATGGCAAGACTGTTATGTCCCTGATATTGAAGGTAGTGATGATGACAACAGGGTGCCAGGCACTGTTGTATACTGGGAATAAACATTTAATCCTCTGACAACTCAGTGAGGTAGATACTGTTATCATTAGCATTTTATAAATATGAAAACTAAGGCACAGAAGGGTTAGGTAACTGCCCAGTGCTTCACCATGGACAAGTGGCACAGAGGGAGACAACCGACTGCAGCCTCCCTTCCTGCTGAGCCTCAGAATATTCTTTGCAGCCAAAGATGGAGAAGCTCTGTACAGTCAACAAAAACAAGACCAGGAGCTGACTGTGGCTCAGATCATGAACTCCTTATTACCAAATTCAGACTTAAATTGAAGAAAGTAGGGAAAACCACTAGACAATTCAGGTATGACCTAAATCAAATCCCTTATACTGAGAAATAGATTTAAAGGCCTAGATCTGATAGATAGAGTGCCTGATGAACTATGGAATGAGGTTCCTGACATTGTGCAGGAGACAGGATCAAGACCATCCCCATGGAAAAGAAATGCAAAAAAGCAAAATGGCTGTCTGGGGAGGCCTTACAGATAGCTATGAAAAGAAGAGAGGCGAAAAGCAAAGGAGAAAAGGGAAGATATAAGCATCTGAATGCAGAGTTCCAAAGAATAGCAAGAAGAGATAAGAAAGCCTTCTTCAGAAATCAGTGCAAAGAAATAGAGGAAAACAACAGAATGGGAAAGACTAGAGATCTCTTGAAGAAAATTAGAGATACCAAGGGAACATTTCATGCAAAGATGGGCTCAATAAAAGACAGAAATGGTATGCGCCTAACAGAAGCAGAAGATATTAAGAAGAGGTGGCAAGAACACACAGAAGAACTGTACAAAAAAGATCTTCATGACCAAGGTAATCACGATGGTGTGATCACTCATCTAGAGCCAGACATCCTGGAATGTGAAGTCAAGTGGGCCTTAGAAAGCATCTCTACAAACAAAGCTAGTGGAGGTGAGGGAATTCCAGTTGAGCTGTTTCAAATCCTGAAACATGATGCTGTGAAAGTGCTGCACTCAATATGCCAGCACATTTGGAAAACTCACCAGTGGCCACAGGACTGGAAAAGGTCAGTTTTCACTCCAATCCCAAAGAAAGGCAATGCCAAAGAATGCTCAAACTACAGCACAATTGCACTCATCTCACACACTAGTAAAGTGATGCTCAAAATTCTCCAAGTCAGGCTTCAGCAATACATGAACCATGAACTTCCAGATGTTCAAGCTGGTTTTAGAAAAGGCAGAGGAACTAGAGATCAAATTGCCAACATCCTCTGGATCATGGAAAAAGCAAGAGAGTTCCAAAAAAAATCTATTTCTGCTTTATTGACTATGCCAAAGCCTTTGACTGTGTGGATCACAATAAACTGTGGAAAATTCTGAAAGAGATGGGAATACCAGATCACCTGATCTGCCTCTTGAGAAATCTGTATGCAGGTCAGGAAGCAACGGTTAGAACTGGACATGGAACAACAGACTGGTTCCAAATAGGAAAAGGAGTATGTCAAGGCTGTATATTGTCACCCTGCTTATTTAACTTATATGCAGAGTACATCATGAGAAACACTGGGCTGGAGGAAGCACAAGCTGGAATCAAGATTGCCAGGAGAAATATGAATAACCTCAGATATGCAGATGACACCACCCTTATGGCAGAAAGTGAAGAGGAACTAAAAAGCCTCCTGATGAAAGTGAAAGAGGAGAGTGAAAAAGTTGGCTTAAAGCTCAACATTCAGAAAACGAAGATCATGGCATCTGATCCCATCACTTCATGGGAAATAGATGGGGAAACAGTGGAAACAGTGTCAGACTTTTTTTTGGGGGGGGGGGCTCCAAAATCACTGCAGATGGTGACTGTAGCCATGAAATTAAAAGACACTTACTCCTTGGAAGAAAAGTTATGACCAACCTAGATAGCATATTGAAAAGCAGAGACATCCCTTTGCCAACTAAGGTCCATGTAGTCAAGGCTATGCTTTTTCCTGTGGTCATGTATGGATGTGAGAGTTGGACTGTAATGAAGGCTGAGAGCTGAAGAATTGATGCTTTTGAACTGTGGTGTTGGAGAAGACTCTTGAGAGTCCCTTGGACTGCAAGGAGATCCAACCAGTTCATTCTGATGATCAGCCCTGGGATTTCTTTGGAAGGAATGATGCTAAAGCTGAAACTCCAGTACTTTAGCCTCCTCATGCAAAAGAGTTGACTCATTGGAAAAGACTCTGATGCTGAGAAGGATTGGGGGCAGGAGGAGAAGGGGACGACAGAGGATGAGATGGCTGGATGGCATCATGGACTCGATGGACGTGAGTCTGAGTGAACTCCGGGAGTTGGTGATAGACAGGGAGGCCTGACATCCTGCGATTCATGGGGTCGCATAGAGTCGGACACGAATGAGCGACTGAACTGAACTGAACAGAGCAATCCCAGAAGCCCGCACAAAATGATCAAGTTGGCACTTGGATTAAAGTCTATATTCCCAACTCTAAATCAATGCCTGGCACAAAAGAGGGCCCATTACTCTTATTAAATACCAGCTGCCTCCGTCCAGCATCACAGTGTGTTGTGAAAATCAAATCACAGGATGGGTGTAGGCAGGGGAGCTCAACCTTAGCATGGCTGGCATTTGGAGTCCCATCATTCTTAGCGGTGGGAGCTGTCCTGGGCACGTCCCAGTATTTAGCTGCATCCTTGTCTCTCCCCACTGGATGCTAGTAGCACACTCATACCAGCCCCCATTGCCAGGCTATGACAACCAAGAGTCTCTGACCATTGCCAAATGTCCCTGTGGGGCAAAACTGTCCCCGGCTGAGACCCATAGTGTAAGGTATGATTAGCCAGAGTCCTCTTCCTGGACCCACAGTGTTGACTCACCCCACTTTCCTCTGAAAAGCTGCCAAGCCCCACCCTGTACTGTGAGGTGTCTCCACCCTGACTGGGGAGTGAGAGGTGACTCTCCAGGATCCACCCCTGCTGTTTTCAAACACATCCCCAAGAACTTTCCTTTGTAAAGGTATCGCTGTTGAGTCTAGTAGGAACAGGTTGTAGGGGCGAGCAACTAACAAGACAGCTGCTGCTGCTGCTGCTGCTGCTGCTGCTGCTGCTGCTGCTAAGTCGCTTCAGTCATGTCCGACTCTGTGCGACCCCATAGACGGTAGCCACCCAGGCTCCCCTGTCCCTGGGATTCTCCAGGCAAGAACACTGGAGTGGGTTGCCATTTCCTTCTCCAATGCATGAAAATGAAAAGTGAAAGTGAAGTCACTGAGTCGTGTCTAACTCTCAGTGACCCCATGGACTGCAGCCTGCCAGGCTCCTCCGTCCATGGGATTTTCTAGGCAAGAGTACTGGAACAAGACAGGGATAGGGTAATAACATGAGTTGCAGAGTTTTCTTAACAGTAGTGACATATAATACCTGCTTCCCAGGGTTATTTGGAAGACTCAGCAAAGGCCTGGCATCCAGGAAGCACTCAGGTAAAGAGTAACCATCAACAGTAATAACCTGAATTTAGTATTCCTCCATTCAACACTCTTTCCATACCTTCTAGTTACCAGTGATGACACAATGGCTTCACTTAGATCATCCAACCCCTAGTACTTACAAGAAATTATATTACCATATGGTCAGTTTATAAACTTAAAAGACTGAACTTCAGTGGTGTTAAAATACTTGCTGAGAGCTGGCTATACAGCAGAGGGATAGGATTCAATCCTGCAGACACCACCACAAAGGAAGCACATCTCAGTACAGTGAGAAGAGACTGATGCCCCAGAATCTCTGCCATTGACTGGTGACCCAGAGCCCATAACTCAACCTCCTTGAGGCCTGAGTTTCTCGTGCAAGATGAAGGGACTGGAGAAGAGTAGGTCTGGCTCTAAAATTCCAGAACCCTCATCCATTATCTCCTCTGCAACCGTTCTCCAAGACAAGTGGTGGTGATTCGTCATTAAACTAAGATTTTTTTTTTTAAAAAAAATCTTGTTTCAGAAGAGAAAAAGAAGATTACCTCTCAAACTGAGTGTTTCCCATTATAAAACCCCATTTTCTCGCTAAATATCGGATTAATGTGGTTTAAATTGCATTGCTGGAATGAGCGGGGGAGGGGAGAAGTAACAAACTTCTGCTAGGCAAAAAAATGCTCATCAGCCAGGGAAGAAGATACAAATTAGTGAGGAAGAAACGCTAAAAAACAATCATGTCAGGCCAGCTTTCTCTAGAATTATGTTATTAACATAACACAGTGAAACAGCAATTGGTTGCAAGTGGAGAACAAAGGAGAACAATGAAGGAGGAAAAGCAGCAGCCTGTTTGTTCATAGAATACCATGAAATGGGAGCGGAAAGGAAACCCAGCAAGCACAACATCCCTGTAAGCAACCAAAATAATAGGAACAACGATTCCTAAGGGTTTTCCATATATTAGGTCATTCAATCCTCACAGTCCAGGAATATAGGCTCCATCTCCATTTTATTGTTAAAGATGCTGCATCCGGAGAGGTTTGTTTCCTTGCCCACATAGTAAACAACAATGTCAGGATCTGAACCCAGATCTAACATCAGATCTCCTTCTCGCAACCTCCACATCATCCTGCATCATTCTGGCTGGCCTCTGCTAGAACGTCTATTGCCAGGGTACACACTACCTCACAAGGTGGCCCAGTTTCATAGCAGATATCTCTCCACTACAAAGTGTCTTTTTAAGTTGAACTGAATATGCCTTCTTGAAACTTTGTGCAAAAGAGCACTGATTCCGTCTCCTTCCCCACTCCCAACCCCATGACTCTGGTGTCCCACAGAACCAAGCAGCTCCCTCTTCCCCAAGGCAGCCCTTCAGGAATTAAACTGATTACCCTGACACTTGTCTTCTCCAGGATAAAAACAATCTCTCATCTCTGCCCTTGCCCCTCACTTGGAAAGTCCTCCAGACCCTTCCTATCCCTATTACCTTCTTCAGGACATGCTCAGGTTTAACAGTGAGACTCCCAGAGAACTGAACCCAGATCTCTAAGTGTATCCAAAGACATCTCTCCTTCACTGTAGGCTTGCTACTTCTGTTAATACACTCTAAGAGTCCAGTATCTATCTTGGTAGCCAAGTCACACAATGACTTCTGATGTGCTTGCTGTCAGAAAACTAAGACCTCTTTAAGTATTTTTCCAAGTGGCTTCTCTAGCCAGTGTGTAATTCAGCTCTACTGTTAACAATTAGTTGGTTCATAGCTGAAAGCAACCAGGCAGAATCCATCAGAAAAAAACACCAAGGAAACTTATGTGCTCTGTCCCATTCAAAACTCTTTCTTTGAATGTAGCTAATTGTTATCAGTTGGTCTAATAGGAATAGACATCCCATTAACCAACAAAACAATCACCATCACTTATTGCCACAGCAATCAGAGAAGAAAAAGAAATAAAAGGAATCCAGATTGGAAAAGAAGAAGTAAAACTCTCACTGTTTGCAAATGACATGATCCTCTACATAGAAAACCCTAAAGACACCACCAGAAAATTACTAGAGCTTATCAATGAATATAGTAAAGTTGCAGGATATAAAATTAACATGCAGAAATCCCTTGTATTCCTATACACGAACAATGAGAAAACAGAGAAATTAAGGAAACAATTCCATTCACCATTGCAATGAAAAGGATAAAATACTTAGGAACAAATCTACCTAAAGAAACAAAAAACCTATACATAGAAAACTATAAAACACTGATGAAAGAAATCAAAGGTGACACAAATGGAGAAATATATCACGTTCATGGATTGGAAGAATCAGTATAGTGAAAATGACTATGCTACCCAAAACAATCTATAGATTCAATACAATCCTCATCAAGCTACCAATGGTATTTTTTAACAGAACTAGATCTAATAATTTCATAATTTGTATGGAAATACAAAAAATCTCAAATAACCAAAGTGATCTTGAGAAAGAAGAATGGAACTGGAGGAATCAACCTGCCTGACTTCAGACTATGTTACAAAGCTACAGTCATCAAGTCAGTATGGTACTGGCACAAAGACAGAAATATAGATCAATGGAACAAAATAGAAAGCCTAGAGATAAATTCACACACCTATGGACACCTTATCTTTGACAAAGGAGGCAAGAATATACAATGGAGAAAAGACAGTCTCTTTAATAAGTGGTGCTGAGAAAACTGGTCAACCACTTGTAAAAGAATGAAGCTAGAACAATGGGGTCACACAGAGTCGGACACGACTGAAGTGACTTAGCAGCAGCAGCAGAACACTTTCTAACACCATACACAAAAATAAACTCAAAATGTATTAAACCTCTAAACGTAAGACCAGAAACAATAAAACCCCTAGAGGAAAACTTAGGAAAAATACTCTCTGACATAAACCACAGCATGATCCTCTATGACCCACCTCCCAGATCAATGGAAATAAAACAAATGGGACCTAATTAAACTTAAAAGCTTTTGCACAATGAAGGAAACTATAAGCAAGGTGAAAAGACAGCCTTTAGAATGGGAGAAAACAATAGAAAACAAAGCAACTGACAAAGAATTAATCTAAAAAAAATATACAAGAAGCTCATGCAGCTCAATACCAGAAAAATAAATGACCCAATCAAAAAATGGGCCAAAGAACTAAATAGACATTTCTCCAAAGAAGATATACAGTTGGCTAACAAACACATGAAAAGATGCTCAACATCACTCATTATCAGAGAAATGCAAATCAAAACCACAATGAGGTACCATCTTACACTGGTCAGATCGGCTGCTATTAAAAAGTCAACAAACAAGAAATGCTGGAGAGAGTGCAGAGAGAAGGGAACCCTCTTGCAGTGTTTGTGGGAATGCAAACTAGTACAGCCACTATAGAGAACAGTGTGGAGATTCCTTTAAAAACTGGAAATAGAACTGCCACACGACCCAGCAATGCCACTGCTGGGCATACACTCCCAGGAAACCAGAATTGAAAGAGACACGTGTACCCCAATGTTCATCACAGCACTGCTTACAATAGCTAGGACATGGAAGCTACCTAGATGTCCATAAGCAGACAAATGGATAAGAAAGTGGTGGTACATATACACAATGGAATATTACTCAGCTATTAAAAAGAACACATTTGAATCAGTTCTAATGAGGTGGATTAAACTGGAGCCTATTATACAGAGTGAAGTAAGTCAGAAAGAAAAACACTAATACAATATATTAACACATATATATGGAATTTAGAAAGATGGTAATGATGACCCTACATGTGAGAAAGCAAAAGAGACACAGATATAAAGAACTGACTTTTGGACTCTGTGAGAGAAGGTGAGGGTGGGATGATTTGAGAGAACAGCATTGAAACATGTATATTACCAAAAGTGAAACAGATCACCAGTCCAGGTTTGATGCATGAGACAGGGTGCTTAGGGCTTGTGCACTGGGATGACCCTGAGGGATGGGAGGGGGCAGGGGGCGGAAGAGGGGTTCAGGATGGGGGACACATGTATACCTGTGGCTTATTCATGTCAATTTGTGACAAAAACCACTACAATAGTGTAAAATAATTAGCCTCCAGTTAAAATAAATAAATTTATTAAAGAAAAGGAAAAAAAAAAAAAAACTTCTGCTAGAAAGTATCTATCTGAAGGTCTGTTCTGCCAGTTTTCCCAGAGCACAGAGCACCTCATTCCTGACCTCCTCCCTGAACTCCTTTCAGGGGGTGTTGAACATTAGCAAGTGCCGAGTACCATTCATTGATTATCAAAAACATTCGAGTATCCTAAGGAGGGAGAGACCAAGGGACTTGTACAAGGTCCCAAACCCTGGCCATCCTTCTAAATCTTTAGCAGCTAGTATCTCCTCTCCTGATCCTGGATCCAGGCACAGAGGACCCCTGTCCTGCCTTATTAATCCACGCTCTTGTTTCTGGCTGAGGCTCCCGGAGCTCAGAGGACCTCTGCAAGTCAGAAGGTTGGAGTGGGCCAAGTCACATCCCCTGCAGAGAAAACCGATCAATCTCATGTCGACCCACCTGTTCTCCACAAGAGCAGCTGATCAGCCACAGCTGATAAGAAGGAGGTAATTTAAAGGTCAAATGAAGGCTGGATGTCTGTCTGCCTTCTTTCATGACAAATGTGTCTGAGACATGAGTACAGAGAGATGGTGATATTTTAAGATGAGTAGCTTATCAGGAACACTGAATTCACCCAGGCCATGGCAGTTCCATTTTATCAAATGCAGTGTCCAGGGGTTTCAAAAGCCAGAGCAATGAAATGAAAGCAGTGGAGCCCCAGAGGGCAGGGGAAACCCAGGACACAAAATCCTGGCATCAGCTGCTGGTCTTTGGACCTTGTTGCTTGGGCTCTTTGAATCTCAATTTGCTCGTCTATTTTTTCTTGGTCATTTCCCTTTTTTTATTGAAGTCTAGTTGATTTACAATGTTGTGCTAGTTTCAGGTGTACAGCAAACTGTCATTTACATATATATGTATATATATTTATTCTCCTATATATATTCATATATATTGTTTTTCAGATTATTTTCCCTTATAGGTTATTATAAAGTTTTGAGTACAGTTCCCTGTGCTGTACAGTAGGTCCTTGTTGGCTCACTGTTTTTTATAGAGTAGTTTGTGCATGTTAATCCCAAACTCCCAATTTATCCTTCCCCCCTTCCCCTCACCTTACTCATCTTTAAAATGAGTTCACTGTTTGAGCTATCATCATAATAATACTATGACAAGAACACATGCACCAGCCCCAAGCATGCTGCATCCTGCGTCAGACATAGACTGGCGATTCAATTCACATGATAGTATACATGTTAGAATGTCAAGAACCCTTAGAAAGCAACTAGGAGAGAGGGTTACTGGTGGACCCCACTCTCAAAAGGACTCTTGTGTGGAACTCCAAAACACAAAACTGATCAAATCCCTACTTCTGCTCTGGTCGTCACAGCATTGAGGGGCACAGAACAATCACCAGCACCTCTTTGAAACCTGAGTGCACCAAGGAACAGTCCAAAGACCACCCATTTAGGAGCCCATTTTACGAATAAGGAAACTGAAGCCCAGAGGAGTGAAGAAACTCAAAGTGAGTTTAGGGCAGAATCCAGACTAGAGTTCAGGACTCATAGGTTCTAGTTGAGGGCATCTATTACTATACAGTAGAATGCTCAGTCTGTGCCTCTGTGTAACTATTCATGCCTGACATAAAATAGACAGTGCCCTAGAAAGTAGCATCTCTTACCTTGGTTTCTACCAAAGCCAGTCTTCACACCTGTTAATAGCAGCAGCTAACATTTACTGAGCACTTACTCTCTATCAGGCACGATGCTAAGCGTTTTCCTGCGCATCATGATCTCATTTAATACTCCCAATGAGCCTGTAAGGCAACTATTATTTTATTCCCATTTTAGACATGAGGAAACTGGCAGTTGGTTGAGTAACTTACTCAAAGCCATACAGCCAGCAAGGAGGCGAGCCAGAGTCAGACCCCCAGGGCCTATACCTAGGGGCATATACGCAGTCACTGGGGTCCTCAGCAAGCTTGAGTTGAGGAAGACCTTTAAGCTGGAGTGTACTGACTAGACTGCTTCTGAACTAGAACCCCAATGTCTTGGCATTTATAGATAGCCTTGGCCTTCCCACCTCAGTGCAATTCTTTTTGAAGAAAGGGACCCTCAGCCACCTGTTTGGTTTTTTTTTGGTTGTTTTTTTTTTGTTTTTCTGTTTCTTTCTTTGCAGTTTGAAAGGCCCCTGCTCTAAAATGGAAAATCAGCCCCTTGGCTTCTTTTCTCCCCAGGCTCCTCACCTTGTGTCTGAGATGGGTGAGCCAGTGAAAGGGCCCACCTTCACCCAGAAATGAAGTGGACAGCCTTTTGCGTGGCCACCAGGTGAGGCTCTCAGCAAACTCGTGTCCTCCGCTGACCTGACGGGTCTCCCACGATCCCTGAGGCCACCAGCAAGTTCAGTCAGGGCTCCTCAGAGCCAAAGGCCACAGTGGTTACCGCAGCTTCCCTCCCCTCCCCCGTTCCACCTGTGGTGCTCTCGTCTGCAGTTCGGACAAGGTAGATGAGACAGCTGCACCCTTGGAGTGCACCCAACATCTCTGGAGTCTCCCTAGGTCATCATCAAGCCCAAACCCCAACCTCAGCTTTGAAAGAAACTACTTTCCACCAACCAATTTCTGCAACTTTCATTTGTCCCTGATCTTTTCTGCCTTGACCCCCAAAATGCCAGCTCTGTACAAGGCTGCTGAGACAAAGGCTATATATAAATGCCAGGGCCTTGGCGTTCCTATTTCAGAAGCAGTCGATACACTCCTGCTTAAAGGTCTCCCTCAACTCCTTAAGCTGGCTGGGGACCTGAGTGACTGGCTCTGACTAGAAAGGGCCAAAAAGGAAATGAGAGTTAGATACCCTCTTCCCTGAAACACAAGTTAGGAGGAATAACTGGGATGGCAGAGCCCACTGCCAGCTCAGTCAGTACTTCCCCAACCCCAAAGGAACCCAGATGTCAGCTGAATCATTCTACAACCACATAACAAAATACAGTTCTGAGAAGGATAGTACAGGGTGATACTAAATGGCAGGGGAAAATGTTCATGACTGTCAAATGGAAAATCCTCTTCCGAGAAAATAGAACATTTTATTTTTATGCTTTCAAAACATATATATTTGTTCGTGTACAGATAGAATATACACTTAAAATTAAAATAAAATGTTATTGTATGAACTGTTTTCTATCATGGTCTTTTATTTTTTACTTAAAGTAGAATAAACGTCTTTCTGTACATATGTGTGCATAAACAGCATTAGAGTACTAGCGATTTTGTTTTTTCTTATGTCCATACTTTTGGCAAACAGTTATTGATTTTGCAGTCATATTTGACTTCTCCTTTGGGGAACATCTATCCCGCCCATCCTATTGTGGCAGAACAATCATAGTATTCCCATTCCTGCCTCCATCACTGCCACTCACCCCAGAGACTGGCACATGACTCAGGCTACCAAACAAAGTTGTCTATCCCTCTGCACAGAGTGGATGGTTCCAGGAGTGCCCTGGCCCAGTCTGAGCCTCTAAGACTTAATATCTGAATGTTGTCAGAGAGAGAGCCTTGCTCTTTTGCTGGAATTTTGAGCTTAAAATATCATAATAAGCTGAGAATTGTTGGGAAATTTATTATGCTGCTTCCATTACATAGAGGAAATCATGCCTTAGAATGAAGGCAAGACAGTGTGGAAAACAGAGCCAAAAAAAAAAAAAAATGGAGAAAAAGCCCAAATGATTGAGATTCTGGATCCAGTCACACCTGAAGCTGAAGTGATTCTGAAATTTTCATGCGATCCAACAGATCGCCCCTTTAAACTCATTGAATTGGATTTCTACAACAGACCTAACACATGTGTTTTCTAAACAACTTCATGCATGTGCGTATTACTTTTTGTGAACAATGGTAAACAACCTCACTCATTCTTGAAGCTACCAGTGTGTTCCTCAAAGCTCATTTCTCTCACTTTATAGCACCAATTTTCTACTCCATATTCCCACATATTTTTAATCAGTTCATTTTTCATATGTCAATTCAATTTAAAAATAGAGAACTAAATAAACGTATCTCCAAAGAAGACATCCAAATGTCCAACAAGTACATGAAAAGTTTTTCAACATCACTAATCATCAGAGAAATACAAATTAAAACCACAATGAGATAGCACCTCAGATCTGTTACAGTGGCTATCATCAAGAAGATAAAAGATAAGTTTGGGCAAGGATGTGGAAAAAAGTGAATTCTTGTGAGTTGTTACAGGGAATATAATTTGGTGCAGCACTATGGAAAGCAGTATGGAGGTGCCTCAAAATATTAAAAATAAATCTACCATGTAATCTAGCAATTCCACTTCTGGATACATACCCAAAGGAAATGACAACAGAATATTAAGAGATCTTAAGCTTTCCCACATCTACTGCAGCTTTATTACAACAGCCAAGACATGGAAACAAGCTATGTGTCTGTCAAAGGTTGCATGAGTAACGAAGATGTGGGGTATGCACATGTCAATATGCGGCTTATTATGATATTTTTAGCTTGAAGTTTCAGAGGAAGGGCAAGGTTCTCTCTCTCTGACAACATTCAGATATTAAGGCTTAGAGGCTCAGACTGGGCCAGGGCTCTGCTGGAACCACACACATATTTATATGTATATACACACACCCACACACACTGGGATATTATTCAGTCAGAAGAAAGGCAGACGTCTGTCATTTGCAACAACATGGATGAGCCTTGCAGACGTTATGTTCATTGAGGTAAGTCAGACAAAAAGACAAATACTGTATGATATCATATACATGTGAAATTTTTTAAAGCCAAACTCATAAAAACAGAGAGTGAAATGGTGAATACCATTGGCTGGAGGGTGGGGGAGCTGGGGAGATGCTGTTTAAGGGTATAAACTTGCAAATAGTCATTTAAAAGTTCTAGAGATTTAATGCACAGTATAGTAAACATATCCAGCAATACTATATTATAATCAAACTTGCTAAAAGACTAGATCCTAATTATTCCAGCCGCTAAAAGCAAATGATCATTAAGTGATGAGATAAAGGTACAAAGTATCACTGCAATGGCAATCATATTACAACATATAAATGTCCCAAGTCAAAGTCTTGTACACCTTACATTTTCACAATTTTATATGTCTAATGTGTTTCAATTTTTAAAAGCTTCCCAAATAGAAGGTGAACTTCCTTGAAAAAAAGAGCTATGTCTTCCTGACCCCATGATGCCTAGTACCCCAAACATTTTTCAGAGTAGGAACTCAGAAAACTCTGCCTTGCTACTCTCCATCAGCAGCTGTAGACATGCATTAAGTTTAGATTTCAACTTGGGGGATAAACTGCCTTACAGCCTTCTCATTCTTCTTATGTTCATAAGAGCCCTGCATGGGATTTAAGTCCATGGTCGTATATTAACATAGAAGAATCAAACCCAGAATCACTGAATGTTAGAATGCAAAGAAACTTTAGCCATCAGAGGTTTTCAAACCACCTCTACAAAGGCCTAGGACTGCGTATGGATGTAAACGGGCAGGAGTTTCAAAGTCTGATGAGAGAAGCAGGTAGTTAGGTTGAATGTGCTAACCCCACATCCCTGTTTCTACTAGAAAAACCCCCATTTAATCTATTTAAAAACTGAGAGTGTAAAAACACTCTTGTCCTTTAAAAACAATTAGATTGCAGATCCAGTCGATGCTCTTATTCTACACAAGGGCAAGGGAGGAGAAGAGCTTGCCCAGGATCCCTCGGGGGTCACTGACAGAACTGGGTTAGAACTTGGTCTCCCAATATCCAGGTCAGTATGTGCTCCACACTGCTGTCTGCTTCTCCAGATCCCTTTGAGTCTCCCATCACCCAAGGCTTTTGAGAGCCCATGACAGGGACTCTCCAAGGTCCATGACCCTCATACACCAAAATCACCTCTGTGTGTGTACACACATGTGCACACACACCCAGTCGCTCAGTCATGTCCAACTCTTTGAACCCCATGGACTTTTGCCCACCAGGCTCCTCCTTCTGTGGAATTTTCCAGGCAAGAATACTGGAGTGGGTTGTCATTTCCTACTTCAGGCGATTCTTCCAACCCAGGGATCAAACCCATGTCTCCTGCATTCTTTGCAGGTGGATTCTTTACTACTGTGCCACCTAGGAAGTCCCCAAAATCATCTCAGAGTTTATTAAAAACCCTAAAGGCTGACTACTTAAATGTACGGTCAGGTGCGGGGTTCCAGGATGGGGTTTTTAACAAGCATGCACTAAGTTCAGGTAGCACAACTCTAGAGTCCATCCAGAAATGGAGGCTCCTGCCAATCTTCTCTGGAAATCCTATCCATCCCTACCAGTTCCCTGCCTGGCTAACCCCCGCCTCCTGGGGAGTGGTAATTGAAGATCACGTGTTGAGAATAATCCTAGAAAATCCTCTGTCATCATGTTCAAGTCCCAACAGCTCAGAGTAATTAGATCTAGACAGGGGAGAGGCAGAAAGGAATAGTATATTAATGCAATTGGAAGTTTCTGAGGCTCATGCAATGAGGGAGACCAGGATCAGCAAAGGAAAGCACAGCCATAAATCCCAAGTGAAGGGCAGCATGAGGGAGCCACAGTAAACCTGGAATATTCCAAGCTCATTTCAGCCTCTGTCACCCTTGCTGTCTGTCCCCAGTCTGGTGTCCCATCAAACAAGGACATGCATACATGGTGGCAAACATGGTCCTTCACAATGTTAAGCAGTGATGGATTTAAGAGCTCCCCTCTCCTCAACTGGCTACATTTCAGCAACCTGGTTTCTAATAAGAACTAAGAACACTTCTTCCTTCTCCAGATCTATTAACTCAGAAACCCCAGAGTGGAACCCTCAGTTCAGTTCAGTCACTCAGTCATGACTGACTCTTTGTGACCCCACAGACTGCAGCACACCAGGCTTCCCTGTCCATCACCAACTCCCGGAGCTTACTCAAACTCATGTCCATTGCGTCAGTGATGCCATCCAACTATTTCATTCTCTGTCATCCCCTTCTCCTCCTCCCTTCAATCTTTCCCAGCATCGGGGTCTTTTCCAGTGAATCAGTTCTTTTTATCAGGTGGCCAAAGTATTGGAGTTTCAGCTTCAACATCAGTTCTTCCAATGAATATTCAGGACTGATTTCCTTTAGGATGGACTGGTTGGATCTCCTTGCAGTCCAAGAGACTCTCAAGAGTCTTCTCTAACACCACAGTTCAAAAGCATCAGTTCTTTGGTGCTCAGCTTTCTTTATAGTCCAACTCTCACATCCATACATGACTACTAGAAAAACCATAGCTTGGACTAGATGGACCCTAAGATCTGTGTTTTTATAAAGATCCCCAGTGATTTTTATGTAGCCAGCCCAACTCCAAACTACTGGGAACCCCCATACAGGTCCACATTTGAAAGCTGCTGGATACTATTTAAAAAAATAGGGTAGAAAATGTATTAAAATACAGGGTCTGAAAGGATGAAAGAATTAGAAAGTTGCCATCTTTTAACTACTAATGAGAAGATGATCTAGACAAGATCATCAGTATATGAAACCTACTAGGTGAAAAGTTGTCATGGTGGGAACCAAGCTGACATCATGGAGCTTAGGACAACTTGACATTACATGCCTGGGATGTGGTAGAAAAGAAAGAACCCATTCACCATACCTGCCTATAAGGTCATCTAGCCTAAAATATTGAGTCTGAATATAATCACATTCTAGACCTAATACCACTTTATAGGAAATACTAGGGCTAAAAGAACAACTTAAATAACACTTGGAAGAAGCAATCAACTAAGTTTTTTATACATGATCATCAACAAAAGAACCCAGTTTCTCAAACAGGCCAAGGTGATATCAACAATCAACTATTCAAGGGCAGCTATGAAACAATCTGGGAAATTTAAATGTGACTGGCTATAGGTGATATTAAGGGGTTATTATAATTATTACTAACCATAACATTTTAAGTCATTATCAGTTAAGCTAGTTGGAAGAATTTATAACTAAAATGACATGATTCTGGCATTTACTTTATTTATTTATTTATTTATTTTTGGCATTTACTTTAAAATGCTCCAGCTTTTCAAAAAAGTAGAGTGATAGTCCGAACAAGATTAGCAAAATGTCAATAACTGCTAAAACTGGGTGTTAAGTTTGTCTATCATTCTTTACTACATGTACTTTTAAACATCTCCAATTAAAAAAATATATATATATTAATTCTAGGCACAGTTACTCATCTCTAGTAGGAAATGAGTCCTAGTAGGAAAAGGTAAGTGGGTAGATAGGAATGAAAAAATAAACAGGCAAATAAAAATATAATTTAATAAAGCATGAGGGGCTGCTCACTATTGCCTCATATAAATAATGAAAACAACTCTTTAGACACTCATTCATTTTTGCTTCGAACCTTATTTCAGGCCTGATATTTAGATTCTGTAAGGTGAAAAGTAACTTGGAGTTGGGGCGGGGGCAGAGAAGGGGTGAAGTTAGCATCTAGTATAGCGACCAAATTCCGAAATTAAGGCAAAATATAAAGTACAGAATAATAATTAAGAAAAGTTAACTACGGGTTTCCTTCATGATCTAGTGGATAAGAACCTGTCTGCCAATGCAGGGACACGGGTTTGATCCATGGTCCAGGAAGATCCCACAAGCCCCAGAACAACTAAGCCTGTGCACCACAACTACTGAAGTTCACAAGCCCTAGAGTCCTTTATTGCTCTGCAACAAGAGAAGCTACTACAATGAGAAACCCCATACACCGCAACCAGAGAGCAGCCCCTGCACAACTAGAGAAAGACCACACACAGCAACGAAGATCCAGCATGGTCAAAATAAATAAATCTTTAAAAAAATAGTTAGCTAGATTGAGCTGTTACTCTAGGAACTTAGTATTATCTTATTAAATCTCAAAACACCTTTAAAGGTAGCTATCATCACCCCAATTTATAAAGAAATGGAGTCTCAATAAAGTCAGGTAATTCACCTGAAGTCATGCAGGATATGGGGTTGTGGTGGGGGGAAGCTGGGCCATCACAGGGCAAAGGGAGAAAACATGCTTGGGAAGATGGAATCAATTCTTGCCTGTTCCTCACAAAAACAAGTTTAATGATGGAGAAGTCAAGGTTCTTGCTCTGAACAATGGGGCAGCCTGAAGGCCCAAGGGGCAAATAGAGGGTTTTATTAGTACTACCAGTTTTCTTTCTTCTCTGGAAGAGGAAGGAAGCCTGACACATTTAGGAAAGTGGCAACTTCTGCAGAGGCTCAACCCCTGAGACTGTTTCCTCTGTGATTTGTCTGCCCCTCAAAATCATTTCCCACCAGAAGAGTCATGACTTTGGGGATTGAGACCTTGGAATCAAAGAGACATGGGGCTTGACCTTAGCCCCCTCACTTAGCAGCTGTGACCCAGGAGGGAGTATGGTTCTTTCTAGGTCCATGAGTGAAGTGGGATGACAATTGTCCCTCACTCACAGGGTGATAACAAGGTTTTCACATTATATGTTTGACTCCATGCAGGTGATGAATGAGTATCAGTTGGGATGATGAAATTTCAGATTCCACTGACATTTTTCCTTCTTCCAGACCTCTTGAGCTCACTGGCCAGTGAACTAAAACCATAAGACACCAACACCTGGCATACAGCAGGCAGTCAATAAACATTCATGTCTCTCCCACAGACTTATAACATTATTGACTTGTGAACATGCTCCTCAACCAGCACACAAGTACGGAAGGTCAGACTGGTCTTTCAATTCTGTATCCCCCATTGCATGCAGCAGAGCTTTAGGGATTCAACAAATGCTTCCTGAAAAACCTAAATGAACAGCAAAGGGTTGGCTGTGTCTATAGGACAGAGTCACCAGGGCCCCGGGCACTTCTATAGCACAACCTCCAGTCGAGTCCATTCCTACAAGAAATACTGCAAAACCTAACCAGTCCAGTGGGGGTGGTTCAAGCCCCAGGTGACCAGAAGCAATTTCTCCCGACTCTGCAGCACCCACCTCCTCTCTCCGCTCTGCCAGGTCAGGGGGTGGACACGTCCCTTCCGGTGATTTGCGATGCCTCTGCTGGGATGGAGGGAATGCAGCAGCGGTGACAGTGCCTAGCGGGGACGCATGCAGCAGGCTGTCCTGCTGGAGAGATGCAGCCTGGCCACAGAGCCGAGCACAAGCTTCCCCCAGGCAGGGTGTGCTGCCGCGCTGACCACAGCAATTCATCATGCTTAAAAACCTGCCCACAGGAGGGGCCCTGCACAGAGGCTGGGGAGTTGAAGCCGAAGGTTCTCAGGGAAATTCAGGGCTGGGATCATTTTTTGGTTTTTTGTTTTTCTCTTTTTCACCAAGCCTAAAAGGGTGGTGAGAAGCATCCAATCTGCAGGATCCTGGGAGGAGCGCTCATTGCGGACTAAACAATCAAAACAGTGTATGAAAACTCGACCTCACCCATGAGACAAACTCCCTTTTTCCTCTAAAGAATTTCTTCCTGTCCTTCTGCTTTAGACACCATTTTCTGTGCCAAAAAGAGAGCTCAGTTTCGAGACCCAGGAGGTCTAGCCCAGCAACTGTGTGACCTTGAGCAAATCACTTCTGCCCTCTTGACCTCAGCTTCCTCGTCTCTCAGAAGAAAGGGACAAGCCAGATCAGGGTTTACAAAGTTAAATGATTAAGCGGAAGCAGTTTACATCTATATCTGTGTCTATATCTATACCTGTGTCTGTACTGTTGTTTAGTTGCTTAGTCCTGTCCAAATCTTTGTGACCTCATGGACTGTGGCCCACCAAGGCCCTCTGTCCATGGAATTCTCCGGGCAAGAATACTGGAGTGGGCTGTCATTTCCTTCTCCAGGGGATCTTCCTGACCCAGGGATCAAACCTGCATCTACTACATTAACAGGCAGATTCTTTACTGCTGAGCCACCAGAGAAGCCTACACGCACACACACACACACACACACACACACACACACAAATGTATTTATTTAATGAGTGGGCAGATGGCAATGGTACGAAGCTGTTTACATTGCCACTTGACTAAAACCCTGGAAAGGTATAACAAAATAATGCAACAAAACAAAACTATCACAAGCACATTAATTAAGGAGCTACTGAGGACTACTTCACTTCTGTGGCATTCTCCTTCACTTTCTTTCAATGGTATCTACCCACAAGAGCTTCCTTCTCCCAAAGAGTGAGTGGAGAGAGGTGAGAAGGAGGGGTGGGGACAGGAGGGAGAGGCGTGGGGGGATGGAGAGGGAGAAAAAGGAACCTCCTCCTTTCAATCATTTCTCAATATCCCCACAAGTGAGAAAACTGAAACTCAAGGGGTTACATAATTTAGCCTTAAGGATCTCTGTGCAGAGCAGAGACAGGATTTAAACCCGGGCCTGACTAAATGAGAAGACCCTGCGCTCTTCTTTCTCCCCCTTACCCCCAAAATGGGGTCAGTGAGAGCCTGGTTCTGACTGAGCCAAGCAAAAAAGCACCCACCACACACACATGTGGGATTCAGGGGAGAGAAAATAAAATAAATTCAGCAACTAAGCATTTCAGAGGTAGATGTCTTTCTAATGTACCTTACTCTCTCCAGTACCGTTGGTTTCTAGCACTTGCCTGCATTCTTCCCTTTGCCTAGAAATTCCCCACCTCTGACCAGGCTCTAAGGACCAGTTAAAGATTTCCTCCTCCAGGAAGTCTTGCTGATTCATCCCTCTCTGCCAGCCCTTGAAGTTTTCCCTCTACACAGTTGACAGCCACATTACTGGTAATAAAAATATGAATATAAGGCACAGCAGTAGTAGTTTTTATTGAATTCTAACTCTATGTCAAGCTCTGTTCTCAGTGAGTAATAGACGTACAGTTTAATCCTTACAACAACCCTGTGAGGTGAGTACTTTCACCCTCTTCCTCCAGCCGTAAAGTTAGGTAATTTGTCACAGGTCACAAGTTCAGAAGCCACATGGACCGCATGGACAGGATTCAGACCCAGGCAAGTCCAGCCGTGGGTCATCCTTTACCATCCCCTTGCACTGCCTCATGGTCCCAAGCTTTTTTACAAACAGCCTCCTCATTTTTTCATCTCATGTCAGGCTCATAGCAAACTTCAATTATAAAAAGAGAGGAATCTTAAAAGAAAGCAAAAAACCTGTTCAGCTAGGAAACTTGCCAAAGGAACATACTGGGTACATGATCATTCTGAGAATCCAGGTCCCATGGATTGGGACCCCACCCCCATGACTGGACTTGTAATTAAGTCTTCCAACCAACACTGAAATGCCTCCCAGAGGTGGCATGGCTGGGACCAAAGATCCAGAGTTATGAGACACTATCAGGGACCAGGGTTGTGTGACCATGAAATCATGGACAATTTTCAAGATCCTGGGAAGAGGAGGCCACAGATCCTGGGCAGCAAATGCTGAAATTCTGTGCCCTCTGGTAGAAGGCGTGAGGCTGCTGTGCTTAACCCAAGCCTGCATACTCCATGTATCCAATGGAGGATGGAGATTCAGTATGTGTGAGTTTCTCTTTTTCAGGAACTCTATGATTTGTGAAAGTCAGTAGTGTCATCCCCTTCTTAGAGAAAATGAAACTAAGGCTCAGAGAGAGGAAGGTCTGGACCAAGACAGCAGAATCAATCAGCACAAAGAATGAAACCCAGGGTTTTTCTCCCTTTATTCTCTCTCGACCAGATATGACCCCAGCAGCACCCAGCAGGCCCAGAAACGGGACCATCACTCACTGGAGAGGTGGCAGGGAAAACCCAGCTATCTGGCTTCTGCCTGGGCATGTCTTCAGCCTCTGTAGACAACCACACCACATGCAAGAAGGGTAGGGTGCTACCATCTGCACAGAGCCTTAATGAGAGGTCTGGGGTGTCTTGATTGAGCTGTTAGCTGGTTCCAGCAAGTGAGCACCTTTAGCCTAATTTAATACAGGCCTTTAGCCCCCACACAGACTAAAGAAATCACCCTGAACTCCTCTCATCTGCTCTGTAACAAACAGCTTCCTTGGCCAGGGAAATATTTTTTTTAAATCCTGGCAGCAGGAAAAGAATGGAATAAATCCTGTAGGGTTTATGGGTTTGAAAGGAAAACAATCCTGTTTTGGTCTGTCTCCATATAAAACAAGATTTCTTAATGCTCAATCTCCTGGGGTCTCCTTGCTGTAGAAGCCAGGGATGGTAACCCGACTGCAAGGGTCTGGGTTGAGATGTCCATGGGCAATAAGGAAGTCACTGAGGAAAGCAGAGGAGAAAGACAATTCTTAAGTCAGTTAAAGCCCACTAACAATTAATGTCCTTTGTCAATGAAATGGGTGAGCTCCACAGGACAAGGAGTCAAAGGGGAGGCGGAATGAATCTGTTGGGGACCCTGTAGCAGATCCTTTGGGGTAGAATTAAGTAGAGGCCTTCAAGGCCCTTCCAAATCTTGGGTTCCATTCCCATGATTCTTGGAGGGCATCAGTTCAAATCGCATAGATTTCAGAATCAGGAGAACGCAGTTCAGTACTCGCTCTGTTATTTAGAGGCTGTATGAACTTGGGGCAAGTGTTCCTGACCTGTGAATCATGGCTGACCTTCCTCTACCTCTTTGGGTTATCAGTGGGGTTGACAATGGCAGGGAGTGGGGGGCTGTACCCTGCGAGTACACAGGTCCTCAGCAAATATTAATTCCCTCCTTCCCTCTAAGGGAGGGCAAGGAATTCCAAGATCCCCTGATCCTAAGACTCATAACATTTCTTAAAGTCTGATTACAAACAAAATAGGACAAGCAAAACACTGATATGGAAACCTTTCCTCTCTCTCAAGAGCACAAAGGCGATCTCCTCAACCTTTGAGATGATGCCCATGTTGATTTTTATTTCCAAACTTGCAATTTGGCACCCTTCTCTAAGCTCTTTTTTCCCCCTTTTCCTTCAAGTGACAGGCTGAGCTGTTACATTAGCCAAAAAAAAAAAAAAAAACAGGCTGAAGTCTGCACCCTTCCTTCCAGAAGATAAATTATGTTGGTTTTTGCAGTGAGTGAATTGGGGCAGGAGAGAGATTTCACTAGAATAAAATGTTCTGGCTGAAGAGGTGACTTGAAGTGGATCTGCTTTGTTTGCAGAGGTTTCCAGGCCCCTTGATGCCCTAGGGTTGCCACTCACTTCCAGGCCATCCAGTGTGGGGCCGGGGCGGGGGGCGGGGGGTGGGGTCGGTGCCAGAAGATGTGGAGCACAGATGGCCCTGGGTGGAAGGGTCCCAGCCATTGCTAAGCTTGCCTTTCTCCTCTCCCTTCTCTTGGGGACAAAGCTATAAATGGAGATAGGAAGGAATAAACCATCCTGTTTCTTCTCAGAAGAGCAACAGCTTTTAGCAGGATTGTCTGAGATATCACACCCGAGGAGAGAGAAGGTTTCCTTTCACTGACTCAGCATTTTCCAATCAGTGCAACACCCGCTTCGTGCGGTACAGGAGATGATTTTGGGTAAGACGCGGACACAACATTAAATCACATTGAGTCACTTCATGAGAAAGTTATTTCCTTTCCAACTCTCCTTAAAACCTTCTCATTACAGAGAAGAAAAGTCTCCGTTTGGTACCAGTGTGTCTTTCTAACACTCTATTGCCACTTCTTAATCATCCTTTTCAGCAAAAAAGCAGGCCCTGGCCGAGGTCCCTTAGGCAACAATATCTGCAAGAATGTAATTACTTTTTCTATTTTTGTTATATTTACTTTCACATCGCCTATTTCTTAAAGCGAGTGGTAATGGCTTCCCATTTATCGTAGTATATAAAGATCCTTTTAAAATAAATAAACGTATGCTTTTCAAAGGGAACTGATTTTTTTCAAACATTAAGTAAATAATATAGCTGGTTCCCCGATATGGCAGCAATCATAAAGCTAGGGTACAAAACACTAAAACTGAAGAAATACTGGATTGGTGGGAAAGAAATACATGATATGCAACTTTTTTCCTCATTTCTTAAATTAAATAATATATCTTGTTGCCTTGTTATTTCCAGCTGAAATGAAAACTGAGGCTCTTTAACTTCCTTTTTCCTTTGTTTTCCCAAGGCTTCCCTAGCAACAGAGGAATCTGCAGCTGAAAAGAAATATGACTGCATCATCTTCCTTTCCCTTAGATTCTAGGTGAATGCTTTGAGCAACATAAATGCTCACTATACTCATTTACTTATTCATCTATTTGATTAACATTTGCAGATGCCCACTCCTTTGAGTCCTTCGCCTGATACAGCAAAGAAGAAAGCCAGGTCCCTGCCTTCCTCAGGCTTCTAGGCTTGCTGGGGATGTTGACTCTAACAACACAGGCAATTGCGATGCAATGTTACAAGGACTGGAGTGGGCAAAGCGCATGATGCTTGGAGCACCAAGAGGGGCTCAGAGGGAGCTTGCTGGGCAAGGGTAGCTGCACAGTTGACCTTGAATTGCATGGGTCCATTAATATGCAGATTTTTTAAATAGTAAATACTACCTGTCTGTTTGTGTGCTCAGTCATGTCTGACTCTTTCAAGACCCCACAGACTGACCTCCAGGCTCCTCTGTCCATGGATTTCTCTAGGCAAGAATACTAGGATGGGTTGCCATTTCCTTCTCCTGGGGATCTTCTAGACCCAGAGATCAAACCCATGTCTCCTGCACTGCAGGCAGATTCTTTACCACTGAGAAGCCCAGGGAGCAAAGTAGAGGGGGAATATTTCCATATCCTTTTAATTCATTCAGTAAAGAAATACTGATAGAGATTTTATTATGTGACTTCCAGGCACACTGGAAGATAGTGGATTAGACTTTGTTCTCCAAGGACTACAACACTACACAATCCAGGACTGGTTGAATCCACCAGTATGGAAAAGTATGGAACAGAGGAAACTGGTAGATGATGAGCTGTATATAATTTACACAGATTTTCAAACTGTTAAATGTATATTGTTACTGTTAAGCCTATCAGCTCTAGAGTAATCAGACACAGCTCCCAGTACCATCTCTCTCTTGCTAAGAGACAGTGGGCAAGTAACTTCAACCTCAGTCCCAGTCTATTAAGTAGGGATAATCATGTTATCTTTTCTTAATAATATGGAGAGTATTAAATGAGACAATGACTATAAAATCCTTTAGCATGCACCCAGCACATAGTAAATGCTCAATAAAGGCCAAATAATTTCTTACAGCATCTTTCATCCAAATACTATCTCTTACATACACACATACACACACACACACACACACACACACACACAATTTCATGCAAATATCCCTGCCTGAGCAAATTTTATGTGAAAAGGCAAAGAGAAGTTAAGAATGTTCTCAATGAACAATGTGGAGATTCTTTAAAAAAATTGCAAATAGAACTGCCTTATGACCCAACAATCCCAGTGCTGAGCATACACACCGAGGAAACCAGAATGGAAAGAGACACATGTACCCCAATGTTCATCGCAGCACTGTTTATAATAGCCAGGACATGGAAACAACCTAGATGTACATCAGCAGATGAATGGATAAGAAAGCTGTGGTACATATACACAATGGAGTATTACTCAGCCATTAAAAAGAATACATTTGAATCCAGTTCTAATGAGGTGGATGAAACTGGAGCCAATTATACAGAGTGAAGTAAGCCAGAAAGAAAAACACCAATATAGTATACTAACACATATATATGGAATTTAGAAAGATGGTAATGATAACCCTGTATGCAAGACAGCAAAAGAGACACAGGTGTATAGAACAGTCTTTTGGACTCTGTGGGAGAAGGAGAGGGTGGGAAGATTTGGGAGAATGGCATTTAAACATGTATGCTATCATGTAAGAAACGAATCGCCAGTCTAGGTTCAATACAGGATACAGGATGCTTGGGGCTGGTGCACTGGGATGACCCAGAGAGATGATATGGGAAGAGAGGTGGGAGGGGGGTTCAGGATTGGAAACTCATGTACACCCGTGGCAGATTTATGTCAATGTATGGCAAAACCAATACAGTATTATAAAGTAAAATAAAAATAAATAAATAAATAATGAAGAAGGAAAAAAAAAAAAGAATGTTCTCAATGACTTCCCTGGCAGTGGCGTGGATCTGACCCCTGGTTGGAGAACTAAGATCCTGCCTACTACATGGCATAGTTGGGGAAAAAAAGAAAGTGTTCTTAGAGCACACGGCAGATCTAGGACAATACTAAGGAAAAATATTTTCTTGCTTCAGATCTGATAATATTTCCTTAGGCACAATTTGGTCTGGAGGAAGAATCCTGAGTTTGTAGTAGAGTTGATTACCAAGGTCAAGATGAAGAAATTCAAAAGAAAGAGGAAAGAGAGTACTTCTCAGTTACCAGTGAGAGAGGGGTGGAAAAAAAAGCACCTGAAATCATGGTAAATAACCAGATAATAAATGTTAGAAGCAGAAAAATAAGATCGAATACTCCCTCCTTAGCTTAGAAAGACTTCCAGATTCCATTCGAAAGCATGAGGAACTGGAATGGGTATTTATGAAAGCACAATGTCTGTGATGAAAGCTAGAACTATTGAGGGAAATCAAAATATCTCATTTTTATAGTGCTTTCATGCTTATGAAGCAGATTCACATGCTTCCAGTCCTCACAATGGTCCTAAGAGGTAGGTAGTATCATTAGCTCCATTCGTAATAAATGGAGACCTGAAGGGAGGAGAATGGGCTTGGTGTGCCCAAGGTCACCTGGGGGCTAAGTAAAAGTGCCAGGGGCCCACGCCAGGCCTCCTGAGTCTAGGGGTTTGTGAACTTTTTCTACAAAGGGCCAGACAGTAAACACTTCAGGCATGTGGGCTGTGCCATCTTTGTCACAAATGCTCAACTCTGCCCTTGTGGCATGAAAGCAGCCATCAGTTCAGTTCAGTTCAGTTGCTCAGTCGTGTCCCACTCTATGCGACCCCATGCATCGCAGCACGCCAGGCCTCCCTGTCCATCACCAACTCCCGGAGTTCACTCAAACTCATGTCCATCAAGTCAGTGATGCCATCCAGCCTCTGTCATCCCCTTCTCCTCCTGCCCTCAATCCCTCCCAGCATCAGGGTCTTTTCCAATGAGTCAACTATTCACATGAAACTCAGAGTATTAGAGTTTCAGCTTCAGCATCAGTCCTTCCAATGAACACCCAGGGCTGATCTCCTTTAGGATGGACTGGTTGGATCTAAGCAGCCATAGACCTACATAAATAAATGGAAGTAGCTGTATTTACAAAAGAACTTATATTTGAATTTCATATAATTTTCATGTGTCACAAAATATTATTCTTTCAACTGTTTTCAACCTTGTTAAAAAATGTAAGAGTTGTTCCAGCTGGCAGGCCACACAAAACCAGGCAGTGGAGCAGATCTGACCTACAGAAGGCATCTTGCCAGCTCCTACCTAGGAGACCTCAGAGATGAATGAGACATAACCTCTGCCCTCCAGACCTGAGAGAAGAGGATGCATAATCAATTATCCTCCTACAGAATTCATTTCAGTTAAATTTTGGTCACTGTGTATAACTTCCACAACACTTGCCTCAGCTGCAGAAAATTTCTATTATTTAATCCTTTTTGTTCATCAACTCATTTTCCTTACTTCCATAAGCTTATTTTTTAATATTATAACATTTTTATAAACAGAAAACCCATATTACTAGCCAAAATCAGAAGATGAACCGAAATAAAAACCATGTAATTAAATGAGTGCTATTAAATTCTAGCTACCTACAACCACTCTGGGCCTGAGGCCTGCTCTGTCCCCTGCTGTTATTTCAAAATGAGAAACTGGTGAGTGGCAAAAAAGTATAAAGTCGTAGCAGCACCAACAGGAGACCTTCTCAGAAATACTGAGGTGGAAACAATTGCCTTACCACATACTTCATTTCCACATCTTTGTCCATGTAAAACCATATTCCCAGACACCAGGCCCACGAAGTCCAAAGTCTGGAAACTGCTCTAACACAAGCTAAGTGCCCTAGGTTCATACAAGCAAGAGAGAACCACGCAGACGGAGTGCAGGAGAAACTATAGCGAGGACGTGGTCTTTTTCAGCAGGACTTTGAATGATGTCTAACATTTCATTAGCCATCAAATTCAGAAAGAATACTTTTGACCCACTGAAAAAAAAAGAGTAAAGAAAGATGGAACAAAAGAGATATGACTTCTAAGCTATGAAGGGCCTGGAATAGCATGCCTCAGGCTGTGGATACCAGCCTTCTTGTTATCTCAGTGTTCCCCAAATCAATGGATACTCGAGGCTGTATGTTTAGGCTCTTCTCTGAGAGGGAGATAAGGAGATTGGACCAGGGTTTCTAGAGAAGACCCATAGGATCAGAGAGAAAATGAGGACTGATGGCTCTTGACTTTTGTACCACTGAAGACCCATTTCTCATTTACCTTTGTGCATTCCTGGCTTCAAAATGTTTCAATGACTTAAGTCCTGAATGATTTAAGTCTCAGTGATTGTCCTTCTGTTTGCTTAACCAATGACATACATTCTTGCTAGTTACCGTGACAGATCAGTATTGACCATACTGAGTTGCTCTAGTTCCAGCCAAAGTGAAGGGAAGTAACTGGGGTGGTCTCATTTGGGTAACTCTGTCTGGCTTCAAATTAAGTGCTCTCAATGCTCAATCCTGCTGCCCTGTACTGAGACCACGCATACCAATGGAGGGCCAGTTCTCCAAGGCCACCAAATGTATTATACTGCACAGAACTGGCCCAGGACTGGAATAGCACTGATGGTAATTTTTAAAGAGGAAGAAAGAAGAGGGTATCATATGCTCAATTGCTTGCTCTCACTTCCATTTGGAAACCCACACATAAATATGGGAACTGTTCTCCTTTACAGACTGCAATGTAATCACAGAGAAGCAAATGCAGTTTGTGGGAGCTGTCTCCCACCTGCAGTGCTCCCAGAGTGTTCGATAACTCGATAACCTCACAATTGGTTGGTGGAATAACACTGTAAGGTGGTGTGGCTGCAATGCAGCTGCAGAAAACACCCAGCGGGGCCTCTCCTGGGAGCTCCATGGAAGCAGCAGGACTGGCCCTCAGCAGAATCATCAGAAAGACCTGGCCCATCCTTTGCCCCCTTAGTTATCATCACCATGCAGTGCATATGGGGCTTTGAGGCTTGCAGACAGTTCACTTTATCTCACTGCATGCACACATTCCCCAGCGCGAGAAGGGGGACAAGACAGCTGAGACCCTGTGTCTTACATGAGATGACTCCAAACTTCTACTCCCTAAAATGACCTCTCCTGACCCAGCCCACCTACCTGACATTCACAGCTTCCTTTCCAGCATGGAAGATGGTCTCCAAAAAATAAAAAATGGTTCAAATTCATTGTGGCCTTCCCACGCTCTAGCAGATACTTTCTGTGTGCAAGCGCCCGCATTTTCAAGTCTGTGTTAATTTCTAACTCAACTCGGCCCAGCTTGCCTTAGCCCTCATTAAGCTGCTCTTGAACATTTGTGCAGTTTGGCCTTCACTTTACTCTTACCCTTTACTCCTCACTGCTCTCCTCCATTTCCTCTGCGGAGACCCACAGGCCATCTCCCAAGGGAGTTCTGCCCCTACTCCTGGCCCCAGGTAAGCTTACTCTCTCGCACACCCTCTTCTCGTTGGTCTACCATTCACCTATCTCCAAAGTCTGAATTCCACCTCCTCCAGGAGCTCAGACAGGAAAGAATCTGCCTGCACTGAGGGAGACTCAGGTTTGATCCCTGGATTGGGACGATTTCCCTGGAGAAGGAAATAGCAACCCACTCCAGTATTCTTGCCTGGAGAATTCCACGGACAGAGAAGCCTGACAGGCTACAGTCCACAGGGTTGCAAAGAGTCGGACACAACTATCAGTGGCTATCACTTTCACTTTCCAGAAGCCAACAAGTCCCTCTGGAGTGTGCTCACAGCTGTGGTGCTGCCCTCTTCATGGACCTCATCCTCCCTTCCATGTTCCTGGAGTCCACCTCCCAACTGATGAATCCTTTGGGGGAGGGACTGTGCCATCTTAGCCACTACATTCTCAGGACAAGCTCCAGCACCTCTCCCAGGAGAAATGTTGTGTGACTGAAGAATTCGCTCCTCAGATTAGAGGGTGAACACAGGTTTGGGAGGCACAGACCACCTTGACTCTAGTAGTGTGTCATCTTTAGATGTCATCTTTAGATTACACTTGACCATGAATGATGAACTCTCCAAACTTTAGCTGTAAGAGGCCCAGAATACACTCCTCAGGGGTTGTTGGAGGATTAATTGACATAAGGCACACCAAACTCTTAGCATATTCCTGGAGCAAGAAAAGCATTTAGTAGGTGATACCCATTGATATCATGGGCTTCCCTGGTGGCTCAGTGGTAAAGAACATACCTACCAATGCAGGAGACAGGAGTTCGATTTAGGAGCTGGTTCAGGAAGATCCCCTGGAGAAGGAAATGGCAACCTACCCCAGTATTCTCACTGGGAAATCCAATGGAAAAAGGAGCCTGGCAGGCAACAGTCCATGGAATTACAGAGTCAGACACAACTGAGCAATTGAACACACATGAATGAACCCACAGACGTAGACCTAGAACCTCAACTTTATGCCAGGTCCTGAAACAGGCACGGGAGATTCTGCAGTTGTTCAAATAGTGTCTGCTTCATATCTGAATTATTTTATGTAAGTCTTATCTACCCAGTTAATGGTGCTACCATTTATTTACCATTTACTATAGCAATAAAATAACACATGCCTTGTGCTGAACAGTTTATATTAGTTATCTCCTATAATCTTCACAAGGTTACCCTATAAACTGGACACATTTACTAGACTGGGAAACAAGGCTAGAAAGATTTAACTAACTTGCCTAAGGTCACACAGCTAGTAAGGGACCACACATGATCACACATTATCTGACTCTAAGGACTGATCTTATAACCTCAACATCAAGCTCTCTCCTCATCTGTAAGAACTTGTTGTTGACTTTTTCCCATTCTCACAGTGACCTCTGTTACACAGGGGTTAACACTTTAGGTTACCATCAACTTAAATGTGTATCTATAAAACCCTTAGGGGTAGGACAGATCAGATCAGATCAGTCGCTCAGTCGTGTCTGACTCTTTGCGACCCCATGAATCGCAGCACACCAGGCCTCCCTGTCCATCACCAGCTCCTGGAGTTCACTCAGACTCACGTCCATCGAGTCAGTGATGCCATCCAGCCATCTCATCCTCTGTCGTCTCCTTCTCCTCCTGCCCCCAATCCCTCCCAGCATCAGAGTCTTTTCCAATGAGTCAACTCTGCGCATGAGGTGGCCAAAGTATTGGAGTTTCAGCTTCAGCATCATTCCTTCCAAAGAAATCCCAGGGCTGATCTCCTTCAGAGTGGACTGGTTGGATCTCCTTGCAGTCCAAGGGACTCTCAAGAGTCTTCTCCAACATCACAGTTCAAAAGCATCAGGTACCAGTAAATAGGTTTCAGAGAGATAAAAGGAGTGGGGGAGTGAGGGGTAGGCAGGAGAACTTGTTTTCAGGTCAACTCTTCTTCACCAACCATCTGGCATTCAATGTGTGGACCGAATGAGTGACTAGAAAGAGGAAGCCCAAGGAAGCACTGGACTGGAGACCCTGAGTGGTTAAAAGAAACCTAACAACTCAAGGGATGGGGAAAGTGGGCGAAACAAAAAATGGAGCAGAGGAGAACCAGAGCAGAGCCTCACATAAGTGAGAACAGCTGCTTTGAACCTTTCTTGCCCAATCACCCTCTTGTTTTACAAGAGGCAAACCTCCTGGCCTCAGGTCTGTCATTACTAAAACAGGGTATCGAGAGTCCACCCTGCCAGGCTTGGTGGATCATAGGGAGACCCCACGAAGATTCCTCAAAGTGCTTTGAAAAAAGTTAAAGAAGGTATATTTTCAGGGTGATTTTTAAAATTTTCTTTTTTGGAGGGCTATAACTGTGATGTGATGTGTTATGATGAAAAATGCACCACCTAGATGGTTTAGGTGGTACATTTTGATAGCTCTGTTGGTAAAGAGTCTGACTGCATTGCAGGAGACCCCAGTTCAATTCCTGGGTTGGGAAGATCCGCCTAGAGAAGGATTAGGCTACCCACTCCAGTATTCTTGGGCTTCCCTTGTGGCTCAGTGGGTAAATAATCCACCTGCAATGTGGGAGACCTGGGTTCAATCCCTAGGTTGGGAAGATCCCCTGGAGAAGGGAAAGGCTACCCACTCCAGTATTCTGGCCTGGAGAATTCCATGGACTGTATAGTCCATGGGGTTGCAAAGAGTCAGACACAACTGAGCGACTTTCACTTTCAAATGGTTTAGGAAGCGGTGTTTGCATCCTGTTTTGCTTCTTGGGGCTGTTTTACTAGTTTGAGTAAACTCCTTCACTTCCTGGAGTCTATTTGTTCCTGCTTATAAACCAAGGATAAGAACTTCGATGTCTTGGGTTGGCCTGAGTGATAAACATGAAGATGTACACATTAGCCCATTGTACGGATGGGTCATCATATGAGTCTGGGGTTTCTACAACTGTGTTCTGTTCATTTGTTAAATTCAGTATATAAATAATAAATCCTCCCTTATAGCCCTCCTAATTGAAGACAGCATGATTCACCTTAAATGATCCAAGTTTTGGGGGTACTAGCTGCAGGGGCTGAGCTACTGTGACCTTTTTCCTGTATATTTAAAACAGAAACCAAAGCTCTACTTCATTCCTCTCCTTTAAAATGGAGATATCATGTAGATAAAACATTTACTAAGCACCTATGTATGTAATCATTTCTTATCAAAGAGCTTATATTAAAAAAATTATATAAGAGAGTCTTTGAGTCAATTTTTTCCACATTTGTTAAATCTCAAGAGGGCTTCCCTGGTGGCTTAGACAGTAAAGAATCTGCCTATAATGCAGGAGATCCAGGTTCGAGCCCTGAGTCGGGAAGATGCCCTAGAGAAGGAAATGGCAACCGATTTCAGTATTCTTGCCTGGAGAATCCCATGGACAGAGGAACCTGGCAGGCTACAGTCCATGGGATTGAAAAGAGTTGGACATGACTTAGCAACTAAATTATTAAATCTCAAATCTCTCAGGACAGAGAATGAGTCTGGGAGCAACCTTGCTCTCAACCAAAGGATTGGCTGGAAACTGGAGACCTCCTCTTGCCCTGTTCTAAATGGCCAAAGGACAAGAACGGATTTTCTGATCCCAGAGTACATGTTTTGTTGATGCGCTAATAACCCAAGCACTGGAAATTCAGGTCAGGGATTTGGGGAAAACTGAAGAAACTGCCAACAGCCTTTTGGGAATCCAATGTTAGACATGAAGCTTTTAAAACAAAAAAAACGACCCCTTGCTTCTGAAAATCAGAAGAAAACTGCCTTTAATGAGCGGCAGCAACCAGGATCCCAGGAGAGTAGAGAAATGATATTGTGTTTTTATCTGGCACTGTTGGCTTTGGAAAATGGCTGGAGGCCTCAAAGGCTCATATCTCCAATCTCAAAGTCAGCTGTCAGCTAACTGCTCAAAGGCAAACACTCCAGGGTCTCTGAGAGCCCTGCCTGGGCCTCTGAGATGTTACCAAGAGGAAGGATGGACACAGCCCCCAGGAAGCGCAGATCACACTCACAGGCTAGGCATCATGGTGGAAGGGGAAGAGTGGTGGTAATAGCAATTATAATAATAATCCAGCGCATTCTCTGTGCCAGGATATGTTTCTTTTTTCTGTGCATGACTACACAATCTCCCAATGCGGTGGGTATTGTTACCATCACCATTTTACAGATCAGGAAACCAAGGTTCCGAGATATTAAGTAGCTTTGCCAAGGTCACACATTAGCAAGTAGCAAAGCCAGGATTTAGACGCTGAAGCCCACTTTCTTAGTCATTGTGACCACCATCTATGTGGGTATCAACTGAGTAAGATTTACCTTTTGAGTACGAGTTTTTCTCCCTAGAGCATTCCACGACCAGCCACACTGAAAATCTCTTGAACCTAGAAGCCTAACCCCTCCTAAGATGCTAGAATGTCCTCTGCACTCATCATCACCCCAAATCTGCTGTCATGCCTTTAATTACACATATTAACTACCTTCAAGGCAGATCCACCACCTTTTAAGAGCTTTGGTTACAGCAAATCCTACATTGAGTTGAAACATGTTCCCCTGAAATGTCTACCCACTGGGCTAATTTCTGCCTTTTAGGGTGGCAAGAACAAGTTCAACACTTCTTCCACCTAACAGTCCTCTAGGTACTGAGGAAACAATTCTGGTCCCTTGGAATACACCTTAAAGGAGTGGTCGCCTCCTGCCACGCCTTTAAAAAATTAAGCATTTATTTACTTGTTCACACTCTTAGTAAACATTCCCTGAATACCCAGCATAGATCAAACACTCTGCTATCTATGTGCTGAGGGAACAAGGGAGCTTAAATTCTCAGAAAGAAGATAAAACTATACATAGATCATTATGTACAAGGTAGAAAATGATGAAAGCATAGGAATACCTGGAGGGGTGCCACACAGGTTCCGACAAGAGATCTTTTCCAGCTAGGTCGTGTGTGAAGACAGCCTAGAAGAAAACCATCAGAGCCTGGTGTGGAAGAATAAGAAATATTACTGACCATCTGCTGTTCCAAAGACCTGGGTGGTCAGAGGGTCCTGGTGTGGTAAGGAAAGGAGAGTACTGGTCTTGGAATGGATCTGCTGTCCTGAAGCGCGCGCGCGCTCTCTCTCTCGCTCTCTCTCGCTCTCGCTCTCTCTCGCTCTCTCTCTCTCTCTCTCTCATCCTTATTTTCCTCTTCTGTAAATTGGAAGTTGTAACACTTAACCCTGACTATCCCCACATTGCCATAAGGATCAGGTGTCAGGGTTTTGAAATAAGATGATAACAAGGGTAAAGTGCCCTGGGTGTGCAAGGAACTGATAAACCCTATTTTCCTGTTTGAGGATTCCTCTGACTCTTCTACAGTTTGGTGAGAGCTGGAGGAATCGGAAGTTACGTGCTTTGGTGAGAATGCCACTGAAGGGTTTCTATGCCACTGAAGGGAGCAAAAGAAGAAGGAAGAAAACTGAAAGGATGGAGTTGGCCTAAGCATGACATGACAACCAAATCACGGCCTCACTTCCTCGGCACCATCTCATTACAGAGTAATCCTATAAGGCGCGATCAAAGAAAGGATCAGCAGCTCAAACATATTATCAGCCACCTAAGCCTTCAGAGGAGAAGGCCTACGGAGAGATTAAGACACTTAGGACCTGTCTGAGAGGTTTCCCTGCAGTTAGAGTTTCACTAATTGACATCCAAGCATCAGCAGCCATTCCGTCTGACGCATTATTACCACCACATGAGGAAGAAGCGCCCGCCCTCACGCAGAGTCATGGTCCGAAAGCAGAGAGCAGAGGGAGGGACATGAGATTTTCTTCAAGGCACACAAGACATGCTTCTGCCTCTAGTCAGGCTGCAAGGATGCACCCTTGGGTTAGGTGCAAGTTGCATGTCCACATGGCCAATCAACCATCAACAGGCATTTATGGAGAACTACATGAATCAGGGCTCTTTCCAGTGTAGAGAGAAGAGAAATGCAGCTGAAACTGGCTTAAACACAAAATAAATGGATTGGTCCATTTAACTAAAGGGGACAGAGGAGATCAAGGTTTGAGGCTAGCTCAATGCAGGTGCTCAAACAGTATTATCAGGAATCCAGCTTCTCTCCAACTCTCTGTTCTGATTTCCTCAGTATTGGCTTCACCTTTTTTGTTTCCTTTGAATAGGAGTGGCGGGGGTGGGAAGGGGAGTGGGCTCTCCAATTTACATCCTCAAGGCATTAGGTCTAACGCATTATGATTGGATAGATTTGAATCATATGTTTATTCCTGAGCAAGTCACTGTTCAGGGACTGGAGTAGATTGATTATACAATCCTGTATCAGGCTCTCCCACTCTTGGATCTTGGGATAACTCCACCCAAACCACCTGGAGTGACAGTGGGTGAAGTGACGGGGTATTCCTCAAGCAAAATTCAGGGACTGATACCAGAAAAGTGAATAGATACCAGCGGGGCAAAAACAACAGACACCTATTATCAAAACTCCTCCTGGCACAAATCCACACAACACAGCCACGTTTTTGTTATCAAGGAAACTATTACCTAGTTGAGAGGAAGTTGTCACATGTAAAATTAATAGAAAACCTAATTGATTATAACAAATAACCTGAAGTGTACAATACAGAGCATCAGTCTAAAAAGTGATGGTGGGAGTTTAAAGTGCAGGCTTGGAACCAAACCCCAGTACGACCAATTACCTGCTGTAACTGAACACTTGATCTCTCTGTGCCTTAAACACTATCCCTCTGTAACATGGGGGCAATAATAGAGTATCCTCCACAATGTTATTGTGATAACTGTATGAGAGAGTTTATCAGGAGGACGAGCAGAGCGCATGTTATATAGCAAAGAAATCTTGTAGGATTTCATTCATTCATTTAATGCTTACGATGTGCCAATAGCTACCTATAGGCACTGGCAATATAGGAGAGAAGAAAGTTCCTATTATTGCGGTGCTTACATTCTAACATGAAAAGGTAAATATGTAAATAAGCAAAAAAAAATTTAGATGAGGCTAAGTACTAGGAAGAAACAAAAGAGTGATAATGATGGGGGAGAGGGACTTCAGAAAGGATGGTCAAGGAAGGCTTTAGTGAGAAGGTAACATTTTAACTAAGATATGAATGAGGGGAAAACAAAGCATAGGAAGATCTGAGTTCAAAGACTAGTGGAAAAACATCCATAGCTTGGTGAGATAATGGGAGAGTGCAGGGAAACGTGGTCAGAGAGGGAGATCGGGCTGACCATGGTAAGTCCGTGGTGAAGAATTGTATTTTATTCTAAAAGCAAATGGAATTCAGTGTGAAGATTTAATATTTTAAAGATTACTCCACTGCTGTGTAAAGAATGAACTATGAGTTGGATGTAAAAGTAGAAATAGGAGCTAGAAAAGAAAAACTGCTTGAGGGAAGAGAAGAGGCAGAAAAGTAACAAAGGCTAATCCCTGAGGAAAGCATCAGGTGAGACAGACAGAAAGATGGGCCCAAAAGTGAGCGTGTTAAAGAAGCCAGACACGTAATGCAGAGTGGCTGTGGGACACTGTCAGGGGCTCCCTATTGCCTCCTGGCTATGAAGAAGTAATTTGTATCTGACAAACCCTCCTACTGAGAACAACTATGAAAACTGGATCAAAAATAAAATCAGGAGTTGGAAGGCATTGGGAAACCAGGCAACTGTGCCTTGAAGGGCCAGAGGAAAGGAAACATATTGAAGTGGGTCCTAAATTAGTGCTTTCTCCACTCATTGTATTTTCTGATACTCGCTGCAGGACAAAAGAGGCAAAACAAAACAGGGGCCTAGCAGTTCCACGGGGCTGAAGGGACAAACAAAAAAATTAGTTACAGGCAGCCAGAAATTACAGTTACAGAAGAGCCAATATCCTAGAAAAAGGAACCCCAGAAAAGGGAGCTGCATGTTTTGCAAGCAGTTTCTGTTGTGGTTTTCCAGTCGCTGAGTCACGTCCAATCCTATCAACCCCCCGGACTGCAGCAGGCCAGGCTCCCCTGTCCTTCACCATCTCCCGGAGTTCACTCAGGCTCATGTCCATTGGGTCGGTGATGCCATCCAACTATCTCATCCTCTGTCACCCTCTTCTCCTCCTAACATCAATCTTTCCCTGCATCAGGGTCTTTTCCGATGAGTTGCCTCTTTGCATCAGGTAGCCAAAGTACTGGAGCTTCAGTTTCAGCCTCAGTCCTTCCAATGAGTATATAGGGTTGATTTCCTTTAGGATTGGGTTTCTCCATACATTTGCCAAATTCTCAGATGCACATGTATATGTTGAGAGTCTGAGGAACCAAGCAAATCTAACTGATAACCTCCTCTAGGAGGTGAAGCTCATTTTCCAGTCCTTGAGTAAGAGCTGGACTTAAGGACAGAGTTACTTCCAAAGAACAGAAGATAAGAACAGACAAATAGTGACTGCAGTGCAGGAACCTGCTAGACACTACCTTACCCAAATGATCAAGGTTGATATCCACAGTGATAAATCATGGTGATATCATGTACCTGGCGATATCACATGACAAGAAGGGCACTTCACCACTCTGATATTCTTCCAAAAACTCATTACTTCAGTCTAATCATGAGAATAAACTAAAATCATTCAAACTCAAATTGAGTGACATTCTCCAAAATACCTGACCAGGACTCTTCAAAACTGCTAAGGTCATGAAAAACAAAGGCTGAGAATCTGTCACAATTCTGAAGAGATTAAAGAGATGTGATGACTAAATATGATGTGGTATCCTGCTCTGGACCCTGAGACAGTAAACAGACGATCAGGGAAAAAATGAACTGGAAAAATCTGAATAAATGCTATAGTTTAGTTATTAATAATGTACCAATATTTATTCCTTAGTCCTGACAAATGTACCGTGATATGTAAAGTATTAACATTAGGGAAAACTGAGTGAAGGGCATATGGGAATTTTCCATAAATCGAAACATAAAAAGAATGATAGTGATGGGAGATACCATAGGGAAGATGGTCAGGGAAAGCTTCATTACAAAATAAAATTAAAAGACTGGTTTTGAAGAAGCACCTGCAAAGAGGTTTAAGAAAAGTGAAGCAATGATTTTAGCAGTCCCATAGATCTGGGGAAGCAAAAGTTGGAATTTAGGGCCCATCAAAGGGAAGGTACTGGTTTTCAGCTGAGACCCTGTAGGCTATACCCAAGGATAAAGGGAATCAGAACAGATGCCCCTCACAAAGCCTGAAACACAGCTTCAGATCACCTCAACCCACAGCTGGATCAAGGTGAGCTGTCCAAACTCTGTCAGCCACAAGGAAATTCAATCCTTTCTAGAAGATAACATGATTCAAAGCCACTATAATTTTTCATAGACAATTTAAGGTGTTCACTTCAAAAATACCAGGCATGGCAGTATACAGGCACAAATGACCTAAATTCAATTTTAAAAATACCAGGCAACAGAAATAAAGTAATAGATAACCCAGATTTCAGAATTATCAGACAGGAACTGTAAAATAATTATGATTAATATCTTCCAGAAAATAGGTGAAAAGATGGAGAATTTCTTCAGAGAAGTGGAATCTATTTTTTAAAAAGAAAAAAGAAGTAAGTGTAAATGCCAACCTAAATATTAAAACAATTGAAATAAATTCAATAAATAAGTGCAAAACAAGATTAAACACAGCAATGAGAAGATTAATCAAGAGAGTAGAAAACATCCAGACTGATGTAGAGAGAGGAGAAAGAAGAATATAAAAATGTGGAAATAAGCATGAGCAACATAAGGCATATAATGAAAAGATCTAACATGTGAAACTGGGATTCTAGATGGACAAGAGAAAGTAAAGAAGCAATAATTAAAGAAATACTGACTATTGATGAAATACATCAAGACACAAATATAAAAGACTTTGAGCTTCAAGCAGTATACTCAAAAAGAAAATCTAAAGAGATGGGGGAGGAAAGGGAAGCCTCCTACACTCTTGGTGGGAATGTAAATTGGTACAGCCACTGTGGAGAATAGTAAGGATATTCTTTAAAAAACTAAAAATAGAGTTTCCATATGATTCCACAATTGCAATCCAGGGCATATATCCAGAGAAAACTGTAATTCGAAAAGATCCATGCACCGCAGTGTTCACTGCAGCACTGTTTACAATAGCCAGGACATGGAAGCAGCCTAGACATCCGCTGACCGATGAATGGATAAAGATGTGGTACACACATACAATGGAATATAACTCAGCCATAAAAAAGGAATGCAATAATGCTATTTATAGCAACATGGATGGACCTAGAGATTATCATCCTAAGTGAAGAAAGTCAGAAAAAGAAAGACAAACCCATACGATATCACTAATATGTGGACCTTAAAATATGACATATATGAACTTATTTATGAGTCAGAAACAGACTTACAGACACAGAAAACAAGCTTATGGTCATCAAGGGGGTAAGAGGAGAAAGGAATAAATTAGGAGTTTGGAATTAACAGACACAAACTGCTATATATAAAACAGATAACAAGGTCCTATGGTATAGCTCAGGGAACTATAGTCACTAGCTCATAATAAACTGTAATGGAAAAGAATAGATATAATATGTCTAAATCACTTTGCTGTACACCAAAAACTAACCCAATATTCTAAATCAACTACACTTAAATTTAAAAAAGAAAGAAAGAAACCAATTGTAGGGAGCCACTGCGAGGCAAGGCAGAAAGAATGAAATGATACCATTGAACAACACACTTCCAAATACCTTAAGGATTGAATATTTTAACTAGAAAATATTTTGAACTGAATAATATTGAAAATATAACAATTTGTGGGAAGCATCTAAAGTAGAAATCAGGAGAGAGTGCAAAGTTATGTGTATGTATGTATATTAAATACATTGCATACATATATTATTAGAAAATAAGTTAAAACTCAATTATATAAGCGTCCATTTCAAGAAGCCAGAAAAACAAGCAAATTAACCCCCTACCAAAAAAATGAATAAGTTGAGAGGGAGAAAAAAAGAACAGAAAACAAATTTATAATATAGAAAAAAATTAAAGTTGGCTATTTGAAGGGGCTAATAAAATTGCTAATACCCTAGAAAGAGGAATCAAGAAAAAAGAAAGTACAAACTACCAATATAACAAAGACATCACTACAAACTCTATAGACTAAAAAGATAAGAAGATGACAGAATTTTATTCAATTAAATGTGAAATTTTACCTAAAATGGACAAATACCCAGGGAAAAACACAACTTATTAAAACAGATACAAGGATAAATATACAGCCTTAACAGTCCTACACCTATCAAATAAATTGAATCCGTAAATTAAAACTTTCTACTAAGAAACCACAAGGCCTAAATGGCTTCACCAATGAACACTTCTAAACATTCAAAAAAGAAATAACACCAATCTTACGCAGACATTCTAAAGAAAAGAGGAAACATTCACAACTTGTTGATGAAGCCACCACAATCTATACCAAAACATGAAGAAGACATTTTTAAAAAGGAAAGTTTCAGGTCAGTTTCACTTGTGAACAAAGATGATTTTAATTAGACAAAAACAAGCAAATTAGAAGCAATAGAAATTAGAATAATATTAATATATTCCCTTTGATAGATAATGCCTGGGAGGGGATATTAGGCAGGCAGGTTATGTTCTCTGTCATGATATGGATAGCTTACTTTTTTTCCTCAATATCTTTTTTTTTCTAATTTATTTTTAATTTGGAGGATAACTGCTTTACAATTTTGTGTTGGTTTCTGCATTACATCAGCATAAATTAGCCATAGGTATCCATATATCCCAGAGAAGGCAATGGCACCCCACCCCATTACTCTTGCCTGGAAAATCCCATGGACAGAGGAGCCTAGTAGGCTGCAGTCCATGGGGTCGCTAAGAGTCGGACACGACTGAGTGGCTTCACTTTCACTTTTCACTTTCATGCATTGGAGAAGGAAATGGCAACCCACTCCAGTGTTCTTGCCTGGACAATCCCAGGCTGCTCTCTCAACTCGTCCCACCCTCTCCCTCCCCCACTGAGTCCACAAGTCTGTTCTCTATGTCTGTGTCTCTGCTGCTGCCCTGCACATAGGCTCAACTGTACCATTTTTCTAGATTCCATATATATGCATTAATATAGGATATTTGCTTTTCTCTTGATAGCTTCCATTTTGTTAATTGTTTGTGCACCACACACACACATATATATATATATATCTGTTTTCCCCATTTTAAACAGTTTTTAAAGATGCAGTACACTAGTCTCTTTTCATCTCCTCCTCCCTTCAGGCAACACTGTGTAGGCTCTTCTTGTTTTACTGTTTGCCATAGCTTCTAGCACTGAGAAGGTACTTAAATACTTGTTAAAAACTGAAAGCACAAACCTTTGGTGAAACACGTAAAACCACAGCACTGTGTCACATGCGCAGCCAGTGTTCAAACTGTGTGTCCTTTTAAAATGAATGAATGAATCACTGGGCAACAACTCAGAAAAAAGGGGGTCTCCTCTGCTGAACCTTGTGGACGCCAAAAGTCCTTGTGGAGGCAGTGGAAAATGAGAGACCCAGTAAGAGGAACAGCCTGAATAAACATGAAATCAGAGTTAAGGGCAGACTGAGAAGAACGTAGAGGGAAAAGAGACAGAGATGGCTTGAGGGACAGAAGAAAATGAAGCACGAGGGGTAATAAAAAAGTCTCACATGGGTGTCAAGCTGCTACAGCCCAGGGTGGAAGTACAGACCTGGCCGTGAAAGACAATCCAAGAGTCTCCAGGCAGAAAGTCAGGTCTGATCAACATGATATGAAGCTTTTGTCCTCTCTCACCCAACCTTCTCTGAGTGAAGGCATTGGGAGCCATGACTTGAGAGGCAGGAGTTTTGAGGTCTAGATTCAACTTTGTGGTGGAACGTTAAGCCAGTCACACCACTTTCCTGACCCTGGGTGACCAGGCTATAAAGTGGAAGGAAAGCTCGCTCAGTATTTTATGCATCTGCCTCCTGTGAGACCTGTATGCAGGTCAAGAAGCAATAGTTAGAACCAGACATGGAACAATGGACTGGTTCCAAAGTTAGGAAAGGAGTATGTCAAGGTTGTATGTTGTCACCTTGCTCATTTAACTTGTATGAAGAATACATCTTGCAAAATGCTGGGCTGGATGAAGCGCAAACTGGAATCAAGATTGCCGGGAGAAATATCAATAACCTCAGATATGCAGATGACACCACCCTTATGGCAAAAAGTAAAGAGGAGCTAAAGAGCCTCTTATGAAGGTGAAAGAGGAGAGTGAAAAAGCTGACTTAAAACTCAACATTCAAAAAACTAAGATCATGGCATCTGGTCCCATCAATTCGTACCAATAGACAGGAAAACAATGGAAAGTAACAAGACTTTATTTTCTTAGGCTCCAAAATCACTGTCAATGGTGACTGAAGCCATGAAATTAAAAGACACTTGCTTCTTAGAAGAAAAGCTATGACTGACCTAGACAGCATATTAAAAAGCAGAGACATTACTTTGCTGACAAAGGTCTGTATAGTCAAAGATATAGTTTTTCCATTAGTCATGTATGGATGTGAGAATTGAACCACAAAGAAGGCTGAGCGTCAAAGAATTGATGCTTTTGAACTGTGGTATTGGAGAAGACTCTTGAGAGTCCCTTGGACAGCAAGGAGATCAAACCAGTTAATCCTATAGGAAATCAACCCTGAATATTCATTGGAAGAACTGATGGCTGAAGCTGAAGCTCCAACACTTTGGCCACCTGATGTGAAGAGCCAACTCATTAGAAAAGACCCTGATGCTGGGAAAGATTGAAGGCAGGATGAGAAAGGAACAACAGAGCATGAGATGGTTGGATGGCATCGTTGACTCAATGGACATGAGTTTGAGCAAGCTCTGGGAGGTGGTGAAGGACAGGGAAGCCTGGCATGGGGTCACAAAGATTTGGACACAACTGAGCAGCCACAACCACTGAGACTTCCTAAGTAGCTCTGAGTTCCCTTCTTTAAAGCACAAAGAACATAGGACTTTCCTGGTGGTCCAGTTGCTAAGACTCCACACTCCCAATTCAGGGGGTCCAGGTTTGATCCCTGGTCAGGGAACTAGATCCTATCTGCTGCAGCTAAGACCAGGCACAGCCAAATAAATAAAAGATCTTTTAAACCACAAAGAACAGACTATTGCTTTGTTACTAAAAATGTTTAAAAGTAGCAAGTGTATTCTCTAGGTTGGGTTAGGAAAGGCTGGCAGCAAGCTGGAAGCTCCTTGGAGGAAAGACTCTCCCATAGTCCCATTTTCAGACCCAAATTCATCATAACACTTCACCACAATTAGGCAAGCTGTTTAGTTGCTCCAAATATCCATCTCTCTTTACAAAGTATCACCAGAGCCTGTCAAAGCAGCACTGAAGTCTCCAGCACTCTCCTCTGTGAATGTCATTCTGGACAGAGGATTGCCATTGTGTTAATTACATTAGCTGGCTCAGGACAACATAATCTCACCTGATTAACACTGTTCCTTCCTCTTCTTTTCCTCCCTTCGGGTCCTCTGCCTGAACCTTTTTGTTCTTCTTTCATTCACTCCCTCATTTATCCTTGGAAGAAATAGTTACTGAGCATTTCCTATATGCCAGGCACTGTGCCAAGTGCTAGGTATATATCAGTAACAAGCCTGGTAAAGCTCTTCCCTTATAGATTTCCTTAATCTTCATCTTAGTTGGAATTTAAAAAAAAAAAAAAAAAAAACAGTGGAAAGATCCTTTAGCCAAAATTAGGGTACTTGTATTCTTATCCCAACTCTGCTAATTTTCCTCTTCAATATATAAAAGAGTGGAATAGGAACAGTTTCTAAGAATCTCATATAGATTTTTTTTCAGTAGCTCCTAACTAGGGTGCAGCTTTCATTTTGCCTCTCTCCTCCCTGCGCATTTATTCTAAACACAGCAGCCAAACTAACCTTGTTAAAATGTTGTCAGATATTGTTACTGCTTTGCTCAAAACCTTCCAGTGGGTCTCACTCAAAATACAACTCAAAGTTCTTACTATGCCTTGGAGGTAGAACACAATCTAGTCCCTAACTACTTTCTAAACTCTTTTCAGGCACCCTCTCCTTCACTCACTCCACCCAGGCACACTGGCCTCCTTGGTGTTTCTTGCACACTCTAAGCATACTCCCCACTCCGGGCCTTTGAATTTGCCTTTCTGATGCCTGGAAAGCTCTTTCTCCCCTCCCTGGAGTTCACAGCGCTCATTTCCTCACGTTCTTCAGTCAGTTTTTCAAAGCTCTCCTTTTCAGAAGGCATTCCCTGGTCTGCCATGCCACAGTTGCCGTCCTCCAATGCTGCTGCTTAGTCGCTCAAGTTGTGTTCAGCTTTCTGCAGCCACGTTTACTGTAGCCCACCAGGCTCCTCTGTCCATGGAATTTCCCAGGCAAGAATATTGGAGTGGGTTGCCATTTCCTTCTCCAGAGGATCTTGGTGATCCAGGGATCGAATCCACGTCTCCTACATTGCAGGCAGATTCTTTACCTCTATTGCCACCTGGGAAACCTGATCTACCCACCCTATGTAAAAGACCATCTCAGCATCGGTCTCTGACCCTTTACCCTGCTTTTTTCTTTTTAATCCTTATTATTGCCTAATACATCATATTTACTTATTTATCTGCCGTCTCCATCTGCTAGAAGATATTCTCCAATGGAAGAGGGATATCTACCTGTTTTATTCTCTGCCGCACACCCAGTGCCTAGAGCAGTGCCTGACTTGAAGTAAATGTTCAATAAGTGTTTGTTGAGTTAATGAAAGAATGTGTCTCCTCTAGTAATAAAATAAGGTCTCAGCGCATGTCATAATTTAGTCATATTTAGAAGGGTTCAAATCTGGCTACTGGGGCCTATAAGGGGTCAATCAAGTACTGGACTTAGGCTACAAAGGATGTTCACCAATAGCAAAAGACCATCAACTGAAGCCAATCCATCATTCCATTAAGGGTTCTGTTTCAGAGTATGGAGTCTAATCACCCTAAGATTAGACTTGAATGCCATTGCTTCTATGCAGCTTCTTGTGGGGAGAAGAGTGGGCATGACTGTCTTTGTTTGACTTAGGCCAGAGAGGTTTGGTCATTTATCCAATGTCATCCAGGCTTTTTAAAGCTGAGAGAAAATAAGAACAAAAATCCCTGACCATGGAGGTCACGGTTTTTATTTTCAAAAGTGACATACACAAGACAGGAAGATCTGGCTATACTCTTTAAGGCATAAGAAATATGTGAGGTATGAAGTAAAAATGAGAAACTTTTACCACTGTAAATCTGAAATGACCATATGTCCCAGAGGTACAAAGTACTAGTTATCTTATGTATTATTACATCCCCAATGCTTGGCACATACTCAGGTTATGTGTGCTAGTTAAATCAAAGTAGAAGCCTCACATTAAACAGAAGCCTACTAGAAAATGGGCAATAATTACTCTCATCTCCTGCAGAGGCCACAGTCTTAGAGCCATTCACACCCATAAACAGCAACACCACATACACACACACACACACACACACACACACACACACACACACACACACACACATACACAGAGCATCTCTTAAAGGAAAAGAAAAACTAGCTGTACACACAGCATCCCTACCTGCCTATAGCTTCCTAGCCAGGTCAGGAGCAAAAACAAAGTTGCCAGCTCACAGTTTACTTCAGTACCTCCACAGGCACAGCAATGACACAGATAGATACAAACATATATGCCTATGTGGACAGAAACCTATTCACAAACCCAAATGTACAAATACACATATACATTTCACATTCACTTCAGAATTAGGCAGGTGTGATAGACCAGTTTATATCCACAGAAATATGTGTGCTTGTCTTTTCCAAGCAAACTCAAGGTGGGCACATAAAGAAGTATAGAAACACATTCACAAAGATAATATTTATTTCAAGGTATGACTGTAAGAAGTAAATGAGATTATGTGAAGTGCACAACAGTGCCTGGTGCATTGAAGGCATACTAATCAAGGTTACTGATAGATAGATAGATAGGAGTAGATAGACAACAGACTGACAATATAAATTTGTATCAGACTCATGTGAATATTCATCTTCAAAGCAAAATTTCCTACTCAGTCACTAGTCAGAATTTCATGGAAGTTCTAAACAACTCATCACTGTTCTGGTGTGGGGGAGCCAAAAGAAAAGGAAGTAATGAGGGGTGTGTGTAACAGCATGAAAAGTAGGGGGCATATTCCTGCTGATAGGAGACCAGTGGACAAAGTTTTCCAGACTTCTTTGCTCAGAGAAAGCCTGAGCTTGGAGAGAAATAAGCTGTTAAGAACTATTCCTGGGAGAATTTTGGAGGCAGCCTCCAAAAACTCAAAAGAAGGAATTCCTAAAGCTACTAGGTAAGAGGGAGGGGTTACCTCCTTTCAGTAGGCTGGGAGAGAGAGAGACCCCAGTGTCCCAACCAGTTCAAATCAGCCAGAAAATCCTGCAGAGGCTATTAATCCACTAAAGTCCGATAGCTTGGAGAAAATCTGATTAACTCCACCTCCCCAGCTGGGCTCTAGAGTGAAATGTATAGCTGGTTTCTGAGATTCAAATAAGCTGGGAAAACAGAGAAGCAGGAGGAAGAAAAAAACAGAGAATGGGAGCAGTAAGTACTGGATACCTGTATGTACAACTTGGCACTGCTGCTATTTTGTAGCAAGCCACAGCCCCCTGAGGCTCTGTTTCCCAAGCTTATGAATGTAAATAAAACAGTCTCCTGCCCAGTAGAAAGAGGACATATCTTGCAGTGAGGCCAGGACTGCTCTCCCTCTAGACTGTGTAAACCGCTCAAGGAATTTCTTCTGTCTTTTCCTGCTGCAGTGGTCCTGGGGAGAGAGGGGGTGGGGAATCTTCCTTTATGGATCAGACTTCTTTCTGAAACCTCTCCTCCCTTCTTTTTTTTTTTTTTTTCTAGAGCCAAACCATACTACTTCAGAGCTCTAAAGAAACTCAGAGATCAAGTTCAATTCTTCCCTTTCAAGATGATAAACTGAGCCCAAAGGCACGTCTGAACTGGGACCCGTGGTGTTTGCTTCACTAACGTACAACTACATTCTTTAAAAATAAAGGCAATATTTTGAAAGACCTCGAGAGATTAACTCCATAACCTCCCCCTCTCCACCACCAACCTGCAATGGAGAGGGGAGACACGGATCTCATTCAGCACTCTAAGCGTTAAACTCAACCCGGAGTCTAACACACGATTGGCCAAACACTGGGAAAGGATCTGGTTTTCGCAGCCACGGTCCAATGAGCGCTTCGAGTGGGAGGGTTTGAAGATACTAAGGAGTTTTTCCCCCCTTTTTTTCTCTCCACCCCCTCCCGTCAGCCATCGCCCGCCACCCCCCTACCACCAATCCCCCACGCCGCCAGTTTGTTAAATTAATGCAGTAAGAAAGTCTGAAGACCTGAAGGAGTCCTGGCCTGAGGAAGATGGGCGAGCTCAGAAAGCCGAGATGCATCTGAAGCCTTGGGCTCCTGAGCCCCGCGGGGTCGCCATGGACCCCGGCAGCCCCTGAAACTTGCCCTGAGCTCTCTCACGTCTGCAGCCCCAAGCAATGGGACACCTCTTCTGCAGCGATCATAACTTATTCGGCGGGGACGAGAGAACAGGGATCGCAAGGCGACAGCGGACGGGTACGCAGGCAGGGTAACGAGATTCTGGGACTCGGTGGTGATGCACCAGCCTGGCACATTCTCCGGGATTTAACTGAAGGCAACACCGTCAATCGCTTCCCCTCGCCCCTAACCCCCTCAGGACAGCCCAGGGGCATAAAGCCCTGACCTCCCTACCCAGGATGCTAACCCAATCTAACGGTCCGAGGCCAGCGCTCTGATCTCCACAGATTTTTTTTTTCCTTTCACGGGCTGGCCGTTTAAACAGAAAAACAGGGGTAAAAAAGAAAATATACCCACCCCAAACGTGCCTCCCCAGCGCCGCAGGGAGCCAACAGACACGCTGGAGTTTAACAAACAGCAATACTCTTCGCACTCCTGAAAAGCAGGGCTGGACGCTCTCCGTGGTGCTGAAACGCTTAAAGGCTGCCTCTGTCCGTGGTACCTAGATCCCCGTTGCTCCGATTTCCCCTGGGGCTCTCCCTCCGCGCCCCTGTTCCCCACCTCCCCTTAGGATTTGGATTATTTTTTTCAGCAGCGCTCGCAGGTTTTGTAAGTGCCAATTTGAAACATTTTTGCCCCCATAACTCGTGGACTACAAAGCACAAGGACCTGAAAAATGTACAGCTTCAATACTCTTCGACTCTACCTTTGGGAGACCATTGTATTCTTCAGGTATGCAATTTTTTACTGACCACATCGCTCTGATGGAAATGGGGGAAAGGAGCATGGAGGCTCTCTGTCCGTGATCCCCTCATTCGGGGGGAGGAGGGTGCTGTATACCGCGGCAATCGGGTCCTTCCATCCCCCGCTCCCTCACCCCCACCCGCCCCCCCCCCCCCACCGCCCGCAGGGTGTCTGGCTTGTGCGTGGAGGTCTGAGACAGTGTCCGCCCTGGCAGCTGTTTGCCTGTTTCTTGCGATTTGTTTGTCCTTCTGCCTTCTACACTCCCTGCCCCATCACTCTCCCCCAAACCCCCTGCATATTGACTCTCACTCGGCTGAGGACTTTAAGGGGAAGCTTTAGGAGTTTCTCAGTTTAATTAGGACTGCATTCTCTCTAACCGCAGTGCCGAAAACCTCAGCTCTCCCGTCTGGGAGCCAAGTGACAACTAGCGGTGACGGGGAAGGTTGCACTCGAACCCACTGGACACAGAACATATTATTTTCTCTCCTTTTTTGTTGTTGTTTTCTTTTTCTGCGGTGTGGGGGTGGGGGTTGTTGCTGAGGCTCAGTGATTGGAAACAATAGCGTTATGACCTCAGGTTGTAAAGCGCTGAACATGGGTGCAGAGGGGAATCTACTCAGGAACAGACTCCGGAACACATTTCTCTTTTGAAACTTTGACTCCCTCCTATCTCCCATTCATCTTTCCAAACTCTGCTTGCTAGCTGCAGATCCTGAACTGATGGACAAGTCTCATTTGTTTTGTTTTTTTAATTTCTGTCTATCTCCAACTCAGAAATGAGTTCTCCCAGCCACCATCTCCTAGGTTAAAATTTTCTGCCCATAGGCTTAGCATTCTTATATTAGCACAAGTGAAAAGTGAAAAATCACCTCTTCAGGAAGCATTGAAATGTACAGTCTTTTCGTAAGTGGGTGAATCATGCCATCTTCAGAGATGGTTATGATAAATTCCATTTACATGAATTGAAAAAAATTAGTCTTCTCCCATGACCTGCAGGGATCATTAATCTTCTTCATTTTAGACGTCTGCCTCTCATGTTTTACCATCACATTGGATTAACAGTCACTTGAAAAATCCACTCTAGGTTATTTTTAAAAATAAGTAAACCAACACATATTAGTCTCTCCCATCATAAATCTGCAGCAAATATTTCTTGTTGGATTTTTTTCATTTTTACATTATAGTGAACTCTGCATATGAATTGTTGGTTTGATTAATCAAGTGTTTGGTTTATTAAATGAATGACACCTCTCTCCAGATTGTAAGGGTCTACACGTGAGCCTCTCTCCATGTATTTCTCTTGGGATGAAGAAAAGACCTCTCTCTTTCTCTGAGATAACCAACGCTAAAGCTTCTAATCTCCAGTTCAAATAATTACTTGATAGGCCATGGTCCTGCCCATAGCTCAGAATACAAATACTCAAGGAATCAAATTTTAAAAGTGCAACAATCCAGGGCCTTGCGAAATGTAGCTACTTTATGGGCTAAAGGGCAGGAAGTATGCTCTGAACAATACCAAATTCTTTCTCTTCTACATACATAGTAGAAGTGGAAAATGCTGTGGAGGTGGAATACTTGGTAACATTTGTATGCAAATTGATTCTGTTTGGCTTTCTGAGACTGAACTGAACCAGAGAGATTAAAGAGCAAATTAATAGGACCAAGCACATCCTCCCTTCCAACTCCTTTTTTTCTTGCTGAACAGTATGTAATGCTTGATTTTTCTTCTCCCAGACATTGTCTTTCACAATAGGGAGACAGTCTGAAAGGTTGGCACTGTAATCATTTAGATAAGGTTAGGAATCCACTGTGTTAATTTTTAAAATTATGGGTGGTGGCTTATTAGGACGCATAACTCCACATCTCCATCCCCTACCTGCGACAAGGCAGACATGAGCTACAATGAATATGGGATATAATGCCATGTGTTTATAAGGAAAGAAGAGTCATGACTATGGAGAGCTGGGAAGGGAACAGTGCTGTTGCACTTTCAAAATACAGAAATGGCTACATTATTTGAGGAATAAAGGTTGTTTTAGAACATGAAACATAAAATAGGAAATATAAGAATTGAACTAGGGAAATACCCTCAGCAATTTTTCAGAGAGATGAGAAAAATAAAAGGGTCACAAGGAGAGAAAGTACTGGCCATGTCTAATTGGCATTTTCATTACTAACTCTCTCATTGTTTAAAGTTTAGGTGAAAATACAGAAGCACTAAAATCTAGGGGCTCAAGAGAATGTATGTAGAGGTAATTGGAGACTTGTTCCCTAGCAGATTCCATGTGAATAACCCTTTCTGCCCCAGGGGACAGGTACCATGTTGCAATGAGCCAATCCAATCATCTCAGGCACCCAGGTAGTCCTTAGATTAAATGAAGGCCAGCTGCTCACCTTGGTGGGGAAATCTGGGGTCTAGGAAAGGAAAGACTCTTGATGACAGAAGTGCTGCTGCAACCACACATAACCAGCAAAATGACAACAGTGACAGCAAAATAAACAAAGCAACACTCAGAGTGAGTGAGGGAGAAGTCTCACAGTGCCGACACAGGGAATGAATGGAGGCCTTAGGAAAAACTGAGCGGAAAGAGATAAGAGGGTACAGGGGGACACACAGCACTGCAGTCCTTACCAACTGTGTCCCTGTAAGTAAAATAAAGGGAGTTGCCTGAAGTTCTTGTCCTGATATTTCAAAAAACCCTGCAGTTCTAAAATTCTATGAGTGATATTCAAGTATTCAATAAACTAAATGCTGTCTCTTTGTTTTTAGTTGGGGATGGGGCTTTATATCCAAACTGGTCAAAAGCAATAAGCAAAGATATGTTTTTGTTTTTGTTTTTAATGGGAGCATATTCCTTTCAAACCTCTTTTTAAGTAGAAGGAAGCTTGATTTGATTCCCAGAGCCCTTACACTGGCTTATGGCTGGGAAAGGGCCCAGAGTGAGCCCCATATTTTCTCACCTTCTGAGTAACTCAAATAGATCCATCGTATATAATCATGTTTCTCGATCTTGGCACTACTGACATTTTGAACATTTTGGAAAATTCTGTGATGTGAGGGCTGAACTATGCATTATAAGATATTTAAAAGTATCTTTGGCATCAATAACCTTCTCTCCCTTAGTCATGACAATCAAAAATGTCTCCAGAAGTCTGGGATGGGAGGAGGGCACAAAATTGCCCACAGTTGGGAACCACTGGTATAGAATGACCAAATATTTAACCTAAGACTCTGATGAACCAATTGTAATGAGGAGGAAAGTATTTTCTTTAAGAAAATGCCCCCTGGAACACAAAAGGCACAAGAGTGAAGCAAACAAAGACCTAGTTTGTGCTTGAGACCGGAATAAAGGCAGAGGAGATAAACCAAGTCTAACCCACGGGTGGTTTTCCCAAAAGATGATCAGCTTTCCTTTATTATCACTTCTGTCTGCCAACCCCTAGGTGTTTCCTTGCACAGGGTTTGGTACTGAATATGGTACTCACTGGCTAAGAAAGGTCATTGAAACCTTGAAGGAAAGCTGTCTCTACCTCACTAGGGTCAAAAGGAGCATAGTAAACAGATTGCTTCATATCTCAGTCCTGAAAAACCACCCAGCTGAAAGGTAAATGAGCTTTCTTCTGAGGTAGTTCTTCAGGCTTCCCATTCTCCAAGCTTGCCAAGAGGAGCAAATGACAACCTGGATCTTTTCCTCCTAAGAGCATAGCTGTATTCCTCCTCAAATCTTACCTGCTGCATTTTGGGCACTGCGGAAAGTGTCGAGGAGCTTCTGGAGTGGGCCAAGGACTTTTTCCCAAGGAAAGATGCCCCTTGGGCCACTTTGCATTAGGGCCAATCAAAATGTCAGTCTACCTTCTTTGGGGGCTCAGGAAGCTTGAGAAAGAGAAAATGTCATGTTTTTCCTTCCTGAGGGACGTTTTGGACAAGAACGCCAACCTGGTACATGGAGTCATGAATCAGCACATAACTTCTGCATACTTACTGGGAATGACCTATCAGGGGACATGGAGGGAATTTATTTTTGAGACCAACTTGTGAAAGAGGCTGCAACCATGCAGTGCCGTGGAAAGAGCAGTTAGGCTACGATTTGAGAGCCTTCCTTGGAGAGTTTGGCTCTTCTCTTATCCTGATGAATCTCTTTCCTTCATAGGGACTCAGTTCTCTTACCAATCCACTCAAACAATTAACTCCGACACCTCTAATATCCCTCCCAACTCACATAAGGTCTTCATAAAAGACAGAGGTCCATTCCCACAAAGGCTCGAGCTGAATTTACCTCAGTGACAATACTGCCTTCTTTCCTACACCAGGCATTTATTTATCTTGTGTTGATGTGCCCAGTCCAAAACTAGGCACTCTGCAGGGGAGACAGAGCTAATAGATGCCACAGTCCCTGTCCTTGCAGAAAGGGGAGACACTGCTCCTTTTAAAGCTCCATTAAATACCTTTTTCCTTCGTCAGAGGGCCCGCAGAGCTCCCCTCCAGACAGTCTGTGCACGCGGCCTGCGACAGCATCACATTTATGTGGGCGTCATTAACTTTATTTCCTTCATCAGCTGGCAGAAGCCAGAATGATTTTTAAGATGGATGGCACTGTCTCCTGCCTGGCCATCTTGACACTATTCTGCAGGTTCTCTGCTCCTTTAGGCAAAGTGGCCTTGGCCTCAAGGGTAGAAGACCCAGGACCCAGAATTTAGCTAGTGGCATGCCCTTGAGAGGGTTTCCTCACCTTTCCAGCCTCACTTTCCCCAGCTATAAAATAAAGAGAATTGACAAATCACTGTCTCTAAAATTAATTTTCCCTGTGCCAGTCAAGGATTATCACCTCCCAATCTCCTTCACAATAGAACAGTTTTGGTAGCAGGGTATTTCAATTATTATAAGAATTATATTCACATTCAAAGATCTAAAAGAATTAAGGACCATAATAAATAATCTCACTCCCTGGAAATTATCCCAATCTGGACATGATCATTGACAGATTCCATAAATATGTCAGTTTCCCCAGAAAATGCTTTGGATGATGAGAAAATACGATGTCTGATCACTATCCTCAGAGATCTGCAGAGAGGCCTGAGAAAGAGACCAAAGGTGTCTATACTTTCATCAGTGATTCTGTTTAGGTTTTTCTCTCCCCTATAAAGCTAAGTTTTTAAAAATTTGTTTACCAAACCCCATCCATTATTAATTTGTTTCCCCCATCTTTATTAACCAAAGATAAACTGCCAGAAATACTGAACATCATGTGATAAGCAATGCCACCACAATGAGTTAACCTAAGAAAATACAAAAGAAAAGGTGTGATGCTTTCTTGTTAGTCTATAGAGCCTTGTCAGAAGTAAATATGCAATTTGATAATCTCTGAAATGTTTAAAATGGATTCTGAGTCCTCATTACTATTTCATAAACCCTCTAGGTACTCAAGGACTCCATTTGGGAAATATTAGATTTGAATTATTCTATATGGCTCCAAGAAAAGAACTGGAATTAATAGATAAATATATTTTTAATGCACACACACAAATTCTGTTTTAACGTAATTCAGAACCTTCTGACAGATCATTCAACTGTGTACCGGCTGCCTCAGTTGTAGTGAGGGTCCCTGTCAGTGGAGGTATGCAAGCAGAGACTGGAAATCCACCTCCCAGGAGGGATGCGGAAGGAATTCGAGCTACTTTTGTGAATTGGGATTTGTAATTTGCTGCAGAAAAGTAAATGAAATACAGGTCAGAGACAAATCTTTCCCCCGCTCCTGATCTCCAAATTATGATCTGATCTCTGTAAATTTTCCGAGTCATGCCATGAATACACATCCACTCATGCCTTTTCCTTCTCTGAAATGGCTTGGATAATAAATTGAGCGATGAATACACACATATACACACAAACTCATATGCGACCAAGGAAATCACCTTGATTATGTAAGACTCTGGCTTTAAGAAACGAGAAGGACCTCAGAAATAAGACAGTGTCAGAGCCAGAAAGACCACCAGAAAATTCACTGGTTCACGGACCAGTCCTCGGGCACAGATGGTGTTCACAGGACTGAATGGATGAAGGCCTCGCAGCCCTGAACTCCAGCTGTCTCTCCTGAACCAACTCCCTGTTCAGCCTCACACAACTGAAAACACCATCAGGCCAGCCAGGAAATTCATTCAGAAAGCACATTAGAGGGGAACAATGCCCTGAGATGCTGGGGAGAGGGGCTGATATGCACAGTGCCTATGCTTTGTAGTGCAAGCCCTTATGAGGGGTGCTAAGGCCCTGATGCTTTTGAAACTCCGTATAAAGGATCCCTGTGTGGTTTTCTGAAGTTGATATTGTCCGAATCCCCCGAGGCTAATTCAGTGCAATTAGATTACCACTCTCTGCTTTTGAATTCGGCTGTTTTTCAGTGTCTGTTGCTAAATGAGTTTACCGTCTTAACGAGGAGCTGCTGACAGTCATTATCCCAGCCATGAAATGGGCAGCGTTCTCTCTTGCCGCGTATACTGGGCAACCCCAGGCCCCTAGAGAATAAGCCTCTGCTCCCTGGCTCTCGAGGTCCAGTCTCCATCTCCCACCCATTCACGCCCAGAGAATCATATTTTGCTAGAATCATGGGGACTTGGGGCAGTTCTGTAATTCAACAGCTCTCACATCTAGCTATGAGGGGCTTGTCAGGCTTACAGCTTCCCACCATCATACTAGACTCACTAAAACAGCATCTCTGAGGATGGGGACCCAGAAACCTCTAAAGGTAACAGGAGTCACTAAGTCAGAGCTTCTCAAACTTCAATGTGTGTGGATCCCCTGAGGATCTCATTAAGATGCTGATTCAGACTCAGGAGATCTGGGGTGAAGCCTGAGAGTCTGCATTTCTAGCAGCCCCCAGATGATGCTTCTGCTTCTGTGGACCACAGGTTTGAATAACAAGGCTCTAAACCATTCTGACCAGGGACTCGACATAGACCAATCCGTTTATCTTGCAGATCGGGAGAGAACAAATGACTTCCTCAAGAGTGAATGTCAGCCCACCCAAGGCCCTACACAAATGTGCTCATCCCCCAAACTTATTCCTCAACTACCCGTTGTGCCCTGGACTCTGCTCCTGTGCTTTCCTTCCTTTGACCCTTTCACATGCTGTGATCCCTCATAAACATAAACATGCCCCTTAAGAAGGGTTCCTCAAGAAACTATTTGCATCTCCAAACTAGGGGGATAATCCTAGTACACCAAAAATTCTCATTCACACAGCTGGGAAGTACAATTGTGTGATGGGTGGATGAAGAGAAGGGGCACCTGAGGAACTGGCTTTGAATGCTGGCACCAAGGGGCCCTGGACCACAGCAGTGAGTCTATAGGGATTGATGGGAGAGGCAGATCAAAGGTGATCAGAAGGAGGGAATCTGTGCTTTCTTTCTCCAAGGATGATCGCACTGACAAGTCTTCCTGTGGACATTGTACTATTAACTCTGCATAACTGGAGGCTTCTTTAGGACTCCCCAGATGTTCAGAGACTGCAGTCCCTTCTGTCATCTGTCTGATCTCAGAGCAATGTCCTTCCTTTCTTCCCATCTAGCCCTTTAACCTGTCATCCTTTCCAAAAAGCATATTAGTATCTTACACATCTAATAGAGTGACTGTCAAGATCTTCAGCCTTTGAGAGCTGCGTGTTTACTGCTCTGCGCTCAGTTCTGCTACACTCCCCAGCTCCAGAGGAATGCGGCAAGGCTGCTGCAACCCTGGCTGCCAGAAGACTTGCGGGGTTCTCTTACAAGAGCACTTCACAGCCTATAGAGTGTTTCACACCTGCATTCCCATATGAGCTTTCCAACCACCTTAAAAAAATAGATATAAGGCAGTGGCTAGTATCCCCATTTTAGAGTCAAGAAAACCGAGACTTGGAAAAGTGACTTCCCTAAGACACACAGTTAATCTCAGGGCTACGTCAGATTCAAATACAAACTTCCTTCCTCCTAGCTCACCACACTGCCTCTTTCTTCTTAAAGTTGGTGTATATATATATATATATATCCCTAACCTACAGCTGGAATATCTGCATCCTTAACATGTAGGTACGCTGCCCTCCCTAATAGGTACCCCTCTTTATATATTCCTCTCAAGGTTGCAGCCCCCGTGAACTGATACGGCTATCAGACTAATAGCCTCCACCCTCTACCAGAGGGCCATAGGGGTTATGAGCTGGGAATTTCCCATCAGGGTTTTGATTTGACAGAGTTATTGTCTTCAGATTCTCAGCCAGATAGGTATTTCTTTCTCTCTTCTTAACCTTTTTAAATTGTATGATATATATATGTTCTCTTTTTTAAAAATGCTAATACTAGACTTAAACCTAAAATCCCCTTTGATGATGATCTCCAGGTCCCTCCCAGCTTTTATTTCTTCAAGAGGTAACCTACTTGATAACTTTTATTCATATATGTATATATATACACACATATATATAAATATACACACACAAAGGGATAGTATATATAGTTCAATAGTTATACATACATGTTTAAATATATATTGAAATCTATTGAACTATATATACTATCTATTGAACTGTATATACCATTCATTGAAATATATATGCTATCATTTCATGGAATCAAATTGCCCATATGATTCTGCAACTTACTCTGTTCACATATCAGCATGTCTTGGAAAGCTTTATCTGTTGAGGCAAACATCTCCACCTCATTCTTTTAGCTACTGCAGGACATATGTTATGGATATCCCACTGTTTTCCAGCCACTTCCGTGTTGATGTACATTTCTACTTTTTTCCAGTTTTTCCACTGAAATCAGTGCTGCAATAATCACAGTGAACCTACATCTTTGTGAATGAACACAGGCCATTTTTCCAGGCAGATAACAAGAACAGAAACGGAATTGCTGAGGCACAGAGCTAGCACATCGTTTACGTTAACAGATACTGCAGGCGGGCATCCCTTCCTTCCTTCCCTTACGATGCTCCATCTCAGCCTTGACTGCAACCACTCAATACCAATCGTTACTATTTATCAAGTGTTTATTGAATACTAGATGCTGTGCTAACAACATCATGAGCCTCATGTCACAAATCCTTAGACACAAGTATTATTATATTCCCGTATTACAGGTGACAAAACTGAGGCATAAATAGGTTATATAGTTTACCCAAGGTAAGGCAACTCATAAGAAGCAGAGCTAGGATTCAAAGATAAGTCTGACTGCAGAAAACACTCTCTTAACCATTATACTGCTACTGTTATTCCAAGAATGAACCTGGGAGGAAAAGTGGGGAGGAGACTGAACTGGAAGAGGAAGATGGAGGCAAAACAGAGATGAGTTTGCTTCTTCAAATAATCAAAAGCTCATCTCCTGCAGGTGGTTCTAGATATAAAGTTAACATACATCCATAAATGGATGTGAGTGCTTAATCTCCACCCTTCACAGGGGAGGAATATTACACTACCTTCCACCCTGGGCAGAAAGCATGTGGTTAGAGCTCTGTCTTAGGGTAGAGATGGATCCCTGCAGTACAGCCATTCTTTGTCCCCTAATCACTCCACTGAAAGAGCTATCAGGGATGATAGGAGAGAACGACTGAGCAGGGAGGCAAGGAAAAAAGGCAGCATAATCTCAGGCTCATCTTTTTCTTTTTTAATTGCCGGTCCCTGGAATTCAGACCAAAGACCTTTTCAAGCCTCATGCTCTAACCTCCAAATACACAGGATTGAGGATACCCAGTTTCCCCTCACCTTCTGTATAAAAGGTTGGAGAGGCAGCCCAGTCTCCAGCATCGGAGACCTCACCACAAACTCGGGACCTGCTGCTCCCAAAGCAGACCCCAAGGGCTTCTCACAACACCTCTAGGCCAGGAAAACATACCCAGATGAGGGCAGGGAGCAGAACGGGGAGAGGCAGCAAGGGCCGGGCCAGCTCTCCTTTACAAGCAGGAGCATCACTCTAGACAAGGCCCGTGGGAAACCCAAACATTGTGTCTCAGACACCTATTCCCAGCAGCCATCTGAGTGACGCCAGAGACAATTCTGAATGTGTCACTAGCAGGCATGTTGCCAGCAGGAGAAAAAAACACAATAGAAATAAAGTCTTCTCATGTCAACCTCCTAATGTTAACTTTTGAAATAAACTTGCTGTTTCATCTGTTTACATTCTAAACATTATACATGTTTGCCATAAAATATTTAAACCACAAAGGGAGATATGTTTAAAGCTAAAAGACACAGAAGTCCTACTCCCTAAGGTAAATCACTTAACAATTCAATATTCATCTTTCCAGATAATCTTAATAACATGATAATGACAAGAAGCCTTTCTAAAATTTGAATATGTATTAACTCATGCAATCTTCAGAACAATCCTGTAAGGATATACTATTATTCATCCCATTGTATAGATGAAGTTACAGATGAGGAAACAGAGAAGTTTAGTAATTTTCCTAGGGCTGCCCAGCTTAGAAATGGCAGTGCCAGACTGAAATCCAAGCACTGCGACTTCAGAGTCTTTAACTGCTGTGCTACAATCCTGAGCTGTTTCTGTTTTACAAAAATAGGGTTATACTAAACGCTATGCGCTGCAGCTTCCCTTTTCTCACCCAGCAATACCTTGTCAGTACACATACAGATGGATCTCATTCATCTGTGCGTTTATGCTGCCCTTCGCTGAGAACACCAGGCTCTAGTAGGACCCCACTCTCAGCTTGCCACAAAACAGCCACCACTTCCATTTCCAGCTCCTTCACTTCACATGAACCAAATTCTACTTCAACCGAATTTCTCGGTCTGTTACATGGCCATTGTTCTCATCTCTGTAGTTTTCTCCCATTGGTCCCTAATGTACCTTAAATCTAGAAAGATCCCTCCCTCATTTTTGCCCTGAAAGGCACACCCACCAATTCTGGATTCAAGTTCATTTGATTTTTGAAACCTGTCTCTGTCACTTCCTAGCTGTATTATCTTGGCAGTTTGCTCAACCCTTCTGAGCCTCAAGTTCCTCATCATAAAAAATGGAGAAAACTTTGCCAATAGACAAATGCAGTCACCTTTAAGCACTTTTTCTGAGCAGAGCACAAGCCCTTAGTGAATCCCCTCTCCACTTGTCTCAGATCCTATCCACACCTCACGAGCCACCACTAACAACACCTCCTCCATGAAGCAACCCCAGACTGCCACCATCCCTACCCAGAACTGGGCATGGATTCTCCTTCCTAAATCTCCTCAGAAATGTAGGCATTATCTTCAGCATTCAGTTTGCACACTGTAGCCTTACAAACATTTGGGTGCCCTTCTACTTGTTCAGTTGGACTATAAGCCCTTCAAAGACTAGGGACTTAATGGGTTTCTTGGTTCATGTGAAAGGCCAACATGAAGAAAAGGTGCTCACCAGAGTTTTCAGCTTGCTCCATTCCCCTCATCGATAGTATTAACCCAGTGACTCATGTATGTCAGATATTCAGGTCTTGTTGAATTGAATTGTTTTGTCCCCATATACCTGCTCCCTTCCTTCTCTTATTGGCTCTGCTGAAGCCCAGGACCAGGAGGCTTCCAACCAGTCAATGCAATGCACTGCTATGTCTCACAGTGACACATTTTTTGCTCCAAGAAATGAGTCACAGTGAGAGTGAGCTAGACATACAGCTCAACCCTGGCTCGAGAGCTGTTGCAGAGAGTTGTTTAGCCTTATCCTTGCTGTCTAGGATGTCCAAACTCTGGGCCTCTCAACACATCTGTACCATTGCACATATGGCTGCTTCCCACAGTGGCCTGGGTCCGCAGAGAGACCCCTTTCCATAAGACAAGGCAAACTTTTGAAAATGGCCTTCAGTTGTGCAGGAAACACAGACCTCACTGGAGCCAGTTTTTGTGATGTGACCTAAAACATCTAGTAGAAGAGGAAAACTCTTGACAGAAGCCAAGAAAAGATTGCATCATGCCCAAAGAGAAGGGTCTTGGAGGAGTTCACTGAAAATGCCCTGGAATATGAAAAGCTACACCTCCTGACAAAGAGGGTGACAAGGTTCAGTAAAAGAGTCAACCTCCACACCACCTCGATTGGACAGCCTAGAGATTAGAGCAAAATTTTCCTCCCTCTGAAAGCCCTGCTGTGACTTTGTAACTGAGTCTCAGTTTCTCTATCCCTAAAATAAGATTGGACTTCATAAACATCCCAGGTCTTTCCATCTGTCATTGCATAATTCTTAAGTTAAGTTGACTCCCGCCATTAAAAACTCTGGCTTGGCATCAGTCAAACATGTTTTGGAATCCTTGTTAAACCACTTATGATGGTATGAAAAAAAAGAAAGTGAAGTCGCTCAGTCATGACTGACTCTTTGCAACCCAATGGACTGTAGCCTACCAGGCTCCTCCATCCATGGGATTTTCCAGGCAAGAATACTGGGGTGGGTTGCCATTTCCTCCTCCAGGGGATCTTCCCGACACAGGGATTGAACCCAGGTCTCCCGCATTGTAGGCAGACGCTTTACTATCTGAGCCACCAGGGAAGTCCAAATGTGAGGGTATACCACTCTATGACTTGGAGCAAGATTGTTTTTAAGATGTCTAAGCCTCAGTTTTCCTCATCTGTAAAATGGCAATGATAATTATCCTTCCCTGCCAAATCACCCTAAGAATTCAACAGGAAAAGACATGTAGAGTGGCAGCAATGCAGGTGCAAAGCATTGTGGGATCATAAAGAAGAATCTGACTAACTGCCTGGGGGCTTCCTTGGTGGCTTACTTGGTAAAGAATCTGCCTGCAATGCAGGAGACCCAGGTTCAATCCCTGGGTCAGGGATTGAAGCTCCCCTGGAGAAGGAAATGGCAACCCACTCCAGTATTCTTGCCTGGAAAATCCCGTGGACAAGGAGCCTGGCAGGCTATGGTCCATGGGATCACAAAGAGCTGGACATGACTGAGCAACTAATACACACACAACTCTGGCTAGGGTTGGGAGGGGGGCAGGCGTGGTGCCGTACAAAGTTGAAGACAATTTAAATAGGAATCAAGGCACTTAAACTGGGCCATAAAGAATGACTAATTCACCAGGTGACAAAGAGGGCCAAGAGAGGATGATACAGGCAGAGGAGAAGGGCTTATAGAAAGGGGAAACTGGAAGATGGGGAGTTCAGGAACACTGGATGGGCCAGCTATCTCCCACGACCTAAGACTCAGCCCAGCCCTGCTCTGCCCTGTTCTCTCCCTATGGGTCTTCCATCATTCAGAAGCAAGGCTGAGCAGGGATTTCTTCATCGTCTAAAAAATATTTATTGACTTCCTACCATAAACCAGTAATCTTTCTACATTTGGGGGACAGATACGGTGATGAGCAGAAGAGATGTGGTCTTTGCTCTCACACAGCTTAACTTCTAGAGGTGAGACAAAGAAACAACCCAGGAAATCAAAGAATTTCAGGTCATGATCAGTGCTCCAAACCCAGTCAAACAGGAGAATGGGACAGAGGAGGGTTCACTGGAGTCCACCAGAGGGCACCTACACTTTCACATGCTCTCTCCCTTAAAGCTTACATCACAGGGAAGTGGGAAAGGGCTGTTTCCTTTTACCGATGAGGAAACTGAAACCCTGAGAGGAGGAGTGATTCATCTACAGTCTCAGTCAGTAAATGCCAAAGGCAGATGACCTCACTTCATGCAAAAAAGTCAAAAATACTGAGAAAAAATAATTAAATCGGGGGGAAAGCAAGAAGCAAAACAGTATGTATAGTAGGATCCCATTTTTATTTTTTTTTTAATGTTTCATTGTTCTCACATGGGAAAAAAGTCTAGAGAAATGGACCCAAAACTGTTTATAGTTGTTATTATCTATTGAGAATGAGACTATTGGGTGCTTTTATTTCTTACATTAAATATTTTAGTAATGCTTGGATGTTTTACAACAATATTTATTACTTTTGAAAGCTGGAAAGTATTAAAAAAAAGAAAGAAAGAAAGAAAGAGGATATCAGAAAGCATGGACAGAAAAATAAACCTGGAGCTCACCTTAATAAACAGACAGCCTCTACCAGGTGGGGGAAAAAGACATTTGGAGAAAGGTGAACATGGGCCCAGTTGCTTGGTATCTTCCAAGTAAAATCGAGCCTAGGGGCTGAGACAGTTTGGGGTTTCTGAAGGAATTTTTTCAAGCAAATGGAAGATTTTCCTACTGAAGTCATTGTGCTGGAAGCAAAATGTCATTGGAAAATGGAAGCCAGAGTTACATTAGAGATTTGGGTTTTTACAACAAGTGATGGTTGGAATATATTTTCATCAGAGTGACTAGAGCCCTGCACAATTCTGTATGTAATATCATAGCATCCTCTAGGTCATTAAAAAAAAAAAAAAAAACACCACGTAGGGAAAGAATTTTCTGACCCCATTCCTTCAATTCCCAGGGGGAAACTGAGGCCAGAGGGAAAAGTCAACCCTGAATCAATGTCCAGCCCTGACAAAGACCAAGACCTCTAACTCTCTTCACATTGGGATGATTTTCCCTAAAATTTCATGATTGTCCCACTGATAGTATGTAACATAGATTTCAGTGGTTCAGGATAATTTTGTTATACTTATCATGAATTTTATTTTCCTAGGTACTAGAATTATCAATTTCATTATCATCAGTCAGTCAGTTCAGTCGCTCAGTCGTGTCCGACTCTTTGCGACCCCACGAATCACAGCACACCAGGCCTCCCTGTCCATCACATCTCCCAGAGTTCACTCAAACTCACTGCCATCGAGTCAGTGATGCCATCCAGCCATCTCATCCTCTGTCGCCCCTTCTCCTCCTGCCCCCAATCCCTCTCAGCATAAGAATCTTTTCCAATGAGTCAATTCTTCGCATTATAATACTGAGAGTTTATTTTAAACAACAAAAAAAGTCAAATTAAAAAGCAATTAAATCACAGTATATGAATTGGACAAAACCTGTCAGATGATATGCAACTGATTTGGGCTTGGGGAGTACTGTACCCTATCATTCTATCTTGGACAGTGCTATTGTTTTAACTGGAAATTGCCAGTAAGACTTGTGAGATTGGGTAGGTTCTGAGCAAGGCTTAACTTGAAGTCCCAAACAGCTTCTCAGAGTGAATCATAGACATGAGCTGCTATCTGAATTCAAATGGTTGGGGAAAGATGGCACATTTGGGTAAAAAGCAGGCAATTTGGCCTGGCAGAACACAGCGGGGATGAGATCACCAACGAGTGTCTATTGAAGCTACTTTCATAGGTTTCCATCCCCTTCTTATGTAAGAATGACATCTGTGACTCCCAACCCTGTGCCTGACAGACAGGAATTCCTCTAAATAATACCTATAGTTAATAATTTTATACAAAGCATGCATTAAGAACCTACAATATGCCAGGAACTGCTCTAAACGTTCCACATACATTAACTAATATTTACAGCAGTCCTCTGAAGTAAGTACTAGTTTCATACCCCTTTTGTGGATGAGGAAACTGAGACAGGGAATCTTCCCAATCTGGATGCCTGTAGGCCAGCCACCTTGCCAATCCAATACAAAGTCTTCATAAGACATCTTACAAACCTCTCCAAAAATGTGGTGGGGCAGGGGGGAAGAAACAGAGCCTCTGAGGCAGAAAACTGAGAGGCCTTCTCCAAACACTGCCTTTGCCAGTGAGGAAAGGAGGTGAGGAGGAGCTGACAACACCCTTCCCCTCAGATCTGCTGCTCTGATTTCCCTTCCATCTATCACCATGGGGTTTATGAAGAGATGGAAAAAAAAAAAAAGTAAGGAATAGTACTGGGCAAGGAATAAAAGGGGGGGACAAGAAGGGAGAGAAAAAGAGAGAGAAAAGAAGAAAGAAGAAAGAGCACTTATCTTGGGTCCACTCTGGGTGGGTTTGGCCAAGAACTCACATGGGAGTCTCTTTCCCTCCCTGGACCACAGTATTCTAAACTGTAAAATGGATGGAGGGACTGTACTAGATGACTTTTAATGTCTCTCTCAGCTCTATCATTCTAGGATTTAGAAACAAATGAAGGGAGAGGAAAACCTAGAAGCCCAGGAGGGGAGAGGAATGTTGGTGGGAAGAAGCAAATGCTAAGGAGGAATAATGAAAGGAGGAGGAAACAAGAGGAGGAGAAAGGAAGGCATTTCCCAAAGCAGGTGACATCTGCTTATTTCACTGAAAAAGGAGAAGGAAGAACTTTCACATCAAGAATTACAATAAAAGCTTTATTCTCAGGCAGCCAAGTCATGTCTCCCACCAGTGAGTCATGGCTGATGTTGTTGGGAGCCATAGCTGATGTTGGTGAGAGGCATGGCTGGTGTTAGTGAGGGGCATGGCTGGTGTTGATGAGGGGCATGGCTGATACTGGTGAGGGCCATGGCTGATGTTGTTGGGGGCCATAGCTGATGTGGGTGAGAGGCACAGCTGATGTTGGTGAAATGTATGGTTGATGTTGGTGAGAGGTATGGCTGGTGTTAGTGAGGGGCATGGCCGGTGTTGGTGAGGGGCATGGCCAGTGTTGGTGAGGGGCATGGTTGGTGTTGGGGACCATGGCTGATGTGGGTAGGGGGCATGGCTGATGTTGGTGAGAGGCATGGACAAGGCTGGTGAAGGGCATCACTGATGTCTGAAAAACAGGGGCCTAAAAGGAGCCCTGAAAGGAGGGAGGATTGGCTTGCTCTCTGTGTCTAAGAAGGACAGCCCTTCCTTGGGAATGAGCAACAATGATCAGTATACTCCCAGGTTCTAGAAGTCTTAGGGAAATGACTAGAGAATACGTCCAAGGGAGCCACAGCTGCAACATTACCACACAGTGCCTATGAGGATGCAATCCTGAGAACCACTGAACAGAGAAAATCCCAGGCCAGAAAGAAATCTTCTTAGATCATTTTTTCCAATCTCCTGCCTCTAAGCATCTCTTCCCTAACTGCCCTGTGCCAAAGGACTCAGCACCGAATGACATTCAGTCCTATTCTTTCATCTTTTCATAGCTGTCTGAGCCAACCCACGCACTGAGGTCCTTGAAGACAAAGAGAGTGCCTCCAACTGATTGGATATATGCTTAATCTACATGGCACATGCTGGGCACACAGTGGGCCCTTCACACCCATCTGATAATTGATCAATAGGGTAAATGGTTCTAGTCTCTCTCTCAATAACATCTATATTGTTGCTTAAGATTACAATCTAAACATACTTCGTTTCATTCAGTCCACTATCTACCCCTGTTCCAAAGTCCAATCTGTCATTTGCTTGAGGGGACACCTAGGTACCTGCCTCTGCAGAAGTGAGCTAGAGTACCTACTCTGCAGGTGACATCTCCAAATCTGGAAATGACCTCCAGGAAGAAACGAACAGATAGGCTCACTCTATAAAAAGAGAAGCACAGGTGCAGATAAATTTTTTAAAAACCATAGATAATTGTTCACATTCACATATAATGAACAGATTCCTGGCTAAGCAATTTATCTGAATGTTTTACTCTTCCAACAAACCTTAAATTAGAATTAAGTATTCCTAGTTTCCAGATGAAGAAACTGAGGGTCAGAGAAGATAAGCAACTTTCAAGGCCACACAATAAGTAGTAAACTCATGACTCTGGCCTATTCCCTGACTGATTTATCCTTACAGTATGAAACTGAGTTCAGCCTGTGTGTGAACACTTCCAGAGGCAAGAAACTCACCATCTCCTTGGGTAGTCTCTTCCATTACCTGATAGCTCAAATGGTTAAAATATTCTTTCCTCACATTGGGCAGCCACTTCCCACTCTGAAAGTCCCATCTGCCTTCCCTAGTCACTTGGAACAAGTCAGTAGCCTACAGAAGGTACCTAAACTGTGGAACCAGAAGGATCAGGTTCTATTCCTACCCTACCACCTACTAGCCATGTAACTTTCAACCAAGTCACTTCTGCCATCTGTGCCTTGGTTGCTTTATCTGGGTGACAGGAACACAAATATAACCTCATGTAGTGCTTTAGAGAAGAAGGCATAAACAATGTCTGCAGAGGGCTTGGTTCAGTGCCTGGCAAACAGTAAATATCCAAGAATATTATTTTACTAAGTTGAGTCTCTCTTTCCCATGACAGCCCTTCAGAGATTTGTTAAAAAATGATCTCTCTGTCTAAGTTTTCTCTGAGCCAAACACCCACAGGTCTTTAATTATTCCTTACAGGTCAATTCCAAGTTTGTTTACCAGCCCAGTTGTTCCTTTCTGGACCTGCTCCAACCTGTTAATGTCCCTCTTAAGATGCAGGACCTGTGATGGAAAATAATAAATTAGCCAAGATGTGAAGTACGGTCCACATCCAGTATTTCTTGCCATATCAGCTTCTTTTAGCCTTTAGGTTTTTCTGAAGTTCTTCAGAATTGTCAGGTGTAATCTAGACTAGCATAAGATTTTAATGAAGAATATTTGAGTCTTACCAACGAAGATTTTTATTTTTATTTGTAATAATGGCTAAGATACTAAGCAGTTTTTATCTAGCACGACATCAACACCTGATTTTCTCCTTTAATTACAACCACCCTAGGAGCACTATTATTAACGCTATTGTACTGGCAAAAAATTTAAAAAACAGATTTGAAGAGGTTAAGTAACTTGCCCAAGATCACACAGCTACATGGTAGAACCAGATTTGAGTTCGCCATGATATCCTACTTCCCATTGCAAGTGTTTATGGTATACTCAGAAAACGAAGATCATGGCATCTGGTCCCATCACGTCATGGCATATAGATGGGGAAACAGTGGAAATAGTGTCAGACTTCATTTTGGGGGGGCTCCAAAATCACTGCAGATGGTGACTGTAACCATGAAATTAAAAAACGCTTACTCCTTGGAAGAAAAGTTATGACCAACCTAGATAGCACATTCAAAAGCAGGGACATTACTTTGCCAACAAAGGTCCATCTAGTCAAGGCTATGGTTTTTCCACTGGTCATGTATGGATGTGAGAGCTGGACTGTGAAGAAGACTGAGCGCCAAAGAATTGATGCTTTTGAACTGTGGTGTTGGAGAAGACTCTTGAGAGTCCCTTGGACTGCAAGGAGATCCAACCAGTCCACTCTGAAGGAGATCAGCCCTGGGATTTCTTTGGAAGGAATGATGCTGAAGCTGAAACTCCAATACTTTGGCCACCTCATGCGCAGAGTTGACTCATTGGAAAAGACTCTGATGCTGGGAGGGATTGGGGGCAGGAGGAGAAGGAGACAACAGAGGATGAGATGGCTGGATGGCATCACTGACTCGATGGACGTGAGTCTGAGTGAACTCTGGGAGCTGGTGATGGACAGGGAGGCCTGGCGTGCTGCGATTCATGGAGTCGCAAAGAGTCGGACACAACTGAACAACTGAACTGATTATATACAAATATTTTCAGGGATAAAAATGGAATGTGACATAGGCAAAAGACATAAGCAGGGCAGTTTAATAGCAAATGAAATGTATTGCACCAAACTATGCTGAACTGCCAAACCACACTGTCACAGAGATCTCTCCTTCTCCCCTCCAGCACATCCCAGTGCCTAGGGCTTCTTGGGTAATATGCATTAAAACAGAAAAAGGAAAAAGAAGTGGTCACCTCTCTTCTTCAGCTTCCACTTACTCACCATTGCCTTCAGCGCTGGCCACTAGCAGACTTCCCCTTATGAGGAATTCATCTTCAGTGAGGAGCCAAGCTGCTGATCCTGAAGGAGGGAGGGGTCCCTTGACACTGCTAGAGCCTTTCTGCCTTAGAAACATTCATACCCTTTGACTCAGCAATTTTGTTTCCAGGCCATGAACACAGGTTTGTGAGTAGGCGGGCTTTTCACAGCATAAATTATAATAGTTCAAAATTGGAAATAATATAAATGGCCATCAGAGAGGGACAGCTAAATGAATGCTGATATAGTCACACACTGGCTCATGCAGTCACTCACAATTATCTTTCTAAAGGTTTAATAACAAGAAGAAATTAAATTCTCATTTAGAACCTTCAGTAAAAAAGCAGGAAACAAAACTGATTATAATCTATAGAGAAAAAAAAAAAACCTAGAGGAAATTTACTAATATGTTAACAGTACGTATCTAGATAATAGGATTTCCAGGTCGTTTTTTTTTTTTTTCCTTTAAACCCTGTTGTATTTTTCTAATATGCATGCATTGCTTTTATCATCAGAGGAGAATGTCATTTTTTAAAGGATGGAAAGAATCTGGTCTGAGGGCTGCCAGCCAGCTTGCGAAGAACAGTTTTTGCCACTGGACAGTTTCCATCTGTGCAGCAGCAATTACTACTCCGTTACCATCAGATCATCTTAATCCTATTGATTGAAATGCCAAAGTAATTCTATTAATTTACTACTTAAGAGATAAATTACTAAGAACAGAGCAGAAGAATTACCAGAGACTGCTGCAGTATTCCTCTAGGTGTGAATGTAGGTGGTCCTTGCAGATTCAAGTGTAAAATGCACAGAAGCCTCTAGAAGTTCATATATTCATTCCTTATCGTACAGCCTAGAGCAACCAATGAAAATTGAAATCAATAAAAACTGTCTTGAACATTTACGATGTTCCGGGTACCAAAGTAAGCACTGAAGAAGAACTATTTGCTCTTTGTCACAACTCTGTGAGTGGCAACGATACCCATTTTACAGATGCAGAAACAAAAATGATAAGTAACTTGTCCGAGGCCGCACAGCTGGTAAACAGAAGAGCATGAATTTGACAGCAGAATTTGTGTGCTTAATCCTGGACCAGCTTCTGTTTCAATCCAGAAATGAATGAGCTCTTGTTAGTGCAGTATCTTACTTCACCCAGAAAGATTTCTTTTCTTTTTTTTTTTTTTTTTTGGCCACACTGTGCAGCATGAGGGATCTCAGTTCTCTGCCCAGGGATCAAACCCAAGCCCCCTGCAGTGGAAGCCTGGATTCTTAGCTACTGGACCACTAGCAGTGATTTATAAGTTATGACAGGAAGGATCTATACTCTATGGATGAGGAAAGTGATGCTTCAGTATAACAAAGGATGCATTCATGATCACGGAAGAAAGAACAGAAGTGAGTAGTAGTCAAACTTAGGACTTCTGACCCTACACCCAGTTTGTTCCATTTGCCTCAGAGCCATGCAACAAGAAGCAGAGGACAGTGGAATTTGGATCCCTATTTGGTCCTCCTATGGAGCAGAGGGAGGTGACCCTGCCAGAGGACCCTGAAGGTATAGGGTGAAAAGGGAGGAAACCCTCAAAAGGAAAAGACAGTCTCAGCAATGACCCTTGCCACCCTTTCCCCACTAGCCCTCCTTCCTCCTAAAACCAGGAAGGGACACTAGCCATCTAGCATCATTGTCCATCGACCTTGCTTTCAGCTCATTGAGTCCCTTAGGCTTCACTGACACGTCTTCTGAATACTCCTCAGTAAATATTACTTGCAGAAGCTGGTACTAATCTGCAGAGGAGCAGGAACTTAAAACAATGCATATTCAAGTTGAGTGAGCTATATTAGCACATTTGAACAGCTGCTCCAAAACATATGGCAAAATTCCACCTCAATTAGAGTCACATATCAACTCAGCCACCAAATTACCTTGATTACGTCATTTAACCTTTCCAAGTCTCCATTTCCTCAAGTGAAAACTAGAGAAGAAAATGGTACCCACTTCACTGAGTGGTTGAGTGGATTAGAAAGCATGTATGGGAAACTTCTTAACAAGGTGGGTAGCAATTAGAAAATGTTTGATCATTGGTAGCCATTGCAATTCTTGTTAGTTAATCTCTTAGTCAATTTCCTTGTCTATAAATGGAGATGACATTCCTTCTGACATTGCAGTCACAATATACAATCATTCATTTATATAAGGTGCTCAAAAAATGTCTTTTTTTTTTTAACACACAAGATGTCCCAGTTCCGTAATTCTATGACTCTTCTACCCACTTCTTCCCCAAGACGTTAGAACCTGTTAAGTAAGACAAAGAAGTTCCACTCCACTAAGCATAGCTGCAGCTCTCTGTCTTAGAGGATTCAGGGGAATCAAGGAGGGCTATTTAGAGCCTTATTAGAGATTGGGAGCATCAATAAAACTCCGTATTTACATACAAATACCCACTTCAACTAAATCCTCTCAACTCAGTTAAGCATGCTCTTTCTGAAGACCATTCACTCAGTTTATTACTGGCAGATGCAGATTTGAATCCAAGTTGCTTTTTCTACAGTTTAAGGTCATTTCTTCCCCAGTGCCCACTGAAGACTGTTTATTATTTTCTCAACACCCTCCTTTGAATCATAGTCTCTTGGATGCCTGAAGACCACACACATCTAAGATTCACTCTTAGGTAAACCTCTGTTTTCTCTGGAACAAACAGATCCATTTTGCCAATACATTTCCTAGGGGTTCATTGCAACTTGGCTTATTTTCCACACTCGGTCTGAACCAGCACAGATCTTGGAGGGGAAAGTAATGTGGTTTTCTAATAGGGTCAGACATCCAAGCGCTAATTTGTCTTCACACAGGTTTCCCTCGATTAATTTGGGAGTTCTTTGAATACAAGAGCTATGGCATATCTATTATTAAGATATTTAAAAGAGAAGTCTCTGGATTTTGTTGTTCAGTAGCTCAGTCATGTCCAACTATTTGGGATCCCATGGACTGCAGCATGCCAGGCCTCCCTGTCCTTCACCAACTCCCAGAGATTGCTCAAATTCATGTCCATTGAGTCAGTGATGCCATCCAATCATCTCAGCCTCTGTCATTCCCCTCTCCTCCTGCCTTCTATCTTTCCCAGCATCAGGGTCTTTGTCAATGAGTTAGCTCTTTGCATCAGGTGGCCAAAGTATTGGATCTTCAGCATCAGTCCTTCCAATGAATATTCAGGACTGATTTCCTTTAGGATGGACTGGTTGGATCTCCTTGCTGTCCAAGGGACTCACACTAGCTTTCTCCAACACTATAATTCAAAAGCACCAATTCTTCAGTGCTCAGCCTTCTTTATGGTCCAACTCTCACATCCATACATGACTACTGGAAAAACCATAGATTTGACTGGACAGATCTTTGTTGGCAAAGTAATGTCTCTGCTTTTTAATATACTGTCTAGATTTGTCATAGCTTTTCTTCCAAGGAGCAAGTGTCTTTTAATTTCATGACTGAAGTTGCTAACCGCAGTGATTTTGGAGCCCAAGAAAATAAAGTTTGTCACGATTTCCACTGTTTCCCCATCCATATGCCATGAAGTAATGGGACTGGATGCCATGATCTTAGTTTTTTGAAAGCTGAGTTTTAAGCCAACTTTTTCACTCTCCTCTTTCACTTTCTTCAAGAGGCTCTTTAGTTCCTCTTCACTTTCTGCCAATAAGGGTGGTGTTATCTGCATATCTGAGGTTATTGGTATTTCTTCCAGTAATCTTGATTCCAGCTTGTGATTCATCTAGCTCAGCATTTCTCATGATATACTCTGCATATAAGTTAAATAAACAGGGTGACAACATACAGCCTTGACGTACTCCTTTCCCAATTTGGAACCAGTCTGTTTCATGTTTGGCTCTAACTGTTGCTTCTTGACCTGCATAGAGGTTTCTCAGGAGGAAGGTCCGGTGGTCTGGTATTCCCATCTCTTTAAGACACAACAAACTCTGGGGTTAGGTGTACCTAAATAGGGCTTCCCAGGTGCTGCTAGTGGTTAAAAAAAAAAAAAAAAAAAAAAAAAAACCTGTCTGCCAATGCAGGAGACAAGAGATAAGGATTAGATCCCTAGGTTGGAAAGATCCTTTGGAGGAGGGCATGTCAACCCCCGCCAGTATTCTTGCCTGGAGAATCCCATGGACAGAAGAGCCTGGCAGGCTGTGGTCCAAAGCATGGCAAAGAATCAAACCCGACTGCAATGACTTAGCACAAATAACTTATTTAACCTCTATAAATCTCAGTTTCCTCATAGGTAAAGTGGGGGTAATTAATCCAACCCAAAGGATTATTACTGAACTGACTGACTGAAAGGATTAGATTCAGGATTCACTACTATAAATAAAGCTCTTTGTGTAAGGCCTGGTCCTTTATAACCACTCAATAAGGGCTGTTATATTTTTATTATTTATATTCTGCTCAGTCACCCAGTACAACCTTGGACATACAGTAGGCACTTCATAATTATTTTAGATAAATAAGAAAATAAGTGAAGTAATAAACTAATGCCATCTCAAATGAGATGATAATGATCTCAAAGTACTTAGAGAATGCAAAAAGTTGACTAAGAAAGGAATTTATTCCTACAGCATCTTTAAGCATCATGACCTTTTACCACTCAAACCTAAAGTTGATAAAGGAAGGTGGTATTTCAAAGATGGGTGAGCTGAGACAGAGAAAAATAAAATGAAAGACAAGTTGACTACAGAGAAATTCTGAGTAACAATTTAATAAATAGTTAAGAAGGATTTATTCACTCCCTTCCTGTCTGTTGGGTCTGGCCAAATAGTCAAGCAGAAGATGCCCCAGACCCTGGTCACGTTAGGGCTCTGCCATCTGAGATGCTGAGAGGAGATCTTAACCTTTCAGTTGATCCTCAGTGTCATCAGCTGTACATGGAGATGCTGTCATGCAGGTGGCAGGAAGATCAAATGAACTGGAAGTGCCAAGTCTACCGAAAGTGTTATTTGTGTGAAAGTGATCATCATATTCTTCTCAACCCATAATTTCCAATTCTCAGAGCTCCATGAATTCTCACTCACAGTTCCAAAGAGTCATACAAACATTTCTGTTATAAACCAGAGCAGCACCTCAGAGGGACTCTGGAAATCTCTATCCCTTGGGATAGTCAGGAAAATAGTGTGGGCTTCAGAGACCAACTGACTACTGACTGTAAGTGGGGTTCTGCCACTTATAAGCTATATGACCTCTGCTAAATTTCAGAAAGTTCCAGCATCAGTTTCCCCATCTAAAAAATGGAGGTAATGCTGTCATCATCATAGGATTGAAAGTACCCAGCACATAGTAAGTACTCAGTGAATGGTAGCTATTACTATCATTAGCTAATAACACATCTTTCTGTTTTCATCATATTACTATTTCTCAATATTCATACTCCCAGAACTTTGCCACATCAAATGACCATTCCCTGCTGATCAATGCAGTCTTTTTTTCCCGAAACTTTTTGTCTAGAATCCCTGAGCTGCATTCTCTACAAAGACATACTTTTCCAGTGGGATTTATCTGATTAAAAAGAAAACTGCATTGAAGGTAATGAGAGCCATTTGCTCTCCTGTCCAACTCGTGGGATGCATGCTAATTACACAGGGCCTGCTAAGAGCTTTGACTCAAGGAGAGTAACCCCCATAGGCCTGTTCAGCAATCAAGCCTCTGAAGAATAGCCCCTCACCCGAATTCCTAACATTGTGACTCATCTAGGGGGTTACTTGAAGCTAACAGGCTTAAGCCAAGAATTCTCTGTGGAACCAGACCACTGAATGACACTGAAGATCAGAGGCACAGGAAAACTTCCTTAAGTGAGATACACAGGGACAGTCACGGTAAAGTGAGACAGTGGTTGTGGAATTATAGTCAATGACCTAGGAGGGGGAAATGAAAGGCATAGGTTTGACCTAGGACATTGATCTCAGTCATTCTATAGGATGGCTATATATACTCCTGAAAGAAAAAGGGATGGCTTCTCCTTTTATTTTCCTGCCTTGGATTTTCCCAGAGGACATCAGATATTTTCCCCCAGAGACCGACTAAAGATATCAGGGCCAGAATTCAGGGCTTTTTGACTCCAGTCAAATCACATCATTGATGCTAAGTACCTGCACAGCTACATTCTGCTTCCTCTGAAGTACCAGGTGTATACAAGCCATTTAACAAATACCTCTTGAGCCCTGACCAGGTGCCAGGCTTTGTACTTCATGAAAACCATATGGAAGAAGTTTGTCAAAGTCATGTTTTTGGGGTCTTGTCTACATAACAACTGTCCCAATTTGGGGAAAAGGAAGGTTGGAGACATGGTGTTGAGCTTGAGCCAGAAAACACCAAGGACTGCCATGATTCTGGTCCTGAAACAAGCACATGAGGTAAGAAGAAGGGGGGTGAGAAGAAAGAAAACATTGGCACGGTTTAAGCAAATGCAGTGTGGTATGCCAGAGTTAGACAATCAAGCCACAAGCTCCTTAAGCCTTAATTTTCTTACTTTAAAATGGGGGCAGACATCCCTGCCTCTCAGGTTGTTTAAAGGATAAATTGTGACAAAATATTTAATGTTAGGGGATTTTTTGCCACCAAACAAGAAAAACTAAAATGAAGCTTTCTGAAAATGAAATGAGATGCTGTGAGAAGCAGACATCCGTCTTTAGGTGACCACGCTTGATTATCTACAGGAAACGCTACCTTTGATCAACTGGGTTTGAGGACCTAGGATGCTCTAGGAGGACGAGGACTGGGGTAAAGCAAGTGAGGGCACAAACTTTAAGGAGGCGCTCACTTTCAGGGCTCTGCACGTGCAGGGTTGGTACCTACACAGCCCTCAGAGTAAGCGCCTCTTTGAATTTTGCCAGGCGCCTCATTCTTCTCACCCTACGTCATGAGGATACTTAAATAAAAGCAACAGAAGAATTAGTGGAGGGAAAGCTATCTCGAAGAACAGACTGGAAACAATGATAAGGAATGTGAGACATCTCGAGAGAATCAGACTTCCCTAAGGGCAGGGGAAGAACCAGATGGAATCTCAAGGTTCTGTTCAGCTCCAAGGATCCAAGGTTTTTCTCTTTTTCTTTTTTTTAAATCTTTGGCTGCACCCCTGAAGCACATGAGACCTTAGTTTCCTGACCAGTGATAGAACCCCCATCCCTTGCATTGGAAGGCAGAGTCTCAACCACTGGACCACTGGGCACGCCCCCAAGATTTCATCTCACTGCAGACAAGAACCCTGTTCAAACACTTGCACTTCTTATCCAGATAATGGTTCCTTATAAGAGGCAGATCTAACTGTAGAGGGTAAGACAGGAAAGGGAAGGGATTCTTGCTCCATAAGACCTGGAGAAGCGGGCTCAGGGCATGCCAACTGCGCCATTCTGCTCCCTAAGGGGTGCTTAGCAGATCATGAAGTGAAACTAATAAAATGTCAGGCACTCCAGGCCAACCTAAGCCCCTTACTGCAATCAAATAAAATTGGAATTGCACAGCTGGCCAAAGCAAGCCAGCTGTTGACCTGAGGGTGCAACCCAGGCAAAGCTGACAGTGACCCGCAAGGCTCATACTGTGCAACAACCCACAGCCCCTGGTGTCAGAGTCACAGACAGGAAACCGGCTCGGCCCGCAAGGTCAGAGAGTGCCAGCCTTACTCAGCCTCATCCCTTCCTAGGACCTAGGATACCTACCCCTCACACCATCCCTCCATTCCTTTCTAAGGACAGCCCCACAGGCAGAAGAAAGCTTTCTCCCCAAAACTATACAACACGGACATCGACAAATGTCAGGTCTTCCCAAAGGTGTACAGAGGCAAAAGTTCACAAAACTCAGAAAAATTCTGATTTCTGTTCCCATCTGCCTCCAAATACTGCCTTCCTCCTCTGAACCACCAGAGCACTCCAATTATGCTCCTTAGGCTGAGGGCAACCTCTTATAGTTGCTTATATGTACCTACTCTAGTCTATCTGCTGAACTATAAACAATAAGAGGGTAAAAGCTATTCATCGACGAATGATCATTGGAAATTCCCTGGCAGTCCAGTAGTTAGGACTCTGTGCTTTCATGGCTGAGGGCTGGGTTCAATCCCTGGTCAGGGAACTAAAATCCCACAAGCTGTGCGGTGTGGACAAGAGAAAAAAAGAAAAGATCATTGATTGCTACTACCTGTCAGACACTGTAGACAAACACAAACTCAGTCCACACAAAAGGCTTCTTCTGTAGACAGCAATATATTTATCCTCCTCTCCTCCACAGTACCTTATTCATGTAGTAGGTGCTTAATAAATTAGAAGGATCAGAGGACTGTAGGGCAAGAGGACAAGCCCCCACTCAGCAATCTAGTCCCTTGACAGAGACTGATAATCCACCCTGTTCCCCTTTCCTGCTGGGTCAGGATCCAGACCCATCTTCCAAGCAGCTACTCCAAGTAAAGTGTTTACCATGCCTGATCTAATCCAAAACTTCCATTTCCCAGATGAAGAAACTGGGGACCATCTAAGAAAAAGAATTAGACCAAGAGAAATTTAGACACAGAGCCAAAACTATATCTCAGTTTCCCAGCCCCACCTTCATATTTCTCCCTCTATTCCACAATGATTTTTATAATTGTGTATGAAGGAAAGGGAAAAAGTAGAAACAGTGTCAGATTTCATTTTCTTGGGCTCTAAAATCAATGCAGGTGGTGACTGCAGCCACAAAATAAAAAGATGCTTACTCCTTGGAAGAACAGCTATGACAAACCTAGACAGTGTATTGAAAAGTGGAGACATCACTTTGTTGACAAAGGTCCATATAGTCAAAACTACAGTTTTTCCAGTAGTCATGTATGGATGTGAGAGTTGGACCATAAAGAAGGTTGAGTGCCGAAGAATTGATGCTTTTGAACTGTGGAGATGGAGAAGACTCTTGAGAGTCCCTTGGACAGCAAGGAGATCAAACTAGTCAATCCTAAAGGAAATCAACCCTGAATATTCACTGGAAGGATGAAGCTGACGCTCCAATACTTTGGACACCTGATGTGAAGAGTTGACTCATTGGAAAAGACCCTGATGCTGGGAAAGATTGAGAGGGCAAGAGGAGAAGGGGGTGACAGAGAATGAGATGGTTGGATGGTATCACTGACTCAATGGACATGAGTTTGAGCAAACTCTGGGAGACAGTGAAAAACAGGAAGCCTGGCGTGCTGCAATTCATGGGGTTGCGAAAAGTCAGACATGACTTAGTGACTGAACAAAAGCAACAACATGAATTAAATGCTCGTGGAAACATGGACAGACCTTCTGTCAACACCTGACTAGTTGACTTGGTACTTTCTACAAGGAATAAACACCAGTTCATTAGATTACCTCCCTGCCAAGGCAAAGGGGATGTCCTGGCCCAAGTCAGAGGACACATCTGCCTGGAAACCAAGTTGGACACCCACCATTTGGAGGGGTCTTTTGGAGAGTGCATTTCCCAAGCTTGGCCAGGCTACAATTCAACTTAAGAGAAATCCAGATAGATTATTTGTACTAATAAGGCACTGAGGAGGGACAATCTTCCTTAACTTCCAGACCCACCACAAGGACACAGAACAGGGGGTACAATCCTGGCTACTTCCAACCTTGAAGACTCAGTGCTCCATTCTCAATTCTTCATCCTTTCTCTTTTTCTCCCACTCTCTCTCTCTCCCCGCTTCATTTCCCTCCTTCACTCCCGCACGTGCTCACTAAACTTCTCTTTAATTCTCCAAGTGCTCTCTCACCTCTATACTTTACACATACTGTTCCTTCGACCCAAAACACTCTCCTTCTCTGTTTCTTCCAGGTCAATTCCATACTCAACCTTCATGTTTTACTGTAAAAAACACTATCTCCACAAAGCCTCTTGGAAGCCACCTCCTCCCACCAGGTGCAGTTGGGTACACATCCTCTGTGCTCACTGACTTCCTTGTTTATAGCACTGGCCACACCTCAGATACCTCCACTTTCCTCTTCCTCTCTCTCCCACCCCCACTTCTCTTCTCACTCTGCGTCTCCAGCTTCCTCCTCCGGCTCCCTGCATCCCTCCCTTGGCTGTCCTCAGCCTCTGAATCATTCTTCTTCCCCTCAATTTGCCCTTCCTCCCTTTTCCCCCAATCCCTGACCTCCTGATTTTCCTGCCCATGGTGAACTCAGGACATGGACTCTGTTGGCGTCAAGATGGAGGGACCCTCCCACTGCTACCCCCACCCACCGTGGTCCTTGCGCATGTGGTACCCTGAAGGGTCTAATTGAAACAGTTTCTCCCCAGGCTAACTGCCAAGCCCAACTCATTTGAAATTCAGACTGACAACTGCACATTGATTCCCTATTTCCAATTGATGCTGCAACTAGGGAATGAGAATCTGAGCATTGATCTGGCCAGGCTTCCAACAAATCCCTGAGAAATGAGCTGTTCCACTGAAGAAAAATGAGGGGACTGAATGGGAAGGCAGCAAGACAAACACACTCATACTCCCCTGAGGGGTCCAGATAAATTCAGGTCCCAAGACCAGATGTGTAAAGAAGAAAAGTTTAAAAAGAGGGAATATTATAGATTACTAAAATGATGGTTTAGAACCAGAAGGACTCTTAGAGATTATTCTAATCCCCTCATTTTATAGCTTGGGAAACTGAAAGCTCACAAGGGAAGAGATTCGTCAAAGGTCAGAAAGCCCCCTCTTTACTCCGTCACCCTCCCTCCAATGCCACTGTAGAACAGACTCCTGGACTTTTGCTTAATCTCTGTCATTAGGAGTCATAACTGAGGTTCTTTAAGTACCAAAGCCTCCTAATGCAACAAATGCCCTGAGAGGCACTCGACAGTTCAAGGCTCGGTCCAGTTAGTGCAGCCATCGCCATAAGCCTTCACAAAAAGGGACAGAACCCTTGGTCCCAGGAGACCTTACGGACATTCTGAAAATGACTATTAATCAAATCTGTCTAAATCAAGCCTGATTCACCACATTACATCTCAATAATCCCTGAAACAATTTGCATCATTTCCAAATACTTTCATAGGGTCAGCAAATCCTAACAATCAAGTATTTCATTTCTCGGACTCACTCTCAGCCTCTGCGTCCAGTCCCTCACTGTCTATAAGCAAAGGCTTAAGCTCACCAGAGGCAGTGGCTGCAAACGTGCATGAAGGGCCCCTGGATACCTATTTTCTCCGCACAGAGGCGCAAAGCACAGATTTACTTAAGGGGGCCCTAGAAATAATTCTGCGCAAAATATGCTGTCTAAATGTAGCCAGAAATGTACAATGATCATCAAGTGGAAAGTCATGGCTATTTGACATTCAAATGGAAGGTTTATCAGAAAAAGAATTAGAGAAATTTTGGACGAGGGCAGTAAGGAATGGGAGACGATTTTAGGCGGTTCAAAACATAATAATAATGTACAGTCATCATTTCAGTCATTTGCATTATCCCAGGAAGAAAGTCTCCATTGGGTGTTACCATGCCTCTAACAGCTTTCCAGCACTTGCTGATCTTCTTTTGGAACTGAAGTCAGGCCTCGGGTTTGGGATGTCAGCCAGCAACAGAATTTAACTAGGAGTTTAAACTCTTCTCTTTCTGTTTCCATTGTATTCACTGCTATGGTTGTCCTCTGTTACGGCAAGTAATACTGGTTTTTCATTTGTGAAGAGTGAAATATAAAGTTACTTTTCTTTTTAAAGAAGTGAGATAATTCAAGGAGAACTTTTTTCCCTAAATAACAAATATTTAAAACATTTTTAAATAAGTAGAAATATTTCAACATCTGACATTACTGTGACGAAACTATGAATTTTCAAGATGATTAATAATATACACAGAAAATAAGATAAGACCTTTAAAACGTACATGTCAATGCAATGAAAACTTTAAAGTGACTAATAGTAGAAATGATTAAAAAAAAAAAAAACTCGGAAAAAATTGGCGATGTTCCAAGAAACCATGATACATGGGAGGGACTAAAGAATCTCAAAATTTCCAAGAATTCTACTGTGAGTCACCTGACAAAACAGAGAATCATTTGCTAAGTCACACTACTTCTTCCCCAGTTTCAAGTGTGGTAAATTCAGAGTATGTACAGGGATTGCCAGGGGTCAGACACAGCTTTGGATTTTCTTGGCTGTAACAATACAACAGAGCTTCAAAACAAGTAGTAAAACTACCTACTATCATGATTTACATTCTTCGTAGTTTACAAAAGTTTTTCCTATACATCGTAGCATTTGGAAGAAGCAGGGCTTGAAAATGTGAGTTCTAATCTTTTCCCTTATTCAAGTACTGTGTGTTGTGAGGCCAGTTAATTTCTCAGAGTCTCGATTCCCACCAGTTCAGTTCACCATACAAGGATTGTTGGTAAGTCAATGGCCAGGTGACCAGACTAGGCGCCTTGCTGCAGACGTGTGAGCTAGGATAATCAGAAGATGCTTCAGCTTGGGGAGGATTCAGATATTAAATGGCATATTTTGCTAACAGCGAATGGTAGGGAATATTTGGGGGCAAATTCATTTTCTCACTGTACTGCCTAATAGGAAGAGAAGTCTTATGCTATAGTAACTGCTAGGAGAGAGGACCACGTTCCCAAACCTTATTATCTGAGGGGGGGCGGGGGCTGAGAGAGAATAGGAGCTTATGAAAGCTTCATAACTGCCACTCCTGGAGCGGTTCCAGAAGTGAATCATAGCAGCGATGAAGTCATAAATCACTGGTTACATGCCCGTGGTCCCCTTTGCCACACCAGAGTCACACAGAAGCCATGGGTCTGGTGCTGAATGGAGAAAAGGCTGGGACTGTGGTAAAGTATGGCCACGGAAGGTGTTTGGCAGGACTTCCAAGTCATGCAGGGGCTACAGTACAGCTGAAGGCAGCAGAGAGACCAGGAGAAACTCCAGACTGACTCTCAGCTTCCACATGCACAGACACACAGAAACACAGACACACAGACACAGACACAGACACAGACACAGAGACATACACAGACACAGACACACACACACACACACACAGACACACACACACAGACACACACACACAGACACACGGTAATGGAAAAGCAAGACCGTAGATGGAGTGCCGGCTATGAACCAAGAACCACCTTTGACATTTCTTACCTGGGCTACCTCAGTGACTCCTTGTGCAGCACTTCTTTTGATGTATCAGGCAACTGCAGTTCAGAGAAGTTAGGTCATGTGCCCACGGTCACACAGCCAGTAAATGACTGAGACAGGATTGATTCCAAATCATCTGTTCTTTTCACTCTTTATGAACCATTCTCTATTACATGTGACAGTACATTTCAGTAACACACACATATAATATATATACCACACACGTATAGCCACAAAGGCATTTGACATTTTCACACCCTGTACCCCATGTCTACATACATGCCATGAAAGTGAAAGTTAAGTCACTCAGTCGTGTCCGACTCTTTGCGACCCCGTGGACTATAGCCCACCAGGCTCCTCTATCCATGGGATTCTCCAGGCAAGAATACTGGAGTGGGTTGCTATATGTACACACAAAAACGCCCATACTAAATATCACTCTTAACAACACATTTTGACAGGAACATAGGTCTTCATGTTTTTGCATATCCAAATCTATGTAACACAGTTCAGTTCAGTTGCTCAGTCGTGTCCGACTCTTTGCGACTCCATAGACTGCAGCATGCCAGGCCACCCTGTCCATCACCAACTCCCAGAATTTACTCAAACTTGTGTCCATTGAGTCAGTGATGCCATCCAACCATCTCACCCTCTGTCGTTCCCTTCTCCTCCCTCCTTCAATCTTTCCCAGCATCAGGGTCTTTTCCAGTGAGTCAGTTCTTCACACCAGGTGGCCAAAGTATTGGAGTTTCAGCTTCAACCTCAGTCCTTCCAATGAATATACAAGACTGATCTCCTTTAGGGTGGACTGGTTTGATCTCCTTGCAGTCCAAGGGACTCTCAAGAGTCTTCTCCAACACTCCAGTTCAAAAGCATCAATTCTTCAATACTCAGCTTTCTTCACAGTCCAACTCTCACATCCATACATGACCATTGGAAAACCATAGCCTTGACTAGATGGACTTTGTTGGCAAAGTAATGTCTCTGCTTTTCAATATGCTATCTAGGTTGATCATAACTTTCCTTTCAAGGAGTAAGCATCTTTTAATTTCATGGCTACGGTCACTATCTGCAGTGATTTTGGAGCCCGAAAAGATAAAGTCTGACACTGTTTCCACTGTTTCCCCATCTATTTCCCATGAGGTGATGGGACCAGATGCCATGATCTTCGTTTTCTAAAAGTTGAGCTTTAAGCCAACTTTTTCACTCTCCTCTTTCACTTTCATCAAGAGGCTTTTTAGTTCCTCTTCACTTTCTGCCATAAGGGTGGTGTCATCTGCATATCTGAGGTTATTGATATTTCTCCTGGCAATCTCGATCCCATCTTGTGCGTCTTCCAGCCCAGCGTTTCTCATGATGTACTCTGCATAGCAGTTCAATAAGCAGGGTGACAATATACAGCTTTGACATACTCCTTTTCCTATTTGGAACCAGTCTGTTGTTCCTTGTCCAGTTCTAACTGTTGCTTCCTGACCTGCATATAGGTTTCTCAAGAGGCAGGTCAAGTGGTCTGGTATTCCCATCTCTTGAAGACTTTTCCACAGTTTATTGTGATCCACATAGTCAAAGGCTTTGGCATAGTCAATAAAGCAGAAATAGATGTTTTTCTGGAACTCTCTTGCTTTTTCCATGATCCAGCGGATGTTGGCAATTTGATCTCTGGTTCCTCTGCCTTTTCTAAAACCAGCTTGAACATCAGGGAGTTCATGGTTCACGTATTGCTGAAGCCTGGCTTGGAGAATTTTGAGCATTACTTTACTAGCGTGTGAGATGAGTGCAATTGTGCGGTAGTTTGAGCATTCTTTGGCATTGCCTTTCTTTGGGATTGGAATGAAAACTGACCTTTTCCAGTCCTGTGGCCACTGCTGGGTTTTCCAAATTTGCTGGCATATTGAGTACAGCACTTTCACAGCATCATCTTTCAGGATTTGAAATAGTTCAACTGGAATTCCATCACCTCTGTTAGCTTTGTTCATAGCGATGCTTTCTAAGGCCCACTTAATTTCACATTACAGGCTGTCTGTCTCTAGGTGAGTGATCACACCATTGTGGTCATCTGGGTCATGAAGATCTTTTTTGTATAGTTCTTCTGTGTATTCTTGCCACCTCTTCTTAATATTTTTTCTTCTGTTAGGTCCATACCATTTCTATCCTTTATTGAGCCCATCTATGCATGAAAATTTCCCTTGGTATCTCTAATTTTCTTGAAGAGATCTCCAGTCTTTCCCGTTCTATTGTTTTCCTCTATTTCTTTGCATTGATCACTGAGGAAGGCTTTCTCATCTCTCCTTGCTATTCTTTGGAACTCTGCATTCAAATGGATATATCTTTCCTTTTCTCCTTTGCTTTTCACCTCTCTTCTTTTCACAGCTATTTGTAAGTCCTCCCCAGACAGCCATTTTACTTTTTTGCATTTCTTTTCCGTGGGGATGGTTGATCCCTGTCTCCTGTACAGTGTCACGAACCTCTGTCCATAGTTCATCAGGCACTCTGTCTATCAGATCTAGTCCCTTAAATCTATTTCTCACTTCCACTGTATAATCATAAGGGATTTGACTTAGAACATACTTGAATGGTCTAGTGGTTTTCCCTACTTTCTTCAATTTAAATCTGAATTTGGTAATAAGGAGTTCATGATCTGAGCCACAGTCAGCTCCTGGTCTTGTTTTTGCCAATTGTATAGAGCTTCTCCATCTTTGGCTGCAAAGAATATAATCAATCTGATTTCAGTGTTGACCATCTGGTGATGTCCATGTGTAGAGTCTTCTCTTGTGTTGTTGGAAGAGGGTGTTTGTTATGACCAGTGCATTTTTTTGCCAAAACTCTATTAGTCTTTGCCCTGCTTCATTCCATATTCCAAGGCCAAATTTGCCTGTTACTCCAGGTGTTTCTCAACTTCCTACTTTTGCATTCCAGTCCCCTATAATGAACAGGACATCTTTTGGGGGTGTTAGTTCTAAAAGGTCTTGTACATCTTCATAGAAATGTTCAAGTTCAGCTTCTTCAGTGTTACTGGTTGGGGCATAGACTTGGATTACTGTGACATTGAATGGTTTGTCTTGGAAACGAACAGGGATCATTCTGTCATTTTTGAGACTGCATCCAAGTACTGCATTTCGAACTCTTTTGTTGACCATGATGGCTACTCCATTGCTTCTAAGGGATTCCTGCCCGCAGTAGTAAATATAATGGTCATCTGAGTTAAATTGACCCATTCCAGTCCATTTTAGTTGGCTGATTCCTAGAATGTCGACATTCACTCATGCCATCTCCTGCCATCTTGCATCTCCTACTCAGCCATAAAAAGGAAAGCATCTGAATCTGTTCTAATGAGGTAGAAGAAGCTAGAGCCTATTAAATGGAAAGAAGTAAGTCAGAAAGAGAAATGTAAATATCGTATACTGACCCATATATATGGAATCTAAAGAGATGGCACTGATGAATTTATTTTCAGGGCAGCAATGGAGAATCAGACATAGAGAACAGACTTATGTACATGGCAGGGGGAGAGGAAGGAGAAGGGGAGATGTATGGAGAGAGTAACATGGAAATTTACAAAACTATATATAAAATAGATAGACGATGGGAATTTGCTGTGTAATTCAGGGAACTCAAACAGGGGCTCTGTGACAGGCTGAATAGTGGGATGGGGAGGGAGATGGGAGGGAAGTCTGGGAGGGAGGGCACATGGGTGTACCTATGGCTGATTCTTGCTGATGTATGACAGAAAACCACAAAATTCTGTAAAACAATTATTTCTTCAATTAAGAAATTTTTTAAAAAGAGCCCTTTAGGATATGAATAAGGAATCATCAGATTACTAAGCATGAGTGCAACCATCCTAGAAAATTTTCTGAAACTTCAAAGGAATAACTGATTATTTTCACTAGTTTTCATTAGTGAGTATAATAGTCTGCTTATTTTAAAATTGCTAATCCATACATGAATATTTCTGAATACTTCCTACTAACCAAGATATTTGACTAATTAATTAAAATGTTATTTCATGCATTCAGAAATTATTGAGCACCAAGTATGTGTGAGACACACCATGGTAGACACAGTAGAAGATTAAATAATCAAACAATCAAGGCAACCCACCACAATTGCTGGTCTCAGAACACAAACACGAGTAACTCCCAACAAGACAGCACCATCATGACACCTGCATGACTGGAAAGGCCCCAGTGAGTGAGGGGACGTGGCAGGAGAAGGGACACAGAGACAAGACAGTCCTGAAGCATCTGGTCCTAGAGAACGGGAAGACGTTGGTGCCACCAGGGCAACTTTGGGAAGGAAGCTGCAGCATCTGGTTTGGAATGAACTTGAGGCATGGCTTGGCAGGCCATCCAGATGGACATGCGCCCAGGTGTCTGCAAATGAAGAAAGGGGGCCTGTGGGAAAAGACAGGGTGGAGACAGAGCTATGGGGGCCGTCCATTAGAGGGGGTCACTTAGACAGCGACAACTCTGACACCAGAAAAGGACACAAGAGGCAGCGCAAGTCCTTGGGGAACACCACGTCCTACTTGGCCAGGTAACAGAAGCTCTCATTTTTTTGCGACACACACTTGCATCTCTACACATGCACCTCCTCCAGCATACAAGCCCCAGAGCACACACAGTGGGGCAGCACCAGCTTCCAGCTATCTCCTGGATATAATCATTTCAGGTCAGGGAAGCTCAGTCACCCAAAGCAACAGAAATAATTGATAGTCAACCCTTCAGCTTCCAATCCTGACTGTTCTAGAAATGTGCATGCCTCAGAGTGTATGGCAGGGGAAGAGCCCCTGTTCTTAGACCTCGGTCATTTGTACTATGTACTATGGTACAAAGCAACACCTAAAACAACTTTGTTGCGGGGGCAGGGTGACAGAAACCATGTGAAGCATCCCCAATTTGATTTCAAATCCCCCAATTCTGGCTACATCCAGGCAAATGACCACTGATTTACATGGAACCTACATCTCCTTCACTAGCTGTGTCTGTTTTTTGAAAGTATTTTGAAACTTTTTTGAGAGTGTTTTTGAGAAAGCATTTTTGAAAGTGTTTGAGAGAGTCCCATAAGTATAAGCATCTAAGTTTGTCAAAGGTTCTGAGAAGACCCAAGGTAAAGACGCCTGGTTCCATTTGTGTTCCCAAATGCATTTGACTTGGGCATGTTCTTTAAAAAAAAATTAGTAGCTCATTCTGAAGAAAAACTCTGGGGAAAGACTGGACTGTCATCATTTAATCACTCCAGTCGTGCCTGCCTCTTTTACAGCCCCGTGGACTGTAACCTGCCAGGCTCCTCTGTCCATGGGATTTCCCAGGCAAGAATACTGGAGTGGGTGGCCATTTCCTCCTCCAGGGGATATTCCTAACCCAGGGACCAAACCCATGTCTCCTGCATTGGCAGGAGGATTCTCTACCACCGAGCAGCTAGGGAAGCCCAAAAAGGCTGGACTACTTGATCTCTAAGATTTTTTTCTGGCTGCACTGAACCTCTGGAAGTACAGGCACCCAAAACACAGGGCCAGGCCTCATTGGGAAGTTAACCCTTCAGTCTCCTCTCCCAGGGAAACCAGCAGTCAAGGGTGATTGCCCAAAATCTTAGAGATGCAGCCTCAAAAGAATCAGCAGTTTCTTAGCATCAATCAGACACTCTCTGCTGCCTGCCAGGATCCTACACAGGCTGATACCTGGGCTGGGTAAACAAGGTAGCCTGAGCCTTACCTCATTAAGGACCCATATTATCTACTTCTCCAGTGGTTCTTAGAGCTGGGCTGAGCAAGGCTGGGATCTGATCTCAGTGTGAGAAAAGCCCTCATTAACCATCTGCCTCCTCTCTCCTTTCTTAGTCTTGCTGCTTCCAAGGAGGCTGAAGCTGCTCGGTCTGCTTCCAAGCCCATGTCGCCGTCTGATTTCCTGGATAAACTCATGGGGAGGACCTCTGGATATGACGCCAGGATCAGGCCCAATTTCAAAGGTAGATAAACTTGCCTTTCAGAGCCCCAGGTATCTGCTTTCCCAGATTGTGGCAGCAAGCCCACTGAATTGTATGCAGATGGTAAATAACCGGTATGAATTCCATGACTCTTTCCTCTACCCTCAAGACAGATACTATTAGTCAATTCCCCAAGGCCAAACAAAGCCTCGGAAAGTACAACTCAACAGGATCTCTGGTTGCCTGTGTCAGTATGGGAACTAAACCCACTTGCTAGCTTTACTAATGGACAAGCAATGAACGAAGAATGTAGAGAAATGGGTTCAGGTTTTGCTTCGGGTACAAACTTACCCTCTGAGCTTAGATAAGCCTCTTCCTTTCTCTGGGTTTCAGTCTCCTGGCCTGGGCAGGGATGGAGCGGGCTATCTCTGTGGTTTTTATACTGTGCCTCATGGAGTCCTGGGACTTCTTCCCTGTGTCCCAAAAAAGAGAAACAGAGGACAAGATGAGCGAGTCCCCCACCTTGCTTCTCCCCCAAGCAGCTGTACTTTTATTTGTCTTAGATGAGAAGCTTCTAACTACAGTTCACCCACTGAAAGCTTCCCCTGGAATAACAAATAATTTTGGAACTCTCTCGCCTAATAAGGGCCACAATTTCGAATGCCTAGTAAGATAATAGGGAGTGCTAGAGATATGGAAAAATAGCGGTGCAGGCCCCTGGAAAGCAGGCAGCCTTTCCGTCCCCCCAGTTCCTGGTCACCCAACAGGACTGCGGGTCTTGTGCTGCCAGACCGTCCAAAAGTCCAAGGAAAGCCACAAATCAAGATTTATGAGAAACTTCCTGAAACCTAACACATGTAAATACAAACAAAACATGTTTGGGAGCCAGATATGCCCTATGGGTAGCCCATTTATTAACCACAAATGAAGTGATCTGAGAAGCTTCTTCTGGCTCACAGTCCTCTGAGCTCTTATGTCTCACAAGAGGGGCCAGTTCCTGTCATCCACTGATGCCTCAGGAAACTGTAACCATCTCGAACTTCTGGGCAGGTTTCTGCATGCGCAGACTTGAGGACCTCCTTGGGAGCCTGTGCACCCTGACCTTCCTCCCAGCACCCCTGCAAAAATCTTATTTCAAAGACCCGCAGCCAATCCCCTGATCAATCCTTGATGCCGGATGCCCTTCCTTGCTGTTCCATTGGCTCAACTCCAAGACCAAACAAGAGATGTGACAGCTGCTAACAGCTTCCTACTATCGGCTCCCTCAACCCCCCACCCTCCAAGTCTACTTCTCAGAGTGCTTTGCAAATGGAAAACAGGCTGGGAGGTGCACTGAGGCTTGTTTGGGGGCCCAGTTCCCACACCTGTTGATTTCAAGGTGCTCTTGCTCCCCAGCACCTCTCTCCTGAGGCCATTTTCTTCCAGGATTGTTAGCACCACCTTTCTTCCCTCAAAGACAGTGAGTCAGCACACAAGCCCTTCACCAGATTCACAGTGTCAAACACCCAGAGGAGCCCAGCAGGTACGACGCACAACTGAAATAGGATGAGGGTAAGCAGAACCAGAAAGCACAGGCTCCGCGAAAGGCAGCCAGGTCTCCCTTCCCACCAGGTAGGAATGCAGGCTCTGGGTGGCGTGCCTTCCCAGGTGAGACTTAAATCGGCAGGGTTATGTGAAATCTTCCAAGTTGGCAGCTAAACCATATCATTGGGAAACACCATTGGCCAAATCAAACACAGTCAGAGAAAACTGACCACCAGTTTGCATCTGCAGCTTCACAGTTTTCAGGAATTCCGTCCCCGGCGCCCCCTCGTGGGCTCCTTTAGAACTCCAGGCTGAGTAGAAGTGCCTTGGTCTTGTCCATCTGCTGAACATGGGGGCATCCAAGTTTCATGCGTTAGTTATCCTTTCTGCATATCACTGTACTTGGCACATAGAAGGCCCACAGTAAACCCATCATAAATGAACACATGAGCAAATGACCCTAAAAATATGCTAGAACAATTAAGTGACTTACCCAAGTCCTGCTGCCAAGACTAGGGACTTTAACCCAGCTAGCTGCTCTGACTCAATTCTGTCTAATGCTAGTGATTTATTTAGTTGCTTACTCCCTGATTTATTTATTTACTTACTTACATAACAGTGAACGTAACCACTGATTCAGGGCCCTTCCCCTCCCCACCCTGAAAATATTATTCCAAACACTCGGACCCAAAACATATAGGACAAGACAATCCCTTGGGCCTTTCCCAACCCTGCACTATCTCTACCCGCTATAATCTCCTCTGACTTGGGCTCTGAGCAAAGCGCATCTTCTTGGAAACCCACCCCAGGTGAAGAGGAGCAAGATCTCTACTCTCCCTTGTGGTGAGGGCTGAAACACTGATTGCAGGGTACCTCCTGCTTCTGAGCCCCATGACCCCTTTCACATGTCCCCAAAGCCCCCCCACAAACTACAGAGCTCCTGTAAAGTCCAGGCAGAGTAGGTCCCTATGATCCCCAAGACGACAGGAAGGGGCCTGCCTTGTTTCAGGACCCCACAGAGTGATGAATCACTCAACAGGTTTGCCTGAAGATATGGGTGGTGGGGAGAGAGGGCTCTGCAGAATTCAGTGACAGTGAAAATCCTAACACTGAAGTAGAGAGCTCGAAAACTGGATTCTAACCCTCCTGCTACTTACCTGATGTCTGTGACCCAGAGTAAATCACTTGACACTTCTGGGCCTCTGTTCCTGCATCTGTGACATGATCCAGGAGAACCAGGCCCTGCCAGCTTTGATATTCTGTATCTTCACTAAGACTCTGTATCACAATGGCTCCCAGGATCGAGGGCATGGCCCAATGCAAACATACACACAAGACCAAAATTAAACTTTAATATTTAATGAAATATATACATTACACTGCTGCCAAAGGCAGCCAGATTGTAATTTTCTTGAGGATAATTTAATTTCAGATTTATTTCAATGAACCACACCTCCCCATGAGGTCCTTTCGGCTGGCGCCCTCTCGCACACATAAATCAGGATCTAATTTAAATGGGAGTCACAGCACCAGACACTGGCAGGGCCTGGGTGGGAACTCTGCGCACGTCATTTCAAGGCACAGGCAGTAACTCTTTGGGGCATCTTAATGGTATGAGGCTAGATGAAAAGAGAAACCTGGATCTGAGTCTAAATGAGGGGGGAGGAAAAAAAAAACCCTAATGGGCCTTTGTTCTGGTGAAAGTGACCAAGAAGGCAGATTTCTGCTCAGCATAAGGAAAAAATTTTCAGCAGACAGAGCTATTCAACTATGGAAAGTGCTGCTCGAGACGAAATGAGTTCCCCACTGCTAGAGGTGATCAAGCGCTCAGCCCTGAATGAGTAGCTGCTGCTGCTGCTAAGTCATTTCAGTCGTGTCCGACTCTGTGCAGCCCCATAGATGGCAGCCCACCAGGCTCCCCCATCCCTGGGATTCTCCAGGCAAGAATACTGGAGTGGGTTGCCATTTTCTTCTCCAATGCATGAAAGTGAAAATGAAAGTGAAGTCGCTCAGTTGTGTCCGACTCTTCGCGACCCCACCGACTGCAGGCCACCAGGCTCCTTCGTCCATGGGATTTTCCAGGCAAGAGTACCGGAGTGGGGTGCCATCGCCTTCTCCGTGAATGAGTAGCAGTGGTTCCTAAACCCAGCTCTGCATGAAGATCATTCAGGCCACTCATTAAACAATAAACTCTGGGCCAATCCCTACAGATTTCGGTTCACTGGGTCTGGGGTTGGGCTGAGGAATCTGTAGTTTAACAAGTTCCCCAGGTGATTCTACATCTGTACCTCAGTTTGAGAAACAGTTGGTTAAGTGATCTTTCAGAAACACTCCAGCCCTGCAATCCTATACAGTAACCTTGTAATTCAACTGAGGAGCTTCCTTAAGGGAATTCCAAACCCATGGAGCTGAGAATGACTGCCCAGATCAAGATCTACTCTCCCAAGTTGATGGGGAAATCACATCCCAGAAAAGGGAAGGGGCATGCCTTGGAGAAAAGAGCCAGTGAGAGTTTGGGGCTGTGTCTCAAACACAGGGATCCTGGCAAGCCCTTGGAAGGAAAGCCTGGATCCTCACAGCAGGATTGAGTCCCTTTCTATACCCCCAGGATTTCTGAAAAGAAAAGAATCTTGGCTGAGTTTGGGTGAAATGCTTGGGCTAATTTTTCAAGATGAACAGAGAGGAGTGGGTATAAGAAAACTTGGATTCAAGTCCTGGCTCCACCACTTGCTGGGTACAGAAACCCAGGTAAGCTACTAAAGTTCTCTGTGCTCTACGATGAAGCTGGGAATCTCATCGCTAGAGGGACCTAGCAACGATAATTTTGCCCTGCCTACCTCAGGACCTCATGGGGATCAACTAGAAAGTGGACCTGGAAAAAATTCACAAATGGCATGTTGCCATTTTCAAGTGAAGGATTATAACCTATTATCCAAGTCTGAACCCCCTGCAAAATCAGCTCAAGGTCATCATTACCTTCACAAGGGCTTCCCTAATGCCCCGCTCTTCATAACCTTTCTCACTCCTGGACTCTTACTGTTTATATAACTTTTACCCACGGCCTCACATTCTTTCCTGGTTATTTTATGCTGGCCCTCTTGCCAGCATGAGTGGAAACCTGGTGCTTAAAATCCTGGATCTTGCCACATTATGATCTTGAGCATGCCCCTTCCTTTCTCTGAACCTCTCTCCAAAAGTATAATCATTAAAACCACTAGCTTCAGAATTAGACCAATCTGAACTCAGGCTTGACCATTTACTAGCTGTGTGGCTGTGGACAAACAGTCTCTCTGAGACTGCTTCCACGTCTGTAAAATAATGGGAATAACCGTGTCTTCTCATGGAGCTACTAAGAGGATAGAATGAGATAACATTAGAAACACTCTCAGTGCAACAGAAAACCCTGCTCAGTTAATGGTAACTAACTGTACAAAATGAAGAGACTGGGCTTCAGTTGGACAGAGGTCCTGCTAGCAAAGAGATTCCAAAGGGCAAATAATCCTCCTTTTCTTTCCTACCGTTGCAGTAGGATTCAAAAAGCTTGCTTGGAAAGTATTTACCAAAGACTTATGGACTTCCCTTGAGGTTCCCTCTGGATTCCTCAACTGGTAATTCCCATCAACGCCCTTTCAGACAATCATTCTTGGTTCAGAAGTTCAAGGCAAGGAACTTGCTGTTTCTTGCAATTCCCAAGATGGCCTCCAAATGTTGTAGCTGTAAATACATTTCGGCCACAAATTAGAAGGCAGCCGGTGGGGTTTGGGGAAGGCATTTCAACCATATGGCAGGATGATGAATCATCCCGTGTTAATGAAAGTACATCTCAGCCGCTGGTGTTCTGTACCTGGTGCTCACCTGGGGGCCTGCGAATCTGGTATAATGATGTGGCTACCAGTCCCTGCTGCCTAAGAGTAGGGTGGAGGACAAGTAAGGGTCTCCTCCACCAGAGGGGATCTATCCCTAAATTCAGCATTTCATGAATGAGTCTCGTCCGGGGGATTTTTTTCATGGGCTTGGAGCTAAGCAGGAATCTCTTTTAATTGGCAGGTCCCCCAGTGAATGTCAGCTGCAACATTTTCATCAACAGCTTCGGTTCCATTGCTGAGACAACTATGGTGAGTGAGTCAAAACACAGGCTGCTACTTGCTGCCTGGAAGATATCTCCCTCTGAAATATTTACCCTCTGTACTGGTCTTGCTCAAGGAGGTGGGAAATCTGGTGTTGGGCTTCATGGGATTTGGACATTTTTTACTTCCTGTTCAATGTTTTGAGTGAAGACATATATCTGAAAATAGCCAAGGAGCTAGGGGGCTAGCACATGCTAAACACTCAGGATTACAAAAGCAAAGTTCTACCAAGAGGTGAAAGTTTTAGATTAAAAGAAAATATAAAGACCTGCTTATAAGTTTAAAATTCAGCTTCAGAATAGCAAAAGATGGGTTATACAAGTTGAGATGGGTATACTTGGTTGATTCTATGTTTGTATATATTTAAAAATTGCCACAGTGAAAATTTTAAAATAAATCTGTTATAGTAGAAAAATTCTAGGAGGAAAAATAACCAAAATGTTAATAGCAATTATCCCTGAATCATAGTCTTACGGAGGATTTCATATTCTTCAGTATTTTTATATTTATCTAATTTCTGTAAGGAGTAAATCTTATGTTAGTAATTATAAATAAATGTAATGCTACTTTAAAATATTTTTCTCAATTCTTGAAAACAAAAAATCAATTGTACTTGTTTTGAAGGGCTCAATAAAGCTTGTGAGAAAATAATTAAAGTGGCCTCAAATCAACTCTTTATGAGTAGAGTGAGAAGCAGTCAGTCAATCACCAAGTCCTATAGATGTTACTGCCTTCAAATCCTCTAAACCATCCATCCCTGGATGCCCACCTGCCCCTAGTCTAGCTCAGGCTGCCACAGTGCCTTGCTCACATTATTGCAAAGTGTCCCCAGCTTGCATCTTGTCCCCTCCAATCTATTCCTCCTCACACTGTGGTCTTTCTAAGATACGTACCTAACCACACCAGTCCCCTGCTTTAACACCTCCCCCAGAGCCCCCTCACCTTCAGCATCATGCTTGCAAGGCCCCTCTGATTCTGGTTGGCTGCATCTCTTCCCTCTCACTTCCCATTCTGGATGAGTGGAATTGCTCAGCCTTCTCCACCTGGGAGGTGCTTGCTTTCTGGTTTCCAGCCTTCTCTTGATGCTGCAGAGGCCTCCGCCCAGGGCCCCCACTCCAGCTTCCTTGCCATTGCCAACCCTCAGATTCCCTTAACTTTCTGCTTAGGATGACCTCCACAAGAAGCCATCACACTCTACCACGCATGTTCACGTGTGTAAGTTCATATGTGCGCTTGACCTAACGCTAGGATGGGTTCCTTCTACCCATTCTCACGACATGTGCTACAATCCCCATTGAATGCCCTGGCTGTGCATTCTCACACTCTCACAGTCTGCCCACGTGTCCCTCCTCTCACTGTAATGTAGTTCAGTTCTCTAGGGGCCAGAATCTTGTCTCATTTCCTGTGGTAACCTCAGCACCTGGCACAGTGATTTAATAACAGGCACTCAGTAATTTTTTTTAAATAAGTAAGCCAAATCTGATATATTGTCTGTTGATTCAAACCATTATTTGGTCTAAAATATTTATGCCAATTAGATCTAACTTTTTAGTCCCAGATTGGCAAAAATTGCTGAGTTCCATATGTCATGGGTCAAATGGTCCAAAATCTATCCTTTTGCAGAGAGGTCTGTATTAATATGGTCAAATCAAGCAATCAAAGTCCCTAAAACTAACAAGCCTTTAATCTCAATGTGGAGATTGTCCTGTCTATCGACTAAAACAAGCATGGCTGCTTTTCACTGGACCTCCAGGTCCAAAAGCCAAGTCGTTCCACCCTGTGAATGGATGCTTTCTCAGAGCTCCTAGTGAACCCCTCTGCTGTTCTTCTCCCTCCAGACCAGACATGCACAGACATCTGCATCATTCATAGTGCGTGTGGCAAATGTTGAAACTTCCACTCTTCTTCCAAAATGGTAAAGAGCTATCAAACCAAGTAATGGTTTACATATGACCCCGTTACATAAGCAACTTGATTGAGACAGGTGTACGTATCTGCACTCCAACCCCATCCCTGCTTTGCTATAACAGTAGCACAGAAATCTATTTCTTTATGACAGATTACTAATGGAGTAGTGGTTTGCCCTTGTTTTGCATGATGGTTAAAAGCTGAGGCTCTGAAGGAAACCTGGATTCACTCACTTTATGTAAGAGGCTGATTTGCTTTGTTACCTTTAAGCCTCAACTTCGTTGTCTGTAAAATCCCAGGGGTGATTAATATCATACTACTTCACCAAGTTAATTTCTTTTGCCTTCTGAAGTTATTATGGATGGAAATTATAGGCAGGAAAGCGTTTCTCAGAGTAAATGCTTTGTAAGTGCTCTTACTGTTTCCAATGATGATGATGAGAATGATGGGGGCAATGATGGGGGCTCTGAACACTGAAGCCCCAAAGTCACCCCAGATTAGTTGTGTGATCCTGAGCAATTCCTTGAGTTCTCCGAGCCTTAGTTTTCCCTTCTCCAGTATATGCTGTCTACCTCCTCAGACTTTATTCCTGCTACATATGCTTTCTACAGAAACAGTATAGCAATCAGGACATAGTCTTTCGTGCCCAGATGAAATCTGAGACTCAGCTCTGTGGATATGCACAAGGTAGCCTAAGCCAGCCTCCTCCTTTGCAGAGCAGGGGACCAAGAGCATCCACCTGGGGCTGTTGTGAGGACTGGGAGATAAGGCATGGAAGTGCTGAGCACAGGGTTGGAAACAGTACACACACAATGGATGGTAGTTATTATTTTCAGATGCCACTTGTAATTTTGAACAGCTTTCACATTTGTTCTCTCACTTCATTCCTTCACCAAATACTTGCTCTGGAAACCACTCTATAAAGCAGACTTGGCAGACACAATGCTCCCCCGGGTACGGCTGAGGAAACGGGGATTTGGAGACACCCCCATCCCAGAACTATTTAGTGACCGAGCAGGAATTAGGGTCCAATTCTCATAACTGCCAGGAAACCATCCCCAAGAAAAAGACATGTAAAAAGGCAAAATGGCTGAAGAGCACAGACATGGGAAATTGAGGGACCCCAGGACCACAAACACACTTAAGCAACAACCTAAGTGTTATCCAAAGTGGAAACCCAACCTCAAATCATGCCAGGCTCAGCATGGCTCAGGAGACAATAGTACTGAAAATGGAGGTAACCAACGAGGGGAAGAGCCCAGAGAGATGGCTGCCTGGGGCAGAGATAAATAATGTTTAGCAGCACATGAAGGACTGGCAATGAGGTACTTCTCTGGGAATGGGCCACAGCTGACACAATTTTCTCTTTATTAACTAAAGTTAATCCAAAGTAGAGTTGTAATTTTCTGGCTTCCACATTTAGTAATACTGTGATTTTTTTTTTTCCTACGGGGTTCTTAATTATCAATATGTGTTTAATTTACATTGCAGATAATTCAGGAGAAAACCTAAAATCTCAGAGGTAGAAAAACTGCTAAGAAACTAAGCCAGTCTTTATTTTACCGAAAGGGAGTCCAGTGTCTAGAGTGGTGACATCGACTGAGCAAGGTCACACAGCATACACTGGGTGAGACAGAAACCCAGTCCAGGCCTCCTTGCAACGGCCAAGAGCTCCTCTCCCCTGCAGCTTCTTTCTCCCCTAGATCCCACCAACCAAACCCTCTGGATCACTTTCCCATTCAAGCCTATTTCCTTGTCACTCAGAATACACTTAGCAAACAACATTGCATCCAAAAGCAAGACTATGCAGACTTGTATTAAAAGGGCAACAACCACACATTAAATGCTACTGTGTGTCAGGCATTATGCAGAGCACTTCCATGTGTATCATCTTATTTGCGCCTCCCAACAACCCCCACATGGCAGGACGTGTTATCTCCATTTTTGTTGTTTAGTCGCTAAGTCATGTCCAACTCTGTGATCTCATAGTCTGTAGCACACCAGGCTACTCTGTCCTCCACTATCTCCTGGAGTTTGCACAAATTCATGTCCACTGAGTTGGCGATGCTATCTAACCATCTGATATTCTGCTGCTCCCTTTTCCTCCCACCCTCAATCTTTCCCAGCATTACGGTCTTTTCCAATGGGTCAGCTCTTCACATCAGGTGGCCAAAGTATTGGCGCTTCAGCATCAATCCTTTCAATATTCAGGGTTGATTTCCTTAGGATTGACTGGTTTGATCTTCTTGCAGTCCAAGGGACTCTCCAGAGTCTTCTCCAGCACCACAACTCAAAAGCATCAATTCTTTGGCACTCAGCCTTCTTTATGATTCAACTGTCACATCCATATATCAGTACTGGAAAAATTATAGCTTTGACTATATGGACCCTTGTTGACAAAGTGATGTCTCTGCTTTGTATCACGCTGTCTAGGTTTGCCATAGTTTTCTTTCCAAGGAGCAGGTATCTTTTAATTTAATGACTGCAGTCAACCATCTGCAGTGACTCTGGAGCCCAACAAAATAAAATCTGTCACTGCTTCTACTTTTTCCCCTTCTATTTGCCATGAAGTGATGGCACCAGATGCTATGATCCTAGTTTTTTTAATTTTGAGTTTTAAGCCAGCTTTTTAACTCTCCTCTTTCACCTTCATCAAGATGCTCTTTAGTTCCTCTTCACTTCATGCCATTAGAGCGGTATCATCTGCATATCTGAAAATGTTAGTCGCTCAGTTGTGCCTGACTCTTTGCGACCCCACGGACTGTAGCCTGCCAGGGAAGAATACTGGAGTGGGTAGCCATTTCCTTCTCCAGGGGATCTTCCCAACCCAGGGATCAAACCCAGGTCTCCTGCATTGCAGGTAGATTCTTCACCATTTGAGCCACTAGGGAAGCCCATATCTGCATATCTGAGGTTGTTGATATTTCTCCCACCAGTCTTGATTCCAGCTTGGGATTCATCCAGCCTGGCATTTCACACGATGTACTCGGCACAGAAGTTAAATAAGCAAGGTGACAATATACAGCCTTTCCCAATTTTGAACCAGTCTGTTGTTCCATGTCTGGTTCTACAGATTTCTCAGGGGGCAGATAAGGTTGTCTGGTATTCCCATCTTTCTAAGAATTTTTCACAGTTTGTTGTGATCCACACAATCAAAGGCTTTAGTGTAATCAATAAAGCAGAAGTAGATGTTTTTCTGGAATTCCCTTGTTTTCTCTATGATCCGACAAATGTTGGAAATTTGATCTTTGGTTCCTCTGCCTTTTCTAAATCCACTTGTACATCTGGAAGTTCTCAGTTCATGTATTGCTGAAGACTAGCTGGAAGGATTTTGAGCATAACCTTGCTAGCATGTGAAATGAGTGCAATTGTGCAGTAGTTTGAACATTCTTTGACATTGCCTTTCTTTGGGATTAGAATGAAAATTGACCTTTTCCAGTCCTGTAGCCACTGCTGAGTTTTACAGATAAGAAAACTTAGGCTCACAAAGGTTAGGTCCCTTGCATAAGGATACACAGCTAATCGGGGATAGAAGTAGAAATTGAAATCAGGTATCACCCTAAACCCCATGTTCTCCTGAGCCAAATATAAACTCTTGTTGGGATTATCCAGCCCTTGCTTGTTTTGTGTGTGTGTGTGTGTGTGTGTGTGTGTTTTTATCATAAGGAAGTCAGAGCTGAAAGGGAACTTCACTGAACAGACATGCCTAGGCCCCCATACTTCTAGCCCAGGGCTCAGCCTCACCAACCACGTAATGAGCTGGTTGTGTACCCTGGGTCCATGGTAATATGGTCACAGTCCCAATGTCAGAAACTTTCCAGGCTGTGCCTGTTCTCTAAGAGCAGCAGGAGTGCAGAGCAGCTCTATAACCAGCTGGAGTCCCCAGGCCTGACTGTCTGCTTCCCAGGGCCCAGCTTTGTTCACCAGAGCTGAGAGTAGGCAGGCAGCCAACAAAGCAACAGGGGTCTCCATCCATTCCTGACGGGCAGAGCGCAGAGGCTGGCTGACCTTCATTCGACATTTGGAGTGATTCTGAGTCTGTACAAAAAGACGAAAGTAGAAGTTGGGACAGGAAAGTAGGAAAGGGAAGGGGAGGGGAGGTGCTGGTCTACAGCAGTACCTCCAGCACTCTATAAGACAAAAATGTGGACCTAGGACCTCAACAGGACCAGCCAGCTTATCTGACCACACATGCTTATGGGGGCGCATCAGTGTGTGCTCTGTGGCATCTATATATTATTGGAGGATCTGCATGCATGTGTATATTGTGGGACCATATGTTTGTGCAAATGCACACATAGGCCTGTGTACCTGTGCACACTAGTTTGAATATATTTAGATAGGTAGTGTTAGTCCGTCAGTCATGTCTGACTCTTTTCAACACCGTGAACTGTAGACCGCCAGGTTCCTCTGTCAATAGAATTCTCCAGGCAACAATACTGGAGTGGGTTGCCATTTCTTTCTCCAGGGGATCTTCCTGACCCAGGGATCGAACCCAGGGCTCCTGCATTACAGGCAGATTCTTTACTGTCTGAGCCACCAAGAAAGCCCATATACACAGGTAACCTCAGAGAGAAAAGTATCTGATCACATATGGATATGAACATAAGTAGGTATACTTTTATGGTTATAATCACACATGTGAATGTGTGTAATGGGGATGTGCATGTACATGTAAGAATATGTGAAAGTGGTTAAGAGTGAAAACACATGAAGGGTATTATTTTCAGTTATGTAACTGTGTGTGGATATTTGTGAATATTGGTGCATACATTTAAGGATGTATCAGCATTTGGGCCATCACTCAAATATGAATTCTGTGTGCATGCATGTGTGAATGTATGTACATACAAAAAGATGTGAATAAATGAAAGAGTATTTAAATGTATATCAGCATGTGGGTATGAGTATGACCATACAGTGTGCGGGTGTACATGTGAGTGTGCACGCATGGGGACACACAGACAGCCGGAACTCATGAGGAACTCAATGTCAGCAGATGTGAGAGAGAGACGAAATGTGCGTGTGTGGCTACTGACGTCCTTTGGGCACGAATCCTGGCATTTCCATGATAAGCACGTGTGCTCCAGCCTCTCTTGCCAAGGGTTGGGCTAGCCTGGCATAGAGACCGGCACACTGCGGCCAGGACCCCTGGCAACAGGTGACAACCTGGCCAACTAGAGCCCACATGCCTGGCCTTATTTGTAGATATTAGGGGAGAATTGGACAGAGCCCTGAACCAGGAAACAAGAGACCAGGGTTTGAGCTCTAGCTGTGCCACTGTCTAATACCACTGAGACTCACTTCTCCCTTGGCACCTGGCTCTAGGAATGCAGTGTAGGAATACACAAGAAATGGGTATGAGAGTCCTTTATGAATGCTGCAGAAATGTAACAGATTATTAACTACTAAAATAATCAGCCACAGTCACCAATACATAAGCCTAAGGGTTTTTTTCTCCATTCTGTTCCCTATTTATTCATTAATTGTTTCCACCCCCATTTTTAAGGTCCTATACTGAATGTACTGAAGGCAGCATTACATAGGCTCAAGGGATATAGGCTAGGCTTTCCTGTACCAACAAACACCACCCCAAACCCTAGAGTCTTAAAACCACAAAGACTGATATATCCCTCTTCTAAAGTCTGCCACAGATCTGGGGGACCCTCCAGGACTACTGTCCCCCACGTCATGGCTGAGCCTTGCATTTCCACATTGACACATGGTTTCATACTTGCTGTGCAAAGAAGGCATTAAATGGTAGCACACTGGCAAGTTAATGCTTTCCACCCAGCAGTGACATCTACCACCTTTGCTCACACTCCACTAACCAAGGAAAGCCTCGTGGCCCTATCTGAAAAAGACTGTAATCCTCCCATACGGAAAGAGACACCAGACATTTGTGACTAGTAGGGCCTTGCTTTTAAGGAGTCTCCTAGAGAAAGGAAACCAGAGACAAGACCACAGTGTGATGCGTGAGATTACAGAGGTGTGCACAGGACAATGCTGGAACACAGAGAATGGCCGCAACCAGCAGCAAAGTTAGGGCGTGCTCACTGAACATGCACGATATGCCAGGTGCTATGCAAATGCTGTGGTGTGGTTTTGAGCAGCTTTTTTTTTTTTTTGAATAGAAGTCTGATCATGGTTCTCTCCATGTTAAAACCTTCCAGGAGAGAATGGCTTAGTGGAATAACCCAAAGAGAAGGGGCTTAAAAACCGGTGTGTGTGTTCAACAGAGTTAAAAGAGGAGACATGTCAACTAAGAAAAGAGAACTGTATTCAGTGGATTTGGCAATGGGATGTGGGAGGAGAGAAGCATGTATGAAGGTAGGGAATGCAATTCAGGGACATGAAGAAAGCAAAAGACAGAAATATGAGAAGACACTGGGAAGATAATTCTTTCACAAAGCTTGCTGTGGAAAAAGGTGAGGCGGTGGTGGTGGTGGTCATTTATTGAGCATTTTTCTAAAACTCAGGCATCAGTGGTTAGCAAATTATGGAGATTATTTCATATAACCTAACAATTCCATTTTATAGATGACAAAACTGAAGCTCAGAGAGGCTTAATTCACCCAAGCTTTTCCAGCCAATAAACATCCTCACTAGTTATGGGGTAAGAGGAGAGGCTACAGTGCCAAAGGGAGGCAGGGTCATGGGAAGACGACCTTGCCCTGGTCTTCTTCACTCAGATTTGGATAACAAGTAGGATTTGTGCAATTCTAACAGAATGGGTATCTCAAAAGGTCTTGGCCATCCATCCTTGTGGATACTTGGAAATGAGAGCTCAAGATGTATGGAAACAGCTTCCATGTAAGGAGATTAAATGTCCTTATGTCTAACCATAAAAGTTAACACATTGTTTAGGAAGCAGTCACTTCTCAATGCCAGCCTACTTCTGGGATCGATTGACTAAATTGAATCAACTGATTGGATTGAATTGGGATCAGCTGACTAAATGAATTGATTTTGAATCATACAAGATGAAACTTAAGTCCATCTACTTCTTTCCAACTCTGCTGCTGTCAACTCTAGTTCAACTTGGCACCATCCCTCTCCTGCTTGACTAAAATGGCCTCTTAACTGGCCTCCCTGCCTCCTTTCCTCCCATCCTCACCACTTCCCATAGCGCCAAGAGGGAGCCTTTTAAACCCTAAATCAGATCACAGCACTCTGCTTCAAATTCTACAACAGCTTCTTAATCCTCTTACTACGTTATGCTCCTTCTGTCCAGAAAAATATTTGCATGAATGACTCTCATTCTTTCAGATCTCAGCTTTCTTTTCAGAGGTCCTTCCCAACTCCCTATCTAAAAATGTCCCCCATTCCAGTCACTGTCACTTCATGTTCTATTATCTTCAGTTATATCTAAAAAGTAACAGTTTGCTTGCTAGTTTGTGATTTTGTTTGCTTTCTTAGTAAGAGTGGGGACCCTGTCCCTCTCAATCATCCCTATATTTCCAGTACCCAACACGTTGCCTGAACCAGAGGAGCTCAGTCAATATTTGCGGAGAGAATTAACCTTGAAGTTTCTCCAGTTGAACCCCCATCTGTTGTCAGAATCTCTGCCACAAACATTGTGGTTTCGGCTTGCACACGTCCAGTGATGGGAACCCCTGCGCCTCCCAAGGCAGCCTGTTTCATCTTGGGACACCTCTTACATCTTCATTTGCCCAGGGCTTTCATTCTGATGCTGGGGCCACAGAGAGCCAATCTATGCACCTGCAGCACTTTGAAAACCTGAGGTCAGTCCGCCCACTCCCTCCCCACACCCGGCTCCCTCGGCCATTCTCCCCAGTTCTCGGTCTCTCTGCCTCCAGGGTGCTCTCCCAGTACAGCCAGCAGGTCAATTTCTATCTTGAGCCAAAAGGCCAAGAAATGAACCCAGGCCCCGAGGAGTGCTCAGAGTGGAGTGCACTGGGACGATGCCCCTCCATACTCTGGCTTAGTGGGCCTCAAAGCATTGTTTTTAACAGCAGCTACATACCACAGTTCATTTTTAAGCTGAATCTTTTTTTCCCCACATCTATTTTTTTAAGTATATAATAGTTTACAATGTTGTGTTAGTTTCTTCTGTATACCATGCATACATGTATTCCCTCCCTCTTGAGTCTCCCTCTCACCCGCCACCCATTCCACCCCTGCAGGTCATCACGAAACACGGCTGAGTACACAGCAGCCTCCCATTCGCTGTCCGTTTCACACATGGCAGTGTATATATGTCAATGCTACTCTCTCGATTTGTCCCACGCTCTCCTTTCCCTGCCATGTTTGCAAGTCCGTTCTGTACATCTGAGTCTCTGTTCCTGCCCTGCAAATATGTTCATTAGTACTATCTTTCTAAATTCCATATATATGTGTTAATAAGCAATATGAGTTTTTCTCTTTCCGACTGACTTCACTCTGTGTGACAGACTCTAGGTTCATCCAGATCACTACAAATGACCAAATTCCATTCCTTTTTATGGCTGAGTAGTAGTCCCCTGTGTATGTGTAACACATCTTTATCCATTCGTCTGTCAGTGGACATTTAGCTTTCTTCCATGTTCTGCCTATTGTAAATAGTGCTGTGATGAACATTGAAGAGAACCATACGGTGCAGTGGTAAAGAATCCACCTACAATGCAGGAGACCTGGGTTCTATCCCTGGGTCGGAAAGATCCCCTGGAGGAGGAAATGGCAACTTACTCCAGTATTCTTGCCTGGAGAATCCCGTGGACAGAGGAGCCTTGCGGGCCACAGTTCATGGGGTCGCAAAGAGTCAGCCATGATTGAGTGAGCTCGCCTCTCTTTGTCTCCTGCATTGACAGGAGAGTTCTTTACCACTAGCGCCACCTGGGAAGCCCACCTATAGCCTACCTCATTCTTAACGCTCTACCCACCCTCAAATTTAGAAACATTACAATGGTTTATTATTTTTACATTCAACACATTACAAAATGATTTCAATCAATATTTCCAGACTTGCAGCCTACCTATAAAATTCCACTGTCTGGACATAACATCTTTCCATGCTATTTAACCACTCTTCTCTAAGCTTATGACGCTTTCACTGCTACAAACAAGTGTCACTGTGAATAATCCTGGACATGACTTGCTGCATGTTTCCTTAGGATATATCACTGAAGTGGAATTACTTTATCAAAGGACCTGCACTATTGTGACAAATATTATTGCCCAGATCACTTCCAAAGAAGCTTCAATAATTGACTGTCCCCACAACAGTGTTTTTATCCTTGCCAACTCAAGATATTACCAAGCTTTTAAATTTTACCAAATGAGATTTAATGGTATTTCATTGTCATTTTTAATTTTCACTCTAGATTCTTAGTGAATTTGAGTATCTTTGCTTGTTTGTTTGCCTGTTTTTACATAGCAGGCAATTTGAATAAGGAAGGGCTTCCCAGTTGGCTCAGTGGTAAAGAATCCACCTGCCAATGCAGGAGACATAGGAGACACAGGTTTGATCCCTGGGTTGGGAAGATCAGCCCCTGGAGAAGTGAATGGCAACCATTCCAGTATTCTTGCCTGAAGGATCCCATGGACAGAGGAGCCTAGTGGGCTACAGTCCACTGGGTCACAAAGAGTTGGACATGACTGAGCAACTGAGCACGTATGCACAATTTGAATAATATCATAAGTTCCCTCTTTTATACGTCCCTCCATAACCCATTTGGAGCTTAGTCTGCTGTAAAGTAGCTGATGATGGTTTAACTCTATTTTTCTCTGATTAGATAATTTTCCGGCATTATTCTTAGTAGCCATTATTTCTCCACTGGTTAGAAATGCTGTCATTAAATGCCATTTCCTCCTCCAGGGGATCTTCCTGACCCAGGGATCAAACCCTCACCTCCTGTGTCTCCTGAGCTGCAGGTGGATTCTTTACCCACTGAGCCAACTGGGAAGCCTAGATACATGGTGGGCTACAGAAACAGCTGAGTGTATAAATAGCCTCAGTTTATTGTCCCGTCGCTCTGCATTCTGTGTCCAGGAGAAAAAAATCCTGTGTTGTTCCTCCTTTATAAGGTTTTATTGTCATTTCTAGTCTATTCTCTTTTTCTATGAACTGTAGATTCAGTTTGTTGATCCTAGGAAAATAGCCTCAGAGTTTAATTGGGATTGCAATGAATGTATAGATTCATTTGCAGAGAGCTGATGTCTTAACAATACTGTATGAATGTGGTATGTCTCTCCATTTATAGAGATATTCCGTTATGCCTCTCAGTAAGGTTTTAGAATCATTTTGTCACATATATATATGTATAACTTCTATATATATACACACAAGTCACACGTTTGTCAGGTTAGTTCTGAATATTGTGTGAGGTTGGTTAGCATTGTGGATAAGATCCTCGTTTGTTGCTTTTTCCATCATACTTTCAGTCTGTCTACACAGCTAAGGCTAGGTCACTTACACTCTGGAGTTGAGGAAATCCAAGAAAAAGTCTAGTAAATGTCATCCAGTTAGACATAGCTCAACACTCCACAAAACCTTGGTAAACTGATGACTGAGAGGAAGCCAAGAAGAGAGGCCTCACATTTGTCTTAGAGTCTGTTCAAGGCAGAAAACAGATTATGGCTAGCCTTGGTACGGTCTGCTGGATGGCTCTCTCCAAGACTCCACCAAGGGAGGCATCACAGTCTTGAATTTACAGCAGCACAGGTTTGGTGCTCCATCAGGTCAGATTCAGGAAGGCTGGTTAATGACAACCAAACCCATGAAAGACTGAAGTGGGTAAATAAGACCACCAAGTGATTTTAATTTATGATGGGACTTCCCATTGCAAAACAGCATGCACGTGTCCTCCATGAAAGCACTCTCTTACCCCTCTCCCAGTACCAAGAGAGCATATGAAAAGTTGCTTTTGACATACCGAACTGGAGGAAAAGAAGGTTTTGAGGAAATTTCATCTGGGCCAGAGACAGGTCTAAGATGCCATCCTTGTCTCACTGCATAGAAACCCTCTTTTCAGGGACTTCCCTGGTGGTCCAGTGGTTAAGAACCTGCCTTTCAATGCAGGGGACATGGGTTTGATCCCTGGTTAGGGAACTGAGATCCCACATGCCTTAGGGCAACTAAGCCTGCACACCACAGCTACTGAGTCCGCACGCCACAGCTACTGAGTCCGCACGCCACAGCTACTGAGTCTGCACGCCACAGCTACTAAGTCCACATGCCACAGCTAGAGAGAAGCCGTGCACTATGACAAAAGACTCCGCATTCTGCGACTAACACCTGACACAACCAAATAAATAAATAAGTATTTCTTAAAAAAAAAAAATTTTTAGTGATGAAAAAATTGGAGCTCCCCCAAGCAGGGTGACCCCACCCTCCAGATGATGCTAATTTATTAATCACCAAATCCCTGATCCTCAAACTGTCCTTACTTGTACCACTGAATGAATGTCTTCAATATGTTTATATAATAGTTCTCTAAACAAGACATAATACAATAAATTAGGGTTCCATTGATTAAATTACAAGCAGGGGCCTCTTATAAATCACCGAGATTACACACGGGTCCTTGTGATGGTGCTGAGCCTAGCCGAAGTTCTCTGCTGCATGTTCATCTCTGCGGTTTAACTCTCAGAGGTCAACCTTATTTCCTCTATTTCCAAGTTTTCTAGTGGTTCAGCTCACTTTCATGCCCTGTACTGCCAAAATTGGGCTTCCCTGGTGGCGCAGTGGTAAAGACTCTGCCTGTCAATGCAGGAGACACAGGTTCGATCTCTGGGTCAGGAAAATTCCCTGCAGAAGGAAATGGCAACCCACTACAGTATTCTTGCCTGGGCAATGCCATGAACAAAGGAGCCTGGCGTGCTGGAGTCCATGGGGTCACAAAGAGTCTGACACGACTTAGCGACAAAACAACAACTGCAATATTGTCCTCCTTCCTCTTTTCAAGTGAATAGTCACCCTTCAGTCTGCATCCTCTGGCAACCAGTTACGAATCCACCTCAGCCTGTATTACAATCCAAAGTTCTCCACCTGATACTGACCGTGAGGATACGTATGAGTGAACCTGTCACAGGGGCTCAGGGGGTCCCAGTACACTGTCTACTACGCTTCTTTCACCTCCCTATCTAGGAACTCGGTTTCCAAAAGAAAGAAAATAGAGAGACACCATGTAATTGTCAAGAGAATATGGAATTGGGAGCCAGACATTCCTGGATTCATATTCCTGCTCTAGCACCTACGAGCCATGGGACTCTGGACTTAACCTCTGTTTAACCTCTCTGAATTTCAGTGTCCTCCCCTGTGAAATGAGTATAATAATATCCAGTGTTCTAGGCTGATAAAAAGTTTAGAAACACAATGCATATAAAGTTCTAGCAAATGTTAGACACCCAATACAAGTAGCTGCTATTAGCATTTTTATGTAATTATTAAACTCATGCTGGGCTTTAGTGATCCCCTAAAGACAGACAAAGAGGCTCCGCTCCACTGGTCCAAACCACCTACAGCTCCTCACAACAAATGCAGTCCTGATTGTGTGTTATCCAAATGAGAATTTTCCAGGCAGGGTAGTGACTTAGGAGAGGGAGGAGTAGGCACGTGGAGTCCAAGAGGCAGTGTCAGGTACAGGGACTCTGCCAGCTGTGAACCTGAGTTTAGAGCAAGACCAAGGGTCAAATCCAAGGGGCAAACCAGGAACAAGGCAGGAGTGCCCGCCTGCTGGACCTGGGGCAGAAGCGTTTAGACTTTTGCCCTTTTTCAATACTTTCTGCTACCTGGGGGTCTCTACAAACCCACAGGTATACAACAACAGCCAGAGGCAGTTGCTGATGGCACTGAGGTATCACAAAACTGTGGCTCAGTACAAAACTGGGAGATCCTGGGTGGTATAATCTAGTGGCTAAATGCTTGGGCTCTGGCATTAACATCGTGGGTTCAAATTTCAGCTTTGCCACTTACTAGCTGTGTGACGTCAGGAAAAGCACTTTAACCTCTATGTGCCTTCATTTGCTGTTTAGTCCCTCAGTCTTGTCCGACTCTTTTGCGACCCCAAGGACTATAGCTTGCCAGGCTCCTTTGTCCATGAGATTTCCCAGGCAAGAATACTGGAGCGGGTTGCCATTTTCTTCTCCAGGGAATCTTCCCAACCAGAGACCGAACTCACATCTCCTGCATTGGCAGGCAGATTCTTTACCACTGAGCCTCCAGAGAAGCCTGTCACTAACTTTAGACAAAGCATTAAGAATTCTCAGGCTCAATTTATCCATAAAACAGTGTCCCTGTGAGAATCTGGGGAGAGGGTTCATTCAAGCACTTGGCACTGTGCCTGGCACTCAGTCGGGACTCAGTAAACTCTGCACGTGCTGGTGAGTCAGCTCCACACTCTCACAGCACTGGGAAGAGACTGGGGCTGACCCTCCTCACGTTTGGGGGCAACGTCTATAACTCCAGTTCCACAGTGCATCTCGGAGGTCTGGAAAGCTTGAATAGCAGCAGCAGCTCATGAATGAGGCCTGGACCCTTTTCTCTCAATGCCCCTGTTCCCCAGCTCTTAACAGACAGGTCCAGCTCTCAGGCACCTTATCCCAAACCCGGTCAGAGCTGTCTCAGAGTTTTTCTAAGAGAGCAGAGCCTGCCTGATGGCCGATTCACCTTGGTTCTCCTCCTCCTGCCCTCAAAGTTCTACAAGTGGTTAGGAAAAGCAACGGAGTAGGGCAAAATTTCTGTATTAAAGCCCCACACTGGATTGCTGTGTGGCCCAGGAAAAGTCTCTTTGCCTCTCTGGGCAGTCTGTAAAGTGAAGGAGTTGAGACAGAAGTCTACCTGTAATATTTGAGGAAGGAGATGGGAACAATAACAGACGGCAGTGATTCTCTCCTGTGTCCCACTCTCGACCCCTGCTATCTTAGTTTGGCTCCTCCCCCTCTTTCACGGCACTGTCACAGCGGCCTCAGAGCAGGTCTCCCTGGACCCGTTTCCTCTCACTTCAACACTGCACGGTCATGCCTGCCGCACTGATCTTTCTGAAGTCACACTGTGCTATTGCTCCGCTGCTTAAAACTTCAGTAGCACCCAACCGGCTACAAAATAAGATCCAAATACTTTGGTCTGGTAGTTAAGGATACCTACAGTCTCAAATCAATCCGTTCTACAGCCTCAACACCGCAGAGTGATTGAGAGAATGTGCTTTATATAATCAGACAGACCAGATTTCACCCTCACTATTTGCTACATGAATTTGGACTAAATACTTAATCTTCCTGAGCCTTCATCTATAAAATTAAGGTGAAAATACATATAATCATAGGATTGTTTTAAAGATAAAAATGAGGTGCAATTTGTGGCATGCTTAGCAAAATACCTGGTACATAGTAGGTCCTCAATAAGGGAGACGTTTCATTACTTCTGCAGCTGATGGTTGAGCTAAACTGAACTGTGTGAATGCCCCTGCCTACACACCTTTGCTCATGCTATTCCTTCCACGTGAAATTCCTCTGACGCTCCGACTCTACAAACCATAATCCTATATACACCAAGACCGCAGCCCTCAGTCCCTCACATCCAGCCATGCTTCGTGTCTGTACTCCTCACCCCTGTCCTTCTTCCTCACACATTACTGGCCTCCTTTCCAGCAGAAATCAAGTATTGCTCTTATTTCAGAACAATATCAGATCTAGAGATGCTAACTTCAGGAGGATGGAACAACCTGATAGGGGCCATTTCAAATGCTACCTTCTCCCCAAAAATCACTTCCAGATTCACCCGGAAGTAATCTTAACAACCTAAAAGCAATAACTAACAGCTGCTTATCTAATAGCAGCAATATCTAATAGAACCTTTTCTGACCGTTATCACATTCAGTTTTGTACATTAGATTTGTGTCCATTCCTTTCCTGGCTGGCTAGGTAATCTGAGCTCCATGAGGGTACAAGCCTGAGCCTCTACACTCATTGTTTTCCTACTGGGCCTCATAAGTGTTTACTGGGTTGCATCTCATTTAGAGAAGAGACATTCCTTTGAGAGCAGGAAGACATAAGAATCTGGTTCTCCATTCTCCTCATGGGTAATGTCTCTGGGTTCTGATTGCAGTGGGCACGTACCTTGCCCTCCATGTCCCCTTCCCACCAACACTCTCACCAGGCTTTTAGCACTTTCCCACTAAAGCAACTCATGCTTCCTATTTCACCACAATTTACAGTTTTAGAGGAGGTTAGAGTAAGACACCACTGAGCAACTTCACTTTCACTTTTCCCTTTCATGCATCAGAGAAGGAAATGGCAACCCACTCCAGTGTTCTTGCCTGGAGAATCCCAGGGACAGGGGAGCCTGGTGGGCTGCTATCTCTGGGGTCGCACAGAGTCGGACACGACTGAAGCAACTTAGCAGCAGCAGCAGCAACTGGGAGAGGTTAGAGTGCGAAACTAGACATAACAGCGGTGGGGAGAGGGGCGGCACACAGGAAGCCTTCAATAAATGTTTGTTGAATGAAAGAACAGATGAACGAATGCTCTACCTCGGTCTCAGAAATAAGGCCATCAGGGACTCTCAGAGGCAAGACTGGAGGGTGGATGCTAGAGCCTGCTGAGCCAGAGCTCTGGCAGGCCCGCCCCCTGGGACTTAGAAGATGGGCCACCTTGAGGGTCTGAGGACTAGAAGCCAACTACAGGAGGTAGGACCTGAGATTCTCGGGTAGAGAACCCCAGTGCTGCCCCTCCTGCCCATGAACCTGAACGTGGATGCCCAGCGGGTTGAATACCAACCAACGTGAGTGTACGGCCAAGTAAGTGAGATAGCATTTAGCTCTCAGTCGATTACAATTACATTGATTCCTTCTGAATGGCATTTCCCACTGCTGTTTACCAACCAGGGACAAGAAAATCAATCGATGCAGAGGGGAGGAGCCAGGCCACTGGGAGGAGGAGACAAGTTGCCTGTGGGTGTCAGACACAGCCTCCGCATCTCTTACCCTCACTATTTATGAAGCATTTCATAATAAAACCCTACAGTTTTTATTTTGTTTTTCTTCTTTTAGGTAATGTATGTTTCTATTTTTTATAGTCAACATGCATTACTTCTGTAATAAGAAAACTAAAGTATTTTAAATATCAGTAATAAAATGCAACTATAATAATGTCCTTCCCTACTTAGAATTCTCTGAAGACTCCACTCACTGCGTGCCTCCTCCCACTCCTGCCCTGATACATTCACTTGCTATTCTTTCAAAGGCACGTGCTCTTGCTTTGCTTCCAGGCCATCACAGGGGCAGTTCCAACTGCCCTAAATGCTTTTCCTTTTCAACTCTGCCATATTTGGTCCCACTTTAAATATCACATCTTCCTGGCACCTTCCCCGACCCCCACATCCAAATCTAGATGGAGAGCCTGAACTCTGTATCTCCCAGTGACCTGTTTTAAGCCTCAGCAGAGCCCTGTCTCCATGTGGTGTAAGCACCACACAGTAGGCTCTGGGACACCATAAATGTCTTTCTTGTTCTCAATGGATTTTCCAGTTCCTAGAACAGTGCCTGGCACTTAGACTCTCAGTTAAATATCACCAGAAAAAATAAAATTAATAATCATTACCTATGAGATTTGGAAGGGTTCTTAGAGACCATCTAGGAGCTCCCCTGGTGGCTCAGAGTGTAAAGAATCTGCCTACAATGCAGGAGACCTGGGTTCGTTCCTTGGATCAGGAAGATCCCCTGGAGGAGGAAATAGCAACCCAGTCCTGTATTCTTGCCTGAAGAATTCCATAGACAGAGGAGCCTGGCGGGCTACAGTCCATGGGTCACAAAGACTCAGACACGACTGAGTGACCTTCACTCACTCAGAGACCATCTAGCCTAACTTCTTTTGTGAGTGGCTGCATCACCCAGCTTGAGAGATCTGTTTCTCAACCAGGGATTGAACCCAGGCCACGGTAGTGAGTGTGTGGAATCAAAACCACTGGACTTCCAGGAAATCCCCTCCTAACTCCTTCTTTTAACAGTGGGGCCCAGAGAAGTAAATCCAGATTCTAATCCCAGGTCTTCTGTGAACTGTTGTGTGAACTTAGAAAAGAGTCTCAGTCTCTCCAGCCATAAAATGGGGAAAGCTCTTCATACTCCAACTTTTTCTGGCTGTGTTCCTCCTCATCCCCCGCCAGGCACACAGACTGGGTGGGTAGGCAGGAGGGTACAAGAGAACTCCAAGGTCAGGTCCATTGTCTCTAATTGTTTCCCATCAAGTTAAGGAGATAAGACACAGGGAGGAAGTGCTAAATTAAACATTCCTGGTGATTTGGTTTTATCAGAAGATCAGAAAAGGAAGCAGTCAGGAAAGACTGTGGGCATTAAGGCCCCTACCGGAGATAAGGCTTAGGCTGAGCAGGCTGTAGGGATGAGAGAAAATGGTCCCCAGCAAAGAACTGGCCATCCACTGCCAGGGGACATAATCAACAAGTTCTCACTAGGAGGCTGGGCTGATGTGGATTCAGACTCCAGCTCTGCCACTTACTGGGCTTCCCCGGTGACTGAGGCAGTAAAAAGAAATCTGCCTGCAATGCAGGAGATGTGGGTTTTATCCCTGGGTTGGGAAGATCCCCTGGAGAAGGGCATAGCTATCCACTCCAGTATTCTTGCCTGGAGAATCCCGTGGACGTTGGAGCCTGGAGTGCTATAGTCCATGGGGTTGCAAAGAGTCGGACATGACTGAGCAACTAACGCTTTCACTTTCACACTTTCTGCTGCTTGCTAGCTCTGGGCCTTGAACAAGCCTCTCAACCTTTCCAAACCTCGGTTTCCTTAAGTTCACTGTGAGAATATGAACGTCTAGCTTGCAGGGGTTTTGTAAGGATTAAATGTATGTGACGGTATCTAGAACAGTGCCTGGTGCCTAACAGGCCATTTTAAATGCCACTTTATTTTCCTTCTTCCCGACACATAAACCATTTGACATGTCACTGGCAAGAACATCAGAAGTGCAGCTGGGGTTTGGGGACCTGAAGGCTTTTTCTGTCCAACCATTCATAGTCTGTTTACTCTGACATGAATTGCCCCGTGCTTCATCTCTCTCTCTCTCTCTGACACACACACACACACACACACACACACACACACACACACACACACACTCTTCATGTAAAATCCACAGGACAAAAAGAGGCCATTTCTAATCCCTGATCAGACGGAACCAGATTGGGAGCTATCTATTACCGTCAGTAGGAAAAACAAAGCATCAACTTCCAGTCTGGTCTGAAGTTTTCCCTGCACCCTGGGACTTATAAGATATGAAGTTATGAGACCAAATGCCATTTTCTATGGGCCTGGAGGGAGAGGCTGCAATTAAATTATAGAACAATCCTATAAAATACCTTGGAACATTTTATGAAGCTGTTGATATTTCTATAGGAGAACAGAATAAGGCATGAGCTGAGGGGGGAAGTGGCGGGGTGAAGGTGAGGGCGGGAAGAAGGGCTGTTTGTTTCAGTTCGTTCGTGCTAATGACAGACCAAGAGTGATGAGGATTTACAGGCAGCCCCCCAAAGGAAGGCAGAGCACAGCCTCCCTTATCCTGCACCTTCAGAGAAAAAGCAATAGCAGGTGCTTACGAGTAGAGATTATTACTTGAAGGAGAACATTTAACGTTGGACTTGAACTGAGGTTATAATATTCTAGGAAACTATAAACCCTCTTGGGAATCCAACAGAGAGAGCTAGACTCTTCTTCATAGGACAACACAAATACACCCCAATTTCTACTTGCGGTGAAATATTCATGGGCTGCAAGTCAACAATGATTCTCTAACAAAATTTAAAACTTTTCTTAATGGAAATATTTCTTAACTTCATTACCCAATTTCCCACCATGGAGACCTGCCCATGCCATGAATTGCTTCTCAGGATGTGAATACAAACTAAACGGATTCTTTAAGTTCCTCTAGGATCCAACGAACAAATCCTCAGATAGTAGTCAAGGCACCCAGGTTCCAAAATGGGCTCTGCTTTGCCTTTTCAGAGAGACACTGGCCAGTCTCAATTATTTTTTGATTTCAGTTTCCCCATCCAGAGAAAAATAAAGATGGAGAAGCAGGTAGTTTTTAACTAGGACAGCAGTTTCTAACCTACATTCTGTAGAAGACAAGTAGCGTGTACAAAATAAGAGTTCTGTGGCCAAAACGAACCAGGGAAATAGTGAATAGTCTAGTCCCTTCTTGGGGATACACACAACTCCTTAGTATATTAAGGTCTCTGAGAAGTCCTCCAATAAAGAAATCTGATATATTTGGTTTAATCAAACATTTCCCTACTTGGTTTGATCGTAATCTTTTTCAGTGGAGTAACTACACTACAGTCCCATCAGAGAGCATTTTACTTAGCACTGGGTTTAAAACTCAGTAAGGAGTGTCATCTATTAATCCGCCCCAAACAAACAAATCAACACATGTTACAAAAGGTACTAGAAGGTGGCTACTAAAACAGAGTGGTATGAATTCTAAGACCAGCAGAACACTATAAAATTCCTCCACCCAACCTTCCTTCACTTCTTGGGAACTGGGCGAAATAGTGTGACTGCTCTGGCGTTAGCTTTTAGTCTTTTTGTTCTTTCAATCTGTCTAGAATAGTGACTCTCAAAGCTTAGTGGTCAAGAGAATTACTGCACTGATGGGGTTAATAATCAAAGGAGGACTGTATTGTGATGTATTATTTCTCTTATCAAAACACCTAAATTATATCAGTTCAGAGTTGAATGTAGTTAATAGGGCATCCAGAGAATTTTCAGGGATAATTATGACTCCCCTGATTTTTGCCTGATGCATAGACTTGACACCTCACCCCTCACTCTGATAACATCCTCCAGAATGGGCTTTGGGGAACACTGACCGGAAGCACCCAGGCCCTCCACGTGACAATCCAGGGCCTAACTCTGAGTTCACCTCTTTGTCTCCTGGCTGTAGGACTACAGGGTCAACATCTTCCTGCGGCAGCAGTGGAACGACCCCCGGCTGGCCTACAACGAATACCCTGATGACTCGTTGGACTTGGACCCATCCATGTTAGACTCCATCTGGAAACCTGACCTGTTCTTTGCCAATGAGAAGGGGGCCCACTTCCACGAGATCACCACAGACAACAAACTGCTGAGGATCTCCCGGAACGGGAATGTCCTCTACAGCATCAGGTGAGTCCTGTCAGGCTCATCACCCCCTGAATCCTCAGAACACGCCTTCTGGGAGGAGACCCTAAGAGGAGGGCCAAGCAGAGGTGAACCTGACAACCCAGTGCCTTTGCAGAACAGGCAGAGCCTGCTCTGCCACTTACAATCAGCAAGAAAGAATCAAACACCATGGGAGCTTCTGGAAGTCCATGGCTCATTATAATCAGGGAGAATAAGGAAGCAGCCTAGAGACAGAGGGTTAAAACTAGGCCCCCACACTTCCCCAGCATTTCAATAAAACAAGATGGGAAAAGAGTATTCGAAGTCAATGCCCACCCCAGGAATGTTTGGTTACTCAAGATAAATAAGTTCCAGAGAGCTGCTGTATATCAGTGTGCCTGTAGACAGAAATACTGGACTGTACACTAAAACATGTATTAAGAGGGTAGATCTCATGTTACACTTTTTTACCATAATTTTTTAAAAAAATAGTAGGACCAAAGGCATGAAGTCCGGAAAATCACAGCAACTTCAACACAAATGGCCTGCTGGGTGGACAGTGCTGCTCACAGGTATAAACCAGGGATGCTCCGTCCTGATTAGAAAACCTTTCTACCCTCTATTCCTTGTATTGACTTTAAGAACCTGGGACCCTCTTTCCTAGGAGGGATCCTGCAGACACTACTTGGGGTCAAACCTTCAGAATTTTCTGCCACACTCTGCAACCCCCATCCCACCTAATTCCCAGTCTCCTCCTGCAAGGCATGGAGTGAAGAACCAATGTCCATGTAATATTCTTACTATGCATTATTCCCTGAGAATTTACCCACTAGGCTGGGACTTAAGACGTATGATTTCTAATCCTCCCAACAACTCTATGAAGCAGGTTTTGTTATGCCTATTTTGCAGATTAGACAAGTGAGGATCTGAAAGTTTAAGCAACTTGCCCGAGTTCCCACAGCTATTTAGTAGTAGAATCTAGATTCTACTATGTTAGTATGGATCTAATGCCCACTCTGAGCCTAGAAGAACATTCAACAGGCACTCAAATATTGGATGAACATATTTCTATTTCAAAGAGCTTAAGGGGCACTGGTCCTAAATGCCTCCCTGTCTCCACCAGTTCCTCAGGGGAATGTATCTTTTTAATTCTATTAGGAGATGAGCTTTAAGTGTCCAGGCCCATAGGAGAGGCCGTAACGGCCCTAATCCCCAAGTGTGACTTGACTCAGACAGGGTAGGAGGGGGACTCAAGGACCTCAGGAGGGAGAGGAGGCACCGCAGGAGGGCAAACTGGGAGAAATCAGGGGCCCACATGGCCTTGCTCACTTGCTGCCCACCCCACCCCATGCACATCCAGACTGGAAGAGTGACAGGCTCAGGATGGCCACCAAGGCCCTGCTGGCTGGGGATTTGCTGCAGCCAGGCTAGTTTCACATCTCCAGGAAGCTAAGCCCCAGTGCAGCATGACAGAAGGACAAATCAGCAGAAAGTGATGTTCCAAGGTCATTCAACTTCAGGAAATTAACCCAGTGTGACAGTTGCCCCACTTTAGAGCTTTTATCTGCAGAAATTCAACGGCGTGCCCTTTCCCTTCCCCCTCCTCCTCCCACTCCCTCTTTTTCCTCTTCTTTCCCTCCCTTGCTTCTGCCTTGTACTTAAAGGGCCCACATCCACAGCCATGGGTAAAAGCTGGAGGAGGGCATTCACCCAGGGCTGTGTTCCTCACCATGTGGGGCCAAGGTGCTGGCAGCTAAGCCCCACATGACCATCAGTTAGGGGTCTTTGTGCATTGAGGTTGGCTTTTCAGGACAGCAATGCTAGAAAGCCCGTCAGCAAATACATGAGTTCAAAATCCAGAGGCCAGGAGCGACAGTTTTGAGTCCTGGCTGAGCCATCAGCTTGCTGTGAACTGACATGCGCCCCTCCCTAGCCTCCTCTGCACCCCGGTTTTCTCACCTGTCAAATGCGGGAGTTGGCCTGTCAACGGAAATCTCTTTGGCCTCCACTGGTCTTTCTTCTCCATTCCCTGAAGCAGGGGCTTGGGAGTTGGCAGAGCCCTTCAAGCTGAAGCCTTGCATCTCAGCTGAGCTGCAGACCTAGGATTCAGCTAAGGGGACTCCCTCTGCTTGAGACTGCAGCTTCTGCCAGGGTTGAACAACCCAAAATCAACAGCTAGCCCAAAAGCCTGGGGCAACCACTGCTTCCCAGCTGAGCCCAACAGGAGCCCGCAGATGGGAATCAGCTGTGTTTGGACACTGAGAAGGCAGGGGGCCTCTTGGAAACCACCTTTGATGAGTATGTGAAGGGAGGAGACAAGAACCACCTACACACCTGCTCCAGATGCACCTGGGGATGCCTAAGGCCTGGTAGTGCTCAGTTTAAAAGTCAGGCTCTGTCCGTGCCCAAGAGCTCTGCAAAAGAGTAAGGATGCGGGCCTCCAGGCCTCAGGCATCTTGCTAAAGGCAGGTTTCTAGAAGCCAGACAGACACCAAAGAAGCCCAGAAGTTCCAGAGACTCTGTGTAACTGGAGGCAACCTCCTTTCTCTCTCTGATATGGAAACGTGCATATATTAGTAAATGCCTAATTCCCTGACCTCCTTGCCCTCTCCTAGATAACTAATTTGCTGGTAGTAGCTAGCATGGAGGCACAACTTCCCTGGTCTGTGGATCCAGCATCATTCAACTCTTTATCTTCCCAGAATCACCCTGACATTGGCCTGCCCCATGGACTTGAAGAACTTCCCCATGGATGTCCAGACGTGCATTATGCAACTGGAAAGCTGTGAGTCCCTTGCATGAGGCCTCTATTTAAAAAAAAAAAAATCAGATCCTCCTTTACCCATGGGACCAGCAGAAATTCCCACACATCTGCTCCTAACCCCTGGACCCCAAGAGATTACTGTGCTGTGTGCTGTGTTTAGTTGCTCAGTCGTGTCCAGCTCTTTGCAACCCCATGGACTGTAGCCCACCAGGCCCCTCTGTCCATGGAGACTCTCCAGGCAAGAATACCGGAGTGGGTTGCCATACTATAACAGTCCAAAATACCAGATGAGGGCCTTTGCTCTTAGAAAGTGCATTAGAAATGTAACTTCCCTTACACTGTCTGACTCGGGTCCCGCTCTAGAGCATTCTCCAAAGAGGCACTATTCCATGTTCTCTGTGAACATGCTCACCAGGAATAGAGAAGTCATAGCTTAAATAAGTCAGAGTCCTTAAACCCCCAGAGTTGCTCACTCCAGCAGGGGAGAGAGATGTCTGTCCACACAAATATTCTAGCACAGAGCAGCAAGTGGTAAGTGTATGGTTAGATGTATAAAACGCTGTGGCCTCAAGGCAGAAAGGGCACTTCCTTCTGATTGGGAAGGAGACAGGATACAGAGAAGGCTTTATGGAGGAGTTCACAGGTGAACCAAGATTTTAACCAATTGGGTAGCTCACTTACTTGATTGGAAACAGAGAAACCAATCTGATGGATTTAAAGACTGGAATTAAGTGGAAGGGCATAGGGGTTCAAACTCCTCACAGATTTGGAGGAGAAGCTAATGTACAAGACCCAGGGCAGAGCATTTAGGCAACAGGAACTAACAGACCATTCCCTGGAGCGCCACCTCCGAGGAGAGTCAGCACCAGCTAGCTCCCAACCAGCTGTCACTTTACTCAAGAGTCAAGGTTCTGGGGCAGAAAGTCTGATTGGCCTAAATGAGTCACCATCTCAGACGTTGTCCCCCAACTGACAGCCCCACCATGACAGCAATCCATACAGGTATTCCTCAGGGGTTGAGGGGGGAGGGGGATGTGCTTGCAAGGATGGTACACAGGCAAAAAATAGCAGAGGTCAGCTGAACTTGACAACAGAACTGAGAGCTGGGATGCTAAGGTGGGATGCTGGGACAAGCAACAAAGGTAACAGGGTTGTGAAGTAAACACAAGCAATTAAACCTGCTTTAACCACCCATGGGAGGAGGAGAAATAAAGCAATGTAGTCTCATGAGTTCCACTGAGCGTCTGATGCCTCTTCACCTCTAACCCTAATCACCCCTGACATGCTTCAGATAAGGGCTTCCAGGTGGTGACTTCTCCTTCTTCTGATCCCATCCCAGTTGGATACACCATGAATGACCTCATCTTTGAGTGGCAGGAGCAGGGGGCTGTGCAGGTGGCAGACGGACTAACTCTACCCCAGTTTATCCTGAAAGAGGAGAAGGACTTGAGATATTGCACCAAGCATTACAACACAGGTAGGCGCAAGGGGCCCCCCTCCTCGGGCCCCATCCTACTGCAGCCAGGGCCAGAGGTCACTGCAAACCTTCATGCCATCACTGTTTCAGTGGGTCTTATGAGGCACCCATGGTGGGTCTAGTTCTGCATTTATTACCAAGGGGTTAAGGGAATGTCCCTTGAAACCAAAAGTGGCTCCCACAGTTTCCTCCTGAAGTCCTGGGGCAAGTAACTTTGAGCTTGGACCACGGCTCACAACAAGGGGAACTAGGAGGTCCAGTCTTTCTTCCAGGTAGCAGCGTGCTCAGCTCAGGGTAGAACCTAAGGCAGAAGGGAGAGCTAGCATAGGGAGGACATCTAGCAGTGTCACAGAGCGGCTGGCATCACTCAGAGGGCAAGAGCAGGCGATGTTCCCACTAGGCCTCGGGAGGGAGCTGCAAGCCAGCACTGAGGATTAGTAAGCACTGAGGATCAGTAAAGTTGGAAAAGGTCCCCTAGAGTGTGAGCTACAACCTCCCATGCTTAGCCCGGGCTTTGCTGGAAGAATGAACACAGGAATGAACTGGGGCAGGACCAAGACTGGCTTTGCCTGCCCTGTTTCAGGCAGGGAAGGAGCTTATGGAACACTGCAGACAAAAGGCAGCCAGTCAGTACGCCAGCTGTGTGTGGGGGGCGGGGGGCCGGCTGTGCAAACGCGGCCCAGTGAAGTGGAGGCACACGACAGGCTGTGACAGGAGCCAAGGAGACGGGGAGGTGAGGGTGCGTCCTGATGCAAGTGGAGGGCCCAGAAAAAGAGCAGGCAGCCTGGGTTCTGCTCTGTTTAGGACAGGTGTCCCTTTCCAGTGACCTTGGAGATAGACATCCTAGAAACTTCAAAAATACTCTCTTCATCCCTGGGAAGCTGAGACAGAGAGAGAGAACAGGCCAGTCATCCCTCAGTCCCCAAAGGAACTGGGCTCCAGGCCCCTCAAATTACCAATATCAGGGGATGCTCAAGGCCACAGTCAGCCCTCCTCACCGGAGGATGCAAGCCCCATGGGTCTGGAGAGCCAATGGGTCCCAAGGTATCAAATAATCACAGCGGACTCTCATACACCACAGCATTTTTCTCATTCATCATCTCAGTGGCCCTTCATTGCCCACATTTAAGTAAGAGCTGAGTTCCAGGCTAGTTCTGTGGATTCAATGAGAAAAGACTGGCAAGGCCCTGACCACATGGAAGCTGCAGTCCAGGGAACTGTACAAAATCCCCCTGGCAACTGTGTGTCAGTGGACTGGAGCCAAGACCCCACCAGGGGACGGCCCAGCACAATTCAAGGGACACAGACTGGGAGATGAGCTGTCCACAGCCTGGTGCAGAGGACAGAGAAAGAGAGAGAAAGGTTGACTTGCCTAGTCAGTGTACTACACCTTAAAGGATCCGATGCTCACGTGAACAGAGCTGAAGGGACATGGGGAAAAAAGAAGCGCTCTGCCTGGGGGAGACGTCACCATTAAACTGCCATACAGGAGAGGCAGAATTCCTTGGCAGGTTGTGGGGTGGAAGAAGGGCATTCCAGGCAGAGGGATTATCAGGCTGAAAAACTCAGAAGTGTGAAAGTACAGAGGATATTCAAGGCAAGGGCTGGAGTGTAGGGGTCATGGGTGAGGTGAAGAAAGAAGGGAAATGGGGTGGAGACAGGCTGCACTGTGAAGGGCAGACTACAGAGGCTGAACTTCCCCCTGTAGGTATCACATAGTCACATGATGAGGCTGATGATGAATGATATTCTGAGCCCTAATGGTTTGTGAGGGCTATGCTAAGTTCGTTACTCACTTTACCATCTCATTTACCATTGCAGTAAACACGAGTAGCCATGTGAGGTTGGTGCTATTATTACTTACTATCATCATCATCATCCCCGATTTGCCATAGATGAGGAAACTGAGACACAGAAAGATTCGAACGCTCATCCAAGGTCACGGCTAGTGTGGGGCTGGACCAGGATTCCAGCCGAGGCTGTTCTGGCCTCAGAGCCTTGTTCCTATCCGCTAGGCCACTTTGCCTTCCCATGCTAATTTCCCACAGGCAAGTTCACCTGCATCGAGGCCCGGTTCCACCTGGAGCGACAGATGGGCTACTACCTGATCCAGATGTACATCCCCAGCCTGCTCATTGTCATCCTCTCGTGGATCTCCTTCTGGATCAACATGGATGCTGCCCCTGCCCGCGTGGGCCTGGGCATCACCACTGTGCTCACCATGACCACCCAGAGCTCCGGCTCTCGAGCATCCCTGCCCAAGGTAAGTCCCACCACCCAAGAGCACAGAACACCCGGATGGACATGGAGGACACGTGTCTCCCTTCCCTGCCCGAGATCAGGCATGCACAAGGAATTAGGCACTATTTCTTGATCCTCTAAACTCAGCAGGATCCAGCATTCAGATCTACATAAACCTTTCCTCCAGAACATTTCCTATATAGAACATCATGGTGTTGAGGAATGCTATTAACACTCAACTCCACTCAGTCCAGCCGCTTCACAGCAGTGCTAAGGGCAATATTCCACCCCTTTCACCATCAATGGCACTGTGCATCTGGGGTCTTCAAGACCACACCATATACAAAGATTCATAGGACTCAGAGACTCAACAAAGTGTTGAACTCAAAGCTAAGATTCCTTAGAGTGATTAGGATACACATTATCCTTAATCCATAGATTAAGGATGCATAGCTAGATGATAAGAGAAAAAGACACAGGCAGAGTCTAGAGGGATCCGTGTGCAAGCATCCTCACTCTCTCCATCCTGTGAGGGACCACACAGAGCTCACTCTCACCCCAGCAACAAAAATACAGCTATATGTGTGACAAGTTTCTGCCCAGAGAAAGAGAGAAATTGTTCTGAGATTCATTTAAGATTCAATATCAAAGGTTTTTATTAGGTGCTGGTTACACAAGTACCCTCTGCCCATCACATCCCCAAATCCCAGACTCCAAAGAGGAAAGCAGGTGTTCAGCTTAAACCACACTGTTTATACCAGTGGTCAAAACATGGTGGGGCACGTTTATCAGTTAGGGAAAGTGGGAATATGCCCAAAATCCAAGTTCTAGATGTCAACCAAGGGCCAACCTTGCCAGCAGGTCCTTCATAAGACAGCTGTCCGGTGCCTGCTCTGTGATACTCTTTTCTGCAGTACCTCAGTCTGATTCTGACATTTCTATTGTTAAACACCACCTTCTGCCACATTCACGATTAACTCTTGAACCATGTTCTGCTCTGTTCACTATTAACACTCAGCACATTTCACTCCACACACTGCTAATGCCAGATACACATTCTGCTCCACGCACTCCGTGCTAGACCCAGCTTTCTGTTCCATTCTTCTCACACCAGACACAGCATCCCACTGCATTCATACCGACGCCAGACCCTAATCCTCCTCCAGTCAACTTGACGATGAATGCAGCACTGTTCCTTTCACTGTTAACACTAGACCTCACATTCGGTTCAATTCACATTTAACACTAGACAGAATGTTCTGCTTCATTTACTATTAATGCCAGACGCCACACACTCCTCCACTCACCCACACTTGAGGTAACAACACTCGGCTCCATTCACTATGAGCGCCCGATGCCTCAATCTGCTTTACTCTCCTGTATCAAGCGCTAGGTGCTGTTTTCCACTACGTTCGCCACAGTCGTTGGAGCCACTTTCCACATTCCTCAACACCAGACCCAATATGTGCATGTTAAGTTGCTCAGTCGTGTCCAACTCTTTGTGACCCCGTGGACTGTAGCCTCCCAGGCTTCACTGTCCATGGGATTCTCCAGGGAAGAATACGGGAGTGGATTGCTGTTTCCTTTTCCAGAGGATCTTCCTGAACCAGGGACTGAACTCTGGTCTCCTGCGTTGAAGGCAGATTCTTTACTATTTGAGCTATAGGGAAGACCCAACATGGTGCTCTGCTATTAATGCCAGACACCAGCCATACTCTGCCCCCATCAGCCTTATGCTAAATGCAACATTCTGCACCATGTGCAAGGAATACGGCACTTCACATTCTGTTCTGATGCAGAAAAGTTGAAAGAATAAGCAACGAATACCTAGTAGCCTTCACCTCAACTCCAGTTATCATTTTCCACATTGTCTATCTCTCTCTAGGTAAGCAGGTAGATAGATGCAATTTTTACTGAATCATTTGAAGGTTACAGACAGCATGACAATTCACCTCTAAATAAGGACTAGTGATTACATATTACCACAACTAAAAAATTAACATTAATACAATAATATCACTGAATTAGAAATAATTCCATAATTTCATCAAAATTTAAAGAACCTTTACATTTGCCCAATGGTCCAAAAACTGTCATCAGTAGACATGGTGAGGGATCCCACATTGCACACAGTTTACTCTTTTAATCTGGAAGAGTCTCCCCACTGTATTTTTGTTTTTCATGACACTGACTATTCCGTTTTTAATGTGAGACATGACATTCTACTTCAGTCGTCATCTATGCTAGACACTACTCTCTCCTCTATCCATCCTCACAAGAAAACTCAACAATGTGCCCTTTGTACCATTAAAACTAGACTTTGCATTCTGCTATGTTTACTATAAAAGCTTGAAACCGAACTCTCTGTTTACTGTTACCAGCTGACAGCACATTCTGCTCTGTTCATTTGCAACAGCAGGAGGAATATCTTGCTTCCTGCTCCTTATGTTAGGCTCAACATGCTGCTCCTCTCTCTATGAATAGTCTACGCCACAGTCCCCTTCACTTATAACTGACTCTAGACTCAACAGTCTGTTCTACCCATTGTTAACACTGGCCTTGAGAGTGGGCTCCATTGCTAATAACACTCAACCTGACATTCTTGCCTCTTTCAAAGCATAAAATTCAGTGGCATTTAGTATATTTACAAAGTTGTATACCCTCGGCAGTGTCTAATTCCAGAACATTTTCATCACCCCACAGAAAATCCCCATATTCACCAACAGTCACTCCGTGTTCTCCCCTCCTCCCAGCCTCTGGCGACCACTCATATACTTTCCACCTCTATGAATTTGCCTATCCTGGATGTTTCACCTAAGAGGAATCACACAATATGTGCACTCCTATGACTGGCTTCTTTCACTTAGCATAATATTTTCAAGGCTTACATATGTTGTAGAATGTATCCCTACTTCATTTCTTTTTATGGCTGTGTAATATTCTGTTGCATGTATAGATCACAATTCGTTTATCTGCTTCTCAGTTGATGGACATTTGGGTTATTTCCATGTCTGCCTGTTTTAAATAATGCTGCTGTGAACAAGCATTTCCTGTGTATAAGTTTTTGTGTGGACATATATTTTTAACTCTTAAAGATATATTATTATATGGTACATTATAGTCCTTATATCAATATATACTATATATTATATATAAGTTATAGGTATATTATATACTCAACTTTTTGAGGAATGCCAAATTATTTTCCAAAGTGGCTATACCACTTTACAATACTGCCAAGATTCCAATTTCTCCACATCCTCATTAATGTTTGTTATTTTGCCTCTTTGATTATAAATATCTCAATAGATGTGAAGTGCTATCTCATCATAGTTTTGATTTGAATTTTCCTAATAACTAATAATATTTAGCATCTTTTCATGTGCTTATTGACCATTTTTATATCTTCTATGGAGAATCTATTCAAATCTTTTACCCATTTTTTAATTGGGGCATTTCTCTTTTTATTGTTGTAATAGATCTTTGTGTATTATCGATTTTAAACTCTTAAGAACATGAACAAGAATAAAATAGATTGAAATATTTGCATATATTTTCTCCCATTCTACAGGTTTTCCCTTGATTGAAAATGTTCCTTATGCACAAACGTTTCTAACTTTGAGGAAATTAATTTAAATTTTCTATTGTAGTTTGTACTTTTGGTATCATACTTAAGAAACCAGTGCCTAATCCAAAATCATAAAGATTTACATGGACATTTTTTCTAAGAATTTCATGCACTGTGCTTAGTTGCTCAGTCATGTCCAGCTCTTTGCAACCCCATGGACTGCAGCCTGCCAGGAAGCTCCTCTGTCCATGGACTTCTCCAGGCGAGAATACTGGAGTGGGATGCCATGCCCTCCTCCAGGGATTTCTTCCCAACCCAGGGATCGAACCCAGGTCTCCCAAATTGCAGGCAGGTTCTTTACCATCTGAGAGTTACATAGTTTACCTCTAAATATAGGGTTTCAATCTATTTTGTTTAGCTTTGCATATGAAATGAGGGAGGGATATCATTCTTTTGTATGTGGATATCCAGTTATCCCAGCACTGTTTGTTAAAAAGATTATTCTTTCCATCCATTGAATTCATATCCTTCTCAAAAGTCAATTGGCCATAGGCTTTGACTAAGTAAACCCCAAAATATGGGTTTACTTCTGGACTCTCAATTCTATCCGATTGATACACACACACACACACACACACACACACACACACACACACACACACACATTTATCTTTATGTCAGCATCACACTCTTGAGTGTCATAGCTTTATAGTAAGTTTGGAAGTTGAGGAGTGTGAGTCCTCCACCTTTGTTCTTTTTAAAGATAGTTTTGCCCATTCTGGCTCCTAAGCATTTCCATATGAACATGAATATAAATTTTAAGATCAGCTTGTCAATTTCTACAGCAACAATAAAAACAAATTTTAGTTTTAAATGCATTGAGTCTGTATAGGAACTTGGGGAGTATTGACATCTTAACAACATTAGGTCTTCCAATCCATGAACACAGAATATCTTCCCATTCATTTAGATCATCTTTAATTTCATCCCACTGCTTTCTAGACCCCATGGTTTCTAATGAGAAATCAGCTGTTAATCTTACTGAGTATACCTTGTACATGATGAATTATTCCTCTTTCTGCTCTTAAGATTCTTGGTGGTTTTTTGTTTTGTTTTGTTTTGTTTTTTGGCTTCAGACAGTTTGATTATGGTGTGTCTAGGTATAGCTCTGTTTGCGTTTATCTTGCTTGGGGTACATTTAGCTTCTTTGATGTGTACATTAGTGTTTTTCATCACATTTGGGGAAATATTGGCCATTATTTGTTCAGATATCCTTTCTGCCTTTTTCTGTCTCTCTCTTCTTCAGAAATACCCATCAGACACAGGTTAGTGCCCTTGATGACTCCCCACACGCTCCTGAGGCTCTGTTCATTGTTCTTCATTCTGTTCCAGAGACAGGATAACCTCAAGTTCACTGATTCTTTCTTCTGTCCTTATTCTCTCCAGTGAAAGCTCCAGTTTAATTATTTTACTTCTTAACTCTAGAATTTCTATTTGGTTCTTTTTTCGTAGCTTTTCATGCTCTACTTAGTGAGACTTTGTTCCCATACTTTTCTTTAGCTGGGTAGCCAAGGTTTTTTTGGTTCATTGAACATATTAAAAATATAACTGATTTAGTCTTTGTGTATTAAGCCCAATATCTGGGCACAACTCTTTTTGACTGAGTTTTCTCCTTTGTATGGGCCTGACTTAATCAATCCAGGCTTCTATAACAAAGTACCATAAACTGGGTGGCCTACAAACAGCGTAAGTTTGCCTCACAGTTCTGGAGGCTGGAAATCTGAGACCAGGGTGCCAGGGCAGTCTGGTTCTGGTGAGGATCCCCTTCCAGTTACAAACTGCTGGCTTACTGTTGTATCCTCACATGGCAGAAAGAGAGTAAGCTAGCTCTCTGGACGCTTTCTATAAAGGCACTGCTTCCATTCATGAAGGCTCCACTCTCATGACCTAATTACTTCCCAGTGATCTCATCTCCAAATACCATCATATTGGGATGAGATTTCAACATATGACTTTTGGGAGGACATAAACATTCAGTACATTGCATTCACCATACTTTATTATTTCTCTGTATATCTTAAATCTTTTTGATAAAAATTATACATTTACACTGAGTGACTGAACTGAACTGATACATTTACATGGAGAAGGCAATGGCAACCCACTCCAGTACTCTTGCCTGGATAATCCCACGGACAGAGAAGCCTAGTAGGCTGCAGTCCGTGGGGTCACAAAGAGTCAGACACAACTGAGCGACTTCACTTTCACTTTTCACTTTCATGCATTGGAGAGGAAAATGGCAACCCACTCCAGTGTTCCTGCCTGGAGAATCCCAGGTGGAACCTGGTGGGCTGCCGTCTATGGGGTCGTACAGAGTCGGACATGACTGAAGTGACTTAGCAGCAGCAGCAGCAGCATATATTTACATAATATAATGTGGCATATCACTGAGCCAAGGAGTTTAAAACTTTGCTGTAGCCTTTACTTTCTGCTTATTCAGAGTTGACAGCTAAGAGCCTTCTCAAGTCACTCTGGACATGCACTTGGCCTAAAAATGCACATTGGTTCCCAGGAATATATCATAGCTTTACGGACAGCTCATTCCCCAAATTTTCCTTTTATTCTTTCTGATCAACCAATTGTTTGCCTCAACTGTTACCAACTGCCTGAGGCTGATGTAATGTTCAGCACTTGCCAATGATTGTTTTCAACAAATGCCCTCAAGGATAAAGCTGCTCACATTGTGACAGCTCCAAGTCAGGTCAAATAAAGACAGCCTTGTGAGTGGTCTCTTTCAGAGAATCATAAAACAGGTCACCTAACAATTCCCTGAGAACATAGCTTTAAAGAAGCTCCTACTCTCTTCTGCCCCATCCAGTGGCTATCAGGATACTGGTGTTCACTGCGCCTGCAGGCTGTTGCTTTACAAGACTAGCACAGAGCCACACATGAGATGATGGGAATAGGGCAACTTAAAACATCACAAAGGAAATAAAAACATACATCCACAGAAAAACTGAAGTTCATAGCAGCATTATTCCTAATAAGAGCCAAAAGGTAGAAGCAATCCAGATGTCCTTAACTGATGAATGGATCAATGATATGTGTTATATCCACACAGAGTACTATTATTTGGCCATAAAAAATAAACTACTGACATATACTATGATATAGATGAATATTGAAAACATTATGCTAAGTAAAAGACCACATATTATATGATTCCTTTCACATAAAATGTCCATGACTGGAGGAAGAGAATTGGGGGCATAAGGAAATAACAGATAAAAGGTAGTAGGTTCCTTTTTGAGGCAATGAAAATGTTCTAAAATTGACTATGATGATGATCGTATATAATTGTGAAGATATAAAATCATTGATTTCTATACTTTAAATGTGTATGATACATGAATTGTATCTCAGTAAAGCTGGGTTATTTTTAATGCCATGAAGCCTGCTGTTCTTACTGGGATTCAACTGATTTTCCCAAATAAATGTTTACAGGATTGCTGTTAGACTTTGATTCATTAACAGAGTTTGGAGAAAAGTTGGTTCTGACCGTTTTTTGTAGAGTCCTCACTGCTTTTTTGCAGGGGGAGAGTTTTTGAAGATCCTGCTCTGCCATTCTCACTGACATCCTCCACTTACTTTTACCATTAGGTAAAAATTCTCCGATCACCTTCAGTCTGAACACCACATTCTATTCCATCAATGACAGAATGATGGACACACCGTCCCCCTTCTCTTTAGGGCTCTTCTAGGCACCATGCTCTTTTTTTCTCAATATTCTGTCCAGTCTTCTTGATGAATTTCTCATCTGTTTCCTTCTGTACCCTCCATCCTAATATTCCAGCTGAGAGGAAACAACAAAAGATGATGGGGAAGGGGGTTTCTAAAGAGCAGAAAACATTCCGCCATACTCAACATGTCACCCTGTTCTCTCCTCATCTGTGTTCTTCCCCCCACCTCCACCCCAGGTATCATATGTGAAAGCCATCGACATCTGGATGGCCGTGTGCCTGCTCTTCGTGTTCTCAGCCCTGCTTGAGTACGCCGCCGTCAACTTTGTGTCTCGGCAGCACAAAGAGCTGCTCCGATTCAGGAGGAAGCGAAGACATCACAAGGTAGGGCTTTGGCTCAATGCTGATGGTAAACAGAAGAGTTCTGGGCAACCTTGTCTTATGATACTTGTTTTCCTGTATCATTCTTCTCAGTGGATAAAGCATGCACAAAATACGGATCAAAGTCCTACAAGTCCTAGTTTCTCCTCCCATAAATAAAGCCCTGATTGGGTTTCTGGGCACTCATTCTTCTAACACTAATTATCAGGTTACACTTGAAGACAGAATTGATGGAGCAAACACTGATGGAGCCAAGATAGAAACTAGCTATAAACTCAAAGCATGGAAGGCTGCAGGATGTTTGCTGGTGTTTTCTAACAGAGTGGGCTGCACTGTTTCAATGGGCCTGATTCCAGAAGCGATTGGTATCACAGAACATGAGATCTTAGAGTAGAATGTCCAGTTTCTGGGCCTTTGTTTCCTACTTTCAAGAAGAGGCAAGCTGCAAGGTCTTCCCCTGGAGTGAATTCTCTTCCCTTATGAGAGACAGAATAAAAAAATACTTTGAAATTAAATATTAAAGTAGGCATTTAAAATATGCAAATAATACCAAGTTTATCTTGTCATTGCTGCTGCTGCTTCTAAGTCACTTCAGTCACATCCGACTCTGTGCAACCCCGTAGACGGCAGCCCACCAGGCTTCTCTGTCCCTGGGATTCTCCAGGCAAGAATACTGGACTGGGTTGCCATTTCCTTCTCCGTATCTTGTCATTAGGGTTATGAAAAGAAAATAGTACATTACTATACTTGAAAAGTTTGAGTCCTAATGAAGAAAGGCAGTTAAAAAAAAAAAAAAGGAAACAAAATACTTGGCAGGGACTTCCTTGGCAGTCCAGTGGCTAAGACTCCATACTTCTATTGCAGGGGGCTGGGGTTCAATACCCAGTCAGGGAACTAAAATCCCATATGCTTACGATTCTGCAAGCCATGTGGTGAAGCAAAAAACAAAACAAAACACACATACCTGGCAGACCGCGTCTGAAAAGTCACCAGCCTCTGTTAACTCTGTGGGAGCCAAGTGGCTCCATACCCAAGTCTGTGACCACTCCCCCAGGAGACCTTTCTCCTAGGGATCGGAGGACGTGCTTTTCTCTCCAGTCTCATCTCCACGTCACTTTTCCCCTTGCTCTCTGAGCACCATCCACACTGGCTTCTCTCATAGTTCCTCAAACACACACACAGGACTTCAAGTGTCTTGATCTCTCCACCCAGGTTGCTCTTCCAGTGGACTGGTTGCTCTTTCAGTGCACATTGCTTGGTATGAACCTGCTCATTTTCTAGTTCTCAGCTATGGCATCTTTCCCTGATACCCTAGTCAAGGTGCAGCCCCTGTACTGAGGTGCTGATGCCAGGCTGTTAAGTGTGATCATGCAGGTTGTATCCAAGGGCCCCCAGCCAAGGAAGCTCTCTTCTCTTAGGTCCTGCCCTGGCGTGGACTGTATCAGAGAGAGGAAGTGATCCCAATTCAGACACCCAGAGCAGGGGGGTACCACTCGTCTGATATGCACAAAGACACTTTATGTCAGCCAAGACAGTACTCAGTTTCTTTCCTTCTAGACACGAGTTATAATTGCACATTCAATCAGGAGTTTGTTTCATGCACACCATCCATTGAATGGTAAGTTCCATCAGGTCAGAGACCACATCTACTCTTGCTCAGTACTACTGATACAGCCCTGGTGTTTACCACAAGGCCTGATAGATAGTGAACGTGGAATAGAAATTTGCTGAACAAATGGACAAAGGGATAAAAAAAAAAAAAAAAACTAATGGAATAAAAAAAGGAGACGCTGCAGACTGAGAGGCTGCCTGGGAGCTTTTCCAGCTATAGATGAGGGCAGCCAAGAACTCAAACACTGGCCACATCACACACCTAGGCCCCACCTGCTTTACACTGACCTACTGAGAGCAGCTGTCTACCCAGCCGCAAGTGCTGGGACAAAGGACTCTGCCCTTGAGTTTTCTTTGCTATGTGATTTTCAGCTAGCCTCTTCTAGGGACCAGCATCCGCATCTGTAAAATGGGCACAGTGGGGGACTGGTGAAAGATGAAATCAGATCCCAACATAGCTTTAAGTTATGTTCCTGCCACACAAGTACCAGGAATTAAAACGATTCCAAAGGCACACATTTCCCTCAGTATGTTTCTTAAACATCAGCAATCTGATTCAATTAACTTCTAGCAGTTTACCGCAGGCGGCAGGCAGACGTTCCGAGACAGAGGCTGTCCACGAGAGTTAGGATAAAAGCTGCACTGGAAGAGGGAAGCAAACCTCTTGGGTGCAGCTGGCCCGACAGGACTTCTTGAAAGATCCTGGTTTTAGTCTTTCCATTACTGTCCATCAGATACCTAGCCTCTGATTCTTAACACAATCTAAGCAAGGAACTGACCAAACACAACTTTCTCCGGGATTTACTTCTATTTTCCCTTTTCCCCGACCAGAGGCTAGCAGCTTTCTGCATTTCCCTCTGCAAAAAGAATGTCAATAATTTATCACAGAGATGCTTACATGGGAAGACTATGTCCAAAATACTTGACTGGTACCAGGTCACTAGACTGTGCCCTGCATAGCTCCAACAGGCATTCTGTGCATGGACTAAAATGTGAATGGAGCCCCTTGCAGATATGTAACATTGGGGGACCTAGTGTTTGCAAAGGCTGCCTCCATCCTTACCAAATGCCCACCAGTTTTACGTATTAGAGGAAACAAAAGCTTTGTCTCTGGGCAGGTAAAATGTGAATAAGGCCACCGTGCAGATTTGATCAGATTCCTCTGCTGGGTCCCTTCCTCATTCTCTCACAGCATGTTGGTTCTGGAAGAGCTCTCAGAGAGGGTCCCATCCACTCCTCCTGTACACATGATGACAAAGAGGAGGGGAAAGTGACCAGGATCTTGGAGGCACTGATGGGAAAGACACAGAGGCCTTCCGAGACCCACGGCTGATCTCAAAAAACACTGACCACACACCACCAGGTGCTTATCTGTTTATCAGTGCCTCCATCCTGAAGCAGATAAAAATAGTCCTGCATTTATTAGATCTTAAATAGGAACTAAGATTTACCCCCAAGGTAGAGGCCAAAAACTAGTAGCTAGAAGGTCAGATTTGCCATGCAAATATCTTTAAATTCACCAGCAGTATCTTAAAAATCTGGAATGAAGTGCCAACATTCAATGAAGTGTCCGTGATTACACTTCCAGCTTCACTCAAAACATCACAGCCTCTGGTCCCTCTGGATTCACATCCCACATGGTACAGGCTCACTGCAAATGCCTTTAGGTAAGGAACGCAGTCCACGGCCCCAGTTCACTTCATCACTGTCTCTCCTGCCTGGCCCCTGGTGTGCATCTGAATTAGTGTGACCTTGTGCCCACAGGCTCTGAACTTGGCACAGATGTCAGAAACTGAAGGCGCAGAATTAGGCTTACCATAAAAAACAGCTTCCTTTGGAATAAGGCCCTGTGGATGTGGCTTGCAGGCTGGCCATATATTAGCTTGGGCTGCAGAAACCTCCTTTTAGCAGACAGTTTGCAGAGAGGGTTTTAAGCCCCAGAGGGTGAGTGAAGAGGAACTAGCCACATGCCTGAGTTTCTCTGAGCCCATGATCTTGGCCGGGCTCCTGGACTCCCACCACCCTCCCATGTTACCTCATTTGCTGGGCAGAAACCATCTGGTCCTCAAATTCCCCAGCCAGCCTCATTAGTCAGATTATTAGGAAACCTCTGTGAGCCCGATTGGGCAGGCACACTACCAACCTCCCTGGCTTCGATCGGATTTCCCCTGTTCCAGTCCCGCGCAGCTCCAGATGCAATTGGGCATTCATTGGCTGCCATCTGCTGGCTTGAATAGGAATAGCAGGCTTTGTCCAGTTATCTCTAGGGAATTTCCTTTCTCCTGGATACAGTGTAAAATTGATCACCTTTTAACCAGATGAGGTCTCCACACATCCATCCCCTCCCCTCATGTTTAACTGATGAAGAAGGCAGAAAATAATTTGCCCAAAGCAACACAGAGAGTTAATTTTGAGTCTCCGCCTGCATAACTAGAGCCCAGCGAAAAAACATTTTCAAGCACACCCACCTTCCACCCGCCCCACCGTATTGCTACAGTGAGCGATAAGTGAGATTGTCAGACCCAGCCCCACTCCCAGGCACAGGGTCCAGTCACTTGGCCAGCTTCCCCCAGTCCTCTCCTCAGTGCTGGCACAAACCCTCTATTGTTGTCCTTCCCACAGAAAAATACTGGTTGAGCACCCATCTGCCAGGTACTGGAGCCCACCTTCTTACCCTCACTTCCTGCAATGAGGGTGTTGGAGCATATTCACTCGTTTGTGAAAGATGTCTTGAGCATTCATATGTCAAATCCTCCAGGTGCTAGGAATACAACCATTTTAATTTAATTTTTAAAAAAAAAAAAGGGAAGCTGGGACAGACTGGATATGTAAGTAAACCATTTGGTCAACAAACATTTGCAGAGTTTTGAGCTCCTTCTCAGGAAATATATTCATATGTCTAGTGTTGAGGGTGCAGTGAGCATGATGCGCTTTGCCTTTGCCTTCATAGAGCTTACACTCTAATGAGAGAGACAGACAGACGTTAATCAAGGAAAACAAGACGATAAGAGATTTAAAATAAAAAAGGAAAAGCCGAGAATCCTGATGTATGGATCACACATCAGGGACACTGAGCCTAAACTCAGGTTCAGGGAAGGCATCTGAGTAGGAATTAGTTTGGGAAAAGAAGGAGCTGGAAGCAGGGGTGGGGTTGGGAGAGACAGACTCAGCAGAGAGAATGACCTGAGCAGAGTGCAAGAGGAGTGTGGCACTTCCCAATAGATGGAAACACCACAGGGCACAGAAAGTCAAACGGAGCATCCACAGACGGGCAATCCAGGTCATCATGTAAAGCTTTTAATTATCCTCAAGTCAGTGGCAGCCTGTTAAGAAAGTTCTAAGCAAAGGATGATGGATAAGATCCATGTCATAACAACCCAGAGGGGTGGCAGGGCTGGGGGAGATGGAAGGCCAAAGGGAAACAAGGCTGGAGGTCATCACAAGCCCAGATGAAGGCCCAGGCTGGGGTGGCACAGGCAGAGCTGGACAGACACCAGGGCCCCCAGACTGCCCTGCACAGGAACAAGCAGAACACAGAGCAGCTGCCCACAAAGTGCTCACTCTCGAGTTGGCAGTGTGAGCCGATAAAGCCCCCCAGAGCCACACACGGAATCAGCAGCTCAGCGAGACTCTGAGGACCACGTCAGAGCTCACAAAGAAGGACCACAAAGCCAGGTGTGATGAGAGCAGGCAAGAATGTCTCCTCGATCCAGATGAGGAAAGGGGAAAGTGGAGCAGGTCAGGCAGCAGGCGCTTGGGTAGTGAGCATGCAGCCAGGAGGTGGGGACGCACGAGGGATGGCTGAGAATGTGCAACACAACAGGCAGGTGTGCGGAGCACAGGCAGGGGAGGCGGGGAGTCTGGAAAGGTAAGTTGGAGCCAAATGATGAAGGGCTTGAGAAACTCCAGATGAAAATCTTGATAAAAATCCAGAGCCTGTCTGGGGTCACACCTGCTAGGGATACAGGAACACGGAGGTAAGAGGCAGCTGTGGTCCCCGGGCTTGCAGCCCTTGCTCGCTCCTGATCCATTCACTCCCTCCCCAAACCCACACACAGAAGCCTGGGGGATGGGGTGGGGGAGAGGGCAAGGAGGCAACAGAGGCAAAGCAGGGGATCTTTCCAAATTGTCCTCTGGGTTTCTAACAAAACGGCATTCAGAGCATCTGCTCAGCTACAACTTCTGATGATCGAAAAGCATCTTAAAGGAGTGGAGTGAATCTTATCACCACTTAAGGGGAGAAAATGAAATTTAAAACCCTGAGAGTCACAGAAGGATGTCTTCTGAGGAAGTGACCTGCCCAGGGTCATACAGCCACAGGTGACTTGAGCCAAGGTCGTCGCGCAGGTCTCAGACTCCACACCACACACCTATCCCCTGGTTTGCATCTGTTTCGGCACTTGATGGCGCCCCTCTATAAGGCATAACTCCCCAGCCAGCCACAGAGCCTTCAGGGGCCTAGAGTGGTGCCAGATGGGCACGGCCTGGCCCCCAGGGGAGTGCCTGCAGGGAGGGTGCCCAGCCCCTGTCTTATTTTAAGTAGAGCCCCATGTTGAATCTGTTCCAGGAGGATGAGGCTGGAGAGGGCCGCTTCAACTTCTCGGCCTACGGCATGGGCCCAGCCTGCCTTCAGGCCAAGGACGGCATCTCAGTCAAGGGCGCCAACAACAGCAACACGACCAACCCCGCTCCGGCGCCATCCAAGTCCCCGGAGGAGATGCGAAAACTCTTCATCCAGCGGGCCAAGAAGATCGACAAGATCTCCCGCATCGGCTTCCCCATGGCCTTCCTCATCTTCAACATGTTCTACTGGATCATCTACAAGATCGTCCGCAGGGAGGACGTCCACAACCAGTGACGGGTCTGGGCTGGGGGTCGCTGCGAGTGGGCAGAGTGGGAGGGCCGGAGGAGGAGGGGAAGCCAGGTGCGCGTGCGCCATCTCTCAACTGCGGCGATGCATGGCTCAGAACGTGGCACTATCTATTCAACCTCGGGTGGGGGCGGCAGGGGGAGGGAGGGCTTTTTCTAATATGGGAACTGAGGGGCGGGGAGGAAGGGGAGGGTTCGGGGTGGGGGCAGTGGCGGGGGAGTGGTAAAAACCACTTTCAAAAATTTGAGTCTGTGGGCTGTGCAGTTTTCCTGTTTGGAAAGAGAATACAGTCTGCCCCAGAGCAGCAGCGAAGCCATGTAATATATATGATATATATTCATGCTTAATATTAATGCCAAACCACAAGAAAAAAGACTTGTTTCTTAACCTATCAGCCTAGTAACTGCTTAAATTTTTAAAAGTCACAGAAGTGATGGACAATTTTTCCCAGAGTGGAAAACAGTCACAAATAAGCTTGCTCTGGTCTGTCCCATATCACACCCCCTCCCAACGCCATGCCTGTCTTCAAACTGGCCCAGGTGGACTCATGCTGAAAAGCCATTTTGCCCCTGCTTCAAAGGGGTCGTGCGGCCCAGGCATGGGTGGTGGAAATGGGGGAAGGTGGAGAGAAGAAGGGGAGTGACTAAAGAGATGGGACGATTCAGAGGTCCAAGGATGGAGAGTCATCTTCACGCCTCCAGGCTGGGGACCTCTCTCTCAGCCCTCTCATTTCTGTGCTTCTCCACCCACCCCACTTACCCTCCACCACCCAGAAATGGCCCCCATGTTTTTTCTCATCATATTGCTAATATGCAATCTTTTTACAGTTTAAAAAAAAAGTAATAATCTCAAGAAACAATATGCAGATAGACTGAGTATAAACAGACGCACTTTTTCAGATGTCTATTTTTTTGGAGAGTGTCTTTGGAATTGCAAGCGGGGGTATGTTTGGGAAGGTGGGGTTGTAGGATGAAACAGATGTATTATATTGTGGCTCTACAGAGTGGAGTTGTACAAGGTAAAAGGGCAGTAGTAAGGCTGCTGCCGCTTAAATACATGGATACGGGTGGAAAGAAACAGTGATGTTTATAAAGTCTGTTCGTTGTATTCTGACATTTCATATGCCACAAAAAACGTGGGGAGCTTGGCGGGGGGGTGGGGGGAAGATCCCATTATATTTTTGTAAATCTTTGTTTTTCTTTTTGGTGCTTTGTTTAGCTTAAACATTTAGGAAAGTTAGACAAATTCTCTTTCCTTCTAACTCTGAAGTGCCAGAACTATCCCAAGATAGCTAAGGTACTCTGGGGGAAAAGAAGAGGGAGAGGGCAGTGGACCGCAGGAGCGGGAGAGCCTGCTCCAGGACACGGATGTTGACAGGTAGGAAGTCTGCAAGGTGGGCCGTGGGATTAGAAAGGAGCTGTGTCTGGCAGCTGTCACACCACTGCACCGGGGACAATGGCACTACTATTTGTGGCATCCTTCCTGCTGTGGCCTATAACCAGAATACTGGGATTACATTTCTTTCTTTGCACTTTTGTGGATCAGAGTGGTAGGCAGTTGACAATCAGTCTGTACTGTGACTTTGGGGTCACTTGTGTCTTTGGAGCATCCCTAACTTAGGGCAGGACAGAAGTGAGACACTGGAACCTAACCCCACCCTAAAGCACCTTCCCCAGGGGAAATGTCTCCCATTACCCATGGTGCAATAGCTAATTCCCACAGAGGCCCAAAGAAGTGGGTCGAGACAAGGACCCAGAAGTGATTCAGGTCAAGAAAATGCACTATGCAGCCAAAAAAGGATTTGGCTTTGTGGCTTTAATGAAAAAGTTGTTTGCAACCAAGTTCCAAGGTCAATAAATCATTGCCTTCCTTTCTCTTGGCCTGTGTAGAGCAGAAAACAAAGCTGTATTCTAGCTTTGGAGGGTGTGGGATGGATCCCGAAATCATTTTTTCTAAGAAGCACTGAGGGATGGCAGCCGAGTGAGTAGGAGTCTCTCATGTAAGACTGCTCATTTCCCCACCATTAACAGGTGTCTGGGAGAAGGCAGTGGCACCCCACTCCAGTACTCTTGCCTAGAAAATCCCATGGATGGAGGAGCCTGGTGGGCCGCAGTCCATGGAGTCGCTAGGAGTCAGACACAACTGAAGCGACTTAGCAGCAGCAGCAGTAGCAACAGGTGTCTGAAGGGGGAAAAGTTAAATAGAGGGATGTGAACAATCACTACCAATTCAAGACTAGAATATCGGACTTTGGACTGCTATTAGCACCTTTCATGAGCACTACACTCACTTTATTTAAGGGAGGTGGTGGGGAAAAACTTGATTTCCAAGTGGCACATGGGTCTCTGGAGAGGCTATCAGTCCCTTTCACTAGCACTTCATTCACTTTATTTAAGGAGAAATCATTTTTAAATTTTAAAAAAAAACTAAAGAACCCCTTCTCTCTATTTTACTCATTGTTAGACTAAATTCAACATGTCTGAAATCTAGGTGAATCGGGCAACTAAGACAGTACCAATTATTCTAAGACATTCTGTTTCTGCTCAAATAGCAAAATCACACTGGTCTCCTTACATGATGAGGTGTCCAGAATCTCTTTGAGACGTGGAAATCACTGGGCATTCTGCCCAACCTCTGCTGGATCCTTGAACTTCACACAATATTGAATCTGTGTGCCCACTGGGTGCTGCCAGGCCTAGCTGACAGTATCCACCAGACAACAGAATCATTTCAAACACAGAGGAGACGAAATCTTTTCTCAGGCTATTCTAAACATGGTATCCCTTCACAGAAAATAAATGTGAGGTGATGCATGATAGCAATGAAAAGAAGAATGCGAATTTTAGTCTTGCCACTAATATGCTTGGGTGACCTTGGGTAAATCACTAAGCTTTGGTTTCTTAAACTATACAATGGGGAGAGTGTCACAGGTGATCTAACTCCCTCCTAGCACTGACTGTTCTATGTGTTTGAACTGGTCTGTAGGAATTTCACGCATCAGAAAGTTTAATATCATTTTGATTTCTGAACTCTCCAGGTGGCCATGAGCATACATATGCACATGTATATAGACACACAATTTTGTTGCCTTTCATCTTTGGACAATTGGCAGATTTGTTTTTTCCTTTTGCTCTACGTTATCAAAGGTAAACAGTGGTGACGGACAAGGCAGCAATCATTATAATGTCAAAAATCCCATCATGAATTAGGAATGGAGCATGCTCAAGGAGAAGATATTATCATTAATGTATAATGTAGTAAAGATTTGGCAATTAATTATATGGATCTCATCATTATAGAAAATCAAAGTAGGTAATATTTAGGCCATTTTTTTAAGATGGCTCCAATAAACAGGGCAATATTTTCTTAATTTCCTTTCAATTTGCTCACAAAGGACATCATGCCTTGGGACTATGCATGCCAAGTGCTAACGTCGGGGAGGAAACTGATTTAGTAAACAAGTGGTTTACTGGTTTTCAAACCCTTTACATGTATAGACCAGAACTGATGCGTGGAGGAGAATGGATACTGGCATAGTGGGTGATTTCACCCACCTCCAAAACTGCAGCTATTCCTAGGAGTCAAATTTAGGAGATATCAATTAAGCAGATAATACTGACAACTTCTCACCTATTTGTTTACAATAGACCTCATTTGTTTCAAGAGCAGCCAAAATAAATAGCTCAGCTCTGCCCTCCTCTGGTCCTTTCAAGTATTCAGGAGCCCATTCTTGACAAATGCTATAGGGAGTGACCAAGGATAGACACAAATTGAAAGGAAAAAGTGTGTATGAGAGAGATACCTTGAACTTAACTCTATTTTTATTTTGTCTTCAAAAACAAAAAAGGTAATTTGATCCAAATTACTTCTTCTTCTAAACTGTCATTAAATTTTTAAAAAAGGGACTCCTCTAGGAAGTTCACCAGTATCTTTCATAGGCTATTTTTTCAAACTGGGGAGAAAATAAATATGACAGGAGACAGTTCTTTTCATTAGAAATATGCACTTTTATGAGCATCATTAAAAAGAGATGAGATGGTGTTTTGTGAGGCTTCATATTAGATTGCAAAATAGATCAGTGGCCCAGCTAAGCCAGTACCATCAGTGGTAAGAGCCATGAAAATTAGATTTCTTAGTTAATTGCAACACTGAAATTGAAGGGCGCTGAGTTATCATCATGTCTGCAGTAACTGCCTCCTTAGGAGAAGTTGGCGAGCCACGGGTACAATCTTTGTATCAGCTTTGGGACTGGGCTGGAGATCTGAGCTGTGCAGATATCCCCCCATCTGGCTGGAAGCCCAGCCCAGGGACAATCAACACCACTCTGAAAGCTACCAGACTTATTCAATGAGCACCTTCTACACACTTAAAAGGCTGCCCTCCACGCCAGCTCTGACGAACCAGGCAAGAATCAGGTTTCCTCTGTGAGTTATGATTCTCAGATTGACTGCAAGGCTTGCACTTTGAGGGTCTGTTGAGAAAGGATGAGTGGATCACTACCCCCTGATTAATAAAACCGACCAGACCAAAAATTCTAGAAGCAGGATATTCTTAAAATAGAATTGTTCTTCTTCCACTAAGACCTTTCTCTCAGAAACCAATTCCTGAAATTTGAATGAAGAACCCTCCTATTTCCCTACAGCTCTAGGAACCAGAAGCTTATCCTGACCAGAGGAAGGAGTAAAAGACATACTTTGTTTTGATTGAGCTGGGCTGTTCTTAACTACTTGTAACACTATAAGGAAAAGCATATGTTGCAAAGGCTTCAGTCTCAGAGTATCATGAAATCCCAATGGAAAGGAGGAACTTCTGTGGACAGGTTGAAATCCCTATAATAATTAGGAATTAAAAAAAAGAAAAAAAAAAGGCCAAATGCTGCCCTTCCCATCCTAGTCCATGGGGTAAGAGAATGAAAGCAACAACTACTTTCTGGCTGTCCCAGTTAAAGATCTCGGGATGTCCAGGAGGATGAGGGCAAGCTGCCAACATCTCCCCCATCCTTGAGGCATCTAGAATCTTGAGGGCCCACACTAGATGATACCTCTACCAAGTTATTACCCTGTTGCTTCCTTAAGGATTTCTTAGGCTGTAAACAGCAATGGCAGGAGATAAGTTTGCTCATATATGGGTGCTATGTCATGCTGTTTTGATGGAGCCGTGTGGTTCTTTAAAGCAATAATTAAGGTGCTTTATCATTCTTTGAAACAATGAAATGAGTTCCGAAGTAGACATTATTGCCCAATAATTTCTGGGATCATTAAAGCTTCTTTAGCTAGGATCCAGACCATTACTTCTCCCTCTTCTCTCTCCATCCCACGTCTGCCTCATTCCACTGTCTCCCTCCACCTCCTCTTTTCATCAGTTTGCTCACCTTGTTTTTGAAACCCAACTCTGCCAGAAGATGTGGATGTATTCCTGAGGGGTGGGGAATGGGGTACTGGCATGGGGACTAGAAGGGATTAGTAGCTCCTGTCTCATTTGCTTTAAGGCTGTGATTTCTATTCTTCCTCTAGCTCTTGAGTTTTAGAGAATTCAATGCTCTGGAAAATGTTCATTGGAACACTGAGTCAGTAAGTCAGACTATAGAGAATGGCAAGCCAAAAATATACCCTTCAGAGAGCCCAATGACAAAAATTATATTCTACATAAGGCTATTAACCAGCAAAAGGGCAGAAGCAGGTCACTGACCTGGGGGGTGAAAGACACCGACTGGTGACAGGATTCCAAGCACGATGGGTCGAGTGCTCTGCTTCCCACTGCCTCGCGTTGCCTTGTTTTAGGCCTGCCTTTCTTCAGATTCAACTGTTTTCTCGTGCAACTCCAGAAACTCAGTGTTCTGTGTAAACACACCTGTCTCGTGAAGTGGACAGAGGTCAATGGGAAGTGGGTCCTCATTCTGGCACTACCTCAGGCTCACCAGGGAAATATAGGTAAGCTAGCTACTCCACCTTTCTTTGCCCAAACACCCCCTGTAAACAGGGCGTTGAAGGAGATTTATCAAAGCCAAATTCTGGATACTTTGATGGGCTGACCAAGAGTATACTCTGTGTTCTAAAATGGTTCCGTTGCTTCCCCATTTCAGTGTCAGGCTTGGGACCCCACCCCAGCCCTTCAGTGGGCAGGTAGGGAGAAATTAAGAAAGTGGAGCGTCTTGGTCCTCAAGGAGATTACCATCTTAATTTTATGGCCATGAAAGTCTTAGATATTTCACAGTACGGATAAAATTAACTTCTCACCTGAGAATGCCATCCAACATAAGGACAACATTCCGCTCTTGTAGTTCAGCGTGTATGTCCTGTGAAGGCTGTACCCCACTTCCCAGGGCAGTTGTTTGAATTCTCTATGCCAGAGACTCTGGAAGAATCACAGAGAAATGCGTCAGAGCTGAACTTTTGAAATACCCCTGCGGAAATAACTGCAGCAATTCCAAGTTCCCCCTAGCTTGTCACCACACATCGTTTAATGGGCAAGACTTAGAAATATTTTCCTCTGTCCCTCTCTCTCTAGCTGCAGTTGCAGGCAGAAAATAAAAGGGGAGGGGAGATGCTTCATACCATTGGGAAGGTTCATCTAAATTCATACCACTGGCTAGGTTATACTAATAAAGAGAAGAACTATTATAGCAAGTTTGGTGCACTAGAGCCAGCTGTCTGCAAGCCCTCCCCTCCCCCAAACAAATCTCATCCTTGCAACAATGTTCCTGAAATCATTTCTGTAGCTCCACCAAACACTGTTTATAATCAGAAAACACTGCTTATAATCAGAAAACACTGCTCCTGCCTTTCCCACCAGGGATGTATTTATGCTTTATAGCAATAGAATCTCTTCAAAATGCTTATAGGATGACATGACAAATAATCTTCCCTCCCTTCATCTGGCCCTAAAATTAACGGGAATATTGCAGACTGAACTTTTTTCTGGTTCCAAATTTTTAAAAATTAATAGACTTTTAAATGATAATGCTTCCATTAGGAAACCAACTGCTTCCTATCCCAGCTCCCCATCAGCATATAACCACTTCCTCCTTTGTCCCCCAGGCATATTTTAAAAGACCTCTAGAATGGATAGATGCGTGACGAAACATATATAGTGAAACAGTAGTCATACAGTCACTGTAAAGTTCTATTTTCCCCTCAGTTTCCCTGTCTCTAAAACAGGAGTATTGAATTAGTTGAGCATGAAGTTTGCCTAGCTGTAAAGCTTGTTGATTTTTTTTAAGGCCACTTCTCCAGTTGTCTTTTAGTTGCAGAGAAAAAATAAGGACTTCCCCAGACTCTGTGATGGTCTTACTCTTCCTCTTCTCTCAACTTTCCTCTCTAAACCCACTCGTGATTTTCCTAGTACAGAGGAAAAGAAACAAGCTCCGAGTTAGAAGGCTGACAAGCAAGGAGGTGAGTGATCTTGAGCAAGACCATCACCCCTCTGACTCTCAACTTCTTTCTGTATCTGGGGATAATACCCACATCACAGACCCACTGTCTCAATAAAATGACATAATGTTAACTTCACCCCCTTGTTGTAAACTGTAGAGCATTTTCATCATTTCAGCCTCTCTGAAACTCCTTATTTCTTCCTGTTTGCCAGAAGAGGTCACCAAAAAGCTTTCTTTCACAACTGAGGCTGGTACCCAAACAGCCAAACCCACCCACTCTCCAGAGCAGCTGATTCATGCTGGGAAATTTCATGCCTAGCCCCAGGCATTCTCTCACTGGTTAATTACTCTGAGCTCACTTCAGAGGCTACACACATTCCAAGAAACCTAAATTCTGATTCCACTTAACAAGCACTGCATCCCTTTTTCCATAGGCACCATTTGAGTACTACCTAAATATAATAGAAGCACCGTATTTAGTAAACTCTGTGAATAGCGCTCAGTCACATGTAGACTATTAAAAGAGTACTGTATGTCAGTCTATAACTTAATTCTCACAATGGCCCTCATCTTATTTCTCCTTTTATAGATGAGGAAACTGAGGCTCAGAAAACTTATGTTACTATTACGAGCCCAAGTCCCAGCCTTCCCAAGCTTGACATCTTTGCAGACAATGGGAGGCCAAGTTTTGAAACAGGCATGACATGTTTACCTCTTCCACTCACCTGTTTTTGACTTCAACAAATTATTTCACTGTGATCTTAGTTACCTGCTTGTAAAAACCTCTTATCTTCCCAAATTGTTGAGTATAAAGTCAAGCAATTGATGTGGTAGTTTGTCATTAAAAAACAGTATATCTAAGAGACAATAGTTTAACTCAAAATGTTATCTTCTGATAACACACACAGTTCCTTTAGCCTAGGTACATCCCAATATACATAAATTTAACCTCCTGTAACATTACATGCCAAGGCATACCATTTTGTACTAGACTGGAAATCAAGCATCGTGTAAATAAGAACCAACCAAAATAATCCTTGGCCTCCCTCTTGGTAATAAACAATATAAACCAGCCCACCTTTAAAGACTGAGCCTACTGATCCAGTGTTTGGTACATGAAGGATTTGGAAGTGATATGGGTCCATTTTCTGGCTATAGAACTGTGGAAGCGAGCAAAATCAGTTGACAGCAGGGCAGAGTGGGAATAAACAGCATTTGGAGGACAATGAGAACACCTTGTTTGTAGTCCTGTAGGAGGGGTCACTGTGACCTGGAATGGCTTGGATTTGGCTGGACTCATGGGTAAGAACTAGACCTTTTCTGGAAGTCTTTCCTAGGTCCCTCTAAAACACTCAACCAAGAACCTACTACAAACAAGGCACAGGAACCAAAAGTAATTACAGAACTTAATTTATGAAGTGAAATGTGATATGGATATGAATAACCCAAAAGATATGGTAACAGATGAGGCAGAGAAATCAGGAGAGGTCTCTTGGAGGATGGCTATCTAGGCTCAGACTCAAGAAACTGCTATTTGCATAACAGTTTACTTTTAAAATCACCTTTCAAAGTGTTAAACCCAAGATCACCACTTCCTTTAAGTAGCTGTGGAGGTAAAGAGGGAGCAACTCTATATGAACGTAACCCACCGCCACTCCCAAAAATTTTTAATAAGCTAATACTTGTCTCCAAGCTACTACTTGTCTCCTTATGTTTCTGACTAAACAATCACCTAGGTAACTTGATGTGTACAAACTAGCCAGACCAGTTCATGGGAGTAGGCTTCTTACATTTCTGAGGGCCCCTCTGGCCTCATCCATGACTCTACAGTTGCAACCACAAGTCTGGCCTTTGGCATAACAGGACCATGAGCTATAAGCAGCAATGCCAGGCAAATCTTGGCTACTGCTCTGAAGGCCAGAGCCGTACTTCTGTGTAGCTCCGTCTGGATGCTGGTGAGCAAAAATGGCACTCTGAATGGACCCTATCTAGTGACCACAAGTCAGGTTCAGCAGGTCTCCGGGCAACTGTTGAGTGCTTGCCTTTGGGTGGTTTTTCAAAATGTCTCAGCCTAGAGAAAGCAGCTTAGCCCTTCAAGGTTTGAGCTGGAAGCTCAAGGGGGAGGTTTCAAAAAAAGTGTTCTAGTCAGGACTAGAGTTTACATATTGTTTCCAGTTTTCCTATCAACTCCCTACACCTGTCTTCATCTACCGGCTATTTATTAAGTCTACTGTATCAAGGCAGTTTACCATGAAAGCAGGGTATCAGAGTATAACAGAGCTTCTTTCTTACAACATAGGAAGGGATAATAGAAGTACGGAAGTAATTACTAGTGTGGCACGCCGGAAATATGTGAGAGAAAGGAGGGTGCCAGGGACTGTGCAGAAAATAAATCATGGATGTTTCATGGCTGACAGGCCATTTGAGAAGTAGTACCCTTAAAGAACATTCGAGATTTTGACAGATGGGAGAAGAGTATTCTGGCACAAGGAATATGAGTTAAAATAAGGAGGTAAATAACAAGGGGCACAATATAAGGCACTGTGATTATCCATTTGGCTGAAGTCTAACGAATGGTAGGCATGTTTGGAAAGACAGATTTGGAGTACATCAGGACTACCTTACAAGTAGAAAAAAAAGGGTATCCCCTCATGGTTTGTAAAGCAGTTCATTCTATCCCCTCGCCATTAGCTGATATTAATACTTCCAACCTAATTCAAACTTACCTGTACTTTCTTGCAGCAAACTCAACTTTATCTTAGCAGCAGATATAGTTAAGTACCCACTAGAAATTCACATCAAGGACATCAATTCAAGCCAAGTATTAAGCATTTAGTTTGTGATAGGTAGGCACTAGAAAGGACAATAAAGGTACATTCAGCTAGCTATTCTACAGTGATTCTGAGAAAGTTACTTTTAGAGTTTTGTCGAATATCAAGCCAAGCCAATCTTAGTACAAGGCAGGTATTTGTATAGGAGAGACTGTGCTCCTAATATTATTACATTTTGTTGATCTGAAATATTAAACAGAGATGACCTAGAAGACAAGTACAGTTTAGCACACCCTTTTTTTTCCTTCAGCTTTAACTAAAATAATTCTCCCAACCCAGAGAACATCTCTCCATTCAAAGCACAAAATCACAACTATAAAGGAAGAAGTGTATGGACGGGGAAAAAATCAAATATGAATAGGAAAAAAAAAAAGACAAAAGTACTGGTTTTTAGTAAGTCATTGCCTATGGAAGTATATAAAAAGAAGTTTCTTTCCGAATGATTTACCTTTCTTCAGAAAGAATATTTTGGGGAAAGAGAAGGTTAGTATTACCTATCCTAGTAAATGAAAGACTGGCCCAAGTCTTTTTTAGAAGTGGTGCTTACATATCAAATAATCACTTTGCTAAACTCAGTTTTTCCCACATTAGATATATTTCTATGTCATTGAAAGGTGTACCATGCTCAACATGTCATTTAGCCAGACTAGTAAGAGACAGGAAAAAAAAAAAATTGGACATTACCACAATGCATTTCAGAGCATTTTTAAAATCCAGACTATTTCATATTTTGATGGTTCAATCTTCCCATACTTGGTCCATTATATTTTCAGCACTAACAACAGTTAAAATGAGATGAGTAAATTAAATCCTAAATTGTTCATCTTTGCTACTTAGTATATTGGACACAGATAAAATACCTACCCAATGTGATTTCTGCACACATTAAACAAAAGTACAATGTTCTTAAAAAAAAAATTTTTTTTTTCCAAGCAAGTTAAATAGCCAAGTTCTACTTTCAAGACAAACATACCAACTTCAGCAGTCTGCAAATAAGTTTGAAAAACAATGCAATACACATCTTCACTGTTGTAATTAGACTTGACATGTACAACATGAACCACAAAGTGTCTAAGACAAAACCCTTAATGATTTTATGCCTGGAGGTAAGGTTGCCAAAGTGTATCCCTGTCTCATTGTCTGGATCAGTCCAAACTCCGTTTATCTAGAATGATTCAAATCACTGCAAGCAATGTAAATAACAGTGTCATTCTGAGTGAAGTGCACTTGGAAAGTACAGTGACTGCTCACTTTCTGAGTGTTCAGACATACTAAAGTGCTTCCAAACTACACATTATCTGTCCTCTCCCAGGACAAGCCATTTCCAGAGACCTCATTCTCAAACTTGACTGATCCAGGGAACATGGGACACGATGAATTACCTTGCAACCAAAGTTGTGAATGCCCTAAGGCCCTACTTGGAAACTGGCCCACAGACAACTGGGGATGAACAGGACTATTTGATAGCCAATTCATAGCTAAATCAACATTAATGAAAAAGCAGTTAGATTAATATACAACATTCCAAAATGAGTGGTAACATTATCAAATAAATGCTCAGTTGCTGTACCTTATTTACATAATTCATCTTAGACTTTCTTTTGCGGGGGGCGGGGGGGGGGACAAGATTAATTCACTGAGATGGGCCAATCTCAAGATTTCCCCTCAACCTTGCCAAAGTAAATGACTTCTGCATCACTGAAGTCAGCTCCAAAAGACTTGCCCTTCAAGCTTTCCCCATTTAACTCATGTAGATATTTGCACAAAAGATCTGCCCTTTGTCTTAAAAGTTGCCTGACTTGATGTTTAGGCAGAAGAGCAAATCCCATGTATGATACTTCTGCAAGTAATTTTACATTTCCTTTTTTCCAAAAAGCTAACTGCCAACTTACATGTGTGATACAGTGGAGATAAAAGTTGATTACTAAGGGAACTTCCCTGGAGGGTGTCCAGTGATCGACTCTGTGCTTCCATTGCAGGTGCCATGGGCTTGATCCCTGGTCGGGAAATGAGTTTCTGTCTGCCTCGTGGCGCCAAAAAAAAACCAAGTTATTAACTTTCAGTGACTCTAGGGGTTCTTACCTGAAACCTCACACTCTGGTCATTACACTTTATTCAAAAAGTTCTCTTTTAACTCCAAAGAATAGAAAGGCACTGTGTAGTTCTTTAGGTCATAATGCCAACACTGACTGTAGAGTCTGTTACAGGTAAGATAAATGCAAATTACAATTCTGACTGTAATTACCATACTTTTGGGGAGATGTAAAAATTATGCTGGATTGGGCAGTGTTAGCTAAGCTGGTAAGTGCTTCATCATCCATGATGGAAGAGGTTCAAAATAATTCATAGTTCCCTGTAAGAGACTGCAAGAGTCACAAGCCCACACAGCAGTAACTGACAACTAGCCAAAGTAGAAGACATTTCTCAGTAGCCTGGGGACATCTTAAACAATGAATGGGCCTGGAAAACTGGGTCAGGATTACTCACAAAGCTCCTCATCCTTTCCTGGAAGAAAATGTGATAGTATGTCTTTTATATGGAAATTTCTTTGTATATATGTATAAACTTGGTATGGCCTTAATGCTGCAGTTAAGGATTTGTTTGGCTACCACCTTAAGCAGCGTGTTAAGCAATTGCCTCCTTATTGTATATTTTTACTTCTCCCTAGGCTCTTAACCTTGAACAACCAATTCCCCTTTGTCCCTTATTCAACCCTGTCTTTTGCATGAAGTCATAAATGTTATGGCAGTTATTTTTTGGCTTGTAAAAAAAAAAAACTCTATTTCTGCAGTTTGAAGATGGAATGTAAACTTTCTGTGATACATGTATATATAAAAATATATTTATTGAACCATCCATATACACACATCCATGCTGATTCCAATGGAAAAAAATTAAAAGTTTTCTGAAATTTTCCCTGTGGTTAATTCATAGTTGTTACTACTTAACCAACTTGATATTAGAACTTCTGAAATCTCGCAATTACCCGAGAGAAACCTACGTATCATCTGGAAAACATCATTTCACTTAAGACAAGGCTTTATGCTGTTCGTTCAAGATGTATTTATTGATAGGTGCTATGGGATACAAAGATGACTGAAACACAGATCCTGCCCGTAAGGAGCTTACAGTCTAGCAGGGAAGACAGAACACATACATGGGATACATGGTCAGAGCTAGGTTTCAGTAAGATGAATCTAATATCGTGTAGAAAGTAGACTGGAAGAAAAGAAGAGGTAAAGAAAGCTGAGAGGCCACTGAAAGGAAGTGGGGAGGAAGGATGTGAAAGACTGCTGAGGTAGAAATGACAGGAATTAGCTGGAGACAGGATGTAAGGCGACAGGAAGCAGGTGACTAGCGTGACTGACTTGTAGCATGGGTGATGGCAAACTGAGAACGGAGTAGGTGTACGGTAACAAACGAAACTTGGCATATACAGCTCCTGCGCGTCAACACAAAATGCCCGGGATATACTGGGCGCAATCAGAAAGAAAACAGCTAATTGCCCAGACCAGGGATGGAAGTACTCCAAAATGACCAGTGACTTCTCCCTCTTCTGCCCACCCCTCAAAATTTCACACCAATCCCCTCCGATATGAAATGCGTGATGCCTATAATTTATTGAATTATGCCTAATCCCTAGGCATGCCTCCCTCATAAGCATGAAAACAGGAATACATTATTCAACTGAGTGAATCGTCATTTAAGGGTGTTTTCATGTACCTCCAGGAGGAATGGATTAATCCTCCAGTCCTTGTCCTCCAGGAGGTTATGGTATGTTCTAGTTCTAGGTTGAAGGGGTAAGTTATAAGCTAAGAGAAAGGTATTAAATATTCTAGGAACATTTTAAAATGAAGATTGGGACAGAATTTCCAAAAGGAGGGACAAAGGGACAATGTGGAAGATAAGTAGATGAAAGTAAATTTGCTCCTTACTTCAAATTCTGGACAGACCAACCCCCACAGGGTAATGAAGTAACCTCTCTTAAGACATCTTTTCTCTTAGGGAGAAAAGAAAAAGCTCTTGATAGAGGTCTTGGGAAAAAAAGGTTTTGATGTTTAGAGATTGGAGGTGGCGGGAGGAGGGGTGGCAGGGAGAATGCAGATGCAAGTCTATCCTCAGGGAAGTAAAGGCACTTGAAGCCATGGAATCAGCAACACCTAGCCTGTCAGCAAACCATAACCATCCTTCCATGAAGAATAGGAAAAACCACTGGAAAGGCAGATTAGGACCCTGATTCAAACACGGTGCTGCCAGGCACTGAACAGGGGATATGCCTAAGACCAAATTGCTGCCCCTTAGGAGCTTACAGTTGTAACAATACAAGGTGGGGAAAGCACCACAATGTACAGAATGCAAAATGCTGACAGATTTAGGAGAGAATTACAGCTGAGTTTCAGCTATTAACACATTAGGATACCCAATAGCTTTCTGACAGCTAGTAGTAAACACATCCCTGAGGGGAACACAAGTTAATGTCCTTATTGACAAAAGGCCCTGGAACGGGCATTAAAACAGTTGGAAGAAAACAGAAAACGTATGAAAACTGAGCTAATGAAGCAACTGGATAAGCATACACAATGTGGCTCCTTCCCTTTTCTCCCCACATCCTACCTTTTGACAGCTTTGGCTTACTAAAGCAAACATAGGGCAGGATTGGCAATTCCTCAATGTGCTGGACTAGTCATCTGAGTCATCGACTTTTTGAAAACTGCAGGGGTAATACAAATCACCTTAGTCCTTTCCAGCACTGATACTTTAAGGAATCTAGGAGTCTCCTCCTGTTTCTTGTGATAACCATCAGTACGGCGGGGGGGGGGGGCCGGGCACGGAATTTATAGAAATAGTTTCTCACTTAAAATTATGATTTTCTTTTATGTAAACCATAAATTATTCATATTCCATCAGCTAAATTCCACCCCTATCCCACTCTTCTTGAAAACCAATGTAGATACCTATGCAAATTTATTTTTAACACAATGTATGTTCTACATAATCTACTTACATTGTATACTGAATCTTTAAAGGAAGTCCCTTCTTTGCTAATTCCTTATGTCTTCATTTAAAAGGGCCAAATCATTGTACACACACTCCTCATAAAAACATTTAAGAATCTAAACCAAACCCAAACAGGTGACAACAAAACTTAGGGAGAGTATCAGTAACCAAAGTGGTTAATTACAGCAATAGTTAAAACTATATCCATATTAAATGATATAATCATCCCTCTAATTACTACCAAAAATACAGGCAAACTTCCCACAAGTGGGTTTCTGAAGAATAAATACTTGCTAAAGTACTTCAATAGTGAATTTTTGGGTAAGCATCACTTACTTAAAAAAAGAAAGTCCCTTAGGAATCTGTGACATTGGACACATTTCAAAGTAATAACCACACAGTAGATTTCTCTAACTGACCAGGTCACATGGTTTATAGAAGTAACAAGAGAACTGATTTCCAATACTATATTCTTCTCACCCAGGGCTACCAGGTTTGAGTGGAAACTGAAGAGGAGAGACTTCAAAAGTCATGCAATCAAAAGACAGCAACTTTGATTATAAGCCAATACATAAGCATGATCAAAAGTAAAACTGGTTAAGGGTTGTAGGCCACCTTTAATCAACCTTTCACTCATTCAGGCCATTATTAAAGACTGCTTCATGAAAGCATGAGCAAAGCAATCTAATTTCAGCATCATCCAGAGTTAGATACACATCCACTAAAAGTAATAAAACTAAGTTTTATCTCACATGTGCCACCATGTCTTTAATTCAGTCTAGTAAGTTCACAAGCCCATCTATGGTCCCCAGAACCTTGATATTACAGTAAACACAAATTCCAAAAGGTATTACCACCCTAAAACCAGAAGTCTTCGTTTAATGACCTAGTACAACATGACAAGTGACTTTAACCTACAACCCCATCCCACATAAAATATTGATAAGTTTCTAACACATTCTTTAAGGTTTCTAAAACATCTGCAAAAGACTACCTCTAATTGTCCACTGCCAATCTATGGTACATTAGGCACTTAGCTAGAACTCCATATTCAAATAAATGTTGAAGTTGCTTCTTTTACAAGGTTCAAAATTGTTAAACTAAAAGTTCAACAACTGTCTAATTTGTATACAGCTCCTACAGAGATTCTTTTAAGTAGCACAAAAATAAAGCTTTAATATAAAAATTATTTTTAGAGATCAGTAGGTTTGACAAATGCAAACAACTTCCCTAAAATAAGCCACGAGACAAACAATGGACTACAAATTTAAATTCCATAGAAAGAAATTCCATTTATTCTGACAAACAGTATCTATAAAGTGCCACGTTCTCCACTAAATCACTAACTCTACCAGGGTTCTCAAATAAAGGGATGAAGAGAAGTATCAGAGGATGGCAGTTTACAAGCATGAAACACAACTAAACTAACCTGGATGATGCTAAAAATATTGTCTTTCACATCCAGATTAAATTGTACTAAATGTATTCTCAAACCAGATGAGAAAATAATCTAGTAATTCAATAGCACTGTGCCACAATAAAGTCTACAAATCAAAAGAAGTCCTACAAAATTAATATTTAACTACTTTACCTTCAAGGAAATAAAAAATGGTAATGCTAGTCTTGACCTGAATGTTTTGCAGACTCAAGTCTCTACACTGTAGTTATCTCATGCCCTATTCCCTTAATGGTATTCAAATGTAAATATAGGTAGGCACTATGGTTCTAGAAAAAAAGCATCAAGTTTTGGAGGCCAATCTGCTCCTACTACATGGAGGCTCGTGATGTACTTTCTTCACCTACTACTTTGAGGGGGGAATAACACCTAAGTCACAGCGTATAGCTGTGAAATATTTAGTTGTCCAACCTAAAGTGCAATTCAGCTAACATGGTGGTAGTAACCTACTGATCCAAAACCAAACAATTATTCTTGCATTATCCATTTCACCACTTTGCAGCAATAACTCAAAATGTTGAGAACACAGGAAAACACAAAACGAACCTCAATATAAAAGCAAACAAAATTATTTTTGTACAGTCAAAGGTCTATTTATTTTCAACAGATCTTAAAAGACTGAAATCTACTGAACCAAACTAGTGTAACTTAGCTAAAATGTTCATGTGTGAAGGGTTTTAAGCTCAGGAGAAAAGAACTACCTGTTGGGCCATTCCAACAGACAAAAAATTATGTTGAATGTGATGAGGTGATACTGCCTACAGAAAATCTTGCCCTCACCTATTTTCTTTTCACTAACTGTGAAATATGTGAATAGATGTGTACCTAGGGTAACATGTTTATTACATCAGCAATAAAGAGTGTTAACCATGATGCTGAATCCTACTTATAAAGTCCAATGCAAGTCAAATCACCATAATATCCCAATTATGGTAACTTGAAATTACTGAAGCAAACTTTTGTGAAATTATGCAGGAATTCCCTGCAATAAATTACAAGCAGCATATAGTATATTGCTACCTCTCCAAATTAAAACACACACACACACACAATTGGTACAAATAAAGTTGGGATTACTTACAGTAGTTGTTACTATAATTCCTGAGAGATTTCTAGTTGCTATTTTTCTGAGACTCTATTTCAAAGGAATGAGTCTTCACTCCAGTTGTCCTATCCCACCATTCTACCCACCATGAATTACAGGAGTAAGGACTCCCTGTGTTCTCAGCGGGGCTGCTTCATTTTCCAAGAGCATTTTGGCATCACTGGCCCCCATTCAGCAAACACCAGATGCAGGGCATGCATCTCCCTCCACCCGCCTCCCCACCAAAAGAACCCACAAATTTCTGCATGTCCTCTAGGATGTAACAATAGCCCCAAGTTGAGGAACACTGTATTTAGTTAGTGCCCTTAAAGCTCTGCTCTGAGGAGGAAAAACATTTAGAAATGTATGGTTTAGTATTCACTTATGAAAAATGATTCCTAGGTTATCTATATTTTATCACCTAATAGTTACTACAACTTAATTTTTTTCCTCAAGAATAACTCAGGCTAAATTTTCTTCTTTCAACTACAAGCTTAATATAAGCTACAAAAGTACAAGCTGAATGTCTTCTAATTCTGGGCCAAATGAAGTGGTTACCAACTAGTTGTTTAAACTGACCCAAAAACCAGCCACGGGATTCAGTTATATAAGTTTTTTTATGTTGTTATATATGAAGGAGATGTTGCCAATTTTCAAATATTTGAGGTACTAAGGACCAACTGATAACATCAAAAACTTCATTTAAGATTACACCCTTCAGTAAACCTAGTTTCCCAGCAACAGCAAAACATTCCTATTCCTACTAATATACTAGCCTCAAACAATAGTCTTAAAGATGAACACTGTTAAAAAAAAAAAAGTTTAAGTTGACAACCTCATTGTCCTTCAATTGGTAGTGACAAGTTATCACACAAAGGCTTGCTACACAAATGTGTAAACAAAACCTTCACCCATCTCACACACAGCACTCAACACATACTATGCAAAACGAGTATTAGTCTATATCGCCAGATCTTCCAGAAACGTTTTAATAAAAATTGGCCATTTCCAAGAAATACCCACTGCATGCCCACCAGTAAAAGGGAACCATAACAAAACAGAAAATTTACCATATGGCTATGATTAAAAGAAAAAAAAAAAAACCTAGCACTCACTCAAGCACACCATCAAAGTCCAACATTAATGTCACATTCTTTCTTATGGGCTATGATTCTGAATAGACACTGAAATAAAACTTAATACAAATGCTGAACTATTCAGGTCAAAGGACTCTACAAAAGCATCTGTACTCAAAGGCATTCCAGTTCGAAACTCAATTTCAGGATAAGGCATAACAAATGAACACAAGACATACAGGGTAAAAAAGGGAGTCATAATTCCCAACATACTCTGAACCTGATAGAACAAATCTAGGGGTCTTTTTTTTTTATTATTTTCTTTAAACAATTGCCAAGACTGGAATCAAAGATAAATAGAAGGCACAACAGTTTTGCTCTGGTTTTGTGTTACTTAGATTTGGAAATTTTTTTTGTTCTTTTTTTCTTTTTTTACAAATACAAATTAAACATGAAAAAAACTCTACTTCAAAAAAAAACTAACAGTTCAAGAAAAGCTTATCAGTTGCATTCTAGACATTTAAATCTATCTCACAATTTAAATTCCAATGTCAAAAACAGTAGATTTTAGAATTGTTTTGTGATCATGTTTTAAAAGAAAACTCGAACACCTTTTATTCAGTTTTTAACCACATCAATGAGAATCAAAATTGTCAATTTTTCCAATGGCAATTTCTCCACACCAGAAGATAGTCATGACTCTCAAAGAGGAAAACAATTTGGGTTTCTCCGGTCTTCAAAATGTTTATCAAATCCTGTAATTCTCACAGGCTTTTGAAACACATAGAAAGTAAGTAAGAAATAGTCCAATGAATGAAACATACCAAATGTCAGTAAGAAGCAAGACACATTCCTTTGGGGAAACTGTTAAAAAAAAAAATTCAGTCTGTATATGCAAATAAAGCAAAGAAATTCAGTCTTTTTTTTCTTCTTTAAAAATCCATTTTTCCTAAAATATCATTCCACAAAATTGGAAGTGAAGGACTAAAAGGTGGGGAGCAGGGGAGAGAAGGAGCACACACCATTAACACAAAAAGTAAAATTGTACAAACTTAAGCAGTTTGTGACAGACTAGGATCATATTCCAAGATACCAAGGTTGGCTGAAGAAATTCATCATTCTGTGGGAGCTAGTTTGTACTGCTGCCTGAAGACTGGTGAAGAGTATTTCACTGCCTTGGAGCAATGCTCCTGCCCACTCCAAATCCTGGTTTCTGCACCATGCCTCCACGAGGTGGGCCTCTCATGCCACCGCCCAGCCCACCTCGAGGGCCTCCAGGTCCCCGCAGGCGGTTATCCCGGCGGTCCCCTTCACGGGCGGCTCGAGTCTTCTTTTCTTCCACATTCAGACGGACCTCTCCTCTGAACATGATGGGCTGTAGGAATCAACGTGAACAGATTTATAGAGTGCTTATGAACTACTCTCAAAAGAGCAGCAAAAGAGCTTATGAGCTAGCATTCAAAGATAAAAGAAAGCTAAAAAAAAGAAAAACAAGAACCAGGAGCTTACAAATGAGCTGCCTTCTCACAGTTCACTTTTTGTCTCAAACTCAGAACACATAATTTTTCCATTAACAGACACATGAAAAAGCGATTAGGTATTCAAGTTAGTTCAAAAGTTTAAAAGTCCACTTGTACACAGCAGTACAAGTGACTCTTCTTCAAGTAAACCTTACCTTCTCATAGAATTATATAAGTGGGATATAAATAAAAAATTGTCACCTTCTCCAGGGACTGGGAGACTTAGAATAAAATCCCATCATCACTTAATGTGGAAAGATTTTGCTGTACATGTTTATGCAAAGTACACGTACATCTCAAAAACATCATGAATTTCATTTCAATATAACCTTAAGAAAATGTAATTTGCCTTAACAGAATTCAGGAAAATACTAAAATAACAATATCAGATCTTAGTGCAGGGGAAGAGTCTTAGGTCTTTCTTGCCAAAAGAACAATAGTAAACAAAGGGTTACTCAAGACTTCAATGAACTCAATTTATGTTCCTTGCTGGCATTCTGTGGCTTTCCAACGGAAGTATTTTTTCAAAATAAATACCGAACAGTTCTTACTATGCAGAAGTGGTCTATATACTTCACTTTTATTATCTCTTTTAATCTTCACAATAACCCTTGAAGGGTTATTATCACAACTATTTTATACAGACCAGCAAACTGGTACTAGGGAGGTTAAAGAACACATACTACACAGGTCACAAGTCTAGTGAGTGACAGAAGAGAAATGTAAACCCAGGCATACTGACAGGAAAGTAAAGCACTCAATCTACACAGCATGGACAGACACCAGTTATATTCTACAAGCTATTTCTGTACACAAAAAACTGCTGAAGGGAATAAGGTAAACTTCTACCCAGACAGTGAGGTAAGGGTAAGTAAGTGTTAGTCGTTCAGTCATGCCCAGCTCTTTGCAACCCCACAGACTGTAGCCCACCAGACTCCTCTGTCCATGGAATTCTCCAGGCAAGAACACTGGAGTGGGTTGCCATTCCCTTCTCCAGGGGATCTTCCTGACCCAGGGATCGAACCTGGATCTTCCACCTAGCAGGCAGTTTCTTTACTCTCTGAGCCACCTAAAGCAAGCTACATTTGAAGCTCCCAAAGTACACAGACATGATCTGAAAGTGCATGTGAGGAAACCTGCACAGGGGTTGGGCAGGGAAGCCCCTTTGAGCTCTGATTCTAATCTCAATTTTATACTCTGATTAAACATATATTTGTACATATATAAATATCAACACATCCAATATTACAAATATTTTATATATACACTATATAAATCATACACATTAATATGAAGTGCTATTCCTGGCAATGTTCTACATACAGTGAACAGAAGTATTTGAAGCCTGAAAGATAAGAGGTTATGACTGCAGATATTTTAAAAGGTAGTTATAGAAGACATCTCTAAGGAGGTATCAAAAGGACAGAAGCAATCTGAATGAAAAAAGGTACCAGACATACACCCCTTTCTGAGGAACTTTAACAATTCTTATGCCTAAAGATACCATGACTCACCCACATGCCGTCAACAAAACACCAAAGCCCTCCTCTTGGATAATTAACTAGGAAGCAATCAGGTCTGACCTTGTTTGGCCCCACTGGGATTATCACACCATTGAAGAAAATACAAATTCAAGGCCGAACCAAAAAGTATGACCACTGAACTATCACATGCTTAATGGTGAATTTACAACCATTAAGGCCAACAGGACATTTCTGGGTTCAGTATTCCTGTGTCCTGGGTGAGATAAGCCATTATTTTCTCCACATTTCTCAGTGTTTTGGAGGAGATGCTTCACAAAAATAGTGGTCAAACAGTTTGATAGATAATGCACATTTCCAAATGAAGGCTAACATAACCACAGCATTCAACTTTTAGTATATATCCACTAACATTCTGGAGAATATCAGACATTCTGGAGAACCACTGGAAAATAAAGATCTGCACCATTTCTAACTAACATGGTTAATAAAATGTATACCCTTTAACTGGCAGACACTCAAAACAGACTAGTGGTTGCCAGGGGCTGGGGAGAGAGGATATGGGCAGAGACTGCTTAACGGGTAAGGGACTTACTCTTGATGAAACTGTTTGCAACTAGACAGGTGATGGTTGCACAACAATGTGTATTAAATGTCACTGAATTGTACCCTTTAAAATGTTTAATTTTGTTATGTGAATTTCACTTCAATTGAAAAAAAGTGAGGGGAGGGAGGTGGGAGGGGGTTCATGCTTGGGAACACATGTAAGAATTAAAGATTTTAAATTTAAAAAAATAAAAAAACTAAAAAATAAATAAATAAATAAAGGAAGAAAAAAAGTGAGGTCTTAAAATTCCCACACCCATCTCAGTAAATTAACAGTATTTATATCTTTGTTTTTCTCTACAACGACTACTACTACAGAGCTTTTTTGCTAATGAAAGATGTGGGGGAAGGACTCTGTAAGGACACAGAAACAAGACTCCAATTCTACAAATTCCTCTACTATTGGAGAAGGGAGACTGACTCCAAATCCAGAAAAGTTAAAGAACAAAAGGAGATGCTCCTCATAGTTATACCCAAACAGTTATATAGGAAAATTGCAAGTATACCTGATAAACAAACTGATTCTAAGTTCTTAGCTAAAAGTAACATAGTGCTTCATCTCTTACAACGAATAAAGGAACTGCATAAATCTCAGTGTACTGGTAACCACAATCACTTCACTCTCCATCACACAACTTAGGCAAAAACTATTTATATGATAGTTTTGTTTTGCTAAGTTCCCGGGCAGTTCTTTTACTAATGGTTAAACATGATGAAAAATATTACTCAGACAGGTTGGAATAAATTGTACTTTACATGTAAGACAGTTTTAATGATGGATGAATACATTAAGATTAAAAAAAAATACAAGATGAAAAATTGCTTACCCTGTTGCTAAGCACCTTCTGAACAGGCTCAGAATCATCAAACACAACAAACCCAAAATTGGGTAATTTCCCACCACTGTTAATACGCAGTTCTACCACATTCCCATAATCTGCAAGTGAAACACAGATTCTCAAATAAGTTAGAACACTTTTAAAAAATATTACATGCACACTGTCCACCAACAGCCACTAGGCACGTGTGGCTATGGGGAATGTGAACTGTGGCTACTCTAAAAGAAGACATGCCCTGTCTGCCAACACACACACAGGATTTCAAAGACTTACAATAGGATCATGGAAAATATCTCATGTTTATGTATATTCAGATGATGTCTTAGACACACTGGGTTAAGTGAAATACTAATTTAATTGTCCAGTTCTAAGAGTCCAGGCACGACTGAGCAACTGAACTGAAAGTGTAACTACAGGGTGATCTAGTGGTTGGGAATCTGCCTGCCAGTGCAGGTGACGGGTTTGACCCCTGGTCCGGGACGATCCCACGTGCCGCAGAGCAGCTAAGCCTGTGTGCCACAACCACTGCAGCCCGAGCACCCTAGAGCTGGTGCTCCGCAATAAGCCACTGCAGAGAAGCTCGTGCACCACGACTAGAGAAAGCCCAAGTGCAGCAACAAAGACCCAACGCAGTCAAATAGATCAATAGATCCAAAAAAAAAGTGTTACTAGAAAACTTAAAATTACATGTGTGGCTATCTTCTATTTCTATTGGAGAGCAGATGAATCTAGTGTTGAAAACTCAACATGGAGTGGGAGGGAGGCTCAAGAGGGAGGCTGCCTATGTATACGAGGGGTGATTCACACTGTTGCATGGCAGAAACCAACACAACATTGTAAAGCAATTATCTTCCAGTTAAAACTAAGTCTTAAACAAAGATGGGAAAAAACCCTTAATAACCTACTTTGAAAAAAGTCTTTAAGCTCTGACTTGTCCACCTCATGAGGCAGGTTGCCAATGAAGAGCTGGTGACTGTCAGGATGTCTCACAATTCTCCGGGGTTCCACATCGCCTTGCTCACCAGCCTCACGGACTGAAGAGGAAACAAAACCAGCAAAGAATGAGAAAGAAGACACCCTGCAGTAACTGTCCCATTCAGCAGTTTTCTCTCTACCCCTAAACACAGATAATTCAATTCACTCTGCAGTGTATTTTTAAATCTAAGTACCCACAAATATCAACTGCCCTCACAAAACAAGCTCTCATCCTCAACATGTGCAGCGGAGAGAAGCCCTTCTGAGCTCTCACCTGGTCTGGGTCCCCTCTGGGGAGGAACATTTATTCGCTGTTCTCGCACCCTCTGATCCCTCTGAGGCCTCTGAAGTGGAATCTGAGATTCAGGCTTAGACTCCGGGCGAGGCTGAAAAATATATGCATCAAAATTAAAGCAAGTTTATCTTTTTTTCCTTTTTAAGTGTTCTAACGAACAATAAGGTTTAGAACTAGAAAACGACAATTCTTGAGTTCTCTCGCCATTCCCCCCAAAAAACCCAAACAAACAAAAATAAAAACACATTAAAAATCACCTTGTACCCATTCTCCTCTGCCTTATCTGTTGCTGTGGCTGTTCTTTAGTTGCCAAGTCATGTCCGACTCTTTCAAGATCCCAAGGACTGCAGCCTGCCAGGCTCCTCTGTCCATGGAATTCTCCAGGCAAGCATACTGGAGTGGGTGGCCATTTCCTTCTCCAGGGGATCTTCCCGACCCAGGGATCGAACCTGTGTCTCCTGCACTGGCAGGTGGATTCTTTATCACTGAGCCACCAGGGAACCCTGTCTTATCTGTTAAACCTCTCTAAATTCACATTACGTGAAAATATAAGTAAATTTGCCTAACATGCAAATTTAATTATAAACTCACCTGTGAAGCTGGTACTTTAACAACATGTGGGGGTATCCCAGTAACTGGAACAGCTCCACTGGGTGGAAGGTTCTTACTGGTCACAGATGCCCAAGAAAAGGTCTAAGGGAACACCACCATGAATTGTTATAATACTTAGCAAAACAATATAAAAGTTCTCGGCTTTTGATTTCTTGTACATTATATGTGCATCACATTCTCAAGAGGCAAGATGGTTTATAAGTAACTTGAGATTCCTTGCCCCACCACTTAAAATTTAGTACTAAAATTCCTTAGGACTTATCAAGCATCAGCAAAATATGAGCAGCTACTTCCACTCAATTTCAAGTTTGTGAATCCAAGAAAATTCTCCCTCCAAAGCCAGCTCTTCCTCCTTTGATTTTCTCACTCTGTGATCCAATTATACCACCTTTAGAATTTTCTTGAATTAAATTTCAATCAGTACCAAAATCACCAGATCTTATTTACCTCTTATCTCTCCATCTTCACTGCCATGACCCTAATCCAAGATGTCATTACCTCTTCCAGGACTACTACAGTTAAATCACCTAACTTGTCATCTACTCTCACTCCAATAAACATTTTCCACCTGCAAGCTACAGTCATGTCACCATTCCTCTTTACTACTCACCTACACACCTATTTTATACAGAGCAGCAAACTACAAACCAGGGAGGTTACTGACAGTTCCCATAGAATAATGCCCAGAAAATTTCAAGACACTTAATTAGACAAATAACAGTTTAAGAACCCTGGCCGCATAAATACAGCACTAACACACTCCTCACAGAGCATCAGCTGTAAAGGCTCTGTGAGTTCAGCCAGTGTCATTCTGGTGTGACTCATGAGAGGTAACTGAGAAGCTTCAAACTGCTGAAATCAGTTATTCTAATTAGAACGTATTACAATTAGTTTCTACTTCTACTGTAAAGTTGTCCTCAATTAGATTTCACAGAAAAGGGCAGGAAAAGTCTGCTGTGCCATGTTATTTTTTTGAAGATACACTATCATTTTTTTGTGTAACAAGCACAGAGTAACATGCAATTTGAATGTAGTATTAAAAAGAGTTTGTTGATATGGCAACAATATAGCACCCAAAACTTCTTGTCTGAAAGTGTTCAAATTTCCTTAGAGGAAAGAAAAAAACTACTTTTGACTTTATAAAGCAATATGCATCTTATCTAAGGTATGGCTCAGTATGGAAGAATTTCCCCAAATGAATACAAAAATTCACCTACAAAAGTCATCCTAGCAACAAAAAAGGAGAAGAGAGATTTTTTACAACAGAAAGAAGCAGAATAAAACTGAAGACATGCTGCATACTCTCAAGTCCTCCTGCACTGTCTGGGCTATGTCTGCTGGTGCTGGAGAAGAACTCTTCTGAACATCCTCAGGAGCAGTTTCTTCCAATACTGGCTCAGACTTTTCCTCCTGGACTTCAGATACAGGTTCCTGCTCTGGTTCTGGTTCCGGTTCAGGCTCTGGTTCAGCAACAGCTTCTTCTAAATGTTCTTCTAAGTCATTGCTTTCACAGTAAAATTTGAGAAATATCATTCTGCTTCCATTGATTTAGCAAGAAATTCCTACAGAGACCTGAACCTAAAAATAGCTCCCTCCTCCCACAGATATCTACAAATTATGTATTTGAGTATTAAACATGAGAACTTTTCAGAAAAGCCCTCGATGAGCAAGTCAGATTTGCTAGATTCTGATTAAGTAAATGCATCAACCATATCAAAAGGAACTAGACCACTGTTTCTCAAAATCTCAAATTATCACAATTTACCTATCACATATCACAAAACTCTTAACAGGCGGTGGGCAGGGGGGAAAGGGAGCTGCTTAATAGGTATGGTTTCAGTTTTGTAAGATAAGAAGTTCTAGATATCTGTTGCACAACTGTGTGCATATACTTCACACTACTATAAAGTACACTTGAAAATGGTTAAAATGTCATGTGGTTTTTACAAGCAAACATTTTCTCACGCCAAAAACACAAGGAAATTTTGGAGGAAAAAAAAAATCAGCTGTAATTCAAAATAGTTCTTAAACTTCCACATAGTCATAGGAACAGTTTTTTAAAACTGCATATGCTTTCCTCCTGAACTTCTAATTTGGTAGGCTTGTGTCAGGATAATGAATCTTCATTTTCAACCAGCAACCCAGGTGAGTAAAGTCAGTCCCGTCACACCTTCTAGTTCTCTCAAAGCACTTAATGCTATGCCTTTATGTATTAACACTTGATAAATCCCAAATCTATTTCCACTTACGGTGAAGAAAAAAAACTGAACCAAAAAGCTACTTATGGATACTATAAGTAGGCCCCAGAGTGCAATCTATATTAAACATGCTTTATATATTTATGTTAGACACCAAAAGCAAAACCTTTCTTCTGGGAAATTATCACTGAGACAACTCTGAGCATTATGGCTGCCCTCCAGCAAACAAGACTACACAACCCAAGTTTTCATGCAGCTCTGGACAAATGAACAAAGTTTTCCTTACCTGACAGTTTGATCATAAAAAGTTCCAGAATCATCAGGTACCACCTCAGGTGTCTGCTGTCTTTCTTCAGGCTCCTCTACTTCTTCTTCAGATTCTAAATGAGAAAAAAAAATTTAACATCTTTGTGGTTCACTTAATTCAAATATATTCACTTTCACAATGTTCATCATGACAAAAAAAGGCAATGATACGAGTACATACACATAAAAGATAAAGAAAATAGGGCAACTGGATAAAATCATGAGACAGGATTTAAGGACAGAATTAAGGCTATTTTAATGTCTGGATTACAAGCATGGAATCTGAGGTAATCCAACAAATGGTCTACCACCTAACTAGTTATATGACATCAGGCAAATGACTCCTGTGCCCTAGTTTATTAAAAGGGAACAACAATACGTAACGTACTTATCTGTAAGGTTGTTGTATTACAGCCTTAAATAAATACAAAGTACTTAGAATTCTCAGTCATATAGAAAACACTAAAATACAGTCTCTCTCCAGAGCATCTTATATATGCTGACCATTACAAGGTTTCAATTCCTAAAACTTAGGGTTCCACTCTAGTAACACCCCACTGCGGTGGAGGTACCATCTAAACTTCTGCAGAGTCCTACACAAACTGTGACCAAGATGCTACTACTGCTGCCATAACTTGTCTACTAACTTAGGAGTTCGATGCGTCCCATCAATACCGGTGGCGTAGACTACGTGGTTAGCCTCAAGTAGATTAAAATTGCTGAGATTTCTTATATCTTAACAACTAAAAGTTACTAATGAAAAATACAGAGAATTATGAAAACATTCAAGAAACTTACACTCTCTCCAAGTCAAACTGTTGCCATCCAAAAAAAAATTTAGACAAGTAACTTACCCTCCTGAGGTTCAGTGATGAAGCCACCAAAGACTTCATCTTGGTATCTGAAGATATCATTGTGAACATAGAACTTATTTGCAACAGAGCCCTGTAATACCAACAAAAAGTTTTCACTTATCAGCAGGCTTTTCAAACTCCAAATTACCCTACACCAAATTACCCTGGGCCATTCAGTTCAGTTGCTCAGTCGTGTCCGACTCTTTGCGACCCCATGAACTGCAGCACGCCAGGCCTTCCTGTCCATCACCAACTCCCAGAGTTCACTCAGACTCACATCCATCGAGTCAGTGATGCCATCAAGCCATCTCATCCTCTGTCGTCCCCTTCTCCTCCTGCCCCCAATCCCTCCCAGCATCAGAGTCCATTCCAATGAGTCAACTCTTCGCATGAGGTGGCCAAAGTACTGGAGTTTCAGCTTTAGCATCATTTCTTCCAAAGAAATCCCAGGGCTGATCTCCTTCAGAATGGACTGGTTGGATCTCCTTGCAGTCCAAGGGACTTATAAGTTCTCAACTAATGGCAGTATTGCCCATCCCAACAGACATTTGGCAACTTCTGGAGACATTTCAGCTCTCCCACCAAGGAGCAGAACTGAAAATTACTGAGTGGAGGGCAGGGATGTCGCTAAACATCCTACATTACACTGGATAGCCCTGACAACAAAATTATCCAGGCTCAAATTTTAAGTCAAGGTGGAAAAGATCCTTGCTCTACCCTCAAATAGGTTAAAATCTCCAAGATTTTAAGACTTAACATGTTTGTTAAGAAGCACTCATATATACCGAGTGCTTAAAATACCACCAGATGAATATCTAAAAATTGACCAATTATTTAATCTGCCAAAGCCGAAATCTCAAATCATTTCTTGAACAATAAATACATTATTACCAACTATGTAGTTTAAAATCCCCTAAATCTGTATCCAAGAATACTAACACAAGCTCTCAAATGTGGTATAGCTAAAAAGGTTTGCCTACCCTAGGTATAAGACACACTTATGCTGAAATCTATGTCATTTACTAGTCATTCGATTTTTAAGACTGTTTCTTCACCTGTAAAATGAGGGATACGAACTCATACTAGAGTTTTGATTATTAAATGAGACAGTTTATGAAACAATCCATTATACTAAGGTAATATTGAAATCTTCCTCTTGAAAGATAAGACGTAAATTTATTAATATCCCATGATTTCTTGCATATTTAAGTCAATCAACAATTTTAACACTACAGATAATCTAAGCCTTCTCAAGAAATCATGACAAAACTGATTTCACATGATTTTTCAAACAAACTGAGTTATTTTATATTTAAACAGTAAAATGACAGGGGGATTTTTAGATTCACTGTCCTTCAACAGAAAATTATCTTAAGGGTAATGCTAGAGAAAACTTTCAGCGAGCAAGTCATCATGAGCCCCTTCCACATGCTCACACAGATCACAGACAGGATTCCTAACTTTGCTCATTTTGGACCAGGCGAGAAGAAACTTCAAATGCAAATTACTTAACATAAACCTGTGGTCCTTTCATGATAACTACAAAAAAAAAAAAAAAACAGGACTCCTTGAAGAAACAGTTGATTCCAAAACTGGAGTGGAGGATAGAGCAGGGAAAATGCAAGGTGATCCTGAAACCTCCTGTGCCATGGAGTGCCCAGTTCCCAAAAAACCCCCAGAAAAAACAAAAAAACCAAACCCACTCAAAAGGGTTCACACTTAGCAGATCTGGGACATTTTAGAAATCGATAAAAGTTATTAATTAAGTCTATTAAACAAAGATCCCATGATAGATAGGAGAAAAGGTAAAGCTACTTACAGTAGAATGCCAACGAATAGACAAAAAAAAATGTAGATGATCACCATTTGCACCCATCAGAGTAGCAAGAATTCATGAATGCTTAAAACTAATACCTAACAAGTTTGATGAAGAACATAAGTACATGCACAGTCTCAAAGAAGCCCACAAGGAATCCCCTGGTGGTGCAGTGGGTAAGAACCCATCGAGCCAATGCAGGTCTGGGAAGAGGCCACAAGCCCTGGAGCAACTGAGCCCGTGAGCCACAACTACTGAAGCCCACGCACCAAGAGCCTAAGTCCACAGCAAGAGAAGCCACTGTAATAGAGTAGCTCCAGCTCGCCCACAGGTAGACAGCAACAAAGACTCAGCGCAGCCAGAAATAGAATAAATAAAAAAGAAGCAGGCACTATTTACATTCTGATGATAAAATTCAGAACATTAACTTTACATGTCAACCTGGTGGCCATCACCTTAGCTAAGTAATACTAACAATAGGACTGAGTGTAAATGTTAGTCTCTCAGTTGTGCCCACTCTGCAAACCCATGGACTGCAGCCCACCAGGCTCCTCCATCCATGGGATTTTCCAGGCAAGAGTACTGGAGTGGGTTGCCACTGCCTTCTCTGGTAATAACAGGACTAAATGATAACAAATGCTGAAAGACACATATAACCTAAAACTAATAAGGAACTACCAGACAATTTAAACTGACACATTCTACAGGGTAACTTGATTGTCCTCTTTAAAAATGTCTACTGCTGCTGCTGCTAAGTCTACATCTTGATAAACAAAAGATTAACGAATTACAGCAGATTAAAGGAGCCTAAAAAGACATAACAGCTAAACACAATGTGTCATAATGAGCTGAATCTTGGATAAGGAAAAAAAAATACTATTCTTTGTATCACTGGAACAGTAATCAAAATCTAAATATGGACTATAGATGAATAGCTGTATCACAATTTTCTTTAATACTGTATTTATTTATCTATTTGGCTGTGCCAGGTCTTAGTTGTGGCACACGGGTCTTAGTTGTGGCACACGGGATCTAGTTCCCTACTGCTGCTTAGTCGCTCAGTCATGTCTGACTCTTTGTAACCCTATGGATTGTAGCTGCCAGGCTCCTCTGTCCATGGAATTCTCCAGGCAAGAATATTGGAGGGGGATGCCACGTCCTTCTCCAGGAGACCTTCAAGAATCAAACTTGGGCCCCCTACACTGGGAGGGAGGGAAGTCTTAATTACTGGACCACCAGGAAATCCCATAAATACCTCCTGACTTTGATTAAAAAATGAAGTGCTCATTCTTAAGAAATGTTCACTTCAGTATCTGAAGATGACTAGCCATAATGTCTCCAATTTACTTTTCAAACAGTTTAGAATTAAAACACAAGGTAAATAGAATTATATCAAAAAATAGAACTATAAATATGTGGACAAATGTGGCTCTGGGTAAGATAACATGTAGGAGTTACTACTGTACTATTTCTGTAAATTTAAAATTTCAAAAATTAGTCTTTAGAAAGACATGTACAAATTTTTGTAATTTTTTTTTCATACCTCAGGAGCAAGGACAAAGGTCTGCATGAATCTCCTTAAAGCCTGGTTGTTATTAGAGAGCAAGCCCATCACCTGGACCACCACACCGTCATTCAGAGTAGCATGAGCATCAACGTGGCGGATCTTAGTGTGGCAATTGGTGAAGTTTTGTGACATCACTTTCCTATGGATTTCCTAAGGAATCAAGGCAAGAGATAATGCAGAATCTCCAAGAATAACCAAAAACTTTCTAACACAACAAAGAGCATTTATCTGTGCACATCTGAATTACAAACTACAGAGACCCCACTGTAATTTGTCTTCGTACACTACATTTCCAGTGACACCCTGACTTTTTAAAATTATTGTCTTTAATTAACATATCTAAACATGTTTACAATAGGTGATCTCCATGCTAAAACCAATTATCTTCAAACATAAAAAAACTTCAGAATATATCACACCAAATGAACAAAAAAATTTTCAATAACTAATAAATCAAGTAGTTACTGAAGATCTAAATTTCCAAACAGAAGTTGACAATTTTAATTTTCAAATATCAACAAACATTAAGCATGTATCCACCTCAATTCTATGGGTTATTTCCTAGCTGATCAACAGCCTACATAAAGCTTGTTATGCTTACTTTCTGTCCATAGACGGCATCTGCTGGCTTTCCATTTGAATCCAATCCCCCATGGACATAAGAAGAGTTCTTTCCATAAAACCTGTAAAACAGAAAGATACTTGTCATCTGTAAGCATCCTAAGACCAGCTATTTACTGTTCATGTTTGAACCCATCTGCTTCACTAGTACATTCTTGGAGGCACGAATGTGTTTTCTTTCTCATCTTTGTATGCATCCACCCCCTACATTCATAACATTTGCTGAATGGGAATGAATTTGATCAAGGAATTTTTGCAAGTCACAAGTTCCAGGTCTCAAGAAAGAATGATTGTGTTGGAAGGGATCTTGTAGTGCACCTCAGGAAGGCCACATAACACTCAAGTTCCTGTTTTCACTCATGGAGAAGAGAGGTAGTCTTGATATAGATAAGGACATCTATGGACTTCCCTGGTGGCTCAGTGGTAAAGAATCCACCTGCCAATGCAGGAGACTCAGGTTCCATCCCTGGGTGGGGAAGGTCCCCTGGAGAAGGAAATGGCAACCCACTATAGCATTCTTGGCTGGAGAATTCCATGGACAGAGAAGCCTGGTGGGCTACAATCCAAAGGGTCGCAAGATCTGGACAAGACTAAACAGCTATTCTCTCCGTAGTCTTGGAGAATCCTTTTCTGTATGAGAATGCATGTGATGAATTCCCATTAAAACCCAGTAACTCAGGCAGAAGGGTTTAAGGAGTTCTATTTTTGCTGATGCATTAGGAGCTTCAGACTTAATTAATTCTCCATACCTTTAATTCACCTATTTCTTCAACTGTTTTGTTTTCATTACATCAATACTGAATTAGGAAGGTGCCAACAACTTCCGCCCCAGCCCTGCCAACACACACACACACGCAATGCCTTAACTCGGGGATAACCACTATTAGGATTTCTTGGCACCTGTATTCTAGACAAACAATCTTTCACAAACCAACCCATATTTTTCTCTATCCTGACTGTTTCCCCCCTGCTCCCCAAAAAAGGGACAGATCTGGGCCCTTAGGGATACCCAAACTACCTCTCAACTTTTTAAGTTATTAAAAGGCTCCACATCAGCCAGCCACTTAGTTCACTGCTGGCTAATCCACTTTTTGTTGTATCTAAAATGTACCTCAGAGATTAAATGTGAAAAAATACATGTGTTAGAATCAATAAGTAACAACAGTGACAAGAAATATATTTGGTTAGTTAGTTTCAACTCCTACTCCATTTTAAATTCTAAATGTATCTAACTACTAAAAGCAAAGAATACAATTGACCAAAAAATAACAAAAAAGGGGGATATTTATGGTTTAAAGACTTACTCTTTCACTCAATAGTCCTGTAAATACCAGCAAGTTTTTAAGCCCTTAGTGTCTTTACCTGTGAAATGAAGGTAATTATTCCCCAAGACCTTACACTAAGAGCTGCTTTTTTTTTAAAGATCAAGAAAGGTAAAGGAGAAAAATTAGTTCTGGTCCAACAACTACACATACATTTTGAAAGTTCTAAAAAGTAGTCTAATAATTCCACAGAAATAGACTGAGGAGTTTTCTACACTGCAGCATTGTTTATAGGAAGAAATACTGGAAGCAACTTATATATTCATCATTAGTGGAGTAACACAACAATTTTTTTAGAAAGTAAAAATTTCATGGATATTAAAATTAATGATACATATACTATCCTTGTAAGATAACATTATAGCTAACACACAGCATAATAAAAATATTTGCATCTACACAGAAAAATTAGCATTGTTTTTCTAAAGACTCCCATGTTTATTTCATACATTTGTTTTAATTTACAACAAATCGTTTCCACAAAAAAAGTACATCCTAATTTTTTAAAGCATATTAACACAAAAATATGTCAGAAAACAAAGTCTTATACCTTCAATACATTCTTAACTAAATAATTCATGGTTCACCAAGAGGAAAATAAGCAAAAAATAAATAAATCAAAAGTACAAATACATTTATATTTAAAGCATTATTCTTCTGAAAATATATAGGAAACTTGGTCTAATTTTCAAATATTTACATATTCTACTATTATACAATTTGAATACCCATCACTTTTTGGTACTTACAAAGCATTTTTATGCAACAACCCTAGAAAGCACATAATAAATCAGAGAATCTTTTTATTTTCAACTGAAGGTTAATTACAATATTGTGTTGGTTTCTGTAATATATCAACATGAATCAGCCATAGGTATACATATGTCTCCTCCCTCTTGAGGGAATAAGAGCATCTTAAATACTCATTAAAACACACAGTTAGGTGATACTCAGGGAAAAAAAATTTTACCTGTGTAGCATGTCTGGGGCCTGGTTCAACAGTGTATAATACTGTCTCACAAATTCCCGCCCGACCAGCAGGGGACTAGGCTTCTCCATAACCATTGCTTTGGTCAATTCAACCTGGGAAAATAAAAAATCAAGTATGTTCTACCTGATAGATCAACTATAGGGAGAAAGGAGCAGGGGCGAAGACTGAATCATTTAGCTGAGACTGATTCAATAGACCAAAACGATCACTTCAGCAATTCTTGGATTTTAAAAGGAATAAACATTATAAGAAACAAAGCAAACCCACACAGACCAGTGAGATTTTATTGGTTCAAATTTACTGTAATCAGATAAATGCTATGAGGAAAAAAAATATCCCTATGAAGAATTAACTCAGCATTATTCCCAATATTCAGTTTTTGTAAACTGAACATAACAACGTCAAAGGTACATATTTGCAACATGCATTTCAACTTTCCCAAGCTAGTAAACTCAGTTAAGAGGGTTCCACTTCGGAAAAAAAGTGTTCCACCTGTAACATTACAACATACTACTGTGACAGTATTAAGTTCAAGTGTGACAATACAGATACACAATATCACATTTTTAGTCTAAATCAGAGATTTTACTACCTTTAAAAAATTCTAACTTGCTTAGTTTATTTTATAACAAGATCAAAAAATGAAAACAGGCAAAAAGTAACAAGCAAGACGTTTTTATTCAACAAAATAATCCCTGCCATCTCAAAATTAAGACTTTAAGTGAGTGCACTGGAATACTTTAAAAGGCACCTGGCATGGTAAGTTTTCAAATACTGTCGCTCACTACTTTTAAAAACCCTTTCAAAAAAGTATCTGGCATGAGATCACCCAATTTTTCATTTGAGGACATAAAATCACCCCGAACTTTATAAACATAAAGGCAACGAGAGGTATGTATAATTAACTACAGCATAAAGAAGAAATGAGAGAAATTGCATTACAGTTTTCTTAAAGAATGGGCAAAATGGATTGAATTTGGTTCTTGCACAAGCAGGATGTGGAGATGTCTATCCTTCACTAGTCTATGACAGCATTATTCTTAAATTACATGTACCCTTTATTACTTGTTTCACCAAACTCTACGAAACTAGACTAATAACATCAATCTAACTGTATCCTTTGATACTAAGTAGTTTCATTATAAATTTCTAAATAATACTTTATCAAATACTGCTTACCACATTCAATCTTCTCACGCAAAATGATGAAAATCCTCCAGGTTACAAAATTAAAGATTAAGAAAAAGAAAAACTTACAGACCACATCTACAACTTCTCCTTTCCCTTTGAGATTATCTAGATAAGTCAAATTGAAAAAAATAATAATAACTCCATCAGCTTGATTACACCATTATCATCAATGTTTTATCTTAGGTCACTGCCATAAAACCAAGAAAGGGAAACATATTCATATTTATATAGCAAATTGATCTTAACTTCATTTGTGACTTATTTTTCCTTCAACTATTATAATTCTGAAGCTTCTCAGAAAAATCTCTATTATTCACCAAGTTTCTTATTAGTTAACAGTTTATAGAATTGAGTATCTGGCAAACTAGGGCTCAATTAGCATTTTTAAATGTTTCAAATAGATGATACTTTATTTCAGGATTACCTCACATAGTCTTGCAGACTCCCAAAGATGATATTCACACTATAAGCACTATATGGTTCCATTAAATCGGAAACTACAGCTCAAGTTTCTCCTTTAAGCTCATCTATAATAAATATTAACCAATCCGTTCAAGCGAAAAGGTAGCAGTACTTAAAAATAATACTTCTGTCAATTGTATCTCAATAATTGAGAAAAAAGAAAAAGTAACAATACACATTATTTTAGTGCTAAGAAACTATATTGCTTCAATGCTTAAAATAAAGAGGGGGGACTGATTCTTAAAATAGCAAATGGCTTCAAGAATTCTACATAAGTCATGGTCAGATAAACACATTTGCAAGAAGGCTGCAAGCTTCCTTTAAGAGTTAAGTTTCTTAAGAGACTATTTCTTAGGTAACTTTCTAGCTCCAAAACTGTATCTGACACACTCATGAATAAAAAGCTTTCTTTCATTCATCATTTTCATCACAAAAGAGTTTTATCTTCTTTTTTTCTTTTTAGTTAGAATTTTATACAAGCAAAGCAGATTTTTGATCATCCATTTGTCAGGCTGAACTGTCAAGGTTGTCCAGAATTCAGATTATGACAGCAGATACATTTTTTTTTCAATGATTAAGAAAAAGTCAAAGAGAAAACTAAGCAAAGATGCTTAGGGAAAAAAAAATCTAAGCTGCCTGAGAGGGAACAGACTGGGAAGGACCTGAGGGGAACTGCCCGGGATGAGAGGACTCGACGCATTTGAGTGATGGCTTATTGTACAAAACTAAAAATCTTTTCAAATTGAACTTTTAAATTCTATAATTTTGTGGTTTGGAAATTATGCCTCAAAAGTTTAAATAAAAATGTTTTCACATTAAAAAAAAAAATCTTGAAAGGATAAAATGTTGTAGAGTAATTAAGAATACTGAACACCCAACAGCACCAATGACTACAAAATGTTTGGGGAAGTTCTTCAGTAATCTAAGACCATACTCTGCAAGTTTTGTGAATAATGTCAGCATTTCCAGTAAAAAACAAACTGTAGGACTTCCCTGGTGGTAGAGAGGTTAAGAATCTGCCTGCCAATGCTGGGGATGCGGGGTCGATCCCTGATCCAGGAAGATTCCACATCCTGAGGAGCAACTAAGCCCGTGGGGCCCAAGTACTGGTCCCACACTCCAGAGACTGCGAGCCAACAACTACTGAGCCTGCATGCACTAGGGCCTGTGCTCCACAACAAGAGAAGCCACTGCAACTAGAGAAAGCTCACATGCAGCAAGAAGAGCCAGCCCAGCTGAAAATAAACTTAAAAAAGAAAACTTTGGCATTTGAACCCAAAAGATTTAGTCTATATGAGACTCAATCAATTCTCATCAGAAAAATTTTATTTGGTAAATTAGCTCTCTGAAATCTCCATCTTCATTTATAGTTCAAACATAAAACAGAAGCTATAAGGAATATGTTAACATCGTACCTTCTGAGAATAGTCTCACCCTGGTTCATTAGAACTCTCAGTTCTTTGAAATTCTATCTAAAATAATGAAAGCAAACAAAATCAAATTGCATTTTCTCAGAAAAATTAATGTTTTATCAGTTCCTGATCTATTATAATTAGAAACTATGCATACCAATGAAAATATAGGCTAAAAATTTCTCAAGATCCTCCCTTATTTATTAAACACTCCTGAAACACTATGTCCTTTTAGAAGAGCTTTTGCAAATTAAGATTATGGATTCTGGTTGTTACCTATATAACAGCACAAGCCAATGGATACATTACTGGTTGGACTATGAAGCATGTACCACAATCAGAAATTGTTAAACTAGACAGTCTTATCCTTGTTAATTATCAACAGCAAATCCTCCTGCCTCCTGCTGATGTGAAGACTGGGAGACTTCCTAAAATATAACATGCCACTCTCCCAAGACTAAATAAGTCAGTCTGCTGAACATCCCAAACATATCTAATTTGGAGATCACTCTCTTTTAACACTGCTTTCAGATCTAAAGGATAAACTTTTGGGAGCATATATTACAAATCACTCGGAAATCAATGTAGTCTAGAAAGATCAGTGATGAAAGAAACAGGACCTGGCAAAAATAAAGGGAAAGGGAAGAAATCACTCACTTCCATTCAAGTTTACATTCCACTAATTTTATATCCAACTTTGTAATGTTGTGACTGTCATATGTCATAATAAGCCAAAAGGGGTATAGGCGATAAGAAAAACGTATTTTAAAAATTATACTTTCTCTTACTTTTTCAAGAAATACATTAAAGGTCCTAGGTTAGAGAAAGAGGAATTACAGAACAGTTCTTGTTCTAAAGAAGTAAAGGAAAACGTGGCCACTTAGAAATATATCCACTACTGTATCCCTGAGCTAGAAACAATTTCTCTAGTGCCCCTCAGTTCTTTCATCTCTAAAATTAAAATCATAAAAAAAATAAAAATAAATACATAAAATTAAAATCATAACTGCAAGAACTAAGTGTATGGTAGTAAGCACTTAATATTAACTGTTACAATATATTGATATTGTAACTATAAACTGTAACAAAAGAAAACATTTCTACATTCCACCATTTTCTGTCACCCGGAAGACTATTTCCTTAACCATTTTGCTAGCAAAATAAAAACAGGATTATCTCCTTTAAGAATAATTTTGTAGAATACCCTTGGACTACAAAAAGCCCAAGCACCTAATATAAAACTATGTTTTACTGAACTTCTAGGTTGACTTGATGACAACACTGTTCCACTCATGAATGCCACATAGGAAGACTCGCCTGTATGCCCACAGAATGTAACTGGTCCAATTAAACTGTAAAACCAAATCAAGTGCACGTCTTAGTTATCTTAATTTTTAAAACATACATCGTGAAGATAAAATGATTTTAGTGTGTTCACACTATGTTAAGTGTAAAAATTTCTACTCTTTAAAAAATATAAACAAAGCATCATGTGTATTTTTGCTCAGTGGCTCAGTCATGCCCAACTCTTTGCCACCCCATGGACTGTATCCATGGACTATAGCCTGCCAGGTTCCTCTATGCACGGGATTTTCCTGGCATGAATTACTGGAGTCGGTTGCCATTTCCTACTCCAGGGGATCTTCCCAATCCAGGGATCCAACCTGTGTCTCCTGCACTGGAAGGCAGGTTCTGGGAAGCCCCAAGATAGTCACATAGGCACTTAAAAGATTAAAAAGTGACACAATTGATATTTCTGGGAAACTACAATATAAAGTCACCCTATTTACAGCAGTCATATTAAGTCAGTAAGAACTATATCTAAGAAACACAGTCACTTGCCAAATACATACTTATATGATAGCCCTGAAACATTTAAGTGTATTCAGTATATGTAAAATAGTACATTGTTCAGATACACAGGTAAATATATTTTCTAAATAGTCTGGAAATAAAAATAGACAAATAGACCCACCAAACAGAATAAAGAAATATACTCACACATAAATAGACAATGATTTCCAAAAGGGCAGACAATTCAGTAGAAAAAGGGTATTCTTTACAACAAATCGTGCTGGAATAACTGTATATCCATATATACAGAGACAACCTCAATTCAAGCTTCACAGTATATTAAAATTTAACTCAATAGTTTTAGATGAAACCTAAAAAACTATAAAAATTCTAAAGAGAATCTTAATGACCTCGGGTCATTTTTGGATATAACAAAAATGTATTCTATAATAAGACAGATTGATAATGTGAACTCCCATTAAAATTAAAACCTTTCAGGGACTTATCTAGAGGTCCAGTGGTTAAGACTCACTGCTTCCAATGCAGGGGGTGCAGGTCTGATCCCTGGTCAGGAAGCTGGAATTTTGTACACTGGGTGATGCGGCCAAAAAAGTTTTCACTTTGCAAGAGAGACTATTAAGGGAATGAAAAGGCAAAGGCTTGCAGTAAATATCTGGAAAGCAACTTGTATCCAGAATATATAAAGAACTCTCAAAGCTGAATAACCTGATAAAAAATTAGTGTAAGACCTAAAGACAATTCATCAAAGAAATTATGAAAAATGCTGACCATCAATATTATCAGTAATTACAGAAATGCAAAATAAAACCACAGTAAAGTACCACTGACATATCTGTCAGGGTGACAACTTCAAAGGCTGACTATACAGTGTTGCAGAGTAGGAAAGGCAGCCCACTCCAGTGTTCTTGCCTGGAGAATCCCAGGGACAGAGCAGCCTGGTGGGCTGCTGTCTATGGGGTCGCACAGAGTCGGACACCACTGAAGCAACTTGGCAGCAGCAGCAGCATACAGTGTTGGCCAGGATACTGAGGAAAAGGAACACTCAAATACTACTGGCAGGAATGTAAAACAGTACAACCACTTTGGAAAAGTTAGGCAGTTTCTTAAGAAGCTCTGTTTGTAATAGCCAAAAGCTGGAAACAAACCAATTTCTACCAGCAGGTGAATGGATAAACAAATTGTTGTATATTTACAGACCAGAACAGTCAATGCTGCTAAGTTGCTTCAGTCGTGTCTGACTCTCCGCAACCCCAGAGACGGCAGCCCACCAGGCTCCTCTGTGCCTTAGTCAGCAATTAAAAAAAAAAAAAGAAGCACATATTGTATGATTCCATTTATATAAAAATTCTAGAAAGTATAAACTGATCTTCAGTGACAGAAAGCAGGTAAGGGATCCCTGCGGGCAGAGGAGGAGGGGGAGTGGACGAGAGAGAGAGAGAAGGCAAAGGCACACGAGCCACTCTGGGGGATAAGTGCTATTTTCACTGCGGTCTTGGCTGTGGTGATGGTTTCATGGGTATAAACAACACCAAAAGCTGTCAGATTCTACACTTGAAGTATGTGCAGTTTACTGTATGTCAATCATACCTCAATAAAGCTATTTTTTAACCCACTAATATAACAGCTTGGAAAGACCAAAGATTGTCTCACAAGAAGAGAGCAGAATGGGAACCTACATAGGAAAGTCAGCAAATTTTAAAAAGTGATGCAAAATATTAACTGTCAATTCTGAGATGGAGACATTTAAGGAATTTTTTTACTCTATTGTAATACCTATCAAAAACACTAAGAAGAAATAAACAATGAGGGTTTCTGTCTACTAACGTAAGTGTACTAAACTATTGTGAAGTTTGCTGCAAGGCTATGCTATGTATTCAAACACATGAAATCTGGCTTAACCATGAGAAATAAAAATGCTTTCCAGGAACCAGAGAAACTACTGCAGAAACCAAGCTACTCTAGCTCACAGCAAGAGCAGCATAACCATCACTGGACTTACTACTGTTCAATCTACTTTCCAAACTCCTCACATTCACCACCTGTTACCCTCCTTCTTAAGCTCTTCCTGACAACTCACTAGAGAAATGGGACAGGCAAAAATACAAGGTGAGTCTGAAGTACCTGACAAAGGAAACGCTTAAAAAAAAAAAAAAAAAAAGGCAATCAAAAGGACACAAGTCAAAACTAGAACAACTGAAGCAATAAAGTAATAAGAAGCAAAAATAAGTTAGAAGAACACTGGATTACAACCCCCTAAAATAACTAAAAATCTAAAAATTAATGGGTAAAGTGTTTAAAAAATGGGAAAATGACATTCTTAAAAAATACAGCAGGACTTCTCTGGTGCTCCACCAGTTAAAACTGTGCTCTCAATGCAGGGAACGTGGGTTCAATCCCTAGTCAGGGAATTAGATCCCACATGCCGTAATGAAGAGTTCAGAGCCACAACTAAAGATCCTGTGTAAAGACCCTGCACAGCCAAATAAGTAATTTTTTAAAATGAGAATAGACACTTTTCTTACAAAAGAATTTTAAATGTAGAAAAAACAAGGGAAATATAGAATCACCATGAGAACACCTCAAGAGCTGCAGGCAACGTCTACTAAAAAATGAAAAAATTTAGCAGGGAAACTAGAGAAACAGAGTATCTGCTTAAGTGTTTTCCCCAAAAAATGTTCAGTTACCTACAGTGGCAGCTTTAATACATGTTCACAAATTCTAAGGCTCTCCTTCCTTAGTGACTAGCTTCTAATGAAAATAATGCAAAGGAAAGAAATACTACCTGGTAGCCACCAGGTAGTGATCAAGGTTAAAGTCAACCAGAATTGATATTATGTGCCCTGGGACGTGGTGAGAAGGCTAAATCACCTCTGGTATTTTCTCCAAAATCTATAACCTTAGTCTACCCAACACCAAGTACACTCAAATTGAGATCAAGTGTCAAAGTCATTCAACACAAAGAAAATACAACAAACTGGCACAGATCAGAGGAGCGAAACCAGGGAGACTGGAGAACTAACTGCAATGTGGTAACTTGGACTGGGTTCTGAAACAGAAAAAAGGACACCAGTGGAAAAACTAAGGAAATGCAAGTAAGGTCAGTCCTTTAGTTAACAGGACTTTAGCAACATCAATTCCTTACTGTCAATAAATGCATCATGATTAGGTATGATGCTAACAAGCAAGATGAGTGAAGGGTATACAAGACACGTCTGTATTCCAACTCTCCTGTAAATCTAAAATTACCTCAAAAACAAGTTACCCCCAAGAGAAAAAAACTTAAGAATTGGGAAATTTAATTCACTAACTTTTCTTGGTTTTTAATATCCCTCCCACAATCCAGCAGTAAAACCCAGTCAACTAGATTTACAATTAAGCAAAAATCTGGCCTAAGATGAAAAAATACCTTTATAATACTTCGTCTATCAAATTCCTTAAACATGAATTTCCTATGCTTTAGATCTCATAAAAGGTGGATGTAAGCCAGGAGTAAGCTTAAGACAGTTGATAAACATGGGGTATACTTGAGGCAGGTTAAAAAAAAAACTAAAAAAGGCAGGTGCCACTGATGCCTTCCAAGATTCTAAAACCTTGAAATTTTAAATAAGGAAATATATCTAGCACATATCTCTACTAGGTATACCACAAGCTTTACAAAATAGTTTAAGACAATTACTTGGGTTACAGGGCTCTAGGTCTTACATGCAAACACATGAGAACACCTAAAAATGTGTGAAACAACTTCAAAAATACATAAAGGGTCATACAAACAAGCAACGATGCTGCCACACAGCCACTTAAGGATGACATTCCTACCAAGTCAAAGTGGGTCCCATGCAAGAAGCCAGTTTTTTCTATGAACTATCTCTAGTATTTGCTTTTTATTAACTATCTGAAATACATCACACAGGCTAAACAGCTAAGCAATATGACATAAAAGACTGGCCAGTGGTCAGACGTGGAAACCTATCACTTCATGTCATCTAAAGCCTTGATTTTATTTACAAAGACCACAGTCTTCAAGAGAACTTTTAATTACTTTCTGCTCTGTAAAGCTTCCTCTTCCCAGTCTTCAAGTGCAAATTTTTCCTAACTCCTCACCCTCTTCATCTAATCATCAGGTTTGCAATTAAGTTTTCCCAACCAAAGCCAGATGGCCTGACTAAGGATACTAAAAAAATAAACAGAATGCTGATTTTTTGAGATTTAAAAACATAAATGTAGTTGTTCACCACAGAATGCTCACCAACTACAAGTGATTATAGTTGCTGAACCTGAAATTTAACTCCATGGCTGGAAGGACAGTATTGTACTAAATGTCCTATAGCTGTTAAAAACTGACTAGCCAGAGGTGGGAAAAAAAGCTTTTCTTACCTACCTACTTTAACAATCATCTTCCTTTTTAAAATCAATAAACCTTGCCAAGGCAGTCTTAAAGCACAATTAAATGAATATACAATTTATACTTGAATTTTGAAATATTTTAAAAAACAAATCTAACTGCAAACTGTTGAGTGATCAAGGGACTAATGTTATAAACTGGCAAAAAGAAAAACTGGTTTAGGGCACCCATGCAGGCTTTATACCAAATTTCATCTTTTAACACTGTCCCATCCATCTTAAGTATAGACAGTTCACAAACCTATAAAAACTTAAAACTAACTTCTGCCCTTTACTTTCTAGGCAAAATACTAAAACAAATTATTTAAAATGTAAATTACCAAAAACTGCTGTGAAGTAGGTCACCAAGAAACATTACCAAATCTAACGTTCCCTTAACACTGTCAGCTGAGAACAGCAAACTTGAGTTGAATAAAAGAACAAAGAACTACCTACTTTTCTACCAGTTAGAAGAGGTACAAAAGCTTATATTAAAAGGATTTAACAACAAGAGTAATCTCTAGTTTGGATGAGAGACTGGAAGGCAGACAAGTCTTATATTATCACAATTTGCTTCAATTAATTTGCAATTTGCTCCAGATAAATGAAAGCACAAGTCATCAACGAGGCTACCAATCTGTGAAATACATTTTCATATTCCTACCCACTGGAACCCATTTGCCTGAAGTCAAGAGATTTTTTAAAAATATCTAAAGGGGAAACTAGCAAAAATTTCCCTCATTTAATGCACAAACTTTCAGTCTGATATTTACCTCAAGTAACAATTAGTGGACTCTAACAGTTTAAATGTTGGTCATTAGTGTCTCAACATTCGATAACTTAAAATGTTACTAATTAACTGGTGTCTAAATGCAGGTAACTGTAATTGTTACAAGAAAGCAGGTTCCAGAACTTTCCTGGTGGTCCAGTGGTTAGGACTCCAAGATCCCAATGTAGGGGGCCCAGGTTCACTCCCTCCTCAGGGAACTAGATCCCACATGCCTCAACTAAGCCAGCACAGGCAAAAAAAAATTTCAATATATAAATTTTAAAAACAGTCAAGTTCCAAGGAAAATACACCAACAAAGGTTAACAATCTATTCATAAGATATTTTGATCCTGTATTTACTGCTACTTTCGGTTAAGAAATATGGAAATTACTGGGTAAATGGAAACACAAAAGTGTTTCAAAGCTTTTTAATTTACTTCTAAAGATGTGAATCATGTGCTCCCTTTAGTGGCAAAATAAGAGCTTCCCTAGTGGCTCAGACAGTAAAGAATGTCTGAATGTGCAAGACCTGGGTTTGGGTTGGGAAGATCCCCTGGAAAAGGGAACAGCTACCAATCCAATTGTCTGGCCTGCAGAATTCCATGGACAGAAGAGCCTGGCAGACCATGGGGTCGCAAAGAGTCGGACATGACTGAGCGACTTTCACTTCACTTAGCAGCAAAAAAATTCTTATATAAAGGTCAATTCTAAAAAGTGTCTGCACACACAAAATAGATTTTAAAAAGAGAAAGGAAAAGGTTGACAGTCATTTCAATGAAAATTAAATCAGAACAGTTAGCTCCAAAACTCATTGCAGCTTTAGCTCAAGTAGAGACATTTGTGATGCCAAGTAATGATTCAGACCTGCAACACAGGAATATTTATTATTTCATTAAGCCAAGGAATAAACTAGCTTTGAAAAATCTCAAATGTAACTCTACTAGAAAAATTTACACTCAAGTTTTTGAAGGTGTCTTCTTTGCATATAACGGGAGCGTCTACAGAATACTAAATAAATGTATTAAGACAAAAGCTTTTCACCCATAGAAGTTTACCGCAATCACCCCTAATTCATCCAGCTTAGGCTCCACAGAGGGTCAAGCCTGTACTGTAAGTGGGCACCAAGCTTTCCACTCCAATTTCAAAATTTCACTTACACATGCTGGCCAGACCTGAACCTCATCGCCCTGCAACCTCATTTTTTTCAACTACATAAAACGAGGAAGTTAATCTTGTGGAAGGTCTTTCTCAAAACCTTGCTCCAATTAAAAAATGGAGGGAAAAAAAAGATTCAAGATCTAATATCAAAAAAAAAAAAAAAATCTAATATCAGAGCCTAACTTCCTGCTGGTGATAACTTCCCATCCTCAGGCTATAAGGATCAAATCCGAGGAGGAACACTGTCCAGGATCACCTGGACGTATTGATTTTATTCTACACTTTCCCCAAAAGCATTTAGGGCAGCAAACCTGTAGGAAGATGTGCAGAAAGGAACCCTTTACCCTTTGTCATAATCCCACGTCCAACCCTCTTCTCCCTGGAAACCCTGCAAGTGGCTCAAGTACAAATAAATGCCTCTGCAGTCGGTCTTCCGAGGCTGCGGTTGTCCCCAGGGACTAGAGCTCTGGGGGCAAAGATACCCTGTGGCCGCACAGAGCGCTGGAACAAAGAATGAGGCAGGTTCGGGGACTAGGAGTCAGAAGGCCTGGGTTCAAACAAATACCTGCCCCTCATGGCCTGTGTGCCTCTGACCGTGTCACTCCACCTCTGGGCCTTCGAGTTGGCTGTAAAAATAGGAAAATCACCGTACCTACCTCATCAGGGCGTTTCAGGAGTAAAGAAGAAACACACAAGTTGCTCCGCACAGTGCCTGGCACATAGTGAGGGCTTAGAAAAATGTTAGTTATTATCATCACTCAATACCCATAAACTCGCTGCCCCTTTACTCCCTGTAAAAAAATTCGAAAACCTAGGAGCAGCATTTCGGCTTCCAGTGTCGAAAAATTCTCACCGCACTTTCGTGCCTCACCTTCCCCCTCCCGCACCACCACCACCATCAAAGAAAAGCCTCCTCTGGTCTAGGAGGAGCCCCCACCAAAGGAGGAAGGCCTCGCTAGCGCGCGGGGAAAGCGAGCGGGAAAAGCTGACGATCCGGCCGCGCGGGGCCCCAGGCCCCCAAGATCACCCTGGGGCCCGGGCGGCGGCCGCGGCTCGCTCTCGCCCCGCGTGGCCGTTGGGCGCGGCACGCGCACGCGGCGGACGCGGACACGGCCACGCGCGCCGGGCCAGTGGGGGCGGGAGGCGGAGAGTCGCCGCGCGCCCGGGCGCCCGCCGCGCGCGCCTGCGGCCGTTGGGGAAGGGGGGGGACGGTGGGCGCGCCTGGCGCGGTCGCCGTTCGGACTTCTCCTCCCTCCCATCAGAGCCCCAGTTAGTCCGCGTCCTGGGGCCGCCCAGCCCCGCCCACGCTCCAGCTTACCTGCGCGGCTGAGCGGGAGAGGAACAAGCTCTGCTCCACGGCACGGCAAAAGGTAAAAAAACCCCTCACGCAACTGCGTCCGCACACACGCGTGCTCCGTCGCCGGGCTATATAACGGTGACTCAGCCTAACTTGTTGCGGCCAGGTCGGCCAGGCTGGTGGCCAATCCCGACTGCGTCCTCTGAGCTCTTCGAGCAGCAATTGGGTACTGACTCAGGATGAAGGCGTGGCTCTTGATTGGCTTTAACTCATGCCTATGAGACTGTGAGGAGCTCGTTTCCCTAGTAACGAATTGGCACTGAGAGAGGCCAATAAGTGAAGGGTACGGTGTGAAGGAGGGAGGGAAATTACTTGATCGATGTCCATTGTAGCCAATAAATATGTGGGGCCGTTCCCATTCGTTAAAACGTCTTCCCCTGGGCGGAGATCAGTTCTCCCTGCAGGAGCGGTTGCTCCACAAGGTGGGGCCCGTGTACTTTGGGGAAGTAAACCCCAAGCAACTAGGAGGTGGGCGCCAGGATGGCCAAGGAAGCTCCTGGCCAATCGCAGCGCGGGAAGGAGCTGATTGACGCGGGGGTTGGACAGCACCGAGGAGACCGAGCCCCGGGTCGCCGTGCCCTTTGGGGCGGTTCTGAGGCTCTACTGGTCCCTGCTTCTGTCTCCTTTTTCCTTTCCTTTTTTGACTCATTGGGTGCGATCCCTGAGACCCCTGATCCCACCTTTTCCGCACAGTTTGATACCAGGGGAACCAGGTGATAAAGTTTCCCGTTGTTTGGTTGTTTTGTTTCTTTCTTATACCAACTTTATTTCCATGTGGCCGCCTAAGGGCACTTGGTGGCTCCCACCATTAGTCAGCACTATTGGACAACTATTCAGGGAAACCAGAGGGGAAAGTAACTCACATTGTGTACCTAAGATCCTATTCTTTTTAAAAAAAAAAAGTCTCACGTGAAGAGCATTGAGTTTAAAGACATATTTCCACCCCGCGGTTCTCTGCAAGTGCTGCTGCAGGTCACTCGTGCGCGTCCATCCAGAAACCGGAGTCTGTAAATTCTCCTAACGGCTTGGGCCTTCCTGCAACACCATTGTCATTCAGATTTCCAGTGCTGTGGCTGTGGGGGTTTATTTCTTCGGGTCGTTATGTCTTGACAAGGTAGCTTGTCAAACTCCTTTGTGAACACCCCGAAGCTTTCGCGAAACACTTCAGGCGCTAAGTGGTGCACCAGACTGGTCCTGTCCACGTCTCTTACTGATTTGTTGGGCCCTCTATTGGTCACCATGAGCGGTTTTATATGGAAACACAGGGTCACGCCTCGGTCCCGTTCTCCTTCCAGGCATGTGACCCTGCAGTAGGGGCTCGCGTTAAGTTTTGCAAATTTGGAAATGAAGCACGTGGAGCCTCTCTACTGGAGACAAGGGGGCGCGGACAGCAGCCGGTGAAGTCGGAGGTGCGGCCCCAGGAGCGAAGCGGGAGCATCCCTTTGGCTCCCTAAGCCCCATCTAGCATCGACTTGGCTCATTCAGCATTTATTGGGCTTCAGCGTCTGGGATCAGAGACGATCGAGACGCTGTCCCTGCTGGCTGTCATCCATTCAACAAGCCCCGACGCCGCGCCGAGAGCTCCCCAAACTGGGGAACCGGTGTGTGGGGCTCTGGAGGCACCTGAGGGAACTCGGCTCAGGCAGAAGCTGCTAAAGGTTTTCTGGAGTAAGGAACCTACAGGATCGTGTTAACCTTGCTAAGAAATTTGAGCTTTATTCTGAGAGCGGTGGAGAGCCCCCGAAAGGTTTCTTAAGAGGGTGGACTAAGAATTTTGCATTTTGCAAGACAACTTTCCAAATTGAAAAGCTAATGAGAGCTGGTTGGCAACCCTTAAAATTCACAGATTGGTAATTTAACCCAGTTGGCCTGAGATGGGGAGTCCAGGCTATTCTTGATCACATTTGGAGCGAATTTTAAGTGATATAGACTGTTCTTTTTGTAGGACTTTTGGCAGTCTGTTAAAATTGTGTTTATTTCCCTTCTTGCTTGAAAGCCATGTGGCTTTACCAAGAGGCATGTACTTGGTGTTCATTACAGCACTGTCCACTTTGTTATGATATTTAAAAACTGAAAACATAACTACTCATGAATTTGCAAACGGACTAACCGGTAATACACCCATAATATAGACTACTGTACAGCAGTTTAAAAGAGAATGAGAAAAAACTAGAAGAGAATGAGGTCAAACTATACTGATATGAGCTGATCTGCAGTTGTTAATTGGATTAACTGACAAAAACCAAGTTGAGCAAAATATACAATGAGTTCCAATTTATGTTAAAAATGAAAAACCAGAACTCTTGATTTCCCTGTGTTTAAATAGGTATGTAAGTGTGGAGGAAGGGGGGAGGGGATTTAAAACAAGTCATTCCCCTAGGTTGGGAGTGGCAAGGATAATGTTACTTGGAAGTGTTACTGTTTTGCCCTATGGTTTTGTCTAATATGTCTATAGGAAGAAAGGAAGGGGAAATAGATTACCAGAGAGAGAATGTGGATAAGACCCCTCAGGTGGCTGTGACTATATTCCACAGGAGAGAGCAAGTTGGCATCTTCCTGTGGTCATTTCTGTACTGGAATCATAAACCCTCAGGAGGCAGATGCTGGATACTTAGTAAATGTTCAGCGAATAATTTACCACCCTGAAAGTGTCTGGAGTGCTGGTTCTCAAGATGCGGGAGATTTTGCCCTCAGGAGACATGATCTTTTCACAACTACATAGAGGGGCTACTGGCATCTAACGGGTGCAAGGCAGGGAAGCCCAGGAGAGCCCTTTGATGAAGGCGGCCGAATTAATAGTGCCCAGGTGAGAAACTCTGATCTAATCATCTAAGGGAGAGTACCCACCCTCCTCCTAGTCTTTCCACTGGTAAGCAAATTGTGCAAACCCCTCAGAACATGACTTCACCCTGTTTTTTCTGCCAGTTCTCCCCAAAGCTCTGAGAAACAGGGTGGAAAGGAAACAGAGCAAGATCCTGTGGGACTCTTCAGGTACATATCCGTTCTATGGCCTATTTCATATTTTTGGGCGGAAAAAGACTTCAGCCTCCTTGACCCTCCTTGAGTTCCAAAGGGCTGATTCAAATTGTTGCTAGTCAGGGAAGGGAGAAGATGCAGAGACAAAGGAGGAGCAATCAAGAAAGGATAGTGCAGCCTGTGGGTAGGGTCCCGGTTCCTCCTTAAGAAATATGCATAACAATATCTTTTGAGTTCTGCAGGAACTAAGGGCCCCACCCAGGAGGAGGATGGTGACTTAAGGCTGAGAGTCAAAATCCCTAGAACCATCCCATTACCTCACCACCAACCAGTCAGAAGAAAGTCACGGGGTTGGGGGAGGGTGGCCAAATGAGACCTAGATGGCAGACAAGACTAGACCTTGATCCTCAATCAGCAAATGAAATGACACACCCAGAGGCGCCATGACAGTTCAAAAGACCAAGGAGTAGGCATGGCCCAACTCCTGAAAATCTCCATCCTTCTCCAAAATAGATGGAATAATCCTCCCACTCACTAGCATATGAAATTACCCAGCCTATAAAAACTATCCATGCCACATTTCAAGCCAATACTCACCCACTACAATGGCCCACACTGTCTCTGGAGTGTGCTTCTCTCTGAATCTGAATAAATCCACTTGTTACCTATCACTTTATCTCTCACTGGATTCTTTCTGCAATGAGACTTCAAGAACCTGAGCTTCATTAGGTCCTAAAACCAGGTACCATGGGTTTTGGCTGGATTCAAGTCCCAAGCTGAGGTAAACAGTTTCACCCTCACCCCAAATTTTACCAGTTAAAACCTCACACTGAAAACAGTCAGGGAGTTTGGGTTTTTTTTTTAACCTGACTCACCCATTCCCCATGCATGGCCCTCTGATGAAAGTGAAAGAGGAGAGCGAAAAAGTTGGCTTAAAGCTCAACATTCAGAAAACGAAGATCATGACATCCAGTCCCATCACTTCATGGGTAATAGATGGGGAAACAGTGGAAACAGTGTCAGACTTTATTTTGGGGGGGGCTCCAAAATCACTGCAGATGGTGATTGCAGCCATGAAATTAAAAGACACTTACTCCTTAGAGGAAAAGTTATGACCAACCTAGATAGTATATTGAAAAGCAGAGACATTATTTTGCCGACTAAGGTCCATCTAGTCAAGGCTATGGTTTTTCCTGTGGTCATGTAAGGATGTCAGAGTTGGACTGTGAAGAAGGCTGAGCACCGAAGAATTGATGCTTTTGAACTGTGGTGTTGGAGAAGACTCTTGAGAGTCCCTTGGACTGCAAGGAGATCCAACCAGTCCATTCTGAAGGAGATCAGCCCTGGGATTTCTTTGGAAGGAATGATGCTGAAGCTGAAACTCCAGTACTTTGGCCACCTCATGCGAAGAGTTGACTCATTGGAAAAGACTCTGATGCTGGGAGGGGTTGAGGGCAGGAGGAGAAGGGGACGATAGAGGATGAGATGGCTGGATGGCATCACGGACTCAATGGACTTGAATCTGAGTGAACGCCGGGAGATGATGATGGTCATGGAGGCCTGGCGTGCTACGATTCATGGGGTCGCAAAGAGTCAGTCAGACACGACTAAGCGATTGAACTGAACTGAACTGCTCCAAACTTCAACATTTCAGATTGATTAGCCTCACTGTGCATCTGGCACATGAACTTCTATTTATTAAGAGTAACAGAAAGATGCATGGTCAAGACCCCAGAGAGTACAGTTTTGTGGAGAGAATGGAAGGGTGGTGTATTAGGTAAGGAATGCTCCTAAGAATATCATCAGAATGAGTATGTCCAAGACTTGTGGTCCAGTGGCTATGGCTCTGAGCTCCCAATGCAGGGGGCCTGGGCACATGACACAGCTAAAAATCTGCAGGCCACACTAGAGATCCTGCATGTCACAACAAAGACTGAAGTGTATTGCAACTAAGACCTGGTGCAATGTTTTTAAAAAACTGAATCAGCATTTCCCAAACATAGCTAATTACTCAGAAACGGTGATTAACTACTTGCAGTAGAAATAGGAAACACCTAAATATGGAATTTATGAGACTAGGTGGATAAAATACAACCATACGATGCACTCTTACAGTGGACTGTCCAGCAGCCATAGAGAAAATGAAGCAGATCTATGTATATGGTTATAAAGATCTCCAAGAGATGTAAGTGAAGACAGGAAAAGGGCGGCAGGGGACCATTATTAAGGGGACAATTATTTCTATTAAGATATTCTGTATTGCTATAGTTATCCATGCACGATCCTGAATGGTTTTGCTGTACATGCACAGGTAATATCTTGAAGGTGGAGTCATAAGAAACTGTTAATGGTTGCTAACAGGGAGATGAAATTGGGCCAGGGTGGGAGAAAGGCTTAGTTTTCATTCATTCAAAGTACCCTTTGGTACTTTATAATACTGGAGTGGGTAGCCATTCTCTTCTCCAGAGGATCTTCCTGTCTCAGGGATTGAACCCAGGTCGCCTGCATTCCAGGTGGATTCTTTACATCTGAGGCACCAGGAAAGCCCTAATTTTTTTTAAAACATGTGCATGTATTTTTCAAAAATTCAATGTTAAGTATGGATTTTACTTAACATTGATATGAGGAACCTCATAACAGTGATATGAGGAACTACACATATGAAAACTTTGATCTTTAAAACAAACAGGATGGAATACTCTACCCCTTTAGGTATACAAGGTGTTTTGGAAATGAGACACTAAAGTTTTAATCTGCCTCTCTCACAGATTGCTAACCTCTTTTCCTTTTCCCCCTTACCTTACAAAAATCATACAAAGATCCCAAAGACCCTTCACTAGCTTAAAAATGCATGCCTAACTGAATCCCTGTCTCTTTTGTTACTGACTGTGTGCAGACACATCACATCTTCAGATTGTGACCATGAGCCAGGCATCCTGCTAATGTTCTCTATAAAAATCATCTCATTTAGTAGTCACAACAACCCTATCTCAGAAACAGGCTCAGTGAGAGTAAGCAACTGGCCCAAGGTCACACCGAAGTCTAGAAACTAGGACTCTCTGACTTCAAGTCCATGTTCTTTTACCCACTTGTGAGTACTGCCCAGGGAAGGACAATACAGCAGCCACAGGTAGAGAAAGGAGGCAGGACCTCCTCAAAAACCCCTGAGAGGCTGGGATTTTCTTTCCTTTTCTCAGGCAAGGCACCAGGTATTGCTGTGTAGACAGAGTTGAATCCACAGCAAATCCCTGTAAGCTACAGCCAAAGCTTTTTGCAAAAAGAGCACACTCTGGTACCATCTATAGACTTCCATGTCCTTGCTTCCTGTGGCTTCAAAGAGGGACCAAATCTTGGAAATGCAAATAACATAGCATGTATCCAGCACCTACTGTGTGATAGGCATGGTGCTCTAGGCACCATGTTTGAGTTGCTCCTCACAAAGGTGTTAAGAAATCACCTTCCAAGTCAGCGGACAAGTGTTGAGTCCTTGGTTAGGAAACTGAGATCCCACATCCCGCAGAACAACTAAGGCCACAAGCCAACACTAAAGCGCCCGTATGCCACAACTAAGACCCATCACAGCCATAAATAAATAAATACTTTCTAAAAATGTTGACCAGGGTGTGGGAAAAGAGTTACTTTCATATACTATTAGTAGAAATATAAGGTAGCGTAACCATTCTGAGGGCTATTTCAAAGCAACTGTTAAAATCCACCGGGGATGGGGTAGGGATGGATTGGAAGTCTGAGATTAGCAAATGCAAACTATTAAGTATGTACAACTGAGTCACTTTGCTGTACCATAAACTAATTGTAAATTAGCTATACTGCATAAAATAAATTTTTTTTTAATTCATAGCCCTATAACTCAGAACTTCTACTCTTCTACACCTACTCTGAAGAAACACTACCACATGTATACAGTGAGCAAAGATGTTCATTACAGTATTGTTTGTAATACTGAAAAATAATCTAGACATCTCTCAATAAGAGAATATCTAAATTTATAATAATAAATACATACTAAAGGATTTTATGCAGTGATTTTAAAGATTGAGCTAGTTTATGTATATATGTGCATTTGTATTCATAATATTCATATTTTAAGTATATGCTACAATACTATATAGCATAAATCTCAAGAGGATATTAATAAAAAAAGAGCGTCTCACAAATTATGTATAGTATGTCGTGTATGCTTAAAAAATACCAAAACTTACAGCTTCCCTGGTGTTCCAGTGGTTAAGAATCCATCTGCCAGCTCACAGAACATAGGTTTGATCCCCGGTCTGGGAACTAAGATCCCACATGCTGCACGGCAGCTAAGCCCATGCACCACAACTACTGAAGCCTGTGCACTCTAGAACCTGTGGTCTGCAACAAGAGAAGCCACAGCAATGAGTAGTCCCTACTCTTTGCAACTAGAGAAAGCCCACGCACAGCAACAAAGAGCCCACGCACTGCCACAAAGACTCAGCGCAGCCATAAATAAACAAAATAACAATGACTATTATTTGCATGTGTTTATCAGTGTTTGTAAATGCATAGGAAACTATCTGGAAAGATGTGCAGCAATCTGATCAGTTACTAACTCTATGGAGAACAGTGACCTAAGAATTTGAAGGAGACTTTCACTTTATCTGTATTATTTTTCAATTTTTTTTACATTAAGAAACTTTTCCTATAATATGTAATTTTAAAATTAGCTTGTCATAACTCCAAGAGGAGGTTTTGAGTGCTTTTATGTACCAGGCACTAAACTGATCATTTTATGAGCCCTGTCTTTTTTCTCACAACAGCACTATGAATACAGGTCAAATTATTAATATTATCTTTATTTTACAGGAAAAGAAACTGAGATTTGGAGAGGTTAATTGTCCAAAACAGCCAGGAATTGAACACAGGTTTGTCTGGACTGTCTCATGGAACACAGCTTTAAATCCTAGAAGCCTACAGTAGTTTGGCAGAGAGTAAAGGAACAAGCTCCTATACTTTGGCCACCTGATGCGAAGAGCCAACTCATTAGAAAAGACCCTGATGCTGGGAAATATTGAAGGCAGGAGAAGAGCATGACAGAGGATGAGATGCTTGGATGGCGTCACTGACTTTATGGACATGAGTTTGACCAAGCTCCGGAAGATGGTGAAGGACAGCGAAGCCTGGCGTGCTGCAGTCCATGGGGTCACAAAGAGTCATACACGACTGAGGGACTGAACAACAACAACAACAAAGGGACAAAGGGAGGGTGTCTGACACATCCTCTTTACTTTTGGCCACAGTGCTCGGAGTCCACTCAAGCATGCTGGGGACTGTGGTGGCCCAAAGAGTTTGTTCCTTGTCTAAAGAGTCCCCAGCAGTCATCAGTTCAGTTCAATTCAGTTGCTCAATTGTGTCCGACTCTTTGTGACCCTGTGGACTGCAGCACACCAGGCCTCCCTGTCCATCGCCAACTCCCAGAGTTTACTCAAACTCATGTCCATTGAGTTGGTGATGCCATCCAACCATCTCATCCTCTGGAATCCCCTTCTCCTCCTACCTTCAATCTTTCCCAGCATCAGGGTCTTTTCAAATGAGTCAGTTCTTCCCATCAGGCGGCCAAAGTATTGGAGTTTCAGCTTTAACATCAGTCCTTCCAATGAATACCCGGGACTGATCTCCTTTAGGATGGACTGGTTGGATCTCCTTGCAGTCCAAGGGACTCTCAAGAGTCTTCTCCAACACTACAGTTCAAAACAATCAATTCTTCGGTGCTCAGGTTTCTTTATAGTCCAGCTCTCACATCCATACATGACTACTGGATAAACCATAGCTTTGACTAGATGGACCTTTGTTGACAAAGTAATGTCTCTGCTTTCGAATATGCTGTCTAGGTTTGGTCATAACTTTTCTTCCAAGGAGCAAGCGTCTTTTAATTTCATGGCTGCAGTCACCATCTGCAGTGATTTTGGAGTTAGCAGTCATCAGGGTGATGAAATTGGGCCAGGTGGGAGAAAGGCTTAGTTTTCATTCATTCAAAGTACCCTTTGGTACTTGGTAATACTGGAGTGGGTAGCCATTCCGTTTGGAATGAAGTCTTTGGAGCTGGTGATCGTTTGCCAAGGTCTTCCCTACCCACACTCATCCCAGTATTCAATGCTGTCCCATATGGATAATCCCCATCGACCTCGATCTCTGGGCAACAACAATTGGCACAGAGCCATTCCTCCAAGGTTCCCAATCTCTGATGGGCAAAATGCATGAGCAAGAAAGAAATCTGTGCTTCAAGCCTTTGAGGTTTGGGGAATGTTTGTTATTATTAATACCACAGCATTACCTGGCCTATCCTGCCAATTACAGATAGGTTTCCAGATCTTCCAGTTTTTCAGGAGATACTCAAATCTGGGTCATCATATGACATCACTCTGTTCTTTTTTTTTTTTCTTAATGCTTTATTAATGGTATACAACTGTTTTGCTCTCACTTTAAAAAATGCAGTGAAATATTCTAGGACTATAACTTAATTTATTCTTTTTTAAAACTTTTTTTGGAATTTTAGTTGTTTTAAAATGTGTCCCTTGGGCTTCCCTGGTGGTCCAGTGGTTAAGAATCCACCTGCCAATGTAGGGGACATGGGTTCCATCTCTGACCTGGGAACTAAGATCCCATATGTGGCAGAGCAACTAAGCTCATGTGCCACAACTACTGAGCCCAAGCACCCAGAGCCTGTCTGCAACAAGAGGAGCAACTGCCATGAGAAGCTCTCGCACCACAATCAGAGAGTAGCCCCTGCTCACTGCAACTGAAGAAAGCCCACACACAGTAACAAAGACCTAGCACAGCACCCCACCCCCCCCCAAAAAAAAGAAAAAATGCTTCTCAGTGCTCGTAACAAAGAAGCAACTAATTTTACATGCCATTCTACAAGTAGATTTTTTTTTAAGTAGATTTGTTTTTAATTGTGGTAAAATACACAGAACATAAAATTTACCAATATGACCATTTTAAAAGTTGTAATCCAGTAGCATGAAGCACATTCACAAAGTTGTTCCATCACACTCAGTGTTCTTAAATGTGGTCAGCTACTCCAAAAATGTTTTGAACACTTTTGGAACTGAATAAAATATGTCTACAGGCCAGATTGAGTCAGTTTGAAACTTTGCCAGATGCTAGGCTCCCCCTCCCAAGCCTGCAGCCCAAGCTGCCTTGGCTTTGTACCCCCTCTCTTCTCACGCCTGGGCTTCTCTGCAGGCCCTTTCAGCTCAGAACCTTTGAATCTAGGCTAAGTGTTCCTCAGTAGATAAAGCAATGAAGCAGCTAGTGCATACCTTTATTATAACACAGAAAATAGACACTTGGTCTAATAGAGGGAGTAAACAGCAGCTACAAAAGTCTCTCTTTGCAAAGCTTAACCCACAGCATAGGGCTTCCCTGGTAGCTCAGCTGGTCAAGAATCTGCCTGCAATGCAGGAGACCCCAGTTCTATCCCTGGATTGGGAAGATCCCCTGGAAAAGGGAAAGGCTACCCACTCTAGTATTCCGGCCTGTAGACTGGTGGGCAAAGAGTTGGATACAACTGAGCAACTTTAACAGACACAGACAAACCCCAGCATCTGCCATAGGGTCACTACAAGTAAGTGGAGTTTAGAGGTAGGGTATTCCTGGAAGAAAGCACCAATTAATGTCTGAGAACCCACCCTCCACTCAGTTCAGTTCAGTCGCTCAGTTGTGTCCAACTCTGTGACCCCATGAACTATAGCATGCCAGGCTTCCCTGTCCATCACCAGCTCCCAGAGTCCACCCAAACTTATGTCCATTGAGTCAATGCTGCCATCCAGCCTCTGTCGTCCCCTTCTCCTCCCACCTTCAATCCTCCCGAGCATCAGAGTCTTTTCTAGTGAGTCAGTTCGTATCAGGTGGCTAAAGTGTTGGAGTTTCAGCTTCAACATCAGTCCTTCCAATGAACACCCAGGACTGATCTCCTTTAAGATGGACTGGTTGGATCTCCTAGCAGTCCAAGGGACTCTCAAGAGTCTCTCCAACACCACAGTTCAAAAGCATCAATTCTTCGGTGCTCAGCATTCTTTATAGTCAAACTCTCACATCCGTACACGACCACTGGAAAAATCATAGCCTTAACTAGACGGACCTTTGTTAACAAAGTAATGTCTCTGCTTTTTAATATGCTGTCTAGATTGGTCATAACTTTCCTTCCAAGGAATAAACGTCTTTTAATTTCATGGCTACAGTCACCACCTGCAGTTATTTTGGAGCCCAGAAAAATAAAGTCAGCCACTGTTTCCACTATTTCCCCATCTATTTGCCATAAAGTGATGGGACCGGATGCCGTGATCTTAGTTTTCTGAATGTTGAGTTTTAAGCCAACTATTTCACTCTCCTCTTTCACTTTCATTAAGAGGCTCTTTAGTTCTTCTTCACTTTAAGACATAAGGGTGGTGTCATCTGCATATCTGAGGTTATTGATATTTCTCCTTGAAATCTTGGCAATCTTGATTCCACTCACCACTACACGTGACTATAGTCTATACATTCCTATCCTCGCAACAGTCAGAAAGGGCCCACTTCCCAGGCTCACTGGCTTGTGATGAAGTGACTTACCCAAGGTGACAAGGCTAGTAATGAGATTACTGGGCAGTCCTGAAGTCTGCTTTTTAAAAATATTTTTCCCTGTGATCTTTTAATACATTTTCCTTGTAGAAAATATAGCAAGGGCTTCCCTGGTGGTCCACAGGTTAAGAATTTGCCTGCCAACGGAGGGGACAAGGTTTGATCCCTGGTCCTGGAAGATTCCGCATGCTGCAGGGCAACTAAGTCTATACACACAACTACTGAGCCCGAGCTCTAGAGCCTGTGAGCCACACCAACTTAAGCCACCCCAGTGAGAAGCCTGCATAACACCACTAGAGTAGCCTCCACTTGCTGCAACTAGAGAAAGCCCAGGCAGCAAAGACCCAGCACAGCCAAAACCAAGAAAAATTTTAAAAATTAAAATGTGACAAAAGGAAGTTTCAAAAAGGAAATTAAAATCGCCCATAATATTGGAAAGGATAAGAATGATACACAGAATATCACTGAATCACACAAAAAAAGAATTCTACTTTTTGAAATTTAGTAATATCTTTTTACCAGTTTCTCTAATGTCCTATAGACAAATAGGAAAAGGAGTAAGTCAAGGCTGTATATTGTCACCCTGCTTATTTAACTTATATACAGAGTACATCATGAGAAACGCTGGGCTGGAAGAAGCACAAGCTGGAATCAAAGATTGCCGGGAGAAATATCAATAACCTCAGATATGCAGATGACACCACCCTTATGGCAGAAAGTGAAGAGGAACTAAAAAGCCTCTTGATGAAAGTAAAAGAGGAAAGTGAAAAAGTTGGCTTAAAGCTCAACATTCAGAAAACTAAGATCACGGCATCTGGTCCCATCACTTCATGGGAAATAGATGGGGAAATAGTGGAAACAGTGGCTGACTTTATTTTTGTTGGGCTCCAAAATCACTGGAGATGGTGACTGCAGCCATGAAATTAAAAGGCGCTCACTCCTTGGAAGGAAAGTTAAGACCAACCTAGACAGCATATTCAAAAGCAGAGACATTACTCTGCCAACAAAGGTCCCCGTCTAGTCAAGGCTATTGTTTTTCCAGTGGTCGTGTATGGATGTGAGAGTTGGACTGTGAAAAACCTGAGCACTGAAGAACTGATGCTTTTGAACTATGGTATTGGAGAAGACTCTTGAGAGTCCCTTGGACTGCAAGGAGATCCAACCAGTCCATCCTAAAGGAGATCAGTCCTGGGTGTTTTTTGGAAGGAATGATGCTGAAGCTGAAACTCCAGTACTTTGGCCATGTCATGCGAAGAGTTGACTCACTGGAAAACATTCTGATGCTGGAAGTGATTGGGGGCAGGAGGAGAAGGGGACAACAGAGGATGAGATGGCTGGATGGCATCACTGACTCGATGGATGTGAGTTTGAGTGAACTCTGGGAGTTGGTGATGGACAGGGAGGCCTGGCGTGCTGCAATTCATGGGGTCGCAAAAAGTCGGACACGACTGAGTAACTGAACTGAAATGAACTGAACTGATAGATTGCCGGGGTCTAGCCCCGGTGGATCCAGGGTGATTCGAAGGTGGGGACAGAGTCGGCGTCTTTGGAAAAATACATATTTAATCACAGATATAGAGAGATTAGAAATGGATAGTGTAGTAGGAAGATTAGTGGAGAAAAAGAGGCTGAATAACTTGGATTACGTGGAATAGCATCCATGGTCCAGATGGGAATTCAGCCAGAAAAACGGGAGCAAGAAAGAAGCGACATGGGGGAATCAGTCTTTCCGGAAACTGATCCAATTTCTTTATTTTGGGGTTTGCTTATATACCTTTTGTTACACATAGGGATGAATACAGAGTCACGCGGGGGTCAGCAGTCCTGACCTTTATCAAAATCAGGTGCTTCACATAAATGTATAAAAAAAGGTCTTAGGGATATTACATCATCTTCTGGCCATGAGTGAGACCTGCTGACATTTTATGATCCTTTCTTTCTGATAACCAAAAAACTTATTTCTTCCAAGGGTGTTTTTTCTTAAACCAGGCACCACCCTCCAAATAAAGTTACATTCCTATAGGGTGAGGGTGTAGTGAGTTACAATCAAGAAAGGAATTTATTTAACCCAAGGTTAACATGATTAATCTTAAAGGTTAATACTTATTTCTCCTATATGCTTAAAGGTTAATACTTATTTCTCCTATATGTTAGTTATATTCATTATAAGGGTAGGGAACATGGAGATTTAGCAGCAAACATCAGCCCAACAAATGAAAATCCTTTCACCAATGTTCCCCTTAAGATCTATTTAGTCTTAAGATATGATAAAGTAACATTTTTACATAGCAAGGACACAGTGATTTATAACAAAGTACAGTGATCTATTACAAAAGAGAAAAATCCATTAACAAAAAGTCTAGTATTGCTAACATCAAAAACTACTGTATTTCCTTTGCTATATTCCAAATACATTGATTAATATATTCCCAGGTGCCTAAGGATATGGAGGCCTGGGGGCAATCATTGACTCAACAAGAAGAAAAAGCCCTATGCTAATTAAGACTCTCAAAATACTCCAAAACTCTGCTGTTTATGGTTAAGAGGTAGTAAACAATCATGTGGCAGGAGTATGGATAATCCTGTCACACAAGCTAGTCTGTCAGCAGAGAGGTTTGACCTGAGACACCCTTGTCCCACCCAGAGCAGGGAATTAGCAGCAATTATTGACACAACAAATGAAGAACCCTTCACCAATATAATTCCTAACCAACCCATTATACTAATAATTTCCAACTCCCCAAAAGATTTTGCCTTTAGTAAGTCTAAAACATCTCGTGCCTCTCAGGTTGGGAGGCTGTAAACAATCACATGTGGCCAGACGAACCTATACAGGTGGGCTAGATAACCTTCAGAGGAGTCCGTAAGCTGAAACACTCTTGTCACGCCCAGGAATTTTTATTGCCTTGGAGCTGCACGTTTACTCCTTCTCCAAGAGAAACGGTTATGGGGGAGAGCCCCCTGTAAAGTCAGAGGTGTAGGTGAGAGCATAAAACAGACTCTGGTTTTGGGGTTAGATGCTCGGGAACAGGGGGTTTCCTGAGGCTTGATCACGCCTTTGCGTATGCCAAGCCTCCTTCCTCATGACCTTTGCCGTGGGCGGAGTTCCTCACACTGGCCCCCGGCAATGGATATCTAATAACAATGTATGAGATAACAAAATTTTGAATATATTTGTGTGGGATATAAGATCAATATAAATTAATGTAAATAGAAATCTATTTAAATCATTAATGACATCATCCAAGATGCTCCTATTCTTATTTTTTCTGCAATTGATAAAATATTTTCAGAGAAATGGCTGACCATTCCAGCATTCTTGCCTGGAGAATTTCATGACAGGAGCCTGGGATTTCAGAGTCAGACATGATTGAGCAACTAACATGAGTAAAGAGGAACTGGCCACTGAGAAGTAAAGAGAACTTGAAAGAATAAAGGAGTAGCAGATTTGGGGCACAGCCACTAGCCATAGGGCTAAAATAGTACAATGGTTGTGCCCAATGAAGAATCCTGCACCCCACACACCCAGGCTAAGATCCAGCCCTTGTGAATGGCAGAGGAGTGGCTATGGTACCATGCTGGTGGAATTTGTTAGAAATTCACCCTATAGGCTGGAAAACTATCCACTAGGATGCTGGAGAAAGCTATTCATAGAAAATCATCTCACCCCAGTTACTGTATGAAAGCACATAAGCAGGGTAGGTCCTGGGGGAAGCTGCTAGCTGCTAGGTCCTGTTGGTCCCTTACACAGCAGGAGCCTGGTGCTGGGGAAGTCATCCTCAGAAGCTAAACAGAGACCAATTACCGTCTCATTCTGCAAGAGCCTGGAGAAGGAGCACACCAGAATCAGAAAGGAAAACCTTTTCTCCTCCACTGTCTTTCCAGGGTCTTTATTGGCAATGCTTAATATCATGCCATTAGGCAATAAAACAATGTTTAAATGGTTCAGATTTTCACAAGCAGGCAAAAAGGTTGAATTGGAACTGAGACAATAAATCAACAACCAGCACTTTCTCAAAAGGGTTTCATGTATGTACTGAAACTATAGTTTGGTACTTCTCTGGCAGTCCAGTTTCTAAGACTCTGTGGTTCCACTGCAGGGGGCACAGATTCGATCCCTGGTCAGAAAACTAAGATCCTGAATGCTGTGCAGCATAGCAGAAAAAACAGAAAATGTCTATAGTTTGTTCAGCGTGGTTCCCCAAAACCAGAAGGAGGAAGGAGACTATAAGTACACCTGGAAACTAAGGGACAGTATATCTAAGGGAAGGGCTAGAAATCTGAGTTTTTAATAAGCTCTCCAAGCAGCTTGACTGATGAGAGAACTTTGACACTACTAACTTGGACGGTGGAGCCCCTTGGATATTACAAGGATAGAACCAGCCTGGTACTGTGTGTGTGTGTGTGTGAAGTCCTGGGTCTTGGCACACCTCTTTGTAAGATACTAGAACTGCTTTGCCTCTGTGTGTCTTCACTCATGGATATGGGTATCATGTCTTTGTAGCTTGTTTCCCCATCTCTTTCTGTGCCTGCCTCTCAGTCTAAATATCTCGGCCTCCCAAAGCATGCCCTCTAACACCTTTCAACTTTAATACTTATTTGACTGTGGACACTTACGCTTGGTGGACTTACAGTCCATGGGTTGCAAAGAGGTTAGACAGGACTGAGCGCACACATCCTCTCCTTGCAAAGCAGGTTCTTAACCACTGGACCACCAGGGACGTCCCCCTTTCAACTTTCACATGCTGTTCTGTCTCCTTCCTCCCCAGTGGGTCCATCTTCCATCTTGAGATGAAGCAAGACTTCCTCCTCTGCAAACCTCCTCTCTTCATGAACCGTCCCCATCCCCTCCCGTCTGAGCGAGAGATCCTTTCATGGCTCCAAAGGCACAAGCTCCTTTAACACTTGTATTGTCCTGCATCATCCTCTTGCTTCCCTGGCTCCCTGCTAGGCTGTCTTTTTCCATTACTGCATCTTGGATGCCTAGCTTAGTGCCGCCCCACGGTTGGCAATCAGCAAATACTAAGTAAGTAACTGAGATTGTCCCTCTAGGGAGGGACGGGGGTGGGGTGGAGGCTGTGTCTGGCCTGCTCACAGCGGGAGGCCCAGTCTTCCCAGCCCCTAATATCAGCCTGACACTGAGCAGGCGTTCTAAAAATGACCAACCAGCAAGGCAAGCTAGCCGAGCTGTCCCTCCCACCGCCTAGCGCAGACGTGGCTGGCGTCCAAGGACCCCGTCCTGGGCGGAAGTCAGCGAAGAGGCCAATGGCCTTCAGGTGGCTGCCAGCCCACAAGGCCGGAGGGGGCGGGGCCAGGACCGGAGGGGGCGGGGCCGGGACCAGAGGGCGGCTCCTGTGGCGTGCACACCCGGAAGCGCGGCCGCGTCAGCGCTCAGAGCCGGTGGAGGCGTAGTCACCGCCGCAGCCACCACCTCCTCCTCAATCATGCCGGTAAGTGGTCGCGCCGTCCCCGCCCCGCGCAGACCCGCGGCCTCCGGCTTGCTCGGCTGCACCGCCGTTGGGTCAGACGTCCCTCTTCAATGGGCCTGGCAGCGGCCGGAACTGTCGCCTCACTTCTTGCCCCTCCCACCTAGCTCCCCACAGCTTCTGCGACCCTCCAGAAAATCGGATCCCCAAAAGAATTTTATCTGGGAGTCAGGCTTCAGCATATGGAAGCGCCTAACCTTCATGCGATTACAAGCCTGAACCTTTCATGCATAGACGGGGAAACTGAGACCACCCCAACAGGGGCAGGGAGTCGCAGAGATCACACAGGTGGCTATCAGGAACGGGGATGGCTGGTCTCTGCGTGTCCCACCTGGATGTCTCTTCTGGCAGAGCTGGCCTGAAAGAGGGGTTTGCGGTGGCTTTTGCCTCCCATATAGGACAGGCGTTCAGAGATCTGTGTTTTTCTTCGCTTCCCCTGGCCACTTTTGAGTTTCAGGTTGAGCCATAATGAATGGAAAGAGTGCTTTCACCCTTTCCTACCGGTCACTTTATGAACCTGAACCCATGGGCTCCAGAGAGGTTCAGGGTCCTGCCCAAAGTCACCAGTTGCTCAGTGGCAGAGTTTGGGATGGGCAGAGCAGGTCTTAGGGCACCTTTGCAACTGACTCAGTCTCATAGTCTCATTTTGTAGGTAAAAATTTAAGGCCTTTTTCAAATTACAAAAAAAGGTCCACTGGTTTATTCAGGGTGGTGTTGAGAAATGGGTGCGCTCAGATTAAGCCCCTTATCTTCAGGGTCCAAGTCTCTCCTGGTCTCACATGATAATTGCTCAATAAAAGTAGTCATGCTGGCTTGGGAGGAAGTTCTGTTCCTGATCTGATCTCGGGGCTTCTGGCTGGTGTCTTGTGGTGCTTAACACTTTTCCCCAGGGTTGCCTGGTTTTATGGCTCTGCTCCAAGTAGGTACCCAGAGGTATCCCACAGATGCCCTGTGTCTTAGCAGCCTAGCTTTGGGGAGCTGACAGGTGAGCTAGAGACTCCTCCGGGCCAGGTCACAAACATCTCAAGTGTCATTCCCCTTGGGTCTTGCCAGGCACCTTGAGACAAATCCTCAGACAACTCTAAGTATGAACAAAGAACCTGACAGAACCAGCCCTCCCGGTTGAGCAAATCTGCCTGTGACAGTGTCAGAGAACAGCACTAATCACTCTGGGTCTGGGATAGTGGAGGCTACCAGGTTTTGGTGGCTGGGTGGCATGAGGGAAAAGCCAGTTCGAGGGTGGCTCTATTCTAGGTTCACTTCTGGGAATTTATTTTTTATACCTCTGGGGATTTTGACGAAAGACCAGAGTGGATGATCAGAATGAAGAGGGCACTTGGCAGTATTATCACGAGATGAACAACTGAAGGAAGAAGGGTATTAATCAAGGGACTCACACCAAAGCTGGAAAGGGAACAATGAGTCACCTGAGAGGCTTCTCACACAAACACTTGGAATCTCCGAAACTTCTTTGAAAAAGCTGTGCCCCAACCCCCACCCTTGCCAGCTGGTGACTTTAGACACACTGCTTTACCTCTCTGTCCCTTGATTTCCTCAGCATACAATGGGGATAAAAACTGCAACCTCACAGGACTATCATTAGTAGTAACAGGAAAAGTGCCAGTTAAATTCGTAGCTCAGCCACTGACATAGTCCTGAAGCAATGGTAGCTCTTGTGTAGACCTAGAACAAACTGGGTAGAACTACAGCAGGCAAGTTTCAACCCTGTGTTAACAAGGACCACCACAGTGGCTGTTCTCTGTCACCCTGAGTGAGTGACCTAACCTCAGCTGTCAAGAAGTGATAATACTAAGGCCTATCTTGTGGGGTTGTTGTGATGATTAAACAAAGACATGCATGGACAATGCCTGGCACATAGTAGGCACTCTTATCTTAGTAAATTCCCAATCATCAAGGTGTTCAAAGACTGAATGTTCTGGATATTTGAGAAAGCATTTCGCCTCTGGGAGGCATCTGGATAGTATTACTCCATTCCATTCCCGCCCTTCCAGTTCTGAGATTCTATTAAAGGATTGCACAGATGACTGGGCTTTTTCATCTTCTTTACAGAAACTGTTTTATAGGTGGCAGAGCAGAGGCGCTGAGGGGCTGACTCTGCAAAGTCAAGCATTCAGTGGTGGGGCCAGTCCTGGGATTCTCTGTAAAGAATGGATTACTCTACTCATTAAGGAGTCTTTCCACAACCCCCATATTTACTTTTGCAACTCAGAGGTACTGGAAGAGAGCCCTGAATAACGATTGCCTGTCTGCTGGCTTCTGACCTCTGTACTGTGCAGGATGGAAAGAGACCTGTCCTTCATAGCCAACAAAAGAAAGCTCTAGAGATCTATTGACTTTAGGTCCTCGGGCAGCAAAAACCTTGTGCTTCTTCCCAAAGTGTCCCCATCTGAGGGTTTCTGCAGCCCCATTTGCTGGTCCAGAACCAGCAAGGTGTCCCTGGAGCCAGGAAAACCTGGATTCACGTCCCAACCTCCATATATACCCACCACGTGACTGGGTAGCTTAGTTAACCCCTGGAACCTCAGTTTTCTCCTAAGTATAGTAGGGTGACTAGCTCCCTTTCCAAGCTGGGTGGGGACTGACTTAGATACTATATAAAGAGCATTTCACGTAGTGGGTACTCAACAGATTTAGGTTTTATGTTGGTCTTGCAAACCCATTAAAGCTTTGGATTGGTATACAGATGCAAGCTATTGACCAATCTTTTGTTGTTGTTGTTGTTGTTGTCGTGGACCATTTTAAAACTCTTTATTGAATTTGTTACAATATTGCTTCTGCTTTATGTTTTGGTTTTTTGGCTGTAAGGTATGTGGGATCTTAGCTCCCCAACCAGGGATCGAATCTGCAACCTCTTCATTAGAAGGCTAAGTCTTAACCACTGGACTACCAGGGAAACCCCCACCCCCACCGACTAATCTTGATTACCAGTTACTCTAGAGCTGCTGCTGCTGCTGCTGCCAAGTCACTTCAGTCGTCTCCGACTGTGTGCGACCCCATAGACGGCAGCCCACCAGGCTCCCCTGTCGCTGGGATCCTCCAGGCAAGAGCACTGGAGTGGGGTGCCATTTCCTTCTCCAATGCAGGAAAGTGAAAAGTGAAAGTGAAGTTGCTCAGTCGTGTCCGACCCTCAGTGACCTCATGGACTGCAGCCCACCAGGCTCCTCTGTCCATGGGATTTTCCAGGCAAGAGCACTGGAGTGGGGTGCCATTTCCTTCTCCAATGCAGGAAAGTGAAAAGTGAAAGTGAAGTTGCTCAGTCGTGTCTGACCCTCAGTGACCCCATGGACTGCAGCCTTCCGGGCTCCTCTGTCCATGGGATTTTCCAGGCAAGAGCACTGGAGTGGGGTGCCATTGCCTTCTCCGTACTCTAGAGCAGGAGTCAGCAAACTTTCTTAAAGGGCCAGACAGTAAATACCTAAGTCTTCATGAACCATATGGTCTGTTACAAGTCCTCAACTCGGCCATTCTAGTGTGAAAGTAAATGAATGAGCTTAGCTGTGTTTCAGTAAAACTTTACAAAGCCAGGTTGCAGGCAGGCTGTAGTTTGCCAGTTTGTGTGCTGGAGCAGCATCTTAAACTATTATGTGGGCAGGAATGAGCTGGGTGTCTTGTTAAAAACCGAGGATTCTGATTCAGGAGGCCTGAGGGTAGGACCTGAGAGTCTGCATTTCTGGCATGTTCCCAGATGATGCTGATACTGAAAGCCACCTGTTAAAGGCAAGATTTTGGAGTCCCCACTAGAAATCCTTATTTCCAGAATTTGTTGTGGTTGTTGCTGAATGGTCACAAAATTAGCTGAAAGAATCAAATGTGTTTAACTAGAAGAAAAGGAAGACTATTTCTTTAAGGCAAGTTTTGCAGATTTGGCCTCAGTAAAATAGTGGTTTGCTGGTTGTGTAATGATGGTGCAAATGATGATTATATAACTCAGCACTGAAAAACCGAAGTACTTCACTCTTGGCCTCAGTTTCCCTTGTACAGCATGATGATAATCCAGACCCAAGATGGTTTGAGACTTGGAGAGAGCCTGAGAAGCCACTTAGACCAGTTTTTCTCAGGTGTGTGGCCTTACCCTTCTGTCTCTCCTCAGTTCAGTTCAGTCGCTCAGTCGTGTCCGACTCTTTGTGACCCCATGAATTGCAGCATGCCAGGCCTCCCTGTCCATCACCAACTCCCAGAGTTCACTCAGACTCACGTCCATCAAGTCAGTGATGCCATCCAGCCGTCTCATCCTCTGTCGTCCCCTTCTCCTCCTGCCCCCAATCCCTCCCAGCATCAGAGTCTTTTCCAATGAGTCAACTCTTCGCATGAGGTGGCCAAAGTACTGGAGTTTCAGCTTTAGCATCATTCCTTCCAAAGAACACCCAGGGCTGATCTCTTTCAGAATGGACTGGTTGGATCTCCTTGCAGTCCAAGGGACTCTCAAGAGTCTTCTCCAACACCACAGTTCAAAAGCATCAATTCTTCAGCGCTTAGCCTTCACAGTCCAACTCTCACATCCATACATGACCACAGGAAAAACCATAGCCTTGACTAGACGGACCTTAGTCGGCAAAGTAATGTCTCTGCTTTTGAATATACTATCTAGGTTGGTCATAACTTTCCTTCCAAGGAATAAGCGTCTTTTCATTTCATGGCTGCATTCACCATCTGCAGTGATTTTGGAGCCCAAAAAAATAAAGTCTGACACTGTTTCCACTGTTTCCCCATCTATTTCCCATGAAGTAATGGGACTGGATGCCATGATCTTCTTTTTCTGAATGTTGAGCTTTAGGCCAACTTTTTCACTCTCCGCTTTCACTTTCATGAAGGAGCTTTTTAGTTCCTCTTCACTTTCTGCCATAAGGGTGGTGTCATCTGCATATCTGAGGTTATTGATATTTCTACCGGTAATCAGGATTCCAGCTTGTGTTTCTTCCAGTCCAGTATTTCTCATGATGTACTTTTCATATAAGTTAAATAAGCAGGGTGACAATATACAGCCTTGAAACACTCCTTTCTCTATTTGGAACCAGTCTGTTGTTCCATGTCCAGTTCTAACTGTTGCTTCCTGACCTGCATACAGATTTCTCAAGAGGCAGGTCAGGTGATCTGGTATTCCCATCTCTCTCAGAATTTTCCACAGTTTATTGTGATCCGCACAGTCAAAGGCTTTGGCATAGTCAATAAAGCAGAAATAGATGTTTTTCTGGAACTCTTTTGCCTTTTCCATGATCCAGAGGATGTTGACAATTTGATCTCTGGTTCCTGTGCCTTTTCTAAAACCAGCTTGAACATCTGGAAGTTCACGGTTCATGTATTGCTGAAGCCTTGCTTGGAGAATTTTGAGCATTACTTTACTAGCGTGTGAGATGAGTGCAATTGTGCAGTAGTTTGAGCATTCTTTGGCATTGCCTTTCTTTGGGATTGGAATGAAAACTGACCTTTTCCAGTCCTGTGGCCACTGCTGAGTTTTCCAAATTTGGTGGCATATGGAGTGCAGCACTTTCACAACATCATCTTTCAGGATTTGAAACAGTTCAACTGGAATTCCATCACCTCCACTAGCTTTGTTTGTAGTGATGCTTTCCAAAGCCCACTTGACTTCACATTCCAGGATGTCTGGCTCTAGATGAGTGATCACACCATCGTGATTATCTGGGTCTTGAAGATCTTTTTTGTATGGTTCTTCCGTGTATTCTTGCCACCTCTTCTTAATATCTTCCACTTCTGTTAGGTCCATACCATTTCTGTCCTTTATCAAGCCCATCTTTGCATGAAATATTCCCCTGGTATCTCTAATTTTCTTGAAGAGATCTCTAGTCTTTCCCAGTCTGTTGTTTTCCTCCGTTTCTTTGCATTGATCGCTGAAGAAGGCTTTCTTATCTCTACTTGCTATTCTCTGGAACTCTGCATTCAGATGCTTATATCTTTCCTTTTCTCCTTTGCTTTTCGCCTCTCTTCTTTTCATAGCTATTTGTAAGTCCTCCTCAGACAGCCATTTTGCTTTTTTGCATTTCTTGTCCATGGGGATGGTCTTGATCCCACTCTCCTGTACAATGTCACGAACCTCATTCCATAGTTCATCAAGCACTCTATCTATCAGATCTAGGCCCTTAAATCTATTTCTCACTTCCGCTGTATAATCATAAGGGATTTGATTTAGTTCATACCTTAATGGTCTAGCGGTTTTCCCTACTTTCTTCAATTTGAGTCTGAATTTGGCAATAAGGAGTTCATGATCTGAGCCACAGTCAGCTCCTGGTCTTGTTTTTGTTGACTATATAGAGCTTCCCCATCTTTGGCTGCAAAGAATATGATCAATCTGATTTCGGTGTTGACCATCTGGTGATGTCCATGTGTAGAGTCTTCTCTTGTGTTGTTGGAAGAGGGTGTTTGCTATGACCAGTGCATTTTCTTGGCAAAACTCTATTAGTTTTTGCGCTGCTTCATTATGCATTCCAAGGCCAAATTTGCCTATTACTCCAGGTGTTTCTTGCCTTCCTACTTTTGCATTCCAGTCCCCTATAATGAAAAGGACATCTTTTTTTGGGTGTTAGTTCTAAAAGGTCTTGTAGGCCTTCATAGCACCATTCAGCTTCTTCAGTGTTACTGTTTGGGGCATAGATTTGGATAACTGTGATATTGAATTGTTTGCTTTGGAGACAGAGATCATTCTGTCGTTTTTGAGATTGCATCCAAGTACTGCATTTTGGACTCTTTTGTTGACCATGATGGCTACTCCATTTCTTCTGAGGGATTCCTGGCCCACAGTAGTAGATATAATGGTCATCTGAGTTAAATTCACCCATTCCAGTCCATTTTAGTTCGCTGATTCCTAGAATGTCAACGTTCACCCTTGCCATCTCTTGTTTGACCACTTCCAATTTGCCTTGATTCATGGACCTGACATTCCAGGTTCCTATGCAATATTGCTCTTTACAGCATCGGATCTTGCTTCTGTCACCAGTCACATCCACAGCTGGGTATTCGTTTTGCTTTGGTTTCATCCCTTCATTCTTTCTGGAGTTATTTCTCCACTGATCTCCAGTAGCATATTGGGCACCTACTGACCTGGGGAGTTCCTCTTTCGGTATCATATCATTTTGCCTTTTCATACTGTTCATGGGGTTCTCAAGGCAAGAATACTGAAGTGGTTTGCCATTCCCTTCTCCAGTGGACCACATTCTGTCTGTCTCTCCTCAGTGGGTTAAAAATGGAGGGTCCCAGGGCCCACCCAGAGCCACAGTGCCCACTGAGGCAGCCTGCAGACCTGCCTGGTCCCCAAGGCCCGAAGTGATTCTTATGTGCACTGAGGCTGAGAAAACTTAATTGGTTAATGGTTTAGATAAGGGAACTGGGGCCCTTAAGGGCAAGGATTTTGCCTGAGGTCTTCCAGTAAGATACAGTGCTATGCCCAGAATTCCTATTAAGGTAACAGATTTGAAATACTCCATGAAAAATGTAGCCATAGTTTTTTGTTTTTTTCTTCTTTTTAAGGGATAGAAAAGAGGGAAGTGGAATAAAGTAATAACAATAATAATCAGAATAGCTAACTTTCTTTTTTTATTTTTTTTCTGGCCACACCACAGAGTTTAGTTCCCCAACTGGGGATTGAACCCCAGCCTTTGGCAGTGAAACTGCAGAGTCTTAGCCACTGGGTCACCAAGAAAGTCCCTGATAGCTAACTTTTTACCCCAGTGGAACCTACTACTAGGCTTCAATCTCTTTACCTAACATACTAGTTATCTATCAGTCCTGATTAATTACCCCCCAAACTTAGTGGTTTAAGGCAACAAATATTCATTAACTTACAGTTTGTGAGAGTCAGGACTCTGGAAGCAGTTTACTGGTGTTTCTGGCTCAAGGTCTCTTGGGAGGTGCAGTAACCGTATTGTCCAGGGCTGTGGCCCTCTGAAGGAGGATCAGCTTCCAAGAGGGCTCCCTCACATGGCTGTTGGCTGAAGGGCTCAGTTTCCTCTGGAGTGAATGATCCTAGAGAGAGTAAGGCAGACAACACATGTCTTTTATGAGTTAGCCTCCAAGGTTCCCTAACATCACTTCAGCCATGTTCTACAAGACATACAGGCTAACCCTGAGACATTGTGGGATGAGACTACTCAAGGGCATAAATACCAAGAGGCAGAGATCATAGAAGAGAAGCAAAAGGCAAAGGAGAAAAGGAAACATATGCCCATTTGAATGCAGAGTTCCAAAGAATAGCAAAGAGAGATAAGAAAGCCTTCTTCAGTGCTCAGTGTCAAGAAATAGAGAAAAACAATAGAATGGGAAAGACGAGATCTCTTCAAGAAAATTGGAGATACCCAGAGAACATTTCATGCAAAGATGGGCATAATAAAGGACAGAAATGGTATGGACCTAACAGAAGCGGAAGATATTAAGAAGAGGTGGCAAGAATACACAGAAGAACTGTACAAAAAAGATCTTCATGACCCAGATAATCATGATGATATGATCACTCATCTAGAGCCAGACATCCTGGAATGCAAAGTCAAGTGGGTCTTAGGAAGCATCATTACAAACAAAGCTAGTGGAGGTGATGGAATTCCAGTTGGGCTATTTCAAATCCTAAAAGCTAACACTGTGAACGTGTGGCACTCTATATGCCAGCAAATTTGGAGAACTTAGCAGTGGCCTCAGGACTGGAAAGGCTCAGTTTTCATTCCAATCCTGAAGAAAGGCAGTTCCAAAGAATGCTCAAACTACTGCACAGCTGCACTCATCTCACACGCTAGTAAAGTAATGCTCAAAATTCTCCAAGCCAGGCTTCAGTAGTACGTGAACCGTGAACTTCCAGATGTTTAAGCTGGATTTAGAAAAGGCAAAGGAACCAGAGAACAAATTGTCAACATCCATTGGATCATCAAAAAAGCAAGAGGGTTCCAGAAAAGACATCTACTGCTTTATTGACTATGCCAAAGCCTTTGACTGTGTGGATCACCACAAACTGTGAAAAATTCTTAATGAGATGGGAATACCAGATCACCTGACCTGTCTCCTGAGAAATCTGTATGCAGGTCAGGAAGCAACAGTTAGAACTGGACATGGAACCACAGACTGGTTCCAAATAGAGAAAGGAGTACATCAAGGCTGTTTACTGTCACCCTGCTTATTTAACTTATATGAAAAGTACATCATGAGAAATGCTGGGCTGGAAGAAGCACAAGCTGGAATCCTGATTGCCAGGAGAAATATCAATAACCTCAGATATGCAGATGACACCACTCTTATGGCAGAAAGCGAAGAGGAACTAAAGAACCTCTTGATGAAAGCAAAAGAAGAGAGTGAAAAAGTTGTCTTAAAACTCAACATTCAGAAAACTAAGATCATGGCATCTGGTGCCATCACTTCATGCCAAATAGATGGGGAAACAGTGACAGACTTTATTTTGGAGGGCTTCAAAATCACTGCAGATGGTGACTGTAGCCATGACTGAGCCCACATGGAGAGTCCAGAAACCTGAGTTCTTCTACTGGCCCAGCTTTAGCTCACTGGGAACCCAGGCAGATTCTCTCCCTTTCTAGGGCTTAGGCGCTGCCTCTGAGGCACTTGGAATGTGACAATGGTCTCTGTACTTCAGAATCACCATGGAAGCTTATTGGCGGTAATAGACACCTCAGCCCTCTGGATTGCTGACCAGAACCTCTAGTTTTTAATAAGCTCCCAGGTGATTCTAACGCAGAGAGTGATAATCAGCACTGCTCAGAGCATGCCCCTCGCCCCCGACCAGAGTTACTAGTGATCCTGAGGCAACCGCATAACTGAAAAATCAGGATGTTGAAGGTGAGACTAGAAACCAGCATTTTCAACTTCCTTCCCAGGTGATTTGATACTTGTGTGCCAGATACTGCTAAAAATTTTCTAGGGATTCTGTCCTTTAACACAACCACCTCTGAGATACAGAGACCCTGAGTTACTCCACTATACAATTTAGTAGAGTGAGACTCAGGCTCCTGATGAGTCTGATGACAGCCCGATCTTGCCTTTCTCTCTGCCCTCTGTCTTGGGGCCCTGAATGGGCCTGCATGCTAGTGGGTGTGGGGGTCCCTCTGCAGGACCTGGCTCATGGTCCCCTTTGTCTGTTTCAGAAGCACGAGTTCTCCGTGGATATGACCTGTGAAGGCTGCTCTAACGCAGTCACTCGAGTCCTCAACAAGCTAGGAGGTGAGTGAGTGGCCCTGGGTTGGGGGTGGGGTGGGGAGACTGGTACACTTATATTAAATGAATGCAGGCATGGAGCAGGAGAATCTTGAGTTTAAGCTGATAATAACAGTGAAACCAAAACATACTGAGTTACTTAGCATGTGCCAGGTACTCTGCCTCATGGCCTCTGTGGATCATGTCATTTAATCCTCACCACAACAACTTCAGGTAGTTTCTTTGACCATCTCTGTTGCCAGCAGGAGGGAACTGAAGTTCAAAGAGGTTGAATGATCTGTTGGTATCACACAGCCAGTAAATGACTCAGCCAGTAAATCTGGCCTGGAGGCGCCCTTGCAGGACTAGTTACTATGTTACATTCATCTCCACTGTGGTAATTTTTGTTATGTGATACATTGGAGTGTCATCTTCTATTAAGATTTTAAAAGTTGTAACATTCTAAGAAACAAACTTTCAATCAGTCATGCTGGCAGAACTGCTGCTGCTGCTGCTGCTAAGTCGCTTCAGTCGTGTCCGACTCTGTGCAACCCCATAGACGGCAGCCCATCAGGCTCCCCCGTCCCTGGGATTCTCCAGGCAAGAACACTGGAGTGGGTTGCCATTTCCTTCTCCAATGCATGAAAGTGAAAAGTGAAAGTGAAGTCGCTCAGTCGTGTATGACCCTCAGTGACCCCATGGACTGCAGCCTACCAGGCTCCTCCGTCCATGGGATTTTCCAGGCAGAACTTCTAAAGCACCCCTTTTGGGTCTATTTAGAAAACCATTCTCCAGTCCCCTCAATTCTCATCTGCGGAAACTGAGGCCCAGAGTGGGCTAGGGTCTGGTCCTGGGGTTCCATGAGATAACGACAGAGTTGTGATCAGGGTCCTGGGGGCAATCTGTCTTTTAAGATTTTCATTTCTAAAACCCTGGATAATAAAACACCCAGTTTTCTTTCTTTTTTAATTTATTTTTAATTGAAGGATAATTGCTTTATAATATTTTGTTGGTTTCTGCCATACATCAACATAAACTGGTCACAGGTATTCATATGGCTCCTCCTTCTTAAACTTTCCTCCCAACTCCCACTATTGCTGTTCAGTCATCAAGTCATGTCTGACTCTTCTCAACCCAATGGACTGTAGCACACCAGGCCTTCCTGTCACTCACCATCTCGGGGAGCCTGCCCAAGTTCATGTCCATTGAATCAGACCTCCCACAACAATAACACCCAGTTTTCCAAGGGCTCTCATGGGGTTGTCATCTTGTTAGCACTTAAAACAGTCCTCTTAGCTATACTTTCCATCTGTGGAATGGGGATGTTGACACCAGGCCCCAGAGGGGGAAGTGACTTGCCCAGAGTCTCATAGTGAGTCCACGGCTAATTTCTGCAATTTCTGGACTGTAAACTGGAACCTGAACTTGAAAAAATCTGAAACAATGGAAAGAACTTGACCACTAACTTCCTGTGGGACCATGGCCTCCTCTTCTGGGGCCTGGCTTTCCCCAGCTGTGGTATGGCAATGTCAGTCTCTTAGCTTTGCTCTGGATGCTTTAAGGTGAAACTCCACGGCTTCCCTGGTGGCTCAGGGGTAAAGACTCTGCCTGCCAGTGCAGGAGACATGGGTTTAATCCCTGGGCTGGGCTGGGAAGGTCCTACGTGCCACTGAGCAGCTAAGCTCGTGCACTGCTGAGCCTGTGTTCTAAAACCCGAAAACTGCAATGCCTGAGCCCATGTGCCGCAACTCCTGAGGCCCATGTGCCCTACAGTCTGTGCTCCGCAACAAGAGAAGCCACTGCAGTGAGAAGCCTGGGCGCCGCGACTGGAGAGTGGCCCACACTCACCACAGCTGGAGAAAAGCGTGCACAGCAACGGAGTTCCAGCGCAGCCAAAAATAAATATTTTTTTTTCTTTTTTAAAAGAGTGAAACCCTGCTCGGAAGCCCCTGTATACAAGCTGCAGGTCTGGATGAAGTGAGGGCCGGCCTGCTTTCACTCTTGCCAGCTCCAGAACACCTGCCTGGGGACCTGGGCTGCCAGAAACACAGCTTTGAAATCCACTGGGTCGGATGATCCGAGTGTTTTCCAGCTCTATGATGCCACCAGAATATTTTCTCTAAAGAGGAGGGAGGCCCTTTTGAAGCAAAAGACAAAACCCAGAGTGTAGCCAGGATGCACTGCCCTCAGCCCCTGGTGACCAGTAGGTCCAGAGTTAGAGGTTAGGACTGAATCCTGTGCCATGTGCTTTTTGAGGCCCCTTCACTGGTGCTTGAGGACCTGCCTCTGAGCTTGGGCAGGTGTCTCCCACCTTTCACTACTGTTCCCACTTGGGTGGCCACTTAAGAGTCAGAAGGGTTTTCTGAGTCAGTCAGGCCACAGATGAGCAGTGCTGGGCGTGAGGAATCACAGATCAGTGGCATACTTGACCTGGAGTGCCCACAAGGGCCCCAACTCCTTCATGTTCCAATGGGGAGACTGGGGCCTGTGATGGGCAGGACCAGCCGATCAGTGGTGAAGCCAAGCCTGGGACTCTGCCTTTGTTATTTCAACAAGACCCGTTTGTACCTACTCACATATGCCAGCAAGGGTCCTTAAATGGACACAGCTCTTTAGGAGGGCAGTTCTGCAATATCTGTGAACATTTAAAGTACACCAGTATTTTGCCCCACACTTTCCATTTTATGAATTCATGTTATAGAAATATTTTCGCAAGTTTTATAAGATATGTTCAAGTATGTCTACATTGTTTTGATCATAGTGAAAAATTGGAAGCAACCTCAGTGTCTCTTAGAGGGGGACTGAGTAGACGGATGGTGTGTGTGCACAGTTGCTCAGCTGTGTCCAACTCTTTGTGATCCCATGGCCCGTAGCCCTACAGGTTCCTCAGTCCATAAGATTCTCAAGGGAAGAATACCAGAGAGGGTTGCCATTCTCTCCTCCAGGGGACCTTCCTGATTCAGGGATCAAACCCAAGTCTCTTGTATCTCCGGCAGTGACAGGCAGATTCTTTACCACTGGGCCACCTGGGAAGCCCTGTGATACAGTAACACTGTGGGCTATGGTGTGGCTGTCAAAAAGAATGAAGTACGTCTCTATATGGCAAGGTGTCCTGGACACTGGAAAGTGACATATAAGTAACTTGTTTACAGAGTATGATGCCACTTTGGAAAATGACTTTTCATTTGTCCATTAGGAGAAACACTGGATGGGTCCTATTGTTCAGTGATTCTTAGAGGCAGGAAATAGTAGGAGCCCTTACAATTTCAAATTATATTCAAAAATGCTTGTCTTTTTTTTTTTTTAATGGTGTATCTAGGGACTTCCCAGGCAGTCCAGTGGTTAAGACTTCATGCTTCCACTGCAGGGGCACAGATTCGATCCCTGGTCAGGGAACTAAGATCCCACAAACCACAGAATGTGGCAAAAAAAAAAAAAAAAAAAAAGGTATGTCTGTATTACTTTTGCAATTAAGAAGAAAAAACATTTTTACAGCCCTTATTTAGAGGAGAGATGGACAAATTATAGCCTTTGGGCCCACAGTCTGTTATTGCATAGCTGAGAATGGTTTTTACACTTTTTCAGGCTTGTAAAACAATATGGGGGGCTTCCCAGGTGGCTCAAGTGGTAAAGATCTGCCTACCAATTCAGGAACCACAAGAGAAATGGGTTTGATCCCTGGGTCGGAAAGATCCCCTGGAGAAGGAAATGGCAACCCACTCTAGATTCTTGCCTGGGAAATCCCATGGGCAGAGGAGCCTGGCAGGCTGCAATACATGCATTCGCAAAAGAGTCAGACACAAAAGCGAAAGTCGCTCAGTCATGTCCAACTCTGTGAGCCCCTGGACTATACAATTCATGGAATTCTCCAGGCCAGAATACGGGTAGCCTTTCCCTTCTCCAGAGGATCTTCCCAACCCAGGAATCAGACCCAGGTCTTCCACATTGCAGGTAGATTCCCTGCCCCCTGAGCCAGCAGGGAAGCCACAACACCACCAAACAATCTACAGAAGACGATGGGGCAGAGTCTGTGCAGCTCACAGTTCCTAAACCACGGGCTCTCTGGCCCTTTACAGAAGTTTGCCAATCCCTGGTCTAGAGGAGAGGGAAAGAATGGGGTGAACAGTTTAAGAGCCTGACTGGGTACATGTCTGTCCTCCCCACCCTACTTCCTGCAGGAGTTCAATTTGACATTGACCTGCCCAACAAAAAGGTCTGCATCAACTCTGAGCACAGCGTGGACACTTTGCTGGAGACCCTGGGGAAAACAGGAAAGGCTGTCTCCTACCTTGGCCCCAAGTAGAGAGGCCCCGTCCAGCAGCCTGCAGGATGGACCAGCATGGGCAGGTGGGTGAGGCCCCGACATGGCCACCAAATATGTCATTACCCAATGCAAACCACAAGCTCAGGGACTCCTTCCAGTCTCCCATGAGCAGACCGAGCGCTGCTCGATGTATCCCAGGGACCCCACTGTGACTTTGGGCCATAGTTTGTGATCAACAGGGTTTAAGTGTAAGCATCTGGGCCTGGGCAGTGTGTCTTTTACTTTGGTCATATAATGGTCCCTTCAGAGGTGTTATACTTCACATACTCCCTAAGCTTTGTTCACTGACCAGGTAAGTGAATTCACCTTGGCTTCCAACCCCACTTGGAACTGTTGTCGGCTTCCCAAACATGCCCTTTGCCCAGACTGGTGCAAAAACAGTGTTATCAGTTTGGTAGCTTCTTAAAGCCTACCATATGACCCAGCCATTCCTTGCCTACTATTTACATAAGAGAAATGGGAAGCACTGTCCTTACAAAGACTTGTAAATACTGGTAGTGGCTTGACTTGTAATAGCCCAGAGCTGGAAACAACCCAGTGTCCATCACTAGGGGGGTAAACAAACTGTGGTATAGCCATATAATTGAATACTATTGTCCACGCAACAACTCCAGTGAATCTCACATATAAAAGGAGTGAGTGAAAGAAGCCAAGGAAAGGAAACATACTGTATGCTTTCATTTATGGAAATTCTAGAAAAATGAAAACTAGTCTGGTGAGGGTATGTGGGTGTGTGTGTGTTAGTCGCTCAGTCATGTCCGACTCTTTGCGACCCCATGGACTGTAGCCCACCAGGCTCCTTTGTCCGTGGGATTCTCCAGGCAAGAATACCGGAGTGGGTTGCCATTTCCTTCTCCATGTGGGTGTATTCATCTGATATGTTACAGGTCATCACATTGTACACTAAAATATGTGTATAACATGACAGTGTACCCCCAATAAAGCTGTCAAGGTGAAAACAAAAACCACAGCAGCGTGTTTAAGCTGGCTGTTCCCTTTGATTTTACACGATCCAGAAAGGCCGGTGGCACTGTGCCAGCACTCTTCACTGTGGAGCCAGGGCAGACTTCAGTCATCCGTGCGGCGTTCCTTCCCTCTGTGCCCAGTCCCAGCCTCAGAACCCTTCAGAGCACAGCCCTCCTAGGGCTCACCGGCCCTGAGTATCTCTAACGCGTGGATGACAACAATCACGACATCCCTAATGTCGGCCAGGGCTCTCACTGTAATCAGGAAACACGAGGCCTGGAGAAGGGAAGTGACTTGACCAAAGCTTCACGCAGATGAGTGCCAGGAGCAGGCTGCAAGTCAGGTGTCCAACTGCCTGGCGGGCCAGGGCAGTGACCTTCAGCCGCAGCCTCCTTCTTAAGGGTAGGTGTTGGAATCTGCGCCGTGGCGATGTCCTGTGTGTCTGGTGACATCACACGCAGATCACAAGATGCCAGGTGTGCCTGTCTCCTCTTCCCCTTTCTGCCCACAGATACAGCCATGTTCAGGAATGAGCCCAGGGTGAATAATCGGTATTCCAGGAGTCTGGTTTTAGCTCTGCCCTCAGTTCACACTCTGACTTTGGACATTTTTCTTTTATTCCTGAGACCTAGTCTTCCCTCCTGTAAAATGGGGCTGTAACCTCTACCTTGCTTTCCTGCCTTGTGGGGGTTGCTATGACGTCCCTCTGAATATGAAGGATGCTTTTTAAAGGGAGAGCAATGTTTCCACCATACCAGTGTTCATCATGGGGGTTCCTGTGTCCCTGCGGTTTTGGGAGGGAGGGTGGGACCCTGGGCCCCTCCATCTAACCTAAGTAGCCCTATTTTATATTGGGTATAAGATTGTGTTTATAAAAGTCTCTATGACAAGGATGGATGGAGGAAGGGAAAAGTTACTCAGTGGCTCCACACATGGGGGAGCCCCAGTGTAGACACACTGAATTGGAAACTCCTGACTTGAGCATGTAAATTTTAACTAAAAAATTAATACCTAGACTTCCCTGATGGTCCAGTGGTTCAGTGGCTAACAGTCTGCATGCCCAATGCAGGGGGCCCAAGTTCAGTCCCTGGTCAGGGAACTAGATCCCTCATGCTGCAACCAAGACAGCCCAACACAGCCAAACGAATAAATAAAAATACCTGCCAGTTGTAAACCATGTATAGCTTAATGTGTGTTTTTTCTCATAGTAGGCTCTTCTGTTTAAATTGAGATTAAATTCTCATAACGTTCAGCTGACCATTGTCATATGTGCCACTCATGGGCCTTTACAGTGTGTCCAGAGTGTTGTACCGCCACTCTAATTTCAAAACTTTCATCCCACTGGGAAGACTCCCTGTACCCATTTAAGCTCACACTCATTCCCCACTGCCTCCTCTCTCCGTCCCCTGGCAACCACAAGTCTGCTTTCTGCCCTTCTGGACTCACCTATTCTGGATGTTTCCTATAAAAGGAAACATTACGTGACCTTTTGTGTCTGGCTTCTTTCACTCAGCATAATGTTTTCAGGATTCACTCAAGCTTAGCATGTATAAGTACTTCATTCCTTTCAATGACTAGATAGTTCTCATAGTAGTTTTCACTAATTTATCTATTTTAGCTTTTTTTTTAAAATTATAGGAACTGTCAAAACTATACAAGTAGAGTCGTAAAATGAATCTCCACATGCCCACCTCCCAGATCAGTTATCGAGTCATTGGCATCATTTCATCCATGGCCCACTCTCACCACCCCTGTATTCACAGCAAATTCAGGCATCATAGAGTTTGGTCTGCACACCTGTCAGTAACGATGTGTAGTATGAAGGGGCTCCTGGAGGTTCATGCCACAGTGCTGGGTGAGGATCACTGATCAAGCCAGTTTTACTCCCACACACCAGGCAGCATCTGTCCCTGAATCTGTTTTAAGAGGCTCCCCAGTGACTGATTCGAAGCCAGGTTCAGGAACCAGACGATGAATGTTTATTGGTTATGAGGTCTCCTTGATCATCTGGCTCTTAGCAGATTTGTTTGCTCATGGCTTTTTTCTGTTGCCATCCCAGTATAAGTTGAAACAAGACAGAGGAAGAGCTCCAGCAGCCCTGGGAGAGCCTGGAAGAGGGCTTCAGCAGTGATCGGCTTAGCAAGGTCAAGGCATTCTTGTAGGAGCGGTGTGCAGGCCTGGACATGGGGTTCTTAGTCCTACTCAGCACATGGGTTTCCCACTTCCCGCCCTGCAACTGCCTCTTAGTGAATCTTTACTGCTTCTGTAGTGTCTCCATGTGCACAGCAGATGGCACCAGTGTTCCACCTCACGTCTCATTTCTTCCAGGACGCTGATCCTCTCCTGCCTTCCAGACAGACCTAGGACCTGGCAATCCCGCTCAGCAATGGTAGTTCCTGCGGAGACCGTCACTTGCCCTGCTCCTCTGTAGCTTCCCTGCAATAAAGTCAAGCCGATTTTGCTGGCGATACTGTCTCTCGCCTGGTCTTGTCACTTGCTTACGTGCTGTGCTGTGCCGCTCACATGTTGCTGTGAAGGAAATAACTACAGTGCTTCCTCGGGTTGGCGTTCTGACAGCTCCCAGGTCCAGTGGATCCTGAATCTTGGCTGTGTGAGCTTTTGCAGATCACTTACCCTCTCTGGGCCTCACTTTTCCTCATCTGTAAGTGAAGGTGTTGGGTTAGGTTGGTGATCCTGTTTCTTTTCACTACTTTCTTAGACTCCATATGTTGAAAAACTTTTGTCTGTCAAGTGAATGCATTTAAGGGACGTAAAATTGTATGGTAGTGGGAATAATAATGGGAAGATGTGCTTGTGTATCATAATAATGGGAAGAGAGAGACTGTCTGGGATAGAGTCTAAGCTCCACATCTCCCAGTAATCTCTTGATGTCCACAGGCATAAAATGTAACAGCATCTCTTGCAAATGGTGGTTGTGGGGATTAAATGACTCATGTAAATCACTTAGAGAGTGCTTGCCAGTTAGAAATCACTCAGTAAACATTCTCTATTCACGTACATTTTTTTGGTGTGTATTTAATTAATCAAATATCTATAGAGATGGCAACTAGAATCCCAGTCGACCTAAAAGTTAATGCCTCACGGAGTTGATTCAGTTATATCAAAACAAAGGGGATGTTTTCATTTGTATAGCTTTATTTACTTTTTAAAAATACTTTAAAGCGGCAGCTCTCAGACTATTTGATCTCAGGACCCTTTTACATGCTTGAACATTTCTGAGTGTCTCAAAGAGTTTATGGTTATGTGGGTTATGCCATGTTAGAAATTAAAACAAATGTTTGAAACGCAAGAATACATAAGCACATCTCCCATGAGCCATTGGGGCGAGATGAGGTCATCGCACAGCCTTTAGATCCTGGAAACTTCACTGCGTGATTGTAAGAGAAAGAAAAAAAAGGCATCTGGTGGGAGCAGTTTTGACCTGGCATTCCTACTGAAAAGTCTTGGGAACCACATCACTGCTTTGATCAGTGACCTGGGATGAGACCTGGCTCTGCCTTCAGCCACCTGTGACCTTGGACCAGTCACCTCATCTCTCCCAGAAGCAGTTTCCTCGTCCGTGCAGTGCACAATATCTGCACCTCAGGGGCCTTAAGTAAAACTCTGCCAGCTCTAAACTGTGTGCTGGTGTAATTCTGGCCCCATTATGAGAGTTTTAAAACAAGTCTCATCCATTTCTGCCTCTGTGGTCCCTTAGGGGCACAGGGCCTCTCCCAGCCTTCAAGGTATCTAGGTGTCTTGGCCACAAGATGGCGCTCTTCATTGGCTTTGACCATCCATGGAGATGAAGACCATTTCTGTGGACTCTGGGAGTACAAACTTGAGTTTTTCCATTTTCACAGCTTCCCAGGAGACCTGGTTGATGCTGGCTGGCCCACTGGGAACGCCCAAGGATGGAGACATTGGTGCCTCTTGGGGCGAGTGGTCCTTGGAGGAGTTCCTTTCCTTTGATTCTTCTCCACCCTATCACTCCCTGCTGGAATCCAGGTTTCCAGCTGAGACCCTAGGTTTTGCTCTTAAACACCGCAAGCAGCGGGAGCCAATGAGATTTCACAGCAGGGTGTGTGTGTGTGTTGGGGGGTGGGGAGCAAATGTGTCCACATGTCACCCCGTGCTTGCCCCAGTGCCTGACCCCAGCCCACCTGCCCAGGCTTCCCAGCCCTCTCTGCAGCCAGCTGCATCTCCCAGCTGCCTTGCTTTTGTTCACACTGCCTCCAGATGGAATGATCTCGCCCGCCTCCCCCTGCTGCCTGTCTCCACGTACAAATTCCTTTCCCTCCCTTGCATACCACAGCCTCCAGGAAACCTCCACAACTGGAAGTAATTTATCTCTCCTCTTGGCCCTCCCAGCATTTATCCTCCTAGCTTCAGGGCTGAGGCAAAGCTTTTCATCCACGTGTCTTTCCTGTCCTCAACAATCAGGCCACACATCTGTTCCCTCAGTGCAGAAAGCAGGCACAGTGGGGATATTTGATTGGATGTGTAATGGCTGCTATTTGAGGGCCGTTTATTGTGCATCCTGCCCTTATGTTTATGTCATTCATTTTTTTTTAAATTTATCTTTTAATTGAAGGATAATTGCTTTACAGAATTTTGTTGCTTTCTGTCAAACATTAGCTTGAATCAGTCATAGATGTACTTATGTCCCCTCCCTTTTGAACCTCCCACCCATCTCCCATCCCATCCCACCCCTCTAGGTCAATACAGAGCCCCTGTTTGAGTTTCCTGAGCGGTACAGTAAATTCCCATTGGCTATCTATTTTGCATACGGTAATGTAAGTTTCCATGTTACTCTCTCCATACACCTCTCCCTCCCATCCCCTCTCCCCGTGTCCATAAGACTGTTCTCTGTGTCTCCACTGCTGCCCTGTAAATAGATTCATCTGTACCGTCTTTCTAGATTCCATATACATGTGTTCGTTTATGATATTTATCTTCCTCTTTCCGACTTACTTCACTCTGCATGATAGTCTCTAGGTTCATCCACCTCATCAGAACTGACTCAAATGCATTCCTTTCTATGGCTGAGTAATCTTCCATTGTGAATATATCCCACAGCTTCTTTATCCATTCATCTGTCAGTGGACATCTAGGTTGCTTCCATGTTCCAGCTATTGTAAACAGTACTACAATAAACTTTGGGGTACATGTGTCTTTTTCAGTTTTGGTTTCCTCAGGGTATATGCCTAGGAGTGGTATTGCTGGGTCATATGGTGGTTTTATTCCTAGTTTTTTAAGGAATCTCCATACCGTCTTCCACAGTGGCTGTATCAATACACATTTGCACCAATGGTGCAAGAAATTCCCCTTTTCGCCACACCCTCTCCAGCATTTATTGCTTGTTGACTTTTTGATGATGGCCGTTCTGACTGGCGTGAGGTGATATTTCATTGTAGTTTTGATTTGCATGTCTCTAATAATATGACATTCATTTTTATCTGGTCCCTGTAAGACAGTGGACCAGGACAGACTCGACTCAGACATGGTAGATGTGTGGGAGGCATTCTTTGAGTTAATCTTACGGAGGCAGAAATTACCTGATCTGATCCTTTTAGCAGGTTTATATTTTTGTAAAAGGTCCCTGTGTGAATACAGCAGTCTGGAGCCCCTCTTGGGGCTCACTATTCCAGGCTCCCATCACCTTTGCCTCTGTGCACCTTCCCCCCATGTCCTCCATGGCCAAAGCCTTACCTTTTCCAGTGCTGACATCCCCAGGGCTGGAGAGAAGCCACACAGGCCCTATGGTGCTGGAGGCAGAGCCCCAGCAGAGTCCAGTGGCTGGACTTGGGAGAGGGCAGCAGAGAGTCCACAGAGGGAGCCCCTCGACTCTGAGCGAGCTTGAACAAGTCATCTCCTATCCATGTCTCCTGTTAAATACAAGTTTTTGACTTTTTTTTTAAAACAACTTTAATGAGGTATAACTTCATTTGATAAATGGCACACAACTTAAGCCTATATGTACTGTTGAAGGATATGTAGACACACTCATGAACCTATCACCACAATCAAGAGAGTGATGTTTATCACCTGGGAAACACTCATCAGACTCCTTGGTAATCCTTCCACCCCTCCCTCCACCCGCAAGTAACCACCAATCAGCTTTCTGCCACTATCAATCAGTTTTCAGTTCCTAGACTTTTATATAAATACAGTCATACAGAATAGACTCATTTCTGTCTGGCTTTTCCCGCTCACCACAGTAACTTTGAAATTCACTCATGTTATTGAGGTCTCAATAGTTTATTTCTTCCTATCACTGAGTAGTATGCCGTTGTATGGCCATACCACAAAGTATTATTCATTCAACGCTGATGGACACTGGACTTGTTTCCAGTTTTTTAAACTACTCTCTGGTGCTGGCCAGGTTCCACAGCGGCTCCACAGGACGCAGGAGTGTGCAAACCAAGGCAGATGTCAAACCAAGGCAGATGCCAAACCAAGGCAGCTTGACATAGTTTTACCTACCCAGCTCCCTCCTACAGCCAAGGTATTGAGCCGCACTCAGGACTTGAGCAGATCTGGGTTAAAATTCTACCTCCACTGCGTACTAACTGCATGGCCTTGAGGGGAAAGTAACGGATTCTTTTGTGCAACTCACTTCCTCATCTGTAGAATGGGGATCATGATATATCTACCTCAGCTGGCTATTGTGAGATTATATAAGGTGGCTTACGTAAGATTCTGAGACTGAAATAAGAATGCCTAATACTTGATGGTGGCATTCCACAAATCAAGTCTTTTGAACAAAAAGTTTCACCATTATACAATTTGAAGTTTGAAAACTAGAATTTGCAGACCTACAGATCTGGGTCCTTTCAACCCTGCAGACTACGAGAAGGAAAAATGGACCCTCAAGCATTGCGCTGAGTAGGAGGAGAGCGGTGGTTGTTCAGGTCACAGCCCTCTCCGTGGCATTCTCCTTTAATTAGGGATGGTCTCTTCAAAAACACAAGCCTATAATTTCTGGGGAGTGTCCCGCAGAGCTGCTTTTAGATTTCCATGTCTTTCGGGGCTGTGGTCACTTCGTTTACGTGGATGAGAGAGTGCTTATCTGCTCCCCAGGAAGGGAAAGGTCTGCAGGTCTCATGACTGCCAGTCAGAACTTTGAAAGAGAATATCAAAGCCTCTGGAAACAAGGATGTTATCCCCCACTGGTCTGCTCATCCTGGGCTCCTAGCATCCTAGTCCTTTTAGGACTAAAAATCCCCAGACAGCTAGAAGCCAGCTGGATCTTAGATGAGAATGCAGGCTCTGCAGACAAACAGATGGGTTCAGTGCCAGCCTGGCTGTTTCCTGATGGCATGGGCTTGGGCAGGTTGCTTAACTGTCCTCGGGATCTCAGTTTTCTCATCTGTAAAATAATAACTATGCCTTTTTTCACAGTGAAATGAGGTGATGCACGCACACAGTGGGTGCTGAGCCTGGCTACTGTTATCATCACTGCAGGGTTTGGGGGAAGAAGATGGCTGGTTGTCCAGTCCAATATCCACACAACCCCCTACCCTGCCTCCCCCCAGTGGTGGGCCCCCAAGTCTTGGCCTGCACACCAGCCCTGAGAGAGAGCTCTACAAGCAACTGGCTCAACTCTGGACAGCTCTGGGCGGCGGGGAAATTCTGGTGTTGAGCCCACATGCACCTCCCTGGCACTTCTCACAATGGAGGCTAGGTTTATCATGATACTCAGGCGTCAGTCCAGCACCCCCATGGTGGCACCTGGCCCACCCCCTCAGCTCTTCCTCCGGAACACAGCTGGAGTCATCAGACCACCTGGTCACCAGCCTCCTTGTTAATGCCCCCCCCCTTTTTTTTTAGCTGTACCTCAGGGCAGGTAGGATCTTAGTTCCCTGACAAGGGATCCAACTTGCACCCCCTACAGTGGAAGCATGGAGTCTTAACCACTGAACTTCCAGGGAAGTCCTTGTTGATGCCCTTTTGATAGTGGAAGCACAGAAAACACAAGAGGGCCAAGCAGCCCTGGGCCCCCACTGCTCCTAGGCCCACCCATACGGTTCCTGGCACCCGGCACATGTGGAAGCGGATCCCCTACCCCACTCCACTTGACATTTTGGGGAGTGGGTTCCTGAATCCTATGGCTCCATAACAGGCCTGAGGCTACCTGGTCAAGCCGCTGCCCATCTCAGACCTGACCCCTCCCCTGCTCAGTCACTGCCACTCCCAGGGCCCAGTTTGGAAACCATCCTCCCTTAAGCAGCCACTGGTGGGTATCTAACTCCTTTTTTTTTTTTTTTTTCTGGTCTAAACAGAAGCTGTGGTTCCCTCTGTGTTCCTGGCAATTAGAGAGGCCAGAAAAGCCACTGAGATGGTAGGAAGGGCTAGAAGGAGAGGTGGAAGGTTAGAGGCTGGGGAAGCAGCCCAGAACCTCTAAGAGCTTCAAATGCCCTCCAGCGCTGTGAGACAAGCTCCCCAGACCCTTCCATCACCACCTCCTGCCTCTGCCTCCTCCACACACCAAACTCCAGAGGTAGCAGAGGCCTTGAGGAATTCTAGAATGTTAGAACTGGACAGCTCTTTAGAAAGAAAAACTCCTACTGCCTCATAATGGAAATATCTAAGTTATGATGATGATACAGAAATAAAACCATCTTATTCATAAATCACTCCCTGCATTATAATCTCTACATGATGAAGAAAGTCTGTGTAATGTTTTGGTGTATTTCTTTCTACATCTTCTTGGTGCTTATGTAAATATTTATGTGCATGCATGCTCAATTGCTCAGTATGTCCAGCCCTTTGCAACTGTAGCCCACCAAGCTCCTCAGTCCACAGGATTCTCCAAGCAAGAATAATGGAGTGGGTTTCCAAATCCTCCTCCAGTGGATCCTTCCAACACAGGGATCGAACCCACATCTGATGCATCTCCTGCATTGCAGGCAGATTCTTTACCACTGAGCTACCAGGGAAGCCCCATAAACATATACATATATATGTAAACATAAAAGGCAATATACTGTAGTGTTTCAAAACTCAGGCTCTGGAATTAGACTGTGTGCGTTTAAATCCCAGCTCCATATCTTACTGGCAAATTATTTAACCCACTAGTTTATTTATTTAACCCTCTCTAGTTGCAGTGCACAGGTTTCTCATTGCAGTGGCTTCCCTTGTTGCAGGGCGTGGGCTCTGGGACGCTGTGGGCTCAGTAGTTGCAGCTCCTGGGCTCTAGAGCACAGGCTCAGTAATTTCAGCACACGGGCTTAGTTGCCCTGCTGCATGTGGGATCTTCCCGGATCAGGGATCAAGCCCATGTCCCCTGCACTGGCAAGGGGATTCTTTACCACTGAGCCACCAGGGAAGCCCTCAATAATCATTTTAATAACTTTATTGGTGCTGATGTTTTGTAACCTGCTTCTTTCACTAAGTAGTTTCCATGGACACATTTTCATCTTGGATGTATTATCTGTGGCTGCTTCTTCACTACAATGGCTGAGTTGGATAGTTGCAACAGAGATTGTCACAAAGTCTAAAATGCTTACTATCTTTCCCTTTGCAGAGAAATTTTATCAGTCCATGGACTAGATCAGTAATTTCACACTGTGCTCTATGGAAACCCAAGGTTCCTACAGGTGCTTCAGGGGAAAGAGAAATAGATGGTGAGGGTCCAGGCCCCCAGCACTTTTCTATCAAGATTGATTCTCTCGGGAATTCCCTGGCAGTCCAGTGGTTAAGACTCCATGCTTACACTGCAGGAAGCATGGATTCAATCCCTAGTTAGGGAACTGAGTTCCCACATGCTACAATGAAACGAAAGAATAAAATAAAAAATGACTGATCCTCTTATTTGTTAAGATTAACCACCTCACACCAGTCAGATTGGCCATCATTAAAAAGTCTACAGTACAGAGGTTTCCCCGGTGGTCCAGTGTTTGCCTACCAATGCGGGGGACACAGGTTCAATCCTTGGTCCCAGACTAGGAACTCACATGCCATGGGGCAACTGAGTCCATGCACCACACCATTGAGCCTCTGCCCCAGAGCCTGCAAACCACAAATACTGAAGCCCTGGAGCCCATGCTCCACAAGAGAACCCACTGCAATGAGAAGCCTGCACATGGCAACTAGAGAGCAGCCCACGTGCAGAAACAAAGATCCAATGCAGCCATAAATAAATAAATATTATTTTTAAAAAGCATACAAATGCTAGAGAGAGTGTGGAGAAAATGGAACCCTCCTACACTGTTGGTGGAAATGTAAATTCGTGTAGCTCTGGAGAAAGCATGGAGGTTCTTCAAAAAATCAGAGTTGCCATATGGTTCAGCAATCCCACGCCTGAGCATATACCCAGACAAAACTATAATTCAAAAAGATACATGTTCCCTTATGTTCATAGCAGTATTATTCACAAGTCATAGCCAAGACATATTCAAACAATCTAAATGTCCATAGACAGATGAATGGATGAAGAAGATGAGGAATATATACACAACAGAAAATTACTCAGCCATAAAAAGAAATGAAATAACGCCATTTGCAGCAGCATAAAGGAATCAAGAGATTATCATACTGAGCAAAATCAGAAAGAGAAAGACAAACGCCATATGCTATCACTTACATGTGGAATCTGAAATGAACAATATATACGAATAAAATGAATATCAAATGAACATATCTATGAAGTAGAAACATAATCGCAGACATATACAACAGATATGCGGTTGCCAAGGGTGAGGGTAGGTGTGGGAATGAGGGATTGGGAGTTTGGGATTAGCAGATGCAAACCGCTATACATAGAAAAAAATAGGTAAACAACGAGGACTGACTGTATAGCACAGGGAAATATACTCAATAATATCTTGTAATAACCTATAGTGGGAAAGAGCCTGGAAAAGAATATATATATCTATATAACTGAATCACTTTGCTGTGGACTTGAAACTAACACAACATCGTAAATCAATTATATTTCAAACATAAATTGGCAAAAAAAAAAGAAAGTGTTCTGTGTGACAGTAAAGGAGAAAGACACAGGAAGAAAACTATAAGCTTTTCTATACAACCATATATGGCAAAACATTAAATTTGTTAAAGCCAGCAGGTACCTACAAAGATGTTGATTTACTATTCTCTAAACTTTCTTTGTGTGCTTGTAATAGCTCATAAATTAAAAGAAAAAAGATGATATATAAACATGGAAAACACTGCCAACAGTTCAACAGGATATACAATGAAAAATGAGCATCCAGTTCATCTTAAATCTGTGGTTCTCTTCCTTGGGGACACTGATCACCACCAATTTCATAAGCGTCTTTCAGGAGTAGTCTGCAAATGCAGGCTTTAAGATCCAAAAGAGTAACTCCACTGGGAACAATCATCCTTACATGCATGGACATCTGATCCCATTCCTTATATGGGAAGCAGCCTGCACACCACGGCCTTCCACGTGGAGAGTCTACCTTGTGGCTCTTTACTTTGGACATTGACTGGAAGCCACTTTTCGTTCTCTCTGTCAGTGGATCTGAACCCATCTGGTGCATCTTTTCCAATTAGTGACTTTGTGGGCCTCTCTTGTTAACCAGAGTCAGCTTCTCTGGAGACTGCTTGTCTCTGTGACATCCCCCCCAAGGACCCCTGGGGCTTCGCTGGTGGCTATTGGTAAAGAATCTGCCTGCAGCGCAGGAGACCACCTGCAATGCAGGAGATGCAGGTTCAATCCTTGGGTCAGAAGATCCCCTGGAGGAGGGCATGGCAACCCACTCCAGTATTTTTGCCTGGAGAATCCCATTGGCAGAGGAGCCTGGTGGGCTACAGTCCATGGGGTCACAAGAGTTGGACACAACTTAGTGACAACCACCAAACCACCAAGGACCCCTAGAATGAAAATTTTGTATGCCAAGCAACCTGTATTTTAAGTCACCCGGGAAGCCTATATTTTAAGTCAGACCCTCCCAAATATATTCTCAAAACTTGGTAAGAATCAGTCCAGCCATTTTACAATGGGGTACACAAATAGACAAGAAGTCATAAACTTCATTTTTATATTATACAGATAAATCCTTTACTGCTCTCTGACCCTGAACTTTAGGAAAAACAAAAGAGAAAAAGAGAGAAAACATATAAAATGGGAACATACTTAGCACAATGTTCTGTACTTTGGCTTTTTTTTGCATTTCACAGCATCTTACACTGATTCCACATTTCATATTAATCCACATAGTTTTGCCCTTCTATTTATAAAACAAATATTGGTTCAATTTTATTTGTTAATATACTGGGGGCTAAAATTAGTAAAGATCTTATTCTTTCTAAAACAGTCTTAACTTGCTGAGTATAGGAGAATGACTTCATCTCCTTGCCTGAGATTTTTTTAGTTTTACTACTTAACATCCTGTGTCCTGGGAAACCCCTCAGTTCTGGGTGAACTGGGATGTTTGATCATCATATTTAAGTACCATAAAAATATCAGACAAGTTTGAATAGGAATTGGTCCATTATAGCAATGTGAGCGGTAATCTTCATTTTTGCCCCCAAATTAAATTATCAACCAAACGTTTTCCATATGGAGGAAGGATTTTCCTAGTACTTTTGTCATTATTGTTGGGAACTGCCTCATGTCATTAGGGGGCTGCATAATATTCCACTGAATGACTTCACCATAATTTTATTAAACCCATTCCCTCCCAATGGTCATTTCACTTCTTTCCAGTGCTTTGCCGGAATAAACAAGCCTGCCATAAATGTCCTTATTTACCTGTTCTATAAACTGGTAAATTCTTCACAATAATTTGTTTTGAAAATAAGGTTTTCCTGCTGAAAACAAAAGCCACAGGATTAAAGACTCTTTCATCTTGGGTCTCCTGAGAGTCTCTTTTTTTTCAGGTGACTGTGCTCACGATGAGTTAAAAATGGGTGGGCAGCCAAGACCCCAGGAAGGAAGCCCAGGCACAGGGAAGGCTTCCTGGTGGGGTAGGAAGGAGGAAAACAGCCCAGCACTGTGGTTCCCAGCTTGGAGCTGGTGTTTATCAAGGCGGGTGGGAGAGGAGCTGGCCAGACTTGGAGGGTCCAGTGTTGGCTGGGAGAAGGGCCGGGAGACTGGAGCCATTCAGCCGTGTTCTAAAAAGAGCAGGGAAAGGAAGGAAAAACAAGCCCAGACACACACTGGGTGGCTGCCGGCTGGCCAGGGATCTTGGCACAACAAGCCAGGTGCCAGGCATTGAGGCCAAGGCAGTGGGAACCCACCCCAGACTAGGCAGGTTGAGGTCAGTTCCACAACTGCCTCTGTTAGAAATGAGTTTTTACAGAATATGGAATATTTCTGTACTTTTCCAGAAAGATGAGCAACATGGGCCAGAAGGGTGCATTTCTAGCCATGTTGTATGTGAGATCCATGTGTATTAATGCATCCTTTATCCCTCAAAGGGGCTCAGCATCATTTGCCATGGTGTTAGTGAAACACAAGAGCCGAAGTCAAAAAAGTCTGGGAAATGCTAGATCAGTCAAAATCAAGCAAAATTCTCTAGTCTGGGAATTCACAGAGCCTTCAATATACTAATGCCATAATTCATGGATTTTCCAAAAGGAGAGATTGTGTTGTTTCCAAAACTTGGAGTCCTCAGAACACAACTCTACCCCCAAACACAGAACATATAATAACATCTTTGCTAAACGTTGATTGCTAATTTTAATCTGTAGGATAAGGCAGAAGCCAATAAGCCTAGCCTTAAACATCCAAAAATCTAGGAGAGAGAGAACTGTGGAGCCTGGGCAATATGGGATGCTGTCAGGCCCTACAAGAAAGCATGAGGGGCACTTTTCACAGTGTAACATAATTGACTTTCATGAGCGCAAGGGATTCCCTGGAATTCTGACTTGGGAGTAGCCCCATGCAGGTCGCAACATTTGACTGATTATGGCAGAAGAGCTCTGGTTTGCTCCAGCCTGCATCTCACTCCTATTGGTCCTAGAGACTCAGCAATACCACAGTGCTCTCTGAGGACCTTTGTGTATCAGAGTGGGAGCACACAGAACCATAGGAGAGAGGCCCTATGCTGGATTCTGAGAAATGCTGAGATCACTTCATCCAGTTAGCATCCCCACTGCATGGCTCTGTGTCTGTGACTCCACCTTTGCTGATGCCTCCTCCAAGGTTAAAATGCAAAGCCATCTGGGGAGAACCACTGGCGGCCTCTCTGCCCTGAGATCTGAGTGGAAAGAGCCAGGTTTGGTGCTGGTCAAGGATGAAATGCCCTGTACTAAACAGGCTGTATTTGCAAATCTTTCCTATCCTTGAGTAACTAGGTAAGGCAGATACCTTGTATCGAGGGTCCCTTCCCTTAGAAAGAATTAGCAAATGAAATGCTAAGGTGTCAGGGAAAGTCTGTTTCTCTGCCACTAATTTGCTGATTGATATTAGAAAATCCTTTCCCCTCTCTGAACCTCACGTTCTCCCTCTGTAAAACGAGGTGGTCACACTATTTCCATTATTTTCTAACTTTTGACCAGAGGAAGACTTTGGTCAAACAAAGTCTTAAACTTTATCCTGTATATTGGGTTGGCCTGAAAGTTCATTTGGATTTTTCCATAACATCTTATGGATATTGTGCTTTTAGGAGCAAAGAGGTTGCTGTGATTGAGTCAGAGCATGTGGAGTTCTTCTGTATGACTGCAAAATTCTATTTCCTGACCTGAGTGGTAGTTACAACTGGTGGTTTCCTTGGAGAAGGAAATGGCAACCCACTCCAATATTCTTACCTGGGAAATCCCATGGACAGAGGAGCCTGCAAGCTACAGTCCATGGGGTCACAGAAGAGTTGGACATGACTTAGAGACTAAACAAGCACTAACTCCAAAATAAAAGTGGCTTGGGAATTTCCTGGCAGTCCAGTGCTTTCATTGCCAAGGACCTGGGTTCAATCCCTGGTTGGGGAACTAAGATCCCACCAGCCAAGCACCAAAAAGTCAAAAGTCAACAACGACAACAATAAGAAAATAAAAGTGGCTTAAATATGACAGGATAAAGCATCTGCCTATAATGCTGGTAGACCCAGGTTCAATACCTGGGTCAGGAAGATCCCCTGGAGAAGGAAATGGCACCCCACTCCAGTACTCTTGCCTGGAGAATCCCATGGATGGAGGATGCAGTCCATGGGGTCGCAGAGTCAGACGTGACTGAGTGACTTCACTTTAAATATGGCAGAGGTTTATGTCTCTTTCGTATAAATGAAGTCTGGAGATAGACAGTCCAGGAACTCAATATAATCAAGTTAGAACTAAATGATCATCATGGATGACTCTTTGCAACCCCATGAACTGTAGCCCACCAGGCTCCTCCGTCCATGGAATTCTCCAGACAAGAATATTGGAATGGGTTGTCATTCCCTTCTCCGGGGGACCTTCCCGACCCAGGGACTGAACCCAGATCTCCTGCATTGCAGGCAGATTCTTTACCATCTGAGCCACAAACAGGCAGGTAAATGAAATGACCATCAAAGACCCAAGATCCTTCCGCTGTTTTTGCCCATTATCTTCAACATGAGACTTCTAAGTCCAAGGTAGCCGACCGAGCTTCAGCATCATGTCCACATTACAGCCAGTGAGAAAAGGGAAGAAAAAGAGCATAGACCCTCACTTTAAAAAATCATCCAGAAGTAGCGCTCACAACCATTACTTATATCCCAGTAACCAAAACTTCATTACATGGCCTTACCTAGCTACAAGGGAGGCTGGGAAATGTGGTGTTTAACCTAGGGGGCCATGGACCAACCCCCCGCCCCACCCCACCCCCCACACCAACTGTAGTTTCCACAACAGACAGAAGAAGGAAGGGTAGATTTAGGGGACAGTATCAGTGGACTCTGCCACAACATACTAATGAATTTTCATTTCTGATGTGTTGAAAGTTACAGGTGACCAATATTGGTGTCTTCGTTGTTTTTCAGTCACAGTTTTAAATACAGCTTGAGGTATACAAAAGGAGATGAATATTAACAGTTTGTGGAACTGTGGAAGCACCCACAGAACGTGGCTTAAAAACCCCTGAACTAGAAACTCCCTAAGAGATTTTCCAGCACTGACATTCTAGAATTCTATGAAAGCCCTGCCCGTTCCATGGGCTAACAGTGGGCTTTCTCTCTGGGGACTGGCAGGGGACTTCTTGTTACCTTCAGGACTGAGAATTGTACTGCTTGTTTCTTCTGAGTCAGCATGGCCCCGGCCAAATATCTTGAAAAGCTCTCTGTCATTCAGTAGCCTTCCCTTTTGGGCTGGGAGTTCCCTAGAGGAGGTGGAGTTTACTGAGGCATTGATAACTCAGTGTTTCAAAGCCAGGGCAGTTTCTTAGCAGGGAATGGCTCAGACTTTCCGTCAAGAGTTTCAGAGATCTTTAGAGTAGAGGGACCTATTTTTTGGTTCAGCTCTTTTATTATTTCAGAGAAGGAAGAACTGATCCAGAGAGGCTGAGAGATTTATTGAAAGTCATCAGCAACTTGATAGCAGGGCTGGGTCACATACTGACTTGTCCTGATGCTTTCCATCAACTGTGATAGCTTGAATTTAATGTACACTTTCTATGTGCCAGGCTCTGAGCTAAGCACATTACTTGCTAATATAATGCCCTCCAGCACCAGAGGCTTTTAATACATTCCTGAGACACAGGAGGGAAGGGATGAGGTCATGGGCCTGAAAGACTTGGTATCTTAGAGAAGCTTCTAGAAAGACCCAGAGGCCAAGGTATTATTTCCTGATTCTGACCACATTTCTGAGAGGAATGTTGTGGGGTTTGGGACGGCTGGGCAGCCTGTTGCGAGGGTGGTGGGGCTGGAGCAATGAAAGGGGATCAACATAGCTGACCTGCCTCTGTGAGAGCATAACCCTGGAAAATTCCAAAGCTTCGAGCAGCCTAGTCTGGACAGAGCCACGTTCGAAGAAAACAAAGTCCCACCATCACCAGTCATTTAAAAGCTCTATAATCTTTACTTTTATATCTCTAAGAGCATTATAAAGGATCTAGTTAATTAATCTAATTAACCAATCCATTCCTGTCCCCTTCAAATTCTCTCATCTTCTCACTCCTACTGCTCGACTGCTAGGAAAATACAAAACCCTGCACCTGGCCTTGTAAGTTTTTGTCTCTTTTTTCCTATTAATGAAAAAAAGAAGAACTTTTTGTAGAACTTTTAACTTTGAAATAATCATAGATTCATAAAAAGCTGCAAAGGTAGTAGCAAGAATACTCAGAGGTCCCTATCCTCTCTATCAGGTTCCCCCAGTGGTTACTCCTTATGTAGCACTTCCATGTTACATCTTCCCAGCTCATCTAACCCTTGCAACAACTCTAAGAGATGACTCTTACAATGATCATTTTACACAGGAAGAAACTGAGTCTCCAGAAATGAAATGCAATGCTCAAGATCCCCAGCAATTTGGTGCAGATAATCAGGACTTCGATTCAGATTTTCTGACTGTAAAGTTGGCATGTGCTCACATGAAGTCTTGTTCTCCCTCCGACTTCTCCCTGACCCTCCCCAGGAAAGAGGAAAAGTCCAGAACAGAGAGGCCCAGCCCCCAAAGAAGGCAGTTCTTCACATGTCTCAGGAGTGTGAGGGCCAACTGCAGTTTGCTAAAAGTTGGAGGAGCCTCCCCTACATAGCTTGGCTGTAGAGTCATCAGAATTATGTGCATGACCCAGACAGTGGCCCCAGACACTGTTTCAGTTCCTTTCCAAAGCTGGGACACGTTTTCTGCTCTCCTTCAGGTTGCTCTTTGCCCTCTCCCGGGACTTTCTTCCTCTCTCACCCCCCTGCTCCACTGTTCCTCTGAAACCACAGGGTGATTCTCCTCTGCCACGTAACAAATATCATCTCCTCTTGTCTTAAAGCTACGACTGGGGCTCACGTTGTAGAAGAGGTTAGCCACCCGCTTGAGTAAACACAAGATCTCCTCAGAGCCAGAAATCTGACTTTTTCTCCTGAAAGGGACAGAGCCCCCAAGCTGAAGCAGCATAAGCCCCAAAGGGACTCGATGGGCTCCTGTAAACAAAAGGCCAGGAGCAGGGCTGTCTACCCTGAAGGGATCGCAGGCGGCTGGGTGTCACAGATGTTTGCATCCAAACACGTCTGCCTCACTCTGTAAAGCAAGCCGTTCCATCTGGCAGCCTTCCTGGTGCCTCTCGCTCCCCTGCTGCTCCCCTTCTAATCTCTCATGCCTGCAATCTGAGAAGACAGGGACAAAGAGCAAAGGCTCCTTCCTATCACAAGTTTCCCCAGAAGCTTCCGGGCACAGACCTGCCTACAAGTCATTGACCAGCCCTGGGTCACATGCCCTCTCTCTTCATTGTAAGGAGGTCTAGGAAGCTTGGTGTGTTGGCTGGACATGGACAGAGAGCTCCCCGAGCTAAACAGAGGGTCTTCAGATTAAGCAGAAGAGCAGACAGATAGCAATGGCTGCCCTGGGCTGGTTTAGGGACTCAGACCAGTGTCCCAGGATGGGTCTCCGTCTCTCTCACGTTGGCTTCCTGTTCATATGGGCCTCCCAGGGTGATCTTGGAGAGGCTGTTTCTACTCTGGATCTCACATGCACTGCTAGTCCAGCCCAGGAGGAAAACACCAGATCCTTTGCTACAGACCTGCCTTCCACCTCGTGTTCCTCCGTGAAACAGTCACTATTATCACGGAGCCTGGAATGCTAAGTAACTTAAGTAACTAAACCATTCCTGTCCCCATCAGATTCTCTCCTCTCCTCATTCCTACTGTCCGACTGTTGGGAATTAGCCTAGTCACACCCTCTTTCTCTAAAATGGACTGAGAATGCAGGAGAGGGTGTCATTGCCCAAGAGGGAAATCAAGGCGTGGTGCCAAAGAAAGGACAGTGGGTGCTGGTAGCCCCCAGACCCCAGCAACTGTCTACTGCTGAACCTTAGGCGTCATCCAGTTGAGATTCTTCAGTCACTGAAGGTATGTCCAGCTTCCCCAAATATTTGATTGAAATTTCATATTTTAGATCAATTCAGTCCAGTTCAGTCGCTCAGTCGAGTCCGACTCTTTGTGACCCCATGAATCGCAGCACGCCAGGCCTCCCTGTCCGTCACCAACTCCCGGGGTTCACTCAGACTCACGTCCATTGAGTCAGTGATGTCATCAAGCCATCTCATCCTCTGTCATCCCCTTTTCCTCCTGCCCCCAATCCCTCCCAGCATCAGAGTCTTTTCCAATGAGTCAACTCTTCGCATGAGGTGGCCAAAGTACTGGAGTTTCAGCTTTAGCATCATTCCTTCCAAAGAAATCCCAGGGCTGATCTCCTTCGGAATGGACTGGTTGGATCTCCTTGCAGTCCAAGGGACTCTCGAGTCTTCTCCAACACCACAGTTCAAAAGCATCAATTCTTCGGCGCTCAGCCTTCTTCACATCCATACATGACCACAGGAAAAACCATATTTTAGATCAGTGGCTCTCAAAGTGTGGCCCCAGGGTTCCGGAGGTCCCTTTAAGGGTCCACAAGTTCCAAACTACGTGTTCGTAATACACTAAGATGTTATTTGCCTCTTTCACTCTCATTCTCCCCCAGGGATACAGTGGAGTTTTCTAGAGGGTACGTGATGTGTTGGCTCCAGATGTTGTTTTGCTCTAATACCTAACGGGGTGTGTGTTTGTATATTCTTGTTCTTTAAAAAGGTCTTAGTGTTCATTTCTAACACAGTGAATATTGACAAATATAACTAAATAAAACATTTATTCAAAGTCACAACAATTTTTTTATTTTTGGGGGCCATGCCACACATCTTGTGGGATCTCAGTTCCCCAGTCAGGGACTGAACCTGGGCCACGGCAGTGAGAGCCCAGAATCCTAACCACTAAGCCACCAGGAAACTCCTCACAATAATTTTTTTTTAATTTAACTCACAATAATTTTTAAGGCAATAAAAGGGTTCAAGACCAAATGTTTGAGAATCATCCTTCATATTTTGGAGTGGCATATTCTACTTCCCATCAGCTATTTTAGATATTAGGTTCACTTGAAAGTCTTAAAGAACAACAGGGGCAATTACCAGTGTTAGGTAACAAATTTTAACCCATTCAAGACCATCATCTGTTTAATTTTCTGTATCACAGTTTCAGCTGTAAGTATCAAAAACCAAGTGAAAAAATAGCAATGCCTTAAATAACACAGAAATATGTTCTGCCCTCAAACAAACAAAATTTGGAGGCAAGTTATCAAGGGCTGGAGTTCTGGCTTCTGTCAGGGCAGCCAGAGTGTGGGCTGGAAAAGAATTTCCAGACACACAGTATTTCAGAAGGGAGTGTGAGTTTATTAAGAGCAGGGAGCAGAGATAATCAGGGTTCTGCAAATGCATCAGGTTGACCTCCTGACAGACTAGGGAGAGCCAACAGGATGCTGTTAGAGCAGAGGGCTGGCTCAAGAGAGAGCTGAGGCTTTTTTCGTGGGTTGCATTCTCAGTCGCTTCAGTCCCCTCTGACTCTTTGTGACCCTATGGATTGTAGCCCACCAGGTTCCTCCGTCCACAGGATTCTTCAGGCAAGAATACTGGAGAGGGTTGCCATGCCCTCCTCCAGGAGATCTTCCTGACCCAGGGATCGAACCCACGTCTCTTACGTCTCCTGCATTGGCAGGCAGGTTCCTTACCACTAGCGCCACCTGGAAAGCCCTTTCTTGGGTTAGCAGTCAATTTTTACAGTCTCAAGACAGAAAATTCCTGCTGGAAGGGTGGCATTAGGTGATTTGTTAGAGCACTATAGGGTAAGTACCAAGGTGGGCATTTTTGCCCAATTTGGGGTCAGGAAGCTTGCTGGTGATGATTAAGGGGGCTTTTGGCAATAGTTACAAAGGGTTAGCTTCAGAGGTAACCTTGGTGGTGGTCTCCACTTCGGTGGCCTTGGTGCAAGGCCCCATACCTCTCTCCTTGGGATAGGACTCCACAGCTTCATGATCATGCGAGACCTGGATTCTCTCTGTTTTGCTGCTCTGCCACACTTTAAATGTTGTGTTCCAAAGTGGCTGCTTAAGCTCCACCCACCCCAATTGCATTCCGTCAGCAAGACATTTCCCCAAAGTGGCATATGACACTACTATGTACATTGTTAGGCCAGAACTTAGTTATATGACCACATCTATCTGCAAAGAACTTGAGGAAATTCAGTTTTTAGAAGTCTGTTCACCACACATTCAGTTAAAAATCAGTGTTTCTATTTCTGAGAAAGAGGAGTCTACAAAATATCAGGGATTAACTATCAGGTTAAGTTTTTTTAGGTGTGTGTAGACTTTGGAATCAAGCTTCTCCTTTATTCTCTGTTTGTTGTTCAGTTGCTAAGTTGTGTCTGACTCTTTGTGACCCCATGGACTGCAGTACATTAGGCTTTCCTGTCCTTCACTATCTCTTGGAGTTTGCTCACACTCATGTCCATTGAGTCAGTGATGCCATTCAACCATCCATCTTCTGTCACCCCCTTTTCCTCCTGCCCTCAATCTTTCCCAGCATCAGGATCTTTCTAGTAAGGTGGCTCTTCGAATCAGGTGTCCAAAATATTGGAGCTTCAGCTTCAGCATCAGTCCTTCTAGTAAATATTCAGGGTTGATTTCCTTTAGGACTGACTGATTTGATCTCCCTGCTGTCCAAGGGAATCTCAAGAGTTATTCTCTGTTTAACTGCAAAATATTCTGTGTTTCAAAGTGAGCTGTTTAAAAACTGTGCCCATTTTCAACTATGTATCTATAAATTGATATTCTGTCAATATTATGGCATAAAAAATACATTATTCAATGAATTGGCTGTGACGCTGATTGAAGTCTATGGTTGAAACCTAAATCCCAGTTTTAAGTTCTTGTGATCATCAGTGCCTGCTCTTCATGTTGACTGGCTTTCACAAACAGATAAGACAATGTTTATTTAGCTATTTATTTATTTTGGCCAAGCCACTGAGAAGGTTGTAGATCTTAGTTCTTTGACCAGGGATTGAACTTGGGTCCTCGGCAGTGAAAGTCCAGAGTCCTAACTACTGGACCTCTAGGAAATTCCCAAAACAATGTTTAAAATCAGAAAATAAATTTACACTGATAAAACACTACTGTTATTTGTTAATACTTTGAAAGTCTGTGTATAATTTCATTTGGAATTGGGGATATATTGATAGCAATGATTTTCTGAAAGTCCTAGGCCAACAGATATGTTTTGTTTGGTGACGACTTTGTTCATAGCATTTTAAATTTGAACGTCTTTTATAGACCAGATACTCTCCAGTTCAGTAAGGCTCCATTCCTCCCTCTTGTGTTAAACTGGGCTATTTAACCAAATCTTAACATATGCCTGGAGGCATCTGAAATTTCTAACAGATTATACAGAAAGGGAAAGGTTTTGTTTAAAGTCCAATAAGCATTTGTTGAACTTGGGAAAAACCAAGAAAGTAGGTGAGCAGTCTATAGAGAATAATCACTAAAGTATGAATTAAGTACAAGTTGTATAAAAGATGATGGCATATGTTGAGGTCAGATGTTGGAGAGTCTTGAAGGAGAGCTGAGAAGTCTGGCCTTAACTACATGAGAGATGGGAAACCGCTGGATGATAAATAAATTGTAAAGGGTTTAGGATTGTTATGGAGGTACTGGGACATGCCTCTTTAAAACCAAGGGTAAAATGATCTATTCTGAAGATGAGACTAGGGCACATTAAAGCAAGGCACATAGAAATGGCCTCTTGCTTCTGTTGTTCAGTTTCTAAATTGTGTCTGACTCTTTGCAACCCCCTGGACTGCAGCATGCCTGGCTTCCCTTTCCTTTACCATCTCCTGGAGTCTGCTCAAATTCACCTCCGTTGAGTCAGTGATGCACTTTTCCCCTACCTATTTGCCATAAAGTGATGGGACTGGCCTGAGGTTAGTGTTAATAGAGACAAGGGCTGGGTGCGTCTACCAAGGGAATTTGGAAAAGTCTTTTAGGAAAAAAAAAGGATCAGATCCATCCTAGCCTCCTGGCTGTTCTTAATGGTCATTAGTATTCCAGTGAACACTCATAGAAAAGAATTTGATTGATTTCTTGAGTGTTCCAAGGATACCTGCTTGGGTCATTCAACTCAGGGGCCATAAATTGAATGACCAGGGTTCCAAAGTTGGGTTTTCTGGGTCCAAAAGGAGACTGAGAGCAAGGGTCACAGATAATCAACAAGAAGGTTACACTCCAAAATAAATAAAATAAAATAAACAAAAGACAGTTATACTCCAGGAAAGCTAGGCAAGCTAGAGAGTTGTTTCTGGGTCTGGTGAATGCATGGAGTGGACAAGAAGCAGTGAAATGCTCCAGTTACTGTGCTAAGCCTTTTACATGGAGTATCTGCCTGGATCTTAATTGCTTTATGGGGATAGATACCTTTATCCCTAATCCACAGAGAAGGTAGAAAGGTTAAAACAATTCTTTGGATGGATTCCTATTGACACATTCTCATTGATGGGTTAGTTAAAAAGTAGTGTAGTGACATTTCGTTATGTTATCTCCCTGCAGAGGAATGGGCAAGCGTGGTATCTTTATTCTAGCACTTGCAGTGAGGTTAAGGGAAGCAGTGGGCTGGTACCTTTTGTCCCTCTGCCTTCACTGACACTTTCTCCATTTTATTGCACCCAAGTTTTCCCCTGGCCCATCCCTCTCCCCACTCTCAGCCCCTGTGTGGGGAGGGTAGACTCTGCTTCAGGATAAGAACAACCCCCCTACCTAGGCACTCAGAGGATTGCATCTCCTGGACCCAGAGGCAGGAGTTGTTCTGAAATGCAGGCAATTTGGGGAGGAAGAGTCAGGATTTGAGTAGACAGGAGACCTGGGAGAAAATGATCAGGCTCCTTCCAAAATGTGTCAATACACCACTGTCTATTTTTCAGAATAATTGACATTCTCTTGGAAATAGCCAATTACAGCTAGACTCTAAGCTCTATGAAGGCAGAGACTATGTCCAGGCTCATCCCAGCATAAACAACCATCAATAGCAGGTGTTGAAAAAATCGGTTGTTGAATGACTGAATGAGTTGTTAGACACTTTGATCATTTACTAAATCACAGCATGACATAATTGGAGGGATCCTTGAGATCTTTTAGCCTGATTTCTCCCATTTTACAGAGAAAGAACCCAAGGCAAGGGAACTTCCTGTGAGACAATACTGAGTGAGAATTAGATCCCAGGCCTCCTGCCCTGAGTCCTGGGTTCACTTTATAATACCAGAGCTTCTCAAGGTGGGACACAGACCATTTTTTTTGTCCTGAAGATTATTTTTTGCATGAAACTACACTGAATCCACAGAGTAAATAAACTATTTTTCTTTAAATATTTTTCCAAGCCTTCTGATCATGCGGAGGAGAAAGTCATGGTTTGGAGCTAGTAAATTGCTAACATCCGTCACTTGCTAATAATCTGTTTTATTCTTATTTTTTAACAAGAAGAGAGCCCATGTTAGGATCAGAACCTTCACAAGAAACAGAAACAATTTAGTTTAATTCAATATTGTTATCTAAATGTTTTGTGGGAAGTTTCAAGCAGAATTCAAAACAAACAGAATAATATTATTAACCTTCTAAGTACTCAGCATCCAGCTCTAATCACTATCAAGAGTTCATCAAACTTGTTTACATACCCAGCCCCATCACACACTTTTTCTTATGAGTCTTTCAAAACAAATCTTGTATTTACATTATACCATCACAACCATAAATATTTCAGTATGTAAAGCTAATAGCTAAGAACTTTCTTTTTGGTAGAGCCACAATTTCATCATCTCACCTAATACAACTGAAAGCAATTCCTTAGTATATATAGGAATAAAACTACCATATGACCCAGCAATCCCACTACTGGGCATATACCATGAGAAAACCATAATTGAAAAAGACACATGTACCCCAAAGTTCATTGCAGCACTGTTTACAATAGCCAGGACATGGAAGGAACCTAGATGTACATCAACAGATGAATGGATAAAAAAGTTGTGGGTACATACAATGGAATTTGTGATATGTACATTGGAATATCACTCAGCCATTAAAAGGAACAAATCTTAGTCAGTTCTAAGCAGATGGATGAATCTAGAGCCTGTTATACAGAGTGAAGTAAGTCAGAAAGAGGAAAAACAAATATATTAATGCATATATATGGAATCTAGAAAAATGGTACTGAGGAATCTGTTTGCAGGGCAGGAATAGAGACTCAGACATAGAGAACAGACTCACAGACACAGCAGGGGCAGGAGAGAGTGCCCCTAGGACGAATTCGGCCCTGGGATGAACTGAGAGAGCAGCACTGAAATACGTACGTTACCATATGCAAAACGGCCAGTGGGAATTTGCTCTATACCACAAGGAGCTCAAAGCAGTGCCCTGTGACAACCTAGAGTGGGGGGATGGGATGGGAGGTGGGAGGGAGGTTCAAGAGGGAGGGGACATAGGGATACCTATGACTGACTCATACTGATGTAAGGGAGAGACCAACACAATTGTAAAGCAGTCCAAGTGAAAATAAATAAAATTTTTTTAAAAATTAATCTCTTATTATCGTTCAATACCCAGTCAGTGTTCAAATTTTCCAGATTATCTTAAAAATGTTTATTTCTATTTGGCTGATTTGAATCAAGATACAAAGAAACCCACACTCTACACTCTTCTTACGTCCCATTAATCTATTGTAGTTCCTACCCCCACCCACCTCTTTTTACACCGTTTATTGAAGAAACCATCTCATGTGTCCTGCAGAATGTCTCACATTCTGGATATGGCTGGTTGGATTCTCGCAGTGTTTCTAAATATTTTCCTCTAACCCTTCATTTCCTGTAAACTGGTGGTTTGATTCAGACACAGATTGATACGAGATTGGCTCCCGAGGAATAGAATATTAAGATGAGTTTTTTAAATTCGTTCTCTAGTCTGACTGGATTTAAAGGCAATAATGATCTGTTTTCAGTCCTAAAGGGGATATTTGCAGTCCATGGCAAATGGTGGCACTATTAGCTGGCACTTCCCTGCCAATGGAGGGAATACAGGTTCGATCCCTGGTTTGGGAAGATCCCACATGCCTTGGGGCAACTAAGGCTGTGTGCTGACACTGCCCACACTTTAGGGCTGGCAAGTGGCAACCTCTGAACCCACACGTCTAGAGCCTGTGCACCGCCACAAGAGAAGCCAAAACAATGGGAAGCCCAAGCACCACAACAGAGAGAAAGCCCTGCTCACTGCCAGGAGGGAAAGCCCTGCCACAGCAACAAAGACCCGGGGCAGCCATAAACCAACAAACAAACTACCAGCCATAGATTCTCATATCCAAGTACCTAGAGAAGCCGAGGCTCCAAGCGATCAAGTATTTGCTGTCAAAGAGCATCTTAGTGAAATGAAGGAGGATGATGCAGCTGATTGGCTGCTTCTAAGGGTGCTGGCAACGACAAGGAAAGAAAAGTGACGAGCTCATTGCTCTAAATTCCCAGCATTTTCATTTTTTATTTTTAAAAAGTTTATCTCTTAGGCTCCAAATCCTGAGTGCTAATGATATCAATATGATTCCTTCACCACATATAACTTCTTTACCTACTATATCCAGATAATAATATCTGGATAATATTAATACTAAAAGTAAGTCTGTGGAATACATCTTTCCCCCCCTTCCAGATATAATGAGTATATATCTCATTAAGGATGAACAGCCAAAATACTATTAAATTTACTTGAAATAATGATTCTCAGGATGGTTATGCCACCAACTTGATATACAATGAGGTTCAGTTGCTCCTGTACTTTTTCTTTTTAGAATTTATTTATCTCTTTGATATAATTAAGCATTTTAAATTAGGGCTTCCCAGGTGACACGGTGGTAAAGAATCCTTCTGCCAGTGCAAGAGATATAGAAGGCACAGGTTTGATCCCTGGGTCGGGAAGATCCCCTGGAGAAGGAAATGGCAACCCATCCCAGCATTCTTGCTTGGAAAAATCCACGGGCAGAGGAGCCTGGCAGAGTACAGTCCATAGGGTCAAAAAGAGTTGGACACGACTGAGCATGCATGCACAGCACATTTTAAATTATGTAAAACATTTAATAGTTCCAATGTTAGAATTATATAACAAGGTATATTCAGAAAGCTAGCTTTTGCCTTTTTCTCCCTCCTTAAGGAAAACATTTCTGTTAAGTTTTGGTTTATCTCTCATTCATTTCTCTTTGAAATATAAGCAAACACATATACACATTTTTATTTGTCTCTTGCCTCTAAACACTGTTTGGCACCTTGTTTTTTTTTGTTGTTGTTTGGTTGTTGTTGTTGTTTTAACCTAATATGTCCTGGAGGTTGTTTTATAGCATTTTATGGAAATTACCAGGGACTTTCCTAGCAGTCCACTGTTTAAGACTCTGCTTCCAATGCAGGAGGCTCTGGCTTGATCCCTGGTCAGGGAACTACTGTCCCACATGCCAGGCAGCGTGGTCAAAAAAAAAGAAAGGAAAAAACATTATTCCTCATTCCTTTTTAGACTGAGTTAGAATTTAACATCATCATTTTCTTAGCACTGTGTCAATTGCTTTCTGTTTATGACAAGTTTATCAGTCAGGTTCCTGGCAGGAAACAGATGGCACTTTCAAAATGGGTAATCTGAGAATTTAATCAAGGGGCTATTTATACAGATGTGGGCCCATGTAGGTAAGCCACAGAGATGGTGCAGGTCCCCAGGGCCAGCAATAGCTTGAGGCCTGAGGCGGTGAGAGGAGAGATGGCTACAAGAACAAGAAGGGGGCCTTGGTTGGGAGCTGGGCCCCCGGGGTTGAGGGACAGAGTCAGTTTGCTGTGATCCCCCAGGGAAGGAGCTGGGGGAAATCAACATACCAACCTCACTCTTCTTCCTGCTCTTCCCAGTCTCCTACTGTGCTCTCCACTGGCTCCTCCCAAGTGGAAACAGGCCACTGAGGTGTGCAGATGCGGAGGCTGGGGAGTAGATGCCAGCAGCAAGCAGGACACAGCTGGCACAGCCAGGGATACTTTTCCATTTAAGTTTTACAAGCTCTCATTTAAACGAAATGCGTTTGGGACTTCCCTGGTGGTCCAGTGACTGAGACTCCCAAAGCAGGGGGCCTGGGTTCCATCCTTGGTCAGGGAACTAGATCCCACATGCCATAACTAAGAGTTCACATGCTGAAACTAAAGATCCTGCATGCAGGAACTAAGACCCAACACAGTCAAATAAATAAAAATATATATCAAAAAATTAAATGGATCTAAGCTTTAAAAAATAAGCTTAAATAAAGCAAATAAGAGGATAGGTTTCAGGAGGATACTGCAAGGGTGGTGAAGGTGGTGCCTTATGCCTGAATCTGGAAAACCCTGGTCAGGATCACCCACTGTCCCCCTCTCCCTACCCCCCACCACCCACCCCCGTATTTTAAGAGATAACCTCCTCTCTCTCCTGGCCATCCCTGGCTGCCTCTCTCTGGACCTTTGAGAATTGCTGAGAAACATTAGCAGAAATGATGCTTTTCATCAGAGAGGAGAGGCCCTGGGAGGTCACGAGTGAAGGGCTCTGAGAGCTCCTGAAGTGGATCCTTAACCCCCACCCCCAACTCTCATCCATCCCCTCCCCACCCTGGCCTTCCCCTCTTCCCCTGTCCTGTCCCATCCCCACCCCTACTCCATATCCGCTCCCTTGGCTGTCCTCCCTGGGAGCACAGGGCCTTCTTTCTTATTCTCTGACCAACTGAGCTGTTGAGGCAAGGTGCATGCTTCGTGTCCTTCGGGCTGAAACTCTAGGTTGGAAACTGGAGAAGGACCAGGAGGGGTGGAAGAATCCCCACCTGTATTCAGTCCAGGCCCCCTGCGGGGGGAGCTTACAGCCTGTGGCTTGGGCTTACAGCCTGAGGGCTGAGTGTGGACCCCAGAGATGACCTCTCCAGGAACAGGGAGCCAGGAAGTTATATAACTCCGGGGGGGAAGAGACATAAGAGACCATTATAAATGGAGTCAGCCCTCTTGCTTTATCTTTACCCTCCTCCTCTTGGTATAATCCCATTCACTCAAATGTGTGACGGAGCACCCCCCCTGGGTGGGGCGCGGGGCAAACGCTGGGGCACAATGAAGAACAAGGTGTCATTCCCTGGCCCAGGAAACAGTAGAATGTGGAGGAGAGAGAAAAAAACAGTTACACAGCCTGTAAGGGAGGTACCTAACCCAGTTCTCTGGAATCAGAGAAACTTTCCAGAGGCTGAGCATTAAAGGAGGGTAGGAATGAGCAGTTCAAGTCCATAGAGAACTTGGTGGGGAGAAGAGGATACACAAAGGCAGCCATCGGTTCAAGAGATCCAGGTGGCCAGCAACAGTTACTGCGGGTCAGCTTATTAGAATGTGTGTTGTGTTGGGTGGGGAGGAACGGTATAGAAAGTGTTCAGAGATGAGGCTGGAGGGTAGGCAGGGGCCAGGCTATGCAGGGACTCAACCTGCCTTAAGGAGTTTGAAGGGTATTCTGTGGGGAAGGAAGTGTTTATGTAGGGGAGTGACATCATCAGATTTGTGTTTAAGAGTCTCTTCATGGTACTTTAGAGCTAGCTCTCAGCTGCGCTTCCACGTTTCCATCCTCACTGTTAATCCCTGGACCCTTGTAACAGCATTGCTCTCTTCCTGAATCCCCAGCCCATTGTGTCTCTGCTCTACACTTGAATCTAACAGAACATTCAATTTTAAAATGCATAGGGACTTTGCTGGTGGTCCAATGGTATCCAGTGCGGGGGGGGGGGGGGGGGGGGGGTGGGTTTGATCCCTGGTCAGGGAACTAAGATTCCCACATGCCTCATAATGCAGCCAAAAAATAAATAAATAAAATTAAAAAAAAATCAAACCAAGTTTCAGTGAGCCTTAAGATTTATTAGCATAAATTTCTTTAAAATTGCATCATTATTCCTTAAACCTAATCGTTGCACCTACTGATTTTCTAAAAATTGTGATTAAAAAAACATAAAATTCATATGGGGAGTTCTGGAAAAGGAAAAACCATCTCTGGTGAAGAAATGTAGGCACTTGTGTGAAACACAAGTGCTCTACCAGTAGCCAAGACATGCAAGATCCCTGCTCAGGCAACGCTTAGATTCCGGGGGAGAGGCAGGTAGAGCACAAGCCCATGAGTAAGCACAGGTAAATTTATCTTGTAAAAAGAAAGAAGATCCCCTCAGGGTGGATGACAGAGTGACTGAAGATTAGGGCTGGGTTGTTGCTGTTCAGTAGCTCAGTCGTGCCCGACTTGTTCAACTCCATGGCCTGCAGCACACCAGGCTTCCCTGACCTTCACTTTTTCCTGGAGTTTGTTCAAACTCACGTCCATTGAGTCAACGATACCACCCAACCAGGAGACTAGGTGGTTCGTGAAGGCTTCTCTTAGGAGTTCACTGAGCTGAGGTCAGATGGCTGGAGGCAGTGTGCCCAGGGATGCTATGGCAGTTCTTTGGCCATCAGACCCCAGGCTCTTTCTTTCTTCTCCATCCCCTTAGCTAATGGCTTCCATTCTTGAGGTAATTTTGTGGTCCAGCATAGCTGCTGGTACTCTAGCCATTCATTCCATGCAGCAGGAAGAAGGAAGGAAGAAAAGGCGAAAGGAGGGACTTCTGCATGCCAAATCGAAGTATGACTTCAAATAACAACTCTGTCCTTTGGAGTCCTTTTCCATCCCACCAAGAATGAGTGTCTACCTCATCATAGGACTTCACTACCTTGGGAAGAAGAAGGGATGGACAGGGCCAGCTAAGTCTACTCTACATGCCAACAGGATCTGAGGAGAGAGCCCATGTCGAGAGCCAGCTGAGGACATTATACATAAGACATTTGGACTGAGCCACAAGAAGCGCTGCCTCTAGGATGTACGTGGCCTTGGCCAAAGGTGCAGTGGGCGGGCAGGGTAGAACCCTTATCTGTATAATTTGATATTTTAAAAGAGAGATGGACTACCCAGCTGAGTCAGATTCCTGAAAGGATCCTTCTCAGAAGTGCCATACATCTCATTAGCTAGAAAATGGCATTGGGGGAGAGAATTCTGCAAGGGTTTCCAGCAGGGAAGGGACATAAAGTGATGCGCATTTTAAAAGAGCCTTTCTAGTTGCGGTGTGGAAAATGCAAAGTGGTGAGGCAAGAATGGAAAAAACATCAAAGAGGGCGTCATAGACCTGGCTCCTCCTGCTGATGATATACAAATTAACCATGTGAACAAGTCTCTCCCCGTGCCTGGGCCTGAGTTATCTCCTTTCATAAACTGGGTTGAACGTGACAGGCCCTCAGTCTGCTTCTCCTTATGAGGCTGATGTGCCAGAGGTGGTTGCCTGTGGGCCTGCCAGCTCTCAGGGCACATTCTATGCCCTGGTGAAGCATCTCTGGGAGGCTCCCCCATCCTCTATCTCCTGGACCCCACAACATCTCTGAAAGCTACTTCCCTTCAGGCCTGGGTGCCCAGGTTCTGGGAGGCGGGAGGAGGCCTGGCCTCAGCTCCTGTTTGTCCCTTGACCTGCCCTGGATCTGTTTGTTCCTGCTCGTCTCTCTCCTCCATATCTGCCTCTTCTCGCTCCCTCCCCACCTCCCACACTTCTGCCAGCTCCACACCCAGCCCACAAGGGCTCCAGGCTCAGTGAGCACAGGAGCCGATGTGAACCGTTCCTGGTCCTGCCTCCACGGCCTCCCATCAAGTCTCACTTGCCCCGCCTATGCTGCTCTTAATGCCATCCATCTCTCTTTGGTGGTTTCTTTTTCTCTCACAGTGTCTTTTGGCCTTGCCCTCTGTGTCTCTTTTAAAAGCACAAAACAACAGGCAATTATATGTCCATAAAAAAATGCACTAGGGAAGTGGTAAGAAGTTGGTATAAAGTGCCTCTCACCTCCGTTGCCGCTCAATCCATCCCCTCTCCAGAAGCTACCACTATTTATGGTTTCATGCGTATGCATGGCTGACGCTGTGCTCTGCTATTAGCTCTCCTTTCTCTCTCCTTCTCTCTCTCTGACTTTGTGTATGGGTTTGTCTGGGTCTCAGCTCCTCTGCTTTGATCTCTTTTTCCTTTTGGCTGTGCCACGTGGCTTGCAGGATCTTGGTTTCCCAACCAGGGACTGAACCTGGGCCCTGGCAGACAAAGCGCTGAGTCCTAACCACTGGACCACCAGAGAAATCCCATCTCTGCCTTTAGCTCTTTCTGCTTCTCTGTGTTGCTTTCTTCTCCTGATCTCTCAGTGCCTCTCTCTCTCCCTTTCTCTCTCTACCTCTCATTCTTTCCTTATCTGCCTCATTCTATTTTTTGCTTCTCCTGTCAAAACCAGTTTTTTTTCTAATTAAAAATGTTCATAAAAAATAAAAAATGGGCTTATGTCAATGATTTATTTAACCTGTTCATGAGGGAATAGCAGGGTGGTAAAACTGATTCCAGGAGAGTTCAAAGAGAGATCATGTCTGCATAGGCACTGAAGGAAAACTGGAGAGCCTGCTAGGTCATATACAAAGCTGGTTAATGTCCTACAAGGCATTAAAACTCCAGCCTCTGGGGTTCTTCCTTCAACTGGACAGAAATCTATGGCTTAATATGTAACTTCAGAGCCAGGCCCCCTAATCAATAGTAAACAAGTCAAACAACAGTACATCTCCTAGAGGAGGTGGTCCCTGGATGGGTGTGTTAGTCCAGGCTTTAGTCTAACATTAAGAGGACATGTAGTCACCCTCTGGTCTTATTGCTGAGCTTTGGGTCGATTTCTCCACATTTGTTTCTCTGTGGGTGCCTTTCCCCCTCTCTCCTCACCTCTGCTTCTCTCTCGATCATGGCATGCTCGGTCAATGTCTTTCTCTTCTCTGTCTGAGCCTGTTTCTCTGTCTTTCTTGGACTCTGTCCCTCTGTCTGGATCTCACTAACTCATCTTAATCACCTTGACCCGGGAGTCAGCCACGTTGTGCCAGCAGCCGCACAGGAGCTGCAGGGAAGGAGCAGGGCAGCCATGCCCCTGCCACTCTGTCTGAATTTCCCTTTAGCCTTGGAAGGACATCAGATGGAAATTCTGAGCCCCTGGAGCAGAGCTGAGGGTGTGGGACGTGGCAGGAGAAGGGAGGGCTGGCCAGCTGCTGTGGGCTGGAGCGAGCTCCTGGCTTCAGCTGGCTGGGGCGGGGATGATTTCACACCACAAAAATGTCTGAATCAGGAGAATAATCCAACTTGGGATAAGGCTGGGAAGTGGGCCATTTAGTGGGGGAGGGCAGGGGGTGGAGATCTCAGTGTTGGGACCGGGGGCCAAGATGGGTGGCTGGCTCCAACTACTCATAGCTCTGGGGTGGGGCCCGTATGGTTCTGGGGTTTCAGGAAAGAAATGATTCCTTCTCCCACATTGCAAGTCAAAGTGCAAAGTCTGGCCTCCTGAGAGATAGCAGGGCAGACTCAGGGTTGCCGCTCTGGAGAATCACAAGGCTCCACTAGAGAACCTGAGCATCTGGGGGAGGGAAAGACAAGGAGACAGTTGAGAAAGAGAAGAGGAAACATTGAACTGAAAGTCTGCAAGGCCTTGAGTTAAATGACATAGTGCTTTTCAAGAGTTATTTAGCTGCAGAACCTGATTAAAATATCCCAACAACAGCTGCCTTATGGGGGGTGGTCTAAGGAGAGAACCTGAGCCCCCTCACCTTGGTCCTCATCCCCCACCATTTGGAAATTGTGACCCAACCCGACAGCCTCATTTTACAAATGAACCAAGTGCCCAGAGAGGGGAGATGACTTGCCTAAGTCATTTATGGAGTGAGGAACTTGGGCCCCTTGATGCCTGGTCCACTGCTCTCTTCAAAAAGATGGGAAGGGACTACCTGGTGGTCCAGTGGCAAAGCCTCTGCGCTCCCAATGCAGGGGAATGGGATTCCACGTGCTGCTGCCAAGACCTGATGCAGCCAAATAAATAAATAAATAAAGAGATGGGAAGAACAGAAAAAGAAAGTTCAGTCGCTCAGTTGTGTCTGACTCTTTGTGACCCCATGGATCGCAGCACACCAGACATCCCTGTCCATCACCAACTCCCAGAGTCCACCCAAACCGATGTCCATCGAGTTGGTGATGCCATCCAACCATCTCATCCTCTGTCGACCCCTTCCCCTCCTGCCCTCAATCTTTCCCAGCATCAGGGGCTTTTCCAATGAGTCAGCTCTTCGCATCAGGTTGCCAAAGTATTGGAGTTTCAGCTTCAACATCAGTCCTTCCAATGAACACCCAGAACTGATCTCCTTTATGATGGACTAGCTGGATCTCCTTGCAGTCCAAGGGACTCTCAAGAGTCTTCTCCAACACCACAGTTCAAAAACATCAATTCTTTGGCACTCAGCTTTCTTTATAGTCCAACTCTCACATCCATACATGACCACTGGAAAAACCATAGCCTTGACTAGACAGAACTTTGTTGGCAAAGGAATGTCTCTGCTTTTGAATATGCTATCCAGGTTGGTCTTAACTTTTCTTCCAAGGAGTAAGCATCTTTTAATTTCATGGCTGAAATCACCATTTGCAGTGATTTTGGAGCCCCCCAAAATAAAGTCAGCCACTGTTTCCCCTGTTTCCCCATCTATTTGCCATGAAGTGATGGGATCAGATGCCATGATCTTAGTTTTCCAAATGTTGAGCTTTAAGCCAACTTTTCCACTCTCCTCTTTAACTTTCATCAAGAGGCTCTTTAGTTCTTCTTCACTTTAAGCGATAAGGGTGGTGTTATCTGCATATCTGAGGTTATTGATATTTCTCCTGGCAATCTTGATTCCAGCTTGTGCTTCCTCCAGCCCAGTGTTTCTCATCATGTACTCTGCATACAAGTCAAATAAGCAGGGTGGCAGTATACAGCCTTGATGTACTTCTTTTCCTATTTGGAACCAGTCTGTTGTTCCATGTCCAGTTCTAACTGTTGCTTCCTGACCTGCATATAGGTTTTTCAAGAGGCAGGTCAGGTGGTCTGTATTCCCATCTCTTTCAGAATTTTCCACAGTTTATTGTGATCCACACAGTCAAAGGCTTTGGCATAGTCAATAAAGCAGAAATAGATGTTTTTCTTGAACTTTCTTGCTTTTTCGATGATCCATCAGATGTTGGCAATTTGATCTCTGGTTCCTCTGCCTTTTCTAAATCCAGCTTGAACATCTGGAAGTTCATTGTTCACATATTGCTGAAGCCTGGCTTGGAGAATTTTAAGCATTACTTTACTAGCGTGTGAGATGAGTGCAATTGTGTGGTAGTTTGAGCATTCTTTGGCATTGCCTTTCTTTGGAATTGGAATGAAAACTGACCTTTTCCAGTCCTGTGGCCACTGCTGGGTTTTCCAAATTTGCTGACATATTGAGTGCAGCACTTTCACAGCATCATCTTTCAGGATTTGAGATAGCTCAACTGGAATTCCATCACCTCCACTAGCTTTGTTCGTAGCGGTGCTTCCTAAGGCCCACTTGACTTCACATTCCAGGATGTCTGGCTCTAGATGAGTGATCACACCATCGTGATTATCTGGGTCATGAAGATCTTTTTTGTATAGTTCTTCTGTGTATTCTTGCCACCTCTTCTTAATATCTTCTGCTTCTGTTAGGTCCATACCATTTCTGTTCTTTATTGAGCCCATCTTTGCATGAAATGTTCCCTTGGTATCTCTAATTTTCTTGAAGAGATCTCTAGTCTTTCCCATTCTATTGTTTTCCTCCATTTCTTTGCATTGACCGCCGAGGAAGGCTTTCTTATCTCTCCTTGCTATTCTTTGGAACTCTGCATTCAAATGGGTATATCTTTCTTTTTCTCCTTTGCTTTTGCCTCTCTTCTTTTCACAGCTATTTGTAAGGCCTCCTCAGACAGCCATTTTGCTTTTTTTCATTTCTTTTTCTTGGGGATGGTCTTGATTCCTGTCTCCTGTACAATGTCACGAACCTCCATCCATATTTCATCAGGTACTCTGTCTATCAGATCTAGTCCCTTAAATCTATTTCTCACTCCACTGTATAGTCATAAGGGATTTGAAAAAGAAAGGGTTCAGATTAAAAAATGGAAGATGGGAAATGAGAAGATGGAGAAGAAGGAGAGAGTAGCAGAGAGAAGAAAGCACAAGGCTAGGTCTCTCTAAAGTTTTCATAACCAGAAAGTAAGACATTGGTCTTTCTCCCGGAAGGTTACAGAAGAGGGACCTTTGGGAAAGGTGAACCAGCCTCAGCTCCCATCAATAAAGCTGCCAGACTGGTGGCTGATAAGAGATACCTCCAGCAGATGGATTTTGTTTGAAGGAGAGAAAACATTTAAAAAGGGGTAAGGGATCTGACAGCTTCTGGGTGGGGCATGTTCTCTCCAAGTTGACCAAGCTCCGTGCCCGCCCCCCAACCCCGCACCCGCTAGATCCAGCACATTGTCTAGAGGAACTTCTCAAACCTGTCACCTGCCTGCTCCCAAATATGATGACCCTTTCTCCCTGGTAACTCTGGTTTCTCCTCCAGGGATGTACGAGGCAGGTGGATGGAGTCCCTTCCTCATGGCTGCCTACCTGGGGTGAGGAGACTTCAAGCTTCTGGGGAGTGGGTCTGACATTGCCCAGGGCTCACATTTGGCTCATGGAACTCTTTCCTTTCCCACGGGGCTGGGTACAGCTTGTGAGTTTGTGATACTCTGTGTCTTGGGACAGATTGCTCTCTCCCTTTACTCATTTTTTTCTTCACTGGTAAAGCCAGTGGGCTAAAAATAAACTCATGCATTTCAATTTTTTTCTTAAGTATTGAAATCTTAGGCAATAGCCTGATATGTCAGACAAGTAAAAGTAGTTCTGCTGTAGGTAACTAATAAGGACCTGCTGTGTAGCGCAAGGAACTCTACTCAGTACTGTATAATGGCCTATATGGGAAAAGAATCTAAAAAAAGAAAAAGGACATATGTTTATATACAACTGATTCACTTTGCTGTACACCTAAATCTAACACAACACTGTAAATCAACTACGCTCCAATATATATATTTTTAAATGTAGTTCTGGTCTGGCTGAAGGCAGAGATGGACTGGGAATCTGGAGAGCTGCCCCTTTGGCTTTCTTTCTGTCTCCTAAGGCTCCTCTATGAAACTCCCATAGAAGCCTGTGTGAACGTCACTGGTGTGGAAAGTCTCAAAGATTCATTACAAGAAGCTGCTGTCTGAGAACTGAAGCCAGGAGTGGGGAGAGATGACCTACTGGATCAGCCCCAGAAGACAGTGAGTCTGCCAGGCAATGGTGGGGGAAAAGAGACTTGGAGACAGGGGTAAGGGGTTAATTGGTAATTGGTTAATCCAGATCTCCCTTCTGTGTCCCCAATTCCTGAGACCCAGAAAAGAAGGATGGAGGCTCTAGGCTGTCCCCCAGGTCAGCTGAGTCACAGCACCAGTTGCCACGTCGCTGGACCGGCGGGGATGTCATTACCCCTGGGTCCACAGTTGCTAAAACTGAAGAGAGGCTTGGTTTGCTGGCCACGTCAGGGAACATGTAAGATCTGCCACGTTGCCGGACTGGGTTATAGGGCTTTCCCCCTCCTTCAGAAAAGATTTCCAGGCGTGTGGGATTTCAGGAGAAAATTGGTGCCTGCGTGTGAGTGTTCCCTGGACCCAGACCAGCAGCTGGAGTGCTACAGAGCCAGGGATGGGAGGAGGCAGAACTAATCCATCGTCGAGCTCCTCCAACCCCACCCAGGGCTATGGGGAGATAGCTCAGTTCGGAGGGAGCCTGGCATCTTCAGTCATGGATACAGGACCTCAAAGACAGAATAAAAGTCTATGTACTCTGTACACGAATCTTTCACATTTAGAGAGAATTTGTCTATATTTCTGGGCTCCCCTGGTGGCTCAGACGGTAATGAATCAAACTGCAATGCAGGCGGATCAAACCTAGGTTTGATCCCTGGGTTGGGAAGATCCTGTGGAGAAGGAAGTGGCCACCCACCCCAGTATTCTTGCCTGGAGAATCCCATGGACAGAGGAGCCTGGCGGACCATGGGGTCACAGAGTTGGACACGACTGAGCAACCTGATGATGACCTGTCTATATTTCTACAGGAGGCCTTTCCTCAGCGAACTTTAATAGAGCACTATGCCGAAGAATTCATGAGCTTGGGTCAAGCCCCGGGTCTACCATTCACTGGCCTCATGACCCAGAACAAGTTACTTCACCTTCCTGGACAATGACATTGGATCCAACAGACATCTGTCAAAGGCATTTTCATGGAAACTGAGGTCTGTGGGACACACTCAGAAGTTCACTGAAAAGAGGGACACATAAAAGTTTTCCCTGGTCGGGGAAATAAGATCCTGAATGCCGTATGGCACAGCCTAAACAAACAAACAGACCCCCAAAAAAGGTTTCTTTCCTGCAGAACTTTTCAGAGGCTTTAACACTGTCTTGTGCCTCAGGAAGAACCGTGAGGAAGGTGGCTGATGCCACACTTCCCAAACTCACTTGAACCCAGGGTCCCCCTTTTTATCTGAGGACTAATAGTATGTGGACATGCTTTGGGATATTTTTAATGCTCTAATGATAAGATAGCTCACATTTCTTGATAGTACAGGATATGAAACAGTGAGCCAAACACATTACATACATAATTTCATGTCATCCTTACAAGATCCTCATAAAGGCAGGGAGCTGGGAGGGGGGTGGATTGTACCATTACATTTGAGAAAACTGAGGTTGGAGTTGAAATACTATGCCCCAAGTTTTATTGTTGTTTTCCCCTTAATTTTTGGCTGTACCTCACAGTCTGCGGGATCTTAAATTCCCAGACCAGGGCTTGAACCTTCGCCCCCTCTGCAGTGGAAATGCAGAGTCTTAACCACTAGACCACGAGGCGAGTCCCTGCCCAGAGTTTTAGAGTTAAATCACTTTCCACAGAATCCAGGCCCAGTGATCTGACTCCAAAGTTGAGCCTTTCAACTTTGCTCTTATTTAACTCATTCTCTGAAACCTACTCTCTCTTGAATCTAACACTAACTTTGTACTCAGGAGGGTCAGATGTATCATGCTTATTTAATAAGACAAGAAAATCGAGGTGCAGAGAAAAGATAGGCCACTCGAGGATAGACTACAGGCAGGGTCCTACTAAGGGTAGAAGCTAACTGCAACTCAAACACTGTTCATTGGTGGGGGGTGATGGTTTATGTCAACTCGAGGAAGTGCAGCCAACACATGGAGAATGCTTTGCCACCTCAGTGGAGAAGGAGATGCCTCGGTAAGCTCTCCCTTGACCCCAGGTAGAGGCAGCTGGTTAGTAGAGAGAGACTCGGACCAGTTTGGAGTGGTCATTTCAGCTTCACCTGGGCCATCTGGGTGACCATGAGCAGAACATTCTGTCTGCTCAAGCCCTGAATGTGTTGAGTGAAGCCTTACTTTTCTACCTGAGGGACTGACTGTGCTGCTCCCTAAGATACGGGAATAAAAGTCCTTCATGAACTGTAGAGAGCTGAGGGAGAATGTGAATGTGCTGGTGGGAGTGTTGAGGGTACAGTGGGTGCTGACATGAAATTCCATCCTCCTCTCCCTTCGGCCTTGCTCTGGTCATCAGCCACTCTGCCCAGGGGACCAATGACCAGAGAACAATGGGGTCTTTGTGCACTTCAGCCAATGGGAGGGCCGGCCCAGGGGAAGATACAGTAACAGGAAGACAGGCTGAGTCAGTCTCCCCGTGTCCGGGCTGTCTTAGTTTGGCAGCCTTGACCTTCAGCCAGATGCACAGATGGTGAGTGTCAGAGTTTTGATACAGAATCTTAAGTCCAAAGGGATCAGGTGGCCCCGTCCCTGCCTCCAGAGACTTGGAGCAGCCAGAGTTTACCTCCGCTTGGGCCTGGAGACCAGGGCTCCCATACTGTGACCTTGGGCTCTACAATCCTCCATTTCCCCAGCCATACAAGGAGGAGTAGGCCTGGATAGAGCTGAAGGGCCCTATCAGCTTTAAACTTTGAAAGACTAACAAAGATTCAGCCTGAGCCCAAAGATGGGTGGGCGTGGGGCAGATGGGGGAAGGAGAGAGCCTCACCAAGAACATGGCACAGGCAGGGTTGTGATTAGGGAAGCGACAGAGAGCTGGGGTCTGGAGTTAAGCTACTTGTGTAGATTCCTAGCTTTACAACAGTGGGACTTTGAGCAAGCTATGTAATTCTCTGAACCTTTCTTTCCTCATCTCTGGAATGCGAATGGTAATTTCACCTTCCTGCATGCATGCTAAGCCACTTCAGTCGTTTCTGACTCTTTGCGAACCCATGGACTATAGTCTGCCAGGATCCTCTGTCCATGAGATTCTCCAGGTAAGAATACCGGAGTGGGCTGCCTTTTTCTCCTCCAGGGGATCTTCCCAGCCCAGGGACTGAGCCCGAGTCTTCTGTATCGTCTACATTGGCAGGTGGGTCTTTACCACTAATGCCACCTGGGAAGCAATTGTACCTCCCTATGGTAGACAAAATCATGCCCCCCACCCCTCCAAAGTGTCCATGTTCTTGTTCCTGTAACTATAAATACGGCCAAAGGGACCAACTTTGCAGGTGAAGTTAGACTTTGGAGATGGGAAGATTATCCCAGCTTATCTGGGTGGGCTCAATGTAACCACAAGAGTCTCTGTAAGAGGGAGGTGAGAGGGTCAAAGTCAGAAAAAGGAGATGCAACACCGGAAACAGAGGTTGGAAAGATGTGCTTGGAGGATGGAGAACAGGCCACAGGCCAAGCAAGGCAGCTGGCCTCTAGAAGCTGAAAAGGCAAGGACACAGATTCTCCCCTCAGGCCTTCAGAAGGAATGCAACCCTGCCAAGACCTTGATTTGAGGACCTCTGATCTCCAGAAATGTAAAGTCATAAATGTGTGTTTTAAGTCACCAAGTTTGCGATAATTTATTATAGCAAAAATGGAAAACTAATATCCTAGCTAAGTGTGTGTATTAAGTGAAGTTTAAAAGAGATAATGAACATAAGACTTTTGCCCAGTGTCTGCTGAGAAATACTGGAACTTGTCATCTCTCTTTCTAGTTTACTCATAATTGTTCCAAGAGGACCTAGTCTCCCCCAGGGCCTCAAGTTCCCACATACAAAACTTATTAATTTTTTTTTTTTTTTTTTTTTACTCGCAAGGCCCACTCAGGATTTACGGCCTTGGAAATCTGAACCACTGAGATGCTGACACTGCTTCTGATGTGAGGCCTGAGGGGATGTTTCTTGGCACTGCTTCTATTTACTTAACTTTCTGCTTGGTTGCTTTCCTTCTTGCTAGAAGTCAAATTGACAGAGTCTCCACATCTGTTTCCAGAGCTCGGACCTCTTGCTTCCTCTCTAGGTGGTTCTGCTCGTACGTGGGAACACTGGTGGCTCACCCGGCCCCAGTTCAGCTCCCAGAGATGGTCCATCACATGGCTCAGGTCACAGAAGCTCTGGAGTTACGAGCAGAAGGATGAGCAGGTTCTCAGTGAGCCTGAGATTCGGTCTCTGAGCCAGGGCTCAGGGGACCTGGTTTTGAGTCCCATCTCCACTGAGTGACTGGGGCCTCAGTTTCTCTATATCTACAACCTAGGTTCTAATTCCCTATTTCCCTGATTCCTTCACAGCATGGCTCTGTCATTCACTGAGAAAGGAGATGAAGAACAGGGACGAAGCAGAGGAAGAGGAAGGAGAGGAGGATGAGGAAGGCCATGAGGAGAAGGGAAATCTCTGATCTATAATTTTAGCCACATTTTCGGTCACTTGAAGAAGTCAGGGTCTTCGCACTTACTCTCCCCTTGCCTGGAACACTCCTTCCCCAGCCCTTCTCACTGACTCATCATTCATTTTTCCCCCAAAATTGACCTCCTCCAAAGGCCTGCCCTGACCACCCTATCAGTAGATAATTCTCCCATTACCTTCTCAAGTCATCCTGTTTAGTTCATTCACAGAATTGATCATAACCTGAAACTTTATCACCTGCCTCTAGCTGTTAGGATGTAAAAGGCATGAAGACAGCCTTTGCCCTACTTTCGGATACTTCACTCCTCTGTGGAGTGGAGTCCTTGAATGAGTGATGGAGGCAACTGATGTTCTGGGAGGTATGGGAGCCTGGGCACCATGCACTTGTGGGCACTATCCTGGAGCCCTAAAGCTGTGCTGGGTGCTATGTCAAGACGGGAAGGATCAAGGGAGCAGGGGTGGTACCTAAAGGAGCACAGCTGGTGAGAAGCTGGGCGGGGTGATGGGCAGCTGGCAGGGGCCCCGAGGGGCTGACTTCTCATTCTGCAAGCTGAAAAGCTGATCCAATCTGATGTGAGGTCAGCAACACACCCGACTAGGGAGATGGGCAGTCCAGACCCCAGAGATGGCAGAGATGGAGGGGAACTTAGGAGAAGTAGAGTGTAGTAGGTTAAGCACTTGGGCACTGGTGACCCTTATATCTGGATTTGAATCTCTAACTTAATCATGTACTTGGTGCATGAGCTTGGGCAAATTATCGATCTGAAATTTCACTTTCCACATCTCTAAAATGGGGTCAATAGTTCCTATCTCGTAAAGGTTAGGTCAGAAAATATGCACAAAGCACTTAGCTCAGTGCTTGGCACATAGTAGGTGTTTAATAAATATTGGCTCTTATGACTACTATGGGGCTTCCCTGGTGGTTCAGACAGTAAAGAATCTGCCTGCAATGCAGGAGACCTGGGTTCAATCCCTGGGTTGGGAAGATCCCCTGGAGAAGAGAATGGCTACCCACTCCAGTATTCTTGCCTGGAGAACCCCATGGACAGAGGAGCCTGGCAGGCTACAGTCCACAGGGTGGCAAAGAGTTGGACATGACTGAAGCGGCTGAGCACACATAGGGCTACTATTATGCTGTCCACTATACTAACCAGTGGAAACCAATGGCTGAACCAGTGGCTCAGACAGGACCAGGGATGAGCCTGTGCCACTCAGTGACTCAGTGTCAGAGCGGGGACTGGCACCCAGGACGAGTACCCCGGCCCAGCTGCACTTCTCTCTCTTCCCTTGGTGGTGGCCAGAGGGCCAGCCTTAGTCCTAATGGTCTACCTCCCTAGGTCCAAGTCATCTTGCTTCAGAGGCTCCTGTCCTCCCAGGGTGCTAGGGAGGACCTAGACAGAAAACCCCCCAAGTTTTCCTCTGAGGAATCCAGGCTCAGGGTCTCCCCACAGAGAGCCCCCAGATGGTATCTTTGTCCCAAAGCTTTAGCCTAGCCCCAGTCAGCTTTCTAGCTCCTGAACTGAAGGCCTCGTGAGAACTGCAGCCAAACACTGAGAATGGTTCCATCAGCTCACTTTCATCAGAATCATTATCTCAGTTTATGAAGAAAAACACAACGTTTAAGTTAATTTTAGTCCCCATGATCCCTGGGAGCTATAGCAACCAGTCCTATAAAAGCACACATCTGTCCACAATGCAAATAGATATCTGAGGAATCTGCCAGCACCCTGTACTAAACAGCTGAGGCAGAGTTCTTGATTTGTGCAACTGGGAGAGGTCTTGGGGGTCAGCTGGTGCAGAAATACTTTCATGGATTTCTGACTCATCCCTTTCAAAACCTGAAGGAAGCCATGGGCCTTCTCTGATGAAAAATGCACAGACACCCAGACTTTCTCAGGTTCAAGAATCTCCCCCCTTTTTTTAACTTTGCAATTTATAGTGGAGTACAGTTGATAACAATCCTGTGTTAGTTTCAGGTGTACAGCAAAGTGATTCAGTTATACATGTACGTATCTATTCTTTTTCAAATTCTTTTCCCATTTAGGTTGTTACAGAATATTGAAGAACATTCCCTGTGCTATACAGTAGGCCCTTGTTAGTTATCTGTTTGATATGTAGTAGTGTGTCTATGTCAATTGCAATCTCCCAATTTATGCCCCCTCCCCCCCCACCCCCCCGCAACCCTACCCCACTGGTAACCATAAATTCATTCTTTAAGTCTGTGAGTCTGTTTTGGTTTTGTATGTAAGGTTATTTGTATCATTCTTTCTAGATTTGCATATAAGCAATATCATATGCTATTTGTCTTTTTCTACCTGACTTTACTGCTCCTGAAGACCAGTGAAGACCAGCATTGGGCACTATTGCAGGCTCGAACCCTAGTAAAAGACAACCACCACTCTGACCGAGAGCCAGCTTTATGCTGGCCGCTGCTCTAGACACTTGGAGCATGGCAGCGAATAAGACACATGGAGCGCCTGTTCTCACGCAGCGTCTGTCGAGCACAGGTGACAGGCCACTCCTGATCATGACAAGTGCCAGGAAGGAAGCCAAGCAGGGTAAGGTGCTGAACTAAGCCTCTGAGAGCCTCTTTTGGGAGCTGACATTAGAACAGAGATCTGAAGGGCAAAAAAACTCCAGGCACAAGAAAATCAGATGGGAGAAAGTTCCCAACAGAAGTAAGAGCAAGTGCAAAGCCCCTGGGGTGGCAATAATGTTTCAGTTGTTGAGGAACTGAAAGGAAGCCAGTGTGGATAGGGTAGAGTGAAAAAAAGGAGGAAAGTGACAGGAGGAGAGGATGGCAACGAAGCCAGAGCCCATATTGTGCAGAAGTTCACGAGAATGTTCTCTGCCTTCTCCCTTTCCATGTTATTCAAACCCAGTTCATGCTTTGAGAGCTACCTATTGCAGGAAGCCTTCTCTGCCTGCTCCGACTCAGAAACCCTGCTACTCTGAACTCCCGGGGCAAACCTCAGAGTCTGAACGACTCACATGAGTGGGTGAATGCCTAAGGCCTGCCCTCTCAGCAAGATCCAAGCACCTTGATGACAAGGACCAGATATTAGTTCTTACACTTCTCCAGATGCGAGCTGTGCACTCATAAATATTCATACACTCAGTGATATTCTCATAAATATTCAACTAAGACCTGTCGTACCAAGAAGTTCATACACATCAAAGTGAACCAGGTTGGGACTTCCTGGTAGTCCAGAGGCTAATCTGCTTGCTAATGCAGGGGACACAGGTTCACTCCCTCGTCTGGGAAGGTCCTACATGCCGTGGAGTGGCTAAACCTATGTGTCACAACTACCGAGCCCACGCAGCTTGGATCCTGTGCTCCGCAGCAGAGAAGCCACCACAACGAGAAGTCCAAGCACCACAAGGATGAGTATGCCTTGCTCATCGCCAACCAGAGAAAGTCCACCTGCAGCAGCAAAGACCCAGGGCAGCAAAAATAAATACCTAATTTAAAAAAGAAGTGACCCAGACTGAATGTAGAATCTGCCTGCCTACCCCACTTCTAGACAGGGGATCTTGGGCAAGTAACAGCCTCTTAGCCCCTCTATTTCCTGATTAGTAAAATCAGTCCAGTAACAGTATCTATGTCAAGGGTTTGCAGAGTAAATTCTAAGTCCCAAGTAAACCTTGGTCATTGTTACCTCTGTAATCATAATCCGTATCAGCAATCACCTTATTTATTCTATACTGATGACACAGATTCCTCCAGCTAGATGGCCAACCTCTTCTGTGTCTATCAGTGGCACAGCTAAGAGTTTGAGGTGGTTATTTTTAGACAGTATTCCGAGCCATCGGTGATGACGCCATCAATGGCAGCTTCTTCAGTCTGTATAGAGGCAAGTCCTGGCCTAGCCTTTGCCACAGATACAACCCCCTCACAGGGCTCTGCCCTCCTCAGCACTGCCTGATGCTAGGGAGCTCTTGTAGAGATACCGGTCAGACACTCCAGACACGTGGGCCTGGATATTCCCCTTGGGAACCCTGGGTGGATGATCCCTTGCCCCCTCCAGGCCTCAGCTCCCCTCTGAACAAGGAGGGGGCTGTTTTAGGTGATTCCCGCTGGCCTTTCCAGTCCCAGCGCTCTGCTCGGTCAGTCTGTCTAGGCAAGAGCTCCAGAACCCATGTGGCGGGCGGGGTTGGGAGGCGGGTCAGGACAGCCCACCGAGAGGAGAGGAGGAAAGGCTTGGAAGACAGAGACGGCTTTGGCTGTGGGGAGAAGGGGAGGGGAGGGGAGGGGAAGGAGGAGACACAGGAGGAGGAGGGACCGCGGGGTGGAGGGGGAGACAGACCCAGCCCAGAGCTCTGAGTGGTTTCCTGTTGCCAGGCTCTAAGCCCCTCACATTCCTGCAGACCTCCAGACTGCCCAGAGCTCGCCTGCTGCCTGCCTGCCCGCCACTGAGGTATGTCCGACCCCTGCCCTGCCTGTCCCTCCTCTAGGCCTGCACCCCCTGCACCCTGCCCCACTCCTCACTTTGTGTACAAGGAAAAGAAGCTGTGTTGGGAGGTCTCCAGGTGCAGGGACTCCATCCTTGTTCTCCTGAAGGGCAGGGGACTCGGACTTGCTGCCTGTTAACTCCTCAGGTGAAACTAAGATCATGTGGTCTCCCCTTTGGTATTGCAGAAAGTAATCCGATTACTCTGAGAGAGTATTTTCCTCCCTGTCTCTCTCTGCGCCTGTCTCTCGGGTTTCAGAGGCTGCCTTTACAAATGGGGGCCACCGCTTCCTTTCCTGGGAATATGATCTGGGCACAGCTGCAAGAGGGATGGGCCACCAGAGTCTGCCCTGCTTCCCATTCCAGGAGGAGAAACTTTCTAGACTTGGTTCTTGCACTCTGTTTTCCCAAAGGAATTTGGCGTGAGTGATAAACTGATCTTTGGAGGGATAAGAGAGGGTCTTCACCTTTCATCAGCACTTCTGTAAAGGCTCCTGTTGCCCTGGAATTTCTCCCCTCTCAACCTCCACCCCTCTCCAACACGCGCGAGCGCGCGCGCACACACACACACACACACACACACACACACACACCGATTCCGCTGCCATTCAGCCTGAAATAGCACTGTCAGACAATCAGTCCGGGGTTAGGCATTGTTCCCATCCCGGGCTCCCCAGGATGTAAACACTGGAAACTCAGCAGCAGTAGCCCTCTGCGTGTCTAGATTTGAAGACCCCTGATATCTGATAGGGTCCAGAGAGGCGCAGGGTCCGACGGGAGACTGGGTGTGGTGGGGTGTGCTGCCAAGAGTGGGAGGGAGAAGACAAGATGGAGAGGGTTTCAGGGCGACCTTCCCACACCTTTGCCATGAGAAGTTCAAACTCTACACTAGGCTGCTGTTAGGTCTTCTTCAGGTAAAGCCCTTCCTACCTATGGCTCCACTGGCTGGCTCATGAGCGGGCTTCCTGAGTCCCTAAGGGCACCAAGGGGAAAGGGGGCCTTGGGGAAGGCATGTCTTCCAGGAAGCCCAGTCCACCTAAAAAGGAACAGAGGGGCACACGTTTTCCTCCAGAAAATGCTACTCTATGCAGAACACAAAGAGAAAGGGTTTTCTCTGCGGTTGAATTTCTGTGCACCCCAAGTGCTGAGAGCAGGATGAGAAGCACATCCGAAGTAGGGGGGCAGACTGAAGACATACATTTTACATGTGATCTTAGGTAAATGTCTCCCCTGGACTTCGTCTCCCTGTCTGTAAAGTCAGAGGAATGGACTCAACCATCTTTGTGGTGCCCGGCGTCCTCTGAACTTTCCAATGAAGGTCTCTTAAAGCAGAATTCATGGACTAGCTTTTGGCTAGGTTTCGAGGAGATTGCCAACCCCTTAAAATTGTATATACAGTTGTGTGTGTGTGAGAGAGAGACACAGAGAGAAATAGAGACAGAGTTAGCGGCAATATCCAAGAGGGTGTTCACAGCCTTCAGTCTTAAAAATATTCTCAAATGGACGCCGGCCCCTCCAGGTAGCCAGAGGGCATGACGTGGGAGATGGAGAGGGTGGGGACTGGAAGCCGAGGTGTATTTGCAGAAGGATGCAAAGCTTTGGAATGGGAGTGGTTGAGGGGAAGAGAGAGTTAACTTGCAGCCATCAGCTGCCACATCGACAAAGCCTGGAGCTGGAGTTGAGGGAGGGAGGGGGAGGGAAGGGAGGGTGCCTGGAGAAGGAATCAACTTTTGAAACTTTCTCCAAGTCCCACCCACCAAAAGGCTCTTCTTTGCTATGACTCACTCTAGGAGGAATGCGAGTTGCCACGGTAACCTTTTTTTCAGGGTCTCTGCCTGCTGGCTGGGAGGGGACACCAGAACACTTAGAATATCAGGCTCTGTAGGTCTGAATGTCCCCCACTCCACTCCATCCCAAGAGGGCAAATTCTAGGTCCTGCCCTGCCGACCTCCCAATCTCCTAGGACCCCAGGGCAGCTGTGGGACTGTAAGTTGCTTCCTGCTTCCTGGGATAGGCTACTTGAAGACCTGAGTTTTAAAACCACCTCTACTTCAAAGGTGCCATTTGACCTTGAACTAATGGCTTCTCCTTTCTGAGCCCCAGGTTCAAGGAGAACCAGGTCCTCCTTGGTTCAAAAAGTGATAACACCACCACCTCAAAGGGATACTGTGTGGACAAAATGGGGATGATACACAGAGAAGCTTGCTACACTGTGGCCCTCTCACCTAATGAGATAGGTTTTTAGAATGGATGAATTGATGGTATCCAAATAATTGGTGACATCATTCCCTGCTTTTTTGTCTGGCAGCTTCATCATCTTAGGGTTTGGATATAACTTCCCTTTACTAAAAGTGCTGACAGGCACATTTAAGCAAAATAAATATCGTCCAGATTCTTTTGATTTGGTCACCTTCATTATTTCCCAAGAGTGTTGCACCCTCCAGTGTCCAAGGCAAAGGCAGAGGTGGAGCCTAACTCACAGTGACATTCGGAAAGACACTTTCCCTCTCCAGACTCAGTTCCCCAATCTGTTAAATGGGGAATCCAACCCAGGGCCGAAGAATTGATGCTTTTGAACTGTGGTGTTGGAGAAGACTCTTGAGAGTCCCTTGGACTGCAAGGAGATCCAACCAGTCCATTCTGAAGGAGATCAACCCTGGGATTTCTTTGGAAGGAATGATGCTAAAGCTGAAACTCCAGTACTTTGGCCACCTCATGCGAAGAGTTGACTCATTGGAAAAGACTCTGATGCTGGGAGGGATTGGGGGCAGGAGAAGAAGGGGACGACAGAGGATTAGATGGCTGGATGGCATCACTGACTCGATGGATGTGAGTCTGAGTGAACTCCGGGAGTTGGTGATGGACAGGGAGGTCTGGCGTGCTGCAATTCATGGGATCACAAAGAGTCAGACACCACCGAACGACAACTGAACTGAGCCTAGGGTCTCCAGGTGCCCTTTCAGCTCTGAAGTCCTGTGACCCTAACTGCCAGGTGCTGCTTTCATTAGAAAGAACAGTCAGGCTACATTTTTAACAGTGCCTGGCCCCCTAGTTGAAAAGGAAACAAGAGTGGGGGCTAGGGGAACTTGGATTGCATAATAGCCCTGCTAAAATCTTTATCCAACTGTAGAGACTTGTCAACCAATTGTGTGGCTGGGGTTTGCTATTCACAAGAGCAGTTTTCCTTGCTAAAAAAAAATAAGCTATAAATAGAAAAGGATGGTGGAGGAACGGAAAGAGCTGAGGATGTGAGGTAAACAGGAAAATATTTGATTTTTGACGTTATTTAGACAGGTAGCTATGTGTGCAGGGATAAAGAGGGACAGACACAAACCCACGAGGATGCCAAGTATATAAACATTGATTTCACCAACAGGCACCCTCTGGCACAGCTGGAAATAAATGTTTCAATACATGAGCAGACACAGTGGGTCATGCACTCACGGCTCCCTCTGAGCAATACCTTGACTCACAGACAAGTCTCGGATGTCCATCTGATGCATATGCAAACTCTGACCCTCACCTATAAGGGCTGAAACCCACAGATGCTGAGTCAGGTAGACACGCAGCATCACATACAAAGCTTCACACAGTGGTCCTCAAGGTCATTGGTCACTTATGCAAATACACAATCGCCATTTGTAGCCACACACAGACATGCACAGCCAGACCTAACTACAGGTCATGGCGGAGAGGTAGACCCCTGAGTGTTAGTCGCTCAGTCATGTCTGATGCTTTGTGATCCCATGGACTGTATGTAGCCCACCAGGCTCCTCTGTCCATGGGATTCTCCCAGCAAGAATACTGGACGGGGTTGCCATTTCCTTCTCCAGGGGATCTTCCCAACCCAGAAACTGAACCCCGGTCTCCTGCACTATATGCAGATTCTCTGCCATCTGAGCACCTGTTGTATGTTAGAGACAGCAATTGAGACTCGGGAAGGGAAAATAACTCAAAGTCATGCAGCAAACTGATGTCTGAGCCAAATTTTCAGACATCTGGAAACATCCAGATGTTCATTTTGGCTTCTTTTGTTGGTTTCCTTTGAGCAGTTTGGTACTCTCCTGACACTCCTCCCTGTAGTCAACAGCCCCATGGATAACAAGTGATAAGAGCCACCTCTCTTCCTCCTTTGCTGGCTTGCCATGGCCTGCCTGACGCAGGCCACATGGCTTTGTCATTAGGGCAACAGGAGGTAGCTAAGAGGTGACTGCAACCAGTGACTTGACAGAATTATTTAGAAAAACAGCCTCCTTCTTATCCAGGAGATGTCTAGACAGGACATTAACTCTGCTCTCACTTGTCAAGTTATAGAGCTTGATGTCTTTAGGCAAAGTAGGAATGGAGATACCAACTCTCGCTATAGCTGGGTTCTTTCAGAAATGTGGTATTAACCCATTTCATCTGAGGATCTTTCTGGGCCCTTATGTGTTAGTTATGGCCATAGGATCCTAGACTAATCAAGTGAAAAAACAAACAATTCCCCAAACATCTTGATATTTCTGAATATCTGGAAGTTCAGCCCAGATACCAGCTTGTCATGTACGACCTCAAGTGAATTATTTTCACTCTCTGATCCTCAGTCTTCCTATCTCTAAAATCAGAAGCATGGCAAAGAGGTGTTGCTTGGCATGACACCACCAACCCATTGGTAGCAGCTGCCAAAAGAACTGTGTCCAGGATTTGAGTCCAACGAGGAGAAGGGGACGACAGAGGATGAAATGGCTGGATGGCATCACCGACTTGATGGACATGAGTCTGAGTGAACTCCGTGAGCTGGTGATGGACAGGGAGGCCTGGCGTGCTGCAATTCATGGGGTCGCAAAGAGTCGGACGCGACTAAGCGACTGAACTGAACTGGACTTTAGGGGGAAAGGTCATATGATTGATTAGTAATGTCTGCCACATGCACAGGAGGAGCAGGTGTAGCCACGTGTGCCATGGATTTGCTTGCTATCTTTAGGATGTGACAGCTTGATGTTATTTCTCATCCCTTCCATTTGCGGTCACCCAGATGCACCAGTGGCCCCTAGGGGGAGCCAACGGGGAGAGCCTGAAGCTCCGCCCTGGGGCTTCTAACCACAGCAAAACGTGGCATCTTAGATGTGTTTATGGAACCTCTGTCAGACTGATACCAGTCTCATCCTCTGGGGCCATTTCTGAGTTGCCTCTGAACCTCTTCAAAGCTATGCTTGAGCACCCTAAAACAGGGGTCCCCAACTTCCAGGACCTAATGCCTGATGATCTGAGGTGGAGCTGATGTAATAATAATAGCAATAATGTGCACAATGAATAGAATGTGCTTTAATCACACGCTCCACTCTGCCCTGGTCTGTGGAAAAATTGTCTTCCATGAAACTGGTCCCTGGTGCCAAAAAGGTTGGGGACTGCTGCCCTAAATGTTTCCCTTAGCTTCTTCCCTTCCAGCAAGAATTGTTAGAAGTGGAGCAGGAAGTCAAGGGCCAGGCTGGGAAAGGTGGTCCTCTGATAGGCTTCTGACTCAGCTGACTTGGAACGTCAGGGCTGAAAGGAACCTTAGGGACTATGGCCTCAGGTCTTCAAACTCTCTCATGAAAGAACTTAGAGGTTCTCCAAGGCATCTCAGGGAGTGTCCCAGTGCCAGCCCCCATCTCAACACTGTTTTGTTTTTTTTTTTTTTTTTAAATTTCGAGCTGATTCATTGAATAGATAATAGTGCATTCATATGTACAACAAAAGTGAACGGCTCTTAGTTGTTTCAAACTTGGACTTCTGCAGAAGACTTCACTGAGAGAAAGGCTCCCTGGCTTATATGACTCTGAACACCACTGATCTAAAACAACGTCTGCATTGTGCAGAGGAGTGGCGCTAGGTGAAGTCCAAGGAGTAGCGGAGCCTATCCTGATTTGAAGGGTGAGCTGGGGGCAACACTGCCAAGACTCAATCCCAGGGCTCCTGACTTCCACGTCACCTCTGAGTGGCTGTGTGTGCTCCCTGGGGTGTGAGTGCCCACGTGGCCACACTGGCACCTCTCTGGACCGTCTCAGCCTCCTTCTGAGTCCTGGCATTCTGGTGGGCCTGGCTCACTCACGAGTTCCTTTATTAGCCTCTAGACTTGTTTTCCTCTCTTTGGGCTTGTTTACCAGGAACATGTGTTTTGGGAACCCTTGTTAGTAAGCCAAATGGTGGAAGCAAGATGTCTGGTTTGCGTCAGCAGCCCAACTGAGAGGGCAGCCTGGGACCTGGCTTCATCACTGTGCCCTGCGGAGGCCGGGCTGGAGTACCCGAGACCAAAAGGAAAAATGCCTCCTTTGTTCCAGCCCAGCACCTGTTCTCCCTGGGCCATGAACAAAAAGCTAGGATTCTTGTCCTGGATTTTCAAGGTGAATGGAGATTCTGGGATCTTTGTATTTTAAGACACTCTTCTGATGCTTATCTCTTGTAATCACCCATGAGTCTTTCAAGGTAAGTATGTTATTTTCATTTTAAAGATGGAGAAATAAACGGAGGCCCAGAGAGGGAAAATCACTTTCTGAAAGTCACACAACTGCTATATGGCAGAACCAGGATTTGAACCTGTATATTCTGTCTCCAGAGCCCCTGGGCTTACCGCTCTGCCATAATGCCTCTATAAAAGTTGATAACCACTCTGTCTAATATGGGCTTCCCTGGAGACTCAGATAGTAAAGAATCCACTGGCAATGAAGGAGACCTGAGTTTGATCCCTGGGTTTGGAAGATCCTCTGAAGAAGGGAAAGGCAACCTACTCCAGTGTTCTTGCCTGGAGAATCCCATGGACAGAGGAGCCTGGCGGGCTATAGTCCACAGGGTCGCAAAGAGTTGGGCATGACTGAGGGACAAAGCAAGCTCTGTCTTAATATGGTAGCCACTAGCCACATATGGTTAGGTAGAATTTAAGTTAATTAAAATGAAATACAATGAAAACTTCAGCCCTTCATTTGCACTAGCAACATTTCAAGTGTTCAATAACCACTGGTGGCCACTAGCCATCACGTTACACATGCAGATACAGAATATTTTCATCATCTTAGAAAGTTCTATTAGACTGCATTGCTTCATAAATTCTTCTACTCAAATCAGATTTGATGACTATAACTCAGATTCTGTGCTTCATGTCTTTAGGGTTCTATGATTCCAAGATCCACAGTCTAAAATTTAATGATTCCAAGATTTTTTCCCTAGTTCTGTCCTTCAGCAACTTTTCAGTGTCCAGAGAGAGCCCACAGGAGGCCCTTTATGTTTCAAGGGAGGTGAACTTGGGTGGTGGTGGGAGGAGGGGGCGGCTGTACTTTTCCATCCCCAGACTCTTTCTAAAGAAGGAGAGGTGACCTCAGCTTCAGGTCCTGCTGGCAGCCAGGGATGGGTTTTCAGCCGTCTCCAGAGCAAATAAAGGCAAAAGGAAAGGACTGGATGTTCGGAACAGGAGGCAGGGGCGGTGGCGGGGTGGGAGTGAGCTAAGTCTGCATCTGACGACCATCGGGCCAAGGTGAACATGCCTCCTGCTGCCCCCCTCCCAATCTCGTTTCCTCCAGGGTACCTGGGGCCAGTTCACAGCCCAGCTGGGCCCCATCAGGTGAGCACCCAGGGGAGGAACTGCTGCCAAGGGAAACAGCAGGTGAGGCAGAGGGCAGGCCAGAGGCGGAGGGGGGCAGCCTTGGTCTTCATTCAGCCCTGCCACCCACTCCCTGGGGCTCTGGGCAGGTTTTTTCCCCTCTGGGCCTCAGCCCTTTCTTCTGCACTATAAGGTAGAAAGACATGCCTTCAGCCCCCAGGGGATGCCGGATTATGAAAACATTCTTAAAAGGATAAGCACAGGCATCATTACAAACTAAAGAGATACAGAGTTTTTATTTAATACTGCTCATTTATACAAAGGTGTTTATATTTTCCCCAGGTGGGCATGCCAGACCTAGGTTTGACTGGCAAAGGATGTGTGCACAGCTGATCATTTCTGGATGCTGGGGTTTGGCCCTGTGTTCTGACCTTGCTAGGGTTACTGATGCACCCCCTGACCTTTGCAGGATGGGCACCTGGCCTCTTTGACCAGTGGTGGTTTAGAGAACCTCAGAGAGGGAGCTTATGGGTATGCAGAGAGTATGGTCATACATTCGAGAACCGTCCAATACTGCCCTTCCCTCCCATCAAACGATCTGGATGGAGAGGATGTTGGGACTGGTGAGGGAAAACTGGGCAAACCCTCAAATAAGGAAAACAACTCCTCCTCCAAGACTGTGTGTCCTTTTCTTAACACTTACTTCCCACTTTTCTCCCCGATCCCCATCCCAGTCTTAAAGAAAAACTCTATGAGGCCCAACCCAAGTCCATGAGGAGGAATTTTGTCAGCTTGGAAGGGGCCTGAATGTTGTCTGACATCCTCCCTTTCCACCTCAGACCCTTTCATTGTTCCTTTCATCCAAAGCCACGTGCACGCTTAGATTGGAGTTGGGGACACCGTGAAGCAAAGCCAAGCTCCCAGGTTGATTTCTTTAAATTTCTGTTGATTTTATTTCTTATAATGCCATAAAATATTGAGGTTTAGTGTCTATTCCAACCCCAGTAGAGGACCATTATGAAGTCTTCCCTTCTGCTGCCTCTTTCTGCTACCCAAATACCATAATTTAAATGAAGATGGGAAAAAAAATAAATAAATAAGTAAATGAAGATGGGAATAGTGGAGGGGATGATGTGTGTCAAGACCAGCATGTGCTTGGGACAGTTGAAGGGCATCTCAAGGGCTCAGGCTACCGCCTCAAAGCTCAGCTAGCCGAACCCTCTCAAGTAGTAGAAGAGGGAAACCGAGGTCTGGAGAGGATGAAGGATTGAATCAATATACCAAGTTAATATTGAGACAGAACCAGAATCCTTGGGATTTAGCTCCAAACTAAGCGTCTTCCATGATGCCAGGGTACCTCCCACCAAGGTGCTTGGTCAGTTGAGAAATCTTGGAAGGAACCAAGGGCAAATGAGGGGAGACACGGCCACTGCCCACACTGACTGAAAGCTGCTTAGGCGCAGGGGAGATGCTTGCTCTGTGTGGCACCAACGGATGATCATAGGAGACCAGGAGAAGCTTGAAGGGAGGCAAGCTGAACAGTAGAAGGAAGGACTTTCTAAAGCCATTTGGAAATGGAAATTCATTGAGTTAGAACAAGAAACAAAACATCCCCACCACAGTTCCTTGGTTAGGGACAGTATTTTGGCAGCAAATCATCAGAGATTCTGCTCCAAGATGCCCTCCAGTCATTAGATTGTTAGAGTCAAGAGCTCAGCATCTAGAGGATGGTTTCAGCAGTGACCCGAGTGGGAGAATTTTCTAGAGAACTTTCTAGATCTCAGTTAACATCTTTTAGCTGTGAGGGAGAAACAGAAGGTAACACAAAACATGCAAGCATTTGGGTAGTTTCCACACAGAATCCAGAGAAGTGCCATCCCTCCTGGGCAGAATGGAGGAAAGTATGGCCATAAGTCTCCACTGGCTACACTCGAAAACTATTGTTCTTTGTTTTAGAATGTAGGCCTCGTTGTCTCAAATTGGCAAGGGGTTGCTGCCTATTAAATTCTCTTATTAAAGAAGGGTAGGGAGAAGGAGGTCCGGGGAAAGACGGGAGAGGAGGAAGAGGAGGGGGAGAGTCTGGGGTATAGGAAGAAAAGAATCCTAGAACATCAGGGATTGAAGGGCCCTTGAACAAGATCTGGTTCAGCATTGCCCAGACTTGATTAATTAACCAGTTGTCTTTGCCCAATCACTGTCTAAAAATTTAAATAAATGTACTGAGGAAAGAGACAAGATTCCCTACCGTAAATGGAAAAACCTGCGTACTTTTGTCATAAATAGAAGGAAACTGTTAAACTAGACACAAAGGAGACGGGACAACTCTACTGAATTCCAGCTGGATGTCGTTTCCTGCGGAGGCTCTGAGCCAGAGGCCTGCCCTCTGCTCAAAAGGGCGAGAGATGAGTGTTAGATGTTAAAGGCTGGTTAGCACCAAACTGAGACTTTCTCATACCATCAGGATTAAAAGAGAACCAAGTGGAAGCAACCTTCTCCCTGTCTTTCACTATTGTCTACCATGGACCATCTAAAATTATCTTGCATATCACAGGAATTCAGTGTCAGGAGGAACTCTCCATCAAGAAACCTCGCCCTCACTGAATTCTTCATCTCTCTTCTCCCCGCAGGGTTCCCAGCACCATGAGGGCCTGGATCTTCTTTCTCCTTTGCCTGGCTGGGAGGGCCTTGGCAGCCCCTGTGAGTACCTGAAAGTCACATCTTCTTGATCTTACCTCCCACCACAATCTCAGGGGCATTGAATCTACCCGCCCTGGATGTTCAGGGGGGACAAGCACTTCCCCGTCTTGAGTTGTCTTTTTATTTTTTTTTTTAAGATTTTTTTCCCTTAAACTAATAAGCTCAAAATAAAAAGGAGATTTCAGGGAAGACAGATTTCCATGTAATGTGAAGATGTACTTGTTTAGCTATCAGAGCTTTCCCAGATAGGGACTAGGATTGTTTTAGAAGGAAGTGAGCTCTTTATCATATGAAGACTTCCAGAAGAGAAGGGGATGCTGATGGGAGTGATGGGAAAAGAAGCCCCAGCCAGCCAGGCACCTCAAATTCATGTGCTATCTTGCTTCTCTCACTCCAGATTGACTCCAAGAAGGAATTGCCAAATAATGATGATGATGATAATATCACACTTGTGGGGAAGATACTGACATCTGTTAAAATTCAGGGTTCATCCCCTATGGGTCTCAGTTTTCCCATCTGAAGGGAGTTGGTCTGCATCAGACCAGTTGGTCTCCCATCATTATGGGAGTCTAAGCTGCAGAGATGCTTTTTGAGTTTTGATAGACACTTCAGATATAACTATACAAAGTACGGTGCTCCGGAGACCCACAGGGCCTGCATCTGTGCCCGAGTTGTCCACCCATGGCAGGCCCTGAGGCACAGCCTCGGGGGGTCTCCCGTGAGCCTCTCTCCTAGCTCCCCAGCTTCAGTGGTCCAGGCTGAGGCATGTTAGTGGTAGAAGCTGGCCTGGGCCCCAACCTCTCTGAACCCTATTTTCACCTCCCGACAGCAACAGGAAGCCTTGCCTGATGAGACAGAAGTGGTGGAAGAAACCGTGGCTGAGGTGGCCGAGGTAGGTGGTGAGGGCCCCAGACTCCTCTCTGCCAATATCCACTCGCTGGGGAATCCAGACGGGGGCTGCCGGAGCAGGCCATTGCTCCCCTTCCCACGTGCATGCACAGGACAAATGTAAATCCTGTGGATCCCCCAATGATGACACTCCCGAGTGCTCCCCAAACTCTCCCTGGAACCTCATAGGTGGGAGCTATGATTCTGAATTTGTCTTTTACTGTTTGAATTGTGTGACATTTTTTCTCAGATGGTCATCCATGGTCTCCCCAAATATCAAATGATGAAAGGGAGACTACCCTGGTGCAGCTGAAGGGGAGAGAGCTTGGCACCCCCTCTTGCCCTGACATGCCTGGTGGCCTCTAGGGCATCTCCATAGAGTTCTGGGCCCATAGCTTCAGTCTCGATTCTGGACCTGGCACTTGTGCCTCCTGGGATCTGAACCCAGCACCCATTTCAGCATGTCTATCCCCATCCCCTGTGGGGACCCAAGGCTTCGGGCAAGTCCCCTCCAGCCTTTGCCCCCTTCCTCCAGGCCTGGGGGTGGGATGGGGCATTTGACTCACTCTTCTCCCTCCACCCCAGGTACCCGTGGGAGCCAACCCCGTCCAGGTGGAAGTAGGAGAATTCGATGAGGGTGCCGAGGAAGTCGAGGAAGAGGTGGTGGCTGAGAGTAGGTCCCTTCTCTTTGTCTTGTTACACCAAGCCTTTGCCCTCTGCCACCCGGGCCTGGGGTGTGGGCCAAGCCTGTGTGAGGTTCCTTCCCAAGGAAACGCAGGGAGGGTCCTCCCTGTGGGAGGGGCTGTGAAGGACAAACTGCCTTGACTGAAAGGTTGGGAGTGTTTTCTGGAATCTAGAAAGATCTATTTATAGCCAGGCTGTGAGTGCCAGGAAGCGAAGTCTCAAGCTGGAAGTGGCCTTGTACCCTTGCAGCACTTTAATCTAGTTCCAGAGTTGGGTTTCAGGTTCCTACTGAGATCCCCAGTCCTGTCTGGTCACTTGATGGCCCCAGACGCTTTCACACTTATAAGCTTACTTAATTTTCACGTGGCCACGAGGAAATAAACCTGGAAGCCTGACACAACTCCCATAAGGCTGTGAGAACCGTGACCTGGGGCTTCTGGCTCCCGCTCACAGCCCAGCATCCCTAACCCGCAGAACGGAGACTCACCGTACCCCAGGGGCTAAAGCCCCAGCTCTGGAGGGGGACCAACCAAGGTCTGCCTCCAAACTTTCTGCGATGTCCTCTGACAGCCCTCAGACCTTCTCTGAGCCCAGCCTGCTCATGTCTTCTGTGGGGAAGGGTGAAGACAGTAGACCCCCGCCCCAGGGTTGTTGAGGGACTAAGAGACAAAAGTAGAGGCCCCCTTGCCCAGGACCTGGCAGGGCAGGCACCTAACAGAGGAGGACTATGACACCCCAGTCAAGCGCCAGGAGGAAAGGCGAGAGGAGCTCTCATCCTCAGGGCCTGAGTGTCCACTGGAGCAGAGAGGCGTCCACTGAGCGCTGTTCCTTCCCCTTCACGTCCCCCATCCGGTGTTTACGAGACACAGGCAGATTCTATTGTTCAGTGCGGTCCTGGGGCCCTGTTCCCTTTTCCGCTACAGACACTCAGGCCTGTTTTGCTGGGCTGCATAGCTCCCTGGCTCTGTGACAACAGCTGACTTTCCAAGTCATTCTAGAAAGTCTATTCTAGAATTCTGAAATACCTCGCTGTCATTGATCCATGAACAGCCGAGAACACAGTGGTTGCTTCAATCCTCAGGGGAGCCATATGGCGCCCAGCGCTCCCGGGTCCCAGACTGAATCCCCAGCCCCTGCAGGTGTGCCTGGCCCTGATCTCAGACTGAATCTCTAGTCCCCAGACTGAGCCAACTGCTCCCCGTCAAGCTGATTTCAGCAGAAGAGAAGGGAGGGCGCAGGGCTGCCCAAAGGTCGAGTGGGGGCCAGAGCTGAGGACTTCTGTCCAAGGATCCATGTGGGTTGGGTTGGGATGGATGTGCTAGCCCAGGTGAGGTTAACCATGTTGCCCTCATGCTCTACCAGACCCCTGCCAGAACCACCACTGCAAACACGGCAAGGTGTGCGAACTGGACGAGAGCAACACCCCCATGTGTGTGTGCCAGGACCCCACCAGCTGCCCTGCCCCCATCGGCGAGTTTGAGAAGGTGAGGCCCAAGGGACAGGGCAGGGGGTGAGGACTGCGGCCCTCAGGGCATCTGCCCAGAACACTGCTAGCCTGGGGGGTCCCACAGGGCAGCTCCAGGTGCAGAAGTCCCCTCGCTAGGTCTAGTCACAGCAAGAGACCCAGCCAGAGAGGGTCTCTGTCTGGGACTCTCCAGCAGTCACTGGAGAGTGACTGTCACTGGACTCTCCAGCAACTGGCAAGAATTTACTCAGCACCACCAGCTTCCAGCCCTACGGAGACTCAGAAGGGAACACATGAGGGACTTTCTCATGTGGGAGAATCTGGGCAAAGCATCAGGTCCAAACATGTGGGTTCTGGGTCACAGCAAAGGTTGACATCAACCTTCATCTCCACCTCTTGATAGTGTGAGATCTTAGCTATGTTCCTGATCCCCTCCAAGTTTTCTCACCTCTAAAGATGGACCAGAAATAGACTTTATCTCGTAGAGCTATTGCAGGGATTTGTCAGATAATACCTGGTACTTAGTAAGTACTCAATATATTCTATTTAAAAAAAACTTTCAAAGCTGTCCATTCAGTCTCCAATAGGACTCATCTGTCCATTCATCCATCCAAGGAAATATTTATTGAGCACTCATGCATATCAACCATTGTGCTCGTGGTCATCTAGCTCAGGGCCACAAATTGAGTTCCAGGATCATTCCCACAACCTCCACCTGATCTCTCCATCTTTAACCTCTCCCCAGTACAACTTACCTTTTGAGGTCCAAATTTTAGCATCTTCATCAGCTCTTCCCTCCTCTTCACCCCTTCACCCCCTATCACACGGGTCACCAGTGCCCATCAGTAATCCCTCTGCAGAGATATGTAAGCAGTAAGCATGTGCAGGGTGTTCAGGACAAGGCTTCTCTCCTCCTGACACAACTCCTTGCTGCCACTGCCCTTGTTCAGCCCATAGCATCTCTGCTCCGCCATCCTCATGCTCAGAGATTCGCAAGAACCAACATAACTCACCACATATTTGCACTCACTGCTAATAGTTAAGGATATGTAGCTGATGAAAAGGGAATTGGGTACAGGCTGAGTGTGGAGGGATCCATGCACAGTCTTGCTTATTCTCCTCCTGCCTTGAAGGGTCTCTTTCCCCAGCTACAAAGATGAACTGCAGCCTCATACGAGCAAGGCTTCTGACCTATGAAGCCTATTACAGACTCAGCACCTAGTGTTTAGTTGAAGCCTGGACACGCAGGCATCATCCCATGCCCAGCATATCCCCAAATTCCAGACTCTGAGCAGGAAAAGAGATGTCCAGCATGAACCATACTGTTTGTGTGAGCAACCCAGGCAAATTGAGACACTCGCATCATTTATGGACAGTTTTCTAACGGCGCAGGCAACTGTTCACCAGCCTCGCTCCCAGACACCAGCCAAGGGCCAACATCACAAGAAGGCCTTTCTAAGGATAACAATCCCAGGCCTGCTGTATTAACCCTTTTCTGAGTACTCTGCCTTTCCCTCATCCTCACCTTCGATTCATCTTTTCTGTATCTCCCAGGTTTGCTTTCCCATATCTCAGCCCTGACTCTGTCATTCCGCTGCTCAGAGACCAGCATGGGCTGAGCATTGACTTAGGAGCCCAAAGAGTGGCTCCTCGCCAGGCCCCACCCCTAACTCACCTTGTGGACCCCGAGCTAGTCACGTTCCTTGCCTGGCCCTCAGCGTGCCCATCTCTGAAATGGGCATGGGTGGCGGTACTGGCCAAGGGCTTTGGGAATGAGGGCGAGGCTCTCTGCTTTGCCAACAGGTGTGCAGCAACGACAACAAGACCTTCGACTCTTCCTGCCACTTCTTTGCCACCAAGTGCACACTGGAGGGCACCAAGAAGGGCCACAAGCTCCACCTGGACTACATCGGGCCTTGCAAATGTGAGTCTCCTCGGGCCCCGCCAAGCCTCTGGTCTCGGGGAAGAGGTGCCAAACTGGCACTGCTGCTGGCTCTGCCACCTCTGGGCTGTGTGATCTTGGGCACCTCTCTTCCCCTGTCTGAGCTTCAGGGATCTCAGTTATAGAATGAGATGATTGTTTATGAGCTGGTATCTGTACTCAGGACCCTTCCAGGGAAGGACTGAGCAGTGGAGGGAACACAGGATCAGGGCAGATTTCCAGAGCCTCTCACTAGCATTCGAGACAGCTCACTTCTTTTCTGTAATGATGAGGAAGTTCTTCTACAGGTCTAACCACAATCTTTCCTGCTTCAATGTTGTGAAGCAAAAATGATGTTCTTCCTGGGCCTAAAAAAGTGTTTTAAAAATACTTGCATTTGAATGCTTTAAAATCAAGGCAATTCTGTCAGTTCCCCTTAGGCCCTGTTACTCAATATTGTCATATCCTAGGCCCTTTTACTCTGTTACATTCCCATCTGCCTGCATAAAACATATGATTAAGTACCTGCTTCTAGAAACCTAGGAGCCAGGTGTTGGGGGCAGGGATGCCAGGGTTTGCCTGGCCTTTGGGGAGTGATCCCAGGTGCAGACTCAGCTGGCCCAGGCTCCTTCTCCAGTGTGTCTGCCTCCCTGTCATCCGAGACAGGCAGGGGCCCCTCTGCTTCCCTCCAAGACCACATCCATACGGTCTATCTGGTACATTCTGGCACCAGATGACACTGGGGAGGGCCACTCACCTGCCTCAGGTGTGCAGAGTGCAGAAAGGTGGAGGAGGGGGAACCAGGTTCTCCTGTGGTCAGCACTGCTCTTCCAGTTACAGGGCTGTGGATGTGAAAAGAGAAGGCTCAGACCTGGAGAAGGAGGGCAGGGGAGGAACATTGGCAGGAATCCCTGGGCAGTGAGACTGACACTTTTGCCAAGTGGCTCTTCTGTTCTCTGGGGCGTATCGCTTTCTCCTACTCCTAGCGTTTCCCTCTCAGATGTTCTCTTCCACTCCCCAGCTGCTGGTGAAGAAGGTCGTGGTCCTAACCACAGAGGGGACTTTCCATAGGTCCAAGGATGGGGGAAACGGGGAAACGATGGGCCCCTAGGCCCCCTGGCACCCACATGCCCTGGTGCTGGATGAGGCTCTGATAATGTGGCCTTAAGCAAGCCCCTTCTCTCCACACTGATCTCTAATAATTCCAAGAGGGTGGACTTGGATGAAATCTCCAGGACCGACATTTTGTCACCTTGAGTTCCAAAGACCAGGATGCAATCCTATCGCTAAGAATGTTCTGGTGATTAAGCATGCCTGAACCCCCACCCCGGCTAAGCTGGGCCTCTGAGTGAATGCTGTTCCTCAGGCTCCCAGCTTCAAACACCTCTCAAGGGTCAACATCATCATGGTGGGTCCTGGCCTCTGTTTTCAGGGCCCAACACCCAGAAAAGCAGGAGTCTCTGGAGCAAACCATTTCCCCCCCAAGATGAGATCAAGGTCGAGGGAACAGGGGATGTGCCTTTGCTCTTGTCCAATTGCAGAGTATTCTTCCCCCACCCCCTCCAATCTCCTTTGTTCAAAAGGTATGAAGAAACTGTGGCCCCGAGAGGCTGAGCCGGTGCCAAGGCCACCGACTGAAGAAGTAGCAAGAGAAGGGCAGGGGTGGGGAGAGCGACCTGGCCAGCACATTGGCCCTCGGGCAGGGAGTCAGGGTCTGTGCTGACCACCCCTGTGTTGACCCTAGACATCCCCCCCTGCCTGGACTCTGAGCTGACTGAATTCCCCCTGCGCATGCGGGACTGGCTGAAGAACGTCCTGGTCACGCTGTACGAGAGGGACGAGGACAACAACCTCCTGACCGAGAAGCAGAAGCTGCGAGTAAGGGTCTTTTCTCGTCCTGTCTCAGGGCACTTGCTCGACCGTGAGCTGGCCCTGACCTCGGGCCCCAGGCTGGCTGAGATCCCCAGTCCCATTCCCAGATCTAGGCCCCCAAATGTAAGCCCACATCCCTGCTCCAACGAGCACCTCTGTCCCGGGCTCTAGGACACAGACTCCTCCGTGCGGCCTTTGGAGGCTCCTAGAGCACATTCAGGGGCTTCCCAGGTGGCGTAGTGGTAGAGAACCCACCTGCCAGTGCAGGAGATGTAAGAGACACGGGTTCAATCCCTGGGCTGGGAAGATCCCCTGGAGGAAGGATGGCAACCCACTCCAGTATTCTTGCCTGGAGAATCCCACGGACAGAGGAACCTGGCTGGCTACATAGTCCATAGCGTTGAAAAGAGTCAAACACGACTGAAGTGACAGCACGCAGGCAGAGCACATGTACACGTTAAAGGCTCTGAGGGGTCCCGGAATGAACGGACCTGCTCACTTTGTTTAGGTCCATGTTAAGCACGAGACATAAACAATTCTATTCCTTTTTCTTTCTGAGTCTGTGGACTTTAAGGAACATATCAAGCACTAGGAGTACTGATAAAATACAGCTCCCTGGGCCCCACCTTAGCCACAATGAACCAGTGTCTCTGTGAAGGAAGGCCCAGGAAGCTGCATTTTGACACACTCCACAGTTATTCTGATTGAGATGGCCCCAGGCCTCCACTTCTGTGGATGAGATAATGATGGTACTCATCTAACCACTTCCTTCCCTCATTTGGTCTTTTTTTTTCCTGGCCACACTGCTCAGCATGTGGGATCTTAGGTCCCCGACAGGGATCAAACCTGCGCCTCCTGCAGTGGAAGCACAGAGTCTTAACCCCTGGACCCCCTTCCCTCATTCTGAACCCTGGAGTCCCCCTTCCCTCATCCTGAGCCCTGACTTTGGCTGGTCTCTGCCTACTCTGGCCTCCTGTCGGGGGGAAGGAACCTTGACTGGCCCGACAGCCTCCCCGGACCCTCTGCCACACAGCATCTCTGCTCCCACAGGTGAAGAAGATCCACGAGAATGAGAAGCGCCTGGAGGCTGGCGACCATCCCGTGGAACTGCTGGCCCGGGACTTCGAGAAGAACTACAACATGTACATCTTCCCTGTGCACTGGCAGTTCGGGCAGCTGGACCAGCACCCCATTGACGGGTAAGACCCCAGAACCTCAGGGTCACGGAGGGGAGCTGCCTCTAGCCTGGCCCTGGAGTGGACAGTCGCCACCAGGACTGCTGGGTGCTCTAGATGTGGTCAGAAGACTTCTCAGTGGCCTCTGCTGCTCCCAGCCCTGGAGGCCCATAGCTTGCCTAAGGGCTGCCACCGGAGAGGATAGGTGTAGGAGAAAGGATGGAGAAAGGATTTGGTACCATGAGACAATCCCTCCTTACTGCCTAAGAGGCAAAAGCCATCAGAACTGAAAACCCCTCCTTAACCCCATGAGTGCCAGCCTTGGGTATCCATTCAGCAAGGTAGAAGGAGCTGGGAAGGAGCGCCGGACTCCGTGGGGTGGCAAGGCTGAGGTGGGGGAGCAAGGCCCTAAGACCTGGCCCCAATGGGGCAAACTGGCTCTGGAAGTTCTTAAGACAATCACAGTGCCCATCCCATCTCCATGGCAAGCTCCTGGTTTGATCACTCCTGCCCCATGTTGAAATGAGTTAGGAAGTGCTGTGTAAATGCCCTGTGGGATAGGCCAGGAGTTGGTCAGTGAACCAACATTTATTGAGTGTCTATTACATGTCTAGCACAATTCCAGGCAGGGGATTTAACTGTACTCAGAACTGCCAAGTAGGCCCTTGCCCCCATGGAGCTCACCCCCTGGGTGGTGCTCTGTTTCTCACAATGGAAGGAAAAAGTAAGGAATGTGCCCGGAAGTTGCAGGTGGTGGCTGACCGTCTGCAGCCGAGCTGGACCGGCCCCTCTCGCCCCCGCCTTCCTTTGCTGTGCGCTCCTGGAGCAGGTCAAGAGGAGGGCCGCTCTGCTTGCGCCGGATGCCCAGGGCTGCTCCCCTCTGGGAGGCTCAACCCTCCCTCCCGGTCCAGCCCACCCTGTGGGTGATCCTGGGGGGCTGGGGTCTCCTGAGTGCTGGGAAACTGCCTGTAGCTTCTCTCCCAGGCTCTTTCCGTGGCTGAGATCCATCTGAGTCATACCCTGAAGGGGAGGGGAGATGTAGGGAACATCTGGACTCAGGCTGAGCAAGGAAGGGGCCTGGAGGGAGGCTTCCAGATGGGGCTGCAAGGACCCTGCATCTGGGAAAACAGCCTGGGTCAGAGGATCCGTCCTCCCCCTCTCCTTGTCCCAGAGCTGCCTGGTGACCTTGCCTGAGTCCCTGCCCCTCTCTGGGGCTCACTTTCCTCACTGATATACAAAGAAGGGGGAGGAGCTTCAGTTCAACCTATCCCTTCCACGAGTTGGGCCAGATAGGAGGGCCCGGGGGTCCTTGGGGAAGAGTGTTTTGAGGACAACTAATGGAGGGCTCTGGGGAACAAGGGGAAAAAATCCTACATGTGCTCTGGAGTCCAGGCCAGCTGGGAGGACAGGAACAGAGGAGATGGGGAGAGAAACCAGAAGGCCTCCTTCTCACATGGGACACAGTACATAAAAGATAAAGTTCTACTCACCCTCCGCCTGCCAATTCCAGTCCCTTCCCACACTCCCTCCCCCAGAAGTCAGCACCCTCTTCCTGTTCTTTTTCTGGCCACACATCTTAAGGGATCATAGTTTCCTGACCAGGGATCAAACTGGGCCCTTAGCAGTGGAAGTGCAGAGTCTCAACACTGGACTGCTGGGGAAACCCCACCCCTGCTCTCCAAGTTTTTCAGTACTCTCTTCACCTTGAGGCATCTCTTTTTCATCTCTTTTCTGAGCATTTGCAGATGTATAAATGTGTGTCTGCAGAAAACATGCATTGTTGTTTCATACCAGATTTTGATCTACCAATAGCGGAAATGCTGAATATCTTCAGCGTTTGTGCCCTCAAGTCTTAGCCAATTAGGAAACAATGAAATGCACCAAGAGACCTGTGTTATGAACCCACAGATCTTAGACCTGGAAGGGCCCTTTAGACGTTATGATCAACTCCTCCCCCTTTGACGGAGGAGGAAACTGAGGCTCAGAGTTGGCCCGTGCTGTATGCTCAGAACCACAGCAGGTCAGTGGTAGAGCCAGGGTAGACCCAGGATCCTGGCTTCCCATTGAACATCCTCTCCTTCAGCCCCAAGGGGCAGGCTCCCTCCCTGTCTCCCCAAGCAGGGCTGTGGGGCTCGCTCAGCCTCAGCCTCTCCCCACCTCACCCCTGCAGGTACCTGTCTCACACTGAGCTGGCCCCACTGCGCGCCCCCCTTATCCCCATGGAACACTGCACCACCCGCTTTTTCGAGACCTGTGACCTGGACAACGACAAGTACATCGCCCTGGATGAGTGGGCCGGCTGCTTCGGCATCAAGGAGAGTGAGTGTTTGAGCAAAGGATCCAGTGTCCTCTCCCTCCCTCCTTGCTGCTGTCTGTGTGTCTGTCCTTCCTGTCCATCTCTGCTCTGTGCCTGGTTAATTCCTGTCTGCTCTCCCTGCCTGGGTGGGCCTCGCTCTTTTATGTCCTTCTCTATCCATCCAGCTGTCTCCTTCTCCCTTTTCAAGCATCAGTACTCCCTCTGTGTCTAGCACTGCTTTGGGAACTGACAGGCACCTACAGAAAACAGCACGTGTAATTTGGCAGCACAAGTGACAAGGATCAGCCAGGGACGGGGGAGACCAAAGTTCTCAGTCATAGACTCCCTTGGTGACCTTGGACTGGTTACCTGGCCCCCGGCCCCTGGGATGGGTGGTATCCGCCAACTCCATGGGAAGCATGACCCCTCACTGACCCCGGCCCCCAAGTCTAATTCTGCTCCTTCTTGCCTTGCAGAGGACATCGACAAGGACCTCGTGATCTAAAGCCACGCCTCCTCCTGCAGAACCAGATTCTCTCTCTTGACCTTTCCCCTCCTGTTTTCCCCAATGTTTAAAATGTTTGGATGGTTTGTTGTTCTGCCTGGGGTCAAGGTGCTAATATAGACTTAAACGAATACATTAACGGTGCTAAACATAGACATTTTAACCCAAGTCACGACATTCTTAGCCTTAACTCAGCTATCACGGCCTCTTGCTCACCCACTAGTGGTCCCACTTTCTTCTTGCCGTGTGCACCTCTGCCCATTGTCTTGGGTGGAACACTTGATCTGCTCGAGTCTGCCTTCAACACACGTTGCATCTTCAGATTTTCTACTTTTTGTTTGAAACTAATATTCACCAAGTCAGACTTTGAGTTAATTTTATTTCAGGGTATTGGCTGCCAGGGGGTCATCCCTCAGTGGTCTGAAGATGGACAAAGGGAAGTAACAGGCACGTGATATTGGCAAGGATGCTTCTAGGGCTAGAGGGTCAGTGGTGGGAGAGACCTGCAGAATCCACCAGCCAGAACTGCAGATAACGAATCTTGTGGTCAGCGGCTGTGACTGAGAGAAGGAAACAGGCTGTGTTCTGGAAGTACATAAACTCTCACATAAACCCAGTTCTTCACCATTTCCCCTCCTCACTTTGCACTGCCATTTCTTTTTGCATTAGGCAACTTGCTCAGACTTTCCAGAGCCATGGCCCATCCGTTCTCTGGCATCCCCCACACCTCTGAGAGGTGGATCACCACATCCTGCAGGGCTGCTCCCCTCCAAACTACCTTTAGGAGATGCAGGACAGGGAGGCTGTTTCAGCCAGAAAGACCAAAATCAAGAGTGAGGTGCAGAACGTGGTAAAACAGAAAAAGGGCAGGTGGCAAATTGGTTTTCTTTTGGGTTTTCTGTTTTCTTTTTTCACATCTGGATGGCTGTCACCAGAGATCTTTCCTTCAGTCGCTAGCATGTTCCTCCTCTTCTCCCCTCCCCATTTTTTCTTTCTATTAATCAAAAGAAATTTCAAAATCAATGGGATGGTCGGATCTCACAGGCTGAGAACTCGTTCACCTCCAAGCATTTCATGAAAAAGCTGCTTCTTATTAATCATGCAAACTCTCACCACGATGTGAAGAGTTTGACAAATCTTTCAAAATAAAAAGTACTGATTTAGAAACTGCCTCCCTGAGTGACTCTGCATGTGTCTTAGTGACCTCATTTTCCTGACATGGAGATGCGTGGACATAACAACACGTCCACACGTGAACGCACAGATGCAAAGCCTCGCAAATGCATGATTACCCTTTTGTATACACAAGCTTACTTATACAGAGGGAGTGTATGGTGCCTATAAGCATGGATTTAGCTTTTAATTTTATGACCTGGGGGCTGACCTTTTTCATGATTCATTTCATTATCAGAGCACCAGGCTAAGCAACTAGGGAAAGCACCAATGAAAGCAATGCCTCCACTTAGCATTCACTCATTCATTCACCCATCCATCAAGAAATGTTTATGATGTACTTGCTATGGACTGATCCCATTCCAGGTGCTACAGACACAGCTGTGGCAAAGCAGATAAAGCGTTTGTTCTTCTGGAACTTACAGTCTTAACAAGGAATGGGTTTTAAAAATGCCCAACTAAATACAAGTGACAACATGTGATAGGTGCACTGAAGGGCTCCCCTGGTGGTTCAGACAGGAAAGAATCCAACTGCAGTGAGGGACACACAGGTTTGATCCCTGGGTTGTGAAGATCCCCTGGAGAGGGAATGGCTACCCACTCCAGTATTCTTGCCTGGAGAATTCCATGGACAGAGGAGCCTGGTGGGCTACAGTCTATGGGGTCACAAAGAGCTGGACTGAGTGACCAACACTTTCACTTTCCACACTGCAGGGGGAATATAAGAAACCAGCAGTGTATGTCATAGAAGGAATCAGGATTACTCTTGTTCCACGGTAATCACTCCCTATGCCTGGCTATTTAGATTTACCTTAAAATTTAAAATTCAGTCCCTCAGTCACTCCAGAAACATTTCAAGTGCTCAACAGCAAAATGTGGTTAGCGGTTACCCTACTGAATAGGCAGATATTTTCATCATCACAGAGTGTTTGCACAGGGCTGTTCTAGGGCTTCCCTGAAAAAACCTGAGTCACAAAGGAAAAGAACGAAGTATTGGGAGAGGCAGAGGTGAGAGAGGAGAGGGGTCGGGGAAAGGGCATTCCAAGCCCAGGGAACAGCACAGGCAAAGGTCTTGAGTGGGTGGGGAACATGAGTCCCCCGGCATGGCTGGTGTCCAGGCTGAGGGCTGTCTGGTACTGGATGAAGTTGAACAGGTGGGCAGAGGCCAGACCCTGAGGTCTGGTAGGCCATGTGAGGAGTTTGGATTTTATTTTTTTGTTTGCAGTGGAAGTTGTGGGAGGATTTTAAACCAGAGAAACAGACAAGATTAGACTGCCTTTAAAAAGAACACTCTGGTTCTGGAAAGGCCCACCGTTAAGTCCACTGAGCGTTTTACAAGACCCATGCATGCCCATCATGCTGGTGTGATATTTCAGGCTGGTGTTCTGAGGCTCCCCTTTGAGACAGAGAAATAGTTCCAGGAAGTGTGCTCCGTTGCAATGGACCACACACAGAGCGAGGTCTTCAGATGCCAAGTCTAGAGCTGGTTTATTCCTCCCTTATTTCACATTATTTTCAAACTACTAACAATACAAAGTCATTAAAAAAAATCATGAAACTCATAAACTTTTATTACAGGGTTGCTTGCTCACACAATGGGAGGCAAGAACTGGGCAGTCTGATTTTGATCCTGGCCATTTGCAGAAGGCAAGTCCAGCCTAGCGTCATCATCTAGAGGAATCCAGGCAGAGACTGATAGGGTACATTTAGGAACTGGCTCCTTCCTTCAATCTATGATGTTTACCAGATGCCCGCAATAATGTTTTATGTTCTCCTGAGTAAGCGCAGGCATGGCCTCTGCAGCCCTGGAGCTTTCATTCTGGCTAGCCAGACTGTGCACAAGTCAGACCATTTGAGGCAGAAACATGTGCTGCAAAGGCCGTGAAGCAGAGAGCTCTGACGGAACACGGCTTGAATGCGTTGTTCCTTCGGGTAGGGATGGAGCTGTGATGTTTCCCTGAGACTGTAGAACGCAGTCCTTGTGCCTGGGTCAACCTGGGGGAGATCACCTGTATAATGCACAGTGCTCACTCTCAGAACAGCTCTGCTCCCCATACTCACAGAGGAGGAAACTGAGGTTCAGGGAGGCTGAGTGACTTGCTCATTTTTCATAAAATGGGGGAAATGGGAAACCAGAGCTTCCCCTCGCCCCCATATCTAGAATTCTCCTTCTAGGGAGTTTTGCTGAGTTTTCAAGGGAAAGGCAGCATCAAAGAGAGGCAAAGAGCATGAATCAGCCCGGAGCCCTAGGAGGACAAGCTGGGGTGGCAGCAACACTGAGGAGCTGGGTTGAGGGGTCCCTCAGAATCCTTACAGGCAATGTTTTCATATTCTCCTTCCATCAGTGCTTCGCTCCCTGTAAGTCAAATCTCTTTAAAAAAAAAAATTAACATTTAAAGGAAATTATTTCATTACCCTGAGAGAAAAATCAGTATCATTTACTATTGACATAAATAAAATAAAATTTAAAAAAAAACACAGTGGAAAAAAGCATAATGCAATTACAAATATTGCCTGTGCCTGAAGGATGCTGTTTCTTGTCAAAGGAAGAAAAGACTTTCTCTTTGATAACCAAATGGTCCAGAAGAGAACTGAATTACACTTAATTCAATGCCAAATTGGTAAGTCTCCTAAAATCATTTCCAGTCCTGAAGTGGTGGGTATCTCTCCTATCTCTCTTTTTCTTGAAGTGGGTGGGGGTCCTTTAGAGATCTTCTAGGTCTTCTCTCCCATCAGCTACAGAACTGGTTTGAGCCCCTTTTAGCCCAATGAGCAAACACTGAGCTTGTTTCCTCATCTGTAAAATCCTGGCAATAACGGCCCCTGCCTCACAGGTCGTTGTATCTGGTGGAGAGGAAGACGATGTTGATGACAACATTCCCAACTTAAAGGAGAGGGGCCTGCACTTTCCCCACTGCCTAGATGAGTCCTTTATCCCTGGTGCTCTCTCATTTACAAAGTTTCAAGACCACATCCTCTTTGTGAAGCTGCTCAGGCATGTCACAGTGGTTAGGCTGGGCTGGGCTGCCTGGTCTCTACACTGGTTTCGGTTTTAGAACTGCAAGGGTTAAAATATGTCCAGCAGGAAACAGAACTAAGGGAACCCTCATAAGGTAAAGGGCCCCGGAGAGGGAGTTAAAGCCTAGTTTCCAGGACAGTGGTCTTTGCCTGGATTAGGGCCTTCCCCTCAGGGGTCCAACCTTCTAAATAATGGTAGAGGGGCAGCTGGATAAGATGGTCCCATCCTATGAGCCCTTCCCGTCTCTCCTTCTGAACCAGCGGTCCCAGGGATGAGTAAAGACCTGGGGCCATCGAAGCCTCACAACCCGGTTTCCAGATGGTCCCCCAGAGCCAGACGGACCCAGCAGTCTGCTCCCTGAACTGTGATCCCCGAACCCGCTGAGGAGAGCCAGGGCGCCCTCTGGTGGAGCCGGGGAGAAGGGCTCCCAGAACTATGGGATGCCTCTGAACCGACTGCTACAGCACCCAAGTCGTAGGAACCTACAGAAGTCATCTAGCCGAGGCCCCCTCATCTTCCAAACGTGGAAACGGAGGTTTGCAGGAGCAGAAGATACTGCCTAAGGCAAGATTGCCAGATAAAACACAGGACTTTCAGTTAAACTTGAATTTTATATAAACAATTCTTTTTTAAGTGTATGTCCCGTGGGACGTTTAGAACATACTTCTTTTAGAAAATTATTCATTATATACCTAAAACTTTGCTAAATCTGGCGACTCAACCTCCAGTCCACTCGCTGAGTTGATGTCTGAGTTGGGAATGCAGCCCAGACATGGGTCAGAGCTCTTGCAAGCAGCTCTGCCCAGCACAAAGAGGCATAGGAAATGCTTGCTGGCATTATTCTGGGGGAAAGCAAATGTAAAGATATCAGAATCCAACTTAGATGATGCCAGGAATGTTTCAAACAGAACAAGGGAGACGGGTCTTCCCCACTCCATCCCTCCCTCTTCCCCCAGCCCCTGGCAACCATCCACAATCCACCTTTTGGAGGTTTTGGTCATAGAGTTTGCTGACATCCCTGCCCCAATCAGATTTACAAGGTTAGGGAGGAGCCTGGGATCTGCATTTCTGAAAGTTCCCCCAGGTGCCTCTGAAGCATAGCAAAGATTAAAACCTTCGGAGCTGGCTATAAGGAAAAACAGACAACTGCTTGATGGAGCGGATTTTAACCAGGATATGTCAGTGATTGTCAAGCTTCACTATGCATAGGAATCGTGGTGGATGAGGCAGGAAGAGGGAGAACGGATTGTTAAAAATGCACAGCTCTCTTTCCAGAGATTCTGAATGAGTAGACCCAGGCTAGGGCCTTGGAATCTGCACTTCTGACCAGCACTCAGGCTTCACCTGTATTTATGATGTGTTTTGTTTCTTAAGAAACAAAAACAGAACTGAAGCAAGCATGGACAAATGGTTAAATTCTTAACAGCAGATGGTGAGCATAGAAATAAACATTATTCCACTTGCTAAAACTTAAATATTTCACTAAAAACACTTTTAAAACTTAGGAACATTTTAGGGGAACTGTGACGCAAGTGGTCTGAAGACTACACCTTGAGAAACACTGGCTTAGGAGGCAAGAGAGTGCGCAGAGCTTCCTGCTTCAACACATACTGAGTGTCAATTTCCCCACCCCCACTCTGCCCATGTCTAAGAGCTGCGAGAGTCAAGGAAGCTTCTGGGAGGAAATGGACAGAGGCTGATCTTGAAAGGTGGATAAGAGTCAGAGGAGTATTAATAGAAGGAAGTATTTATGGGCAGGAAGCAAGCAGTCTGAGCAGATGAAAAAGTAAGTGTCAGGAGACAGGGTTGTGTCTTGTTTACAGATGGTGTCTAATAAATGATCCCTCTAGCCATGTCCGGTCTTCATGGATCACTGCCTCGTATTGAAGGGATTTGCATAACTCAATGAAGCTATGAATCCTGCTGGGTAGGGCAACCCAAAACGGACGAGTCATAGCAGAGAGTTCTGACAAAATGTGATCCACTGGAGGAGGGAATGGCAAACCACCCCAGTATACTTGCTGCGACAGCCTCTGAATTCTGCCAGTTCTGCCATGCAAGAGAATGCATGGCCAATGCTGAAATCAAACTGATTATATTCTTTGTAGCCGAAGATGGAGAAGCTGTATACAATCAGCAAAAACAAGACCTGGATCTGACTGCGGGCTCAGATCATCAGCTTCTCATAGCAAAATTCAGGCTTAAAGCAAAGAAAGCGGGGAAAACCACTAGGCCAGCGAGGTATGACTTAACTCAAATCCCCTATGAATATGCAGTGGAGGTAACGAATAGACTCAAGGGATTAGAGCTTATAAACAGCGTGCCTGAAGAACTGTGGTCTGTAATACCGTATGGGAGGCAGCAAACAAAACCATCTTGGATAAAAAGACAAGAATGCACAGTGGTTATCTGAGGTGGCCTTACAAATAGCTAAAGAGAGAAGAAAACGAAAAGCAAGGGAGAAAGGGAAAGGCTCAGTTCAGTTCAGTTCAGTCGCTCAGCCGTGTCCGACTCTTTGCGACCCCATGAATCGCAGCATGCCAGGCCTCCCTGTCCATCACCAACTCCCGGAGTTCACTCAGACTCACGTCCATCGAGTCCATGATGCCATCCAGCCATCTCATCCTGGGTCGTCCCCTTCTCCTCCTGCCCCCAATCCCTCCCAGCATCAGAGTGTTTTCCAATGAGTCAACTCTTCTCATGAGGTGGCCAAAGTACTGGAGCTTCAGCTTTAGCATCATTCCTTCCAAAGAAATCCACAGTTCTTCATATACAATGAATCAATGATTTATTATTGAGCAAGAAAAAAGTAAATGGAAGATTAATATCATTGTTTGAAAATGATTATTGGGTATGAATATTCAAATATGCATGAAAAAAACCCGACAAACTATTCACATAACTTTTCAGTTCAGTTCAGTCAGGTCCCGACTCTTTGCGACCCCATGAATTGCACCACACCAGGCCTCCCTGTCCATCACCAACTCCCGGAGTTCACCCAAACCCACGTCCATCGAGTCAGTGATGCCATCCAGCCATCTCATCTTCTGTCGTCCCCTTTTCCTCCTGCCCCAATTCCTCCCAGCATCAGAGTCTTTTCCAATGAGTCAACTCTTCGCATGAGGTGGCCAAAGTACTGGAGCTTCAGCTTTAGCATCATTCCTTCCAAAGAAATCCCAGGGTTGATCTCCTTCAGAATGGACTGGTTGGATCTCCTTGCAGTCCAAGGGACTCTCAAGAGTCTTCTCCAACACCACAGTTCAAAAGCATCAATTCTTCAGTGCTCAGCCTTCTTCACAGTCCAACTCTCTCCATACATGACCACTGGAAAAACCATAGCCTTGACTAGACGGACCTTAGTCGGCAAAGTAATGTCTCTGCTTTTCAATATGCTATCTAGGTTGGTCATAACTTTTCTTCCAAGGAGTAAGCATCTTTTAATTTCATGGCTGCAGTCATCATCTGCAGTGATTTTGGAGCCCCTCAAAATAAAGTCTGACACTGTTTCCACTGTTTCCCCACCCATTTCCCATGAAGTGATGGGACCGGATGCCATGATCTTCTTTTTCTGAATGTTGAGCTTTAAGCCAGTTTTTTTCACTCTCTTCTTTCACTTTCATCAAAAGGCTCTTTAGTTCTTCTTCACTTTCTGCCATAAGGGTGGTGTCATCTGCATATCTGAGGTTATTGATATTTCTCCTGGCAATCTTGATTCCAGCTTGTGTTTCTTCCAGTCCAGCGTTTCTCATGATGTACTCTGCATATAAGTTAAATAAGCAGGGTGACAATATACAGCCTTGCTGTACCCCTTTTCCTATTTGGAACCAGTCTGTTGTTCTATGTGCCACTAAGTCGCTTCAGCCGTGTCCGACTCTGTGTGACCCCATAGACGGCAGCCCACCAGGCTCCCCTGTCCCTGGGATTCTCCAGGCAAGAACACTGGAGTGGGTTGCCATTTCCTTCTCCAACGCATGAAAGTGAAAAACGAAAAGTGAAGTCGCAGCCTACCAAGCTCCTCCGTCCATGGAATTTTCCAGGCAAGAGGACTGGAGTGGGTTGCTATTGCCTTCTTCATTGTTCCATGTACATCCAACCAAATGCAGACTTCCAGAGAATAGCACAGAGAGACAAGAAGACCTTTATCAATGAACAGTGTCCAAAACCAGAAGAGAAAAACAGAAGAGGAAAGCCTAGAGATCTCTTCAGGAAAATTGGAGATATCAAGAGGACATTTTGCCCAAGATGGGCACAATAAAGGACATAAATGGTTGAGACCTAGTGGACACTGAAGGAATCAAAAAAAGGATGGAAAGAATACATGGAAGAACTGTACAAAAAAGATCCAGATGAACCAGATTGCTACGATGGTGTGGTCAGCCACCCAGAGCCAGACATTCTGGAGAGTGAAGTCAAGTGGTCCTTAGGAAGCACTGCTGTGTTGGATGTGATGGAATAAAGCTAATAAGTTAGTGGATGTGATGGAATTCCAGTAGAACTATTCAAAACCCTAAAGGATGATGCTATCAAGGTGTTGCATTCAATATGTCAGCAAATCTGTAAGACCCAGCAGTGGCCACAGGACTGGAAACAGTCAATCCTCATCCCGATTCCCCAGAAGGGTAGTACTAAAGAATGTGCTGACCACTGAACAATTGCACTCATCTCCCACGCTTGGAAGGAAATTTATGACCAACTTAGACAGCATATAAAAAGCAGAGACAAGACTTAGTCAACAAAGGTCTGTCTAGTCCAGGCTATGGTTTTTCCTGTGGTCATGTATGAATGTGAGAGTTGGATTATAAAGAAAGCTGAGCACCAAAGAATTGATGCTTTTGAACTGTGGTGTTGGAGAATACTCTTGAGAGTCCCTTGGACTGCAAGGAGATCCAGCCAGTCCATCCTAAAGGAAATCAGTCCTGGGTGTTCATTGGAAGGACTGATGTTGAAGCTGAAACTCCAATACTTTGGCCACATGATGCGAAGAGCTGACTCATTTGAAAAGACCCTGATGCTGGGAAAGATTGAGGGCAGGAGGAGAAGGGGACGACGGAGGCTGAGATGGTTGGATGTCATCACCGATTCAATGGACATGGGTTTGGGTGGACTCTGGCAGTTGGTGATGGACAAGCAGGCCTGGCGTGCTGCGGTTCATGGGGTTGCAAAGAGTCGGAAATGACTGAGCAACTGAACTGAACCCATGCTAGTAAGGTCACACTTAAAATCTTGCATGCCAGGCTTCAGCATTATACAAAACAAGAACTTCAGATGTCCTAGCTGGGTTTAGGAAAAGAAGAGGAACCAGAGATCAAATTGCCAACATTTGCTGGATCATAGAGAAAGCTAGGGAATTCCAGAAAAACATCTACTGCTGTTTCATCAACTACACCAAAGCCTTTTGACTGTGTGGATCATAACAAACTGTGGAAAGTTCTTAAAGAGATGAGAATATTAGGCCATCTTACCTGTCTCCTGAGAAACCTATATGAGGGTCAAGAACCAACAGCTACAACCCTGTAGGGAAAAACTGATTGGTTCAAGATTGAGAAAGGAGTATGACAGGGCTGTCTGCTGTTACCCTGTTTGTTTAATCTATATGCTGAGCACAACATGAGAAATGCCAGGCTGAGTTAGAAGCTGGAATCCAGACAGGCAGGAGAAATATCAACAACCTCAGATATGCAGATGATACCACTCTAACAGCAGAAAGCGAAGAGGAACTAAAGCCCTTCTTGATGAGGGTGAAGGAGGTGAGTCAAAGAGCCAGCTTAAAACTAAATACTGAAAAAACTAAGATCATGGCATCTGGCCCCATTACTTCATTGCAAATAGAGAGGGAAGAGGTGGAATTAGTGAGAGATTCCTCTTCTTGGGATCTAAAATCACTGCAGATGGTGATATCAGCCATGAAATCAGAAGACGTTTGCTTCTTGGCAGGAAAAATATGACAAACCTAGACAATGTGTTGAAAAGCAGAGACATTACTCAGCTGACAAAGGTCCGTATAGTCAAGGCTATGGTCTTCCCAGTGGTCATGTATGGTTGTGAGAGCTGGACCGTAAAGAAGGCAGAGTGCTAAAGAATCGATGCCTTCGAACTATGGTGCTGGAGAAGACTCCTGAGGGTCCCTTGGACAGCAAGGAGATCAAACCAGTCAATCTTAAGGAAAATCAACCCTGAATACTCTTGGAAGGACTGATGCTGAAGCTAACACTCCAGTATTTTGGTCACCTGATGCAAACAGCTGACTCATTGGAAAAGTCCCTGATGCTGGGAAAGATGGAGGGCAGAAAGAGAAGACAACATCAGAAGATGAGATGGCTGGATGGCATCACTGATGCAATGGACGTGAACTTGGGCAAACTTTGGGAGATGGTGAGGAACAGAGAGGCCTGGCGTGCTGCAGTCCGTGGGGTCGCAAAGAATTGCACACGACTGAGGGACTGAACAACAACTAGCTCTGTCTCCCAGCACATCCTAGTCAGTCACTCTACTAGAGCCATAACAGCCTCCTTTGTATTCCTGAAATAGCCAAGGTCTGCCCTGCCTCAGGGCCTTTGCACTTGCTGTCGCAGTTGTTGAAACTACACTCTTTCCCCAGCTTTCCACATTAAAACACTTTTATCTCTAGCTTTTCATTTCGCCACTATCAGAACTCAGTTCAACTGTCACGCCCTCAGAGAGACCTTTCAGGTCTATTCTTTTGACCCCTTTTTCCTGCCCTTCAGATATGCAGATGACACCGCCTTAAAGGCAGAAAGCAAAGAGGAACCTAAGAGCCTCTTGATAAAGGTTAAAGAGGAGAGTGGAAAAGCTGACTCAAAACTCAACATTCAAAACACTAAGATCATGGCATCCAGTCCCATCACTTCATGGCAAATAGACAGGGAAAAAATGGAAACAGTGACAGACTTTATTTTCTTGGGCTCCAAATCACAGAGGATGTGACTGCAGCCATGAAATTAAAAGACGCTAAAGCTATGACAAACCTAGATAGCACATTGAAAAGCAGAGACATCACTTTGCAGACAAAGGTCCGTATAGTCAAAGCTCTATAGTTTTTCCAGTAGTCATGTGCAGAGTTGGACTATAATGAAGGCTGAGAGCTGCAGAATTGATGCTTTTGAACTCTGGCGCTAGAAAAAACTCTTAAGAGTCCCTTGGACAGCAAAGAGATCAAACCAGTCTATCCTAAAGGAAATCAACCCTGACTACTCATTGGAAGGACTAATGCTGAAGCTGAAGCTCCAATACTTTGGCCACCTGATGTGAACGGTAGACTCATTGTATCAGGAGGCAAGCCTCTCCCGGGGCTGAGGAATCCAGGCATTTTCTTTGTTAGTTTTTCTATAGGATGATAAGTACCCTCTTTCTTTTTATGAACCATACGGTAAAAGTGGTTATTTACAACTCTCTCTCTCTTTAATATGGATCGCCTATGTTTTGTAAGTCTGGAATTTTAATCTTTATCTTTGCTGAGAATAACTACAGTATATATGCCCACATCGTGTTGATTAACACACCTTTGCTCCATCAGAGCTCTGGTCCCTGTGTCTTTCTTTCTCTCTCTTTCTCAGGCTATTTCATTGGAGCACAGAGGCCCTCTGAGTTCACTTTCCTGCCTGGGCTTCTAAGACTCTCTCGAGAAGGCTCTCTGTGCCTTCACCTCATCAAGAGGGCACCTGAGGCCTCCGTGAATGGGGAAAGCTCCCATGCCAGGGGCTTTATTGGCTTTCTGCGTAAACCAAGGAATAGCAGCCTCTTTCTCTCTCCTTTACTTTCTTATCGGTCGACTCCGGACCACCAGGTTCCGGTACATTAAAGGACCTCAACACATTGGAAAAGACCCTGATGCTGGGAAAGATTGAGGGCAGGAGAAGGGGATGACAGAGGATGAGATGGTTGGATGGCATCACTGATTCAGTGAACTTGAGTTTGAGCAAGCTCCAGGAGATAGAGAAGGACAGGGAAGTCTGGTGTGCTGCAGTTCATGGGGTCGCAGAGTCGGACACAACTGAGCAACTGAACATCAGCCTGACACTCTTCCCTGCAATGAAAATGTAAGGTCCATGAAAATAGGGACCTGATCTCTATTTTCACTGCTGTGGTCCTCACCCTGAGCACATTTCTTGGAACATATTAAGATTTCATTAATATTTGTTAAGAGAAAATACGTTAATTAATGAGAGGTGGGACAAAGTCAGCATAGGAAAAGTCTTGGGACCAAGAAAAAGGGCAGGTGGATGTTGGAGTCTGACAGGGAAAAACTCCTTTGACATTGGCCTTGGCAAAGATTTTTTAGCTATGACACTAAAAGTACAAGCAACCAAAACAAAAATAAAAATTGAGTTAATACATCGAACACAAAAGACTCCTCACGGCAAAAGAAGTTATCAGCAAAATAAAAAGGTGACTTACAGAGTGGGAGGACATGTTTGCAAGCCATCTATCTGATAAAAGGTTAATATCTAAAATATACTAGGAACTCAAACAGCTCAGAAGCAAAAATGCCAACAATCTGATTAAAATATGGGCAGAGAACTTGAAGAGATGTTCCCCCCCCCAAAATATTCAAATGACCCACATGTACATGAAAAGATGCTCAACATCACTAATCATCTGGGAAATGCAAGTCAAAGCCACAACGAGATATCACCTCACATCTATTAGAATGGCTGTCAACAAAACCACAAGGACGGTGAGTATTTGTGAGGATGTAGGAAAAGGGAGCCCTCATACACTGTTGGTGGGACTGTGAAGTGGTACAGCCACTATGGAGAACAGGATGCAGGTTCCTCAAAAAACTAAAAATAGAGCTACCATATGATCCAGCATTTCCTCTTCCAGGTATATATCTGAAGGAGATAAACTATTTTAAGGAGGTATCGCCACCCCTGTGCTCGTGGCAGCATTATTAACAATAGTCAAGACACGGAGACAAATGTTCATGAATACATGAATGGATGAAGAAAATGTACAAATTTATGGTCTCCAAGGGGGGTTAGAGGAGGGAGAACTAGGAGTATGAGATTAACAGATACAAACTACTGTATATAAAAATAGAGAAGCAACATGGATTTACTACATAGTACAGGGAACTATATTCAGTATCTTATAATAATAGGCTATAATGGAAAATAATCCGGAAAATATAACTGAATCACTTTGCTGTACACCTGGAACTAACATAAGTCAACTATACTTCAACAAAGAGAAAACGAATATACACGCACAGAGGAATGTTATTCAGCCATAAAGGAAGGAAATCCTGCCCTTTGCGACAATATGGGTGGGCCTTGAGGGCACTGAGCTAAGCGAAATAAATCTGACAGAGATAAACACTGCCTGTTCTCACTTCTATCCGGAATCTAAAGAAGCTGAACTGATAGACAGTAGCCTGGTGACTGCCAGAGGCTGGGGAGGGGGGTGTGGGGAAAATACTGGTTAAAGGGCACGTACTCCCAGCTTTAAAAGGAATAAATTCTGGGGATTAATCTACAACCTGGTGACTATTATCCACAAAAATGTGCTATATACTTGAAAGTTGTTAACAGAGGTCTTAAATGCTATCATCACACACAAAATGAGGTAATTTTATGAGGGGATGGAGGTGTTAACTAGGGCTTCCCTGTTGACTCGGCGGAAAAGAATCTTTCTGCCAATGCAGGAGACGCAGGTGTGATCCCTGAGTTGGGAAGATCCCCTGGAGAAGGAAATGGCAGCCTACTCTAGTATTCTTGCCTAGGAAATCCCATGGACAGAGAAGCCTGACTGGCTACAGTTCATGAGGTCACAAAGGAGTCAGACATGACTTAGTAACTAAACAACAACAACAACAGGTGTTGTGGTAAGCATTTTGCAATACACACATGCATCAAATCACATTTCACCTAATATCTCAAAGCTAGGAAAAATTAAAAAATAAACGAAACCTCTGCATTTCATATACAACTGCTAATTTAGTAATATTTAGTTTTCCATTTGTTAAATGAAGTCTAGTAAGCTACATATTTGCCAAGGGATATAGAATCTGCCTGCAGTGCAGGAGATGTGGGTTCAGTCTCTGCATCAGGAAGATACCCCGGAGAAGAGAACAGCTACCCATTCCAGTATTCTTGCCTGGAGAATTCCATGGATAGAAGAGCCTGGTAGGCTACAGTCCACAGGGTCACAAAGAGTTGGACACAACTGAGCAACTAACACTGACATGGCTACAAATGCTGGCGAATATGAGTGGGCAGAAGTGGTGGCATGGTTATATGAGATGGTGAACAACTCTTGATAAAGCTCTAGACAAAGCAAAGCGCGAGCATCCATTGGTTTACAGGATAGCTGCAGCTCAGTAGATCCTAAAACAGTGCAGACTAGAACAACAGACAAACACTCAAGTGATTTGGTTAAAGGAGAGTGAGATTCCAGGCTGAGATAATTATGAACGGGATTTCTTCATTGGCTCATTCAAAAGTCACGCAGGATGTAGGACAGTTCATTGTATGGGACTGTCTCCTGCATTGGAGGATGTCCAGGGTCTCTCAGCCCCGCCTGTTAAACACCATTGTCCCCAGAGCCGCAGACAATCCCACACATCTCCAAAAGACCATCACGGAGTGTACAGCCACCCTTGAGAATCTCTCTCGTAGCAGCTTCCTGAAGAGACCAGCAGGGGGAAACCGGACACAAGAAATGAGAACTCTGGGGTGGGTGTGGGTGTCGGGGTGTGTGGGTGTGTCTGTGTGTGTCCTAGGGATGTGTGTCCGTGTTTCCTAGGGTATGTGTGTGTATACCTAGGTGTGTGTGTGTGCGTTTCCTAGGGGTGTGTGTGTGTGTGTGTGTGTGTGTGTCTCCTAGGTGTATGTGTGTCTGTGCACGCGTGCTCCAACTCCAGGGGGAGTTGCCCCCAGGACACTAAGGGACCACCTGTTCTACCACACTTCCTGCCACACACACACACCGTGTTTAACAGATAGGGAAACTGAGTCTCGGGGAGGAAAAGGGATTTGCCATTTGCTCCATATCTTAGGGACACAGCCAGCAAAGGAATTCAAGAAGCAGAACCTCAAAGCTGTCATCGCTGTGCCCTGTGACGAAGTATCACACACCTGACTAAAACCTGCCCAACATTAAACTCCAGACTTTGCAGAAGGGAATAAAATGGAACAAAAATGTCTTCTCTTCAGTTCCCATTTCATTTCCTAAACTGTTGATGTTCTTTAGATATCTTTCTGAAAATATGCTAATACATAAAAATACAGGTGTGTACATTTATTTTATTTCTAAAAATTTTGTTGGAGGCTAGTTGATTTACAAAGTTGTGTTACTTTCTGCTGTATAGTAAAGTTATACAGATACATATATCCACTCTTTTTTAGATTTTTTTCCCATATAGGTCATTATAGAGCATTGAGTTGAGTTTCCAGTGCTACACAACACATTCTTATTAATTATCCACCAGGACAATAAGGAGCCACCAGGGAAGCCCAAGAATACTGGCGTGGGTAGCCTAATCCCTTCTCCAGTGGATCTTCCCAACCCGGGAATCGAACTGAAGTCTCTTACGTTGCAGGCAGACTCTTTACCAGTTGAGGCACTAGGGAAGACCTACTACTATTTCCCTGTTTTATATTCAGTAGTGTGTATATGTCCATCCCAATCTCCCAGTTTATCCCTCCCCTGCTTCCCCCACTGGTAACCATAAGATTGTTTTCTATGTCTGTGACTGTATTTCTGTTTTGTAAATAAGTTTGTCTCATGTTTTCAGATTCCACATATAAGTGATATCATACACTATTTGTCCTTCTCGGTCTGACATGTGTGTCATTTAAAAGTACATATGCTTTTTGTTACTATACCATATGTTCTTCGTGATTTATTTTTCATTTAAAATATCACCAGTAATCCTTCTCACAGCGATGATGCATATTTGCCTCCTTCTTCTTCCCAGTGTCCACAAAGTTTTCCATAAAACAAAGGTCCCACAGTTTAATCTGTGGGAACTGTGGTGCTGGAGAAGACTCCTGAGAGTCCCTTTAATAGAAAGGAGATCAAACCAGTCAATCTTAAGGAAAATCAACCTTGAATACTCATGGAAGGACTGATGCTGAAGCTGAAACTCCTGTATTTTGGTCATCTGATGCGAACAGCTGAGTCATTGGAAAAGTCCCTGATGCTGGGAAAGATTGAGGGCAGAAGGAGAAGAGGATGTCAGAGGTTGAGATGGCTGAATGGCATCACTGATGCAATGGACATGAACTTGGGCAAACTTTGGGAGATGGTGAGGGACAGAGAGGCCTGGCATGCTGCAGTCCAGGATTCGAACAGAGTCGGACACGAGTGAGGGGCTGAAAAACAACAACCAACACCATGCCCTGTGCTGCTTCTTGAGGATTCTTGCACCGACAAGGTGCATGCTACAGGGCACCTCGTGCATACAGCTCTGTGCACATGCGCAAGATTTCTGTAGGATGAATTCACAGAAGTGGAATTGCTGGGTCCAAGAACATATGTGTGTTTAAAACATTGACAGATGTTGCCAAAATGTCCTCCAAAATGCACACATTCCAGTTTCTTCTCTGGCATAGAAGGCCACCTCCCCTGCTGGCCAGCAAGGGGAAGCACTCACCTTTGGGGTCTCTTTCTTTTCATCCAAGGCATAAGGTTGGACCGGATGATACCTGGGGTCCCTTGCAGCCCTAACTTTCTAAATCTGACTTTTTTTCCCTCCGAGATGTCCAGCTTGGGGAGTGGCACTGAGCCTCACCTTCAGCAGATCTCTGCTCCACTCCACTCCCCTCGCCTCCTCTCCCCTCCCATCCCTCCCTCCAAGTCTCAGGGGAGTGGAAAATGCAGTTCAGTTCAGTTCAGTCAGCCTAGCAAGCACCTCCCCACCCATCTGTCCATTTCCCCACCTGGTTTAGCAACTTCTGCCTTCCCTCCCAGGGCTCCCATGCCGGTCTCTTGAGATAACATCTTATGAAGTCCTTTGCCAAAAGCATGCCTTTTTCTGCCCCTGGAAGAAATTATTTTCACTTGTTCTGAAGAAGAGTCTCTGCATGTACTTGTAACTCCTGCCAAGAAACCGGAGAGGCCCCGAATTCCTCAGCGCCTGGATCCCAGAATCGCTTAATCTGCCGGTTGCTCCTTTCCAAGGGGCGATGAGATGATGGAGTTACAAGCTGCTTAAAGGCTTAGTAAGTGTCAGTTCGAAGGGAGGAGAGAGTGAGGGAGCATCTGCCGCCACGCTCAGCCTCTCAGATGAAAGGGAGAAGGGAGTGTTTATGGGGATCAGTGCAGACACCCTGGAGGGGCCAGAGTTCCCTTTGGGCTTCTCAAAGATGACAGAGGATTGACATCATCAAAGCCCTGAGGAAGACTTTCTACCCCAAAGTCACTTAGCTTCAGGATTCTCCGATGCTCATGGGGATGGAGGAGGACAGACAGGGCTGCTTCACTTTGCACAGCTCCAGGGGGCTCTGCTACACTGATCACACAGTGGATGGTGCCCTGGAGAAGTTCACAGTGGTGCTAATGACAACAATACAGCAGCCAGGATGACTTTTTAAAAAGAAAATTTGTTTATTTATTAATATTTGGCTGCACTGGGTCTTAGTTGCAGTATGTGGAATCTAGTTCCCTAACCGAGGATTGAACTAAGCCCCCTGTATCGGGAGTGTGAAGTCTTAGCCATCGGACCATCAGGGAAGTCCCAGCATGACTTTTTAATGTTGAAAGAACTCTAATGATTTTTGGTTATACTCAAAATCCAATCCAATTTTCCTATCCAATTTCATGTCTTGCCATCACCCTGGCTTCCTAAGTTCCAAACACACTTTCTGATCGCCAGTGCCTCAGGTGCTTATTTAGTTCCTGCCTCAGAGCCTTTGCACAAGCTGCCTCTAGGCCTTCCCAAGGTTGGCTACCTCTAAATGCTCATTTTGCTTTCAGACATGGGCTCTCTCTCTTCGGTCCCACTTTACATTCAAAGTTCCCTTCACAAGGAATGATGCTCCTTCTCAACCCACACTTCCTTTTCCATACCATATTATTTCCAAACCCCTCACCTCATTCATGATCTTAGTTTTCTGAATGTTGAGCTTTAAGACAACTTTTTCACTCTCCTCTTTCACCTTCATCAAGAGGCTCTTTAGTTCTTCTTCACTTTCTGCCATAAGGGTGGTGTCATCTGCATATCTGAGGTTATTGATATTTCTCCCTGCAATCCTGATTCCAGCTTGTGCTTCATTCAACCCAGCGTTTCTCATGATGTACTCTGCATATAAGTTAAATAAGTAGGGTGACAATATACAGCCTTAGTGTACTCCTTTTCCTATTTGGAACCAGTCTGTTGTTCCATGTCCAGTTCTAACTCTTGCTTCCTGACCTGCATACAGGTTTCTCCAAAGGCAGGTCAGGTGGTCTGGGAGTCCCATCTCTTTCAGAATTTTCCAGTTTATTGTGATCCACACAGCCAAAGGCTTTGGCATAGTCAATAAAGCAGAAATAGATGTTTTTCTGGAACTCTCTTGCTTCTTCCATGATCCAGCAGATGTTGGCAATTTGATCTCTGGTTCCTCTGTCTTTTCTAAATCCAGCTTGAACATCTGGAAATTCATGGTTCACATATTGCTGAAAGCTGGCTTGGAGAATTTTACTAGCGCGTGAGATGAGTGCAACTGCGCAGTAGTTTGAGCATTCTTTGGCATTGCCTTTCTTTGGGATTGGAATGAAAACTGATCTCTTCCAGTCCTGTGGCTACTGCTGGATTTTCCAAATTTGCTGGCATATTGAGTGCAGCACTTTCACAGTATCATCTTTCAGGATCTGAAATAGCTCTACTGGAATTCCATCACCTCTACTAGCTTTGTTCGTAGTGATCCTTCCTAAGGCCCACTTGACTTCACATTCCAGGATGTCTGGCTCTAGGTGAGTGATCACACCATTGTGATCATCTGGGTCGTGAAGATCTTTTTTGTATAGTTCTGTGTATTCTTGCCACCTCTTCTTAATATCTTCTGCTTCTGTTAGGTCCATACAATTTCTGTCCTTTATTGAGCCTGTCTTTGTATGAAATGTTCCCTTGGTATCTCTAATTTTCTTGAAGAGATCTCTAGTCTTTCCCATTCTATTGTTTTCCTCTATGTCTTTGCATTGATCGCTGAGGAAGGCTTTCTTATCTCTCCTTGTTATTCTTTGGAACTCTGCATTCAAATGGGTATATCTTTCCTTTTTTCCTTTGCTTTTTGCTTCCCTTCTTTTCACAGCTATTTGTAAGGCCTCCTCAGACAGCCATTTTGCTTTTTTTCATTTCTTTTTCTTGGGGATGGTCTTGATTCCTGTCTCCTGTACAATGTCACGAACCTCCGTCCATAGTTCTTCAGGCACTCTGTTTATCACTTCATGGCAAATAGATGGGGAAACAGTGGAAACAGTGGCTGACTTTATTTTTCTGGGCTCCAAAATCACTGCAGATGGTGACTGCAGCCATGAAATTAAAAGATGCTTACCCCTTGGAAGGAAAGTTATGACCAACCTAGACAACATATTAAAAAGCAGAGACATTACTTTGCCAACAAAGGTCCGTCTAGTCAAGGCTATAGTTTTTCCAGTAGTCGCTTAAGGATGTGAGAGTTGGACTATAAAGAAAGCTGTGCGCCGAAGAATTGATGCTTTTGAACTGTGGTGTTGGAGAAGACTCTTCCTTGGACTGCAAGGAGATCCAACCAGTCCATCCTAAAGGAGATCAGTCCTGGGTGTTCATTGGAGGGACTGACGTTGAAGCTGAAACTCTAATACTTTGGCGACCTGATGCGAAGAGCGGAATCATTTGAAAAGATCCTGATGCTGGGAAAGATTGAGGGCAGGAGGAGAAGGGGATGACAGAGGATGAGATGGTTGGATGGCATCACCGACTCAATGGACATAGGTTTGGGTGGACTCCGGGAGTTGGTGATGGGCAGGGAGGCCTGGTGTGCTGTGAGTCAGACACAAATGAGCGACTGAACTGAACATCTCATTCATGCTTGTATCTGTAGAGGTGAGACAATGACTGACATCTTACAGTTGCTCAAAATTATTTGTTGAACTGTTGACCTAAAACAGACTGCTGGATATTTCTCCAGCAAAAATGAGTTTATTTTGGGATCAGCAAAGAATTGCAATTTGGGATCTGCGACTCTGGCAAGCCACATGCAAGTCCCAGCATGGCAAGGGAAGGAGAACTCTTTTATAGAGGGAAAAGGAAGGTGGGAGGGTTCCCAGAGTCTATGGCTTTTCGCTGGCTGAATCCTTGCCGGGAGTCTTTCTTCTTCCTGTTGGGCTCTGTTATCATTGCATGGCGTGAGAGCTCCTCCTTCAGGTCTCTCAAGTTTATTTAACTGAGGTTTCTATTTATTAATTTTTTTTACAGAACAAGCATTGCACTGAGTCAGGGCAGTGACAGCAGCATGGAAGCTGTGAAGCGTTATGTTGTCGTTGCTGTTTAGTCGTTCAGTCGTGTCCAACTCTTTTGCGACCCCATGGATTGTAGCCCACCAGGCTCCTCTGTCCATGGGATTTCCCAGGCAAGAATATTAGAGTGGGTTGTTCATATCCTTCTCCAGGGGATCCTCCCAACCCAGGGACTGAACCGGAGTCTTCTGCACTGCAGGCAGATACTTAACCACTGAGTCAATAGGGAAGACTTAAAGTGCTATGGCTTGGGGAAAACCACCCCAAGTAGCAGAAAAGCCATGCGTGTTAGAATTACAGAAATATTAGTGTCTCCTAGTTTCATGAGCAGTTCTTAAAAAGCAGAGAACTTTTTTTCGGGGGGTGGGGTTGGTCAGCACATCAGTTTCTCCCTCTCACACAAGCTTGTAAATGGTGGGGCTGGGGGTAACCATTCCATCCAACCCCTTTGCCGTAATGATGGGAAAACTGAGGCTCTTCTGAAGGGGTAGAAGAAATCGATATTAATGGCTGAACTGAGGCTAGGAGCTCAGGCCCTCTTCTTGTTGGGCCAGTGTACCCTGGTATTCTTTGCTTAGACAAAGAACAGAGGGGGGATTGTATTTGAGGGGCAGCCTGATCTGCCGTGAGAAACCTGTCACAATGCCTGGGCATTGTGTCTCCTGAAGATTCCTATTAAAACAGAAATACTTTATCAAAATTTCATCCCTTTGAAGAGATTTGTTTCTGAGATAGGCCATATGAAACAGCAAAGAATGAGACCCTGAGGGAGGAGGAAATTCCAAAGGTGCTGGTGGTGTTTGTTATTAATATAAAGGGGAGCTGGGGGGGCTAGACTTGGGGGCAGGAGGGTGGAAAAGAGGTGTGGCACCCATGCCCACCTTTGCCAATCTCATTTTGTCTCATGCTGGCCTCAAACCTGAACCACAGAGAACTGTTCAAATGCCAACAAACAAACACAAAGCCGCAAACAAAGAGGTATTTGTACTGCGGATAACCAGTCGCACGGGCGGCTCGGGTGTAGTGGAAGGCAAGCATGGGTTTGGGAACAGATGGCGTTTAGAAAGCTGAGGAGGGGAGAGGGCCACCCCCTGCTGCTGTGCCACCCTGCCCAGCACCCCCTGCGGTGAAGGAACAAGACGGTTCCCTCCCAGATCCCTCCCATCAGAGGTGCCTCCTGGGGGCCTGAACCACACACTGAAGCTCCTCTTCATTCCTGCCCTCCTGGAGGGTGGGGTGGGGAGGACACAGGGGGCTCTCTGTGACTGCTTGGACAGCTGGAATGGGCAGAAAACAAGCAAGGTCAGCAAGACTTTGATATTCTAGCTAGAGAGCTCAGGACTGACCACACCCCGCTCCCTGCAGTCAGCAACTGGAAACACCTACAAGAAACTGAATGGAACAAATAATATCACCAGTAGAAGTGGACCTGAGCATCCCCTGGTTGGTTCCATTCATCCTTGGCTGCTCCAGGGAGGGAGATGAAGCCAGGACCTGCTGCCAGAGCTTAGTCTGAGAACTAAGCGGCTCCTGAAGCACATGAAATTTTTCCTTCTCTCCCTATTCAAAGCCTAGTTGTTATTAAAGGCTCAGCTAAAGTCTACAGCAGCTCTCTTCCCTCTGAGCACCCGTAGCTGTTTTCTTCACCCGGCATTTTGCACAGGCAGCCCCGTGTCACCACTGCTTACCAATGCCTGACATCTCTCTGCAGTTCAGAGCTGAGCACACAGTATGAGACCCTGATAAAAAAAAAAACCTGGAGCTGGATGGAACCTGAATCACCATGGTTGTTCACTCTCCCCAACCCCTGTTACAGATGGAGAAACTGAGGCCCAGAGAGGGCAAGGGGATTGCATGAATGGCAGCTGGGAAGGGCTGGGGTATTCACTGAACTGAGAAACAAGGGTAAAGGTCGTCCCTGTGGTGTGTCTGCACTGGCAGGCATGGAAGGCAGCATTTCAGCTGATGAATCTGAGACGTCCTTCAGCTTCAGCATAATTGCATTTTAAGAAATCAAATTCTATTTTAGCTCTCTGGGGGCTTTTTTTTTTTTTAACTTTAAACTTTTTATTTTGTATTGGGATATAGCTGATTAACAGTGTTGTGGTAATTTCAGGCGAACAGTGAAGGGATTCAGCCATACATATACATGAATCAATCCTCCCCCAACCCCCCTGGGGGCTTTGTGATTAAAGAAATTATATACGATATTGTTCCTTAAAAGTCAGTGATCAAGGACTTCCTGGTAGCCCAGTGGCTAAGACTCTGTGCTCCCAATGCAGGGGGCCTGGGTTCTATACCTGGTCAGAAAACTAGATCCCACATGCTGCAACTAGAGATCCCATGTTCTACAACTAAGACCCAGAACAGACAAATAAATAAATAAATATTTTTTAAAAAGTCAATGATCAGTCAAAATTTTCTAGTTGTGAGCAACAGAAACTGATGCCAGCGAATACAGAACAGAAATTTACGGAAGGATGGGGGGATACTTGCAGAACAGAAGGAAAACTGAGTTACCAGGATAGGAAAGGGCTGGGAACCAGAGGGCTTTGGGAATTCTGGTAGGAGGAACCAGCAACAGTCAACACTACCAGAGACCACAGGTTTGATTAGTTTCAACATCTTGTCTTTGCTTCAAGATGGGTAGGCCAGAAAGAAAGGTCCAGTTTGGGCCATATGCCTACCTCTTGACCCCAGTTAGGTAGGCTACCTTGACTGACAATTCTACCAAGATCATACACAGGCAACTGGAAGTTCAGGGTCCGGTGCTACACCGGCTTACTACATTTTAGCATAATGCTTTAGAACAGGAGTCAGCAAACTGCAGGCCACGGCCTGTTTTTGTAAATAAAGCTTTACTGGCGCACCATCACGTCTGAATGCACTGTCTATGGCTGCTTCCCTGATACAGAAGCAGCACTGAGTTGAGACAGAGATCACATGGCCCAGAATCTATAGTATTTACTATCTGTCTTTTCCCAGCAAATGTTTTCTGACCCCTGGTTTAGAAGCCTGCACCACCACACCTCAAGGCATGATTTGGAGCCAGACCTTTACCCAGCAGCCTCAGTTTACTCATTTGCTAGTGATGAATTTGAGTTGTCCTTTCCTTTGTGTGAGGAGAAGGCAATGGCACCCCACTCCAGTAGGCTGCAGTCCATGGGGTCACTAAGAGTTGGACACGACTGAGCGACTTCACTTTGAATTTTCACTGTCATGCACTGGAGAAGGAAATGGCAACCCACTCCAGTGTTCTTGCCTGGAGAATCCCAGGGACGGAGGAGCCCGGTGGGCTGCCGTCTATGGAGTTGCACAGAGTCGGACACGACTGAAGTGACTTAGCATTAGCATTCCTTTGTGTGACTTTCCAGCTGACCTAATTTAGCACAGTTGTTCTATAATTAAGCTGGTACAAGTAGTTTTTAAAAAACAGTCTTTACTTCACACCCATTAGGATAGAAATTACTGAAAACAAAACAAAACAGGAAATAAGAAGTGTTGGTGAGGATCCAGAGAAATTGGAACCCTTGTGCACTGTTTGTAGAATGGTAGAATAGTGCATACACTGTGGAAAACAATATTGTGGTTCTTCAAAAAATTCGAATTACTGTACAAGCCAGCAATTCCACTTCTGGGTATATATTCCAAAGAATTGAAAGCAAGGTCTTAAAGAGATAGCTGTGTTACACTCATAGTCATAGCATTATTCATAACAGCCAAAAGGTGGAAGCAGCCCTAAAGCCCATCTGCGGGTGAATGGATGAAGTAAATGTATACACTGCAATAGAATATTCAGCCTTAAAAAGGAAGAGATTTCAAATATATACTACAACATGCACAACCTTGAAGACCTTATGCTAAGTGAAACAGGCCAGCCACTGAAAGACAAATGCGTGTGATTCCATTTATACAAAGTACTTAGAGAAGTTAAATTGAGAGAGAAAATAGAATGCCAGGGGCCGGGGGCCGGGGTGGACAAAAGGGAGCTGTTGGTTAGTGGGTATACAATGTCAGTTCTGCAAAACGAAAAAGTTCTGGAGATTAGCTGCACAGTAGCGTAAATTAGCACTACTGAACTGTACACTCAAATCATTGTAACATTGGTTAAAATGATGTTTAATTTTTTTTTTTTTGGTCACCCCATGCAGCATGTGGGATCGAACCTGCACCCCCTGCATCTCTTCACTGGGAGCTCCCACTGGACCAACAGGGAAGTCCCACGTTTAATGTTATTTTCAATGTCTGAAAAAGTCTTGAAAGCTCTTAGGTGAGTGAGTCATGGAAGCTCCCTGAGGGCAGGGATTTTGGTCTGTTCTGGGCACTGCTGTAACCCTCACCCCAGGATCGTGCCTGGCAGGGAGCAGAGGCCGGGTACACGTAGTTAGAGAGAGAGGGAACCCCAGCCACTTTGCCATGGTGTTTTATTCACAACCCCTTTAAGTGCGAGGGTGACGTGGCGATTGCTGCTAGAAGGTCAAGCCAAACCCCAGAGCGTCCCTATGGGACTTGTCCTTCTACCTACTTCCTGCCACCAGCTGAATGGGTGAGGCTGGCACCAGGGTAAAGGCAGCTACCGAGCGTGGGCTGTGACAACCCAGAATCTACCCTGTGCCAGTCCTTGCTAGCATTCTCATGGGTAGCTTAAATAAACAGCTATGTCCCGGAGCACCCTGGGTTAATTTGCTCTATCACACATAAATATGTTAAATAGTATCTGAAGCTAGGATGAAACGAAACAAATAACTCAGTCCAAGAGGCAAGGTACACCTCATATCTGTCACAGTAACCCTGTTTTGGCCATGTCAGGTTAAGGAGGCTTTCTCTTCTCTGAATCTGGAAGGGGGAAGTTGTGACCTGCCTTTCTTCTTACACAATAGCGGGAGCTCCTCAAATGAAAGCATTTTAGAAAAAGTATAATTCTTATTATAACATCCATTATAGAAAATTTAAAACATACATAAAAACATACAAGACGTCATAATGAACCCCCAGAACTCATCCCTTGGCTTCAGCAATGATCCATTCACATTCAATTTTATTTCATCTCTATTCACATCCATTCGCTCTCCTATCATTTTTTAGTTTATGTAAGCTTCTTTTTAATTTATTTATTTGGCTGCAGCAGGTCTTTGTTTAGCATGTGGGATCTCTAGCTGTAGCATGCGGGATCTAGTTACCTGACCAGGTATTGAATGCAGACCCCCTGCATTGAGAGCATGGAGTCTTAGCCACTGGACCACCAGGGAAGTCCCAGTTTATATCAACTTTCATTGAGGCAAAATACACATTCAGAAAAGTGCACACATTATAAATGTACAGCTCAATGAATTTTCACAAATTACACACATCCATGTAACCAATGCCCAGTTCAAGAAAAAGAACATCACTAGCTTGCCAGAAGACCCCCTGTGTTGCATGGAAAGACAAGGAAGTCTAGTCCAATGTCTTCATTTCGCAGAGGTGAAAACTAAGGCCCAACAGGGAAAATGGCTGTCCCAGAGTGACAAAGTCCAAGGCGCTGCTACAGCTTTGTAATCGTGGAGGTGCAATGCCTCTCACACAGAACCCATCCCTCTGGGCTACAGGCAAAAGCACATATGGAGCAGAACACATAGGGTACCTAATGCCCTCTGCCTAAGGATGCTGATCAGGGCACGGTCCACAGTTGCCTTTGCAGGAATTATTTCTACATCCTGGCTGTTCCCAGGGTTTCACATGGACCTTTCCCTTGACCAATTACTCTCAAGAAGCTTAACAAGGAACCTGCAATGATCCAATCATCATATGGTTTGCTTAGAAAAGAAAAATAAAAAACTCATTAAACTTTATTTCAAAAAATTCCCTAAATTACTGGGTGATTATTTTTTTTAAAAAATTCTAAAAACAGAGAAATATACCATGCCAACATAGAGCACTCCCTTGCCTGAACTGTAAATTGGACAGGAGTGCCTGGCCTATGGGCTTTATATGTGTGTGATTTTTTTAACAGCTAGAGGAGAGAGTTGCCTCTTTCCTTCCCACTTCCTTGGCTTTCTCTCAAAGTCACTGTATTGCTGCCAGAAGTTGGATGAGGAGGAGATGGGAAGGGGTAAAGTGGTTGCCCCTGGCTATGTACTACGAAAGCCCAGCTCCTCTTTCACTTCTGATGTGGTGCCTTTGTGTGTGTGATGGAAACATGGAGCAAGAAGGGTATTCTCAGCACCGAGATCTCTGCAAACAGAACTGTGTGCTAGAAAACACAGCTGGCTGGAGTGGGATGCAGTCTTCGCTTCGGCCACATGGCCCTCTGTATGGATGATGGTTGGGAGACCACGTCATCTCCTGGGATCTCTGTCACCAGAGCTCGAATTAATTCCCAATCTCCCAGCCACCAGTGCAGGGCTCTTTGAACTATTACACTTGAGTTCCCAGGATAATCCCAATTTTCCTATTATGTTTTATTTGCTCCCCAAACATGCATGTGTACTTGTGGTACTATAGGTGTCGATTCTGGGTTTGTGAAACAAGCAGGAACTCAGAGAACCTGCCTTGGAAGAGCTGAGTTGGCTGGGAAATTCTGACAGGTGTAGCCATCAGTACAGTGGTTAAGCTATGAAAAGTCTGAGACCCTTAGCTCTGCTACTTACTGACTGAGCAACCTCACACAAAGTTCTTTATCTCTCCTAAGACACAGACTCCTCATCTATAAAATGTGGGCAATAGTCTTCCCTCCCTCGTGGGACCATGAGGAGTGAGCAAGATCAGGCATGTAACACGCTCAGAGGAGCATCCAGTCACAGTAAACTCCACATTAACGGTACCTGTTATTATTATTTTAATTAAGGAGAGACACTTTCCACACATGAAAGATTTTCAGAGGACAACGTGCCTTGTGCAGTTCTGGAGGGCAGAACCAGGGCCAAAGGATGAGAGCCAAAGTTGAATACAAAGAACTTCATCTGGAGTCTTGAAAGAAGGGCCAGGCTCCTGGGGAGGCGATGAGCAACCATCACTGAGTACTCAGGTAGAGCGGAGGACTGCTTGGAAGGGATGCCATGGAGGGGATGTACTTTAAGTAGGAGGTTGTTGTGGTCACCTTTTAAGGGCTCTTCTTACTCTAAGAGCCAGTGGTTCTCATCCCTGAGGGGAGCCTTCCCCCTGTGAGTTGGACCTCTGTGGTTTCAGAAACTTTCCAGGATCCATTAAGCCCATATGCATTTGGTTCAGACACACCCAGGCTTTGGGATTTCTTCCAGGCTTGACCTTTGCAGCCATAGAACTCGACTCCATCTCCAGCTTGTTCAGCTGCAGCTTACAGATCAGAGGAATTCATTTTGTGCTAAGTAACGATCCCGTGTGAAAGGCTTGGGAAAGCAGCTTCTGTCTTGGGGAGAAGATCCCAGCACCCTCCTCTCCCGACCCCACCTGGAGAGCTGAAAATAATAGCATTAACAGTCTCTGACCACCTCCTGAGTGCATGGCACTGTATAAACTTTGGCATCAACTAGCATTCGGTTTTCCTGCATAGCAAAGAAGGCAAATCACTGTAGTTTATACATAAAAGCTTTGTTTTTGTTTGGACACAAGCAATTCTGGATTGATGTGACAGTGCCAGGCAATTATCAGGGACCCAGGATCCTTCTTTTTCTCTTTAGAGCAGCATTTTGCCAAAAGGTCTTTGGTTTGATAAACTTGGGACACACCACACACTGTAACCCTTCTTTAGAAATTCACAAATCAATCCCAGCATGCTCAGGACCTGTACTGCTTCCTGGTGCTTTTTATGAATATATATATATATTTTAAAGTATTTGCTTTTTTTAACTAAACAGTTCATACTTTTATGAAAGCAAAAAATACCCTTCCTAAACAGTAACAAAACAGGGGGAATAAAAAGAAATTGTCCTTATCTTTTCACTCAGAGAGACTCTTTATTAGGAAGTTGATATGTTACCCAGATTAGATATAAAAAATATACAAACATAAATATTTATAAAAATGGGAGCATTCTTGTTTACTATTCTATAATCTGCTTATTCCATTTAGCAAGATATCATGTCTGTTTTGGGTTTCCCAGATGACTCAGTGGTAAAGAATCTGCCTGCCAATGCAGGAGAGGCAGGGAATGCAGGTTTGATCCCTGAGTTGGGAAGATCCCCTGGGGTAGGGAATGGCAACCCACTTCAGTATTCTTGCCTGGAAAATTCCATGGACAGAGGAGCCTGGCAGGCTACAGTCCATGGGGTCACAAAGAGTCGGACATGACTGAGCAGCTGAGCACACACTCCGTTCTTCTACACTGAGAAATATGGTCACAGCATCAAGTTAATTCATTTGTTTGTTCAACAGTTTATTCAGTGTCTAGAAAGTGATGGGCACAAGCTATTCCAGGTGGGCTGGACAAAACCAGAAGCTGTCACTTCTTCTTGGAGTTCACAGCATTGCTCCCCAGCATACACACACATTTATACAGATATGATTATTTACTGACATGGACATAGAGTGAGGGGTTGACACCTCAGGAGCACAGATCGATGAACTTCTCCACGGGCATGCACCCCTGAAACCACCACTCACATACAGAACACGTCCGGAACCTCAGAAAGTTCCTTTCCCACTCACAGAGCCCTCTTTACTGAAGCCCATTCTGGGATATATGGATTTTTCACGGGAGTGGGTTTTATCCCTAGAACTAGACAGAATTTGAGCTTCTCAGTGGAGCCCCTCCTAGGCTGGGCCCCTCTTGCCCTTTGGGACAGGCAGGCCAGTGGGCACCACTGAAGATTGGGGGTGCGCCTCCCTAAGACTTCTGGACACCTACCCTCCCTGGGCACGCTAAAGACAGAGGCTCAAGTGTCCTGTGCTCCCAGGTCAAAGGTGAGGATAGCCTTCCTGCTCCTCATGGCAGCACTTCTGTTCTGTCTGGTCTGGGCAGGCCTCAGCAGACGGGGCAGGGGAAAGGGGCCCAGAGCCAGGAGATAGTAGGCGGGAAAGAGAAGATTAAAGGCCTGATTCATGTTGCCTTGGTGAAAGGGCAGGGCGGCTGGGCACAGGGTAATGGATAAAAATAATTGCCAGTTCTGACGTGAGGGTGTGGGGGGGATGGCACAAGACATTTGAATATGGACTGTATATTAAATAATGGCATATAGCAAAGTTAAATTTGCCAATTTTGATCATTATACTGTGGTTTTGAAAGGGAAATACTAGCACACTGAGGGATGCTATATTTGACTTAATTCCAAATGGTTCAGATAAAAATCAGTATGAGGACTTCCCTGGTGGTCCAGTGGTTAAGACTGTGCTTCTGAAACTATAGCAAAGATCGATAAAACTAAAAGCTGGTTCTTTGAGAAGATAAACAAAATTGACAAACCATTAGCCAGACTCTTCAAGGAAAAGAGGTAGAAGACTCAAATCAATAAAATTAGAAATGAAAAAGGAGAAGTTACAACACAGACAACACAGAAATACAAAGGATCATAAGAGACTACTAGCCACGACAATACGCCAATAAAATGGATAGCCTGGAAGAAATGGACAGAGTTCTAGAAAAGCATAACCTTCCCAAACTGAACCAGGAAGAAACAGAAAATATAAATAGATCAGTCACAAACATGGAAATCAAATCTGTAATCAAACATCTTTCAGCAAACAGAAGCCTAGGGCCAGATGTCTTAACAGGCAAATTCTATCAAAAGTTGAGAGAACAGCTAACACCTAAGACTTATCCTATTCAAACTCTTCCAGAAAATAGCAGAGGAAGGAAAACTCCCAGACTCATTCTATGATGCCACCATCACTCTGATACCAAAACTAGACAAAGATGCCACAAAAAAACAAAACCAAAAAAAGAAGAAAGAAAATTATAGGCCAATATCACTGATGAGCATAGGTGCAAAATCCTTGACAAAATTCTACCAAACAGAATCCAGCAACACATTAAAAAGATCATACATAATGATCAAGTGAGATTCATCCCAGGGATGCAAGGATTCTTCAATATATCTGTATCAATCAATGTAATATATCATATTAACAAACTGAAAGATAAAACCATATGATAAGCTAAAAGATTAAAACCATATGATCATCTCAATAGATGCAGAGAAAGCTTTTGACAAAATCTGACATCTATGATAAAAACTCTCCAGAAAGTAGGAATAGAAGGAACATATCTCAACATAATAAAGGGCATATATGACATCCAGGGTTTCCCAGGTGACACTAATGTTAAAGAACCTGCCTTCCAATGCAGGAGACGTAAGAGATTCAGATTCACTTCCTGGGTCAGGAAGATTCCCTGGAGGAGAGCATGGCAACACACTTCAGTATTCTTGCCTGGAGAATCCCATGGACAGAGGAGCCTGGTGGACTATACTTCACAGGATCACAAAGAGCTGGACATGACTGAAGCAACTTAGCATGCACACAAACACAACAAATACACAGCAAATATTTCAATGGTGAAAAACTCAAAGCATTTCCTCTAAAATCAGGAATAAGACAAGGGTACCAACTCTTGCCACTATTATTCAATATAGTGTTGGAAGCCCTAGCCACAGCAATCAGAGAAGAAAAATAAATAAAAGGTATCCAGGTTGGAAAAGAAGTAAAAACTCTCACTGTTTGCAGATGACATTAATCTTTACATAGAAAACCCTAAAGATGCCACCAGAAAAGTATTAGTGCTAATCAATGAATATGAGGATGAGATGGTTGGATGGCATCACTGACTCAATGGACATGAGTTTGGGTAAACTTCAGGAGTTATTGGACAGGAAGGCCTGGCATGCTGCAGTCCATGGGGCTGCAAAGAGTCGGACACGACTAAATGACTGAACTGAATTGAATCAATGAATATAGTAAAATCACAGGATATAAAATTAGTACACAGAAATCCCTTGCACTCCTATACACTAATAATGAAAAATCAGAAAGAGAAGTTAAAGGGACAAACCCATTCACCACTGCAACAAAAAGAATAAAAAACTTAGGAATAAATTAACCTAAAGAGACAAAAGACCTGTATGCAGAAAACAAGACACTGATGAAAGAAATTAAAGACTACACAAACAGATGAAGAGATATACTATGTTCTTGGATTGGAGAATCAGTATTGTGAAATTGACTTACTACCCAAAGGAATCTATAGATTTAATGCAATCTCTGTCAAGCTACCAATGACATTTTTCACAGAACTAGAACAAATAATTTCACAGTTCGTATGGAAACACAACAGATCTTGAATAGCCAAAGCAATCTTGAGAAAAAAGAATGGAGCTGGAAGAATCAACCATTCTGACTTCAGACTATACTACAAAGCTACAGTCATCAAGACAGTATGGCACTGGCACAAAAATAGAAACATAGACCAATGGAACAAGATAGAAAGCCCAGAGCTAAATCCACACACTTGTGGGCACCCTATCTTTGACAAAGGAGGCAAAAATATACAATGGAGAAAAGACAATCACTTCAATAAGTGGTGCTGGGAAAACAGGACAGCTATGTGTGTGTAAAAGAATGAAATGAGAACACTTCCTAACAGCATACACAAAAGTAAACTCAAAACGGATTAAAGGCCTAAATGTAAGAACAGAAACTATAAAATTCTTAAAGGAAAACATAGGCAGAACACTCTTTGACATAAATCACAGCAAGATCCTCTATGACTCATCTCCTAGAGTAACAGAAATAAAAATAAACAAGTGAGACCTAATTAAACTTAAGAGCTTTTTGCAAACTATAATCAAGGTAAGACAGCCCTCAGAATGGAAGAAAATAACAGGAAACAAAACAACTGACACAGGATTAATCTCCAAAATATACAAGCAGCTCATTCAGCTCAATACCAGAATAACAAATAACCCAATCAAAAGGTGAGGAGAAGACCTAAACAGACATTTCTCCAAAGAGGACATACAGATGGATAATAAACACACGAAAAGATGCTGAACATCGCTTATCGTTCAGTTCAGTTCAGTCGCTCAGTCCTGTCCGACTCTTCACGACCCCACGACTCTTTGCAGCACGCCAGGCCTCCCTGTCCATCACCAACTCCCGGAGTTCACTCAAACTCACATCCATCGAGTCAGTGATGCCATTCAGCCATCTCATCCTCTGTTGTCCCTTCTCCTCCTGCCCTCAATCTTTTCCAGCATCAGGGTCTTTTCAAATGAGTTAGTTCTTTGCATCAGGTCGCCAAAGTACTGGAATTTCAGCTTTAGCATCATTCCTTCCAAAGAACACCCAGGACCGATCTCCTTTAGGATGGACTGGTTGGATCTCCTTACAGTCCAAGGGACTCTTTAGAGTATTCTCCAACACCACAGTTCAAAAGCATCACTGCTTCGGCGCTCAGCTTTCTTCACAGTCCAACTCTCACATCCATACGTAACTACTGGAAAAACCATAGCCTTGACTAGACGGACCTTAGTTGGCAAAGTAATGTCTCTGCTTTTGAATATGCTATCTAGGTTGGTCATAACTTTCCTTCCAAGCAATAAGCGTCTTTTAATTTCATGGCTGTAATCACCATCTGCAGTGATTTTGGAGCCCCCCAAAATAAAGTCTGATACTATTTCCACTGTTTCCCCATCTATTTCCCAGGAAGTGATGGGACCAGATGCCATGATCTTCATTTTCTGAATGCTGAGCTTTAAACCAACTTTTTCACTTTCCTCTTTCACTTTCATCAAGAGGCTTTTTAGTTCCTCTTCACTTTCTGCCATAAGGGTGGTGTCATCTGCATATCTGAGGTTATTGATATTTCTCCCGGCAATCTTGATTCCAGCTTGTGCTTCCTCCAGCCCAGCGTTTCTCATGATGTACTCTGCATATAAGTTAAATAAGCAGGGTGACAGTATACAGCCTTGACGTACTCCTTTTCCTATTTGGAACCAGTCTGTTGTTCCATGTCCAGTTCTAACTGTTGCTTCCTGAACTGCATATAGGTTTTTCAAGAGGCAGGTCAGGTGGTCTGGTATTCCCATCTCTTTCAGAATTTTCCACAGTTTATTGTGATCCACACAGTCAAAGGCTTTGGCATAGTCAATAAAGCAGAAATAGATGTTTTTCTGGAATTCTCTTGCTTTTCCATGATCCAGCGGATGTTGGCAATTTGATCTCTGGTTCCTCTGTCTTTTCTAAATCCAGCTTGAACATCTGGAAGTTCACAGTTCACGTATTGCTGAAGTCTGGCTTGGAGAATTTTGAGCATTACTTTACTAGAGTGTGAGATGAGTGCAATTGTGTGGTAATTAGAGCATTCTTTGGCATTGCCTTTCTTTGGGATTGGAATGAAAACTGATCTCTTCCAGTCCTGTGGCTACTGCTGAGTTTCCCAAATTTGCTGGCATATTGAGTGCAGCACTTTCACAGCATCATCTTTCAGGATTTGAAATAGCTCAACTGGAATTCCATCACCTCCACTAGCTTTGTTCGTAGTGATGCTTTCTAAGGCCCCACTTGACTTCACATTCCAGGATGTCTGGCTCTACATGAGTGATCACACCATCATGCTTATCTTGGTCATGATCTTTTTTGTACAGTTCTGTGTATTCTTGCTACCTCTTCTTAATATCTTCTGCTTCTGTTAGGTCCATACCATTTCTGTCCTTTATCGAGCCCATCTTTGCATGAAATGTTCCCTTGGTATCTCTAATTTTCTTGAAGAGATCTCTAGTCTTTCCCATTCTATTGTTTTCCTCTATTTTTTTGCATTGATTGCCGAGGAAGGCTTTCTTATCTCTCTTTGCTGTTCTTTGGAACTCTGCATTCAAATGGGTATATCTTTCCTTTTCTCCTTGGCTTTTTGCTTATCGTTGCTGCTGCTGCTGCTAAGTCGCTTCAGTCATTTCCGACTCTATGCGACCCCATAGATGGCAGCCCACCAGGCTCCCCTGTCTCTGAGATTTTCCAGGCAAGAACAGTGGAGTGGGTTGCCATTTCCTTCTCCAGTGCGTGAAAGTGAAGTCACTCAGCCGTGTCCGACTCTTAGTGACCCCATGGACTGCAGCCTACCAGGCTCCTCCGTCCATGTGATTTTTCAGGCAAGAGTACTGGAGTGGGGTGCCATTGCCTTCTCCATTCGCTTATCATTAGAGAAATGCAAATCAAGACTACAATGAGGGGACATGTCACACTGGTCAGAATGGCATCATCAAAAAGTCTACAAACAATAAATGCTAGAGAGGGTGTGGAGAAAAGGGAATTCTCTTGCACTGTTGGTGGGAACGAGAACTGATACAGCCACTATAGAGAACAATATGGAGATTTCTTTAAAACTAGAAATAGGACTTCCCTGGTGATGCGGTGATTAAGAATACACCTGCCAATGCAGGGGATAGGGCTCAATCCCTGGTCCAGGAAGATCCCACATGCTTCAGGGCAACTAAGCCTGTGTGCCACAACTACTGAGCCCACGCTCCGCAAGAGAGGTCATTGCAATGAGACAGTAGCCGCCGCTCTTCACAACTAGAGAAAGCCCTCAGGCAGCAACGAGTGCAACCAAAAATAAATAAATAATTTTTAAAAAACTAGGAATAAAACTCGGAGAAAGCAATGACACCTCACTCTAGTACTCTTGCCTGGAAGATCCCATGGACGGAGGAGCCTGGTGGGCTGCAGTCCATGGGGTTGCTCAGAGTCGGACACAACTGAGCAACTTCACTTTCACTTTTCACTTTCATGCATTGGAGAAGGAAATGGCAACCCACTCCAGTGTTCTTGCCTGGAGAATCCCAGGGACGGGGGATCCTGGTGGGCTGCCGTCTCTGGGGTCACACAGAGTCGGACACGACTGAAGCGACTTAGCAGCAGCAGCAGCAGGAATAAAACTACCATTTGACCCAGCAATCCCATTACTGGACATATATCCTGAGGAAACCATAATTCAAAAAGACACATGTACTCCAGCATTCATCACATCACTATTTACAATTGCTAGGACATGGAAGCAACCTAGATGTCCATCAACAGATGAATAGATAAAGAAATTGTGGTACATATGCACAATGGAATATTACTCAGCCATAAAAAAAGAATGCATTTGAATCCGTTCTAATGAGATGGATGAACCTAGATTCTATTATGCAGAGTGAAGTCAGTCAGAAAGAGAAAGACAAATACCATATATTAACACAAATATATATATGGAATCTAGAAAGATGGTACTCATGATCCTGTTTGTGGGGCAGCAAAGGAGACGCAGACATAAAGGACAGATTTATGATCACAGTGGAGGAGAGGGTGTGATGATATGAGAGAGCAGTATCGAAATATATACATTACTATATGTAACATAGGACTTCCCTGGTGGCTCAGACAGTAAAGTGTCTGTCTACATTGTGGGAGACCTGGGTTCGATCCCTGGGTAGGGAAGATCCTCTGGAGAAGGAAATGGCAATCCACACCAGTACTATTACCTGGAAAATCCCATGAACAGAGGAGCCTGGTAGGCTACAGTCCATGGGGTCACAAAGAGTCAGACACGACTGAGCAACTTCACTTCACTTCACATATGTAACATAGACAGCCAGTGGGAATTTGCTCTATGATGCAGGGAACCCAGTCAGTGTTCTGTGATAACCTAGTGGGGTAGGATGGGGAGAGAGGTAGGAGGGAGGTTTAAGAGGGAGGAGACATATGTATACCTATGGTGGAGTCATGTTGATGTATGGCAGAAGCCATCACAATATTGTAAAGTAATTATCTCTCCATTAAAAATTAAAATAAATTAATAAAAAGACTTTGTGCTTCTACTACAGGGGGCATGGATTGATCCCTGACCAAGGAATAAGATCCTGCAGGCCACAGGATGCTTAAAAAAAAAAAAAAAGATGGTGTGTGTGTGTGTGTGTGTATTTGTGGAGGAAGAGAATGGTAAAGAAAATGAGGCAAGATATAAACCAAAAGTGAATCTGGATAAAGGTTTTCTGGAATGTTCCTGTATTATTCTTTCAACTTTCATCAAGTAAGTTTAAAATTATAACAAGATATAAAATTATAGAGGATAATGGTATCTGAGACCTGCCTGAATTCGCAAATTTCCACTCTGAGGCCAGGGGACAATGTGATCTTGGGCAGCTTCCTGTCCCTCTTTGGTCCTAGGGCTCTACTTTGTAGGGGTGAAACTGGACACCAGATGTCTTTGTGAGACAGATCAGCTCTGACTTTCTGGTAACTTAAGGCTCTGGGTTTGCGGAATCACAGGATTACTCAGGAGACCCACTGGGTGACTGATGGGTGTTGGGTCCCTCTATTTTAACCTTCTTAAAGTGCCTGGGGCATGGAGTTTGCTTTCTGCTGAGGAGGCAGAGAGGAGAGGTGGCAGTTTTGCAATGGTTGCCGTTCTCCAAAATTTAAAGGAACAGAAAACTTTTAAATATGGAAAATAGGAAATGAAAAGCAAGTGGCCAGGCCTCTACAATCTCATTCACCTAATGTTGGAACCTATTTGACAGAGATAGGCTGTCTGAACAGAAGGGAATCCCCACTTTCTGTACTACTGGGGAAATTGAGACTCAGAGGTGGGGCATGACTTACTCAACATTTCATAGATGCCCCTGAGTGGCAGGGTCAGGATTAGAAACTATGTGTTGTGAATTTCAGACTAACCCAATGTTGGTGTTTATTTTTATTTATTTGTTTTTGGCCTTAGTTCCCCAACTAGGGATTGAACCTGCACCCTTAGCAGTGAAAGCGCAGCATCCTAACCACTGAATCACCAGGGAATTCCCCCACTATTGGTGTTTAATATATGTTTAATATATGTTGTTTTTTTCTAATTATGAAAGAAATATAAAACACTTGACAATATGGAAATGACTGAGGAGCCATAGCTAATGGATTTGCTTGCTGGCTTTCCTACTTTAAGAATCTCCAGATTTCAGTTGGGGCATTCCTCTCTGCTTTTGGGCCCCACACCTGGACCTTCCTTCATCCAGAAGCCTGGGCAGGGCAGGGCTGGACTCCGTTCCTCTGCAGGGTGTTAGTGGCTTCCAGCTGACAGTCAGTAAAACACCCAGGCCCTGAACCTTCCCTTATGGTTCCTTCTCATCTTCCCATGCAATGCTGGGCTGGAGCTAGCCCACTGACTGGGTGCTATATATGCCACTCACAGAGCCAGGCTTTGGGGGGTTCAGGAAGATAAACCATCTGTGCAATATTCTACCTGAAACTTCACAGTACATGCTTCATTGCTTTAACTTCAGCTTTGGCCAAATTGCTTGGGTAGCCTGGTCTGCCTCCAGAGTTCATCAGAAGAAGGGGGTCATTCTGTTCATGGGGAGAGGAGGTACCCTGCTTTTCTTTTTCCTCACTCCCAGAACCCTGTTTATGCACATCTCCAGTGGACCTCTAAGTTCTCTTCTGGAGTCATCCCCGGATGAGGCTCACTGTGCCCTTGACAGTCAAGGTGAGAATGCCTGAGGGCAGATCCTTTTGTTTTACAAAACAAAACAAAGATAGTGATGAACCTAATGTTTATCAAGCTGTTTTGTTGCGCTAGGCACAGTAGGTGCTTGAAAGGCACCACTTCTTAATGCTCACCAAGGCAAGAATACACGGAAGAACTGTACAAAAAAGATCTTCACGACCCAGATAATCATGATGATGTGATCACTAATCTAGAGCCAGACATCTTGGAATGTGAAGTCAAGTGAGCCTTAGAAAGCATCACTACGAACAAAGCTAGTGGAGGTGATGGAATTCCAGTTGAGCTATTTCAAATCCTGAAAGATGATGCTGTGAAAGTGCTGCACTCAATATGCCAGCAAGTTTGGAAAACTCAGCAGTGGCCACAGGACTGGAAAAAGTCAGTTTTCATTCCAATCCCAAAGAAAGGCAATGCAAAAGAATGCTCAAACTACCACACATTTGCACTCATCTCACACTCTAGTAAAGTAATGCTCAAAATTCTCCAAGCCAGGCTTCAACAATACGTGAACCGTGAACTCCCTGATGTTCAAGCTGGTTTTAGAAAAGGCAGAGGAACCAGAGATCAAATTGCCAACATCCGCTGGATCATCGAAAAGCAAGAGAATTCCAGAAAAACATCTATTTCTGCTTTATTGACTATGCCAAAGCCTTTGACTGTGTGGATCACAATAAACTGTGGAAAATTCTGAAAGAGATGGGAATATCAGACCACCTGACCTGCCTCTTGAGAAACCTGTATGCAGGTCAGGAAGCAACAGTTAGAACTGGACATGGAACAATAGACTGGTTCCAAATAGGAAAAGGAGTACGTCAAGGCTGTATACTGTCACCCTGCTTATTTAACTTATATGCAGAGTACATCATGAGAAACACTGGACTGGAAGAAACACAAGCTGGAATTCAAGATTGCCGGGAGAAATATCAATAACCTCAGATATGCAGATGACACCACCCTTATGGCAGAAAGTGAAGAGGAGCTAAAAAGCCTCTTGATGAAAGTGAAAGAGGAGAGTGAAAAAATTGGCTTAAAGCTCAGCATTCAGAAAGCGAAGATCATGGCATCTGGTCCCATCACTTCATGGGAAACAGTGGAAACAGTGTCAGACTTTGTTTTTTTGGGCTCCAAAATCACTGCAGATGGCGATTGCAGCCATGAAATTAAAAGACGCTTACTCCTTGGAAGAAAAGTTATGACCAACCTAGATAGCATATTCAAAAGTAGAGACATTACTTTGCCAACTAAGGTCCCTCTAGTCAAGGCTATGGTTTTTCCTGTGGTCATGTACGGATGTGAGAGTTGGACTGTGAAGAAGGCTGAGTGCTGAAGAATTGATGCTTTTGAACTGTGGTGTTGGAGAAGACTCTTGAGGGTCCCTTGGACTGCAAAGAGATCCAACCAATCCATTCTGAAGGAGATCAACCCTGGGATTTCTTTGGAAGGAATGATGCTAAAGCTGAAGCTCCAGTACTTTGGCCACCTCATGCGAAGAGTTGATTCGTTGGAAAAGACTCTGATGCTGGGAGAGATTGAGGGCAGGAGGAGAAGGGGACGACCCAGGATGAGATGGCTGGATGGCATCACGGACTCGATGGATGTGAGTCTGAGTGAACTCCGGGAGATGGTGATGGTCAGGGAGGCCTGGCGTGCTGCGATTCATGGGGTCGCAAAGAGTCGGACATGACTGAGCGACTGAACTGAACTTAAGGTGCTGTGACGGAGAAGGCAATGGCGCCCCACTCCAGTACTCTTGCCTGGAAAATCCCATGGGCGGAGGAGTCTGGTGGGCTGCAGTCCATGGGATCACTAGGAGTCGGACACAACTGAGCGACTTCACTTTCACTTTTCATTTTCATGCATTGGAGAAGGAAATGGCAACCTACTCCAGTGTTCTTGCCTGGAGAGTCCCAGGGACGGAGGAGCCTGGTGGGCTGCCGTCTATGGGGTCGCACAGAGTCGGACACGACTGAAGCGACTTAGCAGCAGCAGCGGCAGCAAGGTGCTGAGTATACAGTTTCTTTTCTCAGGTTTATTCTTGTGAAAAAACTGGCTAGAGATTTTCGATTACACACAACTGAAAAGAGTAGTAGAGATGAGCTCAGAGATCCAAATTCCAGGTCTGGCTATGTTCCTTTTGGGCCTGGCTATCTTTCAGTCCCCAGACTGTCTCTGTCACCATGCCTGGCACTGGGCAAAGGCTCCGCCCCTCCTCCATTCCCAGTGCCCCGCACTCATGCTGCTGGCAGTGCTGTGAGGCCACCTGAGGGAGCTGAGATGAGAGGCAGGGCCACTGGGTTGCACAACTCCAGGGGCATTTCATTATCTTCCCTGTGAACGCTATTTCCTGGAGTTGTGCAATGCAGGGCCTGTGAGAAAGCAGTAGGGACCAGCCCAAGGCACATCGACTAGGAGAACCAGCACTTGAACCCAGAGCCAGGGCCTTTCCTGGCAGTCAGGGTGGCACTGTGTGTGCGTTCTGGGGAGCAGGGAGGGTTAAGTCTTGTCTGGACGTCTGCCCTAGAGGCAGGCCTCGGAGGCTTGGTGTCCACTCCAGCCATTCCTTGGGGGTGGTGGGGGCTTCCCTGCAGGAAGCCTCCTCTCCCTGGCCCCAGAGCACAGCTGGGAGGCAGAGGTGCCCCTGTGCAACCTGACTGGGAACCTGTCTCACTTCGTCCTGGGCAGCTCTTCCAGAAGACCCGCAGACAGCAGGAAGTAGTCAGGCCTCCTCCAGAGCCCGGCCCTGGCCTGGTACCCATCCTTTCACTTACTGCAGTGAACACAGGGCAGAGCACATCTCTTCTCTCTCACAAAACCTTCCAGGGTCTCCCATCGCTTGCAGGACGGAGGGGTTTAGACACTTCTGCCTGCTATAACTGGTTTCTACTTATCCAGCTGCATCTTAGGCCACGATTTCCTGTGTGCTCCATCAACCCCATGCCACTTACAGCCATCGCCAGCACGCTGAACTCTCCTGTCTCCTGCCTTATCTGTTTGTCCTCTGCTCCCTAAATGACTTTCTCCTCTCTGATCTCTTATTCTTACCCTGCTGAAATCTTACCCATCCTTAGAGACTCAGGCCAAATGTTTCTTCTTTAAGAAGTGTTATCTTCGAATCAGAATTAACATCTTCATACATCTTAGTGTTTATTACTACATGTGCCCCTTCGCCACAGAGAGAAAAGTGACCCAGACACGGGGGCAGCCACCCTCAGAGGCTTAATCCAGTCTCGAGGTGTAGGGGTATGCTGAAGCTTCTCTCTCCAAACCTCCTTTGAGCTCCGAGTTTTCAAATGGCTGGGGAACTCTGCTGAGCTCCCTGGTCATCAGAAATCCTCATTTTTATGGCAGCAAGCAGGGGGAAGATCTGGTGGTTAGAAGCCCTACCTGGATCGCCCAAATTGACCACAGTGATGGATACGTCTGTGGGCACAGTCCTGCACCAGCTTATTCCCTGGGGGAGGTATTTGCACAAGAAGACAGGGAAGGGCCCCGTCCCATCCAATTCCTCACCCTGCAGCCATCCGATGGCCCATTCCATTCTCAGAGCCCTTGTAATTTGCTCTCATTAACCAAGCTTTGTTCTAGGGGGCAGTGGTAAAGAACCCCAGGCGTCCACTGCAGGCCCGGTCATGTCCCCACCACCCTCCCCTTCCTGCCCTGGGAGGGGAAGTCTGGAGTGAAGGCCATGCTTGGCTCCTTCCCACGCCACCCTCTCTACAGGGAGTCAGGGACTCAGGAGAGCCGGCACCATGGCAGGCGGAAGTGGGAGAGTCTGTTATCAGAAGAGGGGTCTGGGAAGACCAAAATCTCTGCGCTAGGGGCAGGGATTGAGATAGGCTCTACCTTGCTGGGTGACCTTGGGTAAGGCCTTTTCTGTCTCTGAGCCTTGCTGGTCCCTTCTGGGATATGAGGCACGCTCAGGCTCTGCACCTGAGTCAGTGTCAGGTCCAAGCATCAAGAAGTCAGGAGCCTTTCCCTTTGGTTCAACCATGCCCAGCCCCAGAGACGTTGTACTTCTAGCACCCGAATCCCAGCTGCTTGATGCCCCAACCCGCTGCCATCTCCTCCAAGCCTCCATCCATCACCTCCCCTTTACATTCCACTCTCCAGACCTTGCAAGACAGTGACACACCACCATGGCGCTGAGCCACTCCCTGGTTGTGGGACCTCAGCTGAGCCTCTCAAGGCACTCAGATTCCCTGGGTGTGAGTGCAAATAACATCATTATGTGCTGCCTAGGGTGACTGTGAGCGTTCAAAGAGGTGATTCAGACAAAGTGCTCTGCATGGTGCCAGGCACATGCTAAATTCTCAATAACTAGAAATCATTCTTGTGATTATCACTATTAGTATTTTAGAAGCTAAGCTGAGCCAGGGCTCTGGTTAGACAACACCCTCTCTTAGCTTGACTTTCTGTTTTAACGTATTACCATTCTCTTTTCCTCTCTCCTTTTTCCCTCACATCTGATTATCTAGAAAAACTGTCCAAGTTGTCCTTTTCTTTTTTGTCAATGAAAAGACACAGTTCTGCTTCTTCTTTCCTTTAACAAACATCCAAATATTTGTATCCCAGGTGCTGCAGTCATCAAAGCAAAAAAGACCAAGAAGGTCCCTGACCTAGTGAATAATCAAATACGTTCATATGTAACCATAACCTGGATGTGCTCTCTGGATGGCAGGCAGAGGCAGGAGAGAGCTCAGATATCTCATACCGAGGTCCTGTGTAGATGTGGTCTGGCCCACGAGGTAGGGTGCATTTCACAGCAGGACAAAAGCAGATACTGCAGCATCCCCACTCCAAGCACGCTCACGTGCCTGTAAGTGTCGAGTGTGGGGGTGGAGGAGGGCGGTGCTCTGTAGACTGCCGCAGTGAACCTGATCTGCTAAGAGACTGTGATGAGTCACCAGGCCTCTCCGATTTGTTTCGCTTGTGTATGCAAGAAAACCGAATTCCTTTGGTCCCAGGAAGACCTGCAGAGTCCTCTGACGTGCGGGGATTATTCCCATGTGCCTTCACTTGTTTGGCAAAGATTCCTTGAGTGCCTACTCCATGCTCTGTATGGGAGGAAGATGAATCCACAGGTTCTACTCTCAACAGGCTCATCATAACAAGTTAGGATTTATTGAGCTGCTACTATGTTTCAGGCATTTTAGCCATTTTAAGCCATTTTATTGTCATAAGACTCTGATGACAAAAGTTATTACTGTCCCCTATTTTATAAGCATGGAAATTGAGGCACAGAAAGGTTGATTGACTTGTCCAATGCTCCCAAGAGTTGGCGGCAACCACTCCACCATTTTCATGGAGTGGCCTAAGGAGCCCTGAGGGCTCCAGAGACCTTTGTACATAGTCCAAAAGGTCAAAATAACTTTTTTCTTTTTATTACTAAGAACTTGCCTGCCTTTCTAACTCTCATTTTCTCTTGAGAGCACAGTGGAATTTTCCAGAAGTTACATTACTTACGGTATCACAGCAAGCAGCAGGAAGAACCCCAGTATCTTCCGCAGAGATTTGCAAAAGTGTAGAATGATGCCACTCTCCTCCTTACTTTTTTATTTAGAAAATATTTTTCATAAGGATACTTTCTATGAATATGCAATGAGTTCATTGTTATTTTTAAAATAGTGAGTGGGAGTGAAAGTCGCTCAGATGTGTTCGACTCTTTGCGAACCCATGAACTATACAGTCCATGGAATTCTCCAGGCCAGAATACTGGAGTGGGTAGCCTTTCCCTGCTCCAGGGGATCTTCCCAACCCAGGGATTGAACCCAGGTCTCCCGCATTGCAGGTGGATTCTTTACCAGCTAAGTTACCCCGTAAAGTTTTAGAATATTCTTCTCAGTTTGAATTTCTAATAAACTGAGAGGGTAAAGGGGTACAGAGACCAAAAAAAGCTTGAGAGCTGCTGTGCAACACGAAGCAGAAATGCTCCCCAATCGCTATAACTCGGGAATAACACCCCAAGAGAGGCCTACTGGTGGTGTGGTCCTGGTTGTTGCCAATGTCATTAGTGTTATTAAGAGACAGATCCCTGGATCATGCTCCATGGAGTGGCCTATGTGGGAACCAGCTCCATCACAAATCAATGCTGTGATTCAGAGTGTCTGCCCTTGTGGCTTGCAATACGGGAGTCAGATTTAAATCCCTTCGTGTGTTTCTCTTCCTATAGCTTTCTCAGGACTTTGGCTTGCCTCTTGTTTTTTGGCTGCACTGGGCCTTCATTGCTGTGCGTAGGCTTTCTCTAGTGGCAGTGTGCGGGCTTCTCATTGCAGCGGCTTCTCTTGTGGAGCGTGGGCTCTAGGGCACGCTGGCTTCAGTAGTTACAATGCGTGGGCTCCGAAGAGAGGACTCAGTAGTTGTGGCACACAGGCTCAGCTGTCCTGCAGCATGTGGGATCTTCCCGGACCAGGGATTGAACCAGTGTCCCCTGCACTGGCAGGCAGATTCTTAATCACTGGACCACCAGGGAAGTCCTGGCTTGTTTCTCTTGAACAGCCATCCCTCCAGGGTCTAAGTGACCTCCCTACTCTTTGTGATGCCCCCCACCTGAACCCTGCAAAATAAATTTTGTTTCTTACACAGCCTATATATTCTATACAAGATGCTCACCAATATTCCCACTGAATTTGGTGACCTTCCACCTAGTTACTTTCACTTGATATGATGACAAATGAAAACTGAATAATAAAAATGCAGATAACAATAATATCAGGAATTCAGTAGATATTAAGGGCATGGAAACAAATGCGAAACCATGGCAGATCTGAAGAAAATTCTGTGAAAACTTTCATGAAATCTGTGCCAGTGTTCCCGGCAGGGGAATTTGGTCTTCTAGAGGACAATCTTGATATTATCTTTTAGATTATTCTCGTCATCTGGAACTCTGTAGGAAGCTTCTTGGAAGAACTCCAAAGGACATATATTTGAGAATTTCATCCCAGGAATAATAAGTTATGATCTGACACAAACATGATTCTAACTTGCAGTGTTTCTATAAAGGTTTATTCAAAGATGAGAGCTAAGTTTTTCAGCCACACTGGTTAAATGACTACACTGGAACAGGGTGTGTTAAGTCTCTCTATAGACACACAACAGAGCTTTCTATATCATGCCTGGCAACTCAGCTTCATTCGGTTCTGCTCTGAACTTTGTGACCCATTCAGAGGCTTGCCTGAGAGCCGATCTTGTTTTGGAAGCTCATGGTGGCATGGCGTCAAAAGGAATGTGCTTCAGATCTGACCTGAAAAAACAGCTCAGACTGCAGGTTTTGGCTCCTGAATCAGGACAGTCCTGTGTGATCCTGGCTGAACTGTTAAGACATTCTAGAGCTTCAGCTCTTCAGCTGTTGAATGGAAAAAAAGAAATCTATCCTTCTTAGCCTGACATCTTTATTCTGAGATCAAATGAGGTAAAACATTTTAAAAAACAGAAAGCACTTGTCTCTCTCCTGAAGGCTTTGCACGTGCTGTTCTTACCTAGAACCAGCTCCAACCCTGTCCGGTGGCTGGTCTGAAGCTATGGCTCTCTCTGCTCCAGCTGCACTGATCTGCCCTGTCCTGCCCGTCTGTCTCAGGACCTTCGTGCCTGCCATGCTGTTTGCATGGAACACTCTTTCCTCAGGTACTGCACAACTGCCTCCCTGACTTCAGCTGCCTCCCTCTCTGCTCAAATGTCACCTTATCAGAAAGACCCTTTCTGGACACAATATACAAAGTAACCTCCAAATCCCAGGAGCCCTCCATGTTCTTCAGAGCATGTGTGCAGTTCACCTGTTGATTATCTGAGCCTTGGTGGCTCAGTGGCAAAGAATCTGCCTGGCCAACGTAGGTTTCCCTAGGTCAGGAAGATCCCCTGGAGGAGGAAATGGCAACCAGCTCCAGTATTCTTGCTGGGACAGTTTCACAGACTGAGGAGACTGGCAGGCTACAAAATGTCAGTTCCATGAGAACAGGAGTTTTGCTTTGTTCTGCTATAATCCTAAAGATTAGAATATAGCATCCATGCCCTCCTCCATCAAGAAGAAGAAGAAGAAAGTCAGGAGACAGCCATATCAGGAGAGGAGACAGGGTGGGCTGGGCAGAAGAGATTTCAGCTGGGCAGACCTACAGAACAAAGAGGAGGCCCCATGTTCCCTCCTGCTCTGACTCCCACCCCTTGGTTTAGATGTATTAGAGCAAATCCTTAGTGTAATTATGGGCATTTGAATTGTTTACTCCTTGTTAACCACCCTCTTTGCTCACTTAATTGGTTCAAAGCCTGTGGCATGAGTAACTAACTGTGCAGCAATTTGGCATGTGGTGAGAAGGCAGCGGCGGTGTGACTGCACAGCGAGGGCTCACTTGCAGTAACCAGGCTCTAGGTGCAATCCTCACACAGAAACAGAGCTCAGATGGGGCCACAGCACTTCTGATGTCCTGGCAAACACACCGGGTGGGACTTGCTCAACCTCTGCATCCTCATGCCAGGCTTCTCCACGGGGGCCTGATTGGTCGCATAGATTCCATGCTCTCTGAGCACCCTACCCATGTGGGCAGAGTAATTCACACCCCTGCTTCAGGAGGAGTAAAATCCAGGCTGGTCTGGCTTCGGCTTGCCTGGCCACCTCACAAGTCTCTCCTCTTCACCTAACTTCTACTTGCTCTCCTGCAGTGGTCCTGCCTCAGGCCCTTTGCACTGGCTGTTTTCCCATATCCTCACATGGCTGCCTCTTCTTTTCTGTGGATCAGCTTATACGGATGACTGGATGGACTGCATGACATCAGGTAAGTCCTAGTCTTGGTCTGAATCTCCACTTCCTCATCTGATAAATGGGTAGATGGATTCAAGATCTACGTTCCTCTCTAAAACACATGTCTGAGCACTATGGTAGTCATCTAATGAGGCCATAAAAATTTTTGGAGGCATTATAGGGCACTGGATCCTAGGGGCTAGGTAGATAGTGGTAAAAAAAAAGAAGATAGAAATCCTGCCCTAAAGGGCTGTACATGCTAGTGGAAGGAGATTGACAGGCAATCCCTGTGGTTCAGCTGGTAAAGAATCAGCCTCCAATGTGGGAGACCTGGCTTCAATCCCTGGTATCCACTCCAGTATTCTGGCCTTGAGAATTCCGTGTCCATGGGGTTGCAAAGAGTTGGACATGACCAAACAATAAACATAGAAACAGATAAATAAGCTAATCTCATTTACTATATAATTTCACTTACTAAGAAGTTCAGCAAGTGCTGTGACGATAAAAATAAATGAATCAAATAGAGAATAAGTGACAGCAGGCAGGTTTTGGTTAAAGCAGTCAAGGAGGGCCTCTTTGAGATAGTGACTTGTGAGTTGAGACCTAGACAATAGTGAGGTGGGGCAATCATTCCAAGAAGAAGCAGTAATTGTGGGGACCCAAAGAAAGGAAAGAGGGGTCATTTTCTAGAAACAGAAAGAGAGGGAAGATGACCAATGGGCAAAAGACAGAGAATGAAGGTTTTGTCTAGGGGCCATGGTACCTTTGCACATTTCATGTTAGGGGCCATGGGATGTCCAGGGAGGGTTTTAGGAGAACAGTGATTTACATCTTAGAGCAAATCATTCTGGCTGTTCCTCTGAGAACAGACTACAGCGAGACAAGAGTGGAGGCAGGAGAGTAGCTATCCTGGGAATAAAAGGCAACACCAGTATCTGGGTCAAAGGCAGAGAAGCTGGTCAAATTCGGGGCATGTTTTGGAGGTAGAGCTTGGAGCACTCACTGATGGATTGGACGTGCTCGTGAGAGAGGGAGAGGCATGTGGGAAACCACTGATGCACGCCTGATCAATAATGAACATGGCTCTGTGTTCCCTCCAGGAGGCTAGTTTGCCAAAGAGCTCAGCATCGGGGCTGAGGCACATCTGCAATGATGACAGAGTGATCTTTGTATTTCCCATCTGTCATTGTCCCAGTGGGCAGCAACCATGCGGGTTTTGTTGCTTTACCCCTGATGCCTAGGACAATGCCAGGCACAGAATGGCACTTATAATAGTTACAAATAGTCCCTGGAGCTTGTACCTCCCCAGGGACTTCACAGGGAGACCGAGCCAAGAAGGCCTTTCTGGGCTCACCAGCCACACGCAACCTCATGGTCCTACTGGTCCCTTGATGAACAAATCTCGGCAGGTGAGGCAACCTTCCTATGTCCTCACTGCCAAACCCAGATCACCCAGATCATGCTTCCGGTCCCACGCTCCCAATTCTGATGCAGTCTGCCTACTCTCCCAGCTCAAAAGCATGCCCATCGCTTAAAATTTACCAGTAGTCTGGACCCCCAACTCCTTCTTCACCTGTGGGTCACACACACACTCATAGAGGCCTTTGAGAGACTCAAGAGTCTGCTTCATACCAAGGGTGGAATTTCAACTATATGGGGGAAATGTTAGAGGCTGGGGTTCTTTGGAGATGGGGTGGCCTGTATTAATCCATGCTTCTTTTGCCTGAGGAGCACCCCACTTTGTCTACCACTGGGGCTGGTACAGGAAAAAGAGATGCCTTTTTCTGAGGGTCCCCCCAAGCTACCTGCATACTGGGAGAGGGCTGCCCCAGAAGCTTCCCAGGAAAGAAACTCCAACCCTACCTTTCTTGGCTCAACCTGACTCTGCAGGCTTCGCCCTGTTCCAGGGCTAATAAGAAAGACTGCCCCAAGGCACTGGGGCTTTGTATTAAATTTTTAATAGCCACAGTGGGTTTGATCCTACACTCCTGGGAGAATTAGTCACTGCAAGTTCAAGTGAGGAATTTATGGACAGGCCTTAACAATCTGTTTCTAATTTGGGGATGGAAATTCTTTGATTCAAGAATCCCAGGAGGCGATATGGTATAGTCGAGGAGGCCTAGGTTCCAACTGTTCAACAAATTTTTAAAAATCTTTGTGCCTGGCGCTATGCTACTCTAAACTCCTGCTGTGACTCTGAAGCTGTGTGACCTTGGGCAAGTTCCTCCTCAACTCTGGGCCTTAGCCTCCTGACTTGCACATGATAGAGTGGGACTCTTTCCAACTCTGACGCCCTGCATCTGGATCTGTGAAGGACAAATGACATCTCCAGCCGCAGCTGCTCCCTGGGAGGCCTCCCTTATGGAAAGTTGGCTTTGGAGGCAGAGCAACTGCTGGATGCCCAAGCATGCCCTGCCCTGAACCCCTGCTTGCCCTCCTGCTGTTTGGGAAGGCACTGAAAGGGTTAAAGTTGGCTCAGTCAGGCAGGGAGAGACTCACTCAATCCCCTCCCTCTTCAGGTCCACTCCCCTTTTTGTTCTCAGGGATTTTCTCAGCTTGCTGGGGTTAGGTAAGCCTGCTTGCTGGGCCGGGAGCCATGCCCCTCTGCCTCTCTGCTGTGAGAGTTCTGAACTGCTGAACTGTAGCAACTTGCCCTTGCTCTTCCCCCAGGCAAGAAATCTGAAGCTGCGGCAAGGGGTGGAGAAATCTTGGAACCTGAGACAGTGATTCTAGCTGCAGCCAGAAGTGGCTCTGAAGATTATGGAGTCCAACTAACTCCTTTTAAGATGGGGAAACTGAGACCCAGAGAGGGGACTTTTCTAGGTCCAGAGAGTCAGTCAGTTCAGTTCAGTCGCTCAGTCGTGTCCAACTCTTTTCGACCCCAAGGACTGCAGCATGCCAGGTCTCCCTGTCTATCACCAATTCCCAGAGCTTACTCAAATTCATGTCCAATGAGTCAATGATGCCATCCAACCATCTCAACCTCTGTCATCCCCTTCTCCTCCTGCCTCAATCTTTCCTAGCATTGGGGTCTTTTCAGATGAGTCAGTTCTTCACATCAGGTGGCCAGAGTACTGGAGTTTCAGCTTCTGCATCAGTCCTTCCAATGAATATTCAGGACTGATCTCCTTCAGGATGGACTGGTTTGATCTCCTTGCAGTCCAAGGGACTCTCAAGAGTCTTCTCCAACACCACAGTTCAAAAGCCTCAATTCCTCTGCGCACAGCTTTCTTTATTGTCCAACTCTCACATCCATACATGACTACTGGAAAAGCCATAGCGTTGACTAGATGGACCTTTGTTGGCAAGGTAATCTCTCTGCTTTCGAATATGCTGTCTAGGTTGGTTGTAACTTTTCTCCCAAGAAACATAGACTCAAATGCAGCATTCCGGATTCCCAAGCCGAAACTTTCCTCCTGAGCTGATTTCTGGAGTTTGGTGACAGTCTTTGGGCTTGAAGCTGTCACGGATAGGTCATGCTGGGGCGGGGACATGCAGAAGGAAGACAGGAAGCACGGCCTCAGATGTCCTGCAAGCAAGAAGGGCCTCTGTTAACGCTTCTTCAAACTGCCTTCTTCTTTTTCCTCTTCCTTTTAAAAATTCATTTGGCTGCGCCGGGTCTTAGTAGTGGCATATGGGACCTTTAGTTGTACCCTGTGGGCTTTTAGGGCATGAGGGATCTAGTTCGTTGACTAGGGATTGAACCCGGGCCTCCTGCATTGGGAGTGAGAAGACTTAACCACTGGGCCACCAGGGCAGTCCTGGAGCTGCCTTCTTGACATTAATCCCTGCACTTACCAAGGACTCCAAATATCTACCCCTCCAATCCTCAGATTGCAGTAGGCAGGTCTGTTTTTACTGGGAAGCCAGTTTGGATAGAGGTTCCTTTGTTTATGGCCCAGTTTTGTAAATAGACCCCTACCTCAAGCCCCAGCTTCTCTTTTTATTAGTTGTGGGATCCTGGGCATGTTGTTTCACTCTTCTGACCCTGAGTTACCTGTCTGGAAAATGGTGGTGCTAATAGTCCTTTCTTCACTGTGCTGATGAGAGATGAACAAGATGATGCAGGGTGGGGCATAAAGTAAGTGCTGGAGAAATCACAGTGGTTACCATCACTCCTCAGCTCCCTCTTCTTCCTCTTCAGTAGAATGGACCTATTTCTTCTGGTCCTGCCCTCCCCACAGGAATGTGAAACTCTAATAAGACAATGGAGATAAAGGAGCTTTATAAGAACGATACGAGGAGAGTCTTTCCTGGTGGTCCAGTGGCTAAGACTCTTGTTCCCAATGCAGGGGGCCCAGGTTCAACCCCTGGTCAGGGAATTACATCCCACATGCCACAACTAAAAGGTTTTTCATGCTGCAATGAAGACCCAGCACTACCAAATAAATAAATATATATTTTTTTAAAAAGAATGATATGGAACCAGTGGTCTTTCTTGCTGATCCCACTGGCATGTTTGTTCCATGACTCTGCGGCTCTGGACAATCCCTGGTTGACTAGTTTTTCGTCTGCTTAGGATGTGGTGTAGGGGAAATACCAGGAATTCAGATGCACTGGGATGCATTCTAACCACCCATGAGCTAAATGGCTCTCCTAGATGGTTACAACTCACTGTAAAATGAGACCAGAATCCCTGCTGTTCCAAATTCATAGGTCTATGGTAAAACTGCAAAGCGCTATGCCTGCTTTGTATCCATCCCCCACTTCCTCTGGTTCCATATCTCATTTTCATGACGGGGTCCAGTCCACCTAATCTTCAGTTTTAATCAGAGCTTTGTGGGGGCGGCTGACTGAACCTAACACTCTAGAGTTGGGGCTGAGAATTTGCCCTTGCCAATCAGCCCTGAATTCCCTGTGGTCACCACGACTGGTTCGAGGATGGGTCTGTGACCCAGTCATAGCCAACCAATTTTCATCCTGGAACTTTGACTTGTAGTAACAGGGAGAAATGACTCATTCTCTTTTCTGCCAGACAAGAGTGGGGAGAAATAAGAGCTTGGAGCTCTCAGACACTATCAGGTGAAGAGAACTCAGCTGATTATTAAGCAAACGCAAAGGAAAACAGACAGTGGAGAAAAAAGTGGAGAAGGGCAGTCTTTTGGCAATGCTGTTTGTGAATTTGGCCCAGGCTTACCACTCACCTAGAGCCAGACATCCTGGAATGTGAAGTCAAGTGGGCCTTAGGAAGTATCACTAAGAACAAAGAACAAAGCTAGTGGTGGTGATGCAATTCCAGCTGAGCTATATCAAATCCTGAAAGATGATGCTGTGAAAGTGCTGCACTCAATATGCCAGCAAATTTGGAAAACTCAGCAGTGGCCACAAGATTGGAAGAGGTCAGTTTTCATTCCAATCCCAAAGAAAGGCAATGCCAAACAATGCTCAAACTACCACACAATTGCACTCATCTCACACGCTAGTAGAGTGATGCTTAAAATTCTCCAAGCCAGCCTTCAGCAATACATGAACCATGAAATTCCAGATGTTCAAGCTGGATTTAGAAAAGACAGAGGAACCAGAGATCAAATTGCCAACATCCGCTGGATCATCGAAAAAGCAAGAGAGTTCCAGAAAAACGTCTATTTCTGCTTTATTGACTATGCCAAAGCCTTTGACTGTGTGGATCACAATAAACTGTGGAAAATTCTGAAAGAGATGGGAATGCCAGACCACCTGATCTGCCTCTTGAGAAACTTATATGCAGGTCAGGAACCAACAGTTAGAACTGGACATGGAACAATAGACTGGTTCCAAATAGGAAAAGGAGTACGTCAAGGCTGTATATTGTCACCCTGCTTATTTAACTTATATGCAGAGTACATCGTGAGAAACGCTGGGCTGGAGGAAGCACAGGCTGGAATCAAGATTGCCAGGAGAAATATCAATAACCTCAGATATGCAGATGACACCACCCTTATGGCAGAAAGTGAAGAGGAGCTAAAGAGCCTTTTGATGAAAGTGAAAGAGGAGAGTGAAAAAGTTGGCTTAAAGCTCAACATTCAGAAAACGAAGATCATAGCATTTGGTCCCATCACTTCATGGGAAATAGATGAGGAAACAGTGGAAACAGTGTTAGACTTTATTTTTCTGGGCTCCAAAATCACTGCAGATGGTGATTACAGCCATGAAATTAAAAGACGCTTACTCCTTGGAAGGAAAGTTATGACCAACCTAGATAGCATATTCAAAAGCAGAGACATTACTTTGTTAACAAAGGTCCATCTAGTCAAGGCTATGGTTTTTCCAGTGGTCATGTTTGGATGTGCGAGTTGAACTTAAAAGAAACCTGAGCATCGAAGAACTGATGCTTTTGAACTGTGGTGTTGGAGAAGACTCTTGAGAGTCCTTTGGACTACAAGGAGATCCAACCAGTCCATTCTAAAGGAGATCAGTCCTGGGTGTTCACTGGAAGGACTGATGTTGAAGCTGAAATTCCAATACTTTGGCCACCTGATGCGAAGAGCTGACTCATTTGAAGAGACCCTGATGCTGGGAAAGATTGAGGGCAGGAGGAGAGGGGGATGACAGAGGATGAGGTGGCTGAATGGCATCACCGACTCAATGGACATGGGTTTGTGTGGACTCCAGGGGTTGGTGGTGGACAGGGAGGCCTGGCGTGCTGTGGTTCATGGGGTCGCAATGAGTCGGACATGACTGAGCAACTGAGCTGAACTGAACTGAACTACCTAAAGTCAAGCTATTCCTGGACTTCTCAGGAATATGAGTCAATTAATTTCTTTTATTAGTTTCCTTCTTTCTTCCCATTAATTTTTCTATCCATTTATTTATTTCTCCTTAAGTCAATCTAATTTTAGTTTCTCCCATTTGTAATCAAAGTTTCCTAATTGAGACTAAATAAAGAATGATGATAGTTATTAGGATAAACAGTGTTAGCTGCTGACCTGATATCTATTTTTCCCTCTTTATCACTAACAGAACCCTGAATGGAGGATGGAAATAGGAGAGATGGCATAGTAAGTCCCAAGAGAGATGTGACATTTCATCTAAGCTAATCATGCCACCCATGTTTCATATTTTTCAGAATCGTTTGTACTGACAACAGTCATGTAACCCAGTTCTAGACCATGAAACAAGGAGAAATCTGAGAAAGCAAACACATGGGAAAACAGACATAGCCAGCATCATTCTGTCTCTTTCTTTCTGCCTTGAAAGAGGACGTAATGACTGGAATTGCAGCATCCACATTGTGGCCGTGAAGCAGAGACCAAAAAAAAGCTGCAGTGACACCAGTCCTAACATCACTGAGTCACTAAGGGCAACAGCTGTCTTCCTGTCTTTCTCTTGTAATAAAGACAAACACCCATTTGTTTAGGATAACATTAATTGAATTTTCTGTTATTTGCAGCTCAAAGCATTCTTTAGGGATGAATCATCTTAGTCATGAAGAACTCGAGTAGCTACCCAGCAATATTACTGGCCCTTAATTCAGACAGGAATCCTAGAATAAAACAAGGACTTCCCTGGTGGCACAGTGGATAAGAATCTGCCTCCAGTGCAGGGGACATGGGTTCAATCCTTGGCCGGGGAAGATCCCACATGCTGCAGAGCAACTAAGCCCATACATCACAACTACTGAGCCTGAGTGCCACAACTACTGAAGCTCGGGTGACCTAGAGCCCACACGCTGCAACAAGAGAAGCCCCTGCTCCCTGCAACTGGAGGAAGCCTTCACAAAAGCAATGAAGACCAAAAATAAATAAATGTTTTAAAAAAGAGTAAAACAAATAACACTTGTTGAGAAGCAGCTATTGCGAAGAAGTGTGTAAAGTGCCTTCATTGCATACAACTTTATGTCTAGTTGCCATAACCTCACAAAGCAGATACTATTACTCATCCCATTTTATAGATCAGAGTGATAAAAAGATCTTTTTAGGCTCCCATGGCTAATAAGTGCTGGAAAAAAGGCTTCTGAGTAGTCATGGTAGTATGAATTCTACCATGTATTTTATTCATGGGAGAGACCCTTGCTTAGTAAATATATGTACTCATTGTCTACACAATGTAGATATGCAGTTATCTAACAGATTCACTATTATAAATAGAGCAAAAATAAGTGATAGTTGACACTCTGCCAGTGAACAAAGAAAAAATACGGGAAAAAAAAGCCCAGCTCTTGCAGTGCAGGGGCCAATAGCCTAACATACCTTCACAGCCCTTAAGGACATTCCTGCGTTAACACTCAATTCAATCATTAATGTTTTATAATGGCCCTGAGTCATCAAACAAAGATGAAGTCACGCTTAGCCTCTTGTTTAGGAAGGCAGGGAAGCAGTAATACATCTAGGGAAGGTTCCCACCTGAAACGCTTAACAGAAGGTTTTAGAACATTAATCAGCAATACCTTTCCCCTCACCCTTCCCCAGCTCTCTCTGGAAAAATCAACTCACAGAATGCTTCCACCCCCAGGGGCCCAGAGGCCAAGGTAGTAGAGGACTGCATTTTTCATCACCGTTTTCCCAAGATGTTCCCTTCCCAAGCCTATAAATGTCAACCAGCAGGTTTCTAGCATAGGGGATCTTAATTATCATCCCTGGGAAATACCAGTGGGTACTCAGAGCCGAGAACATAGCAACAGCGTGAAGACTTGAAGAGCAGGACTTGGCTGGGACCTCTGTTCACAGCCTGAGTTGAGATCAGGGGAAGTTGGACAAGTGGGAGAAGGATCCGAGAGAGGCAATTAAATTGATTCAATGTCAGGATGGACAGGAGTCACTGAGCAAAGGGCTTGAAGGCAAAAATGACACAATGATGGACTTCCCTGGTGGTCTAATGGTCAAGACTCTCTGCGTCCACTGCTGCACAGCCACACACACTCACACACGTGCGCACACATACACACGCACACGCACGCACACGCACACACACACATGTACGCACACACACACACGCACCCCAAAAGAATCAAGCAAAAAAACCACTGCACCATGCTGAGACTACATGTGGCCTCTGATGTCTGTACATCCAACATGCTCTTTTAACAGATAGGAAAACTGAGGCTCAGAGAGGCAAAGGGATTTACTCACGGTCACACAGCAAGGTAACAACAGAGCTCAGAGCTTTGTTTCCTGACTTTTGACCAGGGCAGAAGGGGGCACTGAACAAAAGTTCGAGGGTTGGAGAGGTTAGCTGACACTTGTGTCCTGTGCTGTGAAATATACCTGGCTGAAGTTTCTCTCACATCCTGGGCCCCCTCTTTGGGACTTCTGGAGCTTCTCAGACAGTGGGACCAGGTGGGGGGCCCCTCTGAGATATGAATTCAACAAATATATATTAAGTATCTATTATATTCTCACAACAATGATGAAAGTAGGAAGCAGTGTCAGTACTCAAGAGGCTGTCAAACAGTGGTTGAGACTACAGGTTCAGGAATCGTAAGGCAGGAGCAGAGCTGGGGCTCTCTTGTTTGCTGCCCCAAGACAGGTTACAGAGGGAAAGACAGACAGGTAGACCCACACAACAGAGCCTCACAGGCATGGGCAACGTGACTTATGTGTTCAAACACAGACATAGACACTGAACACACAGACACACAACCACACAGATGGATGCACAGACAGGTGTGCCCACAGACACACGCACAGCTGTCACGTGTAGACACATGCACACGTGTGTACACACACACACACACACACACACAGCCTTCTCATTTCCCCCATGAGCAAATGGCAGCATCGGCAACTCTGCGGATTGCAACTACATATTTTCCTGGAAAAACAGACTTCTTTAATGCTGCCTGACCCAAGACCAGGGCTGCCTGACCCCACCCCGCCACCCCCGCCACTCCCCTTGCTGCCAGGGGTTTCTGAGTAGAGGCCAGAAACCAGGATGTGAGAGCACTTCCTGCCTGATTCACTCCTCTTGGCCCCAGAACTTCCTCTTCCCTGCTCACAGCAGCTTCCCAGGACTCTCAGCTCCTCGACCTCTGCCCTTGACTCATCCTGCGTTAGCACAGTTCACAGGCCTGTGATTCACACAAGTCAAGGCACAACCGAGGTGGAGATGGGGTGATTTGGGTGGGAAGTGGGGGTCATTATTAGGTAAGGGCCCAGGAGGAGGTAGGGGTGTGGGCTGTGTGTCTTGAAGGGAGTATAAGGAATATGTACCAATATCTCCCGGTGGAGAGAGCTGGCTAGTGAGGGTAGAGGGGGGACCTAGTGGTAGCCCCGGGATTATCTTCAGTTAGGATAATCCTCATGCTGGAGCTACGGGGCCCCACCCTGACCCATCCTGCCCATCCCCCAGCAGCATTCTCCCTTGAGGCCAAGTCTATGGAGTCAAGGAGACAGCTCACCCCAAGCCTGTGACCTCCCCCATCACTTCGCTCTGCATCAGACCTCTGCCAGTTGGCTTTCTCCAAGGGCTGGCAGTGCATCCTGAGGGCTGTCGAAGAGGCAGCAAGTTGGTGCTGTTTGCTGGGCAGGCGTTAGGGTGGTGTGGGTGGAGTTTTGGCTGAGAGGTGTCAGCACCTTCCTTGTGGAAAAGGAACAGGTGTGAAGGGAAGGCAGGTGGGCTAGAGTCACGGGGCCTGGCATTTGGACCCTTCCTTGTCACCCCACACTATTAAGGGTAAACCTGAAATTGGTCACTCCTGGTTCAAGGAGGTCTCCCAGAAGGGTTACACCAGGTTGAATTTCTATTCTAAAGCAAGAAGCATGAAGCTGAATGTCAGAGAACCTGGGTTCTGGCCAAGTTCTGCCTAAGAGTTCTGCTAAATAGGATTGTAGTCTCTGGGGTCAGAAACTCTGGGAGTTTCTAGCTGGGTGACCCCCAGTCAAGATCCCTTCTGTGAACCTCAGTTTCCTCCTTTGTTACATGAAACCAGTAATTGTCTCTATCTCATGATGATTATGGAGAGGGAAATAGCAGCCCACTCCAGCATCCTTGCCTGGAGAATCCCCACGGACAGATGGGCTATAGTCCATGGGGTCGCAGAGACTCGGACACAATTGAGCGACTCACACACACACACACACACGATGATTAATTAGCATGATCATCTGTGACCCTCGTAAGTCCCCTGCTTTCTCTGAGTCTCAGTTCTCTTTCAGGAAAGGGGGAGGGCTTGGTGATGCTAAATTCAATGATCTTTTTCAAAATTATTTTTTATTTTTAAAATCTTTTGGCCATGCCACACAGTATGTGGGATTTTAGTGCCCTGACTAGGGTTCGAATCTGCACCCCCTGCACTAAGAGTCTTAACCACTGGACCACCAGGGAAGTCCCTCAGTGATCTTTAAAGTTCCTTCACATGCTCTTAGTTAAGAATTAGGTCCCAGGGATTTGCCTCTCAGTGACCTGAATGCCCCACCAACAGAGCACAGCAAGCACACAGGACATTCTCCAGCACCAGCTCTCTGCTCTAACTGGTGGTTTGAACCTGCAGATCCTTGTCAAAGGGCTTGGGGAGGAAAGTGGTTCTCAGCAAAGCATACTTCCCACCCCAGGGCCTTTGCATATGCTTGTCCCTTGCTGGGAACACTCATCACCTTTCATCTCTTACCAGTTAACTTCCACTTAAGTTTCAAGTCTTATATCAAATATCACATTGTCAGAAAAGTTCAGACCCTCCTTTACAGGCCCTTCTTGTTCCTTGTATCTATTCCTACCTATAGTCATACATCTTTGTAGATGACGTTGGAAGTCACCTCCTCCAAGAGACCTTCCTTTCAATCGCATCAAGGTTCAGTGCCCTCCTGCTGTACTCCCAAAGCACCCAGCACCTTGCATTTCACCTTTCATCTTGGAATTCTTTGTATTTCCTCTGTGAGGGGTGGATAAAATGATGGAGGCACCAGATCAAGACAGGCTCCCCTGCTGCCTGTGCCCGTGGTGCTTCTTACTATCCTTTCACAAAATGCACTGCACCTGTCCAGCTTGTCATGACTTATTCGATGTCTGTCTTCTCTCTCCATATAGGACAGTGCTTAGCACATTGAAAGAATTATGAGCCTACATGTCAACCTTTTCCACTCTGTGCGCACACACGCACACACACACACTTTTATTCTCCATGTCTATGATAGTGCAGAGGTAAAATTCTCAATGGGCACTTGTTGAATGAATGAATACATGACTGATCTTTATAGGAGTTGAAGCTCTGGGAGGCCAGGGATCTCACCTTCAGTGATGTTGTTTTCCGTCTCCTTGTGAAAATGGGATCAAGCAAGATCCCCGGAGAAATGCCCCTGTTGTAGGACCAGATCTCCTGGCTTCCACTTCACACAGGCACAGCAAGGCCACCATGTCCTCACTTCTCAACTGTTTATGATCTGCCCCATTCTCCCGTCCAGCCCCAACCTTTCTTTCCAGTCTTAATTTCCACAATCTCCCCTCAACCTTAGGTCTCAGTCATGGCTTCCCAAGTGGTGCTAATGGTAAAGAATCCACCTGCCAATGCAGGAGACATAAGATCCCTTGGAGAAGGAAAAGGCCACCACTCCAATATTCTTGTCTGGAGTATCCCATGGACAGAGGAGCCTGCTGGGTTACAGTTCAGAGGGTCGCAAATAGTCAGACACAACTGAAACAACTTAGCATGCATGCATGTGACTTACTATGCAAAGCACAGGGCCGCTCCCATAGTTTCCTGAAGCCCCCTGGTGTTCTCCATTGTCCCATAGCTACTGTGGAGAGGCTCACAGAAGAAGAGATGCACAAGCTCACTGGCAGAGAGGAAACTTCATCTAGAAAGTGATATTTGACCCTGGCCTTGAAGGGTAACCCTCTAGCCAGGCTGAGACTGTGAGGGGGTGGAGTAGAAAAGAGCAAAGGGAGAAAAGGCATTTCAGGCAGAGAGAATGGTCAGCAAAAGCTCAAGGCAGAACCGACTGAAATTCTTGGCAATGTGGCCACCCTGCTAAGAACACTGGGGTTCAGCATTATGGGGGTAGCAGAAGGATTGGCAGAGGCTGGAAGAAAACTTGAATCTGGTATCATTTTAGAGAAAATGAGTAGTCATATCACGAGCAGCAGAGATACTAAGATGTGATCTTTCCTTTTAAAGAGACCGTTGTGTGACTGAGCGTGGAACCATGCCTTTCTTGGTCCTCAGTTTCCTGATCTTCCAGATGAATGTTTTGGATGAGAAGAACCTTCCATCTCTTTCCAGCTCTGAAGTCCTATGACTGAAACTGAAGTCTTTTCTTGGCTTCTCATTCCTGTTCTGGGCCAGGACTGGGGACCAGATATGAGATCAGTCTTGCAGATTTCAAGACAAATGAGGGCTCTGTCTGTGCAGCTGGTATACACTTCCCGTGCCTGGGGCTTTGCTCTTATGCTGTGTGTGGCCGGCTGTCACCACGTCCATGGTGCCACCAGCTCCTCCTGGCCTTTACTCCTCTGAGCTCCTGGAGTGTTCTCGGAGTCTGGCCAGGGGGAAGGTAGCACAGTGGGTCAGGAAGGCTAGGTGGGCGAGAGGGATCCTACCGAGGGCTGGCAGGGCACTGCGGACCCCCTGACGGTCCCTGGCTCAGTAGTCAGGCTTCCTATACCCACTTTTTTTTTTTTTTTTTTTTCAGCTAATGGATTTTGGAATGAGTCAGACCTGGCTTTGAATTCTCTCCTTGCCACTTACTAGCTGTAGGCATTTGACCTAGTTTAGTTATATGTTTACTAGTTATTTCATTTGACCGTTAGCTCAATTTTCTTGTTGATGCATTCATGTATGCATTCTTCAATAAATGCTTTTTATTTAAAAATTTTTACTGGAGTATAATTGCTCTGTAATGTTGTGTTACATTATACATTAATGTTCTGCTGAGCAATGAACTGACTCAGGATTATGTATATGTATATGTATATGTATATGTATATGTATACGTATATGTATGTATCCCCTCCCTCTTGAGCCTCCCTCCCATTACCACCCCCATCCCACCCATCTAGGTCATCACAGAGCACCAAGCTGAGCTCCCACTAGCTGTCTATTTGACACATGGTAGTATATATATGTCAAACCTAATCTCCCAGTTCATCCCACCTCCCCATCCCCACTGTGCCCACATGTCTGTTTTCTGCATCTGTGTCTTTGTTACTGCCCTGGAACTGGGTTAATCTGTACTATTTTTCTAGGTTCCACAGATATGCATTAATATACAATATTTGTATTTCTGACTTACTTTACTCTCTATGACAAACTCTAGTCCATCCGCATCTCTACAAATGACCCAGTTGTACTGAATGCCTACTATGACACACTCAGTGCAAGGGGTGCGGTGGTCAACAAGCTGGCTCTTACTGCCCTCATGACAGAGTGTGGCAGGAGTGTTCCCCCGCATGTCCAACACAATGGCCACTAACCATTCATGGCTATAGAGCACTGGAAACTTGGTTAGACTAGGAAACTGAAGACTGAGGAAATGAACCTTTTTTATTTTATTTACTTTTTATTGATTTAAATTTAAAAGCACATATTTGGTTCACTTTTAAGTATGCTTGATATAACTCAGAAATGTGAAGCTATTTTTTCAAATGTAAACCTTATGAAATCTAAACACAGGTCAAATCTTGCTTATGAAAATTTAGCATTTGAATCAAGATGTTCTGGACATGTACAAGAACACATTGGCTTTTAAAGTGTTAGTAAGAAAAAAAAAGAATAGAAAAATATCTCACTAGTAAAATTGATTTCAAGTTGGATAGAATACCATTTTTGAAATATTGAGTTATCTAAAAATGTTACCAAAATGAATTTCACCTGCTTCTTTTAACTTTTTTTAATGTGACTCCTGGAAGCTTTACATCACATATGTGGATACATGGTATTTCTATTGGACAGTGCTCTGTCAGCCAATTAAGCAATGCAACATAAACTCAAAAGATTGTTCAGTTCAATTCAGTTGCTCACTTGTGTCTGACTGTTTGCAACCCCATGGACTTCAGACTGTGAGCATTAAATGAGGATTTATCTAAAGTGCTGAGTTCAGGATAAGTATTCAGTCAATATTAGCTAATTCTGAATGTCAGACATTGGGCTGTCCCCCATGTCACCCCTTTCCGTCATCTTGACATTGGTGCCTTCTTGGGGCCAAGACCTCGTTCCCCTGGTTGAGGGTGACTTTTTTCCCCAGGAGTCTCTTGGGCCTTTCCCGCAAATAGGGTCTTCCCCATCCCACCTCTCAGTCTTTCAGACACTCCAAGGGGTAGCTGCTATAGCAAGGCTCCACTTGATGCCATCTCTGCCTTCTCCTCCCCAGGAGGGCACACTCTCTGCCCTACCTGAAAATCTGACCCATTCTCCAGAAATTTCTAAGTCACTTTTGGATTTCACAGGTTGATAATATTTCCCAGAATTTTGTGGGCCCAATACAGGATTGCTTTTCTTCTCTCTTCCTCTCTCTCTCTTTGGCTAAATAAAGTCTTTAAAAATTACTGTCTTCTATCACCTTATTTCACAAAAGAAAGAACACTTCTATAAAAATGGGACTCCTTGGGGAGGGAGGTGGGAGGGGGGTTCATGTTTGGGAACGCATGTACACCCATGGTGGATTCATGTCAATGTATCGCAAAACCAATACAGTATTGTAAAGTAAAATAAAGTAAAAATAAAAATTAAAAAAAAATTTTTTTAATAAATAAATAAATAAAAATAAAAATGGGACTCTTTTGGGTAGAATTTGGGAAATCCCATGGATAGAGGAACCTGGTGGGCTAAAATCCGTGGGGCCCCTAAGAGTCTGACGTGACTGAGCGTGCACACACGTGCACATGACAGGCTAATTTCAGAATGTATATGCAAATGCCAGGAACACAGAAAAGCCAAAGCGATCTTGAAAAAGACGAGCAGAGTAGAAGAACTCATGCTTCTCCATTTCAAAACTTAACTTCGAAGTCATAGTAATCAAGACAGTGTGGTACTGGCATAAGGATAGACATATAGGTCAATGGAAAAAAAAATCAAAAGCTCAGAGATAAACCCTTACATTTATGGGCAATTGATCTTGATAAGGGCACCGAAACAACTCAACATGGACATAATAGCCTTTTCAACAAACAGTTCTGGGATAACTAGATACACAAATGCAAAATAATTAATTTGGACCCCTATATAGTATCATATACAAAACAGCTCAATATAGACTGTAGACATAAAGGGCTGCAAAATCAGAAAATATCAGTGAGAATCTCTGCAACTCTGGATTAGGCAATAATTTTCTAGAGATAATACCTGAAGCATAAGCAATACAAGAAAAAAATTTATCAGCTGGAGATCAAAATTTAAAAACTTGTGTGTTTTAAATGATGCCATCAAACAAGTGAAAGGACAACCCATATAATTGGAAAAAATGCTTATACATTGTATTTATTATAAGGGATTTTATCCAGCATATATAAAGACCTCTTACAACTCAACAACATAAAGACAAATAATCTAATTCTAAACTGGGTAAAGGATTTGAATACACAAAAAGATACACAAATGGTCAATAAGCACATGAAAAGATGCTCAACATTAGTCATTAGGGAAATTAGGGAAATTAATCCCTTAGTCATTAGGGAAATGCAAATCAAAACTCCAGCACAATACAATTTCATACCTACTGGGATAGCTGTAATCAAGAAGGCAAATAATAACAAGTGTTGGCAAGGATGTAGAGAAATTGGAAACCTTATACATTGGTGGCGGGAATGCACAAAATGGCCATTCTGGGAAACAGTTTGGCAGTTTTTCAAAATGCTAAGGATAGAGTTACCATTTGACACAGCCTTTCCACCCAGGAGAAATGAAAACATATGTCAAAAAAACCCCCCAAACCAAAAACCCACCTCAAACATATATGTTCCTAGCAGCGTTATTCCTAACAGCTAAAAAAGTAGAAAAGTCCAGGTCAACTGATAGAGGGATAAACAAAGTGGGGGATACCTGTATGTGGAATCTGATTTAGCCACAGAAGGGAGTGAAGTACATGCTACCACAGGAATGAACCTCAAAACCATTATGCTCAGTGAAAAGAAGCCAGGAACAGAACACATCTAGTATGATTTTATTTATTTGAAATGTCTGGATTAGGCAAATCTACAGAGGCCAAAAGTAGATTAGAGGTTAACAGGGGCTGAAGGGGAGGGACGGGGATTGGGGAGTGACCACTAATGAGTATGAAATTTGGGGGCAGGGGTGATAAAAAAAGTTCTAAAATTCTCCTAGGGCGAACATTGCCTAACTATGTAATAAATCAAAAGCCATTGACCTGTACACTTTAAATAGGTGAATGTTATGGCATGTAAATGGTATCTTATTAAGGCCAGAAACTATAAAAGTGGGCCCCAGGACAGACTGCATGCGGGTAAAGAGAGCAGCGCTCTGCGTCCTAAAGGCTTCTGCGTGTCTCAGCTCTGCTGCTTTTTGGTTGTGGGATGGGACCGCAAACAAAATAGTCAGCTGTGCTAAGTCTCGGCTGTCTCAGCTCTATGGGGGGTGCGGGGAGGTGGGGTGGGAACGGTGCGGGGGTCAGGGTTGTGAGGATTAAACAAGAACAGCTGTGTTAAGTGTCCAGAACATAGCCAGGGCTCAACAAACACCAGGCAGTTTTGTTCTTACGTTTCCATCTCATTCAAGTACCGTCCTTTAAAGGAAGTAAAGGGAATTTTGTGAAAATCAGTGAGATTGTTCCAGTAAGCCTGTCTGTCCTTCTTTTTCTCACTTTGTAAAAACCAAACTAATGACAGCCTCCTTACCAGCCAGCATCACCCCTGCCAACCCTCACAGCAGCAGGGTACTGCCCACCCACACTGCATGCCTCTCTCTGAGAAGGAGACTGCCTAGACTGGAAGATCTCTAGGGATCACTCACTCCAGTCCTTTCCAAACATATTTTACAAGTGGGATCAGTCTTCACATGAAACTAAAATAATAATAACCATGATAGCAGCTAACAATTATTGAACCTTTACCATAAGCCACTCCCATCTAAAGCATCTCATGTGCATTATCTCCTTCAATGACCCCTGAGGTCCTCAAGGCCTGTTAGTAAGCAGCAGAGCCTTCAGCTCAAGCCTGTTAGTTTAATAGAAGACACCTGTGCTCTGAATCCTGGGGCAGCTAAAAAGGGCCTGATCACAAGCGTCTGCATCTTAGATCCTAGACAGGTTACTTAACAGCTCAGAGCCTCAGTTTCCTTATCTCTAAGAAACATATGCGCTCATGATAAAATACTAAGCAGGGTAATTACACTAAGGGCTTTGCACACATTAGCACATGTAATCCACCCAGCATCGTGGGAGGGCTCAGTGTTCGTTTTCATTATTACTACACACCACCTCCTCATGAAGAAGCCCAGAGGGTGAAGTGGATTCAAGAAGGGCTATTCTGGTTAAAAAGAACAGGGACACCACTTCTTTCTGTCTCATCTTCGGTTGCCCCTTCCCCCAAGGCAGCCTTAAGAACCCCTCTTTAGGACTCTAGGGCTCCTTGAAGTATAGTTTGAAACTATGCTTCTCAGCATATCCTCACTCACTGCACAGATGAGAAAACTGAGGCTCAGAGAGGGTAGGATACTGATTCAAGGTCACATAGTCACTTAGGGGCAGAAATGGGACTATAACCCTGGATTCCTGGCTCCCAACCGGGTTGTTGCTGAGGCAACTGGGGTCCCCAGGTCTCCCTGCTGCCTTAGAGGAGGTTGTGTGGCTGCCAGAACTCCCAGGTTGGGCTCCCTGCCCTCCTTCAGTCTCAAAGATAATCCTTTAAAGAATTAAGTGCAGTAATTATGTGGCTGAGACAGAGGTTTTGTTACTTTTTGGTAACCAGTCTTGCAGAGTCTCATTTACTGCCAGTTGAGTGCTCAGAGAGAAACCCCCTTGCTTTCCCCATCTCCATCAGAATTTCCTCCCCACCGCTTTCCCTTCAATTCACAGCAACACCCTGGATGGGCAACCCTCCACAGCACCTCCTCTCATGGCGCTTCCAGTTAGCACAGCAGACGGGCACCGAACAAGCAAAAAGCAGAGCAAAACCCTGAAGGGAAATAGTCTCTAGTTACCTTCCAGTGTGCGGTTCTCTTGCTCAGAGTGGAGCAAGGAGTTGAGTCTGGGAGGAAGCACAGCCTGGCTGTTGCTCTTCCTTCTGCCTGGAACGTTCCTCTCTGATCTTGTGGCTGGCTTCTTCTCACTCTGGGTCCCGTCCCAGGTCATGTGTTCAGAGTGGCCTTCCCTGGCCACCCCACCAGAGCGGGGCCAAGCTACTCTGACCCTTCTGCTTTCTTTAGAACACACAGCTCATTCCAATCATCCAACTGATTGATTTGCTAATGCTTTTATTCTCTGCCTCCTCCCCTCCAGTGCAAAGTCCAGCAGGCAGGAAGCGTGTCTGTCTCGCTCACTTACTGCAGGCCCAGCACATGGAGCAGTGACTGGCATGTGGTAGGGGCTCCATCTGAGTGTGTGTGTTTTCTTAGTCATGCCATTCTTTGTGACCCCATGGACTGTAGCCCACCAGATTCCTGCGTCCATAGAACTTTTCAGGCAAGAATTCTGGAGTAGGTTGCCATTTCCTACTCCAGGGGCTCCATACTATTTGTTAAATGAATAAGAGGAGGAAGGAATTGGAGAGCAAAGTGCAAAGAAGAGAGAGTTAAGAAAGAATTCCAGTTCCATGTCTGTCACTAACTGGCATGGGACCTTGGGCAAGTTTCTTAGCCTCTTTGGCTCACTATATTGTCTTCAGTTGCAAAATTACAGAACTGGAGTTAGCACGGGCTGCATGCTCACATCTCCCTATAACGCTTTTCACACTGAAGTGTAATTTTCTTTTGAGACAGCCATCTTAGCCACTAAGCGCTATGTTCTTAGGGACAGAAACTAAGTTTTAGTCTCCAATCAAACCTTGCACAGGGCGCTGAACATACAAGGGAGCTAATAGTGTTGGATGAGTGAATGGATAGATGGATGGATGGATGGGTGGGTGGATGGATGGATGGAAGGCTCTCAGAAGTCCCTTCCAGGAGTAGAGACTTAGGGTTCTAGGGTTCTTGTAAGCAGGGGCAATTAAAAGAGGAAGTAGGTATCCCGGTCTCTGCCTCCTTTGGTGTTTCAGCTTGGATATGCTCCTTTGTCTTTCCAAATCCATTTGGAGGGGTTCAGGCTGTTCCTGCTTCCCCAACCCCTAAGGCAGAGAACCATCTGCTCCATCAGAGGTAAGACCATGGAAGAAGTGGGACTTCTTGGTGGTCCAATGACTCAGACTCCAGGATCCCAATGCAGGGGCCCCAGGTTCAATCCCCGGTCAGGGAACTAGATCCTACATGCTGCAACTAAAGATCCTGTGTGTCACAACTAAGACGCAGAGCAGCCAAAGAAAAGACCATGGAAAGGGTGGTATAAAGGTGGCATATGACACAATCCTTAATGAAGGAGTTCAAGACAGCAAATTATCCAAACAGCACAGTGTGTAAAGTTGATCGGGCAACAATCCAGTGGACTGGGGGCAGCTAGAGCACAGTCTGGTGTACTTTTTCTGCAAAGAGCTGGATGGTAAATATTTTAGGCTTTATGAGCCATACTCTCTCTGTTTTAGCTCCTCAACTCTGCAGCCACAGATGATTCCTAAATGAGTGAGCATGGCTGTATTCCAAGAAATCCAGGTATGGACACTGAAATTTGAATTTCATCTAATTATCATGTAACACAATGTATTATGCTTGATTTAATTTTTTCTAGCTATTTGAAAATCTCACAGCCATCCTTAGCTTGCAAGCAGTACAAAAACAGGTGATGGGTTGGACTGGCCCCTGACCTAGAAAGGACAGGACAGTGTTAGGGAGCTTCTCTGGGAGGCTTTCTACAGGAGTGACAGAGCGGCCAGGGAAGGATTTGGATAGGAGAGCAGCAGAGGTTCGGGTCTGAGGTGAGTAGGCAGGGCACCAGCTCAAATGCCAGCAGAGGTCAGGAAGACGCAGGGCATGAGTGAGGCCAGCCAGGAGGGGCTGGGGGAACTCACACACCCATGTCCTATCTGTCAAGACCTGCAGCATCTAAGCTCCAGTCCTTTATTGCCAACATGCCCATTTTTCAGATATCCAAAGTTTCAAGAGAAGTCTGGATTATCCTGAAAGGAAATATGGAAAAACAAACAAATAAACAACATAGAGTAGGTCAAACAGAACCTGAGAAGGGGCGATTGTGGCTTATGGACCATTAGCTTGCTATTCTGGGCTTTGGATGATCATTCAAAATGGAGTGAGAGGAAAACTTCTGAACTTGGGAGCATGCTCCAAGGATAGATGGACACTAGGAAGAGGGGACTGATACCCACTGGATAAACAAGGCCTATGTTCCCAAATAGCCCATTTCCCTGAAATATTTTGGAGGAAATCATTGTTAAAGTCTAAGCATATTTGGTTAGATTGCAGAACTTAAATCTTTTCCTTTTTTTTAATTAAAATTTTTTCTTAAATTGGCATTACATATAACAAAGTTCACTGATCTTATTAAGTACAGTTCAAAGGGTTAATTTTGTTGGTTCCTAAGCTTCATGTACGTGAAGTCATACAGAAAATGCTACTTGGGGTCTGGCTTGCTTCCCTTGACCTTGTCTGAGATCATTCATGTCACTATGGGTAGCAGTGGTCTGCTATTTTCTGTGCTCACATACTATTGCTCCATTTACTGATTTTACAGTTAATGGGCATTTTGTTTGTTTCCAGTTTATGGATTCTATGAATGGCATCACTATCACCATTTCTGTATGTGTCTTTTTGTGGACATAAGCACTCAATTCCCTGGGCTGTGGACTTGCTGGCAGTCTGGAAGGATGTGCTTGCTGTGAGTGGTTTCAGATTCTGCCTCCAGGTCCTCAGGGGCCCAAGCCCTCTCTCCTTGGCAGTTAGATGCCCCCACTGGAAAATTTGAGAACACTGGTATGAGGTGGGGGGGAGGCAAGAACATGGTATGAAGAACCAGAAGTCAGCGGTCAGCACATGGTACAGCATCAGTACCATGATACGGATCAGTGATTACACAGTATCAGTATCACTTTGTACCTTCACTCAGAAAAACAAGCTGAGTTGTCTGAGGTCAAGTAGATTTTAAGGGGAGACCCTGGGTTTAAATCCAGATTCATCCAGCTCCAGAGTCATGCCACTAATTGCTCTGCCCTAAAACCTGGGAGTGGGCACATACATTTCCACTCACCCAGCATCCATTCCTTTCTTTTTGCTAACAGCATCCCGGTTGTGTTTTGGAGAGGCATCCAGGGGCTATCTGATGCAGTCTTAGCGGGCTGTCACTCTGGCGATCCTCAGCCCTGGGCCAAGGTGTAGGCTCAGCACTAGAATGAGGGGATTCAGGTAATGAAGGTCCCCAGGGTGAAAATTTTAAGGATGCACTCACTGTCTATTGTTGTGTTAGCTGCTCAGTCGTATCTGACTCTTGGTGACCCCCATGGACTGTAGCCCTCCAGGCTCCTCTGTCCATGGAATTCTCCAGGCAAGGATACTGGTGTGGGTTGCCATTTCCATCTCCAGGGGATTATCCTGGCCCAGGGATAGAACCAGGGTCTCCTGCATTGCAGGCATATTCTTTACTGTCTAAGCCCTCACTCTCAAGGCATACAAGTGTGGGGTCAGCCTCTCCCTCATCTCAGTTCTACAGGGAACCCAAGTTCAGCCAGCCCGGCCCCCGGAAGCAATCTGGATCTTGAGATTGCTCACAGAGATAAGGGCATCCTTCCAGTGGTGATGGTCTGAGTTGATCACCCATCCACTCCTGGCTCTTGTCTTTTAGGAGCTCTAGCTGTGAGCTCTATACTCTCATTCTGTGTCGCTCATAACTGTGCATTAATTTCCCCTTCTGTGTAAGTTATGCAAAGTTGGTTTCTGTGGCTTTTAAGGAAGACACTGTGTGCTCTGGAGCATATTGCCTGATGCTTCAAAGTTTCATTTACTCCATCTGGAAAATGGGGATTCAATGCTTAGCACTCCAGCTGGAAAACATGGCGAGTCCCTGGATAAGGGATACCTCTAGGCATTGCTTCCCAGCCTTGGCTCCATGTTGGCACCACGCACTGAGACTTAACAGCCTGATGCCTAGGCTTGCAGACATTCACAGTCTCTGGGGTGGGCTCATATAACAATATTTTGTAAAGTTCCACAGGTGATTCCAGGGAGTTATGAGGGCGAGAACAATTGCTCTAAACAATGTGGGATTTCTGTGGGTAATTAGCAGCTCCACTGCTCTTGCATCGCCCCCGTGGCTCCACACCTGGGACTTCAGCGTTGCATCAGCATGGCCCTCATCTGGGCAGCAGGCAGATGGGAGGAGAAGCTAGAATCTCTTATCTCTACTAGGCCTCACTTATCCCTAGGTTTTCAAGGATCCCAGCAGCAGCCTGGTGAAAGCCAGAGGGCTTAGTTTAAAATCCTCAGGCAATTGGAGAGGCTTGTGTCTCAGAGTTGCTGAGGAGTCTGCAGTCTTAGAGCTTAAGGCCGTGGAGAGGTCATGGTGGCCATTTCCTTGCAGGAGGCACTGGCAGGGCCCCTGGAATAGGCAGCAGGAGACCTGGGTTCAGGTCTCAATTCTGCCAATGGGACATCAACCAGTGAGCTGGGGCAAACATCAACAGCTGCAAAATGAACAGATATTTATTGAAGAATCACTGTATGCAAGGCATCATGCTGGTGTCCTCAACCGGGGCATGTTAAAGGACTCTGAATTAGAAGACAAAACTGGGACCCCAGAATCTGTACTTGTCAGTGGGCACCCAAGTGATTCTGGTATTGTGGGCCCTTGGATACTGACCCTGAGGCTGAGTGATAGTTGAGCCTCATAGCAGAAGGTGCCGTGTCAGGGAGGAGTAGAATGTTTTGGATGATGAGACAAAGTGAGTAAAGTGAGACACCGGCCTCAAGCCGTCTCCTAACATCAGGCCTTCAGTAACTCAACAGCTACTTGATGGAGTAGACCTACTGCTGTGTATAATATACATCCCAGCTCCTATGTCTTTTCCTCCACCAGCCAGTCTTGCATTGTCCTCTTTGCATATCTAGGACCAAGAACTCCTTTAGATTTGCTTATTTCCACAATCTTCTGACACTTACCTGTAGCTTTATGCAGTTTCCCCTCTCATCTACTATTTAAGGCAGTTCTTATAATTTCCTGGTTAACACGGCAGACTGGACTGATCATCTCTGTTTCTCAGTACAAAACTCTCATGGATATATGGTCAGTAAGAGTAAGTAAGTAAAAGGGCCCAAATCCAAACTTAGGCATCAGACCTATATCCAATGACCCTAGACTAAGATTATGTCTGTCTCTCTGCTTACTCACCCATTTGTCCCTCATGCATCCATCCAGCCAGCCATATGTCCATCCAACCACACATTGCTAACTTATTTTCGTCTGCTTATTTCTGCCATCTATTTAATATGCTTATCTATCTCTGTTTGGGCTTTCCTGGTGGCTCAGTGGTAAAGAATCCACCTGCCAATGCAGGAGACATGGGTTTGATCCTGCCCTGGGGCAGGAAGATCCTCTAAGGAAGGAAATGGCAGCCCACTCCAATATTCTTGCTTGGGAAATCCCATGGACAGAGGAGTCTGGCAGGCTACAGTCAATGGGGTTGCAAAGAGTCAAACACGACTTCTTACCTACTAAACAACAATTTCTGTTTATCCATTTAACACAATTGGTGTCTATAACAAGTTGCTTATTGCAAATATTTATCGAGCCTGCTATATATCTCACTCCCCCTACTTGCATCTCTGGCTTCCACTCTCCACATACCTCATCTTCCCTCTGAATGCTTTCTCCACTGACCTTTTTGCAGGACCCTTAGTTTGTGTGACCACAGTCTCCACTTGCCTGTCTCCTAAGCCACACTCTCCCCTGATCGCTTGTGACCTGACCCCTTGTCCTTCCATGACTGCCCTGACCTAGTTCCATCCCTCCCCAGGCTAGACTCCAGGGAAATATTGACTGACTCACTGACTGGACCCCCAGCTGGGCTGTTTGCAACTCCAGGGCAAGGACCACGTCTCTTCCAGGGTTCCACCCTTCTCAGTTTCCAGTCTAGGGCTAGGCACACGCTGCGCATTTTGTTCATACTGGCTGGCTGGAATTTGCAGTCCTTGGGAGTTGGAAGGGTCTTTTCAACTATTATTCATTTGACAAATCTTGCATGATTTGTCTTGCTAGATGCTCTTGCTAGGCCTAGAGATTAATGAGTACAACCTTCTGTGCAGATAGGGAGAGGGAAGCCCTGGGAATGACCAGGCCTCTGTCAAGGTCCCACAGCTGAGGCAGAACCTTGAGCACAGTGAAGAGAACGTCACTACTCTGGACCGTGATGGCTCCTGGGCTCCCCCCAGAGCCAGATGGCGTGTGCTTGAAGGTGTCCACAGAGGAGGTATTGGGAAACCTGGGCTGCTTCACCAAGTCACACCAATCAGTCCCCAACGAGAGCCACAGGGAGATGCCTTCCGTGTGGCAGGAGAGCCTGAGTCAGCTTCACCTGCACAGATGACATCAGGGTGACCGGGGGCTGGCAAGGGAGAGAAGTGGCCCTGAGGGCTCTAAGGGAAGGAAAGCAGGGGACCCTGGCTGGCTCTCAGGGTATCACACCCCTGAGACAGGATATCTGAGCAATAGAGTCCACGGCCAAGTACCGAGGACCCTCTAATTAGGCTGGACTTTTCCTCACTGTTGGAAATATCTGCTCTCCCTGCCCCTACCCTATGCTAAAATCAGACTCATAAGATATGATGTTAGAGTTTATCTGGCTCTGAGGTTCTCAAACTTGAGAGAGCCCCAGAATGAGCTCCAAGCCCAGGTAGCTCCATGAAAAGACCCCAAGACACACCACAGAGTGGAAAAGTTGCAGCAGGACACACAATATACTGCTTTAACAACCCACCCCACCCCCTGAATCTTCCCTGGTGGCTCAGACGTTAAAGCATCTGCCTCCAATGCCAGAGACCCAGGTTCGATCCCTGGGCCAGGAATATCCCCTGGAGAAGGAAATGGTAACCCACTCCAGTACTCTTGCCTGGAGAATCCCATGGACAGAGAAGCCTGGTAGGCTACAGTCCACGAGGTCGCAAAGAGTTGGACACGACCGTGTGGCTTCACTTACTCACTTCACTTACTCACCCCCTGAAAGCAAGCAAAAACCCCTAATGCTATATATCTCCTCCTGGTATATTTATGTGTGAATGTAAGAAGGGTTACACACCTAAATAATTACATTGTTTGCCTTTGAAGAAGGTATTGCTGGTGGTGGCAAAGAAGCCTTTAGCCTTAAATGTAGTTCTTTATTATTTGAGAAGGAAAATATACCATGTAAATGCAACACTTAAAAAAATTTCTCCAATTTTTTTTTCACCCATCTCATCTGGTTGGAAGTCTGAGAATCTGCGTTTTAGCAAAGTTTCTGTGCTTCTGTGCAGGTGATCCATGAACTGCACTTTGAGAAAAGCTGGCCTAGTCCCATCATTGTACAGATAAGTTGAGAGTCAGAGGGTCAGGACACTACCTGAGTCAGAGGGTCAGGACACTACCTAAGAGCACACAGCCTGATAGTGACTGGGCTGGGACTTGAGCCCAGGAGCTTTTACTCCACGGTGCTCTCTTGTGCATGATGACGTGAGAAGGAAACTCAGGAGAAGAGTGGAGACTGGGGCTAGGGCATGGGTGTCCACAGGCAGAGTGTGAGCAACCAGGGCTCAGTGTACACTGGGGACTGGGTCCACTGGCGGCCTCTGTGCTGGAGAGGGACACGGGGATGGTGGGGAGGGGAGGAGGAGGCAAGAGGGGGAACTATTACTCATCTTTATCATTTCTTCTCGAGCCAGCCTGGTCTCAGGTCCCTCTTCCTCTCTGGATTTCCCTGCCTTGTGCAGCTCACTGCTGAGGCCCTGCTGTTTCCAGCAGGTGCAGTGGCTCCCGTTTTGGACAGCCTTGTGACTAGGTAACCTTGGGCACTTGGTTCCCTTTCTTGACTGCATCGCCTTCATCTTTCATTTATACAGTGGACTGGGCTTCCCTGGTGGCTCAGTGCTAAACTGCAATGCAGGAGACGCAGGTTCAACCCCTGGGGTCAGGAAGATGCCCTGAAGAAGGAAATGACAACCCACCTCAGTATTCTTGCCTGGAAAGTTCCATGGCCAAAGGAGCCTGGCAGGGTACAGTCCATGGGGTCACAAAGAGTTGGACACAACTGAGTGACTAAGCAACAACAAACATACAGAGGCTCCCAAACCTGATTCGGCACCCTCTTAGAGATTCACTTAAAAATCCGGAAAGCTGGGCTTCCCTCGTGGCTCAGCGGTGGAGAGTCCGCCTGCCAGCGCAGGAGACATAGGTTCCATCCCTGATCCAGGAGGATCCCACACGATGCAGAGCAACTGAGCCATGGGCAACAACTATTAAGCCTGTGCTCTAGAGCCCAGGAACTGCAGCCACTGAAGCCCACATGGCCTAGAGCCATGCTCAACAACAAGAGAAGCCACTGAGCTAAAATGAGAGGCCTACACACCTCTACTAGAGAGCAGCCCCCATTTGCCAGAAGTAGACAAAACCTTCTAGCACTGAAGACCCAGCACAGCCAAAAATAAATGAATAAATTAATTATAAAAAAATACAGACTGCTGGGCCCCTCTGTAACAGGGAGGGGGCTGAAACATGTTTGTCTTTTTTCTTTTAAAACTTTTTATTTTATATTGGGGTATAACTGATTAATAATGCTATGTTAGTTTCAGGTGTGCAGAAGAGCATCTCCATACATATGCATGTATCCATTCTCCCCCAAACTCCCCTCCCATCCAGGCTGTCACAGAACATTGAGCAGAGTTTCCTGTGCTATACAGTAGGTCCTTGTTTGTTATCCATTTTATATATGACAGTGTATACTTATCGATCTCAATGGAACTTGCATGTTTTAACAACCTCATCCTTCTGTCCCTCCAAGATCCCTACAAAGTCTTCAGTTAGAAAACCGCTGTGGTACTAGTCATTTACCCTGAGCAACACCTCCAGCCCTGGGTCTCAGGTGGTCTGAGGTCTGGCCTGTGAGGAGGGCTGTGGGCACTGAGGAATCCAGAGCGGCAGGCAGGCCTGCTCCCGAGGAGACCTCTCCTCTAGCCACCCCTTGTCTAGTGGTCTGGATTTCCTCCCTCAGGGCCGGCCTCTTCCTCGCCTGGGCAGAATGTCTGGAATGTGGGGCTGGTCGGGCTGCTGGAGCTACCTCTGGAATCCAGGCATTGGAGAGCAGACTCTTGCCTCTGAAGGCCTCTGCCCTGCCAGCCTGGAGGTGACTCTGCAGGACCCAAGCGTCTGAGAAAGTGAGGAAGGGGCGGGCATTAGGGCCCTGAGCACATCCGGAGATCTCCCCGGGCCTCAGTTCTTCTGTCTGTGTGCTAGATGAAGATGTATAACACAGTTAATGTGTGTTCCGTCGCTTCAGTTGTGTCCGATTCCTTGTGACCTCCATAGACTATAGCTCACCAGCCTCCTCTGTCCATGGAATTCTCCAGGCAAGAATACTGGAGTGCGGTGCCATTTCCTCCTCCAGGGGATCTTCCTGAGCCAGAGACTGAACCCACATCTCCTGTGTCTCCTGCATTGCAGGCAGATTCCTTACTGCAGAGCCACCAGGGAAGCTCCTTTATTTGTAACCATGTCCTACCTCTACACGTATGGCGTCTTGGCACTTGCCATCTATCTGCTGTAGGAAGGGGGAGGTCCCCCTTCAGGGCTCCAAGAGCGGGCTCTTATCTAACAGTCAGAAATGAATTGTCTGAGGAGACACGTGCTGACAAAGCAAGAGATTTTATTGGGAAAGGGCACCCGGGTGGAGAGCAGTAGGGTAAAGGAACCCAGGAGAACTGCTCTGCCGCATGGCTCACAGTCTCAGGTTTTATGGTGATGGGATTAGTTTCCGGGTGCTCTTTGGCCAGTCATTCTAATTCAGAGTCTTTCCTGGTGGCGCACGCATGGCTCAGCCAAGATGGATGCTAGCGAGAGGGATTCTGGGAGGTGGACGGACACGCGGTGTCTCCTTTTGACCTTTCCCTAACTCTTCCGGTTGGTGGTGGCTTATTAGTTCCGTATGCCTTACCAGGATCTCCTGTCATAAAACAGCTCATGCAAATGGTTACTAAAGGGCCTGGCCAGGGTGGGTGGTTTCAATCAGTGTGCTTCCCCTAACATATCCATTCTCTGCACCTATCACATTTCATTAGCACCATATGAAGAGCTATTGGAACTTCATAGATGAATTAGACACCACTGATCCGGAAAACCACCACTTTTTGCCCCAGGCACACTGCTTAGAGCATTTTTTTTTTTTTTAATGTGGACAATTTTTTTAAAGTCTATATTGAATTTTTACACTATTGCTTCTGTTTTAAGTTTTGTTTTTTTGGCCTCAAGGCATGTGGGATCTTAGTTCCCCAACGAGGGATCAAATTGGCAACGCCAAGGCTGGAAGGCAAAGTCCTAACCACTGGACCACCAGGGAAGTCCCTGCTTGGAGGTTTGCTGATTCACTATCTTATTTAATCCTGACAACCCCTGCAAGATAAGAACCCCATTCAGCCACTTCTATTTTCACCACCATTTGGCAGATGAAGAAACTACTTCCCAGAGAGATTAAGTAACTTGTCCAATGCCATACAGCTGCAAGATGGCAGAGCTGGGTTTGAATCCAAATGTCTAACCTTAAGTCCAAACCTCCCCTGGTGCCCCAACTCCTTGGTAAATGCAGCAAGGGGGAGAGGGACCACACAGTGCTATCCTGCCCAGATCTCACTGTCAGACCAGCACAGAGCAATCTGCACTCGGCAAGGGCACAGAAGCCCTGGCAGTTCATGAGGAGGTGCAGAGGGAGAGGCCAAGAGACCTTCCTGAGCGGGCAACCGGGTGATGGACCTGGTAGGCGTGGGCAGGACGGCAGTCTCCAGCAGGAACAGTGGAGGGTGATGGGCTGGAGCTGGCTGATCTGCAGGCCATCTGCACCTCATCTATGAGGCCCAGTGTAAAAGGATAATGTGGGGGGCCTTATTCAAAAGTTACTTGGATGTGTAAGACAGAGAGAGCAGAGCATTGGATCGAGAGTGGGGCCTTGCTAGATGCAGGTGGCATGGCCATGGATCCAAATCCTGTGATGAGACTGGAGCATAACCAAGGGCCGAGGCTAACAGCACAGGTTTTAGATCTAGATAAACTCGGTTCAAATCCTATCTCTGCCATTTAAGAGTATGATGACCTTGAACAAGTCACTTAAAAGTAAATCCCAGTTCCTTCCTCTGCAAAATGAAAATGGTAACAGTAGTACCTTATCAGGAGGATCTCTTTCAGGATCAAACGAGATGATGCTTAGCCTAATACTTCATAAATTGGAACAAATATCAGTTATTTATAGATTCATCATAATTGTTGTTGTTACTATACAAAAGGCAGAAAAGTGGTTCTTGGTTGTGGAGAAGGGGACATGGGAGGGATACTGATCCTTGGGGGTGGGGGCAGGTAAGGGTGGGTATGACATCAGAGGTTCTGTTTCATGTCCATTTTAGAGCGACTCACCACCTCCCAGCTTCCTGTTGGGGTGACCTAACCAAAGCCTTGGACCAGCCAGCCAGGCTCTGGGAACTCTGTGCCAGCCCCACCCCCCAGCACCAGCCTGGGGCAGGCTGACGCAGGGCTGGATTGGGCAGGTGAGCTCATTCTCTCCAGCCTGACCAACCAAGCCGGACACTGCTCCTGGCAGGAGCTGTCAGAACTGCCAGCTGGGGGTCAGGATGAACTGGAGGGCCTGGTGGTGCCCAGATGCCCATGGCCAGCATGTCTGCTGAGTGTTTGATTACATTCCCGGGCACCCCAGGCAATGCCAGGGCTAGTGGTTCCCACTCCTGCTGGGTCCCGTCTGTCAGCCGCGGAGCTGACATCCCCTACCACGGCCCCCATAGCCCACCTGCCTTCCACCTTCTGCTTCTTCCCCTGGGCTGCAGCCCTCATGGAGCCAGGTGGCCTCATCCCCCGATGACTTCATCCTCCTTAAAGGCACCATGTCCCTTCCTTTGACAGTCAAGCCTCTGGAGCCCTTTCTGTCCACAGGTCCACAAACTGGACTCCAGGGTCCCCGCTCTGTACCCACTCCCATGCGGCTCTATGTGACCCTCCCCAGGAAGAACACAATACGACAGAAGAGAGGCCAGCCCCAGAGACGACAGCTTGCATCGCATGTTCACTGACCGTGTTGTCTCAGTGTAACCAGCCCATCAGCCAACTGTCTCCATGAGCTGAATCTTTTCTCCAGACCAGTCCTCCACGGTGGACTACACTCATCCCATACACTCTGGGTATGCAGCTCACATGCAGCAGTAATGCAGCAGTTCCTCCATTAGGGTGACAGACCAGTTCCATTTCCCTGAAAGCCCTGCATCCCTGGAAGCCCCTCAGTCCCATGCCAAGCAGATGCTTGTCAGCCAATCCTGCACTTGCATCTGTGATGTCCTGGCTCTCACGACTTGTGCCTCTGATTTCCCCTGAATTAACCTAAGATTTCAGCCTGCCCCAGGAGGAATTAGAGGGGTTCAGCCTGTTATGAAAATACAATTATCTGTGCTTCTAGACTCTATGGACACCCTGAAATCTGCCATGTGGTTAGAATTTTCATCACTGCTCAAGGCCCTCATTTATACTCCCTACCCCATGGGGAATGTGAACAGATTGCTCTAGAAAGGAAAACCTAGGAAGGAGAGGGGAAGCACTCACCCAGACCACAGTGGGGAGTCCAGCTTTCTCCAGGCAAACAGAAGAGTGGGCAGGGATGGTGTGCTAGGTCTTTCTTTAGAAGCTTACAGCATCCTATGTCAAGAATATTAGAGCTTTAGAATCTCAGAGCTGGATCTTAAAGATCAGAGTTCAATACCTGCTTCAGTGAAATAGGGAAACTGAGGTCCAGGCAGGGGATTCAGAATCAGATGTAATTCTTTTAATGCCTATGACATGGCTGACATTGCTGGGAAACACTGATGCCAGGGCCTGTTCCCAGTGAGTCAGAGCAACAATTCAGTGGGTGGGCAGTGGTTGGACACTAGTATTTATAGCTCCCCAAGTGATGCCAGTGTGCAGCAGCCCCAGTTGAGAACTCCTGGGTTAGACACAGACCCCTGGGGTTTCCCAGGTGGTTCCATGGGTACCCAGTTAGGACCTGGGACCAGCAGGGAGGAAGATCAGGGCCTGGGGCAAGAGTGGAGGGGGAACTGGAGAGGAGGGGACAGATGTCAGTAGCGATCTGCGGTTCTCAGTTCATCCCATTCCTCATCTCCTCTTCCCCCAGGCTGCAGACATCCCTTTGCTGGACAGGCTGGAGGCCAGTCTTGGCCAGGATGGGGAGCCCAAAGGCAGATAGTCGCACATGACTAGTCAAAGGATTCGTGGGGCTGCCCAGCCACCTTCCTCGGGTTAATGCCTAATCGGCCCAGACTCGGAGACTTGGGTGGCAATCAGCCAAGTGGATAATTGCCCAGGTTAGCCTTTCCATTGGTGTTGATCACAGGAGTCCTCTCGTGCTGTAAACCCCTAAGGCTTTCAGGCAGCCTGTAGGAGGGACGCCTGGGAGACTCCTCCCTAGACGTCTCAGGCAACACGTGGCAGCCACTTGCTTGACACCTGTGGTCATCCCCAGTGCTGGTGACAGATTCCTGAGGGCATGGTCCACAGGGACTGCAGTCATTCCATGAATGGATATCTCCCGAGAGCTGGGATACAGCCAAGAGTCTCTTTACTCCTCCATAAACAAGATCGGAACCTGGGGACTTCCCTGCTGGCCCAGTGGTTAAGAATCCACCTGCCAATTCGGGGGACACAGATTCGATCCCTGGTCAGGGAACTAGATCCCACATGCCCGTATACAACAAAGCCTGTGCAACACAGCTGCTGAAGCCTGTGCACCCTAGAGCTCATGCTCCTCAGCGAGAGAAGACCCTGCTGGCCGCAACTAGAGAACGCCCACCGACAGCAATGAAGATCCAGTGCAGCCAAAAATAAATAAATAAATATATTTTAAAAAGACCAGAATCTTCATGGTTCCACTTAAACTCAGGGTCCCCTAAACCAGAGCCTGAACATCTAGAAAACCTAGTCCTAGCCAGAGAACCAGGTGTTAGCATTTGTCACTTGGCAGAAGAAATATATCTTTTCTGAGTGGCCTCAGCAGTTTTGAGTCCATTTAACAAATGAGGAAACAGAGGAAATTGATGTCATCTGCCTTAGGCCACATGGTTTTGATAAGTGTAAGAATAAGGATAAATAGAATGCTTATTTATTAACCAGGTTCAAGGGCTACTGCTCAGCTAGACATCAGGTAGAACTGCTAAGAATCAGAACTGACTGCTGGGAAAGGTGGTGAGTTCCCCATAATTAGAGGTATGCAAGCAAAGACTTATTTATTTGTCAGGGAAGCTGCAGAAGGGTTGCAAGTCCAGGGAGAGAGGATGGTAGGGGTACTGAACAGGATGATCTCGGAGCCATTTTCAGCTCTACGGGGCAAATCACTATATCCCCAGTGCCTGGTACAGTGCCTGGAAAAGAGATCCAGGCACTATGCTGTGCATTTTACACACATCTCTGTCCCATGATTCTGCACAACCTTACAAAGCAGGGATTTCTGTTACCCCCATTTCACGGCTGGGGAAGCCAGAGATCAGACAGGTTAAGTCACTCTGGGAGAAAATCCCAGCTAATAACCGTAAGAAGAATTTCCTTTTTGGGGGGACTTAGTCTGCTAAGTGCCTTCCCTCAACCTTTATATCATTTAATTCTCATAACAATCTTGTAAGGTAGGAGTTATTGTCCACCCAAAAGGAAACTGAGGCTCAGAGTAGTAACCCCCCTAAGGTTACTGAGCTAGTAGGTGGCAGTGCCAGGGTTCTGAACCAGACCTCAGGTTGAGGGGTGCTTGTGCTTGTTCACCTCAGATCTGCAGAGTGGGGAGGAGAAAGGAGAGAATTCTGGCCAGAGAGCTTAGCAACTTGGGCCCTTTCTCAAGGCCTCGAGGTCTCTGTGCGTCCTCAGACAAGTACGACCTGACCGGGGCCTCAGTTTATCCCTCTGTAAAACAGAGAAGGCAGGTGGAGATGGGCCGCACTTCTCAGCAACTCTCCAGTCATCATTTTCCATGACTTGATTCCCCACCGTGAGTTCTGGGCCACAACCCAGTTGGCTCCCTCCCTCCCTCCCTCCTGCTCCGTGAGACAGAGCTGGCAGGAGGGGATGATCCGCCTCAATTCTCCCACCTCCTTTTCCCTCCTCCTCCTCCTGGGCTGGGACACACCTACTCCAACTTTCTCAGCAGCCTCTTTGAGTGTGCGCCTTCCTGCTCTGAGACTCCGCGCCTCCCTCCGGAGCTTGTCAGCCCGGTGCTCTTGAAAGGGACTCCTGCCCAGCGGCCCACTCTGGGGCACCCTCCCCCACCCAAAGGGCCCAGGTAAGAACTGCTGGAGGGTGGGAAGTCAGGGGGCTGGGGTTGCGAAGCTTATCCATTCTGGTCCCCAGTAGGGGCTCCTGAAAGGTGCAACAGAACCTGGGAGATGGCTGGAGCAGGCACAGCAGGGGTAAGACACCTGGGCCCTGCCTGAGGCCAGGTACACCTAGGTACACTGAATGAAGCCAGCCCAAGCCTAGCGCTGGGGATGGGGCCAGAATGGACAAGGTTAGGGCTTTGATCTCCTGGAGGAGCAAGGTCATATTTGTATGTGTGGAAAGTTGGACTCCTTTTCTTGGAAGAATGAAATTCCCTGCTCAGGCTTTCTGGGGATGCACCTTCAAGGGGATGGGGAGATAAGCTTCTCTTTGATTTGAGGAGGAAGAGCTGGGGCCAGGGAACCAAGAGATGCTAAGTCCTCATGTGTGTCCAAGGCGGGGGGCACAGGATCCCTACACAGACAGAGTCACCTGGTGAGGGGGCGGGAGGCAAGCCTAAGGGAGAATTAGACATCTGGCTGGCCCTGACTCATGTGGGACTCTTTAGAGGCACCCAGATTAGAACCTCAACTCTCCTGGCTGGGGGAGGGCTGTGAAAGGCAGCGAGCCTCAGAGGCCAAGGGCAGCACTGGGGTGGGTGGGGGGAGCGGGAGCAGCTCTTAGGGGAAGCAGGATTCCGATGTGTATCTGTGGAGGACGGATGAAGTGGGACGCTGAACAGGGCCGGAGTTCAGCCCTCCTCTTGGGCGGGAGCGGGAGTAGCCCTCGCTTGGCGGGGAAGCAGCAGCCATGCTGAGGTATGCTGAGGGCTCAGAGAGCCCAGGCTGTCTCTGTCCCCAGGCGCACAGCACTCAGGAGCAAGGCCGGGGTTTAGGGCACCAGGAAGGTAGAGGAGCAGGCTCAGGTTGCAGTATTTTCAATCCTTCAGCTTCTTCTATGGATGGGTGGGTGGGGGGCGCTGAGCCTGGGCAGGTGGGCAGTGCCCTCCATGCAGAAATGAGCATCAGTGACTACCACAGCTGACACCTTCTGGATGCTTCCTGTGTTCAGGGATGGGGCTGACTACATACGGTCATTTAAAAATGTCACGTTTTCAAAGCAGTCAGGGGAAAGGAGAATTTCATTTGTGTGCTTGTAAGTCACGGGCAGTGTGACTTGAAACTGTTCCATACAGTTCTGGGCCTATTTCCCTACGCAGTAGGGTTATTGTTAAGATCCATTCCTTTTTAATTAGCTTTAAAACATTAGAGTATAGTTGCTTTACAATGCGGTGTTAATTTCTGCCGTACAGCACAGTAAATCAGCCATACATATACATATATCCATTCTCTTCTAGACTCCATTCCCACATAGGTCATTACAGAGCATCCCGTGTAAGATACACTCTTAATCTCACTCCCACAAGGCCGCTGGGTAGGCAGAGCAAGAATGATTGCATTTTGCAGGTGAGGAAGCTTTGGAACTCAGCATCCCCCAGGGCAGGAAGAGGCAAGCTCGGGTTTCCCCCAGGGCTCTCCACGGAGCACAGATTATACCCCTGGCAGGCAAGGACTGAGCCCATGAGCTGGCTAGGGCGGTGGAAAAAACAGTGAGGCAGTGTCTGCTACAAGCTCCCTGGGCCTCAGTTTCCTCATCTGTAAAATGGGGAGGACCTGGAGGGAATCAAGTTCTCCCTAGAACTTGTTTCCATGCTCTGTGGCCTCTTAAGGATGCAGGGAACCAGACCTAGAAGGACATTGGCATGCTCCAGATCACACGTGTCAGCTGCCCCTGTGTTTTCCACTGGGAGAGGTGGCCAGGGTCCCTTGCACCAGGCCTCTGTGAGCTGGGCCACCATGGTGCACTGCTCGAACACTCTTCCCCAGGTGCCACTGAACTCACCTCAGCCTGATAGTTTTCCTGCCCCAGGACAGGCTGAGGCACTGGCACTGCTGCTGGGGCCGGGTAGGAGAAGAAAGAACGTAGGGCAGCCTTAGAGGAAACCAGCATGTGTCGGGGGTAATGGGGTTGGCATAGTCAGGGATGTTCCTGTGCCCGCTGGGTGGACCCTGCCTTTTTGGTTCCTTTCAGTAACATGTGGGCCAAGTTTCTGAACTTTCTTGTGCTTCCTGGGCCCCAGAACAGGCTGAGCTAACTCAGAAACTCCACGCTACTGTTTCTATGACTAACGGTACTGATGCTTACATTCACAATAGGGGTTTTCAGACAGGTCTATAAAAAAGGGTATGGGTCCAAGACTTATAGGATGAACTTATGGTTGCCAGGAGGGAAGGATGGGTGGAAGGAATACTTAGGGAGTTTGAGATGGACATGTACACATGGCTATTTAAAATAGATAACAAGCAAGGACCTACTGTATTGGTCAAGGAACTCTGCTTAGTGTTATGTGGCAGCCTGGATGGGAGGGAAGTTTGGTGGAAAATGAATACACGTATATGTATAGCTGAATCCCTTTGCTGTCAACCTGAAATTATCACATTGTTAATTGACTATATCAGCCATACATATACATATACAAATAAAAAGTTTAAATTTAAAAAAAAGGAAGATGAGTGTTGGTCCAAATCCTAGATATTATTGGTTGTATGACCTGGGCCTCAACTTCTTCAAACCTCAGTTTCCTCATCTGAAAAAATGGGGCAAATAACAATCCTTTTCTCAGAGACTGATGTGAACATTAAATGAGATAATGCATGTTGTGCCCAGGGCATGATCATTAATTAATTAACTGGCTCCTCTCCACTTCCTCTGGGGTAGAGATCATCTCAGGGCACCCTGAAATATTCCTCCCTAAGACAGATCTCAATTGTAATTATTAGTTATTTGTGTATATTTTATATGATACAGTCTCTCCTACTAAGTGTTGCTCACAGCTCCAGAATCCGTGTCTAGCACAGCACCTGGTGCATAAAAGCTCAGTGCATGTCTATTAAGAGAATGAATGAATCTTCACAGATAAGGACTGACACTCAGAGGGACTAAGCATTAGTCCAACCCACCATAGATAAGAGTGAAAGGGTCCCTAGGGATCACTGAATCAGACACGGAGGCCTCCCTAGAGAAGACTGATAACTTGGCTTGGGGTCACACAGCAAGTGAGTGGGGAAGGCAGGGCCATGCCCCAGATCGTCTCACCTTCTTCTGCCTCTCTCTGCCTAGCCCAGATCAGGAGAGAGTCCTGCTTGCTATGTGAGTGGTCAGCCTCAGAGGCCAAGGAATTGCCCCCATACCCCTGGAAGCAATTTGGGATGAAGAACAAGGTGGATCCCTAAACTGTAAGATGCCTTTCAGGGGACAAGGGACATACACATCATCAATCAGACCCCTCCTCCAACCCCCGCCAACACATACACACACACGTACACACCTGCACACCATCCCCTCACTATTGCCAGAGAGTCAGTAAGAATCTGCACCTGTACAAGTGGAGGGCTCAGGAGTTCCCTCAAGTCTCCTTTAAGAATTATTGGGTCCATTCTAAGGAAATCCCCAAAAGAGGGGATAAATGCATACATATAGCTGATTTACTTTGCTGTACAGTGGAAACTAACACAACATTGTAAATGAACTATACTCCAATAAAAATTTCAAAACAGAATTATTGGTTCCATTTTACAATGGAAATTTGTAAATTGGTTCCATTTTACTTGCCTAAAGTCAGTAGCCAGCTTTCGATGGGTCCTGGGCCTAAGCGCAGCCCTGAACGTTGAATGCTGAAGAGAGAACTCTCAATGTACTGAGCCCCTTGAACCACCAGGTTAGACCATGTTGCCTGTATCTTCTCTTCTAGTCTGCATGACCTCCCTGCAGGCCTGTGACTGTGATCCTGAACCACTTCTTCTTGCTGTTGCTATTAGTTTCCAGCGTGGACATGAATAGAGACTCAGAAAAGCTAAGCCACTTCCTTTCAGTAGCACAGCTTCTGTTTTCTCAACAGATCCTTAGTTCAACAGACATTTAGTGCTTATGATGTATCAGGCCTCCAGAGACTCACAGCTGGCGGAGGCAGGTCTGTAAGTGGATGGTTTAATACCTTGAGGTAGGTGGTAAAATAGAGGCAAATTCAAGCAGGCAGAGGGGCCCGAGGAACCATACACAGTTAGCCTAGTACGGAGTTAGTGGAGGAAGGCTTCTAGGAGTAGCTGGGACTGAATATCAGTTTTGAAGACTAAATAAGGCTTAAATAAAGAAAAAAAGTGGGAAAGGCAATTCAGAAAGAGAAAGTAGCACTCGCAAAAGCATAGCAGTTAAAGAAAACAGCATGAGTGTGCAGGCAACTGTCAGCTGGGTAGGGAATATTTGGGGATGTGCTCCGAAAGGCAAGACGGGGCCACATCACTTAAGGCCACGTATGTCAGGCCAAGGAGTGTGACTTTACATATATATATAAATATGATGATGGTCCACCATTACCCACTGGCTGACAAACTACCTCCTGAAAGAGGCGATGCCTCAAGCAGTTTCCAGTTTGGGGCCTGCAGAAGAAAGAAATGTCTCCTCTGCCTGCCCCACCCCACTCCTGAGTCCTTCTCCATTCCTGAGACTGGTGGGGGCCCCTGCAAGTTGACCTGGGATGGCAGGTAAACGACAACTGCCCATTCCCTGGCCGGGGGGCAGGGAACAGCTACGGAGAATTCTCCTGTTCCCAGTTCCCGTTCAGTTCCAGCACCCACAGCACTTGGCCTCGGTGCCAGTTGAGCAGGATTGCACATGCCAGTTGTGGGGTAACGTCAGCATGTATGTGCGTGTTGGCCCGTGTGTGCTCACATGTCCCAGGTGAGAGCTGCTGTTTGTGCCTGAAGCACCCCCTTCTCTCTGGGTCCTCCCAGCAAATGCAAGGCTAGATGGCACAAAACACATCACTGGGATACTTAAACACTCAGCCTTGGGAAGTAGCAGAGCTTGATGCCAGTATGGCGCCATGGTTGGCACACCAGCTCTGGAGCCAGGGCACTCGAGTTCTGGTCCTGGCTTTGCTGCTTTCCAGCTCTGTGACCTTGAACCCATCATTTCATGTTTCTGAGGGGTTTAGGGTGGATAAAGCTATCCACCTCACAGAGTTGCTGTGAGTTGATCCATACAAAGCTCTTAAGATCTTAGCATAGCAGTCAGCGCATACTAAGAGCTCACTAAACGTTAGCTACTATTACAGATTTGGGGGCTCCTGCTGTCTTGGAACTGACTTAGAGAATCAGAGCACTGTGGAACATTCAAATTCTAGAATCTCAAACTCTGAGAAGCATATAATTAGAAGAACTCTATTGGATTTTTTATGCAAATCTCTACTCTATGTAAAGATTGCTTCTACAGTGTCTCTGATGGATGGTCAGCCTGATTTTTTTTTTTTTTTCCTTTTCGCAAACATTCTAAAAGAAGATACATCAATTGTAAGTTATAGCTTAATGAATTTTTACCAAGTGAATGCAAACAGTGGCTAACCAGGATCCAGAGCAAAAAGCAGACACCACCCTGTCCCCACTAGAGCCCTCCAGATACTCCTTGTCAGTCACTGCCCCCCACCCTAAGCATAGCTATCATCCAGTCAGACAGGCTGTTCTCAAAAATATTCTTGAGGGCTTGTGTACCATTGTTAGGAGGACTCTAATTATTAGAGAGATTCCATGAGCTATTTGGAAGTTACTAAATGAAGTTTTACACTTAAATTATTTTGTTTTTACTGTCATATTTCAGTGGAAGCATTGTTTAGAGCTGAACATCCCAAATGGCTAGGGCTGTCTTTTAAAAATATGGATTTCTCAGCTGCATCCTGAGTCCACATCATCCGAATGTGTGGTCTGGGGGTGAAGCCAGGGGATCTGTATTTTTACAAGCTCCAAGGGAACTCCAGCTGGGTTTGGGAACCATTGGACTAGCAGTTCAGAGTTTGGTCTCAACTCAGACCGTTTCTTCCAATCCATGCCCCATACTTAATGGACACTGATCTTGGATAAGGCACTTGGACTTTCTGATCTTTGAGCTTTTTCATTTGTAAAATATGCACGAAGTGATAGTACTACTTCCTTGGGTTATTGAAGGACTCTGAGGGACAGTGCTCACTAACTGATTGCTCACGGATACTGACAGATGCTTAGCATTGCTATTACTTGGAAGAATCCATCTGTGGTGTAGCCAAGGGAGTGTTGGATTTTTCATCTGAAGCCTCGTGTTTAAGTCCTGGCCGGGCAGCTTGCTAGCTCTTGCTAGCTTTGGACAAGTCTTTTGATCCCTATCTTAGGGCCTCAACTTCCCCATCTATAAAACGGAAATATTTCTTGCTCTATACGTAGGGTCTTTGAGAGGATACAAGAAGAACATGGTCCAGAAACCTGCTCTGAGGACAGAAAAATGCTGCATGAAGCAAGCCCTAATGAACTGTGAACTCAGCTGAACCTGGGAACCCAGTACAAAATGGGCTGTCATTGTCCTTGCGGTTCTAGGGAGGGCGGGCCATGCGGAGGTGGGGATAGGGAAATGCTGAGGCATTGGTTTTCCACAGCCCTCATATGCTCTGGCATGGTGCCCAAGCTCTCAGGTTCTGAGAACTGTCTCCTTCCTCGTTCCTGGGAAAGGAAGAGTCCACGATCCCACAGTCATGAAATCCCATGTAATCTGCCATAGTCAGAAGTCACCTGGAGTTCCCTTTTATTAGTTAAATGACTCTTCTTTTATTAAAAGTCTTCTTTGAGCTCCTTTACTAGTACTTTTGGAAAACCTTTAAATTAAGTATAATAAGAAAACAGAAAAAGGCATGGATCACAAGTGTGCAGCTCAGTGAACTTTCCAGAAACTAACCAGCTTCCAGATAAAGAAAGAGAACATTACTACCAATTCCAGAAACCTTCTTTGCACCCAGTCCAGTTGCTAACTAGCCCCCTTCTCCCGCCCATGGTAACTTTATATTAATGTAATCCATAGACGAGTTTTGGCTATTTGAAAGCTTTATACAGGTGGACTAGTGCAATATGTACTCTTTTGTATATGGCTGTTTTCACCCCACATTACGTGAGGGGGATTCATCCGTGTTGTTACCTAGAACAATACTTTCATTTTCTCTGCTGTATAGTATTCTGCTGTATGACCAAGCGGCAACTTACTTATCCATCTGCTCTTGGTGGTCGTTCAGGCTGTTTCCAGCAGAGGGTTATTATAAATAATGCTGCTCTGAACATTCTCGTGTGAACATACATACACGATACTGCTGTGCAAATGCCGAAGGTGGAAATTGTTGGGCCATGTGTATGCCTGTGTGGATGGAATCCACTGATTGTTAAGTTCAGTTTTATTCAACGCAAGGAGAACATGGTTCATGGGGCTGTGTCTCTATCAGGGAGATAGACCTGTTTGCAAGAATTAAAAACAGTTGTCTCTGGGGTTCGAGATGCTAATGAGTGCAGAGATTTGCACTCAGAGACTTTTAGGTGAAAGGCACAGGAAACAGATCTGTTGTTTCCCCCTCCTGTTTGCTCTTGTTCACTCTTCTATTTGACCTTAGAGATAATCTTGCTCCTGCTTTGCCTGGGAGCCAGTGGTCCCCACTAATGGGGGAGAAGCCCTCTGAGTTCCACAGCCCAACGAAATCAGACTTCTTAAGGATGAGGCTGTGATTTTTATTATGCTGACATTTGAGAAGCACTTGTCTAGCCTAAAAGTCACCAAGACTTTGGTCTTTTCCTAACTTCCCTACCCACCTCTTCACTGGGGCTAGAAGAGGCCCACAGATGGGATACTAACAACACGGGATCTTAAAGAACGTGATTATCATGGTCAATGGATCCCAAACACCAGTCACACAAAAAACCACCCCAGGAACTTGTTAAACATCTATTCCCGAGCCCCATCCGTAAGAATTTTGATTCAGTAGATCTGGGGTGGGGCTTGAAATATGTATTTGTAACCCCTACACCCATCCCCTTAGGGAATTCCCAAAATATAATCCCTGGTTTAATTCAATGGCCAGCCCTGTCTGGTGAGAACACAACTGACCCAGTGGTCCTGTTGAGTTTCGGGTCCACAGATTGCTGGGTGGAGAACACTTACCAGGGAGTCGGGGTGGACAGAGCCCCGGGGCTTGAGCTGGAGTCCCTGGCAGAGGCTCATTTGCATCTCATTAGTAAGCACCTTGATGCTACCACATCATCTCTAGCTCCTCTGTTGCCCCTAGCTCTACAGTCAGGTTCAGCCAGCTCCATGCAGGACCGCAAAGAGCGGAGGGAGCTGCCTGCCTTGCTCTACTGCTAGAGCACCGCTCCTCACCTGCCGAGGCCTGCCTACACTCTGCTCTGTCCTGAGCTGCTCTGCTCAGAGGGGATTGGACTTGGACAGACAAACAGCTGGGCTGGGCACAGCCAGAAGGAAAGTGATTGAACTGGAGATGAAGCTTTTGCTGAGAATCTGTGTGCTGGTGGGAGAGGTCCCATGGTTACAAGATCCTTGATGTGGGGGAGGGATCATATAACTCTCCCTCTCAATCACTCTTTCCAGCCCACAGGCCCTGGGAGGCAGGCCAGGGAACTGTTAGACGCACTAGAGATCTGAGTTTTAATCCTCCTTGGCTAGCTGTGTGAACTTGGAGCTTAGGTAACCTCTCTGAGTCTCATTTATCCCTTCTGCAAAATGAGCATAATTATAGGGTTGCTATAAACCAGCTTAAAAGTGATAATGCATGCCAAGGGCCTGGCCTATAGTAAACAGTCAGTAAATGTCAGCTGTGATCAGGGCCTGTGTATTTCCTATTCTCTAAACCTCACCTTCTTTAGAGCATCATTTGCCAACAGCTCAGGGGAGAGTTCCCTCATAGCTTAGTTGGTAAAGAATTCGCCCGCAATGCAGGAGACCTTGGTTCGACTCCTGGGTCGGTAAGATCCCCTGGTGAAAGGATAGGCTACCCACTCCAGTATTCTTGGGCTTCCCTTGTGGTTCAGTTGGTAAAGAATCTGCCCGCAATGCAGGAGACCTGGATTCAATCCCTGGGTTGGGAAGATCCCCTAGAGAAGGGAAAGGCTACCCACTCCAGTATTCTGGCTTGGAGAATTTCATATAGCCCATAGGGTCGTAAAGAGTCAGACACGACTGAGCAACTTTCACTTTCACAGGGGAGGGTTACCCAGGAAGGCAGGAGAACAGGCACTAGTCCCAGTTCCCAGATGGATAAGCGGAGACCCCCATGAAATGAGGCGGTTTGCTCAGAGGGTCTCTGGTTTGGTCCCCTCCCAGGCCCTCTGATACATTACCAAGGTCCCTCAGCACCAAAGGAGTGGAGCTCCCATCCCTAAATAATTTCATCACTGCCCTACTGCCTGAGGGCTCCTCTGCAAGGCACTGGGACCGTAGTGTGAGGCACTTCATCTTAACTGCAATGTCACTGCAGCGGGATTATCTTCTCCAGTTTATGTATGAAGGGACAGAGGCTCGGTCAGGGTTAAAGATTTGCTCAAGGTCATACAGCTTGGGTTGAGCACGACTCAAACAGCAGGTTGCCTGACGGGAGCCTCTCCCCTGCCAAGAAGACCAGGCAGGCAGTGGCCATGGGCGGCAGATGGCCTTTGGTACAAGGAACAAAGAAGCTTAGGGACCTCCCTGGTGGTCCTGTGGTTAAGAATCAGCCTGCCAGTGCAGGGGATATGGGTTCGATCCCTGGTCCAGGAAGACCCCACCTGTCTCAGGGCAACTAAGCTCTCAAGCTACAACTACTAAAGCCTGTGCATTCTAGAGCCCAGGCTCTGCAACAAGAGAAGCCACTGCAACAAGAAGCCAGAAACTACAGAGTAGCCCCAATCTGCCGCAACTTGAGAAAGCCTGCTCGCAGCAACGAAGACCCAGTGCAGCCAAAATAAAGTAAACAAATAAAATGAAAAAAAAAAAAGAGAGAGAGAAAGGGAAGCTTCAGTCTCAGCAGCTTCAAAGAGCCAGGATGAGGAACAGAATTCACTTCACCGGGGGCCACAAGGCCTGCTAACTCTGGAGAAGGCAGTTTGTTGTATTTGGATAGATAGGGGAACCATACTGAATGGTTTCGTTTGACAAATCACATGAGATGGGGCCCAGAGAGTCACCCCAACACACCAGAGAGATCAGGTAGGTTGTGACGTGTCCACAACACTCTCTGCCTTGTGTTCCTACAGCCTATCTTCTTCTGCCCACCTCACACCCTGTCTTCTACCCCCTCACACTCTAAATAAGATCACATCTCTGACCTCTCTGTACCCACTGTGGGGAAAAGGGTGACAAGAACAGAAATTATTTTTATTATTCAAATGCTGCTCAAGCTGTTGTGTGAGCTTTCCTACAAATTGTTGCAAGGAAACGGGAGATGTCACAGAGACTCACAGTGTGTGTATATGTATGTGTGTGTATCTGTTTGTGTTTAACAGTACTCCCGGAAGGGGCTCCTGGAACATGGACAGGTATCTGTATACATACAGAGAATATTCCACACATACTTTTGAACACCAAAGGTAACAGTAATAACATTACTATAACTATTCCAATAACTATAGTAATAATAATGAATAATAGTAATAGATAACATTATTTACTACGTGCTAAATGCTTTGCATGCATAAACTAACTAAATTCTCCATGGCGGTAACTGTTGCTAGCCCATTTCACAAATGGGGAAACTGAGGCTTGGATAGAGGAAGTCAGGCCTCCAGACAAGCAGAGGCAGGAGAGGCTTCCTTGTTGGTCCGGTGGTTAAGACTCTGCACTTCCATTGCATGGGGCAAGGGTTTAATCCCTGGTTAGGGAACTAAGATCTTGCGTACCCTGCAGTGCAGCTAAATTTTTTTAGTTAAGGAAGAAAAAAGAAATAGAAAGCAGAGGCAATACAGGAGGCAGGTGTGTCCCCAGTGGCTGGGTCCTTTCTCTGCACTCTCCTGATTGGAACGAATACTTTGTGGGTTCCTGAGGAGCCCCAGGTTGGGAAAGGAGTTGGGGTGTGGGGAGCAACTTGGCCAGCGTGCAAAGTGCTCAAGATGAGGAGATTGGGTTCTGCTTCCAGGTGTGCCGCCAAAGTCCAATGCAACTGAGCACAGCGCACTGTGGACTTCCCTTCTCCAGGCAGAGCTCTCCCATCTCTACAAAACAGAGATTAGACTCCCAGCAGTTCCCACACTGCGCCCTAGCGGGGCTTGGGAACCTCACAGAGACGCCTGAGAAGGTGAATGTGGGAGCCAGTGGGGGTGGGCTCAGGGCAGCAGGCGGGTCTCAGTCCACTTTCCATAACGATAATGACAGTTTTAAAAAATAGCAGCTAATATTTATTCAGCGGTTGTTAGGTGTAACATTGTGTTAACTGTTTAATATGAAATCACCTAGTCAAGCCTTGAGAACAACTATCCGAGGTGCATTCAGTTAGAATGTCTCTTTTAAAGATGAGAGCAGAGGCTCAGAGGTTCAGTGTGTGATCCAAGGTCCCTGCTGTTGGAACTTGATGCCTATATGTTTGAAAATGCATCCATAGCTTCTGGAAAGACAAAGGGTTTCACTAGACCCAAGAGTTGCAAGACGCACAGAGGCGTAAAGACCCCCCTACCCCAGGTGAGGCCCATGTGGTGGGGACACTCTGGCCTCTACAATCTGTTCTACCCTCTGGAGGGAGCTTTGCAGTCCTCCAGGGATGTCTGTCTCCTGACTTCAGGACACAACCTTCCAGCCTCACAGAGAGCCACCCCAAACTCTAACCTTCAGGACAGCCTCTTTCTCTCCACACGGGGGCCTCCTGGTCTCTGCCTGGCCGGAGGCTGCCCCACCAAGAGAAGAGACTCCACAGGCCTTCCCACGGAGCTGAGTTTGTGCCTGAGGGATCCCAAGGCATAAACACAGAACTTAGAGGAGGGGCTCTGTTCCTCCTCTTTGTCTCCAGAACGACTAACTGATAAACAGGTTCAACGTCATTCTGAGCTAGAACTGGTTTTGGTAACTTATGAATCCTTCTGGACAGAGAATCCAGAAAAAGTGGGATAGGATTTGTCTTCCTCTCAAGCCCTCTGATCCCTGGATGCCCTCTGGTTTAGGGAGTTTTCAGCTCCAAATGCAAAGCTCATGCACCCATACAGGCAGTCCCAAAAGAAAGAGATTCCTTGTTTTCTTTGGAGCTCAGGGAGTGTTGGGGGCTCTGAACTCTCCAGCCAGGGTAGGGGGAGCCTCACCGGTCAAGCAGGCCCAGTGCGTGGACAGGAGGCCATTTTGGAGTCTATTTTCCTTACAGTTTGGAAAGAGACCTGGGTACAGGTATGTGTCTCTTCTGATAGAAAACTACCTTGAAGATAAACGGTAACTGATGCAGCCTCCGAATCTGGGAGAGCTTGGGGAAGGGGTCTGGAGAACACAGGCCCCATCTACAGGAGGCAGCCACCACTCAGCTCCAGCCAGCCATTCTATGGACCAACACAGACAGCGCCCTCCACTTTGTTAAATGGAAGCTGGAGTCTAGATTTTGGGGTGAAGCTTTCCAATGTTTATATGTTAACAACTAATTAGGTAAAAAGCCATCAAACAACAAAACAATATACTATGGCCCAACAAAACTAACCGAAGTGGGACAGCCTGTATACTACCCACTGGCCACATGGGATGGCCTTGAAGGGCTCTAAGACTATGTCCAGCAGCACCTCCCTGTCTCCTTCAGCTCCTTGTAGACCATCGTGTCAATCTCATGACGGGGTCCCGCTCACTACAGGCCTTTCCTTTGGCCTGAATTGCCCTGGGCTACCTCCCTGGCCTGCAGGAACCCCTCTCTCCTTTCCCCCTCTAGTCTGTCTGCAATCTCCTTGTTCCTGCCCCAGGGCCTTTGCACTGCCTACTTCTTCTGCCTGGAACTCTTTCTCAAGATGACTTTGTGGCCTTCCCTCTGCTCACATGTCACCTTGCTATGTAGGCTTTCCCTGACCACTCTTTCAAAAATAGTACCTCCTCCATCACTCTCTAATCTTGCTTTCTACGAATTTATCACTTTTCATCATCTGATGATATATATATATATTTTTGGATGTCACCAGCTTGTGGGATCTTAGTTCCCCAATCAGGGATCAAACCTATGCCTCCTGCACTGGAAGCATAGAGGCCTAACCACTGGGCTGCCATGGAGGTCCCTTATAAAGTACTTTTATCCATTTAGGCCACATTGTGATCTTAGCTCCCCAATCAGGGATCAAACCCACGCCTCTTGCACTGGAAGTACAGTCTTAACCACCAGACTTTCTCTTAACCTCTCTCTCTGCCACTAGACTCCAACCCCCACAAGAGCAAGGTCTTTATCCATCCTGTTCTCTGCTCTAGAATGCCTTCATGGGGTAGGCCCTCAATAAATAAGTACTGAGTGAATGCATAAATGAATGGCTTTGGCAGAAGAGGAACAACAGTAAAACACTTTCCCTTCATCCCCCAGTTTGTCCCTTTTCTTCCTTAAAATCCAGTTTGTTTCTTTCAAATGGCCAACTCTCCAGGGTCACATTATGCCTTTTGAGGGCCCTAGTCACTGTAGCCTTGGTGTGCCCCTTCCTCCATGAAAAAAATATCAGAAAGTATATTTAAGGACAACACTGACATACAGATGAATATATGGGCTAGTGGCTCCCATGGTGGACAGCTCAGACATAGAACACTTCCATCACTGTAGAAAATTCTTTTGAAGAATGTTGCTCCAGAGAGTCAGCTGCAGCCCCCTCTGAGTCTCTCTTTTTGGAATATGGGTTCCTATTCTGGACCAGTACTTGAATCCACCACCTGCTAGATGGGTGAACCAGGCAGAGCTCTCCAATTATCTGAGCCTCCCTTTCTCATTTACAGAATGAGAATGATAGTAAGTGTCACAACAAGGATGAGGTTGGTAGTGTAACTAACTCACACTGAGTGTATCCTGTGCTAGGAATTGCCACGTATTGACTCATGCAGCCTTCTCAACAGCTCATGAGACAGGTGCTACTCTCATTTCCCTTTTTCCAGGAACAGAGAGGTTAAATAACTGCCCAAGGTCACACAGCTGGTGAATGATAAGAGCTGGGATTTGAAAGCAGGTTGATCTGACTTCAGAGACCACTTTCTTGCTATCAATTCTACCCAATACCATACCCTTTCTCCAAAGACCAAGTGAGAAAATGCATGCAGATGTGTTTTGAAAATGTATAGATTGCCATCCAGATATCAGACAGTATAATTTTTGTCATCAATAATGATAATCAGAATACTAATAAAGAAGGGGACCTCAAGTCTCAGCTCTATTTCACCTATGCCCTAGATGAGAACTGCCTTTTCAGCCATTTCTCTTCCCCTTAATTCCAGGCTTGAGTTTCTCAGTCTGCTGGTGGGTCCTGCTGCCACTTAGCAAGCCATTATTGGTCCTAGTAAGGTGTTACTCTGCGTCTTTCCTCCCTGTGCTTTTACCTGTCATATTATCTGTCTTTCCTCCAGCCCTGGGAAGTAGGTAGGAGAAGCTATTATTATTATCATTTTACAGACAGGTAAATTGAGGCTCAGAAGAAAGCCTGTGGCCTTGCTAAGGTCACATGGCCCATCCAGGGCTCAAGTCCCTGGTCCTTTTCCTGTTTGTATCCAATTCTTTGACTTGTTTTTGTTACATAACGACCCAGCAGTGGCTGCCTATAAACTAGCACATGACTCAAGCGTTTGAGTTTCTTAGAAATGAATCAAGCCTCCCTACCAATTCCTGAATTTCAGTTGACCTAAACCAACAGGTCAATAGCTGGTGTGCAAGATCAGTCCACACTAGAGTCGGAATCTTTTTTTTAAAAACAACTTTTTATTTTCTATTGTGGCATAGCTGATTAACAATGTTGTGATAGTTTTAGGTGGACAGCAAAGGGACTCAGCCATACATATACATATATCCATTCTCCCCAAAGCTCCTCTCCCACCCAGGCTGCCACATAACACTGAGCAGAGTTCCCTGTGCTATACAGTAGGACATTGTTGGTTATCCATTTTAAATACAGCAATGTATACATGTTGGTCACAAACTCCCAAACTATCCTTTCCCGCTACCCTTCCTTCCCACCCTGGGCAGCCATAAGTTCCTTCTCTGTGAGTCTCTTCTTAATCTGTAAGTAAGTTCATTTGTATCATTTCCTTTTAGATTCTACCTATAAGGGATGAGCTACGATGTTTTTTCTTCTCTGACTTACTTCACAGAGCGGGAATCTTGAGTAGGAAAATTCCCCTTTTGATTTGATGTTAGATTACTCTTCCTAGCACATAGTTCTGCTCTGGTCCTGCCTCTTCTCTAAAACCTTCAGTGGCTCCATACAACTAAGTAGAAAAATTATTTCAGTAGCTAAAGACTTCCTGACAAGCAGGTACCTGGAATGTCAACATTCTTTCACTTACGGTTTTAATCTGGCTCAAAGGCAAGAGGCCTCCTAATTCTCACTCCATGGCTCCACCCTCCCCCACTCCCCAGCCTTTGTCATAAATAGAATATATTCAGGATTCTTTCTTGAGAGCCACAGAGCCAGCCTCACACTGGATGCCAGAGGCAGTGGATAGGGGTGGGCCGTCAAAAATTAAATCCTGAGAGCACCCAGATCCATGGTAAATTCATATTCAGACTTTTTGGGGGAGAGTGTGGACATCATCCAGTGAAGAGGAATGAATCCAGTGACTCTTTCTCTCATGAAAGACTCTCCAAACTCTACAAAATATCTTCGCTCATTGCTTCTCCCCCGAGCCTAGGCAATCCAGAATGCCCAGCTTCAGGAAATTCGGCTTTCTGATATCAGTTCAGCATCCCCCTTCTGGGTACCCTTGGGGTGCCAGGCAAATCTCAGTTTACCTCACCAAGAAACAGGAGTAAAAGGGCAGATGCATTTCCTAAAAGTACTCTTGGGCTATTTAGTTAATGTCCAAGAAAAGGGAAGGTGCTGGGCCATGAGGCAGAATGTCATTTTCTGATTTGTGCCTGGGTGATGGGGAGGAATTTCATCATCAGAAACAAGCCTGGCATTTTGAACAAATGTGGTAGGACTGTCTTTAGTGGAAGCTTGATTTGGCTTTGAATTCTTCTAAGTGCATCTGCTTCCCCATGGAAGAGACAGAATTACAGAGTCACAAACTCCCAGAACTAGATGCCTGAGTCCTCACACATGGACCATTATGGATACAGGTCACAGAGCATCAGATTCACAGCACATCCCACCAGGCAGTTCAGAACAACAGGCAGGACACAGAATGTTAGGATGGCAGAGCCCCCACTTGTCAGATCTGGAGGGGCTCCCAGTCTGGTTTTTCAAACCTGTGCTTCCCAAGAGAATGAGGGGCAAGCCTGGAGGCAGAGTCCGAGGCCTGGAGCCCTGCTTCGATAGTGCAGTTCTGCTTTTATCTGTTTATAGGCTGTGTTTCCAAGTACAACTTGATTAGGGAAAAAAGAAAGCAACAGAGGGGTCTGAAATCGCGGATCCATTCCTGCCCCTTCCCCCAAGACACACACATCATTTAGAGGTGAAGATGGAGGTCCAGATGGCATAGGTGACTGATTTGACCAACACTCCCAGGGAATAAGTGACTTTAGATCTAGGTCTTCCAAGAGCCAGGTCAGCTAACTACACTGACCACTGAATAGGCATCAGTGAATGTGCAACCCTGATCCACAGCCAGAGGAAGTCCCAAATTCCACACACCAAAGAATCTGCCCATGTAAGTTGGAAAGGACTTTAGAGCTCTCTTTGTAGTCCCCATGGGCAACCATTCCCCTGGAGTAGCACATCCTTTCCCAGGTGGCCACCCAGAATCTGCTTGGATTCCCCCAGAGATGGGGAGCTCTCTATATTGTGAGACGACTCATTCCAGAATTGCACTTGAGATCGCTAACCAAGAAAACAGGGCTACATCTCAGAACACTGTTCCTGCCAGTTGTATTCAGACTTTTATCACTGACTTGGATAAAGACACAGATGTTACAATCACCAAGTTGCTAAACATTTGAATGAAGATTCTGAGAAGCTGGAGCAGTGAGTGAAACACATGGAGAAATGAATCCTAGTCTCATTAAAGCCCTATGTCATTTAGTTGCAGAAGATCAGCCTGCATAGAAACAGATTGGGGGTGGTGTGAAAAGACATCTAGGAGTTTTCATTACCTACAAACTCAACAATCAATAATCTGAGCCGGTTGCTAAAAAGCAATAGTACTTGGTAATATTTGTTGAAAATTGTGTCATATACCATAGTAATTATGTACTTTAATTCATTTCATTCTCAAAATGATATTATGAAGTCAGGAAACTAAGGATCAGAGAATGTAATTCACTTGCCCAAAGTCACACGGCCAGAAGCTGTGTGCTGTGAGCCATTTTCTGCACGAAATGGGATCGGGAGTTACACAGAATTTGACTCACACATATATCCTAAAAGAGCCCATTCGTGAAGCCCCATACCTGCACTTGCTCACACCTGTGCACACACACAAGCCCCATGGCTACCAGTTTATTTACTCCCATTCCATTCATTCTGTCAAGCAGGCACACACAAAGAGTGTACCCACATAATTATTCAAAATTGCCTCCTAAGTGTGTGTGTATGTGATTTCTTGCAAATGTGCACATTCAGCCACATGCAGATTTCTCTCTGAGTCTGGGGAGCCAAAAGCTTGAGGCCCCACCCCGGACAAGCGCCTGCTCGCAGCTTCCCAGCACAGCCTATGGCTCGGCTAGCAAGCTTAGACTCGACCAGGGACAAGCGGCTTCCTGCTCCACTGGGAAGCAGACTGGGCCTTCTCTAGGGGGTTCAGTGGACCCTACCCGCACCCCAATCTCAGTCTTTGATTCTGCCTTGGCTTTGAAACAACAGTAACTAATATTTACTGAGTGCTCTTCTATGGGCCAGGTGCCATACTAAGCACAGTAACGTACACAATCCTGTTTCATCTTCATAAAACCTCTGGAAAGCAGTGTTCTTAATAACCCCATCTTACAGATGAGGAAACTGAGGTTCTAAGAGGTAAACTTCCCCAAGGTTATCTGGTCAGCAAGTGGTAGAGTTGGACTTGACCCCAAACAGTTGGATTTACAAGTGAGCACAGTTTCTCTTTATCGCAATGTGACTAGGAGGAAAGAACCTGGCTCTGGTTCTCACCCTGTGACCTTGGGCAAGCCCCTTTCTTTTGGAGGGACTTTATTTTCCAGCTTCAAAAAGGAAGGGATGCTCACTAAAGGTTCTCTCAGTTTTCCCTCTGTCTTTGTTTTTCCTAAGTCCAGATCCTTCCATTTTTTTCAACTAGTATTTATTGAGCTTGCTTATTTACCAGGCACTGATCAAAGCACTGGGAGTTCATGCATGAATAAGATACCCAAAGCTCCTGTCTTCATGGAGCCCAGGAGACAGTAAACAAATAAATAAGAACAATATTGGGAGGTGACAAGTGCCGTGGAGAAAATGAGGGTGAAGTGATAAAAAAGGGTGTTAGATAGCAGGCTACATCAACCTGGGGGTTAGAAGGTGTGCTGAGAAGCTGTGTTCAGTCGCTCAGCTGTGTCTGACTCTTTGTGACCCCATGGACTGTAAGCTGCCAGGCTCCTCTGTCCATGGGATCCCCCAGGCAAGAATACTGGAGTGGGTTGCCATTTCCTTCTCTAGAAGGTGACATTAGAGCTGAGAAATGGATAACAAGAAGGAGCTAGCCATGGGTGAATCTTAAACAGAGGAAAACAGCAAGTACAAATTTGGTGTTTGCAGAAGAGAAAGAAGACCCTGTTGCTGCAGCTTGGTGAACAATAAGACGGGTGCTGGGAGGTATCATCTGAGATACAGGCAGGGCCCAGATGGTGGGGAGCCTTCCAGGCTATGATACAAGTTCAGATTTCATTTAAATGCTACAGGAAGCTGCTGGAAAATTTTAAGCGTGGAAGTGATAAGAATTCATTTATGCTTTCACAAGATGTTTCAAAATAGTGGTCCTAGGTGCTGTGGGTGGGGAGGGTAGCCCAGGGAGCTGAACATGTCCCTGCCCCCTGCAAGCCTGTTCACTTGCCTGGGCACAGCGCCAGAAACAAGTCTCAGACACAGGCCCTTCCCCCAGCAAACCACTTACCAGGTCTGTGAGTCCTACAGCTTGAACACAGCCATGGGCACCAAACCCCCACCCAAGGGTTCATTCCCTTTGACATCATCCCCTTTGACCACCACCACCACCACCACCATCACTACACCCTGCCCTGACGAGACCCCATCCCTGCTCCCCTCTCTGCAGCTCACTTTAAGGACTCTAGCTCTGCAAGGCACCCCTGCAGCTGCTGAGCGGAGTGTCTTGTTGGGACCTGCCCTCCACGGGAGCTGACCTGGTGAACAGGAAGTGTTCCCCACAGCAGGGCGGGCGGAGCTGGGAGGCTGCCTGCATCCTGGACTTGCTGGGCCACCGAATTGAGTGTGGACCTGGGACCAGGTAAGCACTCATTTCCCCCCTCCAGCTTCAACTTCAAAAGCAATGCGGTCCTGGGGGAAGGGGTGGGGTCTGAATGATTGAGGGGGGGCAGTCCCCTTCCTGCTTGCAAGGAACTGTGTCAGGGATGGGCAAGTGTGGCTTTTCCCTGTGGCCAGGACCCTTGTGGGCTGCAGTGGCAAGCAAGGGGTGACAGCAAGGAGTGGGAACGGTGGGGAACAGACAACATCCTTTTGTGTCACAGGCTTTAGGACCCCAGGTGTACAGTCTGCCTCCATCCTGGCCCCTCTCTTCTGAGGTGCTGGGCTTAGGGCGCCACCAACAGGATGTCAAGTGAGGAATGGTGGGAGGGAGCCTGGAAGGAGGAGGCATAATCAAATTCTTTACTATCACAGGCTTTCAGAGCCCAAGTTAGGCTGACTTTCCCATTTCTGCCTTCACTCTCCTTCCCATGTTGGGATGCAACCCACAGGGTCTTAAAGAACCTGCCTTTGGTTGTCTCGACTCTAAAGAGACAAGGATCTAAGCCTCTTTTTTTCCCCCTTGCCCTGGACGTTTAACTCTTCCTTGCCTTTGAAGACCAAGGCAACTGGAAAAACAAGTCTTGCTTGTTTCCTCCAGGAATGCTTGGCACATCTGGCTGATAGCCATGAACTCCCCAGAGTCAAGACTCCCATGGTCAAGCCAGGCACCAGCCTGGTGCACACAGCCTTCCAGGTGCTTCTAGAAGACTCGGTTTGGCAACCAAACTCAGCCTACCTCATGACCCTCCCCATCCTTGGCCCTGATGAGTCTCATATTTTGACCCAGGATGGAGTTCAGGGATGAGCCACTGAGGAAGCTGTAAGGGAGCAGATGGGGAACGGTGGGTCTTAGAGGTGAAGCGCTCACTCGTGGTTACTTCAACAATTGCCAGGGGCTGCTTCTTACCTGGCTGCCCACTATGTGACTCGGGGCAAGATCCCTCTCCGACCTGGGTTCTCTTTTTCCATCTCTGCATGAGAAGCCGGTCCGAGCTCCATTATCTCTCAGGACCACTTCAGTTCTGCCATTTCAGAGGAGGAAGGCAAGGTGTTTCTCTCTTCAGGATTACAAGACAAGTCAGAATCAGGCCCCATCCAAAGGGACTTTTTGGTAGAGGAGATGTAGCTAAGCCAGGGACTTTTCCCCATGAAATATTTATTTACTTATTTGGCATATCAGGTCTTAGCTGCGTCATGCAGGATCTTTGGTTATAATACTTGGGCTCTCTAGCTGTGATGTGTGGGGTCAGTAGTTGTGGCACTCGGGCCTAGTTGCCCTACAACATGTGGGATCTTATTTCCCTGAGCAGGAATTTGAACCCATGTCCCCCCCTGCATTGCAAGGCAGATTCTTAACCACTGGACTACAAGGGATGTCTCACCAGGATTAATTTGTGCTTTGTTTCTATTTAGCTGTCAGGCCATGGGCAGGCCCCTTCCATTTATGAAACTTAGATTCCTATGACTAATAATAGTTAATATTATGTTAAAACTTACAGTCTTCCCTGGTGGCTCAGATGGTAAAGAATCTGCCTGAAATGCAGGAGACTGGGGTTCGATCCCTGGGTTGGGAAGATTCCCTGGAGAAGGAAATGGCAACCCACTCTAGTATTCTTCTCTGGGAAATCCCATGGACAGAGGATCCTGGCGGGCTACACTCCATGGGGTTAGACACGATTGAGTGACTTTCACTTCACTTTACTTATGTTAAAATTTACTATGTGCCAGGCACTCTGTTAGCTCATTTACCTTGGTTATTTCACTTAATTTTCAAACAATCAAATGAGGTAGATATTATCCTTATTCCTACTCTACAGAAGAGGGGATTGAGGCTCATAGAGGTGAAACAACCTGCCCAGAAAGTCACCCAGCTAGTAAATAGTGGAGCCAGGCCTGATGGCCCAGGAGCCTGATGCCAGGGCTTCGATCCTGGTCCCTTTGCTTTTTCGCAGCCCCTACATGTGCAGATACAGCTCAGTTCAACTAGAGTTCAGCCCTGATGGAAGTGTCTTATGGGAAGTATTTAGTGCCAGACTGCTAAGCTTGGGTGCCTCTTCAGAATGATTTTAGCATCACTGAGGAAGATTTTCCAGTGGTAAAGAACCCACTTGCCAATGCAGGAGACATAAGAGATGCAGATTTGATCCCTGGGTCGGGAAGATCCCCTGGAGGAGGAAATGGCAACTCACTCCAGTATTCTTGCCTGGAGAATCCCATGGACAGAGGAAACTGGTGGGCTACAGTCCATGGGGTCCCAAAGAGTTGGACACGGCTGAAGCAACTTAGCACGCACGCACAGGGAACCACTGAAGGTTTGGAAAAGGGAGGGAAGCAGTTAAGGACTGTGCTGTATCTGTTGGATGCCCTTGAGGAAGCACTTAAACTAGTCTGTTACTCTTCAAACACAAGGTTTTGCAATCTCAGCACTACTGACTTGCTGTGGGTGTCTGTCCCGTGCACCATAGGCTGTTTGGCAACATCCCCATTCTCTTTCTACTAAATGCCAACAGCATCTTCTGCACAAGCTGGAATAGCCAAAAATACCTTTGTGCGTGCCACATTGCTTTGGTTGTGTCTGACTCTTTGCAACCCTAGGGACTGTAGCCCACCAGGCTCCTCAGTCCATGGGATTCTCCAGGCAAGAATAGGAGTGGGTTGCCTTGCCCTTCTCCAGGGCATCTTCCCTACCCAGGGGTCAAACCTGCATCTCTTAAGTTTCTTGAATTGGCAGGTGGGTTCTTTACCATGAGTGCCACCTGGGAAGGAAAAAATACCTTCAGACATTGCCAAATGTCCTCTGAGGGGCAAAACCACCCCAGTTAAGAGCCACAGGAGTAGGAACCATTTCTTTCCTAACTCATGCCTTTTCTTTTTCTGCCCAGGGTTTCAGGAGGTTTTCCATCATGATTATTGCCTCGTTGGGGTTTGCCATTGCCTTGCTCCACTGTACAACTTGTGAGAACCCCCTCATCTCCTCAGCCTGGCACTTCACACATCCCCTATATAATGCGACCATCTATGAAAACTCTGCTCCCAAGACCTATGTGGAAAGCTCTGAGAAAATGGGCATCTACCTCACAGACCCCCAGTGGGCAGTGAGGTACCGGATTATCTCTGGAGATGTGGCCAACGTGTTTAAAACAGAGGAGTATGTGGTGGGCAACTTCTGCTTTCTGAGAATAAGGACAAAGAGCAGCAACACGGCCCTTCTGAACAGGGAGGTGCGAGACAGCTACACCCTCATCATCCAAGCCACGGAGAAGACCCTGGAGTTAGAAGCGCTGGCCCGCGTGGTGGTCCGCATCCTGGACCAGAATGACCTGAAGCCCCTCTTCTCCCCGCCTTCATACCGAGTCACCATCTCTGAGGACATGCCCCTCAAGAGCCCCATCTGCAAGGTGAGCGCCACCGATGCAGACCTGGGCCAGAACGCCGAGTTCTATTATGCATTTAACACAAGGTCGGAGATGTTCGCCATCCACCCCGCCAGCGGGGTGGTCACCTTGGCTGGGAAGCTCAACGTCACCTGGCGAGGGAAGCACGAGCTCCAGGTACTGGCTGTGGACCGCATGCGGAAGATCTCGGAGGGCAATGGATTTGGCAACGTGGCTGCGCTCGTCATTCACGTGGAGCCTGCCCTCAGGAAGCCCCCAGCCATTTCCTCGGTGGTCTTGGCTGCACCGGACCGCCAGGAGGACGCCGCCTACGCCACTGTCATGGTAGATGCAAACAGCTCAGGGGCGGACGTGGACTCTCTGGAAATCGTTGGTGGTGACCCTGGAAAGAACTTCAAAGCCATCAAGTCTTACGCCCGGAGCAGTGAGTTCAGCGTGGTTTCTGTCAAAGACATCAAATGGATGGACCACCCTCATGGATTCAACCTCAGCCTGCAGGCCAGGGCTGGGAGCAGACCTTCCGTTTACTCCCAGATCAGGGGCTTTCACTTACCTCCTTCCAAACTGACTTCCCTCAAGTTTGAGAAGGCCACGTACAGAGTGCAGCTTAGTGAGTTTTCCCCCACTGGCAGCCGCGTGGTGATGGTGAAAGTAACCCCAGCCTTCCCCAACCTGAAGTATGTTCTAAAGCCATCCTCAGAGAGTGCAGCATTTAAACTGAATGCCCGCACGGGGCTGATCACCACCACAAAGCTCATGGACTTCCATGACCAAGCCCAGTACCAGCTACACATCAGAACCTCACCGGGCCTGGCCTCCACCACTGTGGTCATTGACATTATGGACTGTAATAATCATGCCCCAGTGTTCAACAGGTCCTCCTACGATGGCACTTTTGATGAGAACATCCCTCCAGGCACCAGTGTTCTGACTGTTAGTGCCACAGACCAGGATCATGGAGAGAATGGATATATCACCTACTCCATCGCTCGTCCAAATGCTGTCCCCTTTTCTATTGACCCTTACCTGGGGATCATCTCCACCTCCAAACCCATGGACTATGAGCTCATGAATAGAATTTACACTTTCCGGGTACGGGCATCAGACTGGGGATCCCCATTTCGCCAGGAAAAAGAAGTGTCTGTTTCTCTTAGGCTCAAGAATCTGAATGACAACAAGCCTATGTTTGAGGAAGTTAATTGCACTGGGTCTATCCATGAAGACTGGCCAGTAGGAAAATCAGTAATGACTGTGTCAGCTATAGATGTGGATGAGCTTCTGAACCTAAAATACGAGTTTGTATCAGGCAACGAACTAGAGTATTTTGATCTAAATCATTTCTCTGGTGTGATATCCCTCAAACGCTCTTTTAGGAACCGTACTACTGGTCAACCCATCAGCTATTCCCTGAAAATTACTGCTTCAGATGGGAAAAATTATGCCTCACCCATGACTTTGAATGTTACTGTAGTGAAGGACCCTCATTTTGAGGTCCCTGTAAAGTGTGAGAAGACAGGGGTACTGACACATTTCACAAAGACCATCTTGCACTCTATTGGGCTTCAGAATCAGGAGTCCAATGATGAGGATTTCACTTCCTTAAGTGCATATCAGATCAATCATCATACCCCTCAGTTTGAGGACCACTTTCCACAGTCCATTGACATCCTTGAGAGTGCTCCTCTCAACACACCTCTAGCCCATCTGGCAGCCACTGACCCTGATGCTGGCTTTAATGGGAAACTGGTCTATGTGATTGCAGATGGCAATGAAGAGGGTTGCTTTGACATTGAGCTGGAAACAGGGCTGCTCACTGTAGCTGCCCCCTTAGACTATGAAGCCACCAGTTTCTACGTCCTCAATGTAACAGTGTATGACCTGGGCACTCCCCAGAAGTCCTCCTGGAAGCTGCTGACAGTGAATGTGGAAGACTGGAATGACAACGCGCCCAGATTTCCTCCTGGTGGGTACCAGGTAACAATCTCAGAAGACACAGAAGTTGGAACCACTGTTGCAGAGCTGAAAGCAAAAGATGTTGACTCAGAGGATAACGGGAGGGTTCGATATGCGCTGTTAAGCCCCACAGAGAAGTTCTCCCTCCATCCTCTCACCGGAGAAATAGTTGTCACAGGACACTTGGATCGGGAATCAGAACCTCGGTATATACTCAAGGTGGAGGCCAGGGACCAGCCCAGGAAGGGCCACCAGCTTTTCTCTGTCACTGACCTGATAATCACATTGGAAGACATCAATGACAACTCCCCTCAGTGCATCACAGAACACCGCAGGCTTAAGGTCCCAGAGGATCTACCCCCAGCGACTATTCTAACATTTCTGGATGCCTCTGATCCTGACCTGGGCCCTGCGGGAGAAGTACAGTATGTCCTGTTGGATGATGTTCACGGGACCTTCCATGTGAACCCGATGACCGGGGCACTCAGTCTGGAGAAAGAGCTGGACTTTGAGAGGAGGGCTGGATATAACCTGAGCCTATGGGCCAGCGACAGTGGGAAGCCCCTGGCCCGCAGGACCCTCTGCCATGTGGAGGTGATCGTCCTGGATGTGAATGAGAATCTCCACCCTCCCCACTTCGCTTCCTTTGTGCACCAGGGCCAGGTGCAGGAGAACAGCCCCTCAGGAACCTCAGTGATGGTAGTGGCTGCCCACGATGATGACACTGGCTTGGACGGGGAGCTCCAGTACTTCCTGCGCGCTGGCACCAGCCTTGCTGCCTTTAGCATCAACCAAGACACAGGTACTGGGCGTTGGGAGGGATGGGAGGGCCAGGTGCCGGGAGAGGATGGGGCTACGGGAAATCAGGGGCTCTTTTGAGAGAAGTCAGGCTGTAAGCTAAAAGGAGCAACAAATAGGGCCACTCCTTCCTGTCCCTCTTATTTTATTTTCATTTTTTATTTTTTAAATTATTTTGGCCACGCCACATGACTTTTTGGATCTTAGTCCCCTGACTAGGGATTAAACTCGTGTGCTTGGCAGTGAAACTACTGAGCCCTGACCACGGGACCACCTGGGAATTTCCTCACGCTTTTTTAATGGCTGCATTTGTTCATATGCTTTTACTCATACGCATGAGTCTCTATAGGAAAACCTCTTTAAAATGCAGTTCTTGGGTCAAAGGACAGCACACATTTTCAATGTTAATATGTCTTTCCAAGTTGTCCTCCAAAAAGGTGGCAGCAATGTATTTATTCCTTTAAGGCTCCATAGAAAACAAGTGCAATTCAGCAAACACTGGACACCTTCTACTTGTGAGGCCCTGAGGTAGGTAACTTAGAGAAGATCCCAGGTGAATACAAGTAGGGTATTCAGCTTGTGAAGTTTACAACCTGATGGGTGATTTCTCTCCAGGGTAAAGGGGAGGGTGATGAAAGAGAATTAGATTGAGAGTCAATTCTAGACTCAGCTCTTCTGCTTACTTGCTGCATGATCTTGGTCAAGTCATGCTCTTTCTATGGGCCTCAGTTTCCCCATCTGTCAAAGGAGGAAGGTTGCTTCAGCTCTGAGATGCTGCCCTCTCACCTAGGTCTTCAGAGTTCAGTATGCCCCATGAGAGCTTAGAGCACCAGGCTCTTTTGCTCACTCTTGGACCCTTGACCTCTAGAAAAATGTTGGCCCACAATAAGTAATTTGTAGAATGAGTGAACTAATGAGTGAAGCTAAGTCTCTAAAATCGTGAAGACGATGGAGAGGGGAACAGCAATTTATTCATCAAATCCCTCGCCCTTGAATTAGTATCTATAAGGAAGGAACCACTGTAAGGAACAAAGTATGGAAATCCCACCTAGAGAATGTGAAATAAATAAATTGGACTTGGGTTGAAGTAGTCAGGAGAAAGCAGATCAAACACTATGGCCTTCTGGAAATCCTGTGTGTGCCCATATGCCCCAGTTATGGATCTGTCTTAGCAGAGAAAGGCTCTGAGAGGTTCTTCAATAAGGATACAAGCTCCCCTGTGTTTAACTCAGCAGCTCCCATGCCGTATAGGCCACAGTTCCCTTTTCTCCTGAAACACTTGTTAATATCCTTTCCATGGTATGGTTTCAGGACTGTTAGGTAAAGTGATCTCTAGAGCTCCTTTGAGCTCTGAAATACTTTGGGTTTGGTGATCACCTCTCCCCAGGAATGATTCAGACTCTGGCACCCCTGGACCGAGAATTTGCATCCTGTTACTGGCTGACGGTACTGGCAGTAGACAGGGGTTCCATCCCCCTCTCGTCTGTAACTGAAGTCTACATTGAGGTTTTGGATGTCAATGACAACCCACCCCAAATGTCCAGACCTGTGTTCTACCCCTCCGTCCGGGAGGATGCGCCGTTGCACACCTCTGTGCTTCAGCTGGATGCCTGGGACCCTGACTCCAGCTCCAAAGGGAAACTGACCTTCAATATCACCAGCGGGAACCATATGGGATTCTTTGTCCTTCATCCTCTCACAGGTAAGGACCTCAGAAACCTGGGTGAATAGGATTCTCTACAGCAGTGCTTCTCAAAGTTGTGATCTGAAGATTGGCATCGTGAGTGTCACATATGAACCTGCTAGTAGGTCAAGTTCTCAGGCTCCACCTTAGACCTACTGAATCAGAAATCTGTATTTTAATAAGACATGCAGAGGATTTTGATGTGTGCTGTGTTTGAGAACTGCACTTCATCAAAGCCCATCTCTATGGAAGAATAAGAATATGTCCGTTTTCTTTCCTTGGGGCCTAGGGAAGCCAAGCAGGTTTTCCATGTTGTCAAGTTGGGACTATTTCAACCCTGCCAGTGTTCCCAACATGACCATTCCCCAGAATCACAAGCCACAGGCTGAGTCTCTTAACTCTAGTTTCAAACTGATCTCAAGCCTGTCCATGGCATGGTGGTGATAGAGATCCACTTCAGAGGAGTCAACAATCTCACAAAGATCTCTCCTCAACCCAGCCCATCTAGGATGGTTCAGAGGAATCTAGAGGTCAACAACTTGCAGCAGTGAGCCAGATACAGTCCACAGCAGTGTTCTGTTTGGCCTGCACAAGCTTTAAACAATAATTTTCAAGTTGTTGCCAACATTTAAAAATGAGCAAAGCTCACAAAATGTTCCAGGCTTCTGCAGCTAGAAGATCTAGCTATGCCAACTGCACATCCCGCAGCGCCACAACCACCTGAGCCAACAGCAGCTCCCTGTGTAAGGCAGGCGTGTCCTCTCTCCTCTCCTCACTCCCGCCTGCTTCCTGCATTTATGCTGCCTGCCTGGCTCCCAGAAGAATGAGAGCCAGTTCCCATGGCTGCAGGCACAGCTCCAAGGCCTTGTGTCCCTCTGGACCATGAACAACAATGCTATTGCAGAGAATGCTGACATTCTTGCCTTCCAACCCAACTTCCCATTCTCCAGCTCCAACCACTGACTCTTGTCCTTGAAGGACAGAAGTCTGGCAAGATTGGAAAAAGGCAGGTGGCGAGGTAGGGGCATGGGGGAGAGCTAGCAGCAGCTTCCTTCATGATCCTTAAGGCAAAAGGGAGTCAGGAAAAGCAAGGACCTGGGGGTCCTGAGGCAGACAGCGGGTGGGAGACATAAGTGCCCTGTGACATCTGTTTGGCACCTTTGACCTTGGGGCATGGATTAGTCTTCCTGGAAGGAGAATGCTTTTCCCAAGCTGGCTCTCTGCCTGGGCCCACTCGGCCCCTCCCTTTTTGGAAGCAAGACATCTCTCACCTAAGGTAATAGGTTCTCTACCTCTCCCAAATCCCTGCTGTGTTTACTGTCAACAGTTCCCTGACACCAGGTCTGGCAAAATGCCCCAGAGGGCAGAGATGCTTAGTCTTCCTTCAGTCAGAAATTCTTCCTTCCTTCAGAAATTCTTATCAGCATGAACATTTAAAAATAAAATAAATCCAGCAATGACCCCTCCCCCCACCCCCGCCTACCTTTCTTATCCCTTAGATTGTCCTAATTCCATACCTGGATCCCTTGGCTGGTTTCCCTATGCCCTTAAGATAAAGCCAAGCCCTGTCACGTCCCATGAGCTTGCCTCTCTCACTCCATCACTCTCTGATTCCAACCATGTGGCCTGCCTCAGTCCACGCACGCCCTCTCCTGGCACAAGGCCTTTGCACAAGCTTTTCCTTCTGCCAGGGGTCTCCTCTCCTTTTTCAAGGTAACTCCTGCTTTTCTTTCAGATCTTAGCTCAGCTGTTCTTTTCTTAAAGAAGTTTTTTTTTTTTTTTTAACACTATAATACACCTCCCAGCAGCATCTACTTTTAAAAAACACGCTATCACATAGAACATTAGAGTCATCTGTGGATTATTCCATCAATTATCCACATACTTCACTAGACTTCAACAAGCTTTCCAGAAAAGGAACTTTGACTGTTTTTTGAAAACTATAATATCAAGGCCTGGCACAGAATAGAACCTCAACAAATAATGAGGAAATGAATGAATGAATCTCTGCCAGCATCCACAATCATTGGTTACGCCCGAGATTCATTTATTCTGCAAATGTTTGAAGGTGTCTGTCTTTATAAGGCATTTAAGTTAAGTGCTATGGAGAGGGGAAGAAGAAAAAGACACAGTTTCAGGCCTTGAGGAACCCAATCCATGAGGAGTATAAAGATTTGGATACAAAAAGAGCTGTAGAACCGGTGTAAAGAGTACAACATTGTAAAAGATGAGTAGATGCGAGGCTGTGACTTTCGAGGAGAGAGGAAGCTGCTCAGTATAGTGGACCAGCAATGGCTTCATGGGACAGCAGGCAGGGAAGATTCTGACAGGCAGCAGGCTGGGCGGGCACTTGGGTAAAAATGGTTATGGAAGCAGCAGCCAGGAGGAGAAGACCCAAGACTTGCTGAAGACAGAGCAAGTAGGTCCATTTTCTCTTTATTTTTTAAAAAACTTTTTTCTTCTTCTTTAATGGTGAAATAATCATAGACTTACAGGAGAGCTGCAAAGAGAGTTCTCATACACCGGTCACTCAGCTTCCCCTAATATTAACACAGTGTATGTGTCAACACTAAGAATTAATACTGGTGCAAGGGAATTCAGGAAATTACAGATTTCATTCAGATTTCCCCAGTTTTCTCTGCTAACGGCCTTACTCCCATCTAAGACTTCATACCAACCTCAGAGAGGGGGATGTGGAGGAGCACAGGGGCAATGGTCCAGGGGGTCCAGCAGCAATTCCAGAGACACCGGCCCTGAGAAGGTGGGGGAGAAGGCAGCAGGGGAGGCGGTGGTGAGAAAGCAAAGAGAGAAAAGAAAAGCTAGAGATAGAAGAACAGTGACTGAGTTTCCCAGACACACAGAGAGGGGAGGGAGAGAGGAATCCCTGGGAAGGCAAGACAGGTGGGGGTCGGACAGGAATCAACAGAGAGAGGGGAGAGGGGCTGAAGCAGGAGCAGGAGGAGGGCAGGACTGAGCTGGAAGGAAGGCTCTCCACCAAGCCCTCTCATCCCGCACTCTTCCTGGGGGTCCCCCGGATGCCAGGCCTTCCCCGGCAGGTTCCTCGGCTTGGGGACAAGCTGGGTGGGGCGACCTGAAACAATATTCACTCTGTCCCAGAGGAACGTCTTCCTTCCTGGTTGTGGGGCTTTCCAAGAACCTCCTAGGACCTCTCCCATGGCTGCCTTCAGTGAGGGAAGAAAGAGCCAGAACAACACAAAGGCAAAGACACGCCCCCAACAGAAGTCACTCCTCACATCTGCACTGGAGACCCCACCCCAACACCAGATCCCCCTTCCCCTCAGGAGGCCCCCAACCCCCCCCCCACTTCATTCCATTACTCTATTATTTAATTGCCTAAACAAGATCAAGAAACTTACAGAAAGCTTTTAGAATACCCACAACCCCCTACCAATAGCTCTGCCTTCATTGAAAAGGGTCCCACCTACCCAGCTAGGACCTCTCAAGTCTATGGGCTCGGGTGCCCCTCTGGTCTCCCAACAATCTTGAGCTTGACTTGTCTGATGCAGGCAGAGAACTGGCTCCTTTTCATCATTATGGCCTCAATTGATAGCCACAGTGCCTAGAGAATGGAAACCAAAATTACAGATCACTAAGTTCACCTTTGGGAATTTACAGAAGTGCTGGGAGGAGCCCAGGGCAGCCCTCCTCTGGTTCATCTGTGCCAGCTGGGCATGGGAAGAGCCCATTCTAGGTGCCAGGTGAGCGAGAGAATTAGAATAAAGGAGTAAAACATCACCCCTTTGTGATTTCTCGGGAGCTAGAGGCAGTGACTGTGACCCCCGTTATAACTCCTGATGAGCTGCCTTTTCACTCCACAGTATCCTGGGCTCAGCACCCTCCTCGTGGCGGAAGCAGGAAGTAGGTGGGGCCTCTGCTGTCCTCTTCCTCCCTCTCCACCCCTCCTCTCTCTCCAGGTTTCCATTTCCTCTTTATGTTCGTGCTCTCCCAAGACCAAAAGGATTCTGATCTAGGCTTTGAATGTAGGCGTTGAATTTATCCCAGTAAAATGGCCCTGGCAGACCTTTGCTCCAGTCTCCCCCCAACCATCTCTCCTCCAGGTCTCCTAGCCACTGCCCGGCAGCTGGACCGAGAAAACAAGGATGAACACATCCTGGAGGTGAGTGATGCTGCTGAACCCCTTCACTACATTTGAAAACCTCCTGCAGGAGGCCAGGCTGGAGCCAAGCCAGGCCTTGGGGCCACATGCACCTCTCCAGGCAGTAGCTGAGGAGGGTTCTGACTCAGGGAGAAGTTGCTACTTAAGCTGAGCAGGAAGCACTGATCAATTAGTAGTGCCTGCAGGGAGTGCAGGAAAACGGAGCAGTACACATGGGTTATGTCTTTGTCCAGTATGCTTTCTGGCCCATCCCCATGCTCGAGAGTCACCCAAGGTCAAACACTAGGTCAGTAGCAGAGCCAGGATGAAAACCCAGACCTTTGTCCTCTAGGCCCATGCTTTTTCTGTGCATGTGTGCTCAGACACTCAACTGGGTCTCTTCGTGACCTCATGGACTTTAGCCCACCAGGCTCCTCTGTCCCTAGGATTCTCCAGGCAAGAATACCAGAGTGGGCTGCCACTCTCCTCTTCAGGGGATCTTCCCCACCAAGAAGCAAACATGCATCTCCTGCACTGCAGTCGTATTCTCTACCACTCAGCCACCTCAGTCGTGCTCTTTCTAGGATGTCTCTAAAACAAGCATCCCTGGTGACCATTCCAATGAGAGGCATCAGTCTTGACCCAGAGGGGCTTAAATCAGAAGTACTCTAGTCAACCCTGTCCTGTGTTATCCACAACTGATGAACAGGCATCTCCGCTAGTCTTAAAGGCATCAGCGAGGAGGGACACATATTCCTCAGCAGAACTGAAATCAGTGTTGCCTTCTATGATCCCAGGCTCTGGACATTCCCTTTGCATAAAATAGGCATCACTAGTAAACAGCAGCTCAGTGGCCTTCTGGAGAAGGCAATGGCACCCCACTCTAGTCCTCTTGCCTGGAAAATCCCATGGGCGGAGGAGCCTGGTAGGCTGTAGTCCATGGGGTCGCTAAGGGTCGGACACGACTGAGCGACTTCACTTTCACTTTTCACTTTCATGCACTGGAGAAGGAAATGGCAACCCACTCCAGTGTTCTTGCCTGGAGAATCCCAGGGACGGCGAGCCTGGTGGGCTGCCGTCTCTGGGGTCGCATAGAGTCAGACACGACTGAGGTGACTTAGCAGTAGCAGTAGCAATGGCCTTCTAGGCGCTGAGGCATTCTCCATAGTTCAGTAGAGGCATTTGTCCTTAAATAGCAAAATCTTTTTAAAATTGAGAAGCATTCTGAGTGGAAATGTCCTGTCTATACTGATGGATGTGATAATTTGCTGGCACATGGACTAGTGCCTGGTCCTGAAATTGTTTTCGTGCCTTTATTCTGTCTCCAGATCTCATCTCATACACTGGGCCACATGCCTGACTCCAAAGGTACTGCCCACGCCTCCATAAACGCCTCCTCGTTTGTTTTTCTCTAATCTCCTGTAGCTTAAGGAAAGCGAGAACAAAGCTCATGAGAATTATGAGCAAACAGAATGTCAAAAGTCTCGGAGAAATGGCCCATGGGCCTCCCGAGTAAAGAGCCCCAGCTTTTGTTACAGCCTCTGTGGCTTTGTCTTTTTCCAGTTCTTTCCGGTTTCTTTCTCTGTTCTTGCTGGCTTTTCTGTGGGCGAGGTTGCCAGAGAGCTGGGTTCCAAGAAGATGAGGTTATGATAATTAAAATCATGAGCATACACCAAAGAACAGACGGATTGGTGTTTCCAGGCTTTTGAAAGCAGGGGCAGAGGACGAGCTGCGGTGGGCGGCAATACATTGTCATGGCCTTGTGCCTGTCAACTCACGCTGGATCCTCTCCCCAGGTGACTGTGCTGGACAACGGGGAGCCCTCCCTCCGGTCCACCTCCAGGGTGGTGGTACGCATCGTGGACGTCAATGACAACCCCCCTGTCTTCTCCCACAAGCTCTTCAATGTCCGCCTTCCAGAGAGGCTGATCCCAGGGACCTCTGGGCCTGTGTACAGGCTGGTGGCTTCAGACCTGGATGAGGGTCTCAATGGAAGGGTCACCTACAGTATCGAGGAGAGTGATGAGGCAGGCTTCAGTATCGACCCGGTCACAGGCGTGGTGTCAGCAAGCAGCACCTTCACAGCTGGAGAGTATAACATTCTCACGGTGAGGGGCAGGTGGGGGTGGGGACAGGGTGCACACCTGCTCAGGGATGGATCTTCTCTGAGGATACAAGACCGGGGAGACAGCCTTCAGGCGTGATGGGGGAAGTCCTCCCCTCCGTGGCTTTCTCCCAAAAAGAAGCCAAAAGATCCAAATTCTGGGCCTTTCTCTTTGAAGGCAATAAGGTCCTTGCCTGGGAAATGCACTCTCTTCTTAAAGACTTTTGTTGAGAGGGGCAGAGGCATTGAAATCAAGATAAACCTGGGTTCCAGTCTTAGCACTGACATTTTATACCTGTGTGGCCATGGACAAGTCATTACACCTGGGAGCCTTTGTTCCATCATCTGTAAAATGGGGATGAGAACATTTTCCTTGTAGGAAGCTAACATAGTTAAGTGGCTTGGGCCTGGGCTGTCATGTTGGTAGCCTAAATCCCAGCCTCACTGCTGGCCAGGCAGACAACTCTGGCAGAAGAATTCACAACGCAGAGCCTCGGGTTCCTCCTGCAAAAAACAGCTGATGATGGTTCCTCTCTAGGCAGTCATGAGGACTGAATTAGATGTTGCACATACTGCTCTTAGAGCAGGGCCTAATGATAGGGAGAGCTCAATAAATTCTAGTTTATTATGTGGATTGTTGTTGGGAAGGGTAAAGAGCCCATGCATGGAAAGTCTTAGGAATGAGCACACCAAGCCTTCAGTTAATGGTGGCTTTGATTCATCTTTCACTACCCATAAGGTTCTGGAGCATAGTTCTATGTTCTGGTCACCACTGTGCTCGCTGCAGCTGACTTGGTGCCTATTTACTGTAAGCTCCTAACTGTGCCGAATGGATGATATAGTGGAAGAAAGACCAGCTCAGTCCATCACAGGGCACTCTGTCTCTGGGCCTGGCCACCTGGGTCTTCTTGTTTCTTGGCTCCAACCCTACAGACAAAGCCTCAACTTGAATTCTGGCCTCTTTTCAGGTTAAGGCAACAGACGGTGGGCAGCCACCGCTCTCGGCCAGCGTCCGGCTACACATCGAGTGGATCCCCAAGCCCCGGCCCTCCTCCATCCCACTGGCCTTTGACGAATCCCACTACAGCTTTGCGGTCATGGAGACAGACCCCGTGAATCACATGGTGGGGGTCATCAGTGTTGAGGGCCGACCTGGTCTCTTCTGGTTCAGTATCTCAGGTAAGGGCCCCAGGAGAGCCAGTCCCTTCCATCCTGAGCCCTAGTCCTCAGGGCACAATCCTTCTCAGCCCTCTCAAGGTCGTGTGCCCTGGCATCCTCTGTCTTGGCTGTGAGTGGTGATTGCCTCTTCCCTGTTTCTCTGGGGCAGTGGGTTATCAGGACACTGCTTCTTCCAAGCTTTCCTTCATACCATCTATGATCTCAGGAACTCACTGGTAACCCCAGCCAGAAATGGATGGGGCCTGTTATCCCAAGTTCCTGGGAGACCTAAGACCCAGGTCCAGAGAGTGGCCAGAGAGACCCAGCGGAGAAAACACAAGTTTTATGCTTCCTCTTCTGCCTCACTATGAACATCATTGCAGAGCTGACTTCACTGACCACGAACTCGAGGCCAGCTGTACCCTGGGGCTCTGCTTAACATTCTGGTCCCAGGTTCCATCCTCAAGATCAGAGAAAGGGTGCATTCTCGTGGTAGGAGACACTTGGGTCCAAGCTCTCACAGCCTCCTCTGAAATTTCTTTCTGTTTCTAAATCAACGTTTTGTCAGAAAATATCGGGGTTGGGAGTGGTTCACAGATCCCTTTGGGAATCTGATGAATGTTTAGGCTCTCTTTTTAGAAGAATACTTGTGACCTGTGTGCATGTGCTTGCACACATGCACACACAAATTTGTGAACAAATTTAGGGCAGGGGGTAGTTATAGATTCTCTGAAACCCAGCCAGGGACTCCAGGTCAAGAATCTCTAATCTAAGAGCTTCAGTACCACCTGAAGTCCTATCACAGAGACTCCCACCTGCTTCAGAGGTTGGATAACAAACCTATCTCAAGCTTTTTAATCTCCTAGGTTTACTTCCATTGCTGATTCACTGTTCTTTGTAAGCATTTGACATTTTTTCTTTTGTACAGAATTAACACATGCACTCTATAGAACATTTGGAAAATACAAATAAGTACAGAGAGGAGAATAAAAATCACCTAATCAGTGGGAGGATAAACTCCCACTAAATAGAAGTTAAGCCACTGTTTTCATTTTGATGTTTCCCTCTAGTCATTCTTCTTTACACACCCACACACTTAGGGTTACAGGAAAATATTGTTTTATAACTTTTTAAAATATATCCTGAACATATTTCTGTGTCACTAAACAGATTTCTACTAGTAGACATTTAAACACCTGCATGCTACTTCTATATTTTGGATTCTCATAGTTTATTAATAAATAATTACCTCTTGCCAAACAGTTATTTCCATTTTTTCCCATGTCTAGGCTTCTCTAGACCACGCAAACTGCCTGTAAGCCATGACACAGAGCTCCATCACTCCTGCATGTTTTAAGTCTAGTAACAGAATACATGGTAGGGCAAATTTTGGTCTTCCTCTGGGACTCCCCAGTCCTTATAAGTTTACCTTTTCCTGAATCATCACTTGGATCTTGATATTAATTTGACAATAACCCGATAGGATCGGCTACCAGCTCCTCTAGATCTGCCAAATCCCACAGTGTTAATACTTGTGCTATTACTGCCTATATCACTGAGGCTGTGCATGCTTTCCCCCACCCCCCTCCCAGGTGGGGACAAGGACATGGACTTTGACATTGAGAAGACGACGGGCAGCATCGTCATTGCCAGGCCTCTTGATACAAGGAGGAGGTCGAGCTATAACTTGACTGTGGAGGTGACCGACGGCTCCCAAACCATTGCCACCCAGGTGAGAAGCCTCACTGGGAGCCCTGAGTTGAGAAGAGATAGGAGGTTTCCTTGGTTGGAAGTAGCTGTGCTCACCACTAGGTCACCAACGCACACTGGGGCCTCCTTGGTAGGGATGAGGACGCAGAAGGCTCTCTGTACATGTGTGCACCTCAAAGAAGACTGAATCTGGAATCAGGGTTCTGCATTCCAGTCTTATCTGATCACTCTCTCTACGTCTGTGATCTTGGGAGAATTCTTGTTCCCACTGTGGATCTCTGTATAATGAAGAGTTTTATCTAAATGAGCAGTTTTCAATTAAAGATAGAGCACCTAAGGGCTTTCATAGGTATAAGGAATGATGGGAAGTGGGGCTCTGGATTTCTATTCTGGTTTCAGCCCATTTTATTTGCTTCATATACTGGAATTTCACCCCAAAAATTTCATCTGAAGAAAAGGCCCTTAAAGAAGAATTTTGATTTTGAAAACCGCCATCTTAAAGTCTTGTGATTCTGAAATATGGTCATTCATTCGACAAAATTTCATCCAGGGACTGCTGTATGCCAGGCCTAGTTGTTACGGTGGAGAAGCAGACAGACAAGGTCCCTGGCCCCCTGGAGCTTACAGCCTGTCTTCTCTCTCTCCCGCCTCCCTAGGTCTACATTGCCATGATTGCCAATGTTAACCACCATCGGCCCCAGTTTTTGGAGGCTCATTATGAGGTCAGAGTTCCTCAGGACACAATGCCTGGCGTGGAGCTCCTCCGAGTCCAGGCCACAGACCAAGACAAGGGCAAGGGCCTCATCTACACCATACACGGCAGCCAAGACCCAGGAAGCGCCAGTCTCTTCCAGCTGGACCCCAGTAGTGGTGTCCTGGTAACTGTGGGGAAATTGGACCTGGGCTCGGGGCCTTCCCAGCACACACTGACAGTCATGGTGAGTTAACCAAAGACTTGGGTAAGGATGTGCTTGTATGCGGATGTGTGGGGGTGTACATGCTTGGAGGCATGCTGAGGGTTCCCTTTCCCCTACTGAGCCAGGTGTACTGATGTTTATAGTGATAATCCATGAGATGAGTTGTGACATTTCACTGCCTGCCAGAGGCATCTTCCATAACGGATGCCTGAGAGTGAGGAAAGAGATGGGATGGCTGCCAAAGAAGTTCCTGCAGCTTTGGCTATTCCTGGGCTCACTCCAAATACCCCCAACAATTCCCTCCTTGCTCCATGACTGCGTGATCACATGAACTCATATAGCATCAGACCTGGGAGGGGCCCAGAGACCATCCTACCCAGAGCAAACAGATATGTAAGGGCCTAAAAGAAGGAGGGCTTCCTCCGAGGGTCATGTGCCTGCACTTTCATAACCCTGAGAGTGAGAGCCTCCTGAATTTATGCCCTCCATCCCTCATGTGTCTCACTCGAGTCCCAGTCCTGGTCCTACCTATTTCTCTTATCTTACACCTGAGGCTCACAGAGGAAGAGACTTGCTCACCATCATACAGTTTTTTAGATGGAACCAGAATCACAGTCCAGCCTTTCCCACTCAAGGCTCAAGGTTCTTACGTGCTACTTTATCATCCTCTGGACACTTAAATATATATTAAAGGCTCTGAGAAGTCCTGCAGCAAAGAAAACATCAACTTGGCTTAGTTCAGTGCTCCCTAAATTTACCTGACTATAGAATTTTTTTTTCCTGAATAATACACTAACATCTTGAAGAACTAATATTCTCCAAGAACAAATTTGGAAAATACTGCTCCTCTGCTTATTTCTGCCTTTCTCCTAAAGTGGAATTATCCATGAAAATAGCTCAGTCTAATAATCATGAATCGATACATTTATTTAAAAAGAGAAAAGAATGTCACAGAGCAAAGCTTAAAGGAATACAGAGAGTTACAATTGGGTGTATTTTTCACTGGCATTCTATTTCATTGACCTTTATCTAATGCTGCCTCCCCCATTCCGCTTGCTGCTCATCCCATCACACCCTTGGGCCCATAGGTTCGCGACCAGGAGATGCCCATCAAGAGGAACTTTGTGTGGGTGTCCATTCACGTGGAGGATAGAAACCTCCACCGTCCCCGCTTCACCCAGCTCCACTATGAGACACGTGTTTCTGACACCACAGTCCCCGGAGCAGAGCTGCTCCAGGTCCGAGCCATGGATGGTGACCGGGGAGCCAATGCTGAGGTCCGCTACTCCTTCCTCAAAGGTGAGAGGTCTGACCCTGAGTGCAGGGTATGAGGAGAGGGGCTTTGGCAATAAGGAAAAGCACCAGGCGCATGGATTTGCAAGTTATTCAAGTGTCAATTACTTGCTAAACTTTGGCAAATTATCATTCTAGAGCATTCCCTGGAACTATAACGACCTAAATTAATGTGCTTTCAAAGATGGTGAGAATGGTAACAAAGGATTACTCAAGTTATGGGAGAATTTACATTGAGGATATATATATATATATATATCCACCAATGACCATACATGTACAGGATGCTTATGAAGTCCTCGCAATATGTATATATATTGGCCACACCATGTGGTATGCAGGATCTTAGTTCCCCAGCCAAGGATTGAGCCAATGCCCACTAAACTGTGAGCACAGAGTCTTAACCATTGGACTGTCAGGGAAGTCCCCCAAGCAACATTTTAAAAGGTAGTATCTTTGTGCATGTACAATAAAAGGGACCTATAAATACTTGATAAAATACATGGCATAGTTTCAGGAGTATTTTCTTCTAAGGCCACATCATGATTTCATACCTATTACTTTTTTAATCTGAAAAATGGGAATATTATCTGTGCCAGAAACTCTTTGTGAAGACTAACAGAGAAAATGTATGTTAACACTTTGTAAATTGTAAAATATTATACAAGTGCCAGGGGTTATTACTAAGTGTTAATTATAAGTAGTAGTTAATACGACAAAAATGATAATATCCAGTACCCAACTAATTATTAATCATAATTTGTAATGTTTGATCATTCATAATTGATAATAATTATTGTATCTTTAATATGAATTAGTATCTATAGAGTAAGATGCTATGGATAATCAAAGGTGAGCATGACTAGCTCTTTGCCCTCATGGAGCATAATGATGTTCATTTACTGCTTGTCAGTGTCTTATATACTTTCAAGAACTCAGAATGTTTCACATTTTCCTTTTTTGTAGAGACAGTTGTTATACCTTGTCATACAGCAGAAGTCTGTCATCCCTGAAGAATAATAATGCAAATAATAACCCATTAATGGCTTATTTTTGTGACTTATGAAGTATAATCATCTCTTTTTTCTCACTGACAGTCCCACTGATGTTGTACTAATTTTTTTTAATAAATCTAATACATTTTAAAAATCTATGCCTCACAACATATGGGATCTTACCCAGGGATCAAACCCAGGTGCCCTATAGAGGAAGTTTGGAGTCTTAACCACTGGAGCACCAAGGTATTCCCCCTGCTACTAATTTTATTTTACACATTGAGTTAGTTTTAAAATAATCTTCTGATTGAAGAAGTAACACATGGTTATTCTTTAAAACCTGAAAAAAAACATGAATCTATGAAGAAGAAAATAACACTCAGAGGACTTCCCTAGTGGTCCAGTGGTTAAGACTCTGCACTGACTTCCATTGCAAGGGGCACAGGTTCAAATTTAAGATCCTGCATGGAAAAGGCAATGGCACCCCACTCCAGTACTCTTGCCTGGAAAATCCCATGGATGGAGGAGCCTGGCAGGCTGCAGTCTATGGGGTCGCTAAGAGTCAGACATGACTGAAGCAACTTAGCAGCAGCAGCAGCAGCAGCAGCATGCAGCAGTATGGTAAAAAAAATAATAAAAATAACACTCGGTCATGGCTTTCATAACCCAGAGAAAATAATTTCATATATTTCTCTCTTATCTTTTTCTATGCATCTTTCTGTAGTTCTAAGATAAAAATGAATATACAATTTTATTCCCTATTTTTTTTTCTCTCAGCAGTAAAATAAAAAATTATGATTATGCTTACTTGGCTACTTTTAAGGGAACTACTTTTAAATTTCTGGTTACTCATTAAAACCACATTCTTTGATCAACCTCAGGATTTGTATAACAAAGGCAAGTTGGGAAATCACTTCAATAGACAGCTGCAGAGTGACTTCGCTTAGTGGGAGAATCAGATGGAAGGTTTTGTGGTGAAGCCTGGCTATTTACTTTGCCATTGAAATAATAAATGAAATAAGCATAATAATAAGTAGTACTCCCCTGAGTGAAGGACTTGTACTCCTGGGTTGTGAGCAGAACTGTTCAGGTGTTAGTCATGGTATTAAATAGGTAATGGTCTCATCTCAGGGAAAAAAAAACGTATCTGAAAAACTGTATCAGGTGATGGATGTTAACTAAACATTGTGGTAGTAATTTTGCAATATATACTCAAACATAGATCAAATTATGTTATACACCTTTAATGCCATGTCATATGTCAATTATATCTTAATAAAACTGAAAAGAAGCACCAGTTCTGCAAGCTGAATAAGTTCTGGTGATCTCTGTACAGCATTGTGCTTATAGTTAACAACACTGCACTATAACCTCTAAAAACTCAAGAATGTAGACCTCATGTTATCTGTTTATTACCATAGTATAAAAAAAAGTAAGGGGGAAAAAAAAAGAATAGTTGCAGCCCAAGTAAGTTCAGACTCTAAAAACTGAGATAACTTTGAGAACTTTTTTTTAGGAAAACATGATTAGTTTTCAACATTACCTTTTGTGAACTATGTAATGTTGCATAATCACAACTTCCCTCAACTTAAATTTGAAATGGTATTATGTATTTATCCAAATAAATATCAAATTTTAAAAGGACGATAAAAATAATAATCAGACATGGAGAAAGGAGTCCATTTTTTATTCTCATTTGGGCTTCCTGATTAGCCAAGGAAGATTCCTTTGGGTACTAGGATCTCTTTAATTTTCTAATTCTTGCTGCAGAAAGACTGTAGGTCTTGGGCCAGACCCTCTTAGCAAGCAATAGATTTTATCCAGAATTTTAAGAAAATATTTTCCATTGACTGGTTTTTATGGTAACCTCTGTTTTACAATAAGCAATACTGTGCTGCTTTTTAAAGAACCAATATATAAAGTTGCCTATTAAAAATACTTTAAATTTAAAAAAGAAATCAATTTAAAGGAAAGTATCCATTAAATAATGGTATAAATTGTATACTATACTGTTGTATAGGTAGTGGCTGAATATTTTTTTTTTAAAAACCTGCAAAGGTGGTTTGAGAATGCCTAACCTTTAGGAAATCCAGGTGTGGTGGAAAGGGCATTTGGCCAAGAGCCTCAAGTGCTACCCAGTCCCTCCCCACTCAACCCCTGCCACTCACTCCCAACCCTGACAAAGTAGACTATACGGGAACAGACAAGGCAGTTTTCCCAGTCTGTGTCAGTTTAGACAGTTTATGATTCCCTATTGACAATTTTCAACTATTGAGTGTGTAACCAAAGCTATTCAAAGTTATATAAAGAATGGTTTAAAATTCTATATAATGTAACTGAAGCTTGTCCTATAAAAGTCACCACTGAAATACAGAGAGGAGTATGCTTTTCCTACAAAGTTTAAATATCCTTTCTTTCCTCCAAAACCCTACTATGGCTTTGGTTTGTAGCTTTAAGTTATGACCCCAAAACCTTCCATTTATGGAGCACCTACTAGGTGCACCAATTAAGAGAGTTCATAAAGACAGACCTACCCTACATCTTGCAGCATAACTAAATCCATGGTGGCACAGGACGTGGGTTTTGCCCTGCCCAGCTTTTACGTGATTGTCTTATACTGATCTAGAAAGCCTAGTTGGTACCTCTTGAGGATGTGGTAAACTTCAATTTCTCTTGTCTTTTGTTTTAGGGAACAGCGAAGGTTTCTTCAACATCAACACCCTGCTAGGCATCATCACTCTAGCGCAGAAACTTGATCAGGCAAATCATGCCCGGTATACTCTAACAGTGAAGGCAGAAGATCAAGGCTCCCCACAAAGGCATGACCTGGCTACAGTGATCATTCACGTCCACCCCTCCGACAGCAGTGCCCCCGTCTTTTCAAACTCTGAGTACTTTGTAGAGATCCCTGAATCAATCCCTGTGGGTTCCCCAATCCTCCTCATCTCAGCTACAAGCTTCTCAGAAGTTACCTATGAGTTAAGAGAGGGAAACAAGAACGGCGTATTCTCCATGAACTCATATTCTGGACTCATTTCTACTCAGAAGAAACTGGATCATGAGAAAATCTCATCTTACCAGCTGAAAATCCGAGGCAGCAATATGGCGGGTGCATTTACTGATATCATGGTTCTTGTTTACATCATTGACGAAAATGACAATGCTCCCGTGTTCTCAAAATTGACTTTTGTGGGCCAAATTAGTGAAGCAGCTCCACTGAATAGCATGATCATGGATGAAAACAACAACCCCCTCGTGATCCGAGCCTCTGACAGTGACAAAGAAGCAAATTCCTTGTTGGTCTATAAAATTTTGGAACCAGAGGCTCTGAAGTTTTTAAAAATCGATCCCAGCATGGGAACTCTAACCACCGTATTAGAAATGGATTACGAAAGCATGCCCTCTTTCCGATTCAACATCTACGTCCATGACCAAGGACGCCCCATCTTATTTGCACCCAGGGCTGCCCAGGTCATAATCAACGTCAGGAATGTTAATGACTGTCCTCCCAGGTTCTTGGACCAGATATATGAAGTAGCAATAATGAAGCCAGTCCACCGGGGTATGGCGCTCCTTACGGTGCAGGCCAGTGACGATGACTCAGAAGTCAGTTATAGCATCAAAACTGGCAATGCTGACGAAGCTATTGCCATGCATCCCATTACTGGTCGCATATCTGTGTTGGATCCTACTCTCCTGGGACTCTCTCGGGAGCTTATTGTCAGAGCTTCTGATGGCCTGTATCAAGATACTGCACTAGTAAAGATTTCTTGGACACAAGCTCCTAACACAACCTTACAGTTTGACCGGGATGTCTACAGGGCAGCAGTGAAGGAGAATTTACTGGAGAGAAAGGCACTGGTGATTCTTGGTGCCCAAGGCAATCATTTGAACGACACCTTGTCCTACTTCCTTTTGAATGGCACAGATATGTTTCACATGATCCAATCAGCAGGTGTGTTGCAGACGAGAGGTGTGGGGTTTGACAGAGAACAGCAGGACACTCATGAGGTGGCAGTGGAACTGAGGGACAATCGGACACCTCAGAGGGTGGCTCAGGCTCTGGTCCGAGTCTCTGTTGAGGATGTCAATGACAATAGCCCCGAATTTAAACATCTGCCCTACCACACAATCATCCAAGACGGCACAGAACCAGGAGATGTCCTCTTTCAGGTGTCTGCCACTGACCAGGACTTGGGGGTGAATGGTGCTGTCACCTATGCATTTGCAGAAGATTACACATATTTTCGAATTGACCCCTATCTTGGGGACATATCATTAAGGAAACCCTTTGATTATCAGGCTCTGAATAAGTATCGCCTCAAAGTCATTGCTCAAGATGGAGGAACTCCATCCCTCCAGGCTGAGGAAGAGGTACTTGTCATTGTGAGAAATAAATCCAACCCACTGTTTCAGACACCTTACTACAAAGTCAGAGTGCCTGAAAATATCACACTCTATACCCCTATTCTCCACACCCAGGCCCGGAGTCCAGAGGGACTCCGGCTCATCTACAACATTGTAGAGGAAGAGCCCTTGATGCTGTTCACCACTGACTTTAAGACTGGTGTCCTAACCGTGACGGGCCCGTTGGACTATGAGTCTAAGACCAAACACGTGTTCACAGTCAGAGCCACAGACACTGCTCTGGGGTCATTTTCTGAGGCCACCGTGGAAGTCCTGGTGGAGGACGTGAATGATAATCCTCCCACCTTCTCTCAGTTGGTCTACACCACTTCAATCTCAGAAGGTTTGCCTGCTCAGACTCCTGTGATCCAACTATTGGCTTCTGACCGGGATTCAGGGCAGAACCGTGATGTCTCTTACCAGATTGTAGAGGATGGCTCAGATGTTTCCAAATTCTTCCAGATCAATGGGAGCACAGGGGAAATGTCCACAGTTCAAGAGCTGGACTATGAAGCCCAACAACATTTTCATGTGAAAGTCAGGGCCATGGATAGAGGAGATCCCCCACTCACTGGTGAAACCCTTGTGGTTGTCAATGTGTCTGACATCAATGACAACCCCCCAGAGTTCAGGCAACCTCAGTATGAAGCCAATGTCAGTGAGCTGGCAACCTGCGGACACCTGGTTCTCAAAGTGCAAGCTCTTGACCCTGACAGCAGGGACACCTCCCGCCTGGAGTACCTGATTCTTTCCGGCAATCAGGACAGGCACTTCTCCATTAACAGCTCATCGGGAATAATTTCTATGTACAACCTTTGCAAAAAGCACTTGGACTCTTCTTACAATTTGAGGGTAGGTGCTTCTGATGGGGTCTTCCGAGCAACTGTACCTGTGTATATCAACACTACAAATGCCAACAAGTACAGCCCAGAGTTCCAGCAGCATATTTATGAGGCAGAATTGGCTGAGAATGCAAAAGTGGGGACCAAGGTGATTGAGTTGTTAGCCATAGACAAAGACAGTGGTCCCTATGGCACTGTAGATTACACCATCATCAATAAACTAGCAGGTGAGAAGTTCTCCATAAACCCGAGTGGCCAGATCACCACACTGCAGAAACTAGACCGGGAAAATTCCACAGAAAGGGTCATTGCCATTAAGGTCATGGCTCAGGACGGAGGAGGACGCGTGGCCTTCTGCACTGTGAAGATCATCCTCACGGATGAAAATGATAACCCTCCACAGTTCAAAGCATCTGAGTACACTGTATCCATTCAGTCCAATGTCAGTAAGGACTCCCCAGTCATCCAGGTGCTGGCCTATGATGCAGACGAAGGCCGGAATGCAGACGTCACCTACTCAGTGGACTCAGTGGAGGACTTGGAAGAAGAGGTCATTGAAGTCAACCCAATTACTGGTGTTGTCAAGGTGAAAGAGAGCCTGGTGGGATTGGAAAATCGGGCCTTTGACTTAAAAATTAAAGCTCAGGATGGGGGCCCTCCTCACTGGAACTCTCTCATGCTGTTACGACTTCAGGTGGTTCCTAATGAAGTATCTTTGCCCCAATTTTCTGAACCTCTATATACCTTTTCTGCATCAGAAGACCTTCCAGAGGGGTCTGAAATTGGCTCTGTTAAAGCAGTGGCAGCTCAGGATCCAGTCATCTATAGTCTGGTGCAGGGCACCACGCCAGAGAGCAACAAGGATGGCATCTTCTCCTTGGACCAAAACACAGGGGTTCTAAAGGTGAGGAAGGCCATGGATTATGAGTCCACCAAATGGTACCAGATTGACTTGATGGCTCATTGCCCCCATAATGACACTTACTTGGGTTCCCTGGTCTCTGTCAACATCCAAGTGAAGGATGTCAATGACAATAGGCCTATATTCGAGGCTGATCCATATAAGGCTGTTCTCACTGAGAATATGCCAGTGGGGACCTCAGTCATTCAAGTGACTGCCAATGATCAGGACACTGGGGATGATGGCCAGGTGAGCTACAGGTTGCCAGTGGACCCTGGTAGCAATATCCATGAACTTTTTGCCATTGACAGTGAAACTGGCTGGATCACCACACTCCAGGAACTTGACTGTGAGACCAACCAGATCTACCACTTTTATGTAGTGGCCTATGACCATGGCCGGACCATCCAGCTATCTTCTCAGGTCCTGGTTGAAGTCTCCATTACAGATGAAAATGACAATGCCCCCCGATTTGCTTCCGAAGACTATAGAGGATCTGTGGTTGAGAACAGTGAGCCTGGTGAACCTGTGGCCACTCTTAAAACCTTGGATGCTGATATCTCTGAGCAGAACAGACAGGTCACCTGCTATATCACAGGTAAGGATACCTATCTTAGAGTGGGATGCATTGAAAAAAATTCCAGTAAGACGTTTCTTAAGACATGGGTTTAAGTCCTTGCTCTGCCACTTAACAGTGTGATCTTGAGCAAATCACTTAACTTTCCAGGACCTCAACTGCTCCAGTTATAGACTTGGCATGGCTGTTTTAATTCATCTCAAGGGATGCTGACAGGATCTAACTTGAAAAAGCTTTGATAGCTCCCTATAAATTAGAAAGTGCTTTGTAACGAGGATCTCTTATTACCTTAGCTGGAGTAGATAGAATAGAAGGGAGATACTGTAACTGTTCTCAGTTAGCTTCTGGAAGATGGAGAGGGGATCAACAGTTGTGTGGTCTATAGAAATTCTGTGAGGTGATTATCCTTGCAGAGTAGTACTCTGCCAAGGGCAAGTTGTGGATAGTAGAAAATGCTTCCTAGTCAATCATAGGACCTGAGTGTTAAGTGGGTTGGCTATGATTCCAACCCAATCCTCTTCTTTCACACACACATGGGGGAACCAAAGCCCAGATAGGAGGATAAACTCAATCAAGGTCACACTCCAAGCCTGCATCAGGACTGGGATTAAAACCAGATCCTACAAACTGCTTTCCCCAGTAGATAACCACTGCAAACCTAAACGACTCCAATCTCTGTCCAGGGGTGAAACCAGCCATCTGGTGGCCAGAGAGTTTCTTTACTTCTCAGTGTCCCTTTCCCTGTGTTCCAGCTGCCTTGTCATCCCATTCCCATAGTCATAGTTTGTTCTGCTCTCACAGCTGTCTGGCGGAGAGTTAACAAGCATGGCATTCCAACCAAGAATTATAGACTCCTGGAGACAGAGCCTGGATAAAAGTTGTTTGAAACATGGAGTCTTAGTGAAATAGAATCTTATCATCTTATAATATCAGACTTTTAAAAACACAAAAATCTTAAACTCTCTGAATAATAACATAATAAATGTCACTGTATCATCAACTCTGGGAATAGCTGAATCTTGGAGCTCCAGAATCTTAGAATCTCGAAAATCCATCTCCCCTCTCAATGATGGATGTCAAGAAAAGATGACTCAGAAGCAAACCTAATGAGCCATCTGAACCTCCGGTTAGCCTGTGTACTCAGTTGTAAAATAAAACCTCAGAGAGTTAAATGTTATTGATCACCTTCCAGCCCTCCACTATTGAACAGATACTGGATACTAGAAGGTTCTTGTCTAGAATTGCTATCTGCTTCCCTTTAACTTCTCCCAATGTCTTCCAATGCACACAAAAGAAGTGTGCCCCTTAGCCACATACTTTGGAGCAGTGTTTCTTGCAGTGATAATTCCATTTAACAGGAGACCTTTGAAGTTGGAAGAGGTTTCATAACACCAAATAACTGACTCATTGAAGAAATGTAGGTCCCTAGTTAAAGGAGGAAATTTTTGCCTTTCCCTGCAACCCTAAAAAAAAAGTGTCAGGTGGGCAGTCACCTATAGTACAAAGCCTGGTTTGTTCCTATGGCTTGGCTTCAGGAAACTCTGTCCTATATTTCTAGAGGGAGACCCCCTGGGCCAGTTTGGCATCAGCCAAGTTGGAGATGAGTGGAGAATTTTCTCGAGGAAGACCCTGGACCGTGAGCACACAGCCAAGTACTTGCTCCGAATCACAGCTTCTGATGGCAAGTTCCAGGCTTCAGTCCCCGTGGAGATCTTTGTCCTGGACATCAATGATAACAGCCCACAGTGCTCACAGGTGAGAGCCAGCTGAGGGTAGGGGAGGAGTGGAGATAAGGAAGCTGGAGCAAAGGGTAAGAGGAAGGAGAAGGACTCAGAGTACCATCTCTGAGGCGAGCCATCACTGACCAAACCTGCCCTTGCTTCTCCCCGGCCGGCCTCAGACTAGTGCCTGGGGCAGGGACCGTTCCAGGAAATTCCTTGCCCTTCCCAAAAGGATGTCACCAAGCTCTTTAGGATTCATGGTCCATAGCTCTCCCCATTCCCTTCCCCACACTCTCTAAAAAGATCCTTTTTTCCTGCAAAACATATCCAGAAGTAACTTCATTCTCCAAACAGTCTGTACGCTCAATGGAAAAGTCACTCTATCACTCAATTTGTTAGCATGGCTCATTGTTATCAAATATATCCAAAGAGACTTTCCCCCAGAGACACCCTGCACCACTCACCATGTCTTTATGTGCATATCCCTACATCTGCATGCATTATACAGACCATCAGAAACCCTCCTCCAGGATACATGTATACACAAACATTCAGACAGGGCAGCTACATTTTTGATAAGGGAGACTTTCCTAAGGACCTCATATAATTAAACACTAAATTTCCCAAGGAAAATATTGAGTGGTGTGTGTGTGTGTGTGTGTGTGTGTGCACACACACATACATCAGGAGAGAAATTGCATTCTTAGAGGACATAAATCAACAACCATTGTCATGTAGCTTTGCTTTTAAACATATTTTTTAAAACACAATAAATAATTTTTAATTTGGGGGGGTTGCATTACTTCAAGGTTTCCAAATAAACTATTAATATTAAATTTTTATGACATCAAGTTAGCATAATTCAAGTGTATTAAAAATCCAGTTCTTCAGTATATATACATATAAGTGTACACTTATATGCAGGTACTCACACACATACATGTAGTTGAAAGATTATAACTCTATAAATATGCAAATACATATATACATACACACAAAGATACACATAAGCATGCATGCATGCATGAAGTTGCTCAGTCGTGTCCAGCTCTTTGCAACCCCATGGACTGTAGCCTACCAGGCTCCTCCGTCCATGGAATTTTCGAGGCAAGAGAATTGGAGTGGGTTGCCATTTCCTTCTCCAGGGGATCTTCCTGACCCAGGTATTGAACCTGGGTCTACCTGCATTATAGGCAGACACTTTACCATCTGAGCCACCAAATAACATTTATCCATAACATACCCATTCATACAGGTAAATGTACATCTCTAACCCACTCCAGTGTTCTTGCCTGGAGAGTCCCTGGGACAGGGGAGCCTGGTGGGCTGCTGTCTATGGGGTCACACAGAGTCGGACACGACTGAAGTGACTCAGCAGCAGCAGCAGCAACTCACACAAACATATAAGCATGTGCATATGTGTATACTTCAGCTCTTCATACTTTATTTGTATACATATATATGGACACATACCTTGGGATACACAAAAATCATATATCCTATCACCTTTCCTTGCTCTGTGTTCTATGCTCCAATCTCATAGAAGCATAGTAGAAGAAGAGAACCTGGATTATCAGTGGAATGCGTGGAAAATGTCTCTCTGCAGGATCCAAGATGAACACCTTTTGGATGGTCTCAGAAGGGCAACCTTTTGGGGAGAACAGTGGCCATACCTTCTTTCTCTTTTGCCTCAGCATCCTTCTAACCAGTTTGTATCCTCCTCACGCTGAGGGAGTCTGGGGCCAAGCTCACCTTAGCCTTCTCAGAGGTGATCAAGAGCACACCAGAGCCAGGGGAAAGAGTCTGGGGTGGGGGGTGGGGGTGGTATCTCCACACAGCCTGCCAAGCACAAAACCTCCACCCAGAGCATATATGGGGGTCCGTGCTAATCCACAGTTGGCAATGGGGGAACAGGTTTGCTTGGAAACTGTGTCCAGCACCAGCAGCTGGGAAAACGCTGGCCTCCAGCCTCTCCCCTGGGCCACACTCTTCGAAATGTGGCCCTTATGGAGGAAGAGGTTGTGGCAGGTCCTGGTGGCTCAGATGGTCAAGAACATGTCTGCAAGGCGGGAGACCTGGGTTCAATTCCTGGGTTGCGAAGATCCACTGGAGAAGATCCCCTGGAGATCCTCCAGTATTCTTGCCTGGAGAATCCCATGGACAGAGGAGCCTGGTGGGCTACAGTCCATGGGGTCGCAAAGAGTCAGACACTTCTGAGCGACTTTTCACTTTCACTTCTAGCCCTGAGTGTGAGCTTTCAGATGGTGGAAATTCTCTCTCATGCTCTGCTTTTCTGACTAGGTCTCCCATCATCTTTCTCCTTGTTTTCAATCTCCATGTTCCCTGCATTTTCTATCTTACTCTATTCTCCTCCCTCCCTCTCTCTGCTTCTCTCCCCTCCCCTACTTCCATCTCTGCTCTCTCATCTCTCTCTCTATCTCTGCTTCTATCTTGTCCTGTAACTCTGTCTCTCTCTGGATCTTAGCATATCTCCCACAATCTCCCTCTTCTTTGTCTTTCGATTTCAGCTTCTCTACGCTGGCGAAGTCAGTGAAGACGTACCTCCAGGACACTTCATTCTGAAAGTTTCCGCAACAGACCTGGACTCCGACACCAATGCTCAGATCACATACTCTCTGCATGGCCCTGGGGCGGATGAATTTAAGCTGGATCCTCACACAGGTAGGTTTCCTGAGCTGCAGGATCAAGCCAAGAACTGATACACTGAATAGCCAGTGCCCAGTACCCAGGCTCCTTAGAGAAGAAACAAGAATTCACTTATCCATCCATCCATCCATCCGCTCAGCAAACATATATTGGCACTATGTGCCAAGCATTCACTAGATGCTGGGGACAAAAATTGATAAGACAAGATCGAGTTCTTCAGTCTAGTGGGAAAGGTACTGAGTCAGTGGTTTGACGTGTGCTGAGGTAAGAAAAATTCAGGATGTTAGGTGAGTTTTTGACAGGAGAACTTAAGTTTGGAAGTTGGGGGACAAGTAAAATTTCTTTGAGGAAATAGCCAGGGGGTAAGGGAGTGGTAAGGTTGGACATTCAAGGCAGAAAGAGATTTCATATGAGGACTTTGTTTTGGGAAAGAACATGCACAAGTAAGGACCTAGAAGACAGAAACTGGTGCACAGAAGGGGAGGAGAGAAAGAGGGCAAAGGATGAGGCCTCTTGGGGCACAGGAGCCAAGTCCTTACCTACAGAGCCATTAAAGGGTTCAAGTGGATAAAAAGTCATGATCAAAGACATGATCTCAAGGTTGTATGCTGCAGATTGAGATAAAACCCCAGGGCGCTATTGTAAGGATCCCAATAAAGTATATAGAAATCTAAGCCCAAGTCTGGCACATAATGATAATTCAGTAGATACGGTTTCCATTGTCATTAACAGTGAGGGGACAAAGCAGAGAGTGGGAAGCAGAGTCCAGCAGAGTAGACCGGAATACTTGGGAAAGGTTTGGCTGTGAGCGTCTGGTGGAGAAGGCAGGGCAGAGCCTGGTTCCTTCAGAGAAGGGGAAGTCCTTGTCCTGCTGCTGTAATGGAGGGTGCACAGAAAGCCAGCTGCTGACACTTGGAACCAGTAGCTCAAAGGATACTATGGAGGTTGCTGAGCAGGGAGGTGGCAGATGAGAGTGAGTATCTCAAGAAGCTGCACTGCCCTTTCTGACCCTAGCACAGGCATGCTGAGTCACCCAAGGAGGTGACCTAACCTCTCTCTACTGTTCTTTGTCCAGATGAAGGATGATTAGCAGGGTCTTAAAAAAAATTCAATGGTTTATCTGAGTAAGGAAATAATACGTGCTCATTATTCAAAATGGGGTTCCCTTGTGGCTCAGTTGGTAAAGAATCTGCCTGCAATGTGGGAGACCTGGGTCCAATCCCTAGGTTGGGAAGATCCCTTGAAGAAGGGAAAGGCTACCCACTCCAGTATTCTGGCCTGGAGAATTCCATGGACTGTATAGTCCATGGGGTCGCAAAGAGTCAGACACAACTGAGCAACTTTCACTTACTCATTGTTCAAAAATACAAACCATGTAGGTGTGTATTAGGCAGACACTGGAAAATCTTCATGATAACCAGCCTCTAATGAAAGATAAGCACTCTTGGCATATATTCTATCAGACTGGTTTTCCATGCATGCTGCAATCTCTATATAGCATACTATTTTGTGACTTCCTTTTTCTTAGAGCAGTATCGTGGAGCTATCAACAAGGCAGTACACAAAGTTTTGCCATAATCACTTTTCCCATTGCAGAATATTTTACTCTATGGCTAAATGATAACGTATTTAACCAGTAGTTTTTTGAAAGACACAGGATATTTTCAGTATGTTGCTATTTATAAAGAATGCTGCAGAGAATATCTCTACATGTTGATTTGGTTGATTATTCTATCAGATACAGTCCTAGAAGTGAGACTGCAGGCCAAAGCATAAACGCATTTTATGTGGTGTCAGAAACTGTCTAACTGGCATTTTAAAACATTGTGCCTCTTTGTAGCTTGTTGGTGTGAATTTTAAATTGGGGATGTGGTGGTAGAATGTGACTAGGAAAGCAAGCAGGTGTGGAAAGATACAGACTGAGCCTCTTTCCTAACCATCTGTACACAGGACCCCTATTCTCTGTGACAGCACACTGAGGGGGGTGGGCGGTGCTGAGGTTATCTCATATAGACATCAGGAATGTACATGCTTGGATCACGGCCTTCAGAGAAAGATCACTTTCTGTCCTTTCTCTTGTCAGGGGAGCTGACCACACTCACAGCCTTAGATCGAGAGAAGAAGGATGCGTACAGCCTTGTTGCCAAGGCAACAGATGGAGGCGGCCAATCGTGCCAGGCAGATGTGATCCTCCATGTGGAGGATGTGAATGACAACGCCCCCCGGTTCTTCCCCAGCCACTCTGCTGTGGCAGTCTTCGACAACACCACAGTGAAGACCCCAGTGGCAGTAGTACTGGCCCGGGACCCTGACCAAGGTGAGAAAGACAAGGATTAGAGGCCATTTGCTCACAAGGTCACCCTAGGCGAGGGTTTGGCTCTCTCTCTTGTTCTGGAACTGCACGGACTGTCACTCCTCAGCCCACATGCCGGGGTCCAGCCCCGGTGGATCCAGGGTGATTCGAAGGTGGGAACGGAGTCGGCGTCTTTGGAAAAATACATATTTAATCACAGATATAGAGAGATTAGAAATGGATAGTGTAGTAGGAAGATTAGTGGAGAAAAAGAGGCTGAATAACTTGGATTACGTGGAATAGCATCCATGCTCCAGATGGGAATTCAGCCAGAAAAATGGGAGCAAGAAAGAAGCGACATGGGGGAATCAGTCTTTCCGGAAACTGATCTGATTTCTTTATTTTTAGGTTTGCTTATATACCTTTTGTTATACATAGGGATGAATACAGAGTCACGGGGTGGGGGGGGGGTGGTCAGCAGTCCTGACCTTTATCAAAATCAGGTGCTTCACATATAAAGGTCTTAGGGATTTTATGATCCTTTCTTTCTGATAACCAAAAAACTTATTTTTTCCAAGGGTGTTTTTTCTTAAACCAGGCACCACCCTCCAAATAAAGTTACATTCCTATAGGGTGAGGGTGTAGTGAGTTACAATCAAGAAAGGAATTTATTTAACCCAAGGTTAACATGATTAATCTTAAAGGTTAATGCTTATTTCTCCTATATGCTAGTTATATTCATTATAAGGGCAGGGAACATGGAGATTTAGCAGCAAACATCAGCCCAACAAATGAAAATCCTTTCACCAATTGTTCCCCTTAAGATCTATTTGGTCTTAAGAGATGATAAAGTTACATTTTTACATAACAAGGACACAGTGATTAATAACAAAGTACAGTGATCTATTACAAAAGAGAAAATCCATTAACTCAAAAAGCCTAGTATTGCTAACATCAAAAACTACTGTATTTCCTTTTCTATAGTCCAAATACATTGATTAATATATTCCCAGGTGCCTAAGGATATGGAGGCCTGGTGGCAATCATTGACTCAACAAGAAGAAAAAGCCCTATGCTAATTAAGACTCTCAAAATACTCCAAAACTCTCTGCGCTGTTTATGGTTAAGAGGTAGTAAACAATCATGTGCCTAGTGGCAGGAGTATGGATAATCCTGTCACACAAGCTAGTCTGTCAGCAGAGAGGTTTGACCTAAGACATCCTTGTCCCACCCAGAGCAGGGAATTAGCAGCAATTATTGACACAACAAATGAAGAACCCTTCACCAATATAATTCCTAACCAACCCACTATACTAATAATTTCTAATTCCCCAAAAGAATTTGCCTTTAGTAAGTCTAAAACATCTCATGCCTCTCAGGTTGGGAGGCTGTAAACAATCACATGTGGCTGGTCGAACCTATACAGGCAGGCTAGATAACCTTCAGAGGAGTCCGTAAGCTGAAACACTCTTGTCACGCCCAGGAATTTTTATTGCCTTGGAGCTGCACGTTTACTCCTTCTCCGAGAGAAACGGTTATGGGGAGAGCCCCCCGTAAAGTCAGAGGTGTAGGTGAGAGCATAAAACAGACTCTGGTTTTGGGGTTAGATGCTCGGGAACAGGGGGTTTCCTGAGGCTTGATCACGCCTTTGCGTATGCCAAGCCTCCTTCCTCATGACGCTTGCCATGGGCGGAGTTCCTCATGCTGGCTCCCGGCACCTACAGGCAGTTACAAGTAGAAAATGTCCATAAACTGCGTATCTAAGTGCTAGGGGACCAAAGATTTTGGCCGTTTCAAGACTGATGTGGGGCATTTCAGCCTCATTGCTTCTCCCTGCCTCTTAGACCTGGAGCACTTTCAATCCTATCGTTTAAGTTCCAGGATATTTTGAATACAATACACCAATCAGAATTATTCGACTCTGATTAATTGGCCACAAGAAAGAAACCTAGGGCGCAAACTCCATTTAGTCTACTAAATTGTTGGATCAGTTTTCTAGGCAATGAAGTGGAATAGTTTACATTTTATTTTTACGTTTTAATATTTTACATTTTAATTTTAATGACTTGGTTTTCATTAGGATTCTTTTCCTTTTACTATTTACAAGGCAAGTTGGATTCATCCAGGAGTATTCATTTCATACTCTACCATTTAAAGTTTCTGACATCATGAAGTTTTTCACTGTGGCGATCTCTATCTATGTCTATACATGTATGTGTATATATACACGTTTATATATATATATGTACATATACGATTATAAAATTTAATTCAAGAAAGTTGGACAATTTTGCTATAGGTAAAAAATACCCTCAGGATCAAAGTAGCCAGAGGAACAATGATGAAGATGATGGTAGTGATAAGACAGATCAAAATACCCTGCTTCATGAGACACCAACAGAGTAAATTTACAACTTCTTAGAGGAAGGGAGTTTTAGCTTGGCATTGAGGGAGGTGAGAGATTTTGGAGGAACGCAGGGGTTCCAGGGAGGGCAAATAGTCAGTGCAAAGGCATCTAATATCTAAGGCCCTACAATGCTCACTAGCCAGGGCTTGCACACCTCCAGGAACAGAAGCTCCCAACTTCCCAGGCAGCCCCTTCCCTCTTCAGATAATTATTCAGTGTTAGCATTTTGGAGCAGATACCTGTCAATCATGGTCCTGCCATCTGCAGCCACACAGGTGTCCTAGACCTTCCAAGACTGGGACGTGCTATCAGCTCCAGCCTCAAGGCTCCTTTTCTGGATAAAGAGCCCTAGCTTCTTCACTCTTGAGTTTCCAACCCTACCTCCCTTCTAGGATTCATCCTCTGGCCTTGTACCAGTTAACAATTAACCCTTCAAAACTGCTATTATTATTCTAACCCAATATTCCACCTCAATATTTCAAATGCAGCCTGACCAGTACTTCTCTCTTGAGAAAAAAATACACATATGGAAGAGTGTGCATGGTATGCACATTTAGTTCATGTAAATTCAACAAAAGCATTGTGTGTCCGCATGTGCGTGTGAGATTCAGTCTCTATAGGCTCAAGGCCTGTGCTCCTCCCATTGGGTGAGGCTCTCATGGGTTAGCACTAAGTATTGGCCTTCTTCAGACCCTATGGGCCCTGCCTGAGCCAACTGCTTCATCTGGTCCACAACCAAAGGAAATAACAGCCTCTGAGACAAAGTTGGAAAAACACCATGTGCTTTGATTTACTAAGAACTTTCCATGGGTGTATATTTTATTTTCTGTTTTTGGTTTTCTTTTTATTTTGACATAATTATAGACACACAGAAAGTTGCAAAAATAGTACTGAGAGGCCCATGCATCCTTCACCCAGCTTCTCCCAGAGGCAGCAATCTGTAGTATAACATTAAAACCAGGAAACTGGTCATGGGACATTACCAATAGAAAAAAAAAAAAAAGAAAGTGAAGTTGCTCTGTCGTGTCCGACTCTCTGCAACTCCGTGTAGCCTGCCAGGCTCCTCCGTCCATGGGATTTTCCAGGCAAGAATACTGGAGTAGGTTGCCATTGCCTTCTCCAGGGGATCTTCCTGACCCAGGGGTCAAACCTGGGTCTCCCGCACTGCAAGCAGACTCTTTACAATCTGAGCCACCAGGGACATTACTGATAATTAGACTCCAACCTTATTCAAATTTCACAGTTTCCATACGCACTTATTTGAATATGTACATGTGTGCACTTCTATTCAATATTATCCCATGTATAGACTCATGCAACCACCACCACAATCAAGAATTGTTCTATCACAACCAAAGAACTCTCTATGGGTGGTTTCAATCTTGTAAAATTTTCATTTTATGAACTGACATTGGACCCTAACCTCTACATAAACAGCTTCAGATATCCTTAAGGGTTTGCAGAATAACCCTCCCCTTCACAAGAACCTTCTATGAGGTCTTGGACCCCACCCTCGTCAAGAACCCCCACATGACAGGGTCTCACTGCTAACAGCCTAAGCATTTTAGCTTAGGTAGGGACCCTGCCTTCCAGACCCTCCTCTGTCTGAAAGCTTTGCAGCAGGCAGGGCCCAGGGGAGGTCCCTCTGGATGAATAATGCACTCTGTCTCCCTCCCCAGGCACCAATGCCCAGGTGGTTTATTCTCTCACGGACTCTGCTGAAGGCCACTTTTCCATTGAGGCTACCACGGGTGTGATCCGGCTGGAGAAGCCGCTGCGGGTCAGGCCACAGGCAGCTCTGGAGCTCACCGTCCGTGCCTCTGACCTGGGCACCCCGATACCGCTCTCCACGCTGGGTACCGTCACGGTCTCTGTGGTGGGGCTGGAGGACTACCTGCCCGTGTTTCTGAGCACCGAGCACAGCGTGCAGGTGCCAGAGGATGCCCAGCGAGGCACAGAGGTGCTGCGGCTCGCCACCCTCACTCGCCCGGGTGCTGAGAAGACTAGCTACCGCGTAGTCAGTGGGAATGAGCAAGGGAGGTTCCGCCTGGATGCCCGCACAGGTGAGACAGCGCCGGGAGGCAGCTCCACCCCAACCCTAAACACGCGCGCACGCGCACACACACACACTGACTCACAGTCTTGGGGAATACTGGATTCTTCACATACAACAGCCCCTCCCTGGCATCCTTCAGCCCCTTTTTCACTCTGGATCTCTCTAGATACCAAGTCCCTTCTTGCACCCTGGGCCCAGCTTATATGGAAACACCCCTCCTTCCATTATGTCCCCACCAAGGACTCTGTGTTGAGGACCCCCTCCTCCCACTTTGCAGCTTCACAGTCCCAGCTCACATCCAGCCCCAGGATGCTGAGGCCACCCTCCATCCTTGGCTGCCAAGGCATAAAGCACCTGCTAGAATTTGGGGCTTGAGCAGCCCAAGGCAAGGCTGCCTGCTTCCCTCCTAAAGCCATCCACAAACATCCCAGCTCCCTTGAATTTTCCCTTAGTCTCATAAAGATAGACATCTAGGACAACTGCTCTCTTCTATCCTCCTATCCATGAAAGAATCTAAGTCAGACTCATAGCATCCCTTGGAAGGGCCTCAGAAGCTGCTCAGGTCAGACCAGGCCCCACGTGGATCCCTCCCCACAGTACCTCTGCAATGGTGTGCTCTACCTCCTAAAGCATCTGCCTGTTGAGTATTCCTTTTTTTTTTTTTTTTTCAATTTTTATTATGGAGACTTTAAACATATTTTTTAAAAATAGAGGAAACAGTATATGGACTCCATGTTCCCATCACCCAGCTTCATTAATTATCAACATTCGTCTTGTCTAATTTCATCCTTAACCCTCACATCCACCCATTGCTGAGTTATTTTAAAGCAAATCCCAGGGACTTCCCTGGTGGTCCAGTGGCTAATGCTCTGCACTCCCAATGCAGGGGCCTGGGGTTCAATCCCTGGTCAAGGAACTAGACCCCACCTGCTGCAACTACGAGCCTGCACATCTCAATAAAGACGGAAGATCCCGTGTACCACAACTAAGACCCAGTGCAGCCAAATAAATAAGTAACAGGATCAAGATTCAGTTAAAAAAAAAGCAACCCCCAGACATGATATCATGTGGTTTGTAAATACTTCAGTGTGTATCTCTAAATGATACAGATTTCTTGTATAGGCACAGCCATAATATCATTAGCACACCCCAAAGATAATAATTCCTTAATATAGTTTCCAGACAACTTTTCAGACTATATCTCAAATGACTTTTTGGAGTTGGTTTGTTTGTCAACAGCCTCAAAAGTCCACATATTGCATTTCATTGATAGGAGCTATATAACGTCCCTTTGAATCTCTAACATTTTGCTCTCCCTCTTTATTTCCCACTTATTTATTTATTTAATAAAATAAGATAAATATTTTATTTATTTTAATGAAAAATTTGGGTCATGAGTGAGGCGAGATTTTCTAATATTTTGGATTGGCTAGTTGTACCTTTATGATGTCATATGATATATCCCCCTAGCCCCCAAGCTTATTATAAATGATATTTGGATCAAAGACCTTGATCACGTTCAAGCTCAATATTTTGCCAACAGTGCTTCATAGATGATGCTGGGCTCTCCTTTGCACCACATTAGGAGGCATGTAATGGTTTATTGGTTCTTTTTCCTGAGGTTAAGACTGATGGTGGGCTCAGAGGCTGTCAGTATGATCTATCTATTACAGAGTTCCTCATTAGCTATTCTTTCAACAGAGGTTTTAACAGCCTTTAATGATTATTTCCTAGGTATATTATTTCTTTAGGGGCTGCAAAAATGGTGGCTTTTTCTAGTCCTGTCATTCTTCATTCATTTACTAACTGGAATCATTTTATGAAGAAGAGTTTTCTACCATTAACTGTTCAGTTATAGAGGAATAGCAGGATAAATCCTTATTCTTTTATTTTCCAGTTTTCAGAATAATAACTCTCTGCCCTAACAATTTGTTGAACAATGCTGGGTAGTATAAAACTCTATAAGTTCTGTCATTTACTAGGTGACTGAGCTTGGGCAGGTCACTTAGCTTTTGGGCACATCAGCTGACTTACCTAGAAAATGGAAATCACACCTTGTTCTTGTTCTAAGGGTTATTATAGCTCCATATGACACAGAGTTAACATTATAGATTTAAACGAAATCTCAATGAAATAGTACATAAATAATGAGGGAAAAGCTGCCGCTGAGATGGTAATAAGGAAAATGAGAGGAGATGGAGGAGGAGAAGGGAGACTACGGGGGAGGGAAAATAGATGATGGAGGAGATGGCAGAGATGATGCAGGAGATGACAGAGAAGATGAGGCAGGAGATCAATCTCTCCCAACACAGTTGAGTTGCCTCTCCTGGGATTTGGCTCAAGACCCCCTCAGCACTCTGCCTTTGTGGTCCCAACTGCCTCAATGCTCCCATCACCTCTTGTTTCTTCAGGGATCCTGTACGTCAACAAGAGCCTGGACTTTGAGACCAGCCCCAAGCACTTCCTGTCCATCGAGTGCAGCCGGAAGGGCTCTTCCTCCCTCAGTGACATGACCACTATCGTGGTCAATATCACCGATGTCAATGAACATCAGCCCAGATTCCCCCAGCATCTGTACAGCACAAGGGTCTTAGAGAATGCCATCGTGGGGGATGTTGTGCTGACAGTAAGAATCTGTGATTTTGCCCTGTGTGTGTGTGTGGGCGGCGGGGGGATGGACTCTGGGGTGGGTTCTTGTCTCCCCTTCCTTTAGTCATCTATGAGCATAGGTTATTTTATCAATTAATACACTATAGGCTTGACTGACGTATAGCCACTCAACCAAGCTCTCTCATGACAAAATGTCTCAGAGCCATGTTTGATAAGATCTAGATCACGTAATGAAATAATGGGCATGGGAGAGGCCCTAGAGGACACAAGGGGCACAGAGGGTCAGTCTGGGAAGGGAGGAATGGGGGGACACCAAACAACACCTCTTTGCATTTAAATATGTAATTGCTCCCCATTTCATGCAGTGAAAGTGAACTCTGCATGCCCGTATTTGAGGTTTTCATCTCCTTTCACATGCACCCTACACTCCAACCACACAGGAGGAGATGTTTCCCCAAACATCCTCTGTACTTTCATATCCCTGGGCTCATATCGTTTCCTCTGCCTGGAATGCTGACTCCACTCCCAGAAGCCTTCCTTATCCATCAGGCCTTTGCAAAGCCTTGTCTAACTTCCCCAGGTGAAATTTATAGCCATAAAACTGATCATTCTTTGCTCCAAATTAGACTTGACCATAAAATTACACATTAAGCTTCCTGAGGGCTTACTCACTTTGGCATATTCCTCAACCCCTAGCACAGGACCTTAGTACCCTGTCGGTTATGAATGAATGAGTAAATGAAGGAATGAATGAATGGATAGATAAATGAATGAACCAAGACATGCTGACATCCTTACCAGGATGTAAATGAAGATATCCTCTTGGAAAGGATGACTGTGGTCTAGGGACTGCAAACCCAAGGACAACCTGTGGGCCAGGAACATGTTTGTGCCCCCTACACTCCTAGGGGCCAAGATTTCCTTTATGGTCTCTCTTGCCCCTCCATTCACAACCATCACCTGCCTCCACTGCAGGTGTCAGCAACTGATGAAGATGGACCTGTAAATAGTGCCATCACTTACAGCCTCATAGGAGGGAACCAGCTTGGGCACTTTGCCATCCATCCCAAGAAAGGAGAGCTACAGGTGGCTAAGGCTCTGGACTGGGAACAGGTGAGTCACATGGGAGGGACCCATTCTGAGATCATCAGAGCGGAATATAGCCTTGCTGAAGGTCCAGAGGGTGAACTGTGGTCAACACCCCAGCCTGATGCTTCTCCAGACCTGCCCTCAGTGTCCCCCATTCCTTCCTTTCCTCTGTGGAGACTCTGGGGTATGTAAAGCCAGAGGCAGGAGAGGGGCTGAGTAACTTTTAACTCGCCCAACTTCTCACTATTAACCAAGGATTATTAGATCATTATAACAAGTTATCATTTACTGAGCACCTGCTCTGTGCCAGGGACTTTGCTATGTGATGTACATACATTATGCCATTTGGCCCTTAAAGTGATCCTAGGATGTGGCTCCTGATATCACCCGCACACAAGTCAGTCACTCTGCCAAGGTCTCAGCTAGTAAATAGTTAAACTGGAAGTCAAATTTACTTCTGGCTGACACCAGAACCTGAGCCCTAAAATGCTATGGGAGAGCAATGGGGGCAGGCAAAAGGGAGTGTCTCCATCTTATTTTTCCAAAAATATTAGTCATGAATCAGGGGGGCAGAACTGAGGGCCCTGTTGCTAATTCTCCCCTGGGTCTCTTGCCCTAGACTTCTAGCTATTCCCTGAAGCTCCGAGCCACAGACAGTGGGCAGCCCGCACTCTATGAGGACACAGACATCGCTATCCAAGTGGTTGATGTCAATGACAACCCACCAAGATTCTTCCAGCTCAACTACAGCACCTCTGTCCAGGTATGTTCAGCCTTCTAAGATCATCCCAAAGTCATCATCTTCCCTGCATTTTCTTCCTAGTGGAGGGTGCTCACCACTGGTATCGGTCCACCCAAACAGTGACTGTGACCTTGCACTGATACCCAAATGGCAACACAGCCTGCTGAAGGGGATTACGGATTACACAATTAAAAATTATCTAGCGTTCTGCTAGGTTCTTCTGCATCCATTATCTCACAGGGGCTCACACAGCCATATGGAATAGATAGTACTCATTTTACAGATTTTTTAAAATGGAGCTACAGAAACATGCCATAGTCAAAATGTGGCAAATTTGGGATTTGAACTCAAAGATTTTCCAGATCCCAAGCTATTTCCACTATACTAATGGTTTATAAACGGGATTTGGAGAAGGCCTTGGGATTCTGTAGGGAATTGTGATCACATAGAGAGAGGTAAGGAAGTGGGTAGAAGCACAAAATTCTGAGTCCCATATCCATCAACCAGGGTCACCTGTTTTGGAAATTATGAGTTAGGATGCTCTGGTTGCTAATAATAGATCACTTGACTAAAAGTTCATTAAACAATAAGGCCTTATTAATCCTATAGCAATAGGTCTGAGAGTGGGAAAACCAATTCCAGAATTGGTTATTTCAGCAAAAAAAAAAAAAAAAAAAAGATATCACAATTTTGGATTACTTTCTTCAAAATTCACTCATCTTCTTCCTTATGGTTATAAAATGGCTGCTGCAGCTCCAGCATCACATCCTTGCCTAACCCTTCTTCAAAGGTGAACAGGAGGAGATTTCTTTTGCCAAATCTGTTTCTATCAAAAGAAGAACCCTCACCTGTCAGACTTCTCCAATGGTCAGAACTGGATTATACGATCACCCTTAAATAAAAAGAAAACTGGCATAGGAAATCAGATTATTACAACTGACTTAAACCAATCATAGTCTGTCTCCTCTTAGGAGGACATATCTTAGCTGAGGGTATTGCCCTACCTGAATAAAAGTAGGATTTTATAAGAAAGGGCAGACTACTTGTTGAATCTGAAACTATGACTTTCTGCTCATAAGATTGTGTTTTTAGATAAGGTTTTTGATGCTAAAAAGACAGTTAACAATCACTGTAAATATTATAGCACGCTGAATTCCTGTGTTACAGAACAAAGACTGGAACAGGGACTTCCCTGGTGGTCCAGTGGCTCAGACTCTGTGCTTATACTGCAGGGAGCCCAGGTTTGAGCCCTTGTCTGGGAACTAGATGCTGCATGCTGCAACTAAAGATCCTGGGTGCTGCAATGAAGACTGAAGATCCCACATGCCGCCAAGACCTGGCGCAGCCAAATAAATATTAAAAACAAAAAAACACAAAACTGGAACAATACCCAGGGGATCCATTCTTCTCAGTTGAATTACTAATTGTCTTTGAATTTTTCTCATTGGATGTGTGTTCCATTGATCATCTAATCATGAAACCATCTCTAGGTTTTCAACTGATCCTATGAATCACAAAATTCCCACGTGGATCTCAGGCACTAATTTATATACATGAATTATCAGTTATGTGACTTGGACAAGTCACCTCTCTGTAGGATAAAGGGCCTCTAAAGACTCTTCCAGCCCCAATGGCCTTTGTTTCTAAAACCTAGGACTGCCCTCAGGAAGCTCTGGTCTAGACTAACAAAGTCAACCACTAATTCACAGACAGGCAGAATGAATGAATGACAGTTCAAGATGTAGGCATGACCTGGGAGCAGCCAGAGTGCCGAGGACTCATCCTAGAGAAGGGAATCCAGAAAGATGTGAGAGGAAGGACTGGGACTCACTCTGCTCTTTGATTTTGTCACTCTTGTTCTCAGGAAAATGCCCCCATTGGCAGCAAAGTCTTGCAACTGATTCTGAGTGACCCAGACTCCCCAGAGAATGGTCCCCCCTTCTCATTCCGAATCACCAAGGGGAATGATGGCTTTGCCTTCCGAGTGACCCCAGATGGATGGTTGGTGACTACTGCAGGCCTGAGCAAGAGAGTCCAGGAATGGTATCAGCTTCAGATCGAGGTGAGAGCTGTGGGGGCCCCTGGTGGTGACCGTGGGACGAAACATGTGCTGGCAGTGCTAATAGATAGCTAGCAGGAAGCTGTTGTATAGCGCAGGGAGCTCAGCTTGGTGCTCTGCGATGAGGTAGACTGGTAGGATGCGGGTGGAGGTGGGATGGGAGGTTTAAGAGAGAACCACATACCCCTGGCCAATTCATGTTGATATATGGCAGAAACCAGCACAATAATGTAAAGCAATTGTCCTCCAACTAAAAATTAATAAGCTCAAATTAAAATAAAGAGGGAGGGGGTATGTGTATATATATAGCCATTTATATATGTTAATATATATACACACATATATATATATACACACATGGCTGGTTCACTTTGCTATACAGCAGAAACTAACACAACATTGTAAAGCAATTATACTTCAATAAAAAAATAATAAATGAATAAAAGCACCATCAGTGCTTCTCTTATTAGGAAAAAAGTGTACAGAGCCCTTACTACGTGCCAGGCACTAGGCTAAGTGCTTCACGTGCGTCATTGCACTAAACCTCCACACCATTCTTTAGGGTGAGTGCAGTTATCACTCCCACTTTCCTGATGTGGTAACTGAGGCACACAGAGATTAAGTGACTGGCTTAAAGTGATACTGTTAATAAGTGGTAGAGCTGGCCTGCTCCAAATCCCCGCACTCTGACTCCAAGCTCTTCACCCCTGCCCTGCTCTCAGAACAGAAACTCCCTCTCCCTGGATCTAATTCCTCAAGTCTGGCCAGAATAGCTCTTTGGACCTCAAGTCTTGTTAAAGACCTACCTCTGAGCATTGGTGTTCAGTGTATCCAGCGTCACAGCAAGCCAAAATGCTGAGATGATGAAGTCTGCGGTGAAGAGAGGGTTTATTACCAAGGCCGCCAGGCAAGGTGATAGGATAACAAGTCTCAGAACCACCTCCTTGAAGGCAAGGGGCTCTGGGTGTTTATGGATAAAGAACAAAGGGCCAGGGCAATCTGAGACCTGGGGAGCGAGGGGAGCACGGTGAAAGCTGATTGGAAAAAGGTGCAGTAATCATTGTTCTGCCGCAGGTGTTCCTAAGCTACAGGCCTCTGCATGTCCAGAAATGGAGGCACTTTGCACTACCTGAGGGTGGAGTTTTCTGCCCTCTGACATCAAGGTCACCAAGCAGAACTTGGGCATGCTCTGTTGAAGGGCTGGTGGTCCTACCCAGTCTGAACCAGTTCTATTCCCACTAGGCACAATTGACTCCCCAAATCCTGGAAAATAACTCAGGCAACTATCTTATTGTTTAGGTTATATGCAGATGCAAGTCTTAAAGCGACCTTGACTAGTGAAGGCAGGTGAAGTGGATTTGATTAATGATTATCCATGGTTTCAGTGCCGGGGTCCAATAAGAGAACATATATACATGTGCAGGGGATTACAGTGATATTATGATGGGTTGTAGGAAAACTGCCCAAGAAAAAGCGGCCAAAATGCTGATGAAACATGCCCATGCTCATTGCACCCCCCCAAATCTCTTTTCTAAACCTTAAGTCTAGTGGATACTACTATCCTGTGAACTTCTCTGGGCTCAGGGTGATGTAGCCATCCATTCAGACAGCCAGCCAGCCAGGCATTCATTCATTCAGCATCCTTTGAGTACCTATCATACGCTGGGTCCCATGCTAGCAGTGAAAAGAAGAGGGTGATCCCTGTCCCCATGGGCTTTTGATTCTAATTATGGAGACAAACAATAAACAGATGAAGAAAGAAAGGGGTGGGAAGCTCAAAAGGCACTGCAGAGACATATTCAGAGGGTGGCTGCCCTTGAGACCTGAAGAGTTGGCCACATGAAAAGGGGGCTGGAGAGTGTCCCAGGCAAGAACAAGACAAGACCAATCCCACTTTGGGAAAGAGCTTGAAGTGACCCGAGGCATGGTCATTTGCTCATCACATGGTGAGCGAGGAGGGGAATGAAGCTGAAGGGATGGGTTGGATGGCTCATGGGTGCCTCATAGCTTGGATGACCATGTTATTTGAGGTCCAAACTGTGATGTTCCTGAGAGTGACGGAGGCACTAAAAACAGTTAATTGATTATAACTGTTGATTTTCATAACAAATGAAAATCAAGACTGTCCTGGGCTAACCAGGAAGTACAGTCACCCATGATAAGCCTTGGTAATACTTGTTGATTCTAATCAGGGTGCAGTGAGAAGTGATGGAAGGGTTTCCAACAGGGAAGTGACCCTTCTTGTGTCTCAGGAAGCTCATTTTTTAAGTTCCAGAGACAGTCAGTTGAAGGGGGCAAGAGTGGTTGAGGGAGACCAATGAGAAGTCATCTAAGCTGGAGGCAGGTGGTATTGAGACCTTGAGTGATGGTGCGGATGAACAAGTGGACAGATTTGCAACAGGTAGTGGGAGTTGGTGGTGGATTGGATATGGGGAGAGAAGGAAAAGAGAAGAATCAGCACCACTCCCAGGTTCCTGACTCCAGTGAAGTCTGGTTGGTAGGGCCATTTATGAGTCTGGAGAGACTTGGATGGAGAACAGGTTTATGGGATAAAATGAGGGCTCTGTTTAGCATGTATTATCTTTCAGGAGTCCATGATATATCTAAGTGAACGTGTCCAATAAGTAGCTGGAAATGGGAGGCTTTGACTCAGAGAACAGATGTGGGCTAATGTAGAGGGTCTTCAAAGCCAAAAGCATAGGTCAAGAGATCAGCTTCCTGATCTCTGTAGCCTGGCTCAGAGTATCACTTAGTAACTCAATCACTTTCCTAAAAAAAAAAAAAAAAAAAAAAATCACTTTCTTGCATTCGTCCTGTATTTCCACTTTTGTTCACTGGGAGGCACTAGGCTGCTGCTGCTGCTAAGTCACTTCGTCCTGTCGAACTCTGTATAGGCCAGCAGATTCTGCTCTGGCTTTACCTACTGTATGACCTTGAGCATGTTAATTGACCTCTTTGAGACTCAGTTATATCTTTTGTAAAGTAGGACACTTCAGGATACCTGCCTCATCAGACAGATAAACTATGATCACACATTTAAAGCATGTAAAAGTGATAGGCACACAGTTTGTACTCAGATAATGTCAGTTACATGTTATAATGCAGTGCTTAGTCACTCAGTTATGTCTGATTCTTTGTGACCCTATGAACTGTAGCCCACCAGGCCCCTCTGTCCATGTGATTCTCCAGGCAAGAATACTGGAGTGGGTTACCATGCCCTCCTCCAGGGGATCTTCCCAACCCAGGGATCGAACCCAGGTCTCCCGCACTGCAGGAGGATTCTTTACCATCTGAGCCCAAGGAAAGCCTATATATTATAATACTTAGCAGTAATATTAATTATTACCATAATTCCCAGAAGCAGGTGTATTATTATACCTTTCTTGTCCACTCAAAGCAAATCCATATGAACAAGATATTACTGTAGGGAAAACCATGAAGATCCTTACTGACAGCTAAGAAAGTGGTAATGCTACTGAGGAGGGGAAGGAAAGCTTCACCCTTGTCTGCCTAAGTCTGGGCAGAAAGTTGTAGAGATGCTTGGTGAAATGTGCAAGGGAAAGGCATTTCTAATTTATTCTAATAATCACCTTGCTTAAAACCTTTGGTGGCTTTTCATGTCTCTGACTTAAATCCAATCTCCTGTTCCTCAGCACATCAGTAACCACCTGGGTTACCTCTCTGCTCACCTCTGGCCCTCAGCCCTGGCCACTCTGGTCCCTTCCTGCTTTTTCAGCATTCCTTCCCACCTGAGGGCCTGACACTTGCTGTTCCCTGTCTGTCACCTCTCGTCCTCATCTCTCTTTTCTCTTGATCACGGCAGAGGGCCTGGCCTGTACAAGCACTCAATACATATTTGTTGACCGAACTGAAGAGGACATGCCCATCCCCAGCCTGACCCCAGTCACATAGTAAAGAGAAGTAAGAGAACCTGTTGGGCTGACAGTGGCCACAAAGGATGTGCTCTGAAATCGCTAGGAGACATGTGATGACCCTCCTAAAGAAAGAGACAGAATGAGAGAAGTTCAAGAGGAGGGAACCGTGTGGCTTGCGAGGCTTAGGAGGGACTCAGAGAGGTGTCAGATAAGGTGGTAGAGTTACGTTTTACTGTGGGCTGTAAGTCCCTCCACAAAGCCTTTGGTGCTTCTGGAGTGACAATATTCCTTTTCAAATGTGACAGCACACTGAGCTCACGCTGGAGCAGCAGGGAGGCCCCTTAGGGGCCACAGCCACTGTCCTGATTCGTAGCCTGCTTCACCCACAGGTGTCAGACAGCGGCACCCCGCCCCTCTCATCTTCCACGTCGGTCAAGGTGCACGTCAGGGAGCAGAGCCACTACCCGCCCTCCGCCCTCCCCCTGGAGATCTTCATCACCACTGGGGAGGAGGAGTTCCAGGGCGGCATGGTGGGCAAAATCCACGCCACAGACCGAGACCCGCAGGACATGCTGACCTACAGCCTGGCAGGAGAGGAGGGCGTGGGCCGGCGCTTCTCAGTGGGGGCGACCGATGGCAAGATCATTGCCTCCCACGCGCTGCCTCGGGGCCGATACACGTTCAACGTCACAGTCAGCGATGGAACCTTCTCCACCGTGGCTGGCGTCCATGTCCACGTGTGGCACATGGGGCCAGAGGCTCTGCAGCGGACCATGTGGATGGGCTTCCACCAGCTCACCCCGGAGGAGCTGGTGAGTGACCACTGGAGGAACCTGCAGAGGTTCCTTAGCAACTGGCTGGACATCAAACGAGCCAACATCCACCTGGCCAGCCTTCAGCCAGCAGAGGCCACGGCTGGCGTGGATGTGCTGCTGGTCTTCGAGGGGCACTCGGAAGCCTTCTCCAAGCTCCAGGAGCTGGCATCCACCATCGCTCGCTCAGCCAAGGAGATGGAGCACTCGGTGGGAATTCAGATGAGGTCAGCCATGCCCGTGGTACCCTGCCAGGGGCCAAGCTGCCAGGGACAAATCTGCCAAGAGACCGTGCGCCTGGACCCCAGGGTTGGGCCCACGTACAGCACAGCCCGGCTCAGCATCCTAACCCCAAGGCACCGCCTGGAGAAGAACTGCTCCTGTAAAGGTGAGAAACGGGCCTTCCCCAGGACACCCAGTGCTGCTGGGCCTGGCCAGCCCAACTCCAGGGCTGGAGATCCCAACACAGGGCTCTCAGTTTAGTTAGAGGGATGTTTTCACAGGATTAAGGGCCATGGACCACCACGAGACAGGTATGGCCTCACAAAATCTCATCATGGAATAGCACCCTAGTTCTAGTCACTTTTTTTAATTTTGAAAATAATGGTAAGAATACAAGAGACAATTCAGATCACAGCTAAAAGCATAGACTCTAGCATCAAGTTGCCTGGGTTCCAATCCTAGCTATGCCACTTGTGAGCCACGTGACCCAAGGAAAATTAATTAACCTCTCTGTGCCTTTGTGCTATTGTAGGGATTAAGTAAGAATTAAATATTAAGTGCTTGCTAAGAAAAGTGCCTGACATATAGAAGGTGGTCAATTAACCTGAGTCAGTAACACTACTACTATTATTACTACAGCTTGATGGGTTTAACCTTAGCATTCAGAGTAGGCAGCTCAGGTTCAAATCTGAGTTTTTATCATTTACTAGCTGTGTACCCTTGAGTGGGTTATTAAAACTCTCTTTCTCCTTCTTTTGACCTGAGTTCCCTCTCTTCAACGCTTCTCTTCCCCTCCTCCCAATCCCCCTCCCCCCAAATCAATCCTCTTCCTTAGGAATCTGGAGCCCTGACAACTGATAATCTTATTCACTCTGAGGTTTTAAGGATTTAATAAGTGGACTCACTTCTGGGGAGGGTGGATTTAAAAAACAAAATCTGGGGAGGGCATTGCTTAATATAACACAGCATTTCTCAAAGGGGTTTCCACAGAATGCTATGTCCAAGGGCTAATGGTAGGTGGTCCACATTAAAGGGTACCATGGTCAAATGAGCTTGAAAAACTCAAGTTTAGGTGAAGTTTCAGACCCCTCACTATGCAACAGTGCATTAGCAATTGCTATGGGGGATGGGGCATGCAGGACCTTATGGAAGTTTCAGCTACATTATTTGTCACTATTTGCTTTCTTCTTGACTTCTTAACAGCATATCATGTGGGATGTGCTTATTCAAATGATTACACTCCTAATGATGAAGGAGATATCTTGAGGCAAAAAGCCTTTGTAGTGTTCCTGAAATCACACATATATGCAAGATCCTCTCCAACTTGGCCTCCTTCTTCCCCAAGTGATGTCAGACTCAACATGGAAACTATGGAGGATTTTTATATCAACCAACATACTTGGTTGATATTTCTGGCTCGATTTACGTTTCCTTCATGATTTGAGCTCATAGTTTCTGACCCAGGCTGGGACCCAAGGCAAGGGTACCTGGGGCCAAAGAAAGGTGTGCAGGGTGATGGCCCCTGTCTAACAGTGTGACCCTGGACAAGTTACCCCACACCCTCGTTTCTTCACCTGTAAAATGTGAGCAATGACGCTGCTTGCCACTCAAGAGTTGAGTGAGACAAAGTCGGTTCCAGTGCTCCGTGGTGACCACTTGGTGTGGAGGTGACACCTTTGGTTGCTTTCACAGGTACTGCCGTGAGGTTCAGCGGTCAGAGTTTCGGGCGGTACCGTCTCCCGGAATTTCAGAATGGGCACATACACTTCCGCCTGAAAACACTCCAGTCACAGGCAATTCTCCTGTTCAGCAATAAGACAGTATGTCTCTCCCTGAAGGTAAGGAACCGCCACCCTGAGAGATTTCCTGGGGGCGTGCCAGGCTGGGGAGGTGGGATGGCATGGGCGTGGCCAAGAAGGCAAACTTCCGCAAAGAAATCCTTGCGTGGTTTACCGTGATCCTGGGTGTGACTCTCGAAGGTCAGAACATTAGACTTTCTAGTTACAATGGCCAAAACCACCCCACTTGGGGATACATCATGTCCTAGTACAACGTTGGGCTGTTCTGTGGGATGACAGAGAGCCTCTGAAGATAGAAAGAGAGATGCATGAGGCCACCTAGACCTGGCTGATGCTTTTATCACTTTTGCTGAGTAACAGACCAATGTCCCCCCAAGATGGGTTGGACCTAGGGGGCGCTCAAGATGACAAACTCAGCATTAAGTACATCGAATCATATGGAGGAAAATGAATTTCCTTTCTAAGGGTCTTTCAGTCCTTCTGATTATATCTGTAGAAAGTCTCAGAGTGCCTGCCTGATTTTAACACCTCCATCACACATATCCATCTTCCAAAGAGAAAGGAGATTTTGGCAGCTAGTTCGTGCTAAGTTGCTTCAGTTGTGTCTGACTCTTTGCAGCCCTATAGACTGTAGCCCAGCAGGCTCTGCTGTCCATGGGACTCTCCAGGCAAGAATACTAGAGTGGGGTGCCATGACCTCTTCCAGGGTATCTTCCCTACCCAGGGATCGAACCCACATCTCTTATGTCTCATGCATTGGCAGGCGGGTTCTTTATCTCTAGCACCACCTGGGAAGCCCCATTTAGAATTTTTAAAATATTTGTTTATTTTTACTGCCCTGGGTCATCATTGATGCGCACAGGCTTTCTCTAGTTGCGGCGAGTGGAGGCTACTATCTGGTTGTGGTGCGGGGGCTTCTCATTGTGGTGGCTTCTTGTGTTGCAGAGCATGGGCTCTAAGAACAAGGGCTCAGTAGTTGTGTTGCTCTGCGGTGTGTGGGATGTCCCACAGCAGGGATCTGTGTCCCTTGTGTTGCAAGGCGGATTCTTCACCACTGGACCACCAGGGAAGCCCTAGTTAGAACTGAATTCATTTAGCAAATATTTATCAAGCATTACTATGCAACAGGCACTCTCCTAGGTGCTTGGGTCTTATCAGTGAAAAAGATTAAAAAAAAAAAACCCTCTTAGAGTTTTCATCCTATGGTGAGAGACTGACAGTAAACCTAGTAAATCAGAAAATTACAGAATTTGTCTAAATGCGATAAGTGTTTGGGGTTAAAAAAGAAGAAAAAAGGTTAAGGGGGGTCAGGAATGTGGGAAGTTACAATTTTAAATAAGGTGGTTAGAGAAGGTTTCATTGAGGGTCTAGTTATGTAGACCTCTGGGGGAACAGCATTCTGGGTAGAGGGAACAGTCGTTGGTAGGAGATTGCTTGGCATGTTTAAAAACAGCTCCGATGTCAATATGGCTTGAGTGAAGTGAGCAGGGGAGCAGTAGTAGCACAAGCTGAGGTCTGATACATAATAAGATGAGATGAGATCATATCTATAAAAAGTTCTCAGGCTGGTTAAGAACATTGGTTTTATTCTGAGTAATATAGGGGATGTTAAAGGTTTTGAGCAAAGAATTAAGATGTTTTGACATATGTGAAAAGGGTCCTCATGGCTACTGTGCTGAGAATAGACTTTAGAGGAACAAGGATGGAAGTGGAAAGACCCAGCCCAAAGGGAGTAATTCTGGTGAGAGATGATGGCAGTTTAGATCAGGGGAATGACTGTGGAACTGGGAAAAAAAGAGTTGAGATGCTGGAGATATTTTGAAGGCAAAGACAGCAGGACCCTGGAGAAGCTGAATGAGGGCTAGGAGAGAAAACAAGGAGTAAGATGTTGACCTGCAGCAACCAGAAGGAATGGAGTTGCTGCCAACAGACCTAGCCAAGGATATGGATAGAGTAGATTGGGGAAGCGGGGGTGACCAGGAGTTCCATCTTGGACACATGAGCTTGAGATAACTATTAGACCTACTAGTGGAGCTGGACAAACAGAATCTAGTGAGAAAGTTCTGGGCTGGAGGTGAAGATCTGAGATTCTTCAACATACATGTAGTATTCACAACCATGAGACTGGGAAGATCACCAAGGAGTGCAGGTTAAAATGAGGGTACATCAAGGATCTATCCTTGAGATACTCCATCACTGAGAAGTCAGGAGAAGAGGAGAATCCAATAAAGGAGAATGAAAAGATGCAACCAGTGGTGCTGAAGGACAACGAACAGAGTATTGTATCTGGGAAGCCAGATGAAGGGTTTGTGTTAAGAAGGAAGCAGTGGGGCTTCCCTGGTGGCTCAGTGGTACAGAGTCCATGCAGGAGACATGGGTTCGATCCCTGGTCTGGGGAAATCCCACATGCCTCAGAGCAACGAAGCCCATGCACCACAACTACTGAGCCAGTGTAGAGCCTGGGAGCCTCAACTACTGAACCCATGTGCCACAACTACTGAAGCCCGCACACCCTAGAGCCCAGTGCTACGCAACCAGAGAAGTCACTGCAGTGAGAAGCCCGACTGCTGAACCCATGTGTCACAACTGCTGAAGCCCGCACGCCCTAGAGCCCAGTGCTGCGCAACCAGAGACGTCGCTGCAGTGAGAAGCCCATGCACTACAACTCGAGAGTAGCCCTCACGCTCTGCAACTAGAGAATAACTGTGTACAGCAACAAAGACTCAGCACAGCCATAAATAAATAAATAAATAAATAAATAAAATTACATATAAAAAGAGAAGGAAGCATTGAGTGATCAGCTCAGGCATATTCTGCTAAGAGGTCAAATAAGATACAAAGTGACATCAATCATTGGATCTGGCAACAAAGAGGACGCTGCATACTCTGACATCAGTGGTTTCTGTGTCATGATGTCACAGTGGGTAGGAGTGGAATTTTACTACAAAGAGAAAGCAAATAAAGAAAGTGCAATCTGGCAAGAGACGTGGGTTCAATAAAACTTTTTTTTTTTTTTTAAGATTAGAGCAGTAGGGACTTCCGTGGTGGTGCAGTGGCAAAGACTCTATGCTCCCAAAACAGGGGACCCATGTTTGATCACTGGTCAGGGAACCAGATCCCACATGCCAGAGCTAAGATGTTCTTATGCCTCAACTAAAGATCCCACATGCTACAACAAAGGTCAAAGACCCTGCATGTCACAACTAAGATCTGGAAAATAAATAAATACATAAATATATATATTGTTAAAAGATTAGAGCAATAGCAGCGTGTCTATATGATGCCTGGAATGATCCAGTAGAGAATGAACAAAGATATAGGAAGGAGAAGAGATAGTCAGTGGTCTCTTGTCCAATCTATAGGAGGTTAAGAAGGGTAGGGTGGGATCTAGTGCACGAATAGAGAGATTGGCTTTGGACAACATGGACAGATGTGATGGTGACCGTGCCTATAACTTCCCATCTGGTCGCTAAGAGTGAGGATGGGGAGAGAGGCATTAAGGGTCTAAGGAGAGAGAAGTTGTGAAAATAGTCATCTGGGAGAGCAAGGGGACTAAACAAGACAGTGAAAGTGTTAGTCGCTCTGTCTTGTCCGGCTTTGCAAAACCATGGACTGTGGCTCATCTGGCTCCTCTGTCCATGGAATTCTCCAGGCAAGAATACTGGAGTGGGTGGCCATTCTCTTCTCCGGGAGATCTTCCCCACCCAGGGATCGAACGTGGGTCTCCCGCATTGCAGGCAGATTCTTTACTGTCTGAGCCAACAGGGAAGCCCAACCAAGACAGTACAATTGTACAATTGTTGGGTAGTACGAAGGACACATTTGAGACTCATGGCCATGAAATTAAAGGGAGACCGATAAGCAAAGGCTGTGTGTTACTCCGTAGCCACGTTCAGCTCCATGATACCTATACAGAGTAGAGGGAAAGTTGAGTTTTACCTGATTTGTGTATTTGCCAAGTGAGATCTACCAAGTTAGAAAGGGAAAAGAATTTGTCTATGGACTTTTAAGCTTGATAAGGTGAGGAGTGAGGACATGACAGAAGGGAGAAACAGTGAAAAAATGGAGGGAATCAATGGAGTTGTGGTCTTTGGTAAGTGAAAGCAGTGATTTAATAACAATGTTTTGTATAAGATGTACTTATAAAAAAATTTTTTTTAATTGAACAATAATGGCTTTACAGAATTTTGCAATTTCCTGTCATACATCAGCAAGAACCACCCATAGGTACACCCATGTCCCCTCCCTCCCGGGCCTCCCTCCCATCTCCCTCCCCATCCCACTATTCAGTCTGTCACAGTGCCCATATTGAAGTTCCCTGAGTCACACAGCAAATTCTCACTGGCTATCCATTTTAGATACAGTATTGTAATTTTCTATGTTACTCTCTCCATACATAAGATGTACTTATTTTTCACATTCTCTTTCCTCAATGGCAAGTTACATTGGTTTTCTATTTGCTGGAATAATAAACGTTCTTTTTAATAAAGGTATGTGTAGTATTCAACCAGGGCAAAAATTGGCAAGACTGTGTACAAATGGCCAGCCTCTAGAAAACACCGGGTTAGACCTTCATATTTCACCCAGAGGAAGCTCTGCTTAATCCAGCTCTACTTCATAGTTTCACTTGTTGTGGTTGCTCAGCTGCTAAGTTGTGCCCAACTCTTGGTGACCCCACGAACTGCAGCACACCACCCTTCCCTGTCCTTCACTATCTCCCAGAGTTTGCTCAGACTCATGTCCATTGAGTTGATGATGCCATCCAACCATCTCATCCTCTGCCATCCCCTTCTCCTCCTGCCTTCAATCTTCCCCAGCATCAGCATCTTTTCCAGTGAGTTGGCTCTTCGCATCACGTGGCCAAAGAATTGGCCCTTCAACTTCAGCATCGTCCTTCCAGTGAATATTCAGGGTTGATTTCCTTTAGGATTGTCTGGTTTGACCTCCTTGCAGTCCAAGGGACTCTCAAGAGTCTTCTCTAGCACCACAGTCCGAAAGCATCAGTCCTTCAGTGCTCAGCATTCTTTATGGTCCAGCTCTCACAGCCATACATGACTACTGGAAAACCTATAGCTTTGACTATATGCACCTTTGTCAGCTTGTGGATCCCCTGAAATCATCTTTAAGATCCACTTCAAGAACTGCTGAACTGTTGAATAAGGGAGTGAGGGTGAAAGGGAGGTTTTTGGTTTCCCTGAAGGCTTAGGAGAGTAGGACACTAGAGAGGCCTGTGAAGAAGACTCCAAAAGACAGGGTCCAGCGAGATGTCTCTGGGCCTCAGTTTCCTCATCTGTGAAATGGAGATGCTACCCCTGCCCAGGACATTCCATGGAGAACAGCGAGGGCCAAATGAGACCACAAATGGAAGTGCACCTTGAGGGGTTTTATGCTCTACAAATACAATATCTAAAAAAATACAGCCTTGAAAAATCACTACCCCTCTTACCTGTAAGAATACACTAACATTCTTTGCACTAGCAGCTTCTGAGCAAGGGTTTTTCTAAGCACTTCTTGGTTTTGCTGATGGTCATCTGGGTTTTCTTTACAGCTGGTCAACGGAGTGCTCCAGCTGGAATACCACTGCCCAGGTGGCTTCTATGGAAATCTTTCCTCCCGGTTGCACGTGAATGACCACGAGTGGCACTCTGTTCTAGTGGAGGAGATGGACACTTCCGTCCGCCTGTTGGTTGACAGCGCAAGAAGCACCTCCCTTGAGCTCCCAGAGAACTGCCAGGGTCTGAAGCCTGAAAGGGACCTCTTTCTGGGTGGCCTCGTCCACTCGCATTCTTCCCCAAATGTCTCCCAGGGCTTTGAAGGCTGCCTGGATGCTGTTGTGATCAACAGAGAGGTGCTGGAGCTGCTGGTCCATGGCAAGAAGGTGGCCGGTTTGCTGGAGAGGCGGGCACTCACTGAGTGCTGCTTCCCCAGTGACCAGTGCAGCCGGAACCCATGTCTCAATGGTGGGAAGTGCTCACCGACTGGCGGGGCAGGTAAGGCTGTGGCTGACCCCGAGGCTTACCGCAGGAGCCTCTGCAGAGGACCCTGACATGCTGAACTAGCAATCATGGATCACTGTAGAGTTGACTGAGTATATTTCTCCAACGCAGCCCCTTGAGGGAGAGAGGGGAGAGGGAAGTAAAGCTCTGTTTTACTGCTCAAGAAACCACTGTGCTACAGAAGGGATACCTGGAAAGGTAAGGGAATTCAGCCAAGGTCACAGGGCTGAAGTTTGAGACAGGTTCAGGGTGCAGATCTCAGTGGAAATAATTCCTCCTTTCCCTTTACTGTCTGGTGAGTTGGGCTCGGCTAGGTTTATACTAGAGAAGGCAATGGCAACCCACTCCAGTACTCTTGCCTGGAAAATCCCATGGGTGGAGGAGCCTGGTGGGCTGCAGTCCATGGGGTTGCTAAGAGTTGGACATGACTGAGCGACTTCAGTTTCACTTTTCACTTTCATGCATTGGAGAAGGAAATGGCAACCCACTCCAGTGTTCTCGCCTGGAGAATCCCAGGGACGGGGCAGCCTGGTGGGCTGCCATCTATGGGGTCGCACAGAGTTGGACACGACTAAAGCGACTTAGCAGCAGCAGCAGCAGCAGCAGCATGTTTACACCAGGGGAGGCCAAGAGTCTTCTTCTCCTTCAACAAGAACTATCTTTCTACTTTTTTTTTTCTGGATGGGGGAAGGGGGTGAATCGGGACCTCCATATAGAAGGCTGAGGTCAACACATCCATGTCATCATTGGTCCATGCTAAGTTTCTCTTTCTTACTGCCCTTTATACTCCACTGCCTTTTCCCTTCCCCAAACTCATAGGTAAACATTTAAAGTGTGTGTGTGTGTGTGTGTGTGTGTGTGTGTGTGTGTGTGTGTGTGTGTTCTGGCCATACTGCAGGTATATGGGATCTTGGTTTCCTGACCAGGGATCAAACCCTCACCCCTCAGTGGAAGCATGGAATCCTAACCACTGGACCACCAGGAGGTCCCTAAAGTTTTTCAAAGTGTCCTTTCAACATGCATGAACTATATTTCACATGCTTGAATTTTTACACTCTTCCATCCACACTGCCACAAGTAATTCTTTTCTCTAATTTATTTCTTTTAATTGGAGGATAATTTCTTTACAATGTTGCATTGGTTTCTGCCATACATCAACATGAATCAGCCATAGGCATATATATATATGTCTCCTCCCTCTTGAACTTCCCTCCTACTACGTTTAATTTCGGCTCTATTTGCCAAGGTGTGCATGTGCTTAGCTTTCCCCTCTCCCCTTTCCTAGCAATGGACATCCCACTTCTGTCAACAGGGCTGCACTGAGCATCCTTCCATGTCATCCTGTGAACCTACCTGAGAACTTTCACACACACACACACGTGAAATTCACAAACCCAGAGAATACCAATACTTTGACTAAGTCAGGTCAGATTGCTGTCCAGCATGGCTGCAGCAGTCTGTGCTTCCACAGCAAGGCATGGGGTTCCTAAGCACCTATATCCCTGTCAACACCTGGCACTCTCCCATTTTCTAATGTTTGCCTGACTGATAATACTGTTATTTCTACCTGAGATATCCAAGGAGTCCATCAGTTCTGTGTCCCCACTGCCATGAGTCTGAGCCCAGCCCTCACCACCTCTCATCTTCTCTTTTGCACCAGCCACCTCCTTGCTCTCCTGCTTCTGTCCCTCCACTAGCATCTTCCAGCAGGACACCAGAGCCATCCTTACACAGTGCAGATCTGAGCACATCACTGTCCTGCTCAGACCCTAGTGGCAGCTTCCCCTTGCTGTTCAGCTGCTGCTGCTGCTGCTAAGTCACTTCAGTCATGTCCGACTCTGTGCGACCCCATAGATGGCAGCCCACCAGGCTGCCCCGTCCCTGGGATTCTCCAGGCAAGAACACTGGAGTGGGTTGCCATTTCCTTCTCCAATGCATGAAAGTGAAAAGTGAAAGGGAAGTCGCTCAGTCGTGTCCGACTCTTAGTGACCCCATGGACTGCAGCCCACCAGGCTCCTCCATCCATGGGATTCTCCAGGCAAAAGTACTAGAGTGGGGTGCCATTTCCTTCTCCAGTGCATGAAAGTGAAAAGTGAAAGGGGAGTCGCTCAGTCGTGTTAGACTCTTAGCAACCCCATGGACTGCAGCCTACCAGGCTCCGCCATCCATGGGATTTTTCCAGGCAAGAGTACTGGAGTGGGGTGCCATTGATGGAGTCCCAATTTCTTACTCCTGCCTATGGCTCCTATGCACTGGACCCTTCACCTGCCGGCCCTCCTGCTCCCACTCTCCCCTCTGCTGCCCAGGCTCACCCCCGCCCCGGCCCCTGGTGATACGTCATGCCCTCTCTGCATCTTTGCACACGTTCTCCTTTGCTTAAAGCATCTCCTTCTTTGCCGCTCTATCTTTTTGCCCAGCTAATTTTTACTCATCCTTCAGGTCTGAACTAAAATACCACCTCCTCCAGGAAACCTCCCCTGGTCCCTAGTTTAGGCTAGTTTCCTCCCGTAACACTTCCTTTCAATAAAATGAGTTTTTATAATAATTACTAATATACTGATATGATATATAACTGTCTCAGTTTGATCCCCCCCACAGTTGCCATTTGCTTGTGGTGTAACTCTGAGCCAATGTCATACATTCCCAGGCCTCGCTTCCTGGCCAGCCATCAACTTCCACCTGTCCCCAGGTGCAAGGACAATAATAATAACTAATGATGAGGACCATAACAGCAACCAATCTCAGAGCCAATGGATGGGTCAGATGAGCTAATACTTGAAGACACTTAGAACAGTGACTACACTGAATAGCACTGTCTAGGATGACAATGATGATACCCATTAGTATCTGTTAGATGACTGTTCCCTGTAGGCTGTAAGTTGTTTAAGGGCAGGAATCAAGTCTTCTTGCCCAGCTGAGCACCACTGCCCAACACGGAGCATGTGGCAGAGGGGAGCACTCAGTAGCTAAGTGTGGACCCCGGGATCTGCAAACACTCAAGGTCCCCCTCCATCCTGGAGGCTCTGTCCACCCGCAGTCACCAGACCACGAGGCCAGTGTGTCCTCTCACCTCCTTGCCCTTTCCTCCCAGGATATGTCTGCGTGTGCCGCCCACAATTTTCCGGGAGGCACTGCGAACAAAGAAAGGAGAACTGCACCTCAACTCCCTGCCTGGAAGGTGGAACTTGCATCTCCTCCCCCGAGGGAGCCCCCTGTGTCTGCCCTCACCCCTACACAGGAGACAGGTAAGCACAGGAGAGGCCCCCAGCTGTGGGCTCCTCTCCCTGAGGTTGGCAGCACCGCTGCCCTCTGAGCCCTAAAGAGGCCAGTGGGCAGCCAGGGGCCGAGTAATCCAGCGACCTGGCCTTGAGGCCTTTTCCAGGGGTCAGGCCTTCTTCCTCCCACCACCTGCATCAGGAACACCTCACGAGGGGAGGCACTTGCTATTTAGACAGACCGCCCAAGCCCTCTGCTGAACCCAGTGGACTGGACTCGCCAGGCTGGGGTCCAGGAATCTACTTCATACCAGCTCCTCAGGCATTTCTGGTCTTTGCTGAAGTCTGAAAATGCTCAAGTTCTTATTCTCTTGCTCTGGCCCCTGACTTTCAGAAAGTGGCCTGGGGGCAATGATTCCCCTTGGGACAGGCTCCACTGTGGACTCATGCCCCACCACTAGCTACCTGTGCCTTGTGTAATGCTGCCCTGGGGTTGCCAGGGAAGGAGAGTCACCCATGATAAGCCTAGACACAAAGAGGCTTCTGGCAATTCACTGGTTTTATGAATTCCCAACTTGGAAACCTTTAAAAATCATGAGGGAGACTTATGAAAAATAAAAATTTCCTGGAACAATTAAATTGGGATCTCCAAGGAAGGAGGCCTGGGATTCTATTTATAACACACTCCCAAGGGACCCTCCACCCTGCTGTCAGTGTGTGTGTAAGAGATCCAGTGGTGTGGTCCACCCACCCATTTTAGAGGTGGGGAAACTGAGACCCAGAGAAGGAAAGGGCTTCTCCAAGATTCCCCCATATTTCTATCTTAAAGTCCTTTCTCTCAGCACCCGGTCAGGGAGCTAAGATCCCACATGCCACAGGGCAACTAAACTCATGGGCTGCAACTACTAAGCCTGAGTGCTTCAGAGCCCGCCTGCTACAACTAGAGAATCTGTGAACCGCAAAGAAAGCTCCTGCATGCAGCAACTAAGACTCAAGAAAGCCGAATAAATAATAAATAAAGAGGGGACATGGAAAGGCCTGTATAGTGACTGCATCCTCTACTTCTCTGTCCCTGCAGGTGTGAAATGGAGGCCAGGGGCTGCTCAGAAGGACACTGCCTCGTCACCCCCGAGATCACAAGGGGGGACTGGGGACAGCAGGAGATTCTGATCATCATAGTGGCCCTGCTGGTCATCGTCGTCATCTCCACGGTGCTTCTCTTCTACTGCCGCCGTTGCAAGTCGCACAAGCCCGTGGCCATGGAGGACCCAGATCTCCTGGCCAGGAGTGTGGGTGTTGACACCCAAGCCACACCTGCTATTGAGCTCAACCCTCTGAGCACCAGCTCCTGCAACAACCTGGACCAAATGGAGCCAGGCAAGACCTCAGCTCCAAATGAACTTGTCACTTTCGGACCTAGCTCTAAGCAACGGCCCATGGTCTGCAGCGTTCCTCCCAGACTCCCGCCAGCTGCAGTCTCTTCCCACCCTGACAACGAGGCCATCATTAAGAGGAGATGGTCAGGCGAGGAGATGGGTCAGTATAGCCACAGGCTGTTAGCCTCTGGGATCTATGGGACAGGGCAGTAGATGGAAACACTCCATTATCTGAGACATGAGGGTTTTCAGCCACCATCCAGTCCACGAAGGGATGTGGTCAAGGTCAGGGTGCACTAGTGGTCTGGACCAGACTCCAGGCCTCTGGACTCAAGAGTCTATGCCTCGTTCCACTGAACTGTGATGTACTCGTCTAAATTCCAAGTCACTCCCCAGGACTGACGTCCATGGCAGAAACCCACAGACCCTGGATGGGGGTGGGGAGGACCCATGGGGTTAAAAGGGAGCTTCTGTATATATTTACTTGGGTTTCCCTGATGGCTCAGCTGGTAAAGAATCCACCTGCAATGCAGGAGACCTGGGTTTGATCCCTGGGTTGGGAAGATTACCTAGAGAAGGGAAAAGCTACCCACTCCAGTATTCTGGCCTGGAGAATTCCATGGACTGTATAGTTCATGGGGTTGCAAAGAGTCGGAGACAACTGAGTGACTTTAACTCACTTACATGTATATTTACACTTTTCTGGAAAGGGAGAGAGAGAGGCAGTTGTCTAGTTAGCTAGCCACCCAGTCTAGAGGTACAGCAGCCTTGGGCCAGACCTGGCTCACCCTGAGGAGGGATCTTCACCCTCCTCTCATCTTCAGCTCAACAGGAGGTGAATCTGTAAAGTACTTTATGTTTCCAGGCTTACTTACTAATAGTTCAACAGTTATTGGCATTAACTGTCTGCCATTAGGCTAACTGGGACCCATAAAGACACAGTGACTTGTTGTAACTCCCAACTCTTCAGGGATAGAGGTAGGACCAAGGATGCCTGATCACCAAGCTTCCAAGCCATGTCTCATGTAATCATTCCCTGTGATAGACACCATCACATCTCCTAGTCCAAAAGACATGTTTGTTTCCTTCAATTAAGGAGACAAAACTCACCAGTAGGATTTTGATGGAGCTGCTGTCTCCAGGAATGGGCGTTGGCTGCATGGAGCCATTCAGATTCTTCCCTTATTCACTGACCCTTGAAGCAGTGGCACAGATTTGCAAAATGGGCTGGCTTTGAGTTAAACCTCTGGCTTTCAACTTGGCCCCACTGGATTCTAGATATTAATTTAAGCTGCCAGAGACAACACACACAGATGGGCCGCATACCCACTGACTCCTTGGCTCTTCTCTGCCACATGCTAAGTCATGTACATTAGCTCTAAGGCCAGCTGGAACCTTCACCAGGGAAACTCAGAGCTCACCCTATCATGTGTTCCCTTTCAGTGTACCCAGGCGGAGCCACGGTCTGGCCCCCAACTTACTCCAGGAAGGAACGCTGGGAGTACCCCCACTCCGAAGTCACCCCTGGCCCTCTGTCACCGTCGCCTCACTGCCACCAGAACCCAGCTGTGATGCCAGACCCCAGTGGCCTCTACGGGGGCTTCCCCTTCCCACTGGAGCTGGAAAACAAGCGAGCACCTCTCCCACCCCGTTACAGCAACCAGAACCTGGAAGATCTGATCCCCCCACGGCCCCCCAGTCCCCGGGAGCACCTGCTGGCTCCCTGTCTCAATGAGTACACAGCCATCAGCTACTACCACTCGCAGTTCCAGCAGGGAGGGGGAGGGCCCTGCCTGGCAGAAGGGGGCTACAAGGGGGTGAGCATGCGCCTCAGCCGGGCCGGGCCCTCTTACGCCGACTGTGAGGTAGGGGGTGGGCACCCCCTGGGCCGGGGCCAGCCCCAGGCACCCCCCAACTATGAGGGCTCTGACATGGTGGAGAGTGATTATGGGAGCTGTGAGGAGGTCATGTTCTAGCTATCCTCAGAGGGAGGCAGGCAGGAGGCTGAGGACCCGACACCTCCCCTCCAACTGGTGGGGAGTGAATTGAGCATGGCTGGGAAAGAGGGAGGGAAGCCCCCATACCCAGTCCAAGCTGCCAAATCTTGAAATGTGCTCTTGCAGACCCCAGCTGGTCCCTGAGGATGGAGGGAAGCTGAGGGTAGAGCTCCAGACACAGCACCAGGGCCGCCAGCAGAAAGGGGGTGCCCAGAGCCGTTACCCTAGAAACCCAGGAAAAACTGACTCCTGGGATAGGCAAGAGGCGGTGGGGCCCCCTGATGGTCCCCAGGGATTCAGAGCCTGAACTAGTAGGCTGACCCTGACGGGCACCCTCTTAGACTTGCCCACAGCTGTGCTCTGCAGGCCATGGCAGGCCTGGGCCTCACAGGCAAGTGCCACACCTGCTGTAGAGACAAGGCCCAAGGTCACAAGCCCTGCGGGGCAACAGGGGCTCTCCAAGGGGCTGAGAGGTGAGCAGCAGGTGAGCAGCTACCACATGCCACCTGTGCTCCCTGCCTGCCAGGCACCGGAGGTAAACTGATGAGCCTCGGTGACGAAGGTTCCCCAGGGGCATCACTTGGCTTCAGTCTCCTGGTGATCCCACTCCTCTAATCTAACTCCAAGCACCTTGTCCCTCCTTTTCTAAGTCATGTGACTTTCTACCAGCCAGGGCCTGCCAGGATCTGTGCAGCCCTGAACCATCTTTGTTAAAGAATTCAGACCTCATGAAACTCTGGGCTCTTCAGCCCAAGTTTCGCAAGCACTTTGGGCCAAAGGCAAGAAGGGCACGATTCTTCATTTTCGAAATAATTCTTAGGCACTTTTCAACCTTGCTGTCTGGATGAGCTGCCCCATAGGGACTCAATGTCCTCCCTAGACACAAGGAAGTCAACTCTTGCGCAGGGAAGGGTGGCAGCAGGGAGTCAGACACCAGGAGGGTCCTCTCCTGCCCCTCTGTCTCAGAGACCTGCCAATCCAAGTATTACCTGCAGTGACTCAACCCTATGCCTGGAGGGTCAGTGTGGGCGCATGTCTGCACACATGGGCGTCCGTGTATAGTACGTGCACACACGTGCAGAATGTATGTAGCCAGCAGTGAGAGGGACCAGAGCTTCTGGTGGCCTGGCCACTCCTTCCCCTGCCACTCTGGTCCACTGCTTCTTCATGTGTGTTGTTTAGGGAGACAAAAGAGAAAAGGAAGAGAAATGGTGACTCTTACCCACAAGGCTGCTGCTTACAGCTAGAGGGAGCTGTGTGGGTGAAAGTGTGTCTGTGTGTGTGGTTCACGGCTGTGCGGGCGACTGTGAGCGTGAATGATGGGGTGCCTAGTTTCATTCCCCATCTGTTGTTTTTTTAACAATAAAATATCTTTTTTACTGTTATTTTCTTTGTCACCTCGGCTATTTGGGATTGGGTCAGGGGAAGGTCACAGGGGTCTGTCTACTGGCCATTCCAAGCTAAGGTTCATGGAGTCTAGGGTTGGAAGGGACCCCACAGGTCACTAAGCACCATGATTCCCTTGCAAAACAGCTAACCTGCAGATCCCTGAGTTCCACCCATACATACAAAATCAGAACCTCTTAGGGGTGGGGCTTAGGACACTGTTTGGAAAACCGCCTCTAGTTCTGACACAGCGGGGCACAGTGAGTGGACAGGTCTGCTAAGGAGCGAGTAAATGAAAGGCCCAGGACAAGAGTTTAGGACTGCTGACCTCTGGCCAGCACCCTTGGCACCACATCGCAGTGGCTAGGCTGAGGGGGCTTAACATCACAGGTCTTGGGAGGCCAGTCCCCTGATGCCCAGAGTCACCTGTGGCCACAGCTCCATAGCTCACCTTGAGGCCCAGCTGGATGTGAATGTCGCCAGGCAACCTGGTCCGTGCAGGCCTTGCCGGTCCATCACTGAGACTGGAGGGTCTGGTCCCTGCTGTCCAGCTCCCAATGCAGGTAGGCAGAGAAGGCATGCGCGTGGGTGGTACCACAGCTGACAGAGGCTCGGGAGTCCAATGGGCTCCGTTCCAAACCAGCTCTGCCACACCATAACGTGGCCTCAGACAGGTATGACCGGGCCTCTCACTGGTCAGTAAAATGAAGAGTAAATAATACCCCTATTCTGAGAGAGAAGTTCAAAGAGCTGATAGCAGCATAAACAATAAACGGTGACCTTTATGCTAGGGAACAATGCCAGGTATAGTATGCAGATAGGATCAGCTTATCAGCTCGGTGCAGGAAACCACAAAGAATCTAGTCCAGCGGCGCCAAGTTCTGTTGCTTTTTGATTTTACTTTGATGATTTTGATCCTGATAAAATGACACCTGTTCTGTTGTTTACTTAATATTTTTCTTTTAGTGTATTTAGATTTTAAAAAATATTTTTATTCACCTTAGAAGGATAGGGCTTCCCTTGAGGTTCAGCTGGTAAAGAATCTGCCTGTAGTGTGGGAGACCTGGGTTCGATCCCTGGGTTGGGAAGATCCCCTGGAGAAGGGAAAGGCTACCCACTCCAATATTCTGGCCTGGAGAATTCCATGGACTGCATAAGCATTGGACATGACTGAGGGGCTTTCATTTTCACTTTCGGACTTCCCTTGTGACTCAGCCGGGAAGAAGTCTGCCTGCAATTCAGGCAACCTGGGTTCAATCCCTAGGGTAGGAAGATCCCCGTGGAGAAGGAAATGGCAATCCACTCCAGTATTCTTGCCTGGAAAATCCCATGGACAGAGGAGTCTGGCAGGCTACAGTTCATGGGGTCTCAAAGAATAGGACACAACTGAGCGATTTCACTTCTCACTCTCTAAAAGGATAATATCCATAGACGAAAAGAAGTGAAAGTTACTAATTTTTCTAGTGCCACATGAAAACACATAAACATTCCGGTTTTCAAAATGACTGTCCAGGGTCCCCTAAATCACCTCTGTCTGGGAAACAGATCCAGTTCATCATCATTCCCAATGCTCCTCACCCTGAGGCCTGCAGAGGAGAAGGGGTGGATCTGAAGTCCCACAGGTAGCACTTCACAGTAGTGAGACCATTTTCAGGTCTGATCCCACACTGGGGGGTCTCCCTAGAAAATTCCTTGCTCTTCTCATACAGAGCCTTTCTCTACCCAGCCCTCCTCTACCCTACCTCTCTCCCACCAGGTCCCTCCTTCCCTTTGTCTCCTGCGCCTGCACATTCGCAGATCAGCCACTAGAGGGCTCTCTGGGATCAAGATACAGAGCTGTGGCAGCCCCAAACGTGTCTCGGGGAAATCCTCAAGCCACTGGGGTTCTGACTCAAAACGTCGTGAGTCTGACACAGCGTGACAGTGGCATAGAAAGGCAGAGACCCAGGCAAGACCCACCTGACTTGACCCAGGTGAAAACACAGTTCACCACAATCATCCTCACCATCACCTCTTACTGGCACTTGCTATATGACAGGTGTTGTACAAACGCTTGGCATGTCTTATCTCATTTAATCCTCATCAAGCTCATGGTGTGGTGAGCTTTATTTTATTGGGCTCCAAAATCACTGTGGATGGTGACTACAGCCATGAAATTAAAAGACGCTTGCTCCTTGGAAGAAAAGCTACTGACAAACCTAGACAGTGTATTAAAAAGCAGAATCACTTTGCTGACAAAGTTCTGTCCAGTTAAAGCTATAATTTTTCCTGTAGTCATGTACAGATGTGAAATGGGATCATAAAGAAGGCTGAGCGCTGAAGAATTGATGCTTTCAAACTGTGGTGCTGGAGAAGATTCTTGAGAGTCTCTTAGACTGCAAGATCAGATCAGTCAATCCTAAAGGAAATCAACCCTGAATACTCACTGGAAGGACTGATGCTGAAGCTGAAGCTTCAATACTCTGGCCACCTGATACGAAGAGCCAACTCATTGATAAAGACCCTGAAGCTGGGAAAGATTGAAGACAGGAGGAGAAGGGGACGACAGAGGATGAGATGGTTGGATAGCATCATCAACTCAATGGACATGAGTTTGAGCAAACTCCGGGAGATGGTGAAGGACAGGGAAGCCTGGCGTGCGCAGTCCATGGGGTCGCAGAGTTGGACTGAACAATAACAAAGCTTATGGTGTGAATACTGTCATGTCTGTTTTATAGATGGAGGAAAAGCAGCACACAGAAATTGAGTGGCTTGGGACTTCCCTGGTGGTCCAGTGGCTAAGACTTCACACCCCTCAATGCAGGGGACCGGGGTTCTATCCAGGGAACTAGTTCTCGAGGGCTGCAAGCAAGGCTTTGCATGCTGCAACTAAATATCCCGAGTGCTGAAACTAAGGCCTGGTGCAGCCAAATAAATAAATAAATATTTTTTTAAAAAGTAAAGACAAAAGAGTACTTAACAATATTTATATTTAAAAAAATAACAAGAAGTTAAGTGGCTTGTAACTTATGGTAGTGACTTCAAGTGGAGTCTCCCCGTTCATGAGTGCTAGGGCCCGCATTCAATCCAGGGATGCCTGACTCCAGAACTATACCTTACATTTGAGTTTTTGAAACTAATCATAAATATGGGACATCAGAAGATTAAGGAACAGGAGCAACTGGGACTGAGAGGGCTTAGTCCAATGATCCAACTAAGTTCAGAGACCAAGAATGTCACTATAATTCTAGGTGGTATTAACAGCTGGAATGTCTGGGTTTGGGGAAGTAGAGTCTGCTCAGTGCCCCAGGGTTCAACTTAGGCCACCCTGGTAATCCTGTATACGGCTCCGAGGCTGGGCCTTAAGAGTTACACAGCAATCTTGGGCACTGCTAGAGGAGGGCAGCCAGGAAGGGGCTGGGGAGGACTCAGAACCACATTCCAGGAGGAAGGGCAGCTGGAATCCACCAGGACCCATGGCAAGGGAATTGTGAGACTGCTCCTTGCATGGGCAGGCTGCACTGCCGCACCATCACATGGCATTTTTCAAGGCCTCACGGAGAAGCATCTTCCAGGAATAAGCAGTGCTTTGGAGGGACACACGTGACATCTTGGGGGAAGAGCAGCAAAAAGTGAGTGTCTGGGGGTAAAGACGGGCAGACAGAGCCAGACTACCCTTTTGTGGACTGAAGACTAGAGATTATTGGTAGGGGGATTGGTTTCAGTTTCACCCACCACTCACCAGTTCTTTAACATGCCACAGACCCGTACGTACAACAGGGGCAGGGGATCCCTGTTTTAGAGAGCAGCAGCCATCACAACTGGGTATTAAAGTTGAGCTTCAGGTTCAGCACAGGGAGAAGGAGCGGCTGGGCTAAGAGAACAGCACAAAGGGAAGGCCGGAAGGTTTAAAGTATTTCAGCACTGGGGGAGTTCTGATGGGTGGGGCGCAGGGTGGGCAGAACAGCCTGGGGTGGGAATGTGGGAGGAGTTAGGTGTGCAGACGGGGGTCTGGAGACATACCGTGTCCACCGAGGGATGCGAGGGGAGGAGTGACAGAATCAGGTGGCAAGGCAGTGGATCCAAGAGCCAAAGACATGAGGTCTAGAGTCAGACAGACCTGGCTTCACCATTTAGAAAACGTGAGATCTTAGGGACTTCCCCAGTGGTCCAGTGGTTAGGACTCCACGCTCTCGCTGCAGGGGCACGGGTTTGATCCCTGGTTGGGGAACTAAGATCCTCCATACCGTGTGGTGTGGCCAAAAATGATAATAATTCTGGATTTTTCAAATCTCCTGCAACTGTATTATCATACTTGCATAATTTAAAAAATTAAAATAATAATAGAAAATGTGTTATCTTGGGCGTCATTTAACCTGTTATGCTTTAGTTTGAAAAGCAGAGATATTAGCAGCACCTTACCTCTCTGGGTCTGAGGACAGAATATAGGTAAAGTGCTTAGCATGGTTGGCACAGTAAATGCTTAGAAGATGTCAGATATGTTATCATTGCTACTAAAAAGGCAGATCCTATTGTAGTATCCATGCTCACACATCTTTGTTTCACAGCCAAGACACAAGGACATCTCCCCAGTTAGGGGTAGGTAGCGACTAGTGAGGTCATTCAGTCGTGTCCGACTCTTTGCGACCCCATGGACTGTAGCCTACCAGGCTCCTCTGTCCATGGGATTTTCCAGGCAATAGTACTGGAGTGGATTGCCATTTCCTTCTCCAGAGGGGTAGGTAGAGGCTAAGTATATTAAAGCAGCAGTTCTTGAGAGGGTGGTGATTTCCAAACAACCCCTCACACTCAACACACACACACACACACAACACACAGAGAAGTCTGACCATGTCTGGAGGCACTTTGGGTTGTTATGACTGGCAGGATGCAGGTGGCATCCAGTGAGTAGACCAGAGACATTGATAAAAATCCTACAGTGCACAAGACGGTCTCAACAGCAAAGAATAATCCAGCCCCAAATATACATGGTATCAAGGTTGAGAAGCTCTGTCTTAAGGAAATACATGCGGTCTTTAAGTAGCACATAGCAGCTGGGAACTGGCAAAGGCCCACTTATGCCAAAAATTGTAGTTACAGCACATGGTTTTGCTCCTTTATAAAAAGGCACCATTCTGGATTCTACATTTGTCAGAGTAAAAGTCAATATCAGGGTGAGTAAAAAGCAATCCAAATATATACACACACATGTATACATATGCATGTATATGTATGCACACATGTGTATACATATATGTATGTACACATGTATGTGTGTATACATATATATACCTGAAATAATATACCATATACCATGACCAAGTGGGATTTATTCCAGGTAAGCTAGGTTGGTTAACTATTCAAAGATGATCCATTTTAATACATCATATCAACAGGCAAAAAAGAAAAATGTTAATGTCATAGCAATTGATGCAGAAAAGGCATTCAACAAAATTAAGCCATTCATGATTTCAAGGAAACCTCTCAGTACAGGGATACAGGGGAACTTCTATAAAATCCTGTAGTTGGTATCATATGTAAAGGTGAAACACTGAAAGCTTTCCCTGTAAGATCAAGGTTAGAATGTTCACTGGGACCACTCTTTTCTAATATAGGGGCTTTTCAAGTGGCACTACTAGTAAAGAACCCTCCTGTCAATACAGGAGATGTGGGTTTGATCCCTGGGTTGGAAAGATCTCCTGGAAGAGGGCATGCCAACCTACTCCAGTGTTCTTGCCTGGAGGATTCCCATAGACAGAGGAGCCTGGCAGGCTACAGTCCATGGGGTCAGAAAGAGTCAGACACAACTGAAGTGACTTAGCACACATGCACTGAAAGTTCTGGCCAGTGCAGTAAGACAAAAATAAAATAAAATAAAATAAAAGTATACAGATTGGAAAAGAAGTACAACTACTATTTGCAGACAACATGAACATCTGCATAGAAAATCTCAAGAATCTTACCAAAAACTCATAGAACTACAAAGTAAGTGCAGAAACATCACAAGACATCAATAATACTCATAAATGATTTTCATTTTTATATAATACAGATGTATATGTGGAAACTGAAATAAAAAAAACATAGTACCACTTACCACTGCTTCAAAGAAAATTAAATACTTAGGTAAAATCTAACAAAACATTTACAAGATCTGATAAATGGCTAAAATAGAAAATAACACCACCACCAAATGCTGGCAAAGATGCAAAAAGAAAAACCCCAAAAAACTTGATCATTCATATACTGCTGATGGAAAGGTAACATGGTACAGTCACTCTATAAACTGGTTTGGAAGATTCTTTTAAAACTAAAAACAAGCTTTCCATATAATCCAGCAATGCACTCCTGACATACATCCCAGAGAAACAAAAACTTTCTTTCACAAAGAAACTTATACATAGATATTCACAGTAGCTTTATTTGTAGGAGCCAGACCTGGAAACTATGCAAATTTCAATAGGTAAATTGATAGACAAATCTGGTATGTCCATACCACGGAATACTACTCAACAATGAAGAGGGACGACCAATTCACACATGCATCAACTTGAATGATCCTCAAGGAAATTACATTGAGTGAAAGAAGTCAAACTCACAAGGATACATAGAATATAATTACATTTATAGAACATTCTTGAAATAACATAATGACAGAGATGACCAACAAATAGATTAGTCATTGCCAGGGGATAGCAGATGTTGGTAAGGTTCCAGATGTGGATGTGTCTATGAAGGTATCAGGAGAGTGTATGCTCCTCGGTTCTGTCTCATCACAACAAAGATTTGGAGTGACGGACATTAAAGCCCTCAGAACGTCACAGCTTTCGGGTCTTGGACAGTGTTATAGCTCTCAGACAAATCAGTGTTACAGCTCCGTAACATACAGCTCTATTTTACTTAGAAAATAGCAGGAGAATCCATCCTCGAGGCGTGAGGGCATGCTGACCCAAAGAAGCGAAGAGAAGAGAGTGGGGAAGCACGCCAGTGTGCGGGAGAGAGAGAGAGCCCTCTGGCTCTCTTTTTACGTGTTCTCTCCTCCCCCGGGCCTGCCCTGTGTAAACTGGGCTAGCCAGGAGTGCTGCTGGTTCTAGCTGAGGTCCTCACTCTGGTCCTTGGACCCTCCTTGGACCTTCCTTTGTTCTATTTTCCCGGGCTTTTCCCTTCCTTGTCTTCTAGCCACCGCCGTTTTGGACTGCTGTTTCCTATTCTAACTACCTAACAGAAGGGCAGCATGAAGGGGTCTTGTGGTAAAGGTACCGTTAAGCACTGTGACCGTGGTGGAAAAAGCCACACGTAACTAAAATTGTTTAGCCACACACACGGACACATACACAAGCATGCACACACACACACAAATGAATGTGTTACAAATGGAGACACAAGAATGAGCTCCATGGATTGTGTCAATGTCAACTTCCTGGTTGGGATAATGTACTATTGAGGGAGGAAACAGAACAGGCTCTATCTTGAAAACAGGACTCCATATTGGGCCAGACTGTGGACTTTGAGGTATATGCCCAGTATCTATGGAAACAACATACCAACTGGAAAACCAGGCCCCTGGAAGGAAGAGCCCCAGGGCTCTCCATTGCCTAAAAGAATACCCTAATTATCTGTGTGACCGAATAGAATCATACATTCTATTATGCTTATTAGGGAATGACCACAAGCCTATTGATAATTGTCCACCGTTAACTACCTAAGTTTATGGCATATGAGTCACGGGTTGACTTTGATTGTATCTTTCTTTTTCCTTTGTTCAGACTAGTTTCAGAGAATTTGGGGAGGTGGGTTTGGGCACGTATGCTTAGGGTATATAAAGTTTTCACAAAAACTGGTCAGGGTCCTTGGCTAAGAGGAGACTGCCTTCGGCCTGCCGGTGTAATTAACTGCACTCCACTATCTACACTGTCCTTCTGAGTGAGTTTGTTTCCCAGAATGCGTGGCTACAACACTATAGTTATGCAAGCTGTCAACATGGGAGAGATTGGGTGAAGGGTGCACTGGATTCCCCTATATATCTCTTTGTACCTTTCTGTGAACTTACAATCACTTCAAAATAAAGAGTTTAATCTTTAAATTTAAAGACCAAATTTCTAAAGATATTTTTTAAATTTACTTTTTTTTATTTGACTGTGCTGAGCCTTAGTTGTGGCATGGAAATGCTTAGCTGCAGCATGTGGGATCTAGTTCCCTGACCAGGGATCAAATCTGGGCCCCCTGCATTGGGAGCTCGAAGTCTTAGCCACTGGACCACTAGAGAAGTCCCTAAAGACCAAATTTTAAAAGAAGAAAATTATTTGAATAAATACTCCATTGACTATGCCAAAGCCTTTGACTGTGTGGATCACAATAAACTGTGGAAAATTCTGAAAGAGATGGGAATACCAACCAGACCACCTGACCTGCCTCTTGAGAAATGTATATGCAGGTCAGGAAGCAACAGTTAGAACTGGACATGGAACAACAGACTGATTCCAAAAAGGAAAAGGAGTACATCAAGGCTGTATATTGTCACCCTGCTAATTTAACTTCTATGCAGAGTACATCATGAGAAACGCTGGGCTGGAAGAAGCACAAGCTAGAATCAAGATTGCTGGGAGAAATATCAATAACCTCAGATATGCAGATGACACCACCCTTATGGCAGAAAGTGAAGAGGAGCTAAAAAGCCTCTTGATGAAAGTGAAAGGGGAGAGTGAAAAAATTGGCTTAAAGCTCAACATTCAGAAAACGAAGATCATGGCATCTGGTCTCATCACTTCATGGGAACTAGATGGGGAAACAGTGGAAACAGTGTCAGACTTTATTTCTAGGGGCTCCAAAATCACTGCAGATGGTGACTGCAGCCATGAAATTAAAAGACACTTACTCCTTGGAAGAAAAGTTATGAGCAACCTAGACAGCATATTGAAAAGCAGAGACGTTACTTTGCCAACAAAGGTCTGTCTAGTCAAGGCTATGGTTTTTCCAGTGGTCATGTATGGATGTGAGAGTTGGACTGTGAAGAAGGATGAGCGCTGAAGAATTGATGCTTTTGAACTGTGGTGTTGGAGAAGACTTTTGAGAGTCCCTTCACTGCAAGGAGATCAACCCTGGGATTTCTTTGGAGGGAATGATGCTGAAGCTGAAACTCCAGTACTTTGGCCACCTCATGCGAAGAGTTGACTCATTTGAAAAGACTCTGATGCTGGGAGGGATTGGGGGCAGGAGAAGAAGTGGACGACAGAGGATGAGATGGCTGGATGGCATCACTGACTCGATGGAGGTGAGTCTGTGTGAACTCCGGGAGAAGGTGATGGACAGGGAGGCCTGGCGTGCTGTGATTCATGGGGTCGCAAAGAGTCGGACACGACTGAGCGACTGAACTGAACTGAACTGAAAGAAGATAGATCAGGGAACTAAGGAACCAGGGAACCAAGAAAAGAAGGAAAATGGTCAACTCGATGAAGAGGAAGGTGAAGGAGGAGAAGAGGAGATGATGAAGATGCTGGTTACGTCGAGTAATGAAACCAAGAAACAGAAAGCAGTTTTGTGACTGCTGCTAGGGAATGAACTACTAATGTACATTACAACATGGATGGATTTTGACAGCGTTATATAAAATGAAAGAAGCCAGAAAGGTCATGTATTGTTGTGGTTCCATTTATATAAAGTATCCAGAATAGGAAAGTCCCATAGAGACAGAAAGCAGATTAGTAGTTGCCAGGGGTAGGAGGAAAGAGTGTTTTAATCACATTTTCTATTCTGTGCACTTTATGATGATTTGACTTCTTGGGGTCTTTGTGGACCCAGAGAGGGATTGCCCCTCCCAGAGTCAGCTAATTTCTGGAGACAGCAAACAGCCTGCCTGAGGACATCCCTTTGATATGCAAATCAACCAATCCAGAGTGCAATTCCCAACCCAACTCATCTTATCAGTATGGATCACAGTCCCCACCTTAAATCACTCCAGGAGTTATGGACAACTAGAGACCACCTTTACAGCCCAGGCTGCTCCAAGTGTGTACCTATCTAACCTCAGATTTGCTCGGCTTGCTAACCCTAACCTGCCTTGCCTTTCCCACAAAAATCGCCCTAAAGGCTTCTACCCATGCTTCTGTTTCTCTTCTTCTGCCTCCTGATCACCCATGGCACTTTTCTGTGTGGCTCTGCCTCCTATTTCTATGGATCTGTGAGTATAAAAACTTCATCCTGAAACTTTCCTGGTGGCCCAGTGGTTAAGACTCTGCACTTCCAATGCAGGGGGCGCAGGTTTGATCCGTGGTCAGGGAACTAAAGTCCCACATGCCATGCAGCCCAAAAATAAACAAACAAAATTTAAAAACCATCTTTCATGACAGTTCTATCTGTTTCTGTGTACCTTACCATATCTAAGCAAAACAAATCCCATGTACATTTTAATTTTCTAAATTTATTTAGTTGGAGGCTAATCACTTTACAATATTGTGATGGTTTTTGCCATACATTGACATGAATCAGCCACGGGTGCACATGTCCCCCATCCTGAACGCACCTCCCACCTCCCTCCCCATGCCATCCCTCAGGGAGTGCACTGGCCCTGAGTGCCCTGTCTCACGCATCGAACCTGGACTGGCGATCTGTTTCACACACGGTAATATACACGTTTCAATGCTGTTCTCTCAAATCATCCCACCCTCGCCTTCTCCCATAGAGTCCAAAAGTGTGTTATCTCTGGGTCTCTTTTGCTGTCTCACGTATAGGGTCATCGTTACTATCTTTCTAAATTCCACATATATGCATTAATATACTATATTGGTGTTTTCCTGACTTACTTCACTCTGTATAATAGGCTCCAGTTTCATCCACTTCATTAGAACTGATTCAAATGCATTCTTTTTATTAGCTGAGTAATACTCCATTGTGTATATGTACCAAGCTTTATTATCCATTTGTCTGCTGATGGACATCTAGGTTGCTTCCATGTCCTGGCTATTGTAAACAGTGCTGCAATGAACATTGGGGTACATGTGTCTCTTTCAATTCTGGTTTCCTCAGTGTGTATGCCCAGCAGTGGGATTGGCGGGCGGTATTACAGTTCTATTTCCAGTTTTTTAAGGAATCTCCACACTGTTATCCATAGTGGCTGTACTAATTTGCATTCCCACCAACAGTGTAAGAGGGTTCCCCTTTCTCTGCACCCTCTCCAGCATTTATTGTTTGTAGACTTTTTGATGGTAGCCATTCTGACCCATGTACGTTTTAAAACGGCATGCAGGGATGGGATAGAAGGTGTTTAAAGCGTATATGGTTGCCATTTGAGGTGATAAAAATATTCTGGAATTAGGTACTGGTAATAGCTGCACAACACTGTGAATGTGCTAATTGTCTCTAATGGTAAATTTTATTCTGTATTTCTGCATTTTGCATTTCCACACAGACAATCATGTTGTTTATGAATAAAAAGTTTTAATTAAAAAAAAAAAAGACCAATAGCAAAAAGACCCAGAAAAAGATGCACAACATCAGTAGTGGTTAGGCAAATGCAAATTAAAATCACAATGAACTACCACTACAAGCCCATTAAGATGGGTAAAACTGAAAAAAACCGCAATATGAAGTATTGGGAGGAATGCGGAGCAAATGGAACTTCCAAAAATTGTTGGTAAGAATCCAAAATGGTATAGGCACTTTGGAAAACAAATTTCCAGTTTCTTATAAAGTTGGTATACACTGAATCATACAACCTCACAAATACACTCCAAGGTTTTTACCAAAGAGTAATAAATACAAATAGGAAAAGGAGTACGTTAGACTATATATTGTCACCCTGCTTATTTAACTTATATGCAAAATACATCATGAGAAACACTGGGCTGGAAGAAGCACAAGCTGGAATCAAGATTGCTGGGCGAAACGTCAATAACCTCAGATATGCAGATGACACCACCCTTATGGCAGAAAGTGAAGAGGAACTAAAGAGCCTCTTGAAAGTGAAAGAGGAGAGTGAAAAAGTTGGCTTAAAGCTCAACATTCAGAAAACGAAGATCATGGCATCCGGTCCTATCACTTCATTGCAAATAGATGGGGAAACAGTAGAAACAGTGGCTGACTTAATTTTGGGGGGCTCCAAAATCACTGCAGATGGTGACTGCAGCCACGAAATTAAAAGACGCTTACTCCTTGGAAGGAAAGTTATGACCAACCTAGACAGCATATTAAAAAGCAGAGACTCCTTGGAAGGAAAGTTATGACCAACGTAGATAGCATATTAAAAAGCAGAGACGTTACTTTGCCAACAAAGGTCTGTCAAGGCTATAGTTTTTCCAGTAGTAATCTATGGATGTGAGAGTTGGACTATAAAGAAAGCTGAGCGCTGAAGAATTGATGCTTTTGAACTGTGGTGTTGGAGAAGACTCTTAAGAGCCCCTTGGACTGCAAGGAGATCCAACAAGTCCATCCTAAAGGAGGTTGGTCCTGGGTGTTCATTGCAAGGACTGATGTTGAAGCTGAAACTCCAATACTTTGGCCACCTGATGCAAAGAGCTGACTCATTTGAAAAGACCCTGATGCTGGGAAAGATTAAGGGTAGGAGAAGGGGACAACAGAGGATGAGATGGTTAGATGGCATCAGGGAGACCTGGCGTGCTTTGGTTCATGGGGTCACAAAGAGTCGGACACAACTGTGTGACTGAACTGAATTAATAAATACATCTGTCCACACAAGGATCTGGGCATGAATATTCATAGCAGCTTTATTCAGAACATCCGAAACTGGAAGCAACCCAAATGTCCAACAACTGGAGAATGAATAAACAAACTATGGTTCAACCACACAACAGAGTACCATTTTGAAATAAAAACAAACTCCAGACACATGTCACAATGTTAAGTATAAAAAGCATTATGTAAAGTGAAAGAAGCCAGACAGAGGGGACAACACTTAACGTTCCATATACATGACATTCTAGAAAAAGCAAAACTAGAGACAGAAAAGTTAAATGAGTTGTTCCCAAGGGTGAGTGGCATGGGGATGGGACTGATAGCAGAGGGACACAAGGGACCTGGAGGGGCAAAGGAAACATTCTGTATCTTCACTGAAATGGTGGCCAGATGACTACATGCATTTGCCCAAGCTCATCAAGTTGTGTACTTTAAAAAAAAAACAGGCGACTTTTATCATATGTAAATTATATCCCTATTTATTCTCCCAAAGGTGGGAGGATATCAGTGGCCAAGGATCTAAAGGGTACTGGCTGAAGACACACACGGTTTCTTGGCACACATCTGCAATGGGCTGGGTCTGAGGAAACCAACCTACTTAGCAAAAAGCCCTAGCTAGATCTAGGGTCCAAATCCAGGTCCTGTCCACTCAGCTTATGTCTGTGTGAGTGCAGTGGGCTGACGTTGAGGGCCTTTGTTACCTGGAAGGAGGGATTATGGCCATTATGTATGGATATGAGCAGGAATAAAAACATGAAGTGAACAGTCTAAGAAGGGCTGAATGCTCTGCCTGAAGCCAGTGAGCAAGACAAGATTATAATGAATGAACACAAAACCAAAGATACAAGTAAAACAGCTTCTCTCCAAATCTTGGTTTTCTTCAATTCAGCTAATACGTTATGTTTCATGAGCCCCTCATGCCAGGTACCATGTAGCATTCTCCCTAAGCCTCTCAACAGTCCCTAAGGGTGGCCCTCCCACCTGAGGCTGCAACAAGTAGGGTGAGGCAGCCAGCGCCTCAGGAAAGAGCTTGGGTTCCATAACCACAAGGCTTGTGTAAGCATCCCAACTCTGTCCCTTGCTGGCCGCTGTCCTGGAACAGTCACTGAATGCCTTTGAGCCCCTCAGGTCCAGTAATAACACTGATCACAGAAAACAGTCATCTTTCCCCACCTTCCTCCGTAAGTGTTGTGCCTCAACAGTGCCCCTTGAGGGCTCTGCTTTTAGAGAAGTCTAATCTTGGCCCAGACAGTAAAGCATCTGTCTACAATGCGGGAGACCCGGGTTCAATCCCTGGGTCGGGAAGATCCATTGGAAAAGGATATGGCAATCCACTCCAGTACTATTGCCTGGAAAATCCCACGGACAGAGGAGCCATGTAGGCTACAGTCCATGGGGTCGCAAAGAGTTGGACACGACTGAGTGACTTCACTTACTTAATCTTGTAGCCCACGAAGATTAGTTTTCAAATCGTCTTAGGGGCAGCTTGGATGGCCTTGCTTTTCCTCTTCAGTGTGACAAAAAAGGAAGGGGAATCATCTCTTCCATGTCCTGACATCTATCTCGTCACTTCAAGAAAGGTGGGGGTAATACAAGTATTATTTCTTACATCAGTCAGGGTTCTTCAGAGAAGCAGGACACGTAAGATGGAGATGTACACACATGAAAACATACGGGAGGTGGTGGGGGCGGAGAGAGGAGGAGACAGAGAGAGACACAGACAGGCCTTGAACTTGTGTGATTGTGCAGGCTGGCAAGTTCAGAATGTGCATGGCCAGCTGGTGGCTGGAAACTCTTGGGCAGGAGTCAATGCTATAGTCTTGAGGCAAAATTTTCTCTTTCTCAGTGAAACAACCTCCATTATGCTCTTGAGGCCCTTCAGCTGATTGGACGAAGCCCACCCACATTTGGGGGATTATCTTTTTATTTAAAAGCAACTGACTGTGGACATTAACCACAACTACAAAATGCTTCCACGGCAACACCTAGATTAGTGTTTAATTGAATAACTGGGTTATTCAATACAATCACCCAACCACCGTGACACTGAAAACCATCACGCCTGTCCTGGGTGGTCCTCTGACATGCACAGAGGGGGCTAAGAATTTCTACTCAAGCTTTCAAGAGAAGCAGGAGTAGACTTAGGAAGAGCAGGATTGTCTAACAGAAAAGTAACTACCTGCCCCTTCTCAGGGACTCTCCACCCACAGGTGTGTCTGCTCTTCACACTACTCCCCTGGATGAGTTCTGTGACATAAACCAAGAAACATTTTGACCTAAGATCCAGTAAAGGGATCTGAGTAATTGGGGAAAAAAAAAGAGAGAGAGAGAGAGAGAGAGAGAGAGAGAGAGAGAAACAAAGACACAGACTCCAAGTTCTCAAAAATAAAAAATAAAGCTCATTTATTAAGGAAAAGTTTAACACATGATCCGTGTGCAGAACCCAAAACAAAATCTTCCATGAGTTCCTGCATGATCCTTATTTCTCCACGTACCATTCAGAACATACACATCCACAAAGGCACATAACATACACAGGACTGTCTAGTTATCAAGACCTGCTGGATGGCAGTTTTTCATTTTCCTCTTATTCACACATTCCCTGACATGGTTTACAACAGTCACATAATTTTATTGTTCAGCAAAGTTCAGTAAAACAAAACCACTTCCACAGCATCACCTTGATTGAAACAAAAGAACATGGCTGACAGCAGGCAACTTCACCATTACTCCCCACTGCGACTCTGGTAACCGCAGCTCAGCACCATTTATGTCCCCTGGCCAGGGAAAGACCCGGGGGTACAAAGGACAGGGAAGAAATGTCACAGGCTGATGCTGTGAGCGCAAACAGCTTTGCAACTAGCGGGACTGTCTAAAAGTATTAACCATGATTTCAATACAAACCGTACTCTTTCCTCTTAATGGTCTTGGAGATGCGTAATGTACCTTGGAAAATTAAATTGTAAGGCAGACTTGGAGCCGACTCCTGTACATCAAGTCAAGCCTTTTTAATTTTATTTCCACTGAGGAGAAGCAGCTTTGCGTTCTGAGCTAGGTAGATGCCAGGGCTCACTTGAACATCCAAACAGCCATGAAATAAAACAAACTGATACAGACTCCCTTGCAGTGAGTAGTGAATAGAGAGAGCTGTAAACAGACATAAATTGAGATTCTGCACTTCCAAAACACATGAGGTGAACATGTAGTGTTAAACAGAGATGATGTTCTACAATTTAGGAAGGAAGAGATTTGAGGAAAAAAAGCCAGGCAGGAGAACAAGGAGGGGGAAAAGATTTTCCTAACATACCTGTTTGGAGATCATTACTTTAAGACAACTTTGCAAACTGCAAAGTTTGCCTTTCGTGGGGGTAGAGGGTAAACGGTGAGCTTTATCAGCCAGTGAATCTGACTGGAGAGGTGAGTGACAGAGGAGCCAAGCTGCAGGTTCTAGGCTAAGACACACCACACAGTCACATCCGTCTGGCAAGGGTCTGTGCACATGAAGGGCTCTTAGCAGCACAACATAAATATAAATAATGCCACTTGTGAATGGTACAACTTCTAGAAAAAGTGACTAGAGGATGCCAGGTCGTGCTGTTCCCAGCAAGAACCTGCATTTAAGGAGAGGTATACTGCCCGCAGGGAGTTGGAAACCTGCTCCTGATAGTGGCGTCTGCAGGAGGGAACAAGGGGCTCTGAGAAGCTACCTCTGGGCTGATGGAACCCGGGGCCGCCCTGGGGAGGCTGGAGAAGGACATAGAGTGGAAGAGCACTGGGCCGGAAAGCCCTATTGTTTACCTTTGGTCAGAAAGATGTGGCCTCACATCCCTGCAAGCCTTCGCTCTTTTGTTCCCTGATTGGTCTCCTACTTATGCTGGGGCTTCTTCACCAGAGACTAAGGCAGGGCCCAGGGAGAGGCTGCAAAGAAGCAGGGAGGGAGCCCTGATCCCCGTGGGGAGCAGAGGAGTAAGCTTCCCTGAGCTGGATTGCCGGCTACTTCCGTAAAAGAAAGGGCTTCCTCCACTACAACCGTCTGGCCAACCCTTTACTTGACAACTGATTGCTGTGCAGCTGCACAAGCAGGAAGGTCCCCATGGCATCCACCTTGCCTGGGTCTCCCGAAGTAGCCATGTGATCAGGCTGCCCGGGAAGACAAAGCACAAGAAACAACTGAACAGGGCCAAGGCCAGGCCAAGCTAGTTTCCTGAAGCCCCAAGGCTGCAGCAGTCTCTCCTACACACCAGATTCCCTGGGCAGGGGCCCTGAAGCAATAGACCTGGGGCCAGGAGACCTCAGGATCGTGCTGTCCAGTCATCAGGTCCCAGCATCCCAGGCCAGGTCTCAAGAGCCGCCTGGACAGGACTGCCTCTAGCAGTGCCCTGAGCACACAGAAGCCTCCACCATGGAAGCTGTGGGTGGGACACATGTCTGAGCCCCTAATACTGGCCTGCGCCTTCTCGCTGGAAACAAGACTCAGGACTGCTCTGGAAAGACTGCTGGAGCCTGGGCTTGCAAATGGGAGCTAAAGGTTCTTGAAGTTACACTTTGGTAACCAGAAGTTACTTAGAAAGCTTGTGGTTCCAGAGGGCAGGGCCACTGCCACCTCCAGCTAGAACCCTGGTCACGTGAGCACCTGTGAGTGACCACCAAAGAGCCGAAAGAATGGGGGAAAGTGTTCACTTTCCTAAGGGAGACCAGATCACCACTGACTGCATCTTCCTAAGTGAACAGTGATTAGGTAGGTCAAGTGTCACTGAATGAGAGTCTGGCTTTGGAACAGAAAAGAAAGAAAAAAGCTGGGGCTGTGAGGCTGGGTCCCAGCCCCCAGGAGCTTTGGTGACACACAAAAAGTAAACCCCTGATAAAGGAGTGCTGTTCTCCCCACTTTCAGGTAAGAGGCTGGCAGGGGTGGACGACAGCACGACCCTGTTACCTACACAGGAGCATGTGCGTGTACCTACATACACACACACACACAGCTCAAGAGACGGAGATTCAGTGAACAGCCTTCTGTGATACCTGTCACACCAAGAGGGAAGAGGCAGCCAACAGCGCAATGGACATTTCCCAGCTCTCTCTGCAGTTTGTCCCCAAACCTGAAGGTTGACCTTGAGGTGAGTCAGCCCTGAGGCTGCCTCTTTTCTGATACCCAGGGAGGCATGCGGGGTGGGGGGAGAGGGACGAGGGCATGATTAGTGTTCAGAGCACAGGAGACCGAAGTCCCAACCAAGTGGTTCCATTAGAAGTCCAGATCCTGGAGGCAGCCCGGGGCTGGGCACTTGCCCACCCGCCCCGTCCTCCAGGGCTTGTAAACAACCGAGCACCACATGTAGGGTCGGACCAGCTGCTGCAAACTCGGGGAACTGCCTTTCACACTGGCCTCATCTTCTCGTTCATGGCAAGAGTCGGGGTGTCTGGACGCTGCCGTGCCCTCTGTCCGTCAGGAGCTGAGGTGAGGGAACAGGTCTGAATGCACAAAGCGGCCGTTTTCTAAGCCTCCTATGGAGAGAAACCCACCCCACGTCGCCATTCTTCCCTTCCGCCTCGTGCGTCGGCAAACATCTCCTGAGTCCTTCCTGCCTTCTCAGGAGGCAATCAGGTTGGTCGACGGGAGGCAAAGTCCGTGACTCCCCACAGAGGTCCGCACTTCGATGATCCTGACTGAAAGCTCCGGGGTCCTCGGCCAAGGGTGCTGAGGGCCTCCGTAGACACCTCCTGGACTCAGTTTCCTCTCAGAGGGAGTAGTTGAGTGAGAGTTTACTGAGGAAGGAACAAGTTGCAAATAGTCCCAGATCTAGAGACAGAATCTAAAAACAAAAGCTGGTTTTAAAGAAAATATAAATATTTTCAATTTGGCAGCACTTGATATCTTTCAGCAGTTTGAGCAACTAAGATAACAGTATCGTGACCCATGCGAGGAAACCGGAGAGGAGGTGGTGTTGCCAAGGGTCACGGCAAGCCAGAGAGAGTGAAGGCCGGAACCTCTAGCTTTGGGGGCTGGTTTTCAACTACTAGGTAGGCTCCACGACTGGGCAGAGACTCGAATAGGCAGGAGAATACTGAGGTAAAACATTTGGGAGAGAGCTAAGAGGTGGGCCTGGCTTGATAAAGAGGGGCATGCCCACATTATTCCATCTAGGCTTGGCCCGGACAAGGAGAAAACATGAGGTGAGAGACACTGAAATTTTTAGATAAAGTGAATTGTGCAACAGGGATAATCTGGAGAGGGGGGTCAGAAGGAGAAAGGCAGGCAGTGAAGGGAGGAGGTGGGATCAGGGAAAAGAGGTGAAAAGTTCCGGATTAAAATAAGTACAAATGAACAGAGATGGCGCTGCCGCTAGAGGTACCTCCCACGCAGCAGCGAATCTGCTGCCCACACCCTACCGTGTCTTCATCCCTACCTGACCCAGGGTACCCAGGAGCCAGGAAGGGGTTCCCAGACAGCGACCTTACCTTCCCCCAGAGCCTGGACTCTACCTGAGGCTCTGGAGCCAGGTGCTGGGGGAACACACAGGGTAGAATGGGCAGGTGCAGGGACGCACCCAGCCTGCTATACAAAGGCACTGGTGGAGTTGATGATGATGGGAGCGCTGCTTGGCTGGACCAGCTCATACAGGGTCAGACACGTCCCTACCACAAAGCCCATGAAACCCAGGATGCTGATCAGGGCGTCCTTGACAATGGTGATGGGGCTCATGCCCTCTGAGTAGTAGGTGGTGATCTCCAGGAGTGGCGGGATGATGAGGGCCAGGGCACTGCTGCTCACGGAACCCACCAGGGAGATGACCAGGTCCAGGCGGGGGATGAGGATGGCCAAGATGCCTGTGGGAGAGAGGACACACCTGCTGAGGACCACCCAGAGCTGGGAGAGGCCATCTCACCATCAGCAAATCTAGCAAGTCCATCTCACAGAAGGGGGAGCTCCAAGGAAGCCAAGATATAATCCAGCTCAATTTCTCATTGCACAGATGAGAAAACTGATGCCTGGAGAGGTGGCCTAACCCGGGACTCACTGCAAGGTAGGCAGAATTGGGATGGGAACCCAGATCTCCCAGCTTCTCCTGTCACAGTCTGTGACTTCCATCTTTCTGAGGAAAAGGAGCCAAATTACATTCCAGGGCAATCTGGTCCTACCAAAGGAGAGTGAGTGGAGAGCAGAAAAAGAGGTAGACCTTTTCTGAGCGACTGCTCATCTTCTTACCCCTGAGGGTACCTCCAACACAAACCTCTCTACTTGAAAGACAAGAAATGAAACGGTGGGGCTGGGGGGACCCTCGTTCTGAACAATCCCATGTACGCCCCATGGCATAGAGTGCTTTCACGCAGTGAAGAGAAGCAGATCTGTGTGCAGGCTGACCTCAAGAGCAAAGCCCCCTACAAAGACTGCATTCGTGTGTTAGGACAAGCCGGTGGCTTCCACACCTGACACTTAGCCCAGGTGTATGTGAAGAAGGTGCAACAGATGATAAAGATGAAATGAGGACCGCATGAGGAAACGCCACAGCTTTCCACAGCACACCAACACCTCTACCACCGGCCAGCTAGTCAGACAGCGCTGTTTAAATCCAAGCAGAGGACTTTCTCCATTGCCCACTGACCCTACGACTTGCCCTAACTCAGCTCTCCACTTGGGGGGCGGGTAGTGGTGAAGGCCAACGTTTCATAGGTTTATTGAGGATTATGGGCTCTGGAACTGGGCACTAGTGTTTGGACTCTGGCTCTGTCTTGAGTGACACATGGCTCTTTTCCCCAGTTTTCTTGTTGACGAGATGAAGATATAAAAGCTCCCGTCAGGGAGGTCGTGATGATCAAGGGAGGTTACACAGGCACTTAAAAGGCCTGGTGTACACCAGGCACACAATACAGTTAATATTATCAGTAGTAGTGTATATTTCGTTGCTCATGGCAAGTGCACCGTTAACTTGCTAATAATCAAATTATTTTGATGAATCGTCTTCCCCGTTGCTGGGCTCTGGCCAGCAGTTCTGAGCATTGAGACAGTAATCCAGAGCACATCTATCTCCTCCCTGATCTCTATAAGAGACTCACACTGGACACAGTAGACTCACACTGGAGGGTTTCAATCCTACATTCATTTCATAAAGCAGAAGCGAGGTCCAGTTGCTCTGAGGAAGGCATCACAGTGGTGAGACGCCAGAACGTCATAATCCTGTGCAGCCGACTGTACCCTCCAAATGGACTATTGGAATCGATTGCTGCTCCTTTGGGTGAGCACCAGATGAAAGCAGTGGGCTGCATTTAGAGGCCAGGTTTTAAGAGAAACACTCACTTTTTTGCCTGGAACACCACTCCATGCGGGAAGGCAAGAGGCAGGCTGGGAACTGGGATGAGCAGAGCCACGTCACCCGTCTCACATTCACTCACTCTGCAGCCGTGCTGTACAATAACGCCACTGTCACTAGCTATCCAAATCTGAATGAAGTCAGTCCCCCAGTCACACTGGCCACACTGCAAGGACTCAACTGCCACCTGTGCCTCATGGCTACTATCCTGGACAGCATAGACCCGGAGCACTCCCATCACACAGAACGTCTACTGTCTAGCAGAAGGCACTGGGAAACAACCACTCGCTGAGCTGAATTCGCCTCCGCTCCACAGGTACAGACCTCCACAACATTATTATGGTCTCTGTGGAAAGACAGCCCTGAAGAATTTACATGATAGAAAGTGACAGAGCTGGAACGAGGGCCTCAAGCCCCTGATTCAGTAACATCATAGACCTGATGATCAAGAAAATACAGAATAGGATGAGCAGGAGGAGGGAGAACAGGGGATCCGGCTGATCAGCAGAAAGATCCTGTCTGTGAAGAACTGAGGGGTTCAGATACCAGATTAGCTTTCCCAGAGACACACCACAATGATGAGGTAAAATCCAGTACAGGTCAGCCCTGACCCCTCTTCTGCTTTTCAGAGGACTCCAGACAAGGATTTTGAAGCCTGATAACAAAAGGAGGTACAAGGAAAATGAGTTTCAGATTTGCCTATGCTGCCCAGGGCTTTTCAACCCCAGGGCAATTCAACCCCAGGGCAATCCCTTCCTCTTTCTTTCTTCTACACTGAACCATCACAACAATTGTCTCAGAATACCCTCAACTGTTCTGAAGCCTTCAGAGTCTACCAAATATATAAGCTTTTAACTTGCTCTGCAAGTTTAAAATAGTCTGTTTCAGCCTTCAGCTATTTCTAAATAGAGTTGATGATATCCCTCAAATCGTCAGGGTTGAGTTTGGAGGAAAGTTGGAAGTGTTTGTAGGTTGATGACAAAATGATGCTCTCATCACGGAAAACCTAAGACAACAAGAGCTGATCTGCTGTGTAACCTGGAGTAAGACACTTGCCCTCTCTGGGGTCTGGATCTCTCTGCCTAATGTTTAACCACACAGTGGTGGCTCCAGATATTTCAGTTCAGGTGAGCAGTGGGGTGGAAACAGCTGAGGCAGTCATCAGATCTGAGCCTTGGAGAGGCTGATATAAGAGTGTGATTAAGGGTCTGGACTCAGAACCTAGGCTCCAAACCACTACTGACCAGTCAGTTACTTAACCTAGTTAAGACATCTTCCCTACTGCTAAATAGGGAAGGTCAAATGAGATCATTCAGGTAAAGAACTTGGAGTACTACACACATAACAAAGGCCTCATAAATGTTAGCTAACAGCATTACCCATCCCTGCTCAGGAGCAGGCTGCGTGTGACCTGGGGTGTGAAATCAGCTCCCATTCTGAGCCTTAGTTCATTTACCCATGGAGTAAGGTGGCTTCATTAACACTGGATGATCACTTGCATCGCTGAAATTTTAAGGAACTGCACAATGCAGATTTAGTCACCTGGGAATGTGTTCTGGAATATGTCCCTCAATTCACTGTCTGGGAAGTACCATGTGCTGCTCCAGAGTGGTACAGCTGACGGACAGGATTCCATCTTAGAAGACATGGTTGGGCCAAAAATGTAACTTCTAGCCCCCCGCCCCTGACTAGGGCTTCCCTGGTGGCTCAGTTGGTAACGAATCCGTCTGCAATGCAGGAGACCCAGGTTCAGTCCCTGGATTGGGAAGATCCTCTGGAGAAGGAAAGGGCAACCTACTCCAGTATTCTTGCCTGGAGAATTCAATGGACAGAGAAGCCTGGAGGGCTACAGTCCCTGGTGTCACAAAGAGTCGGACATGACTCAGCTACTAAACCACCAAGTAAGTAGCTCTGGTTTTCTACTATTAAAGAAGTGTGAGTTATTCCTCCTGGTCCCCAGGATGCTCCAACCACTGAAGAGAAAGCAGGCATTTATGCTGAGACAAGTACCTGGAGGAGACAAGTCAGAGGACCTGCCCAGCCCCTCCCAGTGCTGAGGGTCTGTCCTCTCCTTTCCTCTTGCATATTAGCCTGGAGGACAGATGGGTACTTCATGATATGAGCTAAGTGAAGTCACATGTGCTCCACTCTGATAAGAATTAAGTGAAAACAGAAACAGAAGCTTGCAAGATCAGAATCTTTTCTCAGATTGGATGGAAATGTTCCATTTCATCATGACTTTAAAATAGCAACCTGAAAACTTGTTCTTGACTTGACTACCGATATACAAGATAAGTATGTTTAACACAAATGTCCTTAATAGAGATATTTTTTAAAGGGCAAAATTTTAAAAAGCCAGGACCACAGGGCTGCAAAGGGAGGACCCTCTTCCTGTCCTAGCTTGACCGGATACACAGTTGAACCCTAAATGCAGCCCGACACTGGAGAAACATAATGAGGGGAGAAGGCAGGAAGAATGAACTTCCCATTAGTTAATACACTGGGGGAGGAGGAAGGGAGAGAGACCCAAACAGAGGGCCTAATATCCAAGGCCTCTGTTTACCAAACACCAGGCAAACTCAGTTCAGTTCAGTCGCTCAGTTATGTCCAACTCTTTGCAACCCCATGGACTGCAGCATACCAGGCTTCCCTGTCCAGGCAAACTAGATTTCACTAATTCCAGAGATGGGAATCAGGTACTCAGGAAAGATATGGGAGCAACTAAAACCTCTTCTAACACTGAATGTCTTTACTCCATGAGTTAAAGCCCTTAAGAAAGAGAAACCCAAGAAGGCAGATGCCTCAGGAAGCAGCCAACTGGGAATACCCTCTCCCTGTGCTCAGTTGCTCAGCTGTGTCTGACTCTTTGCAACCTCATGGACTGCAGCCTGCCAGACTTCGCTGTCAATGGGAATTCTCCCGGCAGGATTACCGGGGTGGGTTGCCATGCCCTCCTCCAGGAACCCTCTCCCTACTCCCCCATGGAAAGAGCATCTCATACAAAGAGGGTCAAAGATAGCACACTCCCCACTGGCAGGCAGCTCCCCAGCCCCCTGCAGCAGCCTAGCTATGACATGAACAGCTTAGCTGTTGGCCCTGAGAACAGGCAGATCACATGATTAGTCAAGAGGGCTCCAATGGTATTGCAAAACATCTTCTCTTTGGGTTAAGAGACACTGAAAATGTGATCTTTTAACTGCTGAAGCAGCAGGAGGCCAACAGCCATGTTTAGAGAAGGAACTGACTGGAATTCTGAGCCTGTGGTTTTAGACCACAACAGAAAGAGTTGACTTACGCACAGAGCAGAGAAAGCACTTAAGAGACAAGCACACTGACAGAAAGCCCTTGGAAACTTACAGCTCCTGTGTCCAGAAGTGCTTACTGCTGTTTATTACCATCAGTGTAGGTGAAGCTCACCTATGTGGCTCTCAAACGGCTAGAAATCTGTCTTTAAAATTAATAACACTCTTGAACAGAATGTATAATTTCATTTAGTGGGAGTATAAATTTTAAAAACAATACAAAAACAAGGGCAACAACCTACATGTCCAGTGTTAAAGGAGTGGTTTTGTAAACATGATCTACCAATAAAATGGAATATCGTGCAGTCATAAAAAAATTTCCAAAGATATGTATAGTCATGAGACAATTTTAAACAAAATGCCAAAGACAAAGTCACATGTATATGAGGACTGCAATTATTTATAAAAAGCGCCCATGGGGATTAACACAGAAGATAAAACGCAAAAGTTATTTTAAGTCACTGGGATATTGGGAATTGCTTTTTCACTTACTCTAGATCTAGACAATCTTCAAATGCTTTTATTACATTAACTTTTTGGGGAGCAATATTTTGGTAGGAATTTAAAATCAAGCTCAGAGTACTAGTGCAGAATGACAGAGTTTTAGACATGAAGTGAGGGGATCCCTTTCACATCTTACAAATGAAGACATTGAGGCCTCATGACCGACCCCGTGGTGGGGATGGGGGCTCAGAGCACAGTTAGTGCTGCTGTTCTCTTTCTTTGTAGCTGCAAGACCGAGATGTGTGGGAGGCCAAAAGGGGTGGAGAAAGCCACTTTGTTTGGACCTGGAAGCTTCCTTCTCTTAAGAGTCTGGCTGCTTGGACTGCTTTATATTCTAGGCTGTGATAGATCTCTTAACTGAGATGGTTGTGCTGCTATTCTGTCTTCAATAACAGGTTTATGACATTCTCATACCTAACTGAAATAAAATGTGTCATGTGCCAAGTGCCACAGCAGATCAGTTCAAACCACTAGAGGACAGGTTAGTAGTTCCAAAGGAACTACTCTTTGCACATCTCCGGCCTCTTTCAGGTGGAGCAGCCTCTCCCGGCCTCTCCTTCTACACAAGGTCTGGACATAAGATGATCTGCTAGGTCTGCATGGCCAAACATATGGGCTGGAAGAAACTACTGTCCCATATGAAACTGTAACAAAATGAGCACCAATCTCTGACATGCATATTTTTCTTTCCTTTCCTCTCCAAAAGTGTGCAATAAAGCATCAAAAAAGCAGACATGGTCATCTTTGGCAGATGGGGAAGAGTGGTGAGAAAGTTGAATTCTAAGTGGAAAAAAAAATGAGGCCGAACCAGATTTTCCTGCTCCCTTGGGGATGGAGAGTGAGCAGGTGGAGAGAAAGTTGGGGAGAAAACAAGAAAATAGCCCAAATAGCAATCAAACAAGCTGCCATTAAAATTTATGACTGCAAATGAAAACAATCAGTTACATCAAAGATCTAAAATCATATACCAATTAACCTTCGGCCAAAGGATCTGAAGTTACAGAGGTAAAAAAACAAAATGAAGTCAGATAAATGCAATTAAGTTGGTGCTACAGTAAAATGCCGCTCCCGAATCCCACAATAACTTCAAAGTCTCCAGGGAAGGCAAGAGAGGCTGAGCACTCAGAGATGAAGGGGTTGCACCCTTTAATAGGATGACAATGAAAAGTCAAGTCACAAGAGATCACAGGAGAAGGGGAAAACAACCCAATGTGCTTAAAGATCAAACACAGCTCTTATCCTCTGAGCGTCACACTGCAGAAGGGAGGTGAGACCCATAGACAGAGCTAGGAAAAGCGAAGTGAAAACCGAGAGGCATCTAAGGATAGCAGGAGGTCTGTGAGTCAGGACTGCTGGCTGCCGCAGGGTGCAGTGGAGAGGAACCTGGCAGGAAGCGAGACATATGCTACCAGAGGCTGAGCCAAACTTGAGAAGAAAATGGGGCAGTGAGAGGAGCCAGGGCCAGCTCAGTGCCCCAGTTCTTCCAGCAGGGACAACACATGTACACAGACAGGCCTGCTTTCTCTATAGTAACCACTCTGAAACAAAGCCCATTATTTGAGCTATCCCTATCCTTTCTTCTAGTACCCCTTGGATTCAAGAATCAGGGCCTTAGAGTTGACATTATGAACACCGTGCACATGGGTGCTGTCTCCTCAACACTCAGATCTAATTTCTCTGTAGAGGAATTATACATGCTTGATCAAAGCCTCCAGGGTTGCCAGCAAGAAACAGTAAAATCTAGGAGAGTGCAAGCCTCTGATCTTACCACACATTCAGGTGCTTTAGTCGAAAGTCATAGCTGTACCCTGCACATTCCTTCCCTTCAATCACTTTGGGGCAGCAGTGGCCTGCAGGCAGTGGGCTGTTTTCCAGGCTGGTCTAAGGAGATAGCCCAAAGGGCTGTCCAGTGAAGAATATGAGGGGTCAGATTCCTGGTTTCCTTCATCTCTCTGGGGCTGGTGAAACCAAGGTGTGCACTCTGCTACCCAGGTCCAGCCTATAAGAACGCCTCAGCAGGAGAGCTCCCCAAGATTAAATAGGAAGGTCTTCAGGTCTCAGCTCCAGTGAGTTCCTTCCATGCAGACCTGGGACACTGAGCTTCCTCCCACTGCCCCAGAAGTAACACCAGGAAGGTACCTGTGGGTGGCTGGGGGAGGGCCACCCTGGGATGGGCGCCAGTCTGCTCCCCACATCTACGTAGGTGGAAGGAAAGGGTGACAGCCTCTTGTTTGCCCTGCTCTTGCTAACAGTCAACCAATGAAGTCATTTCAAACCTTCCAGACTATGAGTGCATGTTAGACAACTATCACATCATTCATCCCTAAAACACTCCATTCTGGTCCAATGAGCAAATATCGTATATTAACACATATACATGGAATCTAGAAAGATGGTACTGAGGAACCTGTCTGCAGGAAAGGAATGGAGATGCGGAAGTAAGAACAGACCTGTGGACACAGCTAGGGAGGGAGAAAGTGGGACGAATGGAGAGATCAGCATCGACATATATACACCATCATGTGTAAACTGGCTGGTGAGGAGTTGCTATATAACACAGGGAGCCCAGCCTGGCGCTCTGTGATCACCTGAGGGGTGAGGGAGGGGAGGGAGGCTCAAGAGGGAAGGGATACATATATAATTATGGTTGATTTGTGTTGTTGCAACCAGAAACCAACACTCCAACTTTCCTCCAATTAAAAAATAACTTTAAAAAACCTATTAAAAGAAATACCAGCTTTACTCCAAATACAGAGGCTTGGACTGCATACTTTAAGGAAAGTTCCAATATGATAAGCAAAGATGTCTCTTTTCCCAAAAACGTAAAAGTTAAAAAACAAAAACAAAAAACTAACCATGGCCAAAAAGAGACATCTATGATTCAAGCATTTCAATTTGGAAAGAAACTGCAAATCTCTTAAAATTTAAGTTAGATATTAGAGACCAATATATTCAAGAATTATTTTATCAACTTCACAGGAGCTTCAAAAAAATAATTTATTTTTGAATTATACCAGTTTTAACCAAGAACCAATAAGGTGCTATCTTGTCTCTCAGCTCACACTCCTGGGTATGTGGTCAGAAGAGAGGAATTAAACACAAAGTGATAAAGCAAACACCTAGGGGAGTCAACAGAAATTTTCTATGAAACAGATTTTAGTGAGACCACCATCCAAAAGTATTTAGAATAGTATCAAGCAGTCTCAAAATGCAATCCAAGGAACAGACTGTCACACTGGAAACATGATTATTTGAAATAAACAAAGATACACCTGCTATCAAAGAACTTACAGTACTCATTATGCGTGTGTGTTAAATGGATCTCTGTTAAACTTCTGCCATATTTCAGACAGAATAATAATTGCACCCGTTTACTAAGCATCATGACCACTGCCATCACATTTTAGGCTGTCTCTATAAAGAAATCACCACTCCCATTACTGTATGCTTTAGAGCATACCTATAATCAATTCAGTCCCTCTGCAGACATGCCTCAACTCTGATGCTGAGACAGCGCCCCAAGTTCCCTGCTCACACAACACTGGCTACGACACAAGCCTTCCCTCACAAAAGCCCTGGGGACTGGGCGCCCTCTGGGGAGAAAACAGACAAGGTAATGATCTTGTCTTCTACTCACATGTCAGACAGACCAGCACGGTGCGCACGGAGAGATCTATCACCAGTTCGCAATGCTCAGGCCCACGGGCCACAAAGAAAGGGATGATGATCTCGGCAGGGACATAGAACTGGAGGGCGTAGGTGAAGAAGATGCCAACGGAGTAGAGCAGCTTAACTGACTGGTACAGCCTGCAGAGAGAGTCGAGACACACTCAGAGCCAGCTATGCACACTCACATACCCAGCAGTGAGACTGCAAAATGGCCCTGTGGTGACTTGGCCATATCTCTCCAAGTTATAAACACATTTCTCCTTTGGATGAGCAATTTCAGGTCTAGGGATTTATCCTATAGGTATACTTGCACATGCACACATAAACTTACAGTAAAAATATGTCACTGCAGCTCTAAGTCTGAAAGATTAAAAAGAGTTCCAATGTTAATCAGGAGGGAATTGGTTAAATAATCATGGCACCCCAATGTGCTCAGGCATGTCTGACTCTTTGTGACCCCATGGATTGTAGCCTGCCAGGTTCCTCTGCCCATGGAATTTTCCAGGCAAGAAACTGGAGTGGGTTGCCATTTTCTACTCCAGGGTATCTTCCTGACTCAGGGATCCAAACCATGTCACTTGCATCTCCTGGATTGGCAGGTGGATTCTCTACCGCTAGCGGCACCTGGGAAAACCGGCATTCCCACAGAAGTGTTAAAAAGTAGGAGAAAGAACTCTGGTGCTGATATGAAACTACCTCCATGACATACAATGAAGTGGAAAAAAGCATGAAGCCGAACAGTGTTGACAGTACGGTACCCACTGTCTAAAATAAAGGAAAAAGAAGGAAAAACACCCCCTTTCAGACACACATACATGTGACATTCCTATATACGCCAAGTATCTTGAGGAGAAAACACAAGAAACTGGCAATGGTCAACCCCGAAATGGAAAATTGTAAAACAGGGGTCCTGAAGAAGCAAGTGGAAACCTAATATTTTCTGTACACCCTTTGAACATTTGGAATCTTTTCCACAGGCATATAGCCTTTAACAAATAAAAACAGAGACCAACATGACATTGTAAAAATTAAAAAACAAACACATTTTTAAAAAGCAAGGAAAAAAAGGAGTAAACAGCAGGAAAAAAAAAATACAATTCAAATGCAACAGGCATTTCACATCCTTCCCATCCAACTCAGTGCTCCCTAGAATCAGATGGTGATCACACAGAATGAACAGACAGGAACAAAAGCCATCTTTCCATCCCACTAGGGCTGGCTACTATCCTACCACTGCTTCATGGGAGGCTTCTCAGAGAGACTGCTAACCTACCACAGGACACGTCTGTCTTATCCAAGACCTAGGACAGTGAAGAGTAGAAAAAAGGTCTGATCAGTAAGTATTCAGATTTGACATGTCCATTAAAGAGAAGGCCATCCTGCCCCTAAGCAAAGTTCCACTTCAAAGAAGACCCTCATGCATTACCAGCAAGAAACTGCGGCCTGCCTCCCTCCCTTGCTGGAAATCTTTTAAAAGTGGTGATTATAGGGACTTCCTGGTGATCCAGAGGTTAAGACTTCGCCTTCCAGTACAGAGGACGTGGGTTTAATCCCTGGTTGGGGAGCTAAGTTCCCACATGCCTCAGGGCAAAAAAACCAAAACATAAAACAGAAGCAATATTGTAAAAATTCAATAAAGACTTTTTTTTAAAGTGATTATACTGTTCATGGTGGGCACTGACCTTCTCTGTGGTTGAACTTAATACCTAGAAGATGTTCTAACGCTATAAGCAGGAGAACACCCTGGGAGAAACTGAGACTGACAAAAGGTCTTTTGCTCCAAGAATACATAATTAAAAACCCTTTGGGAAAAAACCAGCTAGCAGCTCTATAATTAAACTCAGTGCAGCCCCAAAGCCTTCTGGAGTGCTGAGAAGTCTAGATTCAGGATAGCCACCTGCTGAGACAGCTAAATAAATCATACCCGAAGAGAGGCAGAAAGATTAGGGGAGCTGGGGTGGAAACATCAGAGGAAAGAAGACAGATGCTCGCCTATGGCTTCAGATTATGTCGGCTGCTTCTGCTGCTCCTGATCCATTTATCTTCAGTTATGCTGAGCTACTACTTGACTCTTCTCTTTCGAAAGGGCATGAATATTTGGAAATTGAAAAGCAGGCATTAGAGGGAAAGAGAAAGACTTTTGGGAGAAAACAGCCCACTTCAGGGTTACCACTTGTCTGCTGATCAGGGTGACCAGTATTAAACACTGATCCTACTGAAAAAACATTTTTCTCAATTTCCTCAGTCAGTCCTTGTACAATGCCTCACCCATCAGACCTCTAAAACCAGGCCGACCTGAAAGGTTATTCTGATCCCTAGGGCATTCGACAAGCTTTATAGCATCTGCTCACGGCTGCTGTCTGCAATGAAATTTTAATCTTCCAAAAAGAATTTGCTGCTTAGGACACACCCTCTGACATTTACCTTGTCAGGAAGGATTTCAGTATGTCTTGGTGTTTCTCTGCAATACAGTAGTCATGACTTAGAGAAAGTGAGATACAGAAGAGTTCCCAGCCCACGGGGAGAGGCTCCGCCTGCACCTGCACACGGAGCAAGCGGCAGTCTTGGGACAGGCACAGCAGAAGCTGGGGACCAGGCAAGTTTGCCCTCCTTTTTCCTGGTGTATCTGGAAAGGTTCGAGGTCCATGGACTGGATGCTTGACCCTTCTGGGCTCAGATCTCCTGGGAGAAGTGGCCACCATCAGTCAGTGGATCAATCAATCCACGAGGCATCTGTCTCCATCAGAATGACTCATCCAAAGTATAAAGCTCAGCACCAGCCTACTTCTCCACGGTGACAGTACAGTAGTACCAAGCTCACGCATGTTATTTGATTTGCATGACAATTCTGACAGAAATGACTAGGCTTAGTTCCCAGAAAGGGGAACTGGGACAGTGGGAAGCTGCGGCCTGTCCAAGGCTACAGAGAGCTGGGACATGGCAGACCACCTCTATCCTCTGTGTTCCAGTGGCTTCCTGGTGAGCTCTCCTCATTTATAAATGCCTCGCCGCCTCAGCACTTAGTCCTCCCTTTTCATTCAAAAATTTTTCACTTGGTTTTGACTGTATGCCAGGCATTGTGCCAGGGGGCTGGGGTAAAATGAATGAAGCTTATAATGTAGGGAGAGCACAGCATGGGTAAACAGACAACTACAACACAATGGAATAAGAATTAGGACAGGATCCTCATCGGACCCCGTGGCCGCAGAGAGGAGGGCCACTGACCTAGACTTGACGCGTCAGTCGGTGAGACATTAGAGGATTTCTCAAACAGAGTGACTCCCAACATGAGGCCTCTTCACTGAGAAGGAGCTAGATGGGGCTGGAGCTAGAGCCTGAGTGGCCCTCACTGCATCTCAGGGTTTCCTCTTTGTCGTTAAGAACTAAGGGAAGTGTCTGTGCCCTCTCGACAGGGGACTGCATGACAGGACTGAGGGTTAAATGGCTCCCACCGCAACAGGAGAAGAACAGATTTGAGGGAGAGTCAGACTCAGGCAGGGAGACCAGCCGAAAGGCTTGATGGGCAGCCAAGGAGGATGGTGCTGGCCTGGAGACTGGGGGCAAGAAGGGGCTAAAGTGAAGTGGGCTGATTTAAGAGACAGGAAGGAGGAAATACACACATTATGACCCTCATTGATTTTTTTTAAAAAAACCCAATGCTCCTAGGATTCCTTCCTCCCCTACATACCAGCAGTTGGGCAGGTTGAGGGTTATGCTGCCTTGAATGTTAGCTCCAAATTGCAGGTAACCCAGAATCCCCAGGCTGATGTAGAGGGCAGTGACGATAGTCATTCCCACATAGAGGATGAGAGAAAATTTCTTAGGATCCTTCATTTTGTTTTCAAGGGGTAGAACCTAGGAGAATAGTGAGAGATAAGAAAGCACCATTAATGGTCAACAACAATAATCAAGTAATATTCTCAGAAAAATGTAACCTCTCCTTATTCCCCCAGAATTTCCCCAAAGCACATCTGTTTTTCACTAGACAGACAAAGGTAAGCTGTTCATCAGACGTTATGCTTGCAAACTCTGGGAGATGGTGAAGGACAGGGATGCTGTAGTCCACGGGGTCGCAAAGAGTTAGACACAACTTAGCAACAACAACAACACTTGCAGAGCTGGAGGAGCTTTGGAGCCTACTGTCTAAGCAGGAAGTCCCAAGAGGTATCGTGGGCAGGCCCGGAAGCCAGGATTCCTGTTGCAGGTTGGCTCTCTGCCTCCTGTGGGTTGGGAGTGCTTTTTGCACCTTGAATGCAGGTGCACAGCTCCCAACAGGCCCTCTTGCATCATGCCCACTCAGCATGATGAGGAAGAGACCCAGCAGTGGCCCAGGCCAACTGTTACCTCGACTGAGATCATAGCTCTGCTAACCTGTCCTAAGAATGCAAGATGCAGGTCAAGGAAAACTGCCACTCCAGTTCCCAGAAACTGTTTCCTTACCTCAAAAGGGGTGGGCACTAGCAGTGACAAGTGAAACCTCCAACTTAGAGAAACTGAGGTGTTAGGGGTGGCATGACTTAATAGAAGATCCCGGAGGCTGAAGTCTGTGGAGATGTATAACAAAACCCAGTTTTCAGACTCCTATTTCAAACCACTGACCCTGCAGCCTCCTCCCTCACAGTAGAGGATTTTAACGTTTGCTAAAGCCAAGGAAAGGCCTCTTATTTGCAGTTTTTTAATACTTAAAATTTTATTATGAAAAAGTTTTAAAAAATTATATTGAAGTATGGTTGATTTACAATGTTGTGTTTAACTTCTGCTGAACAGTCATGTGACTCAGTTATACATATACATATTCCTTTTTGCAACCTTTTCCATTATGGTTTATTACAGGATATACTTCCCTGTGCTATACAGTAGGACCTTGTTGTTTATCCATTCTACACATTATAATTTGCATCTGCTAATTCCAAACTCCCCATTTCCCCCACCCGCCACCTACACCACCCCCAGTAACCATAAGTCTGTTTTAATTGTGAGTCTGTTTTTGTTTCATAGATATGTTCGTTTTAGATTCCATATATAAGAATCTTTCTGACTTACTTCACCTAGTATCATAATTTCTAGTTGCATCCATGTTGCTGCAAGTGGCATTATTTCATTATTTTTAATGGCTAAATAATATCCCTGTGCGTGTTTCTGTGTGTGTGTATTCATTATCCATTCATCAGTTGATGGATACAGGTTGCTTACATATCTTGGCTACTGCGAATGGTGCTGCTATGAACATAGGGGTGCATGTATTTTTTTCAAATTAGAGTTTTGCCTGGGTATATATGACATGTATAACCCATGACTGCGACTATTAGATCATATGGCAACTCTGTTTTTAGTTTTTTGAGGAACCTCCATACTATTATGAAAGGCATTTTATGAAGAATGGTTCATACAGGGAACAGGGAAAAGACCAAATGTGACTATGACTACCTTCATGATCTGCTATCAACCGCACCTGGCTGGGCTGTTGCAGGAAAAGCAACTTAGGGAAACATCTAACTGGCCCCTTCCTCTGTCTTTGATCTTATCATTATGCCCATTTTCCACAAGGGCCTCTGGCCACCAGACAGAGTACGTCTCAGCCAGACACACCAGCAGACAGCAGACACCATGAGCCTGTTGTTGGCCCACAGCTACGGGGTACATCACAGCTCTGCATCTCCAACCGACCTTCAGCATCCCCCACACCAGATCAAGGGGCTCAAGCTTCAGTTGATCCACAATCCAACAAGAAACAGTTTCTAAGCTTTCCTTTGGTTTCTTTCTATGGGGAGTCTTGGGAGCCAGAAGGCAGGGAACCCATCTCCTCCAGGCCAGCCAGTCTGGACCAGGGGTGCAGGAACACAAGAGAGCACGGGAAAGCTCAGTGAGCCCAGAGCTTTTCCTGGTCACGCCCAACAACCCTCAGATGCCTTAGAGTCAAAACAGCCATATCTCTATTTTAAAAAGAGGAAACACGGACCAATCATGAATTAACAGATAATGACGGTAACAGAATGCCTCTCCATCTGAGCCGCTGCTGATGAAATGAAGCAAAGAACAACTTCTGCCCTGTGCTGTTAGGGAGAGCTGATAAATTCAGCACAATGTTCCTTAAGAACACAGGGTCCCCAGGCATCTTTCCACATTCACTCAGCCTCTTCTTTCCAGATCTGAGTGCTTCAGAGCTCTTTATCCTACTGTAATATGGAGCCCTTCAGGCCTCTGCCTGAGCAACAAGGAAACCATATATGTTTGTGAATCAAGGTGAGATGTTCTTCTTGGGCAATGAGAAGCCCCAAGAGCAAGCACCAGGGAAGGTTTAAAACCTTAGAACAGTCACAGACACATGATCACTCAAAAAGTCTCTCCCATGGTGTTAAGAGTCTTATTAATATGTTCTATTGACACCATCAGGGCAATTCCTCAAATTGTGACAAAAAATGTCCACCTCTGAGGTTTTCTTAAAAGTGTATAAGGATGCTCACCTTATATACTTTAAAGAAAACCTAGATAGTACACCTGAATGAGAAGGAAGTCCAAACGGGAGGGTATATGTATATGTATAGCTGATTCACTTTGCTGTTTGGCAAAAATTAGCACAATATTGTAAAGCTCCAGTGAAAATTAATTTTTAAAAAGCGTGTAAAGTGATAGGGCAATCAAATAGTGACAAAAAGATACTCCATGAAAGGAGAACTGTCTTCCCATTCCCTAAGCCCTATGCTAATAGCTTTCTTCAGAAAAGAAATCTGGACCTTTATTATGAAAAACACAAGTAAAAATCTAATTAGGTACACCCGAGGGACAGATTCCTCTCTTTAGGGGAAATTGGTGAAATAGCAGCAATGATGGAGGAGCTGAGCTAAGAGTGAAGGCTATTGGTTACAGCTCAACAAAGTTTCATATGTTTTTTGATTTAATGATAATATCAATACTATTATTAATGAAAACAAAAATTACTGAATGCTCACCACATGTCAGGGATTATGTGAAGTACTTTAGACATGTCTCATTTAATCCTAAAAACTATTAACACTAGGCTCCCTTTACAGAAGCATGCAATGAAGAATCCGAGAAGGCAAGACCTTGCACAAGGTCACATAGGTACTCTTTGGCAGAGTTGAGCCTAACCCCAAACTGGTCCAGCTCTAGACCCTGCATTCAAAATTGTCACCCACCACTGCTTATTGCACGCACAGGAGATGAGTGTGCAATAGAGAGGCTTGAAGGCAAACAAAAACTGGAGCTAGGAAACTTCAGTGGAGTCTCTGAAATGCTGTTCATTAAATGGCCAATAAACCTTAAAGATAATTTCTAGGAGCACTTCCTCAGCATTGCTTAAAACGGACCTTAAGGACACCAAGGGCACCAGAGAATCACGATGCATCTCTTACCATCCCGATGCCTTCAAATGCAAAAATGGCCGTGCCAAAGAACAGAGGGTAGGTCTTCCAGGAAGCCACCAAGGGGAGGTGGCTGGGGTCTGGGATATTCTGAAAGAGAGAAAACAAAATAGAGCAAAGGCTATACAGAAATTCATGATTTCAACCCCAGCATCAGACAGGTCAAACTTTTCCTAAATCTAAGATTCTCTTAAGGGAAAAAGTATGACACTATGACATCGGAGAGATAATTTGGGGTTGTGTATAGCCTTTCTATTTTTTCCTTCAAGCCAAGAAAAGTCTACTTGCTTTGGGGAAACTCAAATGTTAGAGACTATATAAAAAGAATCACATTCTTTCACTAGGTGTTCCCATCTTCAGAAATATAATCTGACAAGGAAAAGATGATTAAAATATGAAGAAAATTGAGCAAAGCCTTTGAATGGTAAGCAACAGCAAGCCTAAATGTTCCTGAACATCTGTCCTGTTAGGGTACTGCACATCAACTAAGCCACACTACTGCACTATTTCAAAAAGTACAAAGTGGGGTAAGCAGTACATGAAAAACTGCTAACGACATAATAGAAAATATTTTAAAAATCTATATATTTACTATGATACAACTACATAAACATTCTACACAGATACCGCTGGAAGAAAAGGGGGTAGGTTTTTAGATGAGTATTTTTCTCTTTCACCTCTACTTTCCTCTCTTTCTTTTTTCAAAAATCCAGTGAATCAGTACTTGGAAAATATTATTGACAGGTACACGACAGCACAAAGGGGGGAAATTAGCAAAAACAGCACTTTAAAAAGAAGGCAAACAAAAACCAAGGCAATTCATAATGGCAGGTACAATGTACCTAGATGGCTGACAAATGGCAAGATTCCCCAGTGATGGCCGGTATTGAAGGAGCAGGACTCAAGAGACAAAAGCTGCCATTCTTTCAGAATTTGACTTTTAGATTTAAAAATGTCTTTAAAACTGCCGTTTACAATAATTAAAGCTGATTTAACTATAGAGGTATCTAGATAAATATGGAGCCTGTTCTAATAGTGTGGCAGAATAACATCAGAGAACAGAAAAGAGACCTACTATTAATCTCTATAGTAGGTTTCTCTTTGAAAGATTTCAAAGCAATTACATTGATCCTATAGTCTCCTTAAAATATGAAGAATTTTTAAAATGCTTTCTTTTCCGAGCCCCTGCTAAGAAACCAGTTAGATCTCTTTATGAGAACCACTGCAGTTCCTCAGTGAAGCTGAGACTAGTAAAGATTCTTTTTTTTTTTTTTTTTTAATGAAATAGGATGGTGAGATTGTCCTTTAATTCCCTGAGTCATAGTATAACTAGAGTTTCTGAAAACTGCCCAGGGTCATACATTGGGCTGAGACATCACAGAGGGAATTTCAAATTACATGTCTGGGGATACTGGTGTGAATGAGACCAGCAGAAAAAATTTATTATTTCACATACTTAATGATGGCTACTGCCTTATACCCCAACCAATTAAATGGAAAAACTTTTAATTTGCAAAAAACGTACAAATTAAAATCAGGTCATTTTCAACATATTATCTCCTCATTTGCACCACATTATCATGTAACTATAACAGCTTTTTGAGAAAAGGCTGTTAAATGTACATAAGGATTGCTGGATGTACTCCAATTTTAGGAACATTATTAACTGCGAAAAAATATATCTCAGAATTAAGGATATCCGTGGTGGTCCAGTGGTTAGGACTCCACACTCTCAACTGCGGAGGGAATGGGTCCGATCCCTTGAGCTGCCAGGTACTGCCACAATAAATAAATAAATAAATAAATAAATAAATAAATAAGGACATGCGCAAGGGCACCAGCCACGCACAGGCTCAAGGTTAGGAGAAAATTCAGAAACTTTGGACACTGGGGGATTTATCAGGACAAAGAGGGAAAGATAACAAGAGGGGACAGCAGTAAGAGCAGCGACAAAGACAACCAGAGGGACAGCTTTAGCCATGTGCCACGTCAACAAGAAGCTGCTGGCCACCCAGCCAGACCACATTCTCCCCTCTCCAGCCCTGATAGAGAGCACTCCCGGGTCACAACACTCCTCCCCACTGAGCCCAGAGGCAGGCTCAGAATCGCTCTTGGGCCTCAGCAAGGCTGCCTTGTCCAAAAGCGCAGGTTGTACTAGGCACAGACAGACCTCTGGACAGACACTTCTCTCAGCTGGGACTGAGATGCTATGGACCCTGTACTTCCATCCCTGTCCTCCAATCACAACGACCAGCCCAGCTATCTGCAGTGGTATGAAATTAAATGTGGTGTCTACGTGAACTGGCCTCACTTCCTGTGTCTTTGCAAACGTTTGCTGCAGCATGTCCTAAGCACCGACTGAGATCTCTAATTGTAAAATTAAATCATACATTTACTTATGTTTCCTTGTGTTATTACTGGGCCAAAGATAGGGGAAGAAACTCTATGGTCATTCATGTGTTCACAGGTCCTCCTTCCAGTCCATTAAAAAAAACAGAACACAGAAAGCTGTCTATTTTATGCTTTAAACAGTTCTACAGGAGAAGAGTCCGTATGTGCCACCCACCTGAAGGAAAAAACAGAGAATGCTCACTGACCACAGTGTTTATCTACATTCATTATGTCATTTCCTCAGTATACAAAGTCGTTGAGTTTTATACCCCACTGTTTTCCAGGGAACCTCATCAGTGGGTATCTGGGTCACTGTTATGCAGACTGTGAAAATGAGGTAACATTCACCTGTCAGACTGGCCCAAATTAAAAAGATTGATACATCCAGTGTAGCTAGCATGGGATGCTTATGAACTGTGGAAAGGAGTCTGTAAAACTGGTAAATGGCTTTTGGAAAAAGCAACTTGGCAGTATAAAAATTCTAAAGTGTATACTCTCCAGCAAGTGTACCTCCAGCTCCTCTGTATGCATATATTATATAAATACATGGAGAAGTATTTATACATGTTCACAAAAAGATAAGCATAAGGATACTATCATAATACTGAAATAACACTGAGGTGATGCATGAGTTGACAGGCCACTGACTGGGGACTGGTTAAATAAACTACAAAGCTATGGCACATTCATTCTCTGAGATACTATTTAATAATTTTTTAAAAAGAGGTAAAAACAGATTTATCAACATGGAAAGCTTTCTGAGGCACTGTTAAAGAAAAAAACAAAGGTAGATAAACACTATATATAATAATTTTTAGAATTATGTTAAAAAAACACAACACCAATTTTTGTTTTCTGTATTTCTCTACATAGGAATACAATACGTAAACCCATTCAAAGGACCTAGAAACACATGTAGCGAGTCCCAGAGTGGAAGAGATTCAGGGTGGGGACATGCTGCTCATAGGTACTTGTGTTGTCTGTATTTTAATGAGCATGTATTGGTAAGTTGTTTGGGGAATTACATTCAATATCAGGAGATGATGAAGGACAAGGAATCCTGGAGTGCTGCAGTCCATGGGGTCACAAAGAGTTGGACACAACCTGGAGACTAAACAAACAAAAACCTTTCTTTAAAGTTATCCTTTTAAAGGGTGGTGGGGGAGGGACAGTTAGGGAGTTTGGGACTGACAGGTACACAATGCTATATTTAAAGTGGATAACCAATAAGAACCTACTGTATAGCACAGGGAACTCTGCTCAATAGTACATAACAACCTAAATGGGAGAAGAATTTGAAAAACAATACACATGTGTATATATAACTGAATCACTTTGCTGTACATCTGAAACTAACACAGCACTGCTAATCAACCATATTCCAATATAAAATACAAAGTTAAAAAAATAAAACAGAAGGGAAACATGGAAATAAAAATAAGATCCTCAGCCTGATCTTCTACCCATTTATATACAGATGTCCTCTCCTGCACCACCCCACCGACCTAACCACATGGGCTGCTACATGAGGGGGAATGATCACCGGATTTAGAATTCTGACAAATAAACACAAAACTGGAGTGGTAAAATAATAATATAATATTCCTGATTATATTATATCATGATTCTTCTATTACTTAGAATAAAAACATAAATCTTATAATTTAATATTTAAGAGTCATCTTAATATTTTCTCTATTTTCCAATCTTATACAATGATCATATATTATCATCTAACTGGGAAAAAGTCTAAACTAGCGATTTCAGTGGGAGTGGTTTTGCCCTCCCTGGAGATGCTGGGCAACATCTAGAGACACTTTTGGCTGTCACAACTTGGGGAGCAGTTGCTACTGGCACCTAGTGGGCAGAGACCAGGTTGCTGCCAAACACCCCATGATGCACAGGACAGCCCCCACAATAAAGAGTTATCCGGTCCAGGTGTTAACAGTGCCCATGTTAAGAAGCCCTAATCTAAGTACACTGCTTGTAAGTAACACCCCTATTTATGCTCACTTCCTCACTTGGTATCTCTGATTATTTATAAGACACAGTGAGAAGGCTGGGCTCCTACCTGGACAGTGAACTGGTAGATCATGACCAGGCTGACTGCCATGGTGATATTGGCCAACAGGGAGAAGATGGACAGGGCTCGGAGGTTCCTGACGAACACCAGCAGCACCATGAACGGCAGAAACGTGAGCATGTAGAGTCTCGAGTCCATAGTAGGCGTCAGGATCACTGTCTCGTTGTTGTGGCAGTTGCTGGTGGTCCCATTGGCCATTTCTATCACCTAGAATGAAGGGGACAAACAGAGACAGCCTCTCAGATGACAGAGGCCAGTGACCCTTCCACCGGAAGGGGTTCTAGGCTAAACGCTCAGTGTGAGAACAGTGTCGTATAGGAAGTCAGTGGTCATGGAACCATCTTCAGAGATCTTCCTAATTATCATTAACAACCCAACTGTCAGAGCTGGGATTGATCACATCGTACCTAAAGACAAGAAAGGACTTTACTGGTGGTCCACTGGTTAATAATTCACCTGCCAACACAGCGGACATGGGTTTGATACCTGGTCCAAGAAGATCCCACATGCCACGGGGCAATGAGACCCTTGCACTGCAACTACTGAGTCTATGCGCTACAGCCCACAAACCACAACAAGAGAAGCCATCACAATGAGGAGCCCGAACGCCACAACTAAAGAACAGCCCCTATTCGCTGCAACTAAAGAAAGCCTGTGTGCAGCAACAAAGACCCAGCACAGCCATAAATAAATATGTAAATAATAAAAATACAGACAAGAGGACAGCAAGACATCTCGAGGTTTCTCAATGGCCTAGGTCTTTAAATAAAATCAAACGATGCTGACCCTGTTCTATGTAAAGTGTTAAGATCTCAATTCTCGTGCTGAACAAAATTGGCTTGGGAGGGATCCTAAACAGAAAGCCCACTCATCTCTTGCCATTCTTTTCACTAGGGCCTACCTGTTTAAAGTTGTCAGCCAGAAAGACAAAATAGATACAGCAGAATCCCAGCTGCGTGACGATTAGGAAGAAGTCCACAATGTGCCTGTGGGTGGGGAAGAAAGGAAGATAAAAGATCAAACAATAGAAAGTAAGACAGCCAGAGAGATGGGGGTTTGAACAGTGCTTCCTCCCAAGTCATCAGAGACCCTTCCCATCAGGTTACAAGGATGAGTGTGCCCTGATAAGAGGAGAAAGTGTGTCACTGGTCTAGAGCCCTGGAAGAAGGTAAGGGAAGTGCTACCTGTGTGGTTCCCAAGAACACCTTCCTGCCTGCATGCCAGGAATGCTACCCGCAGTCAGGCAGGCCCGAGACAGTCCTGAGATCGCACTGGCCGGAGTGGAGCGCACACATAAGGACCACTGCCCGTCCCTTGGCCCGCCTGTCCCATTTCATCATGTTTGTCCTAAAGCTACATGGGGCCCTTAGCATAAGAGCCCAAGAAGCGGACCCCTTCACAGTCTCTTTCTATAACTTGGATCAAAAAACCAGTTGACTCTCACATGAGGACATGAAAAGAGATGTACCAAAACCGGCTGTGGTTTAAGCACAGTTACAACAGCAGCTAGTGACAATCTAATGGGTCATCAAAGGGAAAATGCTTAAATTATAGGCCATTTTAGATGGAACAGTACACAGCAAGTAAAAAGAATACGTTAAATCTACGTGTGCCAAAACAGAAATGTCTAAAGACCTTTAAGGGAAAAGAAAATCCCACTGAGTTTCCAGTCAGAATGCATAGTATGGTAATTAGTGTAAAAAATGTAAGGAATCTGTACATGTTTTTACATACTCAGAAAATTCCAGGAGAATATTCATGCAACCGTGACTATACTTTTACTCTTCACTTTATGTTTTTCTATCTTGTTAAAAAAAGTTGTTGTTGCTGCTGGGGTTTTTTTCACCATGAGCACACATTAATTTTATTAAAGGACGGACGGAAAGGAGGGAGGGAAGTAAGGAGGAAGGGAGGAAAGAAAAAGAGGGCAAGGAATTGGGAGACAGAGAAAAAGAGGAGGAGGAGAGAGAAAAAAACGGAGATGCAGAAAAAGAAAGGAGAGAAGAAGAAAGACTCAGCCAACAACCAACCAACCAACAGCGGTCACTTGGCAACTTGGCTTCTGCAGGCACAGGAAAGGATTTTGCTGAAAGAATTATAGGAACCTGCATCACAGGAGGAAGCTTACTATGTGTGAAGGTAAGTCTCCCTATGATCACAAAAGGAGTTTTTCTGGAGAACATTAATATGATTCAATTAAAAAAAAAAGGTCGGGGGAAATTCCTTGGTGATCCAGCGGCTAAGAATCTGCTGTGCAATGCAGGGGACTCTGGTTTAATTCCTGGTCAGAGAACTAAGATCCCACGTATCCTAGGGCAACTAGACCCATGCACTGCAATGGAGACTTGCATGCTGCAACTAAGACCCGATGTAGTCAAATAAATGAACATTAAAAAGAAAAAGGGTCCAGCCCTTGATGTTTTCAGTTTTCTACATCAAAATGTACCACTGCCTCAAATGGTAAACAAACAGTAGAATACGTCTCTCCAGGTGTCTGAAAAATTACCAGAAGGAGAAATTTCCAAACACCTCCCACGTCCGCTCCTGAAACATCTCTTTCCCTTTAACCCTTTTGCTCTAATTCCCCTCACCTCCCCCTTGAAGCCCTGCTTCTCCTGCCCATTGCCCAGCCCTGAAAGCACCTATCAAGTGCACTTCTCACTGGCACAGCGGGCAAGAGCATCTTTGAGGCTCCTCCCCTTCGGGGCCCCTGTGGTGCATTGCTAGTTCCTGATACTCTCTCTACTGGTATACCCTATTCCTGACCTCTTGTTCTCAACAGATCTCCCACATATCTTTCTCCTTCTCCTGGAGAGCCAGGACCATGTAATATGGGGAAACCATCCTCCCTATATCTGGAATTGCTTTGTACCACTTACAAGAATGTGTTCAAATGTCTGTTGACCAAAAGAGGGGATAAAATACCATCACTGGTCACAGGCTGTCAAAGCTGGAAGAGCCCTTAGCCACCTTCAGGCCAGTGCCCTTCTGTCTTACCAATGAGGAAACTGAGGCCCAAGGGAGAGGAGCAGTCACACAGCTCAAGGTCACACAAATGACCACTGGCAGAGCTGAGCCCAAGCAATGTTCTTCCCATGAGCTACATGGCCTTCCACCCCTCATCACCCTATCTGAAGACCCCCACACTGGGCAGCCACAGCCGCAAAGAAGAAGGAAACCCATTACCTTCCCCAGTGCGCGTGGTTCCGGAGCCAGGAGACAGGGCTGGCTTCCAGGCCATACATCACCGTATCCCCATAGTCCACGAAAGGCTTGTTCAGTCTGGGAGGAAGCAGGGCGGGGAAGGGCACAGTGTGGGGTCAGACAATGACAATGACAGGACCAACGGAGCTCACGGAGACCTGGGCGGGTTCCCATCTGCCACCCTGGACACACCACCTAGTCCTCGGTCTGATGCTTTCAAGAAGCGTAAGTCTGAAGTCAATGGGACAGTTACTTTCCTTATAATTAAGCAATCATCTGGTAAAATCTTTTCAGTGGGGTGCATATTACAAAGCACATAAAACTAGAATATGGTCTCTGCACACTGGTTTAAGTTAGTGTGGCAGATGACGTACGTGTGTGCTCACTCAGTCATGTCCGGCCCTTTGGGACCCCATGGACTGGAGCCCACCAGGCTCCTCTGCCCACCGTATTTTCCAGGCAAGAACACTGGAGTGGGTTGCCACGCCCTCCTTCAGGGGATCTTCCCGACCCAGGGATCGAACCCACGTCTTCTGTGCCTACTCTAGTGGCCGGTGAATTCTTTACCACTGAGCCATCCGGGAAGCCCATGTGACAGGTGACAACAAGCTGAAAAGGGGCACAGAAACTGCCAGAGAAAGGCCATTAACGAGCGGCCACCTTCGGCTAGCACAGAGAGTCACGAGTGGTGTGCGTTGAGTGCTCACTTCCGGCGCTGGTAACGGAAGCTGGAAGGACAGCCTGTCACTCGAGAGGTGCGTGGAACACTCTCACCTGTAGCAGAAGCGGTGCGCGCACTTCACCAGGATACTCATGCAGTGCACAGCCACGAGGCCGATCACCAACAGGCTGAGGGGACCCATCTGCGGGCCGGCGTTGCGGGCCAGGGAGGCAGAGACAGGCAAGCAGGGTTAGAATGGAATCTGCACATGATCAAAACGTGACTAGGGTACCTTCCAATGACAGAACTTCCGGCAGGGCATTCGCGAAACAAACATTCTCACAGCTTAGTTGAGTAGGAAGGGCACCCTCTGAACCTCAGCAGGCCTTCTAGACAATTAATCTCCCTGAGGAGAACGACACAGATTACACTGTTTCAAGACTGCTGCCTCTCAGCAGAATAGAAGGCTCCTGGGACTGTCTGGGAAGAACAGACAGGCTAAGGGCTTGGTGGGAGAGGGCGAGTTCTGTCTAGAGTAACAGCACAGGCCAGTCTTTAGCAGAGGACACGTCCATCCTCTGAGCTACCTCTCACTTTATTTATTTATTTTTACTTTTCCCATATAATTTTTTTAAGTTGATATGTTGTATTTTCATTTTTATTCAGTGAAGAATTTTTTTTCCCCCCTGGCCTCAAGCCATGTGGGATCTTAGCTCCCAGTCAGGGTTTGAACCAGTGCCCCCTGCAGTGCTGCAGTGGAAGCACAGAGTCTTAACCAATGGACTGCCAGGAAATCCCCTATCTCCAACTTTAAAAGAAAGCAAAATGGCTCTGGACAGGCAGACTATCAGGGGGAGAATCAAGAAAGGAAAAAAATAAGATTTTCAGAGTTGTCCATCTAAGAGCAGGGCATGGAAAGACTATGGAAAATGGACAGAATTCTGTTATTCTTTAGTTAATATTACTGATGGAAATGGCCAGGACCTCCTCCTTACCTCAAGTAGCCTCCATGAGGGCAGGGATCTTTGTTTGTTTCACTCACTAATAGTAATAGTCTTAAGAATCTAGAACAGTGCCTGGCACACAGCAGATCTTCAAATATACCTTTAGATGAATAAACCTGAACTCTGCTTTTTCTCAACTGCATTTGAAAAAGAAAAGCTTCCCATTTCAAAATGTTTTATATGAAGTAAATTAAACACACACAGACGCACCATCTCCTAAAATCTGTCACAATACTTCCTTGCACCGATGTAGACCCTTACCAAGATGCCTGCATTTTTCACCGCCAGAGGCAACCCCAGGAGTCCTGTGCCAATGTTGCTTTTTAGCAGGTGGATCAGGGTCTGGAACCATCTGACATGGGAATAAGGCAGAAAAGGGCAGGTTAACAATAACAAGAGGTAACATTTATTGAGTACTTACCATCGCGCTAAGTGCCTTCATGAATCATCTCGTTCAATTTCCAGCATGGCAGGCATAGTCTTTACCACTGAGCCACCAGGGAAGCCCAGAATAACACCATGAGATAGGTATTAACTTCATTTTACACAGGATAAAGCCACTTGTTCAAGGTCACACACCTCAGTGTGAACCTGGATGCAAACCCAGGCTGTCTAGCCCCCGAGCCCATTCTCCTAGTCACTGGGCTATAATGTCCATTCCCCAAGGCATCTCTGAGTTCACCTTGCTTAGAGATTAGACCAGAGGGACGGTATGGTGTCGCTCCTGGTGTATTGGTTTTCACCCTGGAACTTTCCACTATAAAGACTCAGATCCAGAATTGCAACAGAGGATTCCAAGCCTAACTGTGAAGGACAGACACACTGCTGTGAGTAAAGAACAGGGGAAATTACAAAATAGAAGCCCCAAATCCCTGTCAGAAAGTTTTATGTAACGTGAACAGAGTAAAAGTCCTATGGTCCCACAGTCCCTGGTGTATTGTGTGTTAAAAAAAAAAAAAAAGTCAAATGCCATAGAGTCCTAAGACTGGAGAAGCCCTCTTCAGACAGTCACCTAATTTATCCTTCTGCCTTGAGAAGTCCCTCTCAAGCTGCAACTGGAAAGCCTCTCATGTGTCATTATTTTCTCACTCAACAAACATCATCTATAATGTGTAAAACACCGTGTTAATGCAATGGCGGAAACTGCATGGATCAGACGTCAACTTTAGTCTCTAGAAACCAATGAAGTCTGCAGGAAAATAAGGCAGACACATGAAAAAGATCAAACATGGTACCACTCTGCCCCAGACTTCCTCAGGATTTGGTCCCTGGCACTGTCTGGAAATTCTCCTCCACATATAACCTACATACCTCCTAAACGATGCTTCCACGTGTCTTCCAAACTGCAATTCAGTAGAAACTGAAAGCAAATCATGTGTTATCTTGTGGTGGTGGTCTAGTCACTAAGTTGTGTCTGACCCTTGTGACCCCATGGACTGTAGCCTGCCAGGGAGCTCTGGCCATGGGATTTCCTAGGCAAGAACACTGGAGTGGGTTGCTATTTCCTTCTCCAAGGGATCTTCCCAACCCAGGGATTAAACCAGGGTCTCCTGAATTACAGGCGAATTCTTTTCCATTGAGCCAACGGGGAAGCCCATTAACTTATAAGAACCATAATAAATAAGATCTGTCTACACTCTATGGAAAGGAATTTTACTCTCGGTAACCTTTCTCCCTCCACCTCCAGGAAAAAAAATCTCTTGACCTTCCTACTGTCCCCAAGTTTCTCATGCAAGATCAAGAAAACTGCTTCAAGTCTTAATAAGAAGAGGCAAGTGCTCTCCTGGACGAAACTAAGAGATGGCAAGGGTCCAGGGGTGACTCCTCCATTATGAAGGGCCAGTGACTAGGAGATAATGGGCAGAATGATGGGCCAGTCAAATTTCTATCTTGGCAAATGTTTAATCCACTTAAAGGCAAAGGTAAGCACTTCACCAAAACTACCTGCCTACTGGAGGCCTCCCCAAAACACCTCTGGGCTGGGTTTCATAGGAGATAAGATCCCTCCAGCCCTGATTCTGCCATTAATTCATTATGAAAATTCCCTTCCCTCCTCTGGGCCTATCATCTCATATGAGAGGACTGGACCAGAACAGCATACTTCAACTCTGAAACAGTAGGGCTCTAAGCAATTGACCAAAATTATTCTTTGTTAAAATAATCAGTGTATTTATTTTTGGTGGTGCTGGTCTTCGTTGATGTGCTCGGGCTTTCTCTAGTTGCAGAGAGGGGGGCTACTCTTCATTGTGGTGCATAGGCTTTTCATTGCGGTGGCTTCTCCTAAGCTTTTCACCAATGGCCACGAGCTGGGATTACCCACAACCATATGAGTTATCACAGTATCAATTCCATGGACTAGAGAATCTTAACTATGGGGGTAAGAGGGAAAAATAAGCCTAGCAAATCATAGTTCTTATACTTTTTTGGCCTTAGGATCCTTTTACATACTTATAAATTATTGAGGATCCCACATAGTTTTTGCTTATATGGATTATATCTGCTGATATATATATGTATATATACACATATATATATTTTATAAATTAAACCAAGAAACTTAAAAATATATATTAATTTAAAATAACAATAAACTTACTACATGTCAATAACCAATTTTTAACAAAAAGTAACTCTATTTTCCAAAAAAATAAAATGTGAGACGTGCACTATCTTACTTTTTTTACAAATCTCTTCAGTCTTATTTGATACCTGGATTATCTTCTGCATTCAACCTCTTGTGATACATTGCTTTGATGGAAGTCCCTGAAGAAAATCTGCCCTCACATAGATATGTAGTTAGAATGTATCTGAATAGCCTGTTCAGGCAACTGTGATATTTTTTATTTGATACTACATCAAAACTGGACACACATAGGTTTTAGGAGTTAGTTGTAATGTGGAATCTGACCTTTTCATACTCTACTATGTGAAAATACACTGGCAGTCTTGCTCCTTGAATAGATCTTTTACTCACACACAATTTCCCAACATCACACTTTGGCCATACGGGAGATACTGGTTCCCTGAGCTACATGGATCTTTCAAATGCTGGCACATTTCATTATACGACATTAAAAAAAATCACATTCATTAGTATCATACCTAATCTCATTAGACAAGTCTTTAGGAAAAGGGAAGCTGTCAAGGTCACAGTGCAGGATACGAGTTTATTTTTTCTGATTTTGCTCAAAAGCTCAAATTTCATTGCTGGTGAAGGAAATGGCAACCCACTCCAGTGTTCTTACCTGGAGAATCCCAGGGACGGGGGAATCTGGCGGGCTGTCGTCTATGGGGTCGCACAGAGTCGGACATGACTGAAGAGATTTAGCAGCAGCAGCAACATATAGTACTGGGTTGTTTTTGGTTTTTTTTTTTTTTTTGGCTGTGCTAGATCTTCACTGTGGCTTGAGAGCTTTCTCTAGTTGTGGGATCGTAGTTCCCCAGCCAGGGATTGAACTTGCATCCCCTGCACTGAAAGGCAACTTTTAAACCACTGGACCACTAGGGAAGTCTCTTAATAGTTTTTCCTGAGGTGACAGTCTCATTACTTTCATTTTCAAGAAAATATCTGCCAAGTAGTCAGATCTGAATGACCGACAGTTTCCTAGTTGTTCAGTAGAAGAACAACTGAGTTCTTCAGACAACTCAGTAGAACAAGCTAGAGGTGGAGAGGGGCTTATAATGTGGGCAGACAGTCTCCTCTAGTTTGGAGTTCACTAGAGAAAATGCCATGCACCAGGAAAGACTGCAGCCAGGGGTCTTTACCAGTAATGAGCTCCAAGAGAAGCTTTCATGTGCACTTTCCATTTTGTCACAAAGAATATTAACAAAATATTCTAGACTGAAGGGTCAAGATTTAGTAAAATTAGTGATATGACTGCTTCATCAAGGACATGCTTAAGTGAAAAATAAAACAATGATGAGCATAATTTGGCGTTACCTCCTTGATGCACGCTGCTGCTGCTGCTGCTGCTGCTGCTGCTGCTGCTAAGTTGCTTCAGTCATGCCCAACTCTGTGCGACCCCAGAGAAGGCAGCCCACCAGGCTCCCCCATCCCTGGGATTCTCCAGGCAAGAACACTGGAGTGGGTTGCCATTTCCTTCTCCGATGCATGAAAGTGAAAAGTGAAAGTGAAGTCGCTCAGTCATGTCCGACTCTTAGTGACCCCATGGACTGCAACCCACCAGACTCCTCCATCCATGGGATTTTCCAGGCAAGAGTACTGGAGTGAGTTGCCATTGCCGTCTCCGCTGATGCACGCTAAGGTGCCAGAAATTTTACCCATCGTTGCTTCTGAACCATCAGTGCAAACGTCAACACAGTGAAAAGACAAATCACATCTAGTATTATTGTGAAAACAGTTTTGATTTCGTGGGCTTCTTAAAATGGTCCTGGGACCCCCAAAGGGTCTGAAGACCATACTTTCAAATGGCAACTCCAGATAACCTACTGAAGACCAGTTTCAGTCAACTGGTTTCTCAGCCTGCCAGCCTGGGGGAAAAAGTATCAAAGCTCGGTCAAGAGCAGTATAATGTAGCTCAATAGGGCAACAAGAAAACTTTGCCCGAAAGAGTAAAATCTGAGGCCGTCATCAAAGCAGTCAACAGCTTGATAACTTGAAGGGTTAGGAAATTAACCTCACCAAACACATTATCATGGAAGCACCTGGGGCTCCTATCTGCATCCCTGATTGGGGATTTTGACTGAGTCCTAATCCCTAGAAGAGCCTGGTGTGCATGCATATACTTTGCTTCTTGTACTTTGTTCCAGGTATTTTTTCCACATACTTTGTTCCTTAGGAAAGTAGGTAACATGGTGGAGTAAGTCCCCAGGAAACAGGAACCCAGCTCAAAAACTTGTCCCTAACACTTCTCACCTGTACAGCTAACTAGGTCCCAAATCAGCTTATACTTAATCATACCTGGCACATTTCTACATGCAACGCTTCTGGGGATCCAGGCCGCAGGCAAGTACTCAACCAATCCTCCACGTCCCAAAGGAGTACTTTTCCCTGCACCACTTGTGATGGGTTTGTGACACCTACCATCACTTACAGAGGGGCTTTCCTGGGTCACTTACCTTGTTTCACAATACCAGGGCAGGATGGGCTCTCAGAAAAAGTACATCCCCAAGCAAGGCCAAGAGAACACTGATCAAACATTCCAATCGGTCAATTTCCAGCAAACAATGGGAGATTATTTGGCGTTGACTATTAGTTATAACCCAATGTGAAAAAAGAGAGAGATTCAGAATAGCTAACAGCCATGCATTGTCTTCAGCATGACAAAACCTATGGGCTACCAATCCTGATGTTGCTAGATGACTGGCTGTGAACTTTGGAGGAGTCCCTCTAAAAATGAAAACCTAGACCCCATATGGCAAGCACTGCATAGACAAGCTCAGGTCTCAGAACAAGGAGCAAAAACTGAAAGAAAACTAGACAGAAGCTTGGAAGAAGCATTTTTCAGTAACCAGAGTGACTTCTTAAGAGAAGCCATCACATGGCATTGGCTGCATTTGACACTCCTTCCACCTGGGGGAAGTCATGTAGGTAGGTAAGGTTAGGGAAGAGAGAGGAAAGATAGTTCTCACTGCTGCTGGTTGGGGCCTAAGCAATCTTTTCCATCAACTAACACAGCAAGCATATGGGGAAATCTACAGTAGCATGCCACAGGAGAAAGAAGCTATGGAGATGGAACCTTTATGAGCAGAAAACCAGCTAGAGGTGGAGAGGGGCTTATAATGTGGGCAGACCTGTCTCCTCTAGTTTGGAGTTCACTGAAGAAAATGCCATGCACCAGGAAAGACTGCAGCCACGGGGGCTTTACCAGTAATGAGTTCCAAGAGAAGCTCCCCTGGTTTCCTTGGGCAGTCACAGGGGACAGCGTGAGTCAAGGACATAATGGATCCCTCAGTGAGTCACACCCAACCCCCAAGGGAACACACAGAGGATGATGGAAAAGCTTGAGGAATAAACAGAAGGGCCGCAGAAGATGGGGTGCTGTGGTCCAGAGAAAATGTTAGGGCTCTGCTGATTTCAAAACTGAACCAGACAACTCAATGGAGTAGAAAACCCTCTTCTGAATCTTCTCATTTGAAGAGTCAATCAGCATAGCTTCACATGGGGGTCCTCAATCTTATATTTGGAAAAACTGAGGCCCACAGAGGGCCAAACTAACCCAGATGAGACTTGGGATTCAGTTTCCAGAGATAAGGCGTAAGCCCTCTTAAGGGCAGACAAAGCAAATCACCTCTTCTTTTTCTTTTTAAAGATTTTATTTATTTATTTATTCTGATGTGGATCATTTTTTTTAGTTTTTACTGAATTTGTTACAATATTGCTTATGTTTTATGTTTTGGTCTTTTGGCAGCGGGGCACGAGGGACCTTAGTTCCCTGACCAGGGATCGAACACACATCTCCTGCATTGGAAAGCAAAGTTCTGACCACTGGAGTACCAGGAAGTTCCCTCTTCTTTACCAATGTCTTGAATCTTTTAGGACCTCCCTGGGAGCTCAGCTGGTAAAGAATCTGCCTGCAATGCAGGAGACCCCACTTCAGTTCCTAGGTCGGGAAGATTCCAGACTTCCCACTCCAGTATTCTTGGGCTTCCCTGGTGGCGCAGACAGTAAATAATCCGCCTGTAATGCGAGAGACCTGGGTTCAGTTCCTGGGTTGGGAGGATCTCCTGGAGGAGGGCATAGTGCAGGAGAAGTTATTCTTCCCTCTTCCTATTTATTCTGTCAAATGCCCTGGTTGTTTGGTGATGGGGACAGAAGTCTGGGGGAGACTTTGCAAAGGACTGTCTGTACTGGACTTGGAGTTATTGAAGCTTCTAGCACAGATGACCCAAGGCTCTAAATTACAAGAATGTTCTCTCTAGAAGTTCTTCTTATGTTCAGGCTGTTACTTAGCACCAGCCTTCTGCGACCAACCCAGGTGAAATGAACAAATAAGAAACAGATTAGAGAGTAACTGACAAAGAGCTCAGATCTCAGCACCATGACTCACTTCATCTCTTTACGTGTTACTCTCATCCGTAAAGTAGGGAACTGATAAAATCGGGAGGCAAAAATAACTCAAAGGGGGATCACATTACTAACACAGAACATGGGAATACGATTCCCACCCCTAGGGCAGACAGAACAGCTACTTACGTTGTGCTGTTGCTTTCCCCAAACCGCATGTAGGACCCTGAGGAAGAGAAGTTGTTCAGGCCTTCGGATGGGCTCTCCTCCGGGCTCGCATCGGTGGAGCTGTAGTCCCGGTAGTCCTCATCCCGAAGTCTCTGCGTGGACATGGTCACTGGGGGAACAGGGGCAGCACTCAGACCTCCAGTGGCTTGTGCCTTTAGCTCCAAGCCTGGGGTCGGCTCTAGGGCAGAAGCAGCCATTGTCACAGAGCTCAGTGACAGCTGCACTATGGATTAAGTACAGTGAGAATGCCTGATACTGACAGAAATGAAAAAGGTACAAAGTACACACGGGCGGGCTGAGCTCACTTGACTTCTGCCTCTCGACCGACGGTGCCGCATTCACAAGTTTCTAAATTTGCCAGCACACCAGGACAGAACAAAGGCGAGGTTCTGCTTGGGAAGGGGGAGGAGACGCAGACAGGCACCTCTTGGTAGTCTTTCCTATGCCTTAGGTTGGGATTGACAACCCCTTCCACTGAGCTAATTTCTTGGACCCCGGACAATAGTGACATTTTACCTATATCCATCTTCCCCAAAAGCAAGCTCTTAAAGGACAGGAACCTAAATATTCCTAAGCTGCATTCTATTTTTCCTATGCATTCAGGACAGTAAGAACCTTCTGCAGTCCAGAAATCTCGTCCAGATCACCTGATTCTACTCAAACTCTCCACCAGGTCCCAAAGCTACAAAAGATGTTCCCTTTCTGCCAGGACCTCTGGTATGTTCTATACTCTTTGGTGTATACTCACTCCCTCATCCTAGGACTCTTTTCTTGCAACCAGCATGAATATTGAGAAACGGAGCTAAAAGCAGCTCAGAGGAAGACTAGGAGCATGACAGGTACCCGCCACTGGCTCTTGTTGCAACATCTCCCTTCCACCCGTCTTCCTTTTTAACAGATCTGCCAATTTTTTTTAAAGACAGTGGAAGAAGAAAACCTTCCTATTACATGCAGAGGAAGGACAGAGAAGATGGTATCCTCTGGGTGGACTTTGCTTTAGTAATTAAGCAGCAGAAAAGAGAACAAGGACTTCGCTAAGATACACTACAAGTATACGTTCCAGGAGCAGTGTAAGCTCCCAGAATATGAGGGTCTGTTGCTAAAAGAGCCGCTGGAGGTCACTCCAAACTGCTCATTTTACAGATAAAGAATCAACCTCCCCAAAAGCTGAAGGGACCAGCTACAGCCAGGTAGCAGCCAAGCAGTAAACATACATCCTGACACTCTGCCTGAATTTGGAAACATTACTGAATACACTGCCAGTTGCAGTGATGGAATATCATAATAAAAGAGAGTCAACTTCCTCCAGAAATCTGCAATTAAGGAAAAAAAGGTTCATGAACAGTAAAAATCACCAATAAAAATCCTTCTGACACTTGGCAGACTGGTATGACCACCTGCCTACAAAGTGCTTTTCCCTATCCTGAATCTCATACGCTGCCTCAGATGCCCAGTAGAAGACAGGACCTCCAAGGGCCATCACAATGTGCTGTCCCACCTGACACATAACATTAGTTGCCAGAGACTAGACAGCTCTGTGTCAATCCCCAGAAGTCCAGCCCCTGGGGATTCTTCAGACCCCACCTGGCACCTGAGTGATCCAGGGTGATCTCATTTTCTCCCTTCAACCACATAACCTCATGAAGAAAGTGCTTGGCAGAAAGCCAGCAAAGGACTTGAAAGTCCCAGAGAGGATTCTGCCTCACTTCACCACCAGAGCTAACCTTGCTAAGCATCTAAGAGAGCATCATTTATTCACATGGTGGAAGAATTCAAGGATTCATCTAAGCTCTTAGGGCAACTAAACTCATAAGAAGGCTGGGGTGGGGGGAAATCTATAAAGTATCTTAATGTGAACAGTTGAAAGCTGCTACTCAGGTAAAATCGATTAAGTGAGTTTCTATGCAGGACACATCCCTGATGGTCCAGCAGCTAAGACCCCAAAAGGAGCCCAGGTTCAATCCCTGATCAAGGAACCAGATCCCACATGCCTCAACTAAAAATCCTGAGTGCTACAATTAAGATCCAGCATGCCAAATAAGTAAATAGTTTGTTGTTTTTTTTTTAAAAGGCTAGTATCTATGCAAGTCAGAAGTATGAAAAGTGAAAGTGTTAGTTGCTCAGCTGTGTCTGACTCTTGCGATCCCATGCATTGCAGCCTGTTGAGCCTCCTCTGTCCAACGGATTTCCCAGGCAAGAATACTGGAGTGGGTAGCCATTCCCTTCTCCAGGGGATTTTTCCAATCCAGGGATCAAACCTGGGTCTCCTGCATTTCAGGCAGATTCTTTACCATCTGAGCCATTAGGAAAGCATGTCAGAAGACCTGGGTGCTAAAGCTGCCTTTTATCACTAGTTTGCTCAGTGGCCTGAAGCAATTCTTATTTGACTCAGGTCTTTGTTCCAAATGCTAAAAATTTGGGTGTGGGGGGTATGTTATATTAACCTATCTCTCAGCACCTCTTCCAGGAATCAATGTAATTCTTTATGCAAACAACGGCTACTCTTGAGTCTCTTCCAACATACCCAAAGCATCTGAGGAACAGAAGCCTTCCAGGTGAACCCTGCATATTACCAAAGAAGAGGAACAGAAAACAGACACTGACAAGTTCCCCAATCCCTCCCCATCAACCAAGAAACCACTCTTGGTACAGACACTCAATTTATTTCAGACACTGTTAAGAAGCCTCCTCATGTCACTATAAAAACTGAAGTGACCCACAGCAGATTATCACTAAGAAGACTGCTCAGAAAGAAGCTGAAAATCTACAGATCAAAAGTCCAGTGAACAACTGCAGGATGTGGAAGATGTGGCTTGGCAACTGTGCATGTTGAAAAAGGAGAATAATGCTACTTACTGGTTTTAGTTGATGATAAGCTCAACAGAAATCAATGATAACACAATAGATGCCAATTCTGCTAATGCAATTCTCGGTTTCACTACAAGAAAGAACCCCAGGGAGATGACAGACTGTTCTTCTTTTTGCCATATCTTGTACTCTGTTCCAGGCAGCACACTATAAAGGGGATGATGATCAACTGCTGTATAGCCAGGGGTCAGCACCAAGGTCACTAGGGGGAAAGAAAGCAGCTAAATGAAGAATGGTTGGAAGTCCTGAGAAGGTTCAACCTGGAGAACTGGAAACTCAGGAGGTACAAAAATTGTCTTTCAAAGCTGTTCTAGGGATCCGATTCATCCTTTGGAGCCTCAAAGATTACTCAGAAACAGGATCATTAGGTGGAAAGTAAAGGGAGGCAGGTCTTTGGCATAAGGAAACCAACTCTCAAAGGAGTTATCCACAGGACTTCCCTGGTGGTCCAGTGATTAAGACTTGACCTTCCGATTCTGGGGGCCCGGGTTTGATCCCTGGTTGGGTAACTAGATCCCAGATGCCACAACTAAAGATCCCGTGTGCCACAACTAAGACCTGGCGCAGCCAAATATATAAATAAATAAGGATATTTTAAAAAATATAACAGATGTGTATAACGGACTTTTGGACTCAGAGGGAGAGGGAGAGGGTGGGATGATTTGGGAGAATGGCATTCTAACATGTATACTATCAAGTAAGAATTGAATCGCCAGTCTATGTCTGACGCAGGATACAGCATGCTTGGGGCTGGTGCATGGGGATGACCCACAGAGATGTTATGGGGAGGGAGGTGGGAGGGGGGTTCATGTTTGGGAACGCATGTAAGAATTAAAGATTTTAAAATTAAAAAAATAAAAAACTAAAAATAAGTAAATACATAAATAAATAAAAATAAAAAATATATATGTGTGTGTGTGTGTGTATTAAAGGCAGTATCCAGGAACTTCCCTGAGTCCTTGGTTCAGGGGGTTGAGACTCCATGCTTCCACTGCAGACATACCGGCTTTGATCCCTGGTCAGGGAACTAAGATTCTGCAAGCTGCATGATGGCCAAAAAGGAAAACAACAAAACAAAACAGGAGCTGTCCAAATGGATCACTGGATCATTGCAGGAGATAGTGTATCTTATTCCTGGAAAGTTCCAAGCGGAAGCCCTTCTCAGAACTGCCAGGCAGGAAATGAAGCCTGTAGAGGGTGGGTGTGATCGCTCTGGAGGTTACTTCCTTCCAGGGCTCTTCTGCCGACCGAGGCCTCCGCATCTTTCCTCCAGCTATCCCCACGCAGTGCTAGTCTCCTTGGCCACCCTGCCCTGAGCTCTCTGTGATGAAATCTGGTTTCCACCATCTGCTGCTATAATTGCCAATTCCTGCCCTGTGGGAGTTTTAATAGACCCTGTTAACTGTCCAAATGAGGGATATAATATTTAAGAGCTCAAAACAAGCTTGTTCTTCAGGTTCTTGAGGACAATGAACTGAGTTTATATAACATGTGTGGTCCATCAACACAAAGTAAAAAATCTCCATAAAATATTCAGATTCAAGAGAGTACTAACTAAGAAAAGTCTGCATGTTGGGTGACAAATATATATATTCAAGAATACATTCGAACCAAAATTGAAACATCAACTCTTTAAATAACCTTGATAAATGCTCTTTTCCCTTATATAAAAATTATTTTTAACTAATCAACAATTGCTATTTTAAGGTCTTTTCTCACTTATTTCATATCTACTCTTCCTTAAATCAATACAGTACACACACAAATGATGTTTAGTTGTAACATAATGGTCCATCATTATATTAATAAAATAATTTGCTTCACTAGCTCCCAGTTAAATTTTGAGCTTCTCCTTCTTTTAATGACTATTTTATAGCTAAAAAATTCCCACACATAATTTTTTATTTTCAAGTCATATCCTTGGAGAGTAGAGTTAGGTGAATAGGTTTTTTAAATGGTTTTACTACACAAATGATTGAACTAACCTAAAGTGTCACTAGCAATATATGGACATGGCTATCTCTTCATAACCCTGACAATGTTGGATTTTATTTCTTTCTTGTTTTTTTTTTTTTTTTTGGCCATACTACATGACTTGTAGGATCTTAGTTCCCCAACCAGGGACTGAACTGGGCCCTCACAGTGCTGAGTCTTAACCACTGGACAACCAGGGAATACATGGATAGTATCATTTTTATTTCTGATATTTCTGATGAATGAATGGCTCCTTGTATTTATTTTATTTTACATTTCTTTAATTTCCAAAAAAAGACAACTGATAATCAAGACTTTAAGAGCATCTTTCCTCCACCTATCAGACTCATAGTTTTGAAAACAGTTAGCTCATTTTTGCGGAGAAGGCAATGGCACCCCACTCCAGTACTCTTGCCTGGAGAATCCCACGGACGGAGGAGCCTGGTAGGCTGCAGTCCATGGGGTTGCTAGGAGTCGGACACGACTGAGCGACTTCACTTTCACTTTTCACTTTCATGCACTGGAGAAGGAAATGGCAACCCACTCCAGTGTTCTTGTTTGGAGAATCCCAGGGACGGGGGAGCCTGGTGGGCTGCCGTCTCTGGGGTCACACAGAGTTGGACACGACTGAAGCAACTTAGCAGCAGCAGCAGCAGCAGCTCATTTCTGAACTCACTTTTGAAAATCTAAAATGTTCTTAAGACAGCTATTTAAGAGTTTAGTGATGGGACTTTACTGGTTGTCCAGTGGTTAGGACTCCTTGAATTTTCAATGTAGGCAGTGCCAGTTCAATCCCTAGTCAGGGGGCTAAGATTCCACATGCTGCACAGCAGACTGGCCAAATTTAATTTACTGATTACATTCTATTCCAAATTTCAGTATAGTAAACAGGATGACTTCCAACAAGAAGAATCCATTTATATGAATTTGTAGGTCTCTTTTGGGGCCCACAGGAAAGTCAAGGAGGGGAAAAGAGAAGAGGGCGGGAAAGGCACTGTAAGTGTCAGTTCGCTTCATTACCAAAAGCTAAACAACATTCCTAAGGGTGACTGGTAAACACATAAAAACATTATCCACTAAAAACTATTAAAACTAATAAATTCAGCAAAGTTGCAGGATATAAGATCCACATACAAAAATCAGTTGTATTCCTATACACTTTCAGTGAACAATGTGAAAACAAAGCGGAGAAAACAGTTCCATTTACAACAGCAACAAAAAGAATCCAATATTTAGGAAGAAATTTAGCCAAGTAGCTGTAAACTTGCACATGGAAACTATAAAACACCATTGAGAGAAATTAAAGACGACCTAGGTAAATGAGAAAACATCCCAATATTCATGAACTAGGAGATTTAACACTATTAAGGTGGCAATATTCCCTAAACTGATGTACAGATTTCGTTGACTCCTTATCAAAATCCCAGCTCGCTTTTTGCAAAAATTGACAAGCCAATTCTAAAATCCATATGGAAATTCAAAAGGTCCAAAACAGCCAAAACAAATCTGAAAAAAAGAAAAAAGCTGAAGGACTTCCCAACTGCATAACTTAATACAAAGCTACAGTAACCTCAAGACAGTACAGTACTGGCATAAGGACAGATGTACAAATCAACTGAACAGAACTGAGAGTCCAGAAATAAACTCTATACCTAGGTCAAGTGATTTTTGACAAGGGTGCCAAAACAATTCAATGGAGGAAAAAAGTCTTTTCAACAATTAACGCTGGGACAACTAGAAATATACGTGCAAAAAAAAAGAAGCTGGAACTCTACCTCCCACCATATACAAAACTTAACTCCAAATAGGACTTCCTGGCAGTCCGCTGGTTAAGACTCTGTGCTTCCAATGCAGGGGTCACTGGTTCAATCCCTGGTCGGAGAACTAAGATTTCATATGCCACTCAGCGTGGCCAAAAAAAAAAAAAAAATTCAAAACAGATCAAAAACCTACATGTAAAGGTTAAAACTATAAAAACTCTTAGAAGAAAAACATAAGCATAAACCATTGTAACCATGAATTAAGCAGTTTCTCACATATGACAGCAAGAAACACAAGAAAAAATAGATAAATTAGACCTAATCAAACTTTAAAATGTTTATGCCTCAAAGGATACCACCAAGAAGGTGAAAAACAACCCACAGAATAGGAAAAGTTTTCTATTAATTATATTTCTAATGAGGCCATTTGTGCCCAGAACATATAAAGAACTATTATAATTCATTAATAAAATGAAACCCAATTTAAAAATGGGCAAAGGACCTGAAGAGCTGTTTCACAGAAGATGTGAAAAAAGCCAATAAACATATGAAAAGATACTCAATATCTTTAGCCATCAGATGAATGAGAAACAAGTATCACATGTGAGGTATCACTTCACATACACCAGGATGGCTAGAATCAAAGACACGTAACAGCAAGTATTGGCAAAGATGCAGAGGAATTGTAGAGAATCGTCTCTTACGTTGCTGATGAGAAGGTAAAATGGTGCAGTCACTTTGGGAAACAGTCTGGCAGTTCCTCGAAAGGCTAAACATAGTTACCATGAAGAGTAGTGATAGTCACTCTGTCATGTCAGATTCTGTGCGACCCCATGGACTGTACTATAGCCTGCCAGGCTCCTCCGCCCATGGGATTCTCCAGGCAAGAATACTGGAGTGGGTTGCCACTTTCTTCTCCAGGGGATCTTCCTGAATCAGGGACTGAACGCGGGTCTCTTGCATTGCAGGCAGATTCTTCATTGTCTGAGCCACCAGGGAAGCCCATAGTTACCATATAACCCACTAATTTTGGCTATTAGGGATAATGCTGCTATGAACATCTTTGAGTACATTTTTCTACAGGCATACATTTTCAGTTTGGTATGTACCTATTAGTGGTGGACAGGACCCAGCAATTCCACTCCTAGGTACACACCAAAATGAAAATGTATGTCCATAGAAAAATGTACAGACAAATATTCATAGCAGCATTATTCCTATTAGCCAAAAAATGAGGGGAAAAAAACCTGATGAGTGGATAAATGTGATATATCCATACAATGGAATATTACTTAGCAAAAAATGAAAAAAGAAAAATATGAAATACTGATAGATGCTACACATGGATGAACCTTGAAGACATTATTCTAAGGGGAAGAAGTCAGCCACAGAGGAACATTTGGGAGCTGGGAGGGATTAAGGGGTGACTGCTAAAGGGCTGAGTTTCTTTGGGGGTGATGAAATGTTCTGAAAATGACTGTGTTGCACAACTTTGTGAATTCAATAGAAAAGCTGTTGAACTGTATGCTTTAAATGGTTGAATAGTATGCTATGTGACTTTAATCTCAATAAAACTGCTAAAACAAACAAACCGATCTCTGGGCCCAATCTGATTCAGTCTCAGCACTTAACAGGCTTCTTATTATGATAGGTACACCCCAGGCCTCATCTCCTACCAAAGTTTATGGATTGGTGATATATGCAGATTAAAAGTACTACATTATAAAACAATTACATTTTCTAGAACCCGGAGAAGCAGTGAATTCTCTAGATATTCGCTCTCTTCTCCATTGCTGGAATTCTAAACACACGAACAAAGTCATAGACTGTATTCCTATATGCGGTCTACAAGGAGGGAAGTAAAAATATCTGACATCCACATGATTTGTTTTCGAGGACATGGGATAGTACTCCATCTGATCTACCACAGAATCACTTCCCCTGACTTGAGACTCCTGCCTGACAGTGTGGTGCATGGGCAGCCACGAAACAGCTGCTGACCTCAGCAGGCTCTGCACAGCAGCAGCTGAATGAGCAAACTGACTTTTACTCACCATCATAAAAATCTCTAAACATTAGCACCAGGCATGACTGACAGGTGACCAAGCTCCAGCTTCCCAGTTATAGATGAGAACACCTAAGCCTCAGCTGGTTAACAGTTTGGGATCAGAACCCAGCATACCAGATTCCTAGCCCAGTGTTCTTTCTAACACACCACCTACTCTTCCTAAAATCTCCCTGGGAACAGAACTCGGGCAGGATTAAGTCTACAGGCGGAATCCCACATAACAAAAAGTACATGAGTTCAGAGCCTAGTTATGTGACCTTAATCTCCCTTTGTCTTACTTTCCTCATCTGAAAAATGTTATTAATAACACTTACATCACAATATTGTTACAAATGTAGAAGAAAAAGAGGTTAAATATGCTGCTTGGTGCATAATGGACCCTTATTAATGGTAGCAACTATGTTATTACTAGAGAGAAGGAAGTTCAAGGCAGGGAGTCACTACACAAATAAAGTGCCACAGGACTTCCTCCATCCTTTCACTCTGGAGAGCTGAGCCAGGTCCTCACCTCAGAAACAATCATCTATCTGCTGAGAGCATCCCAGTAACCCATGGAGACAGAATGCTGAACTTCACAGAAAAGGGAAGCACAGAGGAATCCTTCCTACTACATAGCATCATTGAGAACTGGTCCTGGGTGTCAAGGATTCCAAGAGAAATGTCTGGGAGAAAAGAGCAGAGATAGCACCAAATATAGTATCAGGAGCTTACTCTTTTCAGTATATGCAGAATGTCCTATCCAATGGACCCCACACACTCATTAAATAGAAGCTAGCTTTGTGTGCTCAGACCTAGTTAGGCCTGGCCAAAGGAAGGAGGTACAAGATTCCTCCAAGATCTGAGTTAAGACTCAATGTGAACTTCCTCTTTGGGAAAAAGAGAAATGCCAGCCTAGGACTTAGGGGGGTAGTCACATACTTCTGGAAGAAATTATGAGGACGAGTCAACAAAAGTAGAAACCAAAGTCCACTCACTCAGCCCAGTTCTAGGATCTCACTCCAAGTCAGGGTGGAAAGAAGGAATATATCATTAACAGTAATGTCTCCTCAGCATCTGATCCTGGAAGAGGTATCAAGAACTTAAAGAACTGAGACACTCGGTGGGGAAGGGAGGAGAGAGAGGGGGAAAAGAAAAAGAAAAAGCAGAAGCATTTAACAGGAGAATTGTTATCTAAGCAAAGAGAAAAATAAAGCATGCACAAAAGTGGACCCGCTGCTCCACTATCTCTAACTCACATCCCACCTGCTAACAAGTCCAGTCCTAGAATTTCACATCACCTCAGTTAGGAGAAAACTTAAAAATTTTATCTAGTCTGATCCTCTGCCTACCACATTCCCAAAAGTAACTGCCCAGTGACAATGACCTCTAGTGATAGGGACTGGCATACTCCGTGTTGCAACCTGCTAGAGCAGCACTTCTTTCAAAGTTCTTATTCTCACCCAACGGGGAAGGAAATGGAAACCCACTCCAGTATTCTTGCCTGGAGAATCCCGTGGACAGAGGAGCCTGGTGGGCTGCTGTCCACGGGGGTCACACAGAGTCAGACACGACTGAAGTGACTTAGCATGCATGCATGTATTGGAGAAGGAAATGGCAACCCACTCCAGTGTTCTTGCCTGGAGAATCCCAGGGACTGAGAAACCTGGTGGGCTGCCGTCTATGGAGTTGCACAGGGTCGGACACAACTGAAGCAACTTAGCAGCAGCAACAGCATTCTCACCCAAAAACCACTTCCATTATGGTATTTCCATCCACTGGTCCCAGCTGTCGAATCTGGAACACTACAAAAGAAATGGAATCCGCCTCCTTATACTGCCTTTAAAATAGACAAAGTTCTGAGCGCTTCAAGCTGCCACAGGGATGAGGCCAAATGAACAGATACATGCTTCAAAGGCAAAACAAGGACTCAAGAACAGACAATTATAAATGGCACAATCAGAAAACAAAGAGAGAGGGACTTAATATCATCATCAGAGAAGGCTCTGTTGCATAAGGCCTCAACCTCAGTCTCAAACTCAGAGCAAATGATTAAGCCTTTGGTGTCCTCTTGACTTCAAGAACACCTTTTAAAAAACCACATTCTAAACATATAATCATGTTAATTACTGTAAAATAGGCTCTCAACAAGAATCAAAGAGGCCCTTGATCATACTTAAAATAATAAAAGTTAAAATCATTTTCAGCTGTCAGCATTTAGCTTAGATATAATATAAACAGTAAGAAAAAAGGAGGTGGATTTCATGGCAAGCTACAAACAAGTAGGGAAACTGCTTCCTGGACAACTGTATTAAGAAACAAATGGAGGGGGGAGGTAGGATCTCTCTGGTTAGAAAACAGACTGAGATACAGACAATGTCAGAGCAGAAGGAGACCTTAGGGATTCCACCCCATCACTGTACAGACTGGGAAACCTAAACCCAAGTAAGGATGAAAGTCATCCCGGGTTGCAAAGCAAGTGTCAGAACTAGAACAAAATCTCCTAATTTCCCAATCTCAGTTCTTTCCATTATACCAAGCTATCTTCTTTCAGCAAGCCTCAAATTACTGCAAAACATTCATCGGAATAACCAGCATTCCTCAAATCTGACAAGCTACATTAAAAACAAAGCAAAGGTCTTGACATTCTTCAAGTTAATGCTAGCATTCTCCATAACCTCAGCTGGGCGCCGCCTACCCTCCCAAGAGCATCATACTCTGCTTCGTATTTCATATTTTGGGATGACTTACACAAAATTGCAGAATGCTTAAAAACAAAACCTACAGAATGATGAGTTTGCAGAAAAATCGGGGAACAGTGAATGAGGGAACCACACCCAGAGCCAAGCCGATCTAGCGGCAATTGAGAATGCAAAGCTGAAAAGGGGATAAGAACGAACGTAGGAAAAGGGTGTTGTTGGTTTTTTTTTTTTCCAACCTGTCAAATTTTCTGCAGGAGGCAGTCTGGTGAAAAGCAAAGAGCCGCTGGGGTTCACGGAGACTTGGATTCTAGTCGCAAGGCTGCGACTAACTCACCGGATGACCTTAGGCAACCCCTACTTTTTCTTGGACCTCGATTTCCTCAACAGCTCTAGAAAGTGATTGCAAAAGGTAATTTCCCAGAGTCCTGGTAGTTCCGGCATCCTATGACCCAAAGACCGGCTATCAGCCATCTCCCAGCAGGGCTCCCGCAACTGCCGGGTCACCTCCCCACGATGTCTGGACCATTGTAGGAAGCGCAGCAGAAGCCCTAGCTAGTCGTTTCGGTGATCCTTCCCATCTCTGGACCTATTCCCACACCTGTCAAAAAGGATGGGGAGGTCAAAGGAGACAGCGCGAAGAACACCTCTCATCCTGGAGGGGAGCCCACAACGCACCGCAGCTGCCACCGGAGAGCCGAGGAGACCAGGACTCGCAGCCCAGGCCGGTCGGCGCCAGACCCGGAGCATCTGCTGAACCCGGAGGAAGGCGACTTGGGTCCAGCAGAAGGCGACCACCCGCCGCCAGCCCCAGACTTACCGCTCGGGTTCCGACTCCAGCTCTGGCTCCCACTTCGGTGCAGCAGCCCACCAGTCCACCAGTTCCTGCCTCAGCTCGAAGCCCTAGCCATCCCCACCCTCCGCTGCCCAAGCAGCCGCTTCCGGGCCCGTCACGTGACCCAGGCGCTCAAACCTAGGCGCGGGTCACGTGCTCCCTCGCGCGGCTACGCCTCCCCTCTAGTGGGCTCGGCTTCGCAGCACCACCTGGCGACGGGGAGCTGAAACTGCGGGAACAACGGTTCTCTGGGAGCTGGGACTGAGCCCGGCGTCGGACATCTGGGCACCAGCCGCGAGCCCAGCGTCGCAGAGCGCAGTCACCTGAGGTGTGGGCTTGTGGAAGGTGGCTCAGTTTTCCACCCGCTGGACTTTCTTTAAGACGTTTCAATGATCATATGTTGCTTTTATGAGTGAGAAATAATACATCTTTTCAAAACTTTAGTCATATTTTAAAACTTCCACCAAACGTATGTGGTGGCGACCGGAAGTGGGACTCTGAGGTAAGGCCAATTCTTTCTATTTTAAAAATTTAAGTAACATTTTTGAATGACAACTTTTCAGTATGTTTGAGGTGTATGTCTTATCTACGCTTCTCTTTTACTTTAAAAAAAGTCTTTAAAAATTTAAAGATTAAAAAATTTTTAATTTAACTTAAAAAGTTAAAGATTTAACTTTAAAAAGATTAACTACTCAGAGAAACAAACCCACAAATTATTGATACAGCTACAAAATGGATAAATCTTAATTATATTGAAAAAAGTCAGAAAAAAACATTGTATTTATATAATCTAGAAATTTTAAAATAATCTACACTGACAGAAAACACATCAGTGGTTGCCTGGGAATGGTTGTTGAGGTCAGGAGAGAAGAAAGTGATTATAAAGGGACATAAGGAAACTTCTCAGGTGACATATACGTTCATTATCTCGACTGTGGTAATAGTGTCACTGGTGAATATACATGTTGAAGGTTATCAAGTTATACACTTTAAATTTGTGCAGTTTATTGTATGTAAATTATACCACAATAAAGCTGTTAAAATATTCAGTAAAAATTATAAGTAGAGTGGTAGGGCCTGAGGAGGGGACTTATGGCAAGGAAGCAGCTTCACAGAGACTGTGGCGGAGGCGGGAGCCCCCAAATTCCTGTGGCAGAACCATGAAAGGCTGGGAAGCACTGCTCACCCCTCTCTCGGTGGCTGGGCTTCCTGGGCCTGGACAATAAAGCCGAGGAGCCAGAGGAGAGGAAAGGCGGAGACCAGAGCGGGGACCAGAGCCTGGCCGGCAGCCGGCCATGCAGACAGCCAAAGGAGCCCACGGCGGCCAGCAGCAGCTGGGCCGAGAAGCCCTCCGCTCCTGGCTGCCTCCAACCTCGACTCCAGGCTTCCCCACACCCCTTTCCCGTGGATTCCAGCAAGGCCTTTGCCTGGCAAAGGCCACCTGGTGGCCAGTGAAGGTTTACAGGCTCAACAACGATGAGCAGTGGGATGACCAGGGTGCTGGGCATGTTGTCCAGTTGTGTGGAGTGGCTGAGGGCATGTCCGTGCTAGTCTGGGCCACTGGAAGAGGGAATGGCAAACCACTTCAGTATTCTTGCCTCAAGAGTCCCATGAACACAAGGAAAAGGCAGAAAGTTAGGACCCTGGGAGATGAACTGCTGGAGAAGAGTGGAGAAACAATGAAGAAACTCCAGAAACAATAAAGAGAGAGAGCCAAAGTGAAGAAAAAAAAAAAAAGTCCAGTTGTGGATGTGATTGGTGATGAAAGTAAAGTCTGAAGCTGTAAAAAACAATATTGCATAGGAACCTGGAATATTAAGTCCATGAATCAAGGTAAGTTAGAAGTGGTCAAACAGGAGATGGCAAGAGTGAACACTGACATTTTTGGAAGTAGTGAACTAAAATGGATGGGAATGGGCAAATTTAATTCAGATGACCATTATATCTACTACTGTGGGCAAGAATTCCCTAAAAGAAATGGAATAACTCTCATAGTCATAGGGTCAACAAAAGAGTCCAAAATGCAGTAGTTGGGTGCAGTCTCAAAAAGGACAGAATGATCTTGGCTCCTTTCCAAGGCAAACCATTCAGCATCACAGTAATCCAACCACTGATGTAAAAGAAACTGAAGTTGAATGATTCTTTGAAGACCTACAGGACCTTCTAGAACTAACACCAAAAAAGATGTCCTTTTCATCATGAAGAAAGAGAAAGTGTTATTCGCTTAGGTGTGTCCAACTCTTTGTGACCGTATGGACTGTAGCCCACCAGGCTCCCCTGTCCAAGGGATTTTCCAGGCAAGAATACTGGAGTGGGTTGCTGTTTCCTTCTCCACAGGATCTTCTCAACCCAGGGATTGAACCTGGGTCTCCTGCATTGCAGGCAAATTCTTTACCATATGAGCCACCAGGGAAGCCCCATTATAGGGGACTGGAATGCAAAAGTAGGAAGTCAAGAGATACCTCAAGAACCAGGCAAGTTTGGCCTTTGAATACAAAATGAAGCAGGGCAAAGGCTAACAGAGTTTTGCCTAGAGAATGCACTGGTCATAGCAAACACCTCTTCCAACCACACAAGAGAGGACTCTACACATGGACATCACCAGATGGTCAATACTGAAATCAGATTGATTATATTCTTTGCAGTCAAAGATGGAGACACTCTATACAGTCAGCAAAAACAAGTAATACAGTAACATGTTCTTATTAAAAATGTTTGACAATATGTGACTCTGTAAACAGTGAAAATTCTTCTCCCAAATTCGCTCTCCTCTCCAAAGATTTACAGTTACCATCATGTTACTGTTGTTTTCTAAACACTATGCTATGTATTTATAGAAATATCTATATATAGGCATGTACAGATCGTGGTGTTAAAATTTAGAATCATGAATACTAGTACTTACGGTTTTGCTTAAGTTTTTACTCTTCACTGTTTGCATTGTTTAAATTATTTCATAAACATATACTACTTTATATATATATGTTCAAAATCTTTATTTGTTCTATAACCTATTTATATGTTTTTAAAAATCTACTCTGGTTGGTTCATTTCACCAGGGAAAAAGAGAAGAATGTAGATTCATGCCCAGTCAAAATAAGAGGATGAATGAGTTCATCCCATCCCTGGTAGAACTCCCCAGTTCATTGACTGCTCAGTGCCAGGAGCTATGCTTGAAATGCTGCTGAGCCCAAGTCCAGAATGCCTCTTTTAGGTCACCTCCAGGCCTCAAATTTTATTTATTCTATGGCTCCTCCTAATGTTTTACCCAGAAAGACAGAACTTATTGGAATTACTGAAGCAAGTGGAAATTTGCCTTCCCCATGTACACCTGGGAGTCCTTTAGTGTAGCTAAGATTCTTCCTCCCATGATGACTGAAAGTGAAGTTGCTCAGTCATGTCCGACTCTTTGCGACCCTGTAGACTGTAACCTCCCAGGCTTCTCCGTCCATGGGATTCTCCAGGCAAGAATACTGGAGTGGGTTACCATTTCCTTCTCCAGGGGATCTTCCCGACCCAGGGATTGAACCTGGGTCTCCTGCATTGCAGGCAGACGCTTTAACCTCTGAGCCACCAGGGAAGCCCTGCTATACTGTTATTAGAGAGACTCTTAAAAAAAGGCTGCACAGTTTTCAGATACTGTTAGGACTCTATCAACCTTATCATTGAAGGTAGTTTGGTCACTGAGTCTGTCCAACTTTTGTGACCCCATGGACTGCAGCCTGCCAGTCTCCTCTGTCCATGGGATTGCCTAGGCAAGAATACTGGAACGTGTTGCCCTTTCCTTCTCCAAGGGATCTTCCCAAATCAGGGATCGAAGCTGGGTCTCCTACCTGTGCATTGCAAGCACATTCTTTAACAACTGAGCCACCAGAGAAACCCAACCTTATCATTGCGTGCATGCTAAGTCACTTCAGTCGTGTCTGACTCTTTGCGACCCCGTGGACTGTAGCCCACCAGGCTCCTCTGTTAATGGAATTCTCTAGCAAGAATACTGGAATGGGGTGCCATTTCCTTCTCCAGAGAGTCTTCCGGACCCCAAGGGTTAAACCCACATTACTTACAACTCCTGCTTTGGCAGCCGGGTTCTTTACCACTAGCGCCACCTGGGAAGCCCAACCTTATTATTATGAAGCCCTAATTAGAAATTAGAGACTTCCATGGTGTCCAACGGATAAGAATCCACCTGCCAATGCAAGGGATATGGGTTTGATCCCTGGACCAGGGATTAAGATCCCACATGTTTCAGGCAGCTAAGCCCGTGAGTCACAACTACTGAGCCTGCACTTCCTAAAGCCCCTGCTTTGCAACAAGAGAAGCCATTACAATGAAAAACACATGCACCACAGCTAGAGGGTAGCCCCCTCTCAGTGCAAATAGAGAAAGCCTGTGGTTAGCAAGGAAGAGCCTGTGTGCCACAAAGAAGACTGAGTGCAACCAAAAATAAAATGAAAGAAAGAGAAAAACTAGCACACAACAGCATATCTCTATATCTTTGCCAGATAACTCTTATCTTTGCCAGGTAACTTTTCCCCAATCTATACAAATGTCTACCCCTGGTCCCACTGTTTACTCAAAAAATAAAGATTTCCAATGCAAATGGATGTGTAAATAGCTGTTTTGACTCTTACAAACTATTTTAAAAGCAAACAGGAAAAAAACTTTTCAAATTCTTTTTCAACAAAACCAGAAGAGAAACAGAATCCACAGATACCAAGATACATGTAAGGGCATGTAAAGCATCTGAGACTAGACAGAAATTGTAGGAGAAAGGAAAAGAAACTCAGGAGTGAAGGGACTGACAGGGGTTGGGGATGGGGCTAGATCTTAGGAAAGCATCAGTAAAAAACATCATAAAAGTGAAAAGCTCACTCAGAGTTGCACAGCTATATCCCTTTCGTCTGAAACAACATGCATGGACAGTTGAGCAAAACTAACAACAAAAAACTCTCCTTAACCTCGTTTGGATGGGGAAGGTAAAGAAGATGAGGACAACAGAAAGAATATTGTGGTGGTTTTTGCCATACATTCACATTGGCAAAAACCACCACATTGTTGTAAAGTAATTAGCCTCCAATTAAAATAAATAAATTTTTTAAAAAGTAAAAATAAAAAAACCACAATGTGTTTTAAAAAAGAATATTCTGGACTTCCTTGGTGGTCCAGTGGTTAAGCGTCCATGTGCCAGTGCAGAGGATAGAATCTTCCTGATCTAGGAAAATTCCACATGTCATGGGGCAGGTAAGCCCATGCACCACAACTACTGATGCCTGCATGCCTTAGAGCCCGTGCTCCACAGAAGAGAAGCCACCCCAATGAGAAGAATGCACACTGAAACTGGAGAGTAGCCTGCTTTTGCCATAGTGAGAGAAAGCCTGCACACAGCACTTAAGACCCAGGACAACCAAAAACAAATAAATAAATATTCAAAAAAGAATACTCTGAGAAAAACTATACACTGTATATTTTAAAAATTTTATTTAAGTAAAAATTTGGAAATTTAAATACAGTTAGAGAAATCAAGAATCAAATCGAATAGTAAGAAAGTAAGGATGAGAAAATGTTAATTTTCTTATCAGTAAATATTTATCTTTAAATATAAAGACTTTCCTGGTGGCTCAGCAGTAAAGAATATCCCTCCAATGCAATCTCAGGATTCCATCTCTGGGTTGGGAAGATCCCCTGGAGAAAGAAATGGCAAGCCACTCCAGTATTCTTGCCAGGGAAATCCCGTGGATGGAGGAGCCTGGTGGACTGTAGTCCATTGGGGCCACAAAAGATTCGGACATGACTGAGCAACTGAGCACATGCACACATTCAGCTAAGTAAGATACATATCAAGTCAGCAGGTGTACCTGCTATGGAGAGTGGAAAGTGGAAGAGGGAGTTTAGAGGCAGAAGGAAGGATTGCAACCTCTTTATTTTTATTTATTTATTTATGACTGTGCCTCGCAGCACATGGGATCTTACTAAGTTTCTCTACCAAAGATCGAACCTGTGCCTTCTGCAGTGGAAGCTTGGAGTCTTAACTACTAGACCACCAGGGAAGTCCCTACAACCTTTTAAAATAGTCAAGAAAGGTCTCACTGAGAAGGCAAAATGTAAACAAAGACCTGAGATAGGTGAAGAAACAGGCCATGTGGACTTCTTTTAGGGAGAGCATTCTGGGCAGAGGGAATAGTATATGGCCCTGGGGTGGGAGTGTGCCTCACCTGTTTGAAGAATGACAACGAGGTCACTGTGGCTGGAGCAGAGAGAGTTAGTGAAAGAGAAGATTAGGTCAGAGCAACAGGGGTGTGTGTGTGTGTGTGAATGAGATGGGAAGAGATTTGAGGAGTTTCAGCAGAGGAGCGCCATGATCTGACTTGGGTTTTAAAAGGATGCTTTGTCTGTTGGGTTGATATTGGCAAAGACACAAACAGAGAGATCTGTTGGGAGGCAGTTTGCAGTAAGAATAAGATTGTGATGACTTGACAAGAGGGACAGAGGTGAATGTGGTCAGTTTCTGAAAACATTTTTATAATAGGTTGGCTATGTTGATGGACTGGAAGTGGAATATGAGCCAGAGGAGACAATGGTCTGAGCAACAGGAAAGAGAATTGCTTTTAACTAGATTAGAAAAACAATGGCAGGAATAGGTTTGAGTGGGGAGGAATTAGAGATTGTTGTGTGTGAAGCCCCTATTAGCCATCCAGGGGAAAAGGTTAGGTAGGCATTGGAATTATTGTGGAGAGGAGAGAGATCCAGCCTATAGATAAAAATGTCACCATTGTCAGCAAATTAATGGTAGTTAAGCAGAGAGACTAGATGAGATCATCAAGGAAGTGAGTGCAAATAAAGATGAGAGAAAACCCAAAAATCAAGTATAGGGGAGGACAGAAAGATGATTATGAGTGAGCAAAAGTGACCATGAAGGCATGGTCATTGAGCTAGGAGGAAAACCAGGAGTGGTGTTGTCCTGGAAGCCAGCTGAAGAAAGTTGTTCTAGGAGGGGAAGGACTGCCATGTCAAATGCTACTGCTTGGTCACGTAGAAAGAGGACTGAAAACAGACCATTGTATCTAGTAAAGAATAACCACTGATGGGGACTTCTCTAGTGGCTGAGAGTCCCACTGCCAATGTAGGGGACATGGGTTCGATCCCTGGTTCAGGAGGATCCCACATGCTGCGGGGCAACTAAGCCTGTGAGCTGCAGCTACCGAAGCCCACATACCTAGAGCCTGTGCCCTGCAATGAAGAGTAATCCCCACCCACCGCAGCTAGAGAAGCCAATGCAAAACAAAAAAGACCCAGAACAGCCCCCTCCCCCCAAAAGGATAACCACTGATGGTGCTCAAAAGAGCAGATGTGACTGGGTGCTGGGAGTGAACCCAACTCTGGAGGGAGTTCTTGGCCAGTATTATTTATCTGTATCCCAACCAAACACCACCACACCCAATGCCCCTGTACCCTAAATTATTTTGAAGCAAATTCCAGTTATATCCCTACAGGAAAAAATAAGGAAAATGGTGAGATTGTGTGTGTCTTATGAGTCCTGCCCAGTTTCCCCTTATCTCTCCATCTCTCCTTCCAAGACTCCTTGAGTCCCCAATCCATTTCCTTTACACTCTATGACAGATGGGGAAAGTGCCACTCACAGCCAATTACTTAAGGGGAATGGGATCCAAAGGTCAGTCCCCTGACCTTTAGGTGGGACCAGCTCAGTGATGCAAGTTGTGCTCCAGCATTCCCCGTGGGATCCGGCTGAAGCGAGTCTCCAGCTGAGACCGCATCCTCACTTAGCCTTTCCCTTTTTCTTCACTTCTGCTTCCCTCTCATCCCTTCTGAGAATGCTGCTGCTGCTGCTAAGTCACTTCAGTCGTGTCCGACTCTGTGCAACCCCATAGACGACAGCCCACCAGGCTCCACCATCCCTGGGATTCTCCAGGCAAGAACACTGGAGTGGGTTGCCATTGCCTTCTCCTTTCCTGAGAATACTCCCTCAGTAAATCACTTGCTCAAGAAGCCGTATCTCAGCTTCTCATTATAGGCATAAGGCATCATCCCCATTTTACTGATGAGGAAAGGTAGACTTTATTTATTTTATTTTTTAAATGGAGGAAAGTTGCTTTATAATGTTGTATTGGTTTCTGCTGTACGACAACACAAATCAGCCACAATTATACATATATCACCTCTCTCTTGAGCCTCCCTCCCCTCCCTGCATCCAACCCCTCAAAGTCATCACAGAGCACCAGGCTGGCCTCCCTATGTTATATAGCAGCTTCTCATCAGCTATCTGCCTCACCCATGGTAGTGTATATATGTCGATGCTACTTACTCTGTTCGCTCCACTCTTTCCTTCCCCTACTGTGTCCACAAGTCCAAAAGTAGACTTTAGAAAGATTAAAAACACTCACTCATGTTCACATGGCTAATCAGGACTGAAGCCAGAATTCCAGCGACCACATACTTAATCATCTCACCACACCCACCACTCAGCAGCACCCAAAGTTAATGAAGCAGGAGAGTGGAGAATGTCACTGAAGGGCTGAGAACATGCAGGCTTGCATGTTCCTCCTTGGAGAAACTGAGCAGGCTATTAATGTCAAAACTGTTGAGATATAGCCTCTCGACCTTCTGTAGCTCTGGGCAGGTGACATTACCTCTTGGGGCTTAACCTCCCTGAGCCTCTGCCTCCTCATCTATCAGCCAGAAAGGGTCTGATGGGCGTCAGAGCATTTGGCACACTGTAGATCAGCCCACCGACACAAGAAGTGATTCTTATTTTTCTCACTGTCCTCCTCAGACTTGGTTAGCATGAGGATAATATGCTTTCTTTGCCTCTTTAGGTTTTTCAGTCAGGAATTGGAGTTGTTTGGCCTCATGAGGATGGGAAAGGGCAGAGCGACTTACAGACACCTTAAAGGAAGAAGAATTCCTTTCCCCAGTGTCTCAGAGTGACCCCAGGAAAGTGATGGTATTGATAGTAAGATCTCAGATGCCCTGGGTGCTTGCCGTGTGCTTTACAACTGATTTACTCCCCACCTAAAATCTTATGAGATCACTATTTTTAATTCCACTTAATAGGTCAAACTGAGGCAAGAAGACAGAAAAACTATGCCCAAAGTCACACAAGAATCTGAGTGTTGAAGCCAGGAGACAAGCTCTGCATAACTCCACAGCTGGTGTTCTTAAAAAATATCATGGGTTGAAACCTACTTATTAATAAATGAAGTCCATACTCACACTTTCTGAATTGAGGGATCTTTTTGCTTTTTTCCTCTTCTTTTATCAACATGTTTCTGCTCCTTCTGTTTTTTTCTTGTAGTTGTTTCTTTTCTTTCTGCTTTGTTTCCTTTTTCTTCTTTCTTATACCACTAGACATAAAGAGAATGAGAGATTCTTCCTGGGAGCTTCCTTTAACTCTAGATTATCAGAGCTGGAAAGCCCTCATTGGGTCAGTGAGCCCAACCTGTCATTCTCAGTGGAGGCCTAGAGATAAGGGGCAGTATTCCCAGAGTCACACATATCATGTGTTTCTTGGCTCTTGCTTCCAAGCCCTTGGTCCCACATCATGCAGAGGTTACCAAATAGCACAAGTAGAATGAGCATATGTGGTTAAGGAGGAAAAACACCCGGGGTGCACAGCGCAGTCTCTGTATACATATCTGGATTACATGAATTTAAGATGGTGTGGTATAAAAATGTTAAAGTTCTACTTCATAGGCAGAATTCAGGGTGCTTAGTCACATTGTTGTCAATCATGTCCGACTCTGTGTGACCCCACAGATGGCAGCCCACCAGGCTCCCCCGTCCCTGGGATTCTCCAGGCAAGAACACTGGAGTGGGTTGCTATTTCCTCCTCCAGTGCATGAAAGTGAAAAGTGAAAGTGAAGTCGCTCAGTTGTGTCCAACTCTTAGTGACTCCATGGACTGCAGCCCATCAGGCTCCTCCGTCCATGGGCGTTTCCAGGCAAGAGTACTGGAGTGAAGTGCCATTGCCTTCTCCAAGGGTACTTAGAATCCCACTCAAATTTAAAGTTTCACAGGGTATCCCATAATAGCACAACTGATGTTCAAAAGAGTTAACTGTAAACTGTGCTGCACTTTGGCTGGAACACAGAAGTGTCTGCCCAATTTTGTCAGAAGCCAGAGATTAAATGCCTTTGTTCATATGGAACTTCTGTGGGCGAATTGAGTTATTTACTAGCCATAGTATAAACATCTATTGTTAGTGTAATTAAAATATTCTATAAGCCATAACAGTATAATTTGAGAATTCATTCAGTGGCACAAGTGCCGAAAAGTTAACTTAAAAATTCTTAGTTTCGAAATGGAAATCAGAAATTGCTATGGAAATCAGAAATTGCTATAGAAATGAGAAATTAAAAACAGCCAAACACATCAAGATGTAACATGCATATGACAAAGGAGAGTGCATTCCATTTAGTAAATTAGCAACACGGTTGAAATGAAGAGCAGCCTTTAAAGCAAGGACCTCACTGTGGGAACAAACAGCAACTCAGATACTAGGAAAAGTCCTGGTGCTATATCAACACACTCTATTGTGCCTCTGAGCCAGGCTCTGTGACTTTTGATCATTAGAAAGGGAGTAATGATGGTAAATTTTATCACTAGTGTCTTTGTGGTAAATGAAGTATGTTTAGAGGGGAAAAAATGTGTTACAAAGTTAAGAGATTTATGCATTCCGCAGACCCAAAGAAAAATTTTGCAAAGTGTCCAAAAGCCCATCCAGAGAATCCAGTAGGACCACTCTACCATCAATACAACACTCTGATGTATAGGAGAATGCTCAAGGGATGGGAAATTCTGCAGGGGCACAGAACCAGAGGGCATATGTGAAAAATACCAATTGTCTGTCATCCTAAGCTGACCTGCAGGCAGGATTGCAGTGACAGGAGCATTGTCAGTGCATGTGTATGAGGACCCGTGTACACTCCTTGGAATCAAATGCTGCTCTTACAGGAGCACATCTGCTGGCGACGGAATGAAACACCAACACTGCAGAGTGGTTTGAATCTTTTTACTTTAACTCTTTGCTTCTTACAGCTGCTTTATTTTATATCCTTTGCACAACAATCTACAGGGCAAGTTGCCAAGCACTATGATTTAGTGACTATACAGTGCGCAGGCGCAGGGCAAGATAACCTTTACCTTAACTTATTTACTGCAGCTAAGACTTTGTTTTGGGGAACTTCTTTATCAACTTAGAATCCATTTTGTCCCTAGGTCTGTTCCTTTTGAGGAATCAGAGAAATCCTTGTGTGCAAGAAATGTTCTTTTCCCACGGGAACAAACAGAGGATTCTTAGCTGAACATCTCATTTGCAAGAATGTTCAGCCCTAGTTGAGAGTCTCGTTTGCAAGCACTTCTCAACCTTTCTTATACCTAGTTCCCTACACTGGGCAGAACATCTCATTTGCAAGAATGTTCAGCCCTGGTTGAGAGTCTCATTTGCAGGCACTTCCCAACCTTCCTTATACCTTGTTCCCTACACACATCCAAAGAACAGACTTTAAAACATATTATATTGCTTTCGTGGGGTGTGCATTGGTCAGTGAGGTACCATAAATGTAGGGATACTGATATTGGTACTTTTCCTCCGGGGGCAACCAGGTGGCTGGAACTTCTGAGACAGTTACCTGTAGTCATGAGCAATTCTTTTATCCTGACAGTGTATAAAATGTTAGCATTTTCCACATGTGTATGGTATAAAAGAGATTGGGAACCGCTGGATAAGTTTTGTGTTTGTTTGATTTTTTTGTTCAGGTGGAGATACTTGTGAGAATGAAAGGAGCTGTATTCACACCAGGCATATAGTGGGACTGTTTCAAGAAAACCAGGATGTATGGTGGAGTATGCAGAATGATGGTCCGCAAAGATGTCTAGGTCCTAATTTCCACAGCCTGTGGATATGTTACCTTAGACGGCAAAAGAGGCTTTGCAGATGTAAGTTAAAGCTCTTGATGAGCGGAGGTTATCCTAGATTGTCTCAGTTGGGCCTAATGTAATCACAAATGTTCTTAGAGGAGGGAAGCAGGAAAGTCAAAGAAGGGAGAAGATGCTACTCTACTGGCTTTGAAGATGGAGGAAGGGGTCACAAGCCAAGGGAATACAGGCAGCCTTTAGAAACTAGAACAGCAAGGAAGCAGATTCTTCCTAGAGCCTCCAAAACACAGCCCTGCCAGCACCTTGATTTTAGGACTTCTGACTTCCAACAACACAAGGTAACAAATTTGTGTTGTCTTATGCACAAAATGTATAATTTACTAAGGCAGCAATAGGAAACTAACACAAATAACTGTTTATAAGAAGTTTATGCTTACATAGTTTTTAAAAGTACAAAGATATGTTAAAAGGAACTAAAATGAAATAATTATATTGAGAGGAGGGGTAGGGGAGGTTGACAGGTGTAAATTTTCGTCTAACATCATGTTGATTAGTTGAAAAATGTCATTGAAGTGTATTATACAAAGAAATGGAGAACTAAAGAACTAAAACAAACAAACAAAAGCAATTAAAAAAAAGAATTGCTCCAGTAAGAAGAATGGAGATGGTCAGATAAGGAGACTCTAGCTTTTAATTTAAAATCTCTTGGTTAAAAAAATTAAGGATTTATCTATGGACATCTTTCTTAGAATATGAATATTAGTGTGTTGCAGAGCCTCCAAGAGCTTACTGGTCTCAGGTTCTCCAAAACTCTAGCTTCCAATCTACCTGAAAACAGCATACAGCTTCCATCTCACCCATACACACTCCCGTACCTCTGACTCAGCCAAGAGCTTCCTCGATCTCTGTCTCAGCACAGGACAACACCAACTGGTAGGTCCTCCTGAAATGAGGCAGGAAAAGGCCACACTGGATGAGGAATATTCCTAGGACTGGGCCCAAACTCTTAAAAGATCTGGAGCAAACCCACGAGGTCCTGTCTGTAGAGTGGGTGGGCAGGCATTGGGATTACCTCACAATGGTAACAAAGAACCCGGGAGACCTTAGAAGAGAGAAGTGCCTCCTGGTTGCCACTGAAGAAAACACTGATGTAGGAGCCCAAAGGGAAGGGCTGAGGCTGACTCTGCCATGTCTTAGGAAGTCCCTTTCATCCAGGCTTCAGTTTCTCCAATGAAATTAATAGGGGAGGAAATTCATCTCCCACATCTTTCAGCTCTGAGTCCTTCTTTTTCGTACTTTAGCAACACCCTTCCTCCAAAGATGACTGGATGGGCCCTCAGTCAGTCAGCCACAGAATCATTATATATCACACTTTAGCGTTTCTTTGAGATGGTCTGCTACAACCCATTCATTCTTGTTTTTTGTTTTTGTGTGTGTGTGGGGGAGGGTACCCCTCATGGCTTTCAGGATCCCAAATCCCCCACCAGGGACTGAACCCAGCTTCCTGCAGTGGAAGCACTGAGTCCTAACCACTGGAACACCAGGGAAGCCACCTCCCCCAATTCATTTTTTATATGGGGAACTGGACCTTAGAGAGACAAAGATATTTGGTCAGGGTCAGGCTTTATAAGAGGTATGAGAGCATCTGGGTTCTCCTCTGAACCCTCACTTAGACCCAGGCATTTTGTGGTCACAATTTGCCATGTGAAGGTATTGAATGGTACCAGTTTAATATGAAAATACGTGACTGTGTTCTTTTAAAAATACGATGTAAGATGCTATTATGGACAAAACAACCATATAAAAAAGATAAGTGGCTATATTAGTTTCCTGTTGTGTTAGTTGCTCATTTGTGTCTGACTCTGCGAATTGCTATCTAATAAATTACCATAAACTTTGTGGCTTAAAATGACTGATTTATTGTCTCTCAATTTCTGTGGGTCAGGAGTTCAGTCATGGCTTAACTGAGTGCTGTGCTTATAGGGGCTCACTGGGTGCAACCAGGTTTTGGCTGAGCTCTAGTCCCATCTGGAGGCACAAATGGAAAATAATAGTACTCCAAGCTCAGGTTTTGGGCACAATTAATTCCTTTGCTCTTGTAGGACTGAGGGCCCCAGCTTCTTGCTGACCCTCAGCTCTTTGCTGACCCTTAGCTCCTAACCATGTGGGCTTCCTAACATGACCACTTACTTCTTTAAAGTCAGCTGGACTTTTTGTTTGTTTGTTAATATCTCCTTGTTGCAGGTCTTAAATTTTATCTTGTGAAATATGACATATATAAAGAAAGGTTTATAAAATATATGTCTACTTTAAAGAATGATATTAGAATAAATATCTGTATGCCACCACTCAAGAAATAAGCTGTTGACTTTGAAGTCTCTAGAGTTTGTCGGTAAAACAAAATCTCATATGACATGATGTAATCATGAAAGTGACATTACATCATCTTTGCCACATTCTATTAGTTAGAAGCAAGCACAGGTCCCACTCACACTCAAGAGGAGGAGATAAACAAGGGCATGAATGCCATACATATCAAAGGAGGCAGCATGTTAGAGTCTATCACCACAGCACTAAAAATTGTGTGTGTAGATAGGACCAAAATTTTGTTATACCCAAGTCACAAATCTCCCAGTGACCACCAGGGAGCCAGTATCCGATGCAAAAGCAAGAGAGTTTTTATTACCAAGCTCGAGCTGGGGCTCCCACCGTTACCAACGCAGCAGCTAAGGAGAGGAGCCCCGAGTTTTGGGTTACACTGCTTATATAGGGAATATTCAGGTGAAAGGGTAACAAAGGGGTTGTTCAGGCTGAAGGACTACTGATTGGTTACCCTCTTCTATAGGGTTGTGTGTGGATTTCTGATTGGTTTTTTTACTTCCATGGTAAATCATTACTTCCAAGGTAAATCACAAAGGTAACTCATTACTTCCAAGGTAAATCACAAAGGTAAATCACAAATTCTTGAACTTAAAGTCAGGAGGTTTAACCTAAGGGCTGATTGGCTCATGCACAGTGGAGCAAGTTTAGGCAGTATCCAAAGTCTAAGTCTGTTTGCCCGGTACCTTTGCAAAATGGAGCTCTTTTACAAGATGGAGTAGCTTAGGCTCTTCAATTTCTACTCCTGTCAAGACAAGGGAGAAGTGGGCTAAGGTTTAGCCTTTGGATTTGGCAGTGGGAGGCATCATTGCCATTGGGAAGAGCAGTTTCAGTGAAGTAATAAGGATGAAGTCAGCTGAAGTAAATCCAACAGAATGGAAAGTGAAAAATTGGAGAGAGTGAGTAGAGATGACTCTTTTAAGGAGTTTTACTGTGAAAGGGAACAGAGAGATGAGAGATGAAAGGTCCTGTGGTATGTTTATATGTTCATGGGAATGACGCAATGGAAAGGTTTGATGATGCAAGAGAGAGGGAAGGATCTTTGCAGGAGGAAGGCTCTTGAGTAGGTGAAGAAAAGGGGATGAGATCCAGTGCACAAGAGAAAGAGACCTAGGGCAGGATGAGGATGACTCAGCTATTCTCACGGCAGAAAAAGCCTAGTTAGTCTGTGCGTTCGGACACATGTCAGTGTGTAGATTTAGTGGCTGGAGGATAAGGAAGTTCTTTTATGATTGCTTCTGTTTTCTCAGTGAAATAAGAACAATGTCATCAGCTGACAGTGAAAAGAGGGAGAGTAATGGAAGTTTGAATTCAGGAAATAGCCTCTTAAAGAGTGGAAGAGCAACATAAATAAGACAAATAGGTTTGCCCCACAGTGCTAGGACTCACCTGAGGTTTCGTTTTTGTTTTTTTAATTGGAGGATAATTGCTTTACGATGTTGTGTTATTTTCTGCTGTACAACAGTGTGAATTAGCCATATGTATACATATAAACCCTTCCTCCCGTGCCACCCTCCCACCCCCTCTTTCCCACCTGTCTAGGTCATCACAGAGCATGGGGCTGGGCTCCCTGTGCTATATGGCAGCTTCCCACCATCTATCTATTTTACACATGTAAGGTATATATGTCAGTTCTACTGTCTCAATTTGTCCCACTCTATCCTCCCCCACTGTGTCCACAAGTTCGTTCTCTATGTCTGTGTCTCTATTCCTGCCCTGCAAATAGGTTCATCAGTATAATTTTTTCTAGATTCCATATATATATGTATTAATATATGATATTTGTTTTTCTTTTTTTGACTTACTTCACTCTGTGTGACAGACTCTAGTTTCACCCACATCACTACAAGTGACCCAATTTAATTCCTTTTAACGGCTGAGTAACATTCCATTGTATATATATATATACCACCTGAGGTTTTCATAAATTGAAAGTGTGACTGGTTAACAAACCTGCCTTTTGCTCTCTAGCCACATTCAATGGCTTGGGTGTAGTCTTAAAGCAGAGGCAAAGGTGTATCGGGACAGTGTTGTGGCTTTGGAGGATGGCTGCAAAACAAGGAGAGGGACAAGAGGATGGGAGTGTGTAGCAGGGAGCCAACATGGTTGACCAGTCACTGGGTGAAAAAGGGAGTGAAGCTATGTGGGGATGAAGAGCAGTGGCTGGGTCACAGACTAGCATTAGACTAGAGACCCTGATGTGGTCACAATCTGGTAGGGTCTACACACTAGTGGATATGAAACAGACCAGCAGGAGTGGTGTGGCACCCAGAAAATAGGGTGCTTGAAACAGAGGCCTTGAAAGTGGTGTAGGAACACAACACTATAAATCAACTATACTCCAGTAAAACTTAAAAAAAAGTGGTACAGGTTTTGATAATGACAAGGTCTAGGTTGTGATGGTAGAAGGGAATGTGTGGGGTAGGGTGGAGAATAAGCTATTTGGAAGCAAAAGGGGTCAAGAATTTAAGAGACTGGAGCACAGGTGATACTTCTATATGGATAAACATATCAAGAATGATCACAGCAAGGGACTTCCTTGGTGGTTCAGTGGCTAAGACTCCACACTTCCATTGCAGGGGCCCCAGGTTTGATCCCTGGTCAAGGAACTATATCCCACATGCTGCAACTAAGACTGAGCACAGCTGAATTAAAAAAAAAAAAAAAAAGAATGATAATAGGGAAATGGTGGAGGAAGAGAGATAGGGCAAGAGAGAGATAAAAACAGTGAGAGAGAGAGAGAGAGAGAAGGTGCTAGGTGGCAGAGGGGGCCGGCCTGAGGGTTGTGCATGCTGAAGCAAGTAGAGGTGCTGTGGTCTGCTGTCCCGTGTTCCCGAGGAGCCAACTATCTTAGAGAGGAAGGAGGAAAGAAGCGGGAACAAGGATCCTCCCTGGCTCCTGGCCACGTGATGTAAGGAGAGGGGAGCCTCTCTCAGAGGCCTGCAGAGGAAGCAGTGACTTTAGGGGGATGCTGAATTTAGTTACAGCAAGGAGGTGAAAAGAACCTCTTTTTCAGGGAAGCCTTCCTGTTTATTACACATGCTCAGCCTTTTGAAATTTTCCTTCAGAGCACTTATCACAGTTGAAAAATTTTTTTACTTCCATATGGGAAACCCTGATTGATATTCATGACTTCCAACTAAGGTCATGGAAGGTACATTCTGCATCTTGGTAGCGGTGGGTCCCTAGCACCCAGCTGAGGGGCCACCACAGGGGTACTCCATCAGTGTTTTTGGCCAGAAAGGAAAGAACATACTTTGAAACATGTAGGAGATGTAACTAACTTCCCTTTCCCTCTGCAGTAGAGGAAGACACAGCAAAAAGATGTAGGAATAGAAACTACCCGTTAACCCTCTCCTGCATACCTTGATCTCTGCTTGAATACCCTTTCTGACAAGGATCTTACTACCCCCCAGAAGTCTTCTAAGGACAATTTTGGAGAGATCTGAGGGTTTTTTTTTAAAGTGAACGCTAGGTGGCAGTATCAGTAAAGAACCCACCTGCCAATGCAGATAGATGTGAGACATAGGTTCTATCCCCAGGAAGATCCCCTGGAGGAGGGCACAGCAACCCACTCCAGTATTCTTGCCTAGAGAATCCCATGGACAGAGGAGCCTGGCAGGCTGCAGTCCACAGGACTGCACAGAGTCAGACACAACTAGCTGAATTACAGTGTTAATAACTGACTCGGTTATATATATATATATGCTTTCCTATTCTTTTCCATTATGGTTTATCACAGGATATTGAATATGGTTCCCTGAGCTATACAGTAGGACCTTGTGGTTTATCCGTTCTTTATATACCAGTTTACATCTGCTTATCCCAAGCTCCCAATCCAACTTTCTCCCAACCCCACCCATATCTCTTGGCAACCACCAGTCTAGTTTTAGTGTCCTTGAGGGGTTTCTTAGATGCGTTGAAAGCTGCTGCATGGTACTGTCCACTTCTGTTGACCTTCTCCCCAGTCGGGAGAAACAACCAAACTGGTTAAATAAACCATGATACAGCCTTTCGCAAAATAGTACACAGTTGGAAAAAGAATGAAGTATGAGCCATATCTATTATGCACAGATAGGCACAGTCTTATTCTTTAAAAACATAAAGGTAGAAGTGGGCTTAATACTGTATAAAGGTGTGTAGGTGTGTGTGTGTGTATCCCATGGCCCTCCTAAAAGAAACCTGCCCAAGTACAGTCACTCCCTTCCCTGGCTCTTTTGAACCTCAGTTTTCTCACCTACAGAAATGGATATTGAAGGACTTCCCTGATGGTCCTGTGGTTAAGACTCTGCACTTCCACTGCAGTGGGCTCAGGTTTGATCCCTGGTTGTGAAACCGTGCACCTCTGATGGGGACTTGAACCCACGATCTTTCAATTAGAGTCACTCACCTGATGTCTGGATTTGCTGAGGCTCAGGTTCTCTGTGTCTAAGCACAGGAGGGATTCAGTGAGAGGCAAAACGATAGGCGAGAAGTAGATTTGTTAATATGGGATGCTTTGTGAGGGATGCAGGCAGGCAGGCGACGGAGCTCTGCCCCGAGGGTGAAGAAGACTACATTTTTATAATCAAAGTAAAGTGGGGAAGAGGGAAAAGACTGCCCTCTTCCTCATTCTTTGAGTAGACTTTAGGCTTATATCACCAGCTCCTCCTTCATAATTAGATAGGAGAGTATTTGACCTTATGAGGTCAAACTGGGACTGTCATGGCACTTACTCAAATCAGGAGAAAGATGGTAACATATGTTACTAAAATGTGTTGGATCATCTCAGGTGTCTGTATAATGAGGGTCTCCAACTTTGGAATGCCACCTTTCCCTTAAATTCCTTGGTCCTAAGGATCACTGTCTTGCTGACCATGGCCAGCAGAATGCAAGCCTCATTTTTTTTTTTTTCGTTCACTTAATGACCTGGGCTATATCTCTTGCTTTTATTTATGGCTTTATAGTTAAACAAGCTTGCTTCATTCCATGACCTTCTGATGGGTTTCTTGAGTGATCATTAACTTACAGTGGTCCCCCAAAGTTTCCTCGGTTTCCATCTCTACCTATAATGCCCTACTGAGACTACTACAACTACCTATGTAACTGTCCTCTCTATCCCTATCAGTCAGGGAACTAAGATCCCTTATGCTGCGTGGTGCAGCCGAGAAAGGGGGAGGAGGTTGACAGCCTGCTTATTGGAAAGTTTAAGTCGTGTATGCGATTGTTTTGTAAATGTTAGAGTACTTGACACTTAATAATACTTTCACTATTATTTTTAGCATAATTACTAATTAATGATTACTCTCATCCTATGAGTCTCCCTAGGCCAGGGTCTTCATAGGAATTCCATAAATCTCATGAAATTGTAGGTAAAATTTAATAATTACTGTTTGCTTTGTCTCTGAGAGGATCAATTCTTCATCTCATAGAAAAAGAAATTTGTGATTCAAAAAAAAAGAGAAAAGTTACTGATTTTCTGCATACGGATGGAGTGATAACCTGAATTTTTCCTTTAACTTAGAAGTCCATTTTATCTTCCCCTAAAAGCATTCATATCTCCAGAGATTAGCCTCAAGAGCCTGTCCTCTATCTTTCCTTTTCCAGTGATGTTGAAATCTGCACACCCTCCATCCTCTGAAGTTGCCATGCCCTTGGGGTTCTTTCTTGGCTCTCTGTGATAAGTGACTGGGAGAGTGTCCATGGTCAGACCCATTTCCTGTCTAACATAAAGTGCTTTTACTTTATATTTTCTGTTCTCCTCTTGCAGGCAGCAGAGCCTAGATGCTCTTCCTTCAGTTTGTTGGAGAGGGAAGGCAAAGGAGTCTACCTTCTTTGAATACTGGTGCTACCACTGACCAGCTCTGTGGCATTGGTCAACCTCCCTAAGCCTCAGCCACTCCATCTGTAAAATGGGTCTAATAGTAGAGAGCTGTTCCCTAGATTAAATGAGACCGCAGCACTTAGCAAACACCCTCAATGGTTACTCTAATTACCCTTATCTTAGGAAGCATTCAAAAGTTCCACTACCAGGAAATAATGCATAAAACCTGAAGAAATAAGAGATCCTTGAGAACTGCAAGCCCACTTCACACAAAGAGAAAATTAGCTTAGAGAGGGGAGGAGACTTGTTCCAGGTTGCACAGCAAACCAGAGGCAATGCCAAGGTAAAAACTGGGCTGGAGCTCCCAGAGCAGGGCTTGTTCCATTGCCTCACAAGCCCCATTTGTTACAAGTGATGATCCTTCATTGACTCATCATTACCATCTAGAATCCATACCTTACATTAGGGTTCTCTATTGGGTTCTATGGATTTGAACACATGTATGACAAATCAGCTCAGTTCAGTTGCTCCGTCATGTCTGACTCTGCAACCCCATGGACTGCAGCACACCAGGCCTCCCTGTCCATCATCAACTCCCAGAGCTTGCTCAAACTCATGTCCATCAAGTTGATGATGCCATCCAACCATCTCATCCTCTGTCGTCCCCTTCTCCTCCTGCCCTCAGTCTTTCCCAGCATCATGATCTTTTCCAATGAGTCAGTTCTTCCCATCAGGTACCCAGAGTATTGGAGTTTCAGCTTCAGCATCAGTCCTTCCAGTGAATATTCAGGACTGATTTCCTTTAGGATGGACTGGTTGGATCTCCTTGCAGTCCAAGGGACTCTCAAGAATCTTCTCCAACACTACAGTTCAAAAGCATCAATTCTTCGGTGTTCAGCTTTCTTTATAGTCCAACTCTCACATCCATACATAACTACTGGAAAAACCATAGCTTTGGCTAGATGGACCTTTGTCAGCAAAATAATGTCTTTGCTTTTTAATATGCTGTCTAGGTTGGTCATAGCTTTTCTTCCAAGGAGCAAGCGTCTTTTAACTTTATGGCTGCAGTCACCAACTGCAGTGATTTTGGAGCACAGGAAAATGATGTCTGTCACTGTTTCCAATGTTTCCCCATCTATTTGCCATAAAGTGATAGGACTGGATGCCATGATCTTCATTTTTTGAATGTTGAGTTTTAAGCCAGCTTTTTCACTCTCCTCTTTCACTTTCATCAAGAGGCTCTTCTATTCCTCTTCACTTTCTGCCATAAGGGTGGTGTCATCTGCAAATCTAAGGTTATTGATGTTTCTCCCTGCAATCTTGATTCCAGCTTGTGCTTCATCCAGCCCAGCATTTCACATGATGTGCTCTGCATATAAGTTAAATAAGCAGGGTAACAATATACAGCCTTGACGTACTCCTTTCCCAATTCAGAACCAGTCTGTTGTTCCATGTCCAGTTCTAACAGTTGCTTCCTGACCTGCATACAGATTTCTAAGGAGGCGGGTCAGGTGGTCTGGTATTCCTATCTCTTGAAGAATTTGCCACAGTTTGTTGTGATCCACACAGTCAAAGGCTTTGGCGTAGTCAATAAAGCAGCAGTAGATGTTTTTCTGGACCTTTCTTGCTTTTTCGATGATCCAATAGATGTTGACAATTTGATCTCTGGTTCCTCTGCCTTTTCTAAATCCAGCTTGAACATCTGGAAGTTCTCGGTTCATGTACTGTTGAAGCCTGGCTTGAAGAATTTTGAGCATTACTTTGCTAGTGTGTAAGATGAGTGCAGTTGTGTGGTATGACAGATATCTACCATCATTTATCATGCAGAATAATTTCATTGCCTTAGAAATCCTCTGTGCTCTCTGAACTCTTCCTTCCCTCACCCTGGGCCGCTACTGATCTTTTTACTGTCTCTCTAAGTTTTGCCTTTTCCAGAATGTCATATAGTTGAAATCATACAGTATGTAGCCTTTTCAGATGGCTTCCTTCACTTAGTTATATGCATTTAATTTTCCCCCAGTGTCTTTTTATGGCTTAACAGCTCATTTTTTTCTTTTGCTCTATCTGAATACACCACAGTGTATTTGTCCACCTACTGAAAGATATCTTGATTGCTTCCAAGTTTTTGCCTTTATGAACAAAGCTGCTATAAATATTCATGTATGGTCTTGTGTTGCCAAAAGTTTTCAACTCATTTGAGAAAATATTAAGGAATGCAGTTGCTGAATTGTATGCTAAGAATCCATTTAGTTTTGTGAGAAACCACCAAACTGTCTTCCAGAGTGACTTGCATACTATTGTGTGTTCCACTGGCAATGTGAGTGTTTCTGTTGCTCCACATTGTCACTAGCATTTGATGTTGAGTGTTCATTTTGGCCTTTCTGATATACATGTAGTGATATCTCCGTGGTTTTTTTTTTTTTGTTTGTTTGTTTTGGGTTTTTTTTGGCTATGCTGGGTCCTCATTGTTGCACAGGCTTTTCTCTAGTTGTGGTGAGAGGAGGCTTCTCTCTAGTTGTGATGTGCAGGTTTCTCATTGTAGTGGCTTCTCTTGTTGTGGGTTACAGGCTCTAGGGTGCACAGGCTTCAATAGGTGCGGCACATGGGCTTAGTAGTTGAGGCTCCCAGACTCTAGAATACATAGTTGTGGTACATGGGCTCAGTTGCTCCACAACTTGTGGGATCTTCCTGGATCAGGGATTGAACTCATGCCTTCTGTATTGACAGGCAGATTCTTTACCACTGAGCCACCAGAGAAGCCCATCCATGGTTTTTTGTTTGTTTTTGTTTATTATTATTATTATTATTATTATTTGCCTGCATCAGGTCTTAGTTCCAGCACTAGGGATCTTCAATCTCTGTTGCAACATGAAGGATCTTTTAGTGTGGCATGCGAAATTTGGTTCACTGATCAGGGATCAAACTCAGACCCCCTGCACTAGGAGCATGGGTCTTAGCCACTGGACCACCAGGGAAGTCCCATCTCCATGTTATTTTAATTTGCATTTCCCTGATGACATATGATATGAAGCATCTTTTCATATGTTTTTCTGCTTTCTGTACATTTCCTTCGGTGGCTTCCCTGGTGGCTCAGTCGGTAAAGAATCCACCTCCAATAGAGACCGCCTATAATGCAGGAGACCTGGCTTTGATCCCTGGGTTGAGGAGATTCCCTGGAGAAGGAAATCGCAACCCATTCCATATTCTTGCCTGGGAAATTACATGGACAGAGGATCCTGGTGGGCTACAGTCCATGGGATCACAAGAGTAGGACATGACTTAGTGACTAAACCACCACCACCACCATACTTCCTTGAGGAGAGGTCTGTTCCTGTCTTTTGCCTATTTTTTAAATTGGATTGTTTATTTTCTTATTGTTGAGTTTTAAGGGAGATAATCATCCTTTTTCAGATATGTCGTTTGCAAATATTTTCTCTTAGTCTATGACTTGTCTTCACAAATCCATTTTTGTCCTATGTTTTTCATCCTAACATACGTACTCAGCTCCTTTCCTTCTGTCCACATCCACATCTGCAGCTGGGCCCTGGCAGCCTGTAGATGATAGTCTGTGGCCATGCCCCACACGGGTGTCCTAGTGAGCCATACCCACCACTTCCACTGCTGGTGAGAGTCTTTGAGCCATCCCACGAACAAGACTTCCTTCGCGTTAGTTCTCCTGCCAGATTTTGCCATGTCTCCTGCTATTTCTTCTTATACGCATACCAGAACAAGGCCTCTCTATCGTGCTCCTTCAGCCAAGGGTATGTTCCATTACAAAGTTGGTGTCCTTTTTTCACTTTCAACATATGCAATTTAAAAAATAATATTGAATATGTTTTTTAAACTGCAGGATTAAAAAAACTATTTATATCTGTATATAAATTATTATACATAATGTTTATAAATATATTTAAAATGTCTGGACTTAATTACACTACACTGTTAAAAGTACATACTTTGAGGAAAGAAGTGGGAAGGAGAATTAGATTGGGATGAGGTGGGAAGGGGGTATAGATAGAGATCTTCTCTTTTTACATATATACTTCTGTACCATTCAATCATTTGATAACAAGCATTCATCACTGCTATATTTTTTTGACTAAATGGAAAAAAAGTCACATGACTTCTCATTTCCCTGAAATTCTGATGTGCCCTTAGAAGTATGAACTCCTGCACTGCTGGTAAAAACCACTGTACCAAGGGGTAGTGTGTGTGATAATCTTCATCACTAGCACAAAGACCAGCAATTTGTGTGGTGTCTGGGAAGCTCAGGGTGTGATAGGAAAATCACTGTTGTGGAGCCAGGAGACCTGAGGTCAGGTCTTGAATCAGTCATGTGATCTGAGGTACTCTGCAAGCATCTTTACTCACCCTTACTAACTCTGTTAATTGTAGACCAGCCTAAAGAGAAAGAGCCTAGGGCCAAGGCATGCTGAGGCCAAAATGTAGATGATGGAGGCCCTTCAGCTCCACTGACTTTGGCAGCCAGGGCCAAGAAACTAGAAGGTTCAGTTAAGCATAAAGAGAAGAGGGCTCAGGCTATGGAGGCCCCAGGGCAGTTCAAGATGATTCATGACCTAGAGCGGGGCATGTAGTAACTAAGAGTCAGGAGGATCCTGTGTATACTTCCTAAAAGATCAGTTAACTCACTGAGAAACAGGCATCTCATTCAGTTATCAGTTCATCCATCCACTTATTGAACAAGTGTCACTGAGTATTGACTATAGACCAGGCTTTCTAGGTGTTACGGTGATAAGGGTAAATGAAGTAGGCATGATCCCTACCTTGATGGAGTTTCATGATCTAGCAGTAGAGACAGAGTAAATAAGAAAAGAAGCAAATGTATAATTCTGAACTGCTGCTAAGTCACTTCAGTCGTGTCCGACTCTGTGCGACCCCATAGACGGCAGCCCACCAGGCTCCCCCATCCCTGTGATTCTCCAGGCAAGAACACTGGAGTGGGTTGCCATTTCCTTCTCCAATATATGAAAGTGAAAAGTGAAAGTGAAGTCACTCAGTCGTGTCCAACTCTAGCAACCCCATGGACTGCAGTCTACCAGGCTCCTCCATCCATGGGATTTTCCAGGCAAGAGTACTGGAGTGGGGTGCCATTGACTTCTCCAATAATTCTGAACTAAGATAAGAGTTACAGGGAGGGTGGGGAAAACCTGTCTGAGGACATGAAGTTTAAGTCAAGATCTGAAAAACAAGAGTTGACTGATGGAAGAGGTGTGGGAATAGTATCAGTCAAAGGCCATGGAGTGGGATGGGCTCAGAGTCCTCCAGAAGCTGGTGAAGCATGCTGCGTGAGGGGTAAGAGATACAGAAAGAGAGAAGGGAACGGGAGGCAGGAACCAGTCATGTGCTAGAATGTTATTCTAGGAGTAGAGGAAGGCCCCATAAGGGTTGTAAGCAGAGAAAGATCATAATATGGTCAATAAATTTTAAAAGATCACTCAGCTGCTGCATGGATCATTGATTGGAGAGCCAAGAGAAGAAACAGTCATTCTGTGGAGGAAGGGATGACCAAGACCAAGCAGAGATTTCAGTGTCCAAGTCAAATCAGAATTTACAGGGGCCAGAGCCTTCCTTCTCCAAGCGGGTGAGATTGGGCAACAGATAATGGGGTAGGGAGGCCAAGGCAGGTCCTTGGCTCCATAACTACCTGGACACAGAGGCTCTACCTGGGAACATACCTGGACACAGGTAAAAAGAGCCTGCAGGGCATTCCTGCCTCTCCCTGAGCAGCAAGAGGTCTGAGGCTTCCCCAGGGCTTCCTACCTGTGGATGTGAGTAGCAGGGGGACCCAGGCAAGACAGGTGAGGCAGAAGTTAATAACTCCTGCACAGTGGGTGGTCCCATGTTCCCTCTCTTCATAACAAATAATCTCCGAAAACTCAGGTACAGTCATGTTTTTCCTCCTGTTTGTGGACCAGCTGGGATTCTTCTGTATGTTCCTTACCTTTGTGTTAGATCTCTGTAAACAGATAGGCAAAGCCCTGGAGCAGAAATGCAAGGTGGCAGGAGTTATCCCACCATGAAAGTGAAAGTATGAGTCGCTCTGTCATGTCCGACTCTTTGTGACCCCATGGACTGTAACCCTCCAGGATCCTCTGTCCTTGGAATTCTCCAGGCAAGAATACTGGAGTGGGTTGCCATTCCCTTCTCCAGGGGATCTTCCTGACCCAGGGATCAAACCTGAGTCTCCTGCATTGGCAGGCAGATTCTGTACCATCTAAGCCACCAGGGAAGCCCACTGTGAGCTTTGAGCAATTCTTTCCCAGTCAACCAATTTGAATAAATTTCAAGTTAGTGAAAGCCTAAACTATGAGCCTTTGCTTTTGAAAGCCTACAAAATTCAGTCCTGATCTCAAAGCAGTACTACTTTAGAATCTTCAAGTTCTCCCTATTGAACTGGATATATTCTAATCTGGCTCATAAGACCCTGGATAATGTGGTCCCCCTCTACCATCCAGCTCACCTGACCCCCACCTATGATATACTTTGTCTTCTGTATGTGTGCTATACTCTAAAACATCCAGGTTCTCTAGTGCTCCCAGATTTTTTTTTAAAAAAAATGTTGCATGCAGTGCAGGAGACCTGGGTTCAATCCCTGGGTCAAGAAGATCCCCTGGAGAAGGGAATGGCTACCCACTCCAGTAGTTTTGCCTGGAGTTCCATAGATAGAGCCTGGTGGGCTACAGTTCATGAGGTTGCAAAGAGCTGAACATGACTGAGAGACTAACCATTATAGTTGATTTACATAGGTGAGATTTTTGTTTGGTTGGTTGGCCATGCCAGACAACATCCAGAATCTTAGTTTCCCAACCATCGGACCCACACCTCCAGCAGTAGAAGTGCAGAGTCCTAACCCCGGAACAGCCAGGGAATTCCCTGTCTATTTCTTCTTGATTGTGCAAGTTGTTGGTGAATAGCTGTTGATAATTCAATCCTATTTTCTTTAATGTATAGTTTCTCTTGAATATAGACATGTCTGTATTTCTTCTCTTAAGTAGCCTATAACTCACTGAGACTAGAAAAGTTCCTCTTGAACTATTAAAATAGCTGCTTGACAGATATTTGTTAGGTGTGTATTTTCAGCAAATAGGTCTTCAAACCCTTGTGCTGGAAGAAATTCAAGCAGTGTAGGCCATAAAAAGGCAGGCTACAAAGCACCAAGTACATTTAGGTCTCACTTTTATAGATATATATGTTTGCATGTGTGTATATACGTATGTGCCTGGGAAATCTCATGGACAGAGGAGCCTGGCGAGCTACAGTCCATGCGGTTGCAAAAGAGTTGAATGTGACTCATCAACCAAACAACAGCATATATGCATATGTATAAGTGTATATAATATGTACTCTAAAATATTAACAGCAGTTACCTCTCTGAAATGAATCTATAGATGTATCCTTTTTTAAAATTTTAAATGTGTATTTGATTTCTGCTGTGTAGCAAAGTGACTCGGTTATACATACATATATACATATATATGTATATATATTCTTTTCCATTATGGTTTATCACAGGATATTGAATATAGTTCCCTGTGTTATACAGTAGGACATTTTGATTATCCATCCAATAGATAATAGTTTTCATCTGCTAAGCCCAAACATCTAGTCGTTTCCTCCCCTGCCCCCCTGCCTTCTTGGCAGTCACAAGTCTCTTCTCTATACACAAATATATTGTTTATCTTCATTTTTAAATCTTTATGGCTAATTTTTTTTCTTTTTAGAACACAAAAAGAATGCAGTTATTTCTTAAAATCAATCAGTAATATAAAAATTACCAAATTAAAAGTCCCCATAAATCTCTCCTACAAAAACACACCAGTAAAATAGGAAAAGGAGTATGTCAAGGCTGTATATTGTCACCCTGCTTATTTAACTTATATGCAAAGAATATCATGAGAAACGCTGGGCTGGAAGAAGCACAAGCTGGAATCAAGATTGCCGGGAGAAATATCAATAACCTCAGATATGCAGATGACACCACCCTTATGACAGAAAGTGAAGAGGAACTAAAAGCCTCTTGATGAAAGTGAAAGAGGAGAGTGAATAAGTTAACTTAAAGCTCAACATTCAGGAAACGAAGATCATGGCATCTGGTCCCATCACTCCATGGGAAATACATGGGGAAACAGTGGAAACAGTGTCAGACTTTATTTTTGGGGGCTCCAAAATCACTGCAGATGGTGATTGCAGCCATGAAATTAAAGACACTTACTCCTAGAAAGGAAAGTTATGACCAACCTAGCTAGCATATTGAAAAGCAGAGACATTACTTTGCCAACAAAGTTCCGTCTAGTCAAGGCTATGGTTTTTCCAGTGGTCATGTATGGGTGTGAGAGTTGGACTGTGAAGAAAGCTGAGTGCCAAAGAATTGATGCTTTTGAACTGTGGTGTTGGAGAAGACTCTTGAGAGTCCCTTGGACTGCAAGGAGATCCAACCAGTCCATTCTGAAGGAGATCAGCCCTGGGGGTTCTTTGGAAGGAATGATGATAAAGCTGAAACTCCAATACTTTGGCCACCTCATGCAAAGAGTTGACTCATTGGAAAAGACTCTGATGCTGGGAGGGATTGGGGGCAGGAGGAAAAGGGGACGACAGAGGATGAGATGGCTGGATGGCATCACTGACTTGATGGACGTCAGTTTGGGTGAACTCCGGGAGTTGGTGATGGACAGGGAGGCCTGGTGTGGTGCAAAGAGTCGGGACATGACTGAACTGAACTGAAAAGTTGTGTGAATAGTTTGTCAGGTTTTTTTCATGCATATTTGAATATTCATACCCAATAATCATTTTCAAACAATGATATTAATCTTCCATTTACTTTTTTCTTGCTCAATAATAAATCATCGATTCATTGTATATGATTTACCAAGTTAACTCTTTCAATAAATGAGTTCATTCAACAAATACATATTGATTATCAGCCATGTGCTGGTCACTGTGTTGACAATACAATAGTGAACAAACTGGTTAAAGTCCTTACCCTCAGGAAATTTATATTCCAGTTGGAAAGATGAACATTAGCCATAATCACGCCAGCATACAATTATAATCCATAACAAACCCTATTGAGGGAATGGGCTGGGTGCTCTTATCTAGTGTACAGGGCCTGATCTAGTGAGACTGAACAGTCAATAACTAAAGAGAAGGTTAGGAGAGAAGGGAAGTATTATCCAGAGGAACCTCTAGTGGCCTGGTGCTTGTGAGGGCTGATGATTGGCAGAATAGGCTGGAGGGCATGGGGTCAGGGACTGGTGGGTGGCAGCTGGTGTTCACGTCATCCTTTCTTATCTGTAGGTGACTGAAACAGCCAATGGGATTGCCAGGATAGATGGATCAGGACTCACACCTCTGGATGTGAGTCCTCAGCATCTACGCAGTGTGGGCACTTCCCTTCCTGGTGCTGCTGTATTCATCTTGAACTTCTGAGCCATGTTGACAATGCTCAGTGCTGGCCAAGGTCCTCCTCATCTTCCAGCACCTCCTGCAGGCAAGCTCCTTACCCCAGGCCATCGCCTGACATGACTGAGCGACTGACACTTTAATATGCTTTTTTATATACAGCTATATTGACATATGTACAGGATTGCCATACAGAAAATTTCTTCCACTGTGTTCTTAATAGAACAATTCTCTATTTTTTAATGCCCAAACTTCATAGAATAAATGTATCTATCCCACTATAATTTTTCTGTACAATATTTGTTTAGGAAGCATTTATATTTATGTCCCTAGACTCACTACAGCAGGTTTAACAAAACAATCTGCGAGAAATGTCTTGAGGTATTTCTTTTTTTTTTCTTTTTTTTTTTTTTACTCATTCATTAATCCTTTATTATTATCCATGTTATAATGGATAACACATATAACACATTTAGTGATATGCTAGAGAGGCACATTTATTTATTTATTTATTTTTTCCATTGCCTATGTGTATTTTATTTTTTTTGTTAATTTTTAGTTTTTTATTTTTTACATTTTAAAATCTTTAATTCTTACATGCATTCCCAAACATGAACCCCCCTCCCACCTCCCCTCCCCATAACATCTTTCTGGGTCATCCCCATGCACCAGCCCCAAGCATGCTGCATCCTGCGTCAGACATAGACTGGCGATTCAATTCACATGATAGTATACATGTTAGAATGGAACAAAACAGAAAGCCCAGAGATAAATCCACACACATATGGACACCTTATCTTTGACAAAGGAGGCAAGAATATACAATGGAGTAAAGAGGTATTTCTTACATTGTCTTACATTCCAGACACAGCCAAATGTTAGAATCCCACACAGACAACTTAGAACTCAGAACAAATGTCCACAAAGAGGATATGGAAGATGTTACTGTAGACAAGCAACTTTTTGTAACAAGCATGTTAATTTGTGTTCAGTATCACATTGCAAGCATTTAGAACCTAACATCAGTTGATTACTTACATATAGGCATGTTATTATCTTAGGTATGTTTCAAAAATTGCAACTAATACCTGGCTAATTAAAAAAAATTTTTTTTCTAAAAGATAAACATTTTCAAAATAAATTTAAAAAGACAATTCAAGTGTTAAACAGGGTAATGATATGTTTACATGAGAGCTTCACATTTCTTAAAAATTAAGTGGCAAGGGCACTAAAGTTATATTTTCTTTTCCTGAGATACAGGTCTGGGATATTTTTCGGTTGATAATAAAAGTTTTCACTCCTGCAATGAGATTTATTCTGAAATCATATCTAACCATCTTTGCATAGGAGGCAAATTTGCATGGTACTCATCAGCAAAGGTCATTCTCTGTACAATATGGGGACTGGGTCCATAGTTATCACCCTTCCATCTACTGTGTTGATTCAGATTCCCCAAAATTATTTTACTTATTCAAAATACAACTTCAATAAATAAGTAAATAAAATTTTAAAAACAACAAAAATTGGCTGTGTTTAGGGTTGATCTGTCATGTGACGTAATCTTTCCAATTCAAGATAACAGGAACTAGATTATCAGGCATGCTTGCACGGATCAAAATTTTAGGAGATTACTGATATTAAGAAGGGCTCCCCACCACCCCCACAACAAGTAGTTATTTTGGTTTTAGGGAAAAAACTGTAATAAGGACTCTCATTCAACTCAACCTAAAGTAACTGGGGAACAAAAGGAGACTTTATAAGAAAGGTCTTGGGAACTGTCATGGAGCAGTCAGGCCCCAAGAAGTATCCTGAGGCAGTCAGGCATGGGAGCAGACACACCCAGGAGTCAAGTCACATTAGGGCTTCCAGCGCCCCTGCTCAGGTTAGCTCTGAGTATTGGCTTCATTCCTTACTTTTGATGTGAACAGGCTCTGTCCACAGCTCTTGAGTTTTACCTTTTACCATTTTAGGCACCAGAAGGAAACTAATCTGATGATCTGTCTGGTTTCAGTAATCCAGGGAAGGAATTGATTTAGTGGTTCTGCTTGGGTCAAGTACCACCCCTGAACAAATCAGCTGTAGTTAGGAAAGTGCTGGTAGAAACCACAGCTAATTCAGAAGTGGGGTTGGGTCACTTCAGGTTAAGAGGGTAGGATTTCTGAGCAGATAAGCCCATAGACATCCATGACAAGGTTTGAAGAAAGAAAAAATAAAACAGGAATAAAAATTGGACAGATTCAATCCCTAGCCTTCAGTTTTGCTCATTAAAGACTCACAAAAACTTAACCCGTATATCCACCATGTCTGGATCTCTGTGTGGCTTTGAGTCCTAGCTTTGCAGCTCACAAGCTATGTTGCCCTGGATAAGTCAGGCTTTTAGAATGAGGCTAATAATTTTTCTTTTTCTAAGCTGTTGTGAAAAACTACTGGTGAGAAACCAGTGGTTCTTAGAGAAGCAGTGGAGTGAGTTCAGTGAATACAAGTATAAACTTTAGAGCAGTGTCTTCAGGCAGGAGTGAGCTTGCCCCCAGGAGTCATTTGGCAATGTGTGGATTTATTTCTGGTTGTCACAAGTAGGAGGGGGTAGAACTACTGGATAGAAGCCAGGGATGCAGTTAAACATCCTGTGATGCACAGGACAGCCTCAGATATCAACAGTGCTCAAGCTGAGAAACCATGCTCTAGAGCCAAGTTATCTGATTCTATTTATATCTCCATCACTTCAAAATTTGGTAAATAACCTTACTTTTCTATACCTCAGTTTTCCCATCTGGAAAGTGGGACTAATACTACAAACTATCTCCTAAGCCTATTGTGAGGACCAAATGGATTAATATCTGTAAAGAGCTTATGCCCCTGCCTGGTACGTAGTTCTCCCTAAATACAAGCTGTTACTTCCTCCAAACGTGGCTAAGCTTCAGAATCACTTTGAGACCTTGACTAATAATAGACTCCCAGGAACCTTCCCTAGTGGTACAGGATCTGAGTCTTTGGAATTTGGAATCTAGGAATATGGGGCGTTTAGAGTTCCCCAGTTGATTTGAATGATCAGCCAAGTATAGGGGTGAAGGCTTGCTATGCAGAGTGTGGGTTTCAGACCAGCAGCAACTCAGAGCGAACTCCGATGTGCACACAAATCACTTGGGGGCCTTGTTACAAGTCGGGTTCTGGTTCAGCAGTCTGGGTGCCAGCTGAGATTCTACTTTCCTAACAAGCCTCCAAGTGAGGCCAACACTGCTGGTCCTCAAACAGTACTCTGAGTCCCAACACTCCGAAGTACTTTATAGCTGCATGTATGGATTACACACCCCCAATAATGCTGCTGGACCCAAAGCCTATTGAGTGCCACAAGGTTGAGTTGGAATAGCTGCTAATGTTTCTTCTTCTCAAGAGCTAAAAACAAGGTAAGGAAAGGAAGCTGTGTGGGAATGCTTCAGATAGCCTTTATCTCCTGGGGACCACCCCCCAACCCACCTGAGCCACGATGGAAACCCCCCAGGAGAAGGTCATCCACTTACCACTTGCCTGGCTGCAAAAGTATATCCCCTTAGCCAGAAAGAATAAAGAACCTTTGGAGGCTTCAGGAGTCCCATTTGTTGTAAATTGCCTGGAAGTCATTTTGTTTACAGTGGAATTGACCTGAAAGTCAATTTGTTCCTTTTCATGGCTGATGTCTCTTAAAGAGTATTGTTCTTCAATGTCAGGCCCCACCAGCCTCCAGGAGTCTGTGTTCACAGTCAGAGATAGGACTGCATCTGGAAGCTCTTTAATTCGGTGGTTTTTCAGGGTGTCTCTGACACGTGTGTGATGAATTTAGTGGGGAGATGGGTAAGATTTATTTACTTTCCTTTATATATGTTTATTTATTTATAGGTGTGCTGGGTCTTTATTGCTTCACATGGGCTTTCTCTAGCCGTGGTGGGCAGGGGCTACTCTCTAGCTTCCGTGTGCAGGCAGGCTTCTTATTGCAGTGGCTTCTCTTGTTGCAGAGCATGGGCTCTAGGTGTGCAGGCTTCAGTAGCTTTGCCACTTAGTCTTGGTAATTGTTGCCCATGGGCTTAGTTGCCCCATGGCATGTGGGATCTTCCTGGATCAGGGATCAAACCAGCGTCCTCTGAATGGCAAGGGAGATTCTTAACCACTGGACCATCAGGGAAGCCCCTATTTACTTTCATAATAATGTATTTGTGTTAATATGTTCAATCCATGGTGGCTTAGAATTGAGTTATAATACTTCTTTTTAAAATTTAATTTTATTACAGCCTACTTATATCAGTTAGCTACTGTGATAATGCTACACAATAAACTACCCTGAAATTCAAATAAAATAAAATAATTTAATTTTAAATTATTGACTTGATGAGAAAAATAATATAAATAGAACACATATGTGATAAATGACTTAAGTTCCAGACATGCTATTTCAGTTCAGTTTCCTTGTTTTATGGATGGAGAAACTAAAGCAAGAGAGTCCCTGGGTCTTGATTTTCTTATCTTTAAAATAAAGATAATTATCCCTACTTGGTAGGATTGTGGTGAGAACTAAACAGTTCATTTACAGCACTTTGTACATTGCCTGGCCCATCATACATACCTAAGAAATGCTAGCTGCTCACATTGTCAGTATTAAATGAGAAACCTTATTACTATGATCATTGATAGTCTCTCTGAGCCTCATGCTCCCCATCTGTAAAGTGAAGGCATCAGATGAGAAGGCTAAGCATCTCTGGCCATACAGCTCCCTCATCCTCTAACATGCCAGGGGAAAATATCTGACAGAAAGATGTGGAATGTTAAATCTTCTCTTTTCAGTAGCCCTCATTTTATCCATCTATAAAATGGGAGAAATAAAGACTTCTGTGACAATTCCTGCCAACAAGTCAGCCTATTTAAACAACCTATGAAACATCATATTAAAAATCTATTTACTTTGGTATGCTCTTAATTGACACATTTGAGTGCTAGAGCTAATCCAGCAAGAGAAAAATTATTGGAAAAAAATCAGCACTGAATGTATGTGCTCACATCCACTCACAGATGATGAAAACAAAGGCTAGAAGCCATGTAGCTTGTCAGAGAGCAAAGGGCTGTTAAATTCTAAAGCCAAGGCTTAAGCTCCTATCCCCCAGCTCTCAGATCCAAGTTTCCTTCTCAACTTCTCCTTCTGGTCTCCTTTTATCTTCAGTTTCCTTTTTAGTTCTTCTTTGACAGAACTGTCTCTGGATCTCCTCACCACCAGCTCCCCCGCTGCTCTCTCTCTCTCCACACACACACACCCACACACGCACGCACGCACGCACACACACACACACACACACACACACACGAGCAAGGCTGCCTGAACCATCATTCAGAGCTGATGCTCCCACATTCCTACTCTGAGACACAGAATCATAGGTCTCAGAGAGCTGGAACTGGAATAAAGGATGAGCATGTAGAGAGTTTTCTAGACAACCAACTCATAACACAAATAAGGAAAAAGATTTCTTCAGCCCTGGTGCCAGTGCAGTCTGCATTCCTTTTTCATCCTTTGGACAAGATCCACTGCATATTCTGGTATGTAAGAGTCTCTCCCCTCTCTCCCCATGGAAAAGGAATCCAAAATTATACTTTGGACTGCAAATCTGTGCTGCTAGGTCACTTTCCAGACCTAAAATTAGGGGTGGTGCTCCCCCAGGTGGTCTGAGCCTAGAAGCACAACTCCTTCAAAGACACCAACTTAGATTAACACACTTGAACAGTGATTTTCTCTAACAGCTACCATCATCGTCATAATCCATGGGCCACAGAACTGCTCAGAAGTAGAGCCTTCACTGAGCATAGAAGGATAGTTAGCTGGAATAAAGGATGAACATGTAGAGAGTTTTCTAGACAACTAACGTACCACAGATAAGGAAAAAGGTTTCTTCAGTCCTGGTGCCAGTGCAGTCTACACCGTGGCTGGAGTAGAAGACCCTTAAGGCCTTTTTAGTAATTGTTACTATTATAGTTCAGTAGTTTCTTGAACCTAGTGGTGTCATGTATTGGAGTTTGGCTTTTATTTTTTTTTCTCTTTTTTCTTTTTTTTGGCTGTACCTCAAGGCTTTCACGATCTCAGTTCCTTGACCAGGGATTGAACCTGGACCATAGCAGTGAAAGCCCGGAATCCTAACCAGTAGGCAACCGGGGAACCTGCTTTATTTTGTTTGTTTGTTTTTCTATATTGAGCTTTTTGTTGGCTGAAATGAATAAATATAGAATGATAAACAGTGGGTAAATGGGATCTCAACATAAATGGGGACCGCTGAGTAATTATGGTCCTTCCATTCGCAGGTTTTGCCTTTGGAGAACAAAATATGAGACCATGCCATGGCCACATCCACTCATCCTATATGGAGGGATGTTGGCAATCACTAGAGCATGCAGAAGGCTCTGGGCCTCAAGCTACTACAGATTTGGGGCCACCACCCAGGTAAGCATCATCCTCAGCTTCCGCAGCTGCTAGTGAGTGAGTTCAGTCCCCAGAGACAGAATGATGATGTACAGGGTGTGGCTGGCTTCCCCTCAACAGAGGAGATTAGTAATGGCATGACTGAGAATTTCTTCAGCATAGAGAAGAGATGCCAGCAAGCTGCACCATGGAAAGAACTGGACCCCTGAAAATGCAACCCCATACATGTCATCCCTCTTTCTTAAAAAAAAAGAAAATCTAAACCAAGACATATCTTTTTTTCTTATGTGAACGTGAAAGTTGCTCAGTCTTGTCCAACTCAATATGACCCCATGGAATTCTCCAGGCCACAATACTGGAATGGGTAGACTTTCCCTTCTCCAGGGAAGCTTCCCAACCCAGGTATCGAACCAGGGTCTCCTGCATTCCAGGCGGATTCTTTACCATCAGAGCTACCAGGGAAGCCCCCCCTCCAATTGATTTTTGGCTATTGTAAGTATGGCCCTAAAGAACAGAAATTCACATTCTTAATGTAATATATAAATAATGTTTGTGCAAGTCATTCAGTCATGTCTGACCCTTTGCAACCCCATGGACTGTACATAGTCCTTTGAATTCTCCAGGCCAAAATACTGGAATGGGTAGCTGTTCCCTTCTCCAGGGGATCTTCCCAACCCAGGGATCGAACCCAGGTCATTCACATTGCAGGCAGCAGATTCTTTACCAGCTGAGCCACCTATGTTTAGAAAAATATAATCTGATCACTGAGACTTAATTTTCTCAGTAATCCATACTCATCATTTATAAAAAAGAAAAGAAAGAACAGCATTAAGTAAATACTATTCTCTTGAATTGGTCCTTAGATAAGTCCTCAAAAAGGAACTCAAAAGGAGAATTAATTCTGACCAGGAAAGAGAGAGGCATCACTGAAGCCCCTGAGACTTGAACCATAACCAGGACTGTTCAGTGCAGTTCAGTTCAGTCGCTCAGTCATATCCAACTCTTTGTGACCCCATGGACTGCAGCATGCCAGGCCTCCCTGTCCATTACCAACTCCAGGAGTTTATTCAAGCTCATGTCCACTGAGTGTGTGATGCCTTCCTTAGTGATCAGTGCAAAGAAATAAAGGAAAACAATAGAATGGGAAATACTAGAGATCTCTTCAAGAAAATTAGAGATACCAAGGGAACATTTCATGCAAAGATGGGCTCAACAAAGGACAGAAATGGTATGGAAGCAGAAGGTATTAAAAAGAGGTGGCAAGAATAAAGAAAAACTATGCAAAAAAGATCTTCATGACCCAGATAACCACGATGGTGTAATCACTCACCTAGAGCCAGACATCCTGGAATGCAAAGTCAAGTGGGCCTTAGGAAGCATCACTACAAACAAAACTAGTGGAGGGGATGGAATTCCAGTTGAGCTATTTAAAATCATAAAAGATGATGCTGTGAAATATATGGAATTTAGAAAGATGGTAACGATAACCCTGTATGCGAGACAGCAAAAGAGAGGCAGATGTACAGAACAGACTTTTTGACTCTGTGGGAGAAGGAGAGGGCGTGATGATTTGGGAGAATGGCATTGAAACATGTATAATATCATATAAGAAATGAATTGCCAGTCTAGGTTCGATGCAGGATACAGGATGCTTGGGGCTGGTGCACTGGGATAACCCAGAGGGATGGTATGGGGAGGGAGGTGGGAGGGGGGTTCAGGAGTGGGAATTTATGTACACCCGTGGCAGATTCATGTTGATGTATGGCAAAACCAATGCAGTATTGTAAAGTAAAAAAATTTAAAAAATAAATTTAAAAAAAAGAGATGATGCTGTGAAAGTGCTGCAGTCAATATGCCAGCAAACTTGGAAAACTCAGCAGTAGCCACAGGACTGGAAAAGGTCAGTTTTCACCCCAGTCCCAAAGAAAGGCAATGCCAAAGAATGCTCAAACTACCACACAGTTGCACACATCTCACATGCTAGCAAAGCAATGCTCAAAATTCTCCAAGCCAGGATCAATAATATGTGAACTGTGAACTTCCAGATGTTCAAGCTGGTTTTAGAAAAGGCAGAGGAACCAGAGATCAAATTGCCGATATCCACTGGATCATTGAAAAAGCAAGGGAGTTCCAGAAAAACATCTACTTCTGTTTTATTGACTATGCCAAAGCCTTTGACTGTGTGGATCACAATAAACTGGAAAATTCTGAAAAGATGGGAATACCAGACCACCTGACCTGCCTCTTGAGAAACCTATATGCATGTCAAAAAGCAGCCGTTAGAACTGGACATGGAACAACAGACTAGTTCCAAATAGGGAAAGGAGTATGTCAAGGCGGTATATTGTCACCCTGCTTATTCAACTTATATGCAGAGTACATCATGAGAAATGCTGGACTGGATGAAGCACAAGCTGAAATCAAGATTGCAGGGAGAAATATCAATAACCTCAGATTTGCAGATGACACAACCTATTTAGCAGGAAGTGAAGAAGAACTAAAGAGCCTCTTGATGTAAGTGAAAAAAGAGAGTGAAAAAGTTGGCTTAAAGCTCAACATTCAGAAAAAGAAGATCATGGCATCTGATCCCATCACTTCATGACAAATAGATGGGGAAACAGTGGAAAGAGTGAGAGACTTTATTTTTGGGGGCTGCAAAATCACTGCAGATGTTGATTGCAGCCATGAAATTGAAAGATGCTTATTCCTTGGAAGGAAAGTTATGACCAACCTAGATAGCATATTCAAAAGCAGAGACATTACTTTGCCAACAAAGGTCCATCTAGTCAAGGCTATGGTTTTTCCAGTGGTCATGTATGGATGTGAGAGTTGGACTGTGAAGAAAGCTGAGCGTGGAAGAATTGATGATTTTGAACTGTGGTGTTAGAGAAGATTCTTGAGAGTCCCTTGGACTGCAAGGAGGTCCAACCAGTCCATCCTAAAGGAGATCAGTTCTGGGTGTTCGTTGGAAGGAGTGATATTGAAGCTGAAACGCCAATACTTTGGGCACCTGATGCAAAGAGGTGACTCATTTGAAAAGACCCTGATGCTGGGAAAGATTGAGGGCAGGAGGAGAAGGGGATGACAGAGGATAAGATGGTTGGATGGCATCACCGACTCAATGAACATGGGTTTGGGTAGGCTCGAGGAATTGGTATTGGACAAGGAGACCTGACGTGCTGTGGTTCATGGGGTCGCAAAGAGTCAGACACGACTGGGCGACTGAACTGAACTGAACAGAGTATGAAAGGACTTCTTTCCTCACACCTTTGCCAGCACCTGCTATTGTTAAACCTCTTTTGTGTTTTACATTTTATGCTTTCCAACCTGCCTTTTAAGAAAAAGAAGATTCATTTCATTGTTTCCATACAGTTGATCATCTCTTCATATGTTTATTCGTTATTTAGACTCCCTTGTCTGTCTCTGCCTGATTTGTATTTACATACTTGTGAGTGTTTGACATCTGAGAGGGGGAGACAAAAGCTAGGAGAAGTCCTCATAAATGTAGAGAGCTTCTGTTGCTTCCTTCCTTTATACAGCAAACCTTTGCTGAGGGCTAGGCATAGAGCTTTCCTACACGCTTTCTGCTGAAGCAGTTTTCAAGGCCTGATGGCTCAGTCTCCATCTAATGTCACAATTCCAGATGATGAATTGATGACCTGACAGAAGAGAGTTCCTCAAAGCTTACGAGTAACTGGAGTCCTCCAGACTTATTCATTGAACACTTACTTACCGAGTGTCAGACCTTGTTCCAGATATGCCTGTTGGCCATCTGTATGTCTTCTTTGGAGAAATGTCTATTTACATATTCTGCCCATTTTTTGATTGGGTCACTTGGTCTTTTTGTTAGTGAATTGTATGAGCTGTTTGGAAATTTGTAAATTAAGCCTTTGTCAGTCACATCATTTGCAAATATTTTCTCCCAAATATTTTCTCCCAGTTATCTTTTCATTTGTTAATGTTTTTCTTTGCTGTGCCAAAGCTTGTAAGTTTGGTTAGGTCCCATTTGTTTATTTTTGCCTTTAATCTCTATTGCCTTGGGAGAGAGGCTGAAGAAAACATTGGTGTAATTTATGTTAGAGAATATTTTGCTTATGTTCTAGAGTTTTACAGCATAATGTCTTATATTTAAGTCTTTAAGCCATTTTGAGTTTGTTTTTGTGTATGGTAGGAGGGTGTGTTCTAACTTCATTAATTTACATGTGGCTGTCCAGCTTTCCCAACATCACTTGCTAAAGAGACTGTGTTTCCTCCATCATATATTCTTGCCTCCTCTGTCAAAAGTTAAATGACTCAAGATGTGTGGGTTTATTTCCGGACTCTCTGTTCTGTCCCATTGATCCATAGATCTATTTTTTGTACCGATATCATGTTGTCTCGATTACTGTAGCTTTGGGTATTATCTAAAGTTTGGGGGGATTATGCCTCCTGCTTTGTTCTTTTTCCTCAGGATTGTTTTGGCAATTTGGGGTCTTTTATGGTTCCATGTAAATTTTCCTTTATTAATGGTTTATAGTTCTTAGCATATAAGCCTTTCATCTCCTTGGTCAGGTTTATTCCTAAGTATTTTTATGCAGTTTTAAAAGGGTTTGTTTCTTTTTTACATTCCTTTTTGATATTTTATTGTTAGTGTAAAGAAATACAACAGATTTCTGTACATTAATATTGTATCCTACTACTTTGCTGAATTCATTTATCAGTTCTAGTAACTTTTGTGTGGAGTCTTTAGGGTTTTCCGTATGTGATAACAACAATTTTACCTCTTCTCTTCCTATTTGATACATTTTATTTCTTTTTCTTGCCTGATTGCTGTGGCTAGGACTTCAGATACTATGTTGAATAAAAGTGGTGAGAGTGGGCATCTTTGTCTGGCTCCAGATTTTAGTAGGAAGGTTTTCAGTTTTTCACTATTGAGTATTCTATTTGTTGTGGGTTTGTCATAAATAGTTTTATTATGTTGAGATATGTTCCTCTCTACCCACTTTGGTGAGAGTTTTTATCATGAATGGATGTTGAATTTTTAGCAAATGCTTTTCCTGCATCTATTGAGATTATCGTGGTTTTTGTCATCTTTTTTTTTTTTAATGTGGTACATCACAACAATTGATTTGTGTATATTGAACCATCCTGGTGACCCTGGGATGGCTCCAATTTGGTCAGGTGCGTGATATTTTTTTATGTGTTATTGGACTGAGTTTGCTAATATTTTATTGAGACATTTTGCATCTATATTCATCAAAGATATTGGCCTATAACACCCTGGCTCATATGGTAAAAAATCTGCCTGCAATGTGAGAGACCCAAGTTTGATCCCTAGGTTGGGAAGATCCCCTGGAGAAGGGAATGGCTACCCACTATTCTTGCCTGGAGAATTTCATGGACAGAAGAGCCTGGTTGGCTACATATAGTCCATGGAGTTACAAAGAGTGGGACAGGACTGAGCCACTAACACTTTCATTCTTATTTTCAAAATATTTGATTTTGCTGCAGAAATAGCATATATATCTTTGAAAATCAAAACATTTAAAATTAAAACAAAATTTTCCACCCATAGGTCTCCACCTATACTTCTACAGTATAGAAGGAACTATTATAAATTCTTTCAGACCTTTTTTGAGCATATATGAACATGGATATAATGTGTATGTCTTTGTCCATTCACTCTGCTACATGAAATGCCTCAGATGAGGTGGCTTATAATAACACAATTTTATTTGTCATAATTTTACAGGCTGGAACACCAAGATCAGAGTAGTAGCTTGGTCAGGTGAGGACCTTCTTGTGGATTGTGATTTCTCATTTTGTCTTGGGTTACTTTTCCAAAAGTATTAATCTCATTCATGAAGCCTCCACCCTCATAACCTAATCATCTCTTAAAGGCCATATATGCTAGTATCATCACATTGGGCATTAAGATTTTAATATATGAATTTCAGAGGGATACAAACATTCAAACCAAAGCAGTGTATATGTTTGTATGTGTATTTTCTATGTTTGCATGTTAGTCTGTGATTCTGTGTATATGTGGTTTCCTTCTTATTTTTAGAAAAATGATATATTTAATGTGTTGAGCATTTCATATTTCACAATAATATTTCCTGAACATGCCTCCATGTTAGCATATACAGATATATTTCAGTTTCTTTAACAAGTGAAGAGAGTTGGACCATAAAGAAGGCTGAGCACTGAAGAACTGATGCTTTCACATTGTGGTGCTGGAGAAGACTCTTGAGAATCCCTTGGACAACAAGGAGATCAAACCAGTCAGTCCTAAAGGAAATCAGTCCTGAATATTCATTGGAAGGACTGATGCTGAAACTGAAGTTCCAATACTTTGGCCACCTGATGTGAAGAACTGACTCATTGGAAAAGACCCTGATGCTGGGAAAGATTGAGGGTAGGAGGAGAAAAGGCCTACAGAGGATGAGATGGTTCAATGGCATCATTGACTCAATGGACATGAGTTTGAGCAAACCTCAGGAGATAGTGAAGGACAAGGAAGCCTGGCATGCTGCAGTCCATGGGATTGCAGAGTTGGATACAACTGAGCGATTGAATAACAATTGTCTGAATTAAGTATTTGAAAGGATAATTTCCATAGGTAACTTACGTGAACTGGGCTGGAGTGTTAGTTGGATGGATAGTTGGAAACTGGCAATCTGTTGCTCCTTTTTTTTTTTTTTAAAGCTTTGTTTCCTATTTGTTGGTTTGTCAGGACAAACCTGCTACTAATTATGTACTAATTATGTGGTGGACCAGTGTATTGTCTGTGAGCTTAACTCCTCTAGGTGTCACTGTAGAGTTCTTGCAGCTCTTTTACCTGTCTTGATTTTTCCCTCTGGTAGTCTAAGACCACAGTGGGTGCTCAGATCATTCAGTGGCCAGCTGTTAAATGTGGTTCCCCAGAGGAACAAGTTCTTTCTTAAAAACTAAATAACTGGGTTTCCCTACAGGACTGCTACATGGTATGAGGACTTACCTCCACCACTCCTGTAAGTTTCTCACTGCCTGAGAAAGTCATTGCTGGCCAGGAGGAGATGTCCCTTTTTTTCTTCAGAGCTGAAAACTTGTGCAACATTTCCACTTTTATTCTGACAGACTCAATTAAAGTAGCCAATTCAACAGGAAATCAACAGGCCAATCTCCTACCTAATCACTCAGTCTAAACCTACTCAGTGTTTTTCAACTGAGGCAATCCACATTCTCTTCCAAAACTAAGATCAAGCAAAACCTACTCCCCACAGCGAGGAATTTATCCACCACCAAATAAAACAGGATCACCAGCCAATAATGGGAGATCGAAGATCCAGGAGAGTTTTACCCAAATTGTCTGGACACACCAAAAGAGGCAGACAGGCATGAGGGGCCTCTGCTAGTACCAAGACTCTGGACCCTCATAGAGTTCAGTCCAAGGAGAAAAGCCTTCTCTGAATCCTTTCATGGTCACCAGAACTGATGACTGAAAGAAAAATGCACAATGTCAAAGCTGTGAGTTAGGTTTGATTCTGGGACCTTACTGAGGACTATAGCCCAGGAGACAGCCTCTCAGATACTTCTGAGGAACTGATCCAAAGAGATAAGGGAGGAGGAGCCAGGATATATGAGTTTTTCCTGCTGGAAAAAAACATACACAAACATCAAAAGACTACTGCTAATCACAAAAAAAAACACATTCCAAGTTAAAATTTTTAGTATTTTTCTTTGGATTGGAAGATATGAGAAACTGAGTTCATTGAAATTATTCTTTAGATATGCATCTTAAGTATCTAGACCCAAGTCAAAGTACAGAATGCTTCCTGAATTTCCTTCAGGGGTGCAGTCAGTGGGCGATTGCACTGGCTAATGGCCTAATCCTTGTAGAACTGGAATGGCAGGCCTGAAAATTCATTTGGAAATTTGATTTACATAAGGAACCCCAAAGTCTTGAAACACATAAACTATGTAAGTTGAAGAGTATTTTTTGTTTGTTTAACTTTGGAGTTTCTACTATGCACTGTGGTTTAGTCACTAAGTCATGTCTGACTCTTTTGTAACTTCATGAACTATAGCCCAACAGGCTTCTCTGTCCATGGGATTTTCCATGAATCCTGGAATGGTTTACCATTTCCTACTACAGGCGATCTTCCTGATCCAGGAATTGAACCCACATCTCCTGCATCTCCTGCATTGGCAGGCAGATTCTTTACCACTGCACCACCTGAGTGGAACTCCAACTCTGGCCAGTATGAGAACCACCTGGGAAACTTGGTAAAAATACAAAGGCCCAAATTCTCCCTACTTCAATAAGTGTGGATCTCTGTGCACTTTATTATCTCCCTAAATGATTCTGATAATACTCCAAGTTTACAAGCTGCCGTAAAAAACTGAAAAAAGGGTTCTCTGTTTACTCTAAAGGGTCATAAAAAATTTTCACTATTTAAATCCCATTTGTTCCACCCTCTATGGAGACATCAAGCAGTTTAGACTGTCCTCACTTAAGTTGTCTGGGTCCCAACCCAAGGGAAGCTGGGCTTGCATCTCAGCATCCACTGGGAATGAAAAGCCCAGACCCTGGGGTCCTCAGTTCCTTGGAGGTCCTCTCTAATCTAGTACCTATTTCTCCAAGGGGGGAAGAGGAGCAGTACCTTTCCCAGGATGGCAGCAACTTTATGGTAGAGCTGTAGTGGAGGCCAGAGCTACTTATGCCTGGGCCAGTGTTAGAAAGGTGTATTTTGGAGGCTCCATCCTGGAAGAGTCCCTCTTGCTGGCTGACGGCTAGTACAAGTTGAAAGACTGCAGGCAGTGCCCTGCAAGTTTTCTTTTAAGCAGTGATATCTGGGAAGGGACCTAGCCAAATTCTGATTATTCAGTCAGCCCTGTTTTCAATAGCTTGAAGATTAACTCAGGGTTCTTCTCACAACTTGGAGAGAAAAGCAAGAACTAGTCTTTTTTTTTTTTTTTTTTTTGCCTCAGCACAACTTGTAGGATCTTACTTCACCAAAGACCAGGAATTGAACATGGGGCCAGCGCAGTGAAAGCATGGAGTCCTAACCGCTGGACCACCAGGGAAGTCCCTGAAACTAGTCGTATATCTGAACATCTCAAGGTTCTTGACAGTCTTACTGATCCTGTGGCCTGAGCAAGAACAAAGGTCTATCGGTGGATGAGATGGAATCTCAGTGCTATCCTGGACTGTAAAATCACTATGGATGGTGACTGCAGCCATGAAATTAGAGGACAGTTGCTTCTTGGCAGGAAATCTATGACAAACCTAGACAATGTGTTGAAAAGCAAAGACATTCCTTTGCCAACAAAGGTCCATATATTCAAGGCTATGGTCTTTCCATATGGTTGTGAGAGCTGGACCAATAAACAAGGCAGAGTGCCTTAGAATTTATGCTTTCAAACTGTGGTGCTGGAGAAGACTTGAGAGTCCCTTGGACAGCAAGGAGAAATCAACCCTGAATATTCATTGGAAGGACTGATGCTGATGCTCCAATACTTTGGTCCCCTGATGCAAACAGCCAACTCACTGGAAAAGACCCTGATGCTGAGAAAGACTGAAGACAGAAGGATGAGATGGCTGGATGGCATCACCAATGCAATGGACATGAACTTGGGCAAACTCCAGGAGATGATGAGGGACAGGAAGGCCTGGCATGCTGCAATCCATGGGGCCACAAAGAGTCAGACATGACTGGATGACTGAACAACAGCAATAAGCAGACCAGAGGGTGCGTCCTGCCCGCACGCAGGCCAGGAGCACTGCCACGTAATGGTGCCAGATGAGTGAACAGAGGATGTTTCTCAAACCGTGGTGAGTGTTTCTGTTGATTCAGGGCGAGAAACTTGAAGGGGTGGGGCCAGGATTCAATCCAAATGTTCAGGGTAGTGGTCAAAGCTTAGAGTTTGGGGTCTGCTGAGGATTTGCCGTGGCTGTGGGCAAGCTATTCTTTACTTCCCTAAGCCTCAGTTTCCACATCTGTAAAAACAAAATAACAGTGCTACCCAGAGAAGTAGATAGGCTTTGTGGAGTCTGAAGTTTATACCACTGGGAAGGGGGTTGGGATAGCAGTTACCAGTGGAGAGAGCCTCCTTAAGAAAAAGATCACAAAATTACAAATTCAAAATTGCATGTAGGACCTTGGAAAGGGTACCATGTAAGGGAGGAACCCAGACAAATATGTTTCAGATGCTACCAGTTGGCTGTAGGATCACCTAAATAAAGCTCATGGCACATGAGATAATTATGTAGAGAATGGTATGGCTTGAGCAAAGTGCTGTAATTTTGAGGGAGGAGGAAATTTTGGCCCATTCATCTGTCACTGAAGCAGAGATAATGACAGAGAATGGAACACAAGAGAAACCTCCAAAGCCTTCTTTAGCCGCACAGTTCTGTTTGATGGTCACGTGACTTTAGGCATCTCACTCCCTCAGGGTTGAGGAATCTCTGCCTCTCTGACCCTTTCTGAAAGAATCCTCCTCTCTCCCTGAATCCTCACAAAAGCTAAGAAGTAGTTAGAGGTGAGTAAGTGAGGTTCCTTTTTTTCCCAGCTTAATAAAGGGGAGCTCCTAGAAGGATGCCTTACAGCAGATATGCAGCCAGTGGGAAGTGGGGCCCCTGCCCCTGTGGAGGTGGAGAAGGGTAGGTGTTTTCTTGGAGGTAGACATGGGTTATTGGCTAAAAAACTGGATGGATGTGTTGAGCTCTCATCCCTACTCTGTCACTTTTTTACTTATGTGACCTTAGGCAGGTCCTTTTAGTTCAGAGCCTGATTTCCTCACTATTTAATGTATAGGACTAAGTGAGAAAATATAGGGAAAGTGCTTAGAAGAGCATCTATCCTTTAGAGAAATGCTTAAAAATATTAGTCCTCAAAATGATCAGTATTATAGTTGCTGTTGCCACTACTGTTGTTAGGTAAGCAGGAATGACTCCCTTCCCAGACCCCTTCCCTCCCCTCCTTTCCTCCCCAGTCTGGGGATTGTTCGTCTTCCCTGGGTTTCTTCAGGCAGGAGGCACACCCTCCGGGGGAGGTGGGCGGGGCCTCTTTCCCACTTGGCCGGAGCCTGCAAAAAGGCGCAAGCCGCAGAGCTGGGGTTTTGCACCTGACTGGACACCTTCCTGCTCAGTGCTCCCCCTCCATCACCGGGAGCCCTCTCTTTCTGAACAGCCATGTCCATGGCAAAGAGTGCCAGGGATCCCCAGGAAGCTGTTGACCTCAATCTGGACCTCAGGTCCCCTCCTGAAAGTGCCAATAAGCTGCCGAACACAGACTCCAGTTTCTTGGATGGAAGCCCTTCCGAGTCACCCAGCTTGGAGACGACCAAGGGCATAACGTGAGTGCTCTTTACTGCCATCTCCATTTCTGTCTTCCAGTCTGGAAGCTTGTAGTGGCAAGAACCCCGAGAAGGGTGTTGACCCCCAATGCATTGTGCACATGGGGAGACCAAGGCTGCAAGAAATGCAGTCAGAGGCTGAATCAACTTGAGAACTTAAAGGGGCAGGAGGGGAGACTGTCAGAAAGCCCTCAGGATATAGTGATCTATCCCCCAACACAGGCACATGGGGAAACTAAGGCACCTTATCCCAGGCCACGCCCTGGCTCGTTGATAGGATGGGATTGGAATCCAGTACTGGCCCTAGAGTCTGTGTTTGTTTGCTTGTTTTTAACTGAAGTACAGCCCTAAAGTCAGTTTATTTTATTTTTATTGAAGTGTAGCCCTTGAGCCAGTTTTGCTTCTGGCTGGCCCTGATAATGTCTGGGAGGGAGGCAGAATCCCCAGCTTCTTGGTGTAGAAGGTGACCCTTGAGCTAAAACCACAGACAACCAAGCATTGCCTCCTCCCTGCAGTTACCCGGCCTCTTATTTCAACTGAGAACTGCAGTGACAACATCAGAAGCACAGTATGTAGAAGAGTCTAGTTTCTTCCACCTTCCTGGGTCTGTGTGGGGGGAAGGGGAGATCTCTGGCAAGGCTTTCAAACCACAACAAGGAGGGATGTACTCAAAGCAGGGAAACCAAGCTACAGGCTCCAGCTCCCTTCCTCTCCACCCTTCAAGCAGCATGGCTAGTGGCTGATGGGCATGGTGGTAAAGATCCTGCAACTTTATGAAGAAAACGTTGACTCTGTCGGTATAGTAGAAAGGACATATGCATCCAAGAAGGTCTGCTCCTTCTTTTTCTAAGCCTCAGTTTATCCCCATATGCAAAATAGGGATATACTGGTGGCAATGTGAATTTAAGGAGGGTGGCTGTGGAAATTAAATCTGAAAGGTTGAATGTTGTAGGGGTATGGGACAGTGTACAGCAAAGAGGGAGAAGTCATGATAAAGGGGCAGGCAAAGCTGCTCCCATGCCACCCTGCAGGACGATTCAGGGATGGACACAATGACCGACATTATGACATGGTTAACTTGCCCCAGGACTAGTCCTGGGAATTGCTAAGAATTCGCAGTACTGAGAGTGAGCCCTTCAGGACTTGGGACCATCCACTGCTGAGGTGGGGTATTTCAGAGTTTTTATTATTTAAAAAAATTTTTTTTCCACACCATGGGATATATGAGACCTTAGTTCCTCAACCAGGGATTGAACCTCAAGCCTCTAATTGGAAGCAAAGTCTTAACCACTGGACCACCAGGGAAGTCCCTGTTCAGTTCAGTTCAGTTCAGTCATTCTGTCATGTCCGACTCTTTGTGACCCCATGAACCGCTGCACGCCAGGCCTCCCTATCCATCACCAAATGCCGGAGTCTACCCAAACCCATGTCTATTGAGTCGGTGATGTCATCCAATCATTTCATCCTCTGTCGTCCCCTTCTCCTCCTGCCCTCAGTCTTTTCCAGCATCAGGGTCTTTTCAAATGAGTCAGCTCTTCGCATCAGGTGGCCAAAGTGTTGGAGTTTCAGCTTCAATATCAGTCCTTCCAATGAACACTCAGGACTGATCTCCTTTAGAATGGACTGGTTGGAAGTCCCTGAGGTGGGGTATTTCTCAATCAGAGACCTTGAGGGAACCAGTTAGCTCTTATCTCCTGAGCTAAAACATAGTTTAATGGTAATTTTAGCTATGTAAGAATCAAAAATATAAAGCAAGTCAGAACTTGCTCCTAATTTGGAGGGAGGTAATAAACAGGTCAAGTAAGTATGGTACCTGTGGAGTACATTCACCTGGGTTTGAATTCCCACTTGAGCTACTTACCAGCCAGAGCAAGTGATAGAACTTCTCAGTACTCTAGACTCTCCCCTGTGAAATAACAGTCAGCTCCTCCCAGGTTGGGAGGACATCGTGGAGGAAACCCCCAAGTGCAATACCTGCAAGCTGACTGCCACAACTGTAATGATATTCCAGAGTCACCAAAGGAGTTAGGACTAGCACCCAGGTCTCCTGCCTCCCAGCCCAGTGCTTTGCACAGTTCACCACATTATTAAGTTGCCTGAGTGGTCTAAAGTTAAATTCTGATTTCCTAAGTCCTTTAGATAGAAATTTCCAAGTGACCCATTGACCGTGGTTGCCAAACAAACCCATCATTGGAGAGCCATGGGGTGCAGTGCTCTGTCAGCGATGTTGACACCCACAGGGTGAGAGAAAAGCATGCAAAGACTCTCCCACCCTCTTTCTTCCCCCCGCAGTTTTTCTCTTTAACCCTTAACAAGTCAATGGGCAGTTCCTCAGGAAGCTACAGGATTCAGGGATTAATATAAAGATACAAGTGTTTGGGAGAGGTCTTTCAAAAAATACCATTCCTCCTAATGTTTATAGAGGCTTAGCAAAACAGACATACTGCCTACGATAACACGGCTAGTTAAAAAGCCTTGGGTTTTTTGTTTGTTTGTTTGTTTGTTTGTTTTTGGCCAGGCTATGTACACCAAGATCTGGTTGGGATCTTGGTTCCCCAACCAGGGGTTGAACCCAAGCCCCCTCCAATGGAAGCATGGAGTCTTAACCACTGGACTACCACGGAAGTCCAGCCTTGGGTTTTAATCCCTAATTTGTCCAACCCAGGAGACCAGGCTTTTTCCAGAGTACTTCTGCCATTTTGCACAATAAGTCTCCTTACTGGAAGGCTCTCATGAGAAAGTGCTGAAGTTTCTCAACTTGTAAGCCCGATACTCAATTTAACCTGGTCTAGCTTCCCTGGTGGCTCAGAGGTTAAAGAATCTGCCTCCAATGTGGGAGACCTAGGTTCAATCCCTGGGTCAGGAAAATCCCCTGGAGAAGGAAGTGGCAAGCCACTCCAGTATTCTTGCCTGGAGAATCCCATGGACGGAGGAGCCTGGTAGGCTACAGTCCACAGGGTTGCAAAGAGTCGAACACGACTGAGTGACTTCACTTTCACTTTCTTTTTCAAAGAGCTATGAAGGTTGTTAATTCACCATCAAAGAGAGTATATATTTCTCCCTAATGGTTTACACCTTGTCTTCTGGACTACCTTCGCATTCTGTCTTAAAGAAAGTTCTGAAATTTGGGTTTTGTTTTGTTGGAGGTAGGAGGAGACTTGCCATTCCCCAGTTTGATGTCCTGGCCTGAGGGGAAAAAAAAATTCCTCTGGAGCCCAAACCCAAAATTACCCTGTCCCAGCAGATATCCATCTGGGGGCCCAAGTCACTTGATTTCTTTACCAGAAGTCACATGATTTCTGCTTTCTGCCTCCCCTTTCCCCTTTCTTCTGAGTTCAGTTCTGTATCTGCTAATGGGACTGTGACCGTGGGCCCTCTCTGAACCTTAGCTCCCTCCATTATGAAATGGGGCTGTCTCTTTAACTCATCCTTTCCTGGAGACAGCCCAGTAGAAGTAGGGTGAAGAACAGAGACTCAGACAGTTTCTGGGTATATATACCCAGAATATCCTTAGATGGTCAATGGGGCTGCAAAGAGTTGGACGCAACTTAAACGAATTAGCACGCGCACATCCTTAGATAAGTCTATTTTTAAAAATCTCTATTCCTCAGTTTCTTCATCTGCAAAATAAAGGTAATAACCTACTTTCTCATCATCACAAGAAGATTAAATGAGATAATACCTGAAATCCTTAGCATAATGTCTGTTATATATTATAGTAAGTGTTCTAATGGCATATGTTAAGTGTGAGCTGTTAAAACCAATGCGTGCATGCTAAGTCACTTCAGTCATGTCTGATTCTGCAACCCCATGGACTGTAGCCCGCCAGGCTCCTCTGTCCAAGGGATTCTCCAGGCAGCAATGTTGGAGTGGGTTGCCATGCCCTCCTCCAGGGGATCTTCCCAACCCAGGGATCAAACCTGCGTCTCCTGCACTGCAGGCAGATTCTTTACCACTGAGCCACCAAAAAGAAAGAAAGTGAAGTCGCTCAGTCATGTCCGACTCTTTGCAACCCCATGGACTGTGGCCTACCAGGTTCCTCCATCCATGGGATTTTCCAGGCAAGAATACTGGAGTGGGTTGCCATTTCCTTCTCCAGGAGATCTTCCCAACCCAGAGATTGAACCTGGGTCTCCCGCATTGTAGGCAGACACTTCGGAGAAGCCCCTAAAACCAGGATAGTGCAGGGCAAATTGGGATGCTTGGTCACCCTACAAGAGATCCACAGTGCCAGAAAAGACCATGGGGACTGAAATACAGACAGGAGTCTACTTATGGACCAGCTCAATTCAGGCATGGCATGCTGGAATAGGATGCCTGTTGGATCTCCTCACCTCTGTGCACCCACATGCTAATGTCTTTTTCCTCTTCTTTAGAGCATTCCAGACCTTGGTTCACCTGGTGAAAGGTAACATAGGCACAGGGGTCCTGGGACTCCCACTGGCTATGAGGAATGCAGGCATCCTGGTAAGAGGGGCTGCTGAAGGTGGGTTCAGTATAACTGGATGGTAGCTGGGAGTAGGAGGACAGGGTTTACGTGGGCCTACAGTGAGCAATCTTTCTAAAATGCAACTTGGAGTCTAGACATCTAACCTGGGTTTGAATCCTGGCTCTGTCACAGACTTTTCGTGGCCTTAGCGAGTCAGTCTGGAGAAGGCAATGGCACCCCACTCCAGTACTCTTGTCTGGAAAATCCCATGGGCGGAGGAGCCTGGTGGGCTGCAGTCCATGGGGTCACTAGGAGTCGGACACGACTGAGTGACTTCACTTTCACTTTTCACTTTCATGCATTGGAGAAGGAAATGGCAACCCACTCCAGTGTTCTTGCCTGGAGAATCCCAGGGACAGCAGAGCCTGGTGGGCTGCCATCTATGGGGTCACACAGAGTCAGACACACCTGAAGCAACCTAGCAGCAGCAGCAGCAGCAGCGAGTCAGTCATCCACAGTCCAGGTGTCAGTTTCCTCCCTTGTGCAATGCTAGGGTTGGACCATAGCTTGTTTTCCAACTATGCTCTATAGAGCACTAGCTCTCAGGGACACTCAGAACCCACAAGGACCAGAATTCTGAGTCCCTTACTCCCACCACAGCACCTCATTGTAATTGCTTTTTGCACTTTATTGGAGTGCTACTTGAGATCACATTTGAAAGAATACATAACATTGTAAGCCAACTATACTTCAAGAAAGAAAAAAGAAAAGAGAGAATAAATGTTACTGCTAAAAAGGGCTCGCAAACCAGTTTGCTAGAAAGTTCTCTGATTCCTGAATAGTATCTGCGCTACCAAATCTCTCCTCTCCGTGTTACTCACAAACTCATTCTCTCCTCTCTTCCCTTGCCCCTTGGCCTGTCCTCCAGATGGGCCCACTCGGTTTGCTGGCCATGGGGCTCATCTCCTGCCACTGTATGCACATCCTGATCAGGTGTGCCCGGCGCTTCTGCCACAGGTGAGGAAAATAGCATTTTGTCAACTCCCTCAGTACTTGGTTTTCAGGGACATCCCAGAAACATCCCATGTAATAAGATTTCACTTCTTAATTTCCTTCAACAAGGCCCAGAAAAACAGAAAAGCAACTGGGGCAGGGACCTAAGGAGGCTCTGCTGTGTGACTCATTAGCTGTTCTCAGTCAGACCATTGTGCTTATCCAGTTGGCTCATCTGTAAATTGGACATAAACAATCCATGCCTAACTGAGCCTCAGAGAATTGTCATGAGGATCCAATAGAATCATGGAGATGAGAACACCTGTACCCATGCAATATGTGTGTTATTACCCTGGTTATGTAGTCACCGCCCCAACTGACGGGTGAGGAAAACAAGCCATTAGGGCAATACCACCAGGTGTCAAAAGTCTGAACTAGAACTTGGGTGCCTGCCCCAGTTTTCTTTCCATTCAGCTGGGTTCTGCCTTGCTTGACGTTTCAGTATGTGATCTTAGGCTAAACTGCCTCCTGGTAACTGTATGCACTCTCTTCTGCAGGTTCAATAAGCCCTTTATGGATTATGGGGATACAGTGATGCATGGACTAGAAGCCAACCCCAGCGCCTGGCTCCGGAACCACGCACACTGGGGAAGGTATCTTATTCTTGCTTTGCCCAAAGTATGAAGAACATGTGACTGTCGGGGCTGCCCTCTTCCCTGCAAAGTTAGCTCGTGTGATACAGAACAGTGGACTTCACATGAAAGGAGTTCAGTGGCAGTCTGCCTGATCCAGCCTTATTCCTTATGTATACAGAGGGCTCATTCCTTTGCTGTCCAACTTTAATTTCATTCATCTTTTTATTAAACCACATTTATTTAGTTACAGCTGCCTACCAGGCCCTAGAAATACTGTGGAAAACCAGGCAAACAAAGCTTTGCCCTTGCAGAATCCATAGTCCAAGGGAAACACAGACCTTAAACAGTTTAAGACACAAGTTACTTAGTAGTCACTGGGACAAGTACCATGAACGAAGGAAGTACTAGTTGCTCTCAAGCAGGTAAGAAGAGGTATGTGGGTTCAGGTAGACTTCCTAGGATGAAATAGTTGAGATAAGGTTGGATAAAAGGCATTCTTAGGAGTAAGGAATTACCTAGGGGAAAGTGGGCAGAAGTCTGAGGGGCTTTCCAGGAAAAGGACCAAAATATGAAGGTCCTAAAGCAAGAGGGAGAATATGACAGTTTCAGGGTAAAGAAAGACTAGGTGGCTTGATGGCAGATAGGGAGATGGTGCTGAAGATCCAGGGCCCTGTTAAGGTCTACATTTTAGACCCTCTTTAAGGTCTTGTTCTTTTCTTAAAAGCAACCAAGAAATCTTTGGAGGGTTTTAATCAGAGGCTTTCCTGTTTTAATCATATTTGCATTATCTGAAGGTCTATCTGGCTTCTTTAGGAGAATAAATTGTAGGGAAGCAAAAGTATACTTAGGCCCATGAAGGGGCTATTGACAACATCCTGGTGGCAGATGACAGTGAAGGCTGGGTCCAGGCTGGCGGCAGTGGGAATGGAAAAAAGTGAATTTGGTCATTATTTGGATCTTCGGGTTGTGGGGAAAGGAAAGTGCCAAGGTAGACTTCTGGTGACTTCTGTTTTGGATATATGAGCAGTTGCATCAAGTGGGTAGTTATATGTATAGGTTTGAACCTATCTTCATGCAGGAGACACTGAATTGAAGTCATTAGCTATGAAGCCAGGGGACAGAAAGGATCTCTTAGGGAGAAAGTAAATAATGAGAAGAAAATAGACCAAAAAACCAAGACATTGATCCCTTGGTGAGCTCAAGTCTTCCTCCTGCAACTCTCACGTTTTTTGCTTTCAGAGATGGTAGAAAATCAATACCTTCTGTCCCCTGGTTTTTCTTGTTTAGTCACTAAGTCATGTCAAATTCTTTGCAACCCCATGGACTGTAGCCTACCAGGCTCCTCTGTCCATGGGATTTCCCAAGCAAGAATACTGGAGTGGGCTGCCATGCTCTTCTCCAGGGGATCTTGCCTGGGATCAAACCCATGTCTCCTGCATTGCAGATGGATTCTTTACCACTGAGCCACCTGGTAAGCCTCTGTTCTGTGGTACTTGGGACTAAGTCTACTTTTTTGTCTTCATTTTCAGACCTCTCCCCACCTTCTCTACTCTTTTCTGCACATCTCTAGATTATCAAAGTCTCTTTTGAACTGTGATACTCCAAATTGCACTACCTGAGGTGTGCTTTGCCCATGAGCATCATGGGTCTGGTGCCTCTCTTGACCCAAAGCCCCTTCACACATTGCATTATAAATTCAGTCTATGAGCAGACTAGAAAGGTTATGGGATAATTACCAGGATTTTCCCAACTGTGTAACCCAAGAGGAGGCTTTGTCTGTCGAAACCCCTCAGATCCTTCGACTCATTGTTGAGCATATAAGGTAGATTTTCCTGCTCTATTTAAGAACACCACTCCATTAATTATCTCCTCTCCTATAACCTGAACTTCTTTTTGAACTATGAATTCTTCCTCCCAACGTTTAAATGTGTTCCTATATCTCCATCTTAAAAATAAATAAATTAATAAAGCCCCCTGGACCATATACCACCTTCTATCTCATACTCATTTTCTGATTATTTAGCAGATATATACTACTAAATACCTGCAGTGTATTAGGAAGTACTTTAACCACTGTACTTTAACCCACTGTAACTGGGTTTACAGTGAGGAACAAAAGGGGCACCTTCAACACTGGAACTCACACCCTAACTTCATGAAAGAAAAGCTCGCCCTCTGACTTTGCTTCCACACACCCCATCACACCTCCTTCATGCGTCCCCTGGCTCTCCTGTCATAAACTTCTACTAAAGTCCTTTCCACCAATGTCCTAAAAGAAATCCCTGATACACTTTCTTTGCCCCCAGAGAACCTCTCAGAGGCAGTAGGGACAACTGACTGTTCTCTTCTTTGAACGTTTTCTCTACACTTGACTTCTGTTAAGCCCCTTTTCACCTTAGTTTCCCCACCTACCTCTCTGGCCATTACTTTGCAGGCTTTTTTGTTTCTATTCTCCTTTTAAATGTTGATATTCTCTAGGGTTTGGAATGCTGCCTTTTCTTCTTTCTCTGTACACTTTCCAATACTGATTCACCTTCTCAAGGATTTATCCACTACCTGAATAAAGGTATTTTGTCCTTGATCCATTACGTGGATGAATAATTTGTCAATTTCCTGGACAAATCAGCATTTTCAGATCCCAGTATACGGCTGAATGTCTCCTGTAGGAACCTCAAGCTTAACCATTCAAGTACTGAATGTGCCATTCCTCTCCTTCCCTAAAACCTCTTATTCCTTCTGAGTTTCCCTGTTCATTTTGTTGTCCAGGCCAAAAAACTTGGCACTTACCTTAGGTCATTTCCTTTTTCCTTTCCCTGGATGTAGGTGGTCACCAGGGATTACGTTTTTGTTACCTGGTGTCTCTTAAAACACTTTCTGTTCTCTCATTCTAATAACCATGGCTTTGTCCAAGTGGCTGCCCTCTTTCACCTCCGTTATCAGGTCTTCCCACCTGCAGTCTTGGCCCCCAAGTGGACTCTCCACATGGCCGCTGTAGAACTCTGCCTAATGCCTCTGCTGAAACGCTTTTTAATCACTTCCTCCTCACCATCTGCTCCTCCTCCTTATTCCTTTTCTTTCTCTCCTCTTTCTTCCTCTTCCCAAGGGACTCTGTTCAGGTATTGGTTTTTCTAAAAAGGCTGTCTGCTCCCTAATTTAGGTAAATTGTCCTTTTTACCATGGCCTTTAGGACCATGTTAATAAAATAATAAATAAATAAAAATAAAAAGACCATGTTATTTATCATTATTATTATTATTTTTGGTCTATCTCATCCACTAATCTCTCAACCAGTAGAGGACAGGGCCATGTGTTATTTGTCTGTGTATCCTTAGTGCCTAATGTGGTGTCTGGCACTGGTAGGAAAAAGTTTTAATGATCGCTAATAAGCTGACCCTACTGCCTTATATCGGTTAATATCAACACAGAGCTGGGTATGGGGCAAGGTTTCTGACAATGAAGAATTTTACCACTTGCTGAGCTGAGAGTGTGGGGGTGATTGAGAAACATGTTTTTGAAAGAACTATTGTTACATCCCTTCTTACTACCCCATTGTTGATTGTGGTGGCAGGACCAAGGGTGCTGGTCTAGGATCACCAACCCCTGAGGACAGAAGTGGAAATGACAAGTCAATTATTCTTTTATAACAAGTTTTTTCTTTCTCTCTGCTCTCTTTCAGGTATATCGTGAGCTTCTTTCTTATAGTCACCCAGATGGGCTTCTGCTGCGTGTACATTGTGTTTCTGGCTGATAATTTAAAACAGGTAGAGTCTTCTAGAGAAGGTGAGAGGGAAAAAGATCTGCAAAAGGAGGGTCCTCTCTTTTTAGTTGTTCAACAAATGGCTTCTTCTCTTTGGGCCCTAGTGTCCTCATCATGGGGCTTCCCAGGTGGCACAGTGGTAAAGAATCTGTCTGCCAATGCAGGAGATACAAGAAAGGAGAGTTCAGTCCCTGGGTCAGTAAGATCCTCTGGAGAAGGAAATGGCAACCCACTCCAGTATTGTTGCCTGGGAAATCCCATGGACAGAAGAGCCTGGTAGTCTAGTCCATGGGGTCGCAGAGTTAGATAGGACTGAGCATGCATGCACACACATATTTTCACCATACAATGAAGGCTATAGTCCATGGGGTTGCAGAGTTAGATAGGACTGAGCGTGCATGCACACGCATATTCTCATCATACAAAGGAAGGTAAACTAGATGTTATCAGTGAACACAGACTTCCCCCAGTTCACATATCTGCAGATTTCTGTAAGTGGTTACTTTCCCACAGTACCTTTTGTCCAAGAGTTGTCTTAATCATCCTTAACTCTTCTTAAACTGATAACAGCTCTTTTCAAATGATGCCTAATCTTTGGGTCATCTTTATTACCTTTAATTGCTTCATCTTTATGGTTTAACAGTTTTTGTCCCCAAGAAATTCTTTCAATATGACCTAGAGGTTATGTCGTAGCAATTTGAGCAAAATAATATGAGTAGTAAAAGAGATCATCCTTAGTCAATCAATAAGCTTAACAAAGAACACTGTTCTTTAGGCTTTTTTTTTTTTTTTCCTTAATGTAGTATCAGAAATTTGGAAATGTAAGAAAAGAAAAATAGAAGGAAAAAATAGTAAGAATTCAAAGTTAGCTTCTATTATGTGTCAGGTATAATGCTGATCATTTTATAAGCTTTCCCTCATTTAGTTCTCTCCATGGTCTTATCAGGAGCTTCCCTGGTGGCTCAGATGGTAAAGAATCTGCCTGAAATGCGGGAGACCTCGGTTTAATCCCTGGGTTGGGAAGATCCCCTGGAGGAGGGCCTGGCAACCCACTCCAGTGTTCTTGCCTGGAGAATCCCCATGGACAGAGGAGCCCAGCGGGCTACAGTCCATGGGGTTGCAAAGAGTTGGACACAACTGAGTGACTAAGCACACGTGGTCTTATCAGAGTAGGTACTGCAGTTATTCCCATCTTGCAGGTGAGAAAACTGATGCTATGAACTCTATAATTTCTATAAATAGGGTCACAGAGCAAAGGTTAAAAACATAGGCCTTTTAACATCACAGCTCTATCTTTTAAACACTATGCTATACTGCTTCTCAAAGTAAAACAAAAGTATTCTTAATCTAACACTCATTGGTATTGTTTTATTTTTAATGACATTTTGGTTGCCCTTTATTGTGTTTATTTATTACTAGGGAGTTCGAGAATCTTTTCATATATTTATTGGAAGTTTGTATATTTCTTCCTTCTTTTTTTTGGTTGTTGCTGCATGCCGGTTTTCTCTGGTTGTGGGAAGCAGGGGCTAATCTTTGTTGCAGACCACAGGCTTCTTATTGCGGTGGCTCTTCTAGTTGCAGAGCTCAGGCACTAGAGCACAGGTCAGTGCATGCAGCATGCAGGCTGAGTAGTAGTGGCACACGGGCTTAGTTGCTCCATGGCAAGTGGGATTTTCCTGGACCAGGCATCAAACCCGTGTCCACAGCATTAGCAGGCAGATTATTATCCACTATACCACCAGGGAAGTCTTGTTGTTGTCTAAAAGGAGCATTCATTGATTAGCATTTTTCAGTGTTCTTAAAATTTTTTGTATAATTTAAAATTTTTCATTTATCTGGCTACACAGAGTCTTAATTGTGACACATGGGATCTTTGGTCTTCATTGCAGCATGTGGGATCTAGTTCCCTGGCCAGGGATGGAACCCAAGCCCCCTGCATTAGGAGCGAGGAGTCTTAGCCACTGGATCACCAGGAAAGTCTTTAGAATAATTTTTAATAGTTTTATAATTTTCAATCACACTGAAGACTTAATCTTTTATCATCTGATATTTTGTTTCCCTTTGTTTTTCTACCATAATCTGTACAAATCTTTGTATACCTGTTTATTTCTTTAGTAAATGTATATTTTATGTAAAATCACTGGATCAGGGAGTTTGATTTGAAGGCTCTTAATTGCCACGTTGCTGCTCAGAAATCAGTCTTTCATTAGCAGAACTTTGTCAGTCATCTGCCTAGAGACAAGGTGAGCATTGTCTCAAGGACTTTGTAGACTAAGTGGGGATGTGCTCTGAGGCATATGAATAAAGCTAAATATCAATATAATATCTTGGTGCTGGATCAGGACTCCATTAATACCCTGAAGTTGGGCATGCTTAATTGTGGACTAAGGTGCAGAAATGTATGGGAGCAGGAGAAATTGCTGGAGCAAGGGAAGGCTCCCTTGAGAAGATGCATCTGAGCTGGGGCGTTGAAAGGTAGGTTGAAGAAGTGCTGGCGATCAAGGTGGGAGGAGGAATAAACACCTGGAGGCAGGAATGTATGGGACTTTGTCAGGAAAGGCAGTACAAGTGGTTATAGAAGAAGGTGTGGGCCTTAGGAGAGGAAGAGCCTTCACAGTTGAATGAGTCCATTTACGGCAGGCTTTGAATACCTGGCTAATTTTCCAAGTATTTTTCCTATTATAGTAAGGAATCCAAAAAAAACAAGACTTGACAATTGATCTATGTATTCATGAGTTGTTAAATGAAAAGGAGATTTCAAAATAAGAGTATATGGTATAATTACGGTCTTTTAAAAAGGATGTGTGTAATATATGTAATCTGTGATATTGCGCAGAACATGTGTAGATGAATATATTGCAAAGCATTACCATGCTACCTATGGGTACTGAGATTACCATTGCTTCTTCATTTTCTTCTTGCCTAACTCCAGTTTCTAATTGTTCTGCAATGAATTGTGTTGCTTGCGCAATAAGACTGTATCCATTGAGTCATGCTGATTCCAAAGGAGGGTGGGACCCTCCCACCTACCCCCACTTTGCCAGGGGGACAGTGTACAGGGGCTGTTCCATGTTTGCCACAATGACTGGGGGATGCTAATAGCTTCTGTTGGGTGGCATTCAAGGATGTTAAATATCTGCAATGAATGGTCCAATGCTCACAAGGAAGAGTTCTCTCACCCAAAATGTGTTAGTCTAATTAAGAAACAACAATGAGCTGTTTCAGTTGCAAGCAGAAGAAACAGATTCAGTAGAACTTAAGCAGAAAATAAGTTTAGTGGAACAAGATTGGCTAACATCCAAAATGACAGAGAACACTTAAAAAAATGGGTTTCAGAAAAGGACGGGAACAAGAACCAGGCCATCAAGGGAGATGTTGATGGTAGAACTGATGCGCACTCTCCTCAGGGATTCCCTGTCAGAAATAATGTTTGCCCTTTTTCCAGGTCTGCCTTTTGTCATTTGGTATAGATTCAGATTCCAGGGAGAGATGTGAGTGCCCCTGCTTGAGTCAAGGGCCAGTCCTTTGGCTCTGCCACATGATTGTGATTTACAGTCCACCAAGGCTGTATTCAGATGAGAGAGAATGCACCAAAAATAAATCAAAATCAAGAGGAATGGATTCCAGGTTGCCAAAAGCCAATGAAGAGCCACTCTAAGTTTAGGCATTTATGCTTATTAAAGTTATTTCTACAGCTTCTTTTGAGCAAGTATGATGCAAAAGATTTGCAATAAGAAGTCCTAAAGTCACTCTAACTCACTGTAAGACCTGGGCGTGTGAGACATGCCAGCTGTTTGTGAGGGGGTCTGATGATGGGCCAGGCACTGAGCTAATCATGTGGCCATATTGCTCTTCCCATTCCTCTCCCAGGTAGTGGAAGCAGTTAATAGCACAACCAACAACTGCCATTCCGAGACAGTGATTCTGACGCCCACCATGGACTCTCGACTCTACATGCTCACCTTCCTGCCCTTCCTGGTACTGATAGTTCTCATCCGGAACCTCAGGGTCCTGACTATCTTCTCCCTGTTGGCTAACATCACCATGCTGATCAGCTTGATCATCATTGTCCAGTACATCGTCCAGGTTAGCATACCACACTCTGACTCCTCCATTGAGCAGAGCATTTTTATCAATGATAGACTGACACTTGGGGCCATCCCTAAGGGTAGGTATGTATGCACTTCAGTCTGCAGCTTAAAACTCACTTTATTGTAGGATTTCTTCCACAAAGATGTCTCTGTGCACTCTCATTCTTCAGGATATCTCTTCTTTCATGTAGCTTCTCCAATACTCATTTTATATCAAATCCTGGTTTTAGGAGAAAAACTGTCCTTTGCCAGGAAAATATCTTGATTGGTGAACTACAGACCATTTCTATAACAGTTGGAGAGCAGCAGAAGGCAAATAAAAAGCAGGATTTTCTACCAGAGCTAAACTTTATTGAACTAGTCTTACATCCTCTAAGCTGCAGGTCCAAGTAATTCCAAAATTATCCCTAGGAAGTTCAAGAACAAACAATGACAACTAATATTTAGTTGTAGAGGTATAAATAGCCTTGAAAGACCACAAATGAAGCTATCATGATGTAAATCACACATCTTTGAAGTTGAGTTATGGGTATTGATTTTCCATTAATTTCCTACTTTTCTATCCTTTCTAATTTTTGTTTTATAATAGACAAGACTACATAGAAATTTAAACCTAAAAGGCCCAGGTAGTATAATCTATAAAACATCTGAAAGGTATTATACCTAATACCTTTCAGATGTTTCCTTCTTTCAGAAGTCACAAGAAAAAAGTTATATTGTCCATAGAATTTAGTAAAGGGAACAGATTAGCCAAATATTTTAGGATAAACACAGATGAGTCTTAAAGCAATATTGATAGATTCTACAAAATTGAATTCCCCAATGAAACAGCTACTTCTGATTAATTTTTGGGCTATTCCAGAGGTTGCTCAGTTAGAGAAATGGTTCTGTCATTTTGATCTGTCACAGTAGATCACAAGGTACTTTAATAAAATATTTATTCCACACACTTTCCTTCTATTTATAGCTCACTGAAGAAGAAAAGGGAACTTTAACACTTAGCTAACTTACTATACTTTGGGCTCCCTAGAATATCACTGTAACTGTAGTCACAGTGATTTCCAACATCTGTATCCACTGGTACATGCAAAATGTTCTTGGGCACTTTAGACTAGTGCTAACCTGTGTTGTATAAGATTTTCTTCTGGAGAATTCTGATAAATTAGACACCCTTCATGAGATCCTGATACTCAATACTCTGATAATACCTCAATCTTTCTTCCCTCTGGCTCTTTGGTATTGGGCAGTGTTAAAATCAACTTTAGTTGTTGCCTGCTTCCTTTTGAAGTTTTATGAATTTCTTGACATTCAACTTTTTGTTCTTATAATTCAGGTATACTCTCAGAATACTCTCCCTCTTAAGGGAGCCCAAACATGCTGTAAGAATACATGTCTTATCATATTTCTCTCTCTCATAGGAAATTCCAGACCCCCGCCAGTTGCCACTGGTAGCAAATTGGAAGACCTACTCTCTCTTCTTTGGAACAGCCATTTTTTCATTTGAAAGCATTGGTGTGGTAAGGTTTGAATTGAGATAGACTTTCCCAGGTGCTGTGGGTGGCCTTCTGAACAGGAGCTGGGAGCTCTGGATTTCTGTGTGCACGAGAGAAACTAACCTCTGACTTCACTTGGGTCAGTTTTCACCAGCAGGAGAAAGTAGGTTGTTATAGCAGAGGGGTTAGAATGGTCAGGATATAGTTTTATTCCTGTCCCAATACATTTATTAAACATTTATCTTCATATCAACATACATTTCCTAATCTTTAAAAATCAAGATAAATGGAGGTGTACAATTTAAGTTATAGGATTTTTATGAAACATAAAAAAGGGTTTTTTTGGAAAGTATAGTATATTTACAGTGAAATATTGTACAGTCTCTGCTTCCACACTTGAAAAAGGAGAGTGATGTGTATAATTTTTTTCTTCCAGTTTTTTGAGATATAATTGACATATACCACTGTTTAAGTTTAAAGGTGTATGGCATAATGATTTGACTTATGTAGATCATGAAATGATTATCATAGTAAGTTTAGTGAACATACATCATCTCATAGATACAAAATTAATCAAATAGAAAAAATTTTTTCCTTGTGATGAGAACTTATGATTCACTTTAACCTTCATATATAGTGTTAATTACATTTGACCTACAGCACTATGTTAGTTCCTGTTACTTACAACAAATTTGATATTTCTGTGGGTTTCAAAATGATCACCATGATAAATCTAGTTATGATAATGTCACAATGCAAAGATATCACTTAGTTACTGACTATATTCCCCTTCAAAGATATTACAGTTATTGACTGTATTCTCTGTACTACACATTTCTCACCTGTGACTCATTTATTTTGCAACGAGTAGTCTGTCTCTTTGTGCCTCTATGCTTTTTACATTTGCTATTAATTTACATACAGTACAATTCACTTTTATTTGATGTACATTGCTGTTTCAAGAAATGTGGAGTCATAGATGTACCACAGTCAAGACACAGAATAATTCCCCCACCATGAAAAGCTTCCTTGTGTTGCCCCTTTTGTAGTCCACTTACCCCCACTCCCATTAACCCCTGGCATTTACCTTCTGTTCTCTCTCTCTATTGTTTTATTTTTTTCCAGAATGCCATCCACATGGGATCAGATAGTATGTAACTTTTTAAGCCTGGCTTCTTTCACTTAGCTGCATGTAAGGTCATCCACATGGTTGCATGCATTAGGACCTAATTGCTTTCTACCCCTGAGCATCCACTGCATGAGCGGTACCATGATTTGCTTATCTATCGCCTGTTGAAGGACATTTAGGTTGTTTCTGGTTTCTGATGATTATGAGTAGTGTTACTGTAAGCATTTGTATACAGGGTTTTGTGTAAATGTATGTTTTCATTTCTTTAGGAATAGATTTGTTAGGTCACATGCTAATGTATGTTTATTTAACTTTATAGAAAATTGCCAAACAGATTTCCAGAATGGCTGTACCATTTTTGCATTACCACCAGATGTACAAGAGTAAAGAGTTCCTTTGTATCTTTGCTGGTTCTTATCTGTATTTGTAATGTTTTTCTAAATTTAAGGCAATCTAATAGGTGTGTGGTGGTATTTTATTGTAATTTTATTTGCATTTTACTGATGACCAGTAATGTTGAGCCTCTTTTTATGGGCTTATTTGATAGCTGTATATTGCCTTCAGTATAGTTCCTATTCAGATATTTTGTGAATTTTTTAAAAACTAAATTGTTGTCTTTTATTGTTGAGCTTTAAAAATTCTTTGTATATTCCAAATGCAAATCCTTTATTAGATATGCAATTTGCAGATATTTTCTCTAGTCTGTAGCTTATCTTTTCATTCTTATAACAGTGTCTTCTCTAGAGAAAAAGTTTTAGTTTTTATAAAGTTCAACGTATCAAAACTTTTTATTTATGGATCTTACTTTTCATGTTTTCTCTAAAATGCTTTGTCTAATCCAAGGTCACAATGATTTTTCTATTATTTCTTCTAAATATTTTGTTTTCATTGTACATTTAGATATATGATCCATTTCTAATTTTCATTAAAAGTGTTTATATGTTGAAGTTCAGTTTTTAAAGGATGCCCAATTATTCCTGCATCATTTGTTGAATAGACTGCTCTCCATTTGAATTACCTTTGCATCTTTGTAAAAAGCTAATTGGTATATCAGTATGGGTCAGTTTCTGGAGTTTCTATACTGATTCATTGATCAATGTGTCTGTCCTCTCATGAATACCGAAATACCTTGATAGCACAAGCTTTGTCTTAAAATCATGTCATATTAGAGCTCCAGCTTTGACCTAATTAGTATTTGTGTGATGTATCTTTTTTCCATCCCCTTAATTTTTTATCAAGATAAAATTCACTGTTTTAACCATTTTGAAGTATATAATTGAGTGACTTTTAGTGCCTTCACAATATTGTGCAGTCGTCACCACTCTCTAATACTGAAACATTTTCATCACCCTCAAGAGAGACCCTATTGCCATTAAGCAGTCACACTCCATTCCCCTCTTCACTCAGCCCTGGCAACCACAATCTTTGTCTTTTAACTGGTATGGCTAGACCATTTGCAATTAATGTAAAGGTCTGCATTTTGTTATTTGTTTTCTGTTTTATCTTTCCTATTTTCTCTTTTGTGATGTTTTTATCCAGTTACTTTCAAGATACTTTTCTAGAAATCTTTGGTTTTCAGCAGTTGTATTATATTTTCTGGATAAGTGTTCTTTGAGTTCGTCCTATTTAATTTTCACTTAGTTTCTTGAATCTGTAAATACATGTCATTTACCTACTATGGGAAGTTTCAGCTATTATCTTTTCCAAAATATTTTTCTGTACCAAGCTCTATCTCCTTCCCTTCTGGGACTCCAGTGACCTGAATGTTAGACACTTTGATATATGTCCCACTAGTTTCTGAGGCCCTATTCATTTTTTAAAATCATTTTTTTCTCTTTTATGTTCTGATTCAATAGTTCCTGTTGATCTATTTTCAAGAGAGGGGAGAAGTCACTGACTGTGTTCTGTCATTTACATTGGGCCCCTTCAATAGGGGTTCTCAGTTCTAAAATTTCAACTTGGTTCTTTGGTTATTCTTTCAGCTTCTTTGCTGAGAACTTTTATCTGTTGATTTTTTTCAATAGTGTTCTCCCTTCACAGAAGTTGGTTATAATAATTGCTTTAAAGTCTTTGATATTTCCACAATTTGAGCATCTTAGGATTGACATCTGTTATCTTTTCCCTTGAGAAGTGCTGAGATTTTCCTGGTTCTTTGTATGTTGATTAATTATAGACTATATTTTATATATTTTGAATATTGTTTTATGAGACTCTGGAGCATGGTAAAATCCTCTGAAGAATATTGACCTTTTATTTTAGCAAGCAATCAATCTGATTAGATTCAGACCACAAGTCCTGATCCATCTTCAGGAGATCATGGTTTTATTTATTTATTTGTTCATACATAGTTTTTATTTACAGGTTTGACAAGGATGCAAGGTATAGAACAGAGGTAGCTTCAGCTGTACTTTATTTAGTATAAATCTTTGATCAGTTTGCTTCTCACACTGGTTTTGTTCAGACCATGTATTAACCTCGGTGTTCAATAAGCATGTCACATGCTTTTAATATCAGACTAGTTTTCTATCACTTTGAAGTGATACTTGGCTTCACCTTGCCTTTATACTACCCAGAGACCAGATGGTGGTCCCCACGATAGTTTAGTTCTCAAAAGCTTTCCTTTGATGCTTCACATCAGTTGCACATGTACAGCTCAGGGCTGAGCCCAGACTTCATTCACAGATTTAGAGGGTCACTTTCTCTGGCTCCCTCCTTTCCATGTTTTCCTGCACACTCACCAGTGTACTGCACACTCATTCAGCAGCTTCTTTTTCTGATCCTCTGGCTAGAAAGTCAGGGTTTCAGCTTCCCTACACGTCTATCCAGTTCTTGTGACTGGACCTCACCCAAGGGTGAGTATCTAGAGTAAAAAGAGGAGGAAAGGGTAATAGGGATTCCTTCCATGGGTGTGCAGCCTGTGCAGTCACATGGGGCCCTGCCTTTTAGAAGGATTCCACTCTTGGTTTAATGCCCTGCATTCATCATACTGAAATTCTTGACCTTTGACCAAGTGGTTCTTCATTGTCATTCTGCACTGGGCCCCACAAATTATGTAGCCAATCCAATTCCCCTCTTACTCTTTGAACTCTCAAAGCACCTTTTCCCTGTTCCTCTGCTCCAAGAGAATTAGTGTGTCTCAGATTTTTAGGTGCCTCTGTAACCACTGCAATCACTGGTATAGCAGACTGTTGCTCTGTGCCTGAGACTTGCCTTGGGGGCACGGATTGGAGAGTAAAAACGAAGCAGGAATAATAGGAATTCTATCCATGCTGTTGGTCCCACAGGGTCCCCTATTTTAGGTCTTGCAGCCAGAAAGAGGGTTTCTGCTTGATTTTTTTTTCCGTCTGCATCTACAACATAGTTCTAGGATTCAGGCTGTCCTTAACTAGGAGATAAAAGAAGAAAAAAAAAATCAGGAAACTCATTGCCTTAATGGCCATTTTTACTGGTTTTGAGCAATTCACTTTCTATTATGTATTTTTCAGAGTTCATGGCTAGTTAGTTAATATATTCTGTCCAGGGCTTTTAATCAGTGAGAGAGAGATGACATAGTTTGCTTACAGCATCTTAATGAAACTGCGAACAATGGCCAAACAAAGCACACTTGCTGGCCAGGTTGGGCCACCCCAGGGAGTTGATCTCCTTGGTCCAGTCAACCTGCAGGGCTCTTCCAGCTCTGAATGGTCCCAGGATCATTTTGTGACTCCAAGCCTGCCTTTCCTTTTTTCTGTTAATTGTGGTAGAATGTACCTAAAATTTACCATCTTAACTTTTTTTAATTAGTTTATTTTTTATTGAAGAATAATTGCTTTACAAAATTTTTCTGTTTTCTGTCAAACCTCAACGTGAATCAGCCATAGGTATACATATATCCCATCCTTTTTGAAACTCCCTCCCATCTCCCTCCCCATCCCACCCCTCTAGGTTGATACAGAGCCCCTGCTTGAGTTTCCTGATCCGTAAGTGTACAGTTCAATGACGTAAAGTATATTCGTATTGTTGTACAACCATCATCACCATCTCTTTTCATCTTGCAAAACCAAAACTGTGTACCCAGTAAACAATAACTCCTCACTTAACCCTCCCCTGGCCTGTGGGAATCACCAGTCTACTTTCTGACTCTGAGTCTGACTACTTCAGGTACCTCAATGAGTGGGATCACACAGTATCTGTCATTTTGTGACTGGCTTTGTTCATTTAGCTTATGTCTTCAAGAGTTGTGCATGTTGGGGCATATATCAGAATTTCCTTTCTTTAAAGGCTGAATAATACTCCATTGTGTGTATGGACCACACTTTGTTTATCCATTCCTTCATCAGTGGACATTTGAGGTGCCTCGAACTTGTGGCTACTGTGAAAATGCTGCTATGAGTGTAGGTGTACAAATTTCTGTGAATGTTCCTACTTCCGATTTTGTGTACATACTCCCAGAAATGGCATGCCTTCCTCTTGATGCCCACGTTCCTCTTTCTCCTCCTTTCTTCTTACATTGTGATATTTCTTTAGGTTCTGCCCTTGGAAAATAAGATGAAGGATGCCCGCCGCTTCCCAGTCATCCTGTCTTTGGGAATGTCCATCATTACTGCCCTCTACGTCAGTGTCGGGACTCTGGGCTACCTGCGGTTTGGAGATGATGTCAAGGCCAGCATAACCCTTAACCTGCCCAACTGCTGGTAACTCCATGGGTCTCAGGTGGTGGGGACTCAGGGCCAGTGGGCACAGGAACATATAGGTCACTTTCTCCTCCCTTCCACAGAAGGCAAACTGAGGTCTGGAGGGCATCTACAAGGAGAAGCAAAGCTGTAACTGGAACCCTAGGCTCTAGAGTCCTTGTCCAGGGAGCTCTTCTTCAACAACAGTCTCCCATGTTGAGTGAGGCCTTGATAGCTTAGTGCAAGGAAGGATGATTTAGGAAGATAGGGGGAAAGTCAGAGTCCTTGGTCACCTAAGGAAAGAAAGGAAGGGGCACAGAGTCCAAGAGGCAGAGAGAGGAGCCAGTGGGCAGCTCCACTTACATTTACTAAGGCTGTACTACCAAGTCTTGCAGAGTAGCTAGGATGAAAAAGTAGTAAAACAAGAGCTAATGAGGGAGGACCATTGGAATCTGGAAAATGTTCATATTTAAGTGACCCAATTGATACAACAGTTAGCTGACCCAGACTTCAATAATGCAATATCTCAATAGATAGATAGGGATCACATTGTGCATCATTTTCTCCCACACTGAGGCATGTCATTCATTACAAGATACCTGTCTTTTGAAGGGTCACTTGGAGGCTTAAGTTATCTAAACGGTGCTCCTTTCCCAAGCTGATCAATATCATTCATCAAGCAATTACTATATCCCAGTTACATGCAGATGCCAGTGTAGACACATGGGGATGTGAAGGGTATTGATGTGAGTAGACTATAATTTTGAGCTTCATGATTTTTTCAGCTCGAGATCCAATGGAAATGGGGAAAGGGATAGTGTATGTACACAAATGTAACTTAGGAATGGAAAAAGAAGCCCTCCAGCATAGTGGAGAGGTCTTGAGGACTCCCCAGTAGAAAAAGTACATTGGAGTGGGAGTACAGGGGATCATCCTGTCCAGTGAGGTGGCTCCATCCAAACAAGGACAACTGCAGCACCCTGGGTGCAGGTCCCAGTTACACCAACCCTTAGCTTATGGTCATGGGCGGTTTATTTAACTTCTCTAACCCTCATTTTCCTCTTCTAAAAAACAGAGTTATCATGTGGATCAAGTTGGATATGTCTAAAGGCATCTGGCATGTAGTGCTTCCTTGGGAATTTCAAAGAAATAGGTGGGGACTGCACAGATGGAGGGAGTAGAGAGGGTGTTCCAGGCAACAGAACTAGTAAGAAACCCAGAAATATGGAAGTGAGACTTTGTAAGGAATGGACTGAGTATATACAGACAGGTTTACTAAACAGGCCAGATGTATCTACCACATTACTGAACTAAAGGGGAAAAGCCTTACCTCCGTAGGTCATAAAAGGCATCAATAACACTCAACACCCCCCATCATGTGATCTCTCTGCCCCTAGCCTGAGGCCTCTAAGTAACCCTGCCTCTTCTTTTATCCCTCAACCCCACACAACCCTCTTTGTAAACTACCTCTACCTCCAAGGATTTGGGATTCTGCAGTTCTTTCAGCCTACTTGAAGTATTTGTTGATATGCCAACAGTTTTGAGGGATCCAGAGAATTCCTAAGAACAGACAGAGATTACAAAGGAGCAGATCTTTTAGACCCAGGTCTTCACTACTCATCACTTGTATCTCCCTGAGCAAGGTACCTGGCCTGAACTTCTCTTTCCTAAAATCTAAAATCCAGCATCAAGTGGTAATGGTTTGTGAAGGTGTTGTTTATACCCATACCTGAGATTCTTTTTAGAGGTAACCCTCTCAACTGCTTCCATTTGAATCTGTGATGATTCAGTCTCTCACCACTGCATGCTCTACTGTGACTTACTCTTGTAGGTGGTCCCTCCCCATCATTTTCAGACAAGGAAACAATTGCCCACAGGACTGTTCCAAAGTCAGAGGTTAATGTACAAAGATTCCAGGTGTCAGAGCATGTTGGCCTTGAGAGCACTGCTCTGGTTTGTCCTGCAGGCTGTACCAGTCAGTCAAGATCCTCTACATCATTGGAATCCTGTGCACCTACGCCCTGCAGTTCTACGTCCCTGCGGAAATCATCGTTCCCCTCGCTACCTCCCATGTGTCGAAGCGCTGGGCACTGCCTCTGGACTTGTTCATTCGCCTCGCCATGGTCAGCTTGACATGTGAGTGGAAGGCAGAGCGCCTGGTTTTTCCAGAGGGCTATCAGGAATCAGCCAGATGGTAGACGATAGTCACAATAACCAGCAATAATTGCATACTGTAACTGTATTTCTGGAGCCATTCTAAGGCTCGAAGTAGTAATTCATTTTATTTAAACTTGAGGAATAACTTCATTCTTACATCTACCTAATTAGATAGATTTACTGGTATCCAGCTTGAGGGAATAACTTCATTCTTACATCTACCTAATTAGATAGATTTACTGGTATCCAGCTTGAGGGAATAATAACTTATCAAATAATAATTGCAAAAGAACTGACTTTCATTAAACACCTACTGTGTGCTGTCCTCTGAGCTAAGCTCTTTCTCTCCTATATTTCATAATATTTTCTTCAGTCTTTGCAGGAACTCTTGTGAATTAGGACTATGATAAACTCTACATTATAAATGAGAAAGCTGAAGGAGGGAGTGAGAAGCAATTGGGTAGGAAGTGTCAGAGGTGGGATTTGAACCCAAGTCATCTCAGTCCAGACCCATCACAATTTACCTCCAGGACAGAGGTTGAAAATGGTGGCCAGTGGCAGCCCTCCTTGTGCTCTAGGCCCTATGATCCAGGGTGCCCCTCACCTTTAGTATTTTAGTGGGGGTGAAGACAGAGATTCCTGCATCGTGTGTGCCCTGGCCCCACTGTACCTAAGGCTCCTTTTAATTGTGATTCTTGTTGTGCTAGACCAGTCCATATAAATCACGGGACACTGATTTTCTTCCTTTGAAATCATTCATTCCCAGTTTGTCCTTGGAGGCAGGGACACCAGTGTACAGAATATTAGAGACTCCAGAAAGATCAGTGAATTTGCCTTAGATATGAAGACAACAATTCCTTAAGCTTTTGCATTTGCCCCAATCAGTACAGTAAAGAATCTGCCTGCAATGTGGGAGACCCAGGTTTGATACTTGGGTTGGGAAGATCCCCTGGAGAAGGGCATGGCAACCCACTCCAGTATTCTTGTCTGGAGAATTCTACAGACAGATGAGCCTGGCAGGCTGCAGTCCATGGAGTCTCAAAGAGTCCGATATGACTGAGCGACTAATGCTTTCACTTTCTTTTCAATCAGTACGTATGCAAACAATTACTTGCAAACAAGTAAAAATAATAAAGTAGGGACTTCCCTGCCAGTCCAATGATTAAGAATCCATGCTTCCACTATAGGTTTAACCTCTGTTGTTGTTCCGTCACCAAGCTGTGTCCGACTCTGTGACCCCATGGACTGCAGTACTTCAGGCCTCCCTGTCCCCAACCATCTCCCAGAGTTTGCCCATTTTGATCCCTGATCAGGGAACTAAGATGCTGCATGCCACATGGCATGGCCAAAAGAAAAAAGAAAAACAAATAATAAAGTAATAGTGAAGTAATAATAAAAATAACTTTTCTGAGTGCTTTGCATGAATTAACTTCTTTAAGACTTTAAAACCATTTGCAGTATGAACAATAATACCTAACAGGATAGACACCATCCCCATTTGGCAGATGAGAAAAAAAGCTGAGAAACAGTTGGAGACTTAACTCAAGGCCACACAGGGAGAATCCTGCCTTCCAGTCCTGATTTGGGCTGTTATACCACACTCCATCCTAGCAGACCTAGGGGAGGCTTCTGAGTTTTGTTTGTAATCAGGAAAATTGTCCATCGAGTAAAATAAAAAATGTAAAAGCCCAGGCCTATAAAACATCATACAAAAAACATATATATTATAAATCATATAATTTCAGGATCTTTAGCTTTAAGTGTTTCTTTGTTAGACATTTTAGGACATGTATGTAAATCTTGGAGAAGATACTCCTTTAAAGGAACCCTGTGATCTTGTTCCCACTGAAGATCCCCTTTCTCCTGTGAGTTATTACTCATTCTAATTGTTTTGCAGGTAAGAGATGTTTGTAGCCCTGTTAATTATTAACATTAGTTCCACAAAGGCAAGGGGTTTCTTTGTCTGTTTTGTACATTGATATATTCCAAACAGCTGGGACAGTTCCCAGCACTGTTATTTAGTGTTATTTATTAAGTAAGAGCTTAATCATTAAACATGTAGAGATTTGAAATGTACCTCTGTGGCATGAAAATTATCTTAAACTAAAAGCATTTAGTACAGCAGCCTCAGGGAAAAAAACCTTATCTAAATGTCCTTTGTGAATTAAGCAGAATATTCTGAAAAATACAGGCACCATAAATCCCCTTTCTGGGAGACTTTCAATCAGAACGACTAACCATCATCAAAGTCTAAGTAATTTAATTAAATAACATGGAAGCTCTCCCCCACTTTAATTCCTCTTTTGAAGTGGGTATGTAAACCCCTATCTTTGTTTAGGGACCCAGTTCATATGAAGGCTGTGTGTGTGTGTGTGTGTATACGCTCAGTTGCTCAGTCATGTTTGACTCTTTTTGACCCCATGGATGCAGCCCACCAGACTCCTCTGTCCATGGAATATTCCAAACAAGAATGCTGGAGTGGGTTGCCATTTCCTCCTCCAGGGGATCTTCCTGACCCAGGGATCGAATATCTCTTGCATCCCCTGCATTGGCAGGCAGATTCTTTACCACTGCGTGGCCTAGGAAACCCCATATGAAGGCTTCCTAACCCTAAATCAACCTTGTTTTTCCTCCTGTTAATCTGCCTGTTGTCAGTTAAATTCGCAGATCCCCACACACTGAACCTAGATGAGAAGAGGGAAAGTTTTTCTTTTCAATAATATTAATATCTGTATTTGAAAGACGATTGAAAGGAGACACACTAAAATTTTAATGTGTAACCTTTAGTGAATGTGGTTGGCGGTATTATAGGAGTTTCAGCTTTTCTTTATGTAGCTGTATGTGTAAGAAACAATTGGTATATGTTTTAATTAGAGGATTTTTAAAGCAAACTTTAAGACTTTGGCTAAGCCCAGGAAGTTCCATCTATCCTGTATCATCTCCTGCAGGCATCTTGGCTATCCTCATCCCCCGCCTGGACCTGGTCCTCTCCTTGGTGGGCTCCCTGAGTGGCAGTGCCCTCGCCCTCATCATCCCACCCCTCCTGGAGATCACCACCTACTACTCAGAGGGCCTGAGCCCCGTCACCATCGTCAAGGACACCCTGATCAGCATCCTGGGCTTCGTGGGCTTTGTGATGGGGACCTACCAGGCCCTAGATGAGCTGATCCAGTCAGGAGACTCTCTCACCTTTTCCAACTCCACTGTTTTCATTCAGTGAATAGGGCACTGCTTCTTTCCACCAGCACCTCGATGTTTAATGACACAAATCTCTTTTATGTGCATTATCTGTATTTTGGGGCTTTACCTTTCTCTGGGCTAAGTCACAGTGAAACAAGCACGGACTTACCAAGACAAGGTCTAGGTGGTAATTTAAAATTTTTTGTGTGTTTATTTCTTTTCTTTCCATCTCTAGCTTTTCCCTACACTTGAGAGCTCTCCCTCTGAAGGCTCTTGATTCCATCCAACTTTTTGGCAGTTCACATGATGAATTTACCTTGAGTGGGGCTATGCAAGAGGGAGCCACCAGGGGGGATCCAAGAGGCAGCGACTGACGGAAGAAGGGGCAGCCTGCTAAGGCTATGGTGATTTGGTAGACAAAGGGTATCCCCTTTTCCAGTGGACATAATCCATAATCCAGCAAAGTGTGAATAGCTCCAGCATCAAAGTGGGTAGGATCCAGAGGTCCAGTGAGAACTGCAGCTGTCAGACAGAAAGGAGCCATCATATTTAAATCAAGGGCAATAAACTTTCTCGACAGCTAGATAAAGTTTTGGCCCAGTTCAAAGATCTCAACAAAGCAGTCCTCATGAAAGTAGATGTGCCAGTGGTGGGGGCGGGAGGGGGCGTGGGGGTGGAGGTGGGGATAGGCAGGAGCTAAACAATGACACTATTTCATTATTTACCTCTAGATTCTTGTTTTTCTTAACTTCTTAATTCTTGCAATAAGCGTTCTTGCTTACCCACCGCACACCAAGCAAAGTTCAAGGTTCTTGTAATAGATTGCAAAAATGGCCTCAAATTCCTCTTGACAATGTGGTGTTGCAGCTCCTCCCATCAAGAAGTAAAATCTGTATCTCTGCCCTTTGAATCAAGGCCATCACAGGATTCAAAGGGCAGAGATACAGATGTAACTTGCTTTGGCCAATGGACATTAGTGAATGGGATGCAAGCAGAGGACTGGTGATGGCTCATGCATTGGAACTTTCATCATCATGCTCTGTGGAGCCAAGAGCACCAGGTGAAGAAGCCAGGGCTAGCCTACTGAAGGATGAGAGACTGTGTGGAGCAGAAATGAATCATCCTAGTTGAGCCCCATCTCCCAGAACAGCCAGCCTACCAACGTCCTAGACACACGAGTGAAGTATCCTAGACTATATCTATCCCCAATCATGTTGGCCCAGACCATAAGTATTACTCAGATTAGCCACAGAATTATGAGAAATAATAAGTGTTTTTAGTTTTAAGCCATAAGATGTGGAAGCTTATATGCAGCTAAAGCTAACTGACACATTACTCTAAAGGGGAGACACTAATAGGTGAGAGAAGACTCTCCATCCTCAAGCTAGTCTGCTCTACACTGGGGAATAATGACAGACCATCGAGTGAGTTAGTACCATATAGGTCCTTATAAAGGCAGGGGGACACTACCTGCTCTGGAGTCCTGAGCATAACTTTCCATCAGTGACACCATTAGAGCTGGATTTTGAGTAGAACTTGGGTCTCCCAGCACTGAATCTGACCCTTCCTCCACTCAGTCCTGCTGCCTCAACATTCCCGTGCATTTTCTCATGTCCGACATTGGCTGGCAACCAAGGGCCCATCAACCCAACACATCACTTCAACCTTCCTGTTGGTGACTGCTCCCTCCCTCCCCCTAAAATCTAAAATTGAGGAAAGGGATCTAGATAAATGACATGTTGTAGGCAGATTTGTAGTTCAGTGAGGGGTAAGAATGTTTCTCATTATAGTCTTTGTGGTTTTGGAAAGTGACCCATGCTTATTTCAGCCTCAGTTTTAAGAGAACATTTTCAAAAGCCCTTTCCTATTTATTTTTATCCATTATCCTACCTTTGCAGTCTAGGGAAGGTATGGAGGGCTGAGGGGAGTGTCTACCCCAGTTCCCAAGTCCTGGTCTTCTCTTTTGGTGTGTTACTTTCTACTTGCTAAATTCCAGAAAGTGCTTCATGAACACAAGATCCCACCCAGATCCCATAGTCTGCAGAGTACCTGCTGGGAGATGGACACTCATGGTCTATGCAGTGGTCCACAGCCCTCCTGGCCAGAGAGCTGGGTGTCATATCTACATCAGAAATGTAAAAGACCCAGAGTACTGCCACTGACTGGTTCAAAGCCTTTGCAAAGTGGTCTTCTTCTCTCTGAACTTGTTTCTTCCACTCTGCTCAACTATTACCCTACCTAACCTTGCTAAGTTAAAGATTGTTTTCTCTGTTATTAAAAAATGGTCATTCCCATTCTCCAAGGACAAGCCCCTACTGTATAAGAGAATCAAGTTAATCTTGTCATAGAAAAATCTGGCTAAAATTAAATCTTGGAAAGAAAAAATAAATTTAGTGACACTGATATAAGCAATAAAAGCAATCTGGGGAAACTTATTAGTAGTTGTCAGCAACACTAATGATACCAGCTATTAAAATTGTGTGAGTATTGGGGGTATTAAATTTTTTAAATTGTTCAATACAACACATACACACAGCCTTCTGCCTTCCTACCACCCTACTGATTCTTTAATTTTTGGAGCTTGCTTTTGAATCAAGGATCAGAGAAAATTCTTCCATCCCTCAGTGAACATGTCTTAAGTGTTTTGCATGTGATTATCTCATGTAATCCTCACAGTGAAACTCTGAGGTGTGTAGTGTTGTTGTTCTTATTTCCTAGTTATGAAAATAGGCTTTGAAATACTGAGTAACTTGCTGACGATCAAACATGTAGTAACAAATGGGTCAGGACTGAAACCTTTGCACTGCAACACTCCTCACTGCTTTGTAAACCCCAGGAGAAACCTTTTAATGATGGTGGTTAAAGTAAAAATTGAAAAAATGTGTCCAGTGGATTGCACATTTTGAAAAATTAGAAACCCCACAGCCTCTCCTTATAAGTAATACATCAGCTATGAACTGAGGAGGGGTTTCTGGAGACTGTATGGTGAATCAGGAGCAAAGCAGGATTTCCCAGCCACCCTTCAATCCTGCCTGATGCTGTTTAAACTCTTTTCAGGCCTAGAGAGAGAAGAAAGTCTTCCCTGCTTTTTATACAAAAATATCCTGATTCTGATATCAAAATCTGACAAAACACACATTAAAAAAACATAACCAAATATAAACATAAATACAAGCATCTTTAAAAAATAGCAGATAGAATCCAGCAGCATATTAAAAGAACAGTATACCATGGAGCTTTCCCTATGAATGCAAAAATGATTTGACATTAATAAATCTGTTACAGTATGTAGCTCTAGAGATCAGGGAAGAGAAAATAATAGAATTTCATGATGTTATTCTGACTTTCAAAGAAAACTCAGTATTATAAAAACATAAGAAACAACATGATCTGAGAAGGAGGAGGAAGGTGATTTCTGAGGCAGCATCATAATTAACAGTGAAGCACTAAAAGCAGTTTCAGCAAAGTGAAATTAGAAAAGGATGTTTGATGTCATTATGTTATTAACACAAAAAAGTAATATAAGTTTTGGAAAGAAAGAAATATTTGCAGTACAATTAACTGGAACGCTCAGAAAAATTAACTGAATACTCTTAGACACAAAAGGAATCAGTAAAATAGAAGTAATGAAACAAAATCTGCAAAATCATCACCTTTCCTGAATACTGATTGTCATCAAAAAATAAAATGAGTAGAGTGATATCAGCAACATGGAAGAGTGGGGAGCTACCCTCTCTTCCCTTCACTCTACAACCAGTCAAACATCCACAACTTAATAAAGGTGCCTCTGCCCAACACACAAGACAAGGGAGAATTCTACACATCTACACATTCTACACCTTTATACCTAAAGGTGGGTAGACAGAAACACAAAGAAGAGACAGAGCCAAGGGAACAGCAGAGTTGGTGCCTGTAATCCCGGTCTTTTGACCATGGCAGCTAAGTCCACATCTTCAGAGAACCCAACAGCAGAAAGGAAAGTGTATCTGCAGATGAAGGCGATGAGCTGGAGTCATGCATGCCTCAGTAGCTTGAGGGATAGGGTCCCAGGCCCCATTGTAACTGTTACCCAGTTACCTATGGCTGCTGGTACAGCTGTGGTCAGGAGGCCTGTCCTCCACTTCATCTGCAATGGTGGAGCCCTCAAACCTTACAACACCAGATACAGTAGAGGCACCTGCAAGACCCCAGCTCACTGAGCCCCCTCCACGCCCACCACCACAGCCGCAAAACCTGCAACTCGGGATCACAGATGCTAGGGAAGAGTCCACCATCCTGGTGACAACAGTGGCTCTGGCAGAAGCAAGGCAGTAAGGACAGCAGAGCCACAAGAACAATAACAAAGGCAGAGAGCCACTGCTAAGCTGCTAAGTCACTTCAGTCGTGTCCGACTCTATGCGGCCCCATAGACGGCAGCCCACCAGGCTCCCCTTTCCCTGGGATTCTCCGGGCAAGAACACTGGAGTGGGTTGCCATTTCCTTCTCCAATGCACGAAAGTGAAAAGTGAAAGTGAAGTCGCTCAGTCGTGTCCGACTCTTATCGACCCTATGGACTGCAGCCTACCAGGCTCCTCCATCCATAGGATTTTCCAGGCAAGAGTACTGGAGTGGGGTGCCATTGCCTTCTCTGGCAGAGAGCCACACCTCTTAGCAAAGACTGGAAAGGGCCAACTCAAATATAACCAGGGGCAGCTCAAGTTAAGAGAGACCAAAACCTTGAGTTATGGTGCCACCTACCTGAAAACAAACGAAAGGACTCTTAACTTCTAAGGTTAGCTTCAGTGTGCAGGTAGAGAGACAGTTCATCAAGAACCACAAAGAACCACAATAACATTATACCACCAAAAAAAGAGAAAGATATTTCTCCATAGACGAGTGATGGGATATTGCAATCTAGTTGATAAATAGCTGTCATGAAGAAACTCAACAAGCTACAAGAAAACACATAAAAGGTAGTTTAATGAACTCAGAAGGAGTACTTTACCAAAGAGACTGGAACTCTAAAAGAGAATCACATAGAAATTCTGGAGCTGAGGAACATAGTAAATGAAATGAAAAATGCATTAAAAAGCATTGGTAATAGAGCAGACCTTATAGAAGAGAAAGTTAGCTTGAAGATAGAAATCTAGAAATGATACCTGTAGAAGAGGAAAAGGAAATAAGATATTTCAGTTAAGTTCAGTTCAGATGCAATTCTATAAGAACTCTCCAGTGCTTTTCAGGAAGGTTGATATTAGGATAATGGATATCCTGGGAGGAGAAGGGAGCAGAGTTTATTAAGCTAATGATAGCTGAGAACTTCCCAAACGTGGGGAGTTCGGTTCAGTTGCTCAGTTGTGTCTGACTCTTTGCAGCCCCATGGACTGCAGCACGCCAGGCTTCCCTGTCCATCACCAACTCCCAGAGCTTACTCAAACTCATGTCCATTGAGTCAGTGATGCCATCCAACCATCTCAACCTCTGTCGTCCCCTTTTCCTCCCACCTTCAATCTTTCCCAGCATCAGGGTCTCTTCAGATAAGTCAGTTCTTCACATCAGGTGCCCAAAGTATTGGAGTTTCAGCTTCAACATCAGTCCTTCCAATGAATATTCAGGACTGATTTCCTTTAGGATAGAATGATTGGATCTCCTTGCAGTCCAAGGGACTCTCAAGAATCTTCTCCAACACCACAGTTCAAAAGCATCAATTCTTCGGCGCTCAGCTTTCTTTATAGTCCAACTCTCACATCCATATATGACTACTGGAAAAACCATAGCCTTGACTAGATGGGCCTTTGTTGGCAAAGTAATGTCTCTGCTTTTTAATATGCTGTCTAGGTTGGTCACAGCTTTTTCTTCCAAGGAGTAAGTGTCTTTTAATTTCATGGCTGCAGTCACCATCTGCAGTGATTTTGGAGCCCCAAAAAATAAAGTTTCTCACTCTTTCCACTGTTTCCCCATCTATTTGCCATGAAGTGATGGGACTGAATGCCATGATCTTAGTTTTCTGAATGCTGAGCTTTAAGTCAACTTTTTCACTCTCTTCTTTCACTTTCATCAAGTGGCTCTTTAGTTCCTCTTCACTTTCTGCCATAAAGGTGGTGTCATCTGCATATCTGAGGTTATTGATATTTCTTCTGGCAATCTTGATTCCAGCTTGTGTTTCTTCCAGTCCAGCGTTTCTCATGATGTACTCTGCATAGAAGTTAAATAAGCAGGGTGACAATATACAGCCTTGATGTACTCCTTTTCCTATTTGGAACCAGTCTGTTGTTCCATGTCCAGTTTTAACAGTTGCTTGCTGACCTGCATACAGTGTTCTCAAGAGGCAGGTCAGGTGGTCTGATATTCCCATCTCTTTCCCAACTCTTTCCACAGTTTATTGTGATCCACACAGTTAAAGGCTTTGGCATAGTCAATAAAGCAGAAATAGATGTTTTTCTGGAACTCTGTTGCTTTTCTGATGATCCAGCAGATGTTGGCAATTTGATCTCTGGTTCCTCTGCCTTTTCTAAAACCAGCTTGAACATCTGGTAGTTCACGGTTCATGTATTGTTGAAGCCTGGTCTGGAGAATTTTGAGCATTACTTTGCTAGCATGTGAGATGAGTGCAGTTGTGTGGTAGTTTGAGCATTCTTTGGCAAGGCAATGCCAAAGAATGCCAATGCCAAACGTGGGGAAGGAGGTGGATATAAAAGTCCATGAGGTAGAGAGAAAACCTACTTACTTTAATGCAAAAAGACCTTTTCCAAGACACATAATAACAATATATCAAAAGGATTATACACCATAATCAAGTGGGATTTATTCCAGGAATGCAAGGAAGATTCAATGCCTGCAAATCAATCAGCATGCTATATCACATTAACAAAATGGAGGATTAAAAACCATATGATCATCTCAATAGATGCAGAAAAAGCATTCAACAATATTCAACACCCATTTGTGATTAAAAAAAAAAACCCTCAATAAAGTGGGTAGAGAAGGGATGTACCTAGACATAACAAAAACCATAAATGACAAGCCCACAACTAACACCAAATTCAATGATTAAAAACCTGAAAACCACCCCTCTAAGACCAGGAACTAAACAAGGATTCCTAGATGCACCATTCTTATTCAGCAGAGGTATGGAAGTCCTAGCCAGAGCAATTAGGCAAGAAAAAAAGCAACCAAATTGGAAAGGAAGAAGTAAAATTGTCAATATTTGCAGATGACAAAACCCTAAAGGCTCCACCAGAAACTATTAGAAATAAAAAAATGCAATAAAGTTGAAGGATACAAAACCAATATACAAAAACCTGTTGCATTTCTATACACTAAAAAAGAACTAACGGAAAGAAAAATTAAGTAAACAATCCCATTTACAATCTCAACAAAAATGAAAAAAAATGCCTGGGGATAAATTTAAACAAGGAAGTGAAAGACCTGTGCATTGAAAACTATCATACATTATTAAATTGAAAACACAAATAAGTGGAAAAATATTCCATACTCATGGATTGGAAGAATTAGCATTGTTAAAATATCCATATTACCTAAAGCAATCTACAGATTCAATGTAATCTCTATCAAAGTTTCAACATTTTTCACAGAAAAAGAAAAAATTCTAAAATTTATATGGAACCAGAAAGTGCTGAATAGCCAAAACGATCCTGGGAAAAAAAGAATAAAGCTAGAGATATTACACTCCCTGATTTCAAATTATGTGTCAAAGTTATAGTGATCTAAACAGTATGGTATTGGCAGAAAAGCAGATACATATAGTGATGAAAAAGAATTGAGAGCCCAGAAGTAAACTCACACATACACAGGCAATTAACTTATAGCAAAGAACAAAAAACATACAATAGAGAAAAGATAGTCTGTTCAATAGCGTTCCATAAACAGTTGCATGCAAAGAAATAAAACTAGACCTTTGTCTTACACAAAAATCAACTTAAAGTGGATTCAAGACTTAAGACCTGAAACCACAAAATTCCTAAAATAAAACATAGGCAGTACATTTCTTGACATCAGTCTTAGCAACATCTTTCTATATATGTCTCTTCAGGCAAGGAAAACAAAAGCAAAAATAATTGGTATGGCAAATATTTAAAAACTTGTGCACAACAAAGGAAACTGTCAGCAAAAAGAAAAAAACGATTTTTTTTCAACTTCACCTTTTCATCTTTTATTTGGGTTGAAGAATTCTGAGATGTTGTTGGGGTTCCTATGGGGCCTTTTGGTTTTCAGATACTTTCTTTTTTTTTTTAATTTAATTTAATTTTTTTTTTTTACTTTATTTTACCTTACAATACTGTATTGGTTTTGCCATACATTGACATGAATCTACCACGGGTGTACATGCGATCCCAAACATGAACCCCCCTCCCACCTCCCAAAACAACCAATTGAATGGGAGAAAATATTTGCAAATGTTACATCCAATAGAGGTTCACTTCAGTTCAGTCGCTCAGTCGCGTCCGACTCTTTGCGACCCCATGAATTGCAGCACACCAGGCCTCCCTGTCCATCACCAACTCCCAGAGTTCCCTCAGACTCAAGCCCATCGAGTCAGTGATGCCATCCAGCCATCTCATCCTCAGTCGTCCCCTTCTCCTGCCCTCAATCCCTCCCAGCATCAGAGTCTTTTCCAATGAGTCAGCTCTTCGCACGAGGTGTCCAAAGTACTGGAGTTTCAGCTTTAGCATCATTCCTTCCAAAGGAATCCCTGGGCTGATCTTCTTCAGAATGGACTGGTTGAATCTCCTTGCAGTCCAAGCAATTCTCAAGAGTCTTCTCCAACACCACAGTTCAAAAGCAACAATTCTTCGGTGCTCTGCCTTCTTCACCGTCCAACTCTCACATCCATACATGACCACAGGAAAAACCATAGCCTTGACTAGAAGAACCTTAGTCGGCAAAGTAATGTCTCTGCTTTTGAATATACTCTCTAGGTTGGTCATAACTTTTCTTCCAAGGAGTAAGCATCTTTTAATTTCATGGCTGCAATCACCAATACAGGTTAATACCCAAAATATGTAAAGAACTCATATGACTCAACCTACAACAACAAAACACAAACAACCCAAAAGAGCTAGATAGATATTTTCCAAAAAAGATATACAGGTGACCAGTAGGTACAAGAAAAGATGCTCGTCATCACTAATTATTAGGAAAATGCAAATCAAAACCACAATGAGATATCACCACACTGGTCAGAATGACTATCATAGGGGTTTTTCTGGTAGCTAAGTGGTAAAGAGTCTGCCTGCTAAAGCAGGGGATATGGGTTCAATCCCTGGTCCAGGAAGATCCCACATGCCCTGGAGCAGCTAAGCCTGTGGGCCACAATTACTGAGGCAATGTTCTAGGGCCCAAGAACCACAACTACTGAGCCCACGTGCCCCAGAGCCTATGTTCTGCAGCAGGAGAAGCCACCACAATGAGAGGCCCCCACACCGCAACCAAGAGTAGCCCCCATTCTCTGCCACTGGAATAAAGCCCATGCAGCAATGGAGATCCAACATAGCCCAAAATAAATAAATAAATAAAATGATTTTAGAAAATATTATTGAAAAAACAAGAAATAACACTTGTTGGCAAGGAAGTAGAACAAAGGAAATCTTTTTACACTATTGGTGGGAATTGAATTGGTACAGCCACTTTGGAAAACAGTATGGGGATTCTTCAGCAAATTAAGAATAGAGCTGCCATATGATTCATCCATCCCACTTCTGGGTGTATATCCAAACAATATAAATATACTAATTTGAAAAGATAAATGAACCCTTGTGTTGTTATTTATAATAGCAAAGATATGGCAACTAAGCGAGTGGATGAAGAATAAGTGGTATATATGCACAGTAGAGGGCTTCCCAGGTGGTGCTAGTGGTAAAGAAACCTACCTGCCTGTGCAGGAGATATGAGATGTGGTTCCATCCCTTGGTCAGGAAGATGCCCTGGAGAAGGGAATGGCTACCCACTCCAGTATTCTTGCCTGAAGAATCCCCCAGACAGAGGAGCCTGGCAGGCTACCGTCCATAGGGTCCCAAAAATCGGGCATAACTGAAGCAACTTAGTACACACATATGCATATACAGTGGAATACTACTAAGCCACCAAAAAAATATGAAATTTTGCTATTTGTGAGAGGGACCTTGAGGATATTATACTAAGTGAAATAAGACAGAGAAAGACAAATACCCTATGATTTTGCTTAATATGTGAAATATAAAAAACTAATAAAAAAAATGAACAAACCAAACTGGACAAAAAAATACAAATGCCTAGATACAGGGAAAAGATTAGTAGCTTCCAGTTGCAGGGTGAGGGGTGGGGGAGGGCCAAATGGATCAACGGCTACAACTGTGTTAGGAAGAAAACTAAACTTTTGGTGGTGAGCATGCTGTAGTATATAGAGAAGTAGAAACACTCTTGTACACATGAAACTTGTATAATGTTTTAAATCATGTCACCTCACTGTAAAAATAATAATAATAAATAAAAGGGGTTATTAGGAATCCTATATACAGCAATAGGAAACAAAAGCACCTAGAAACAAGCTTTTTAAATGTGCTATACCTGTGAAGAAAAATAAAGTCTGCTAAGAAGCATAAATTAAGACTTACATAAACAGTTATAATGCATGCTTTAGATTGGAAAACTCAGATTGTAAATATGACCATTTTGCCCAATATAATCTATCAATCTAACTTAATCTCAGTAAAATGCCCAGCTGCATTTCAGCATTGGGGTGGAGAGTTAGAAGATTCTTAAAGTTTTCTAGAAGAATTAATGCAGAGGGTGGGGGAATTAAAATATGAAAAAGGTAAAATGAGTGGCCCTTTCTTATCAACTGTTAAATATATTACATAATTAAAACAATTTGGTACTAGCATTAGAAAAGACTAACCAATGAAAATACAGAAACAGATCAGACTACAGAGAAATTTGTTTAATATGATAAGAGAAACCTTTTTTAGGGAAAAGATTATTCAATATATGGTGTTCGAAAAACTAGCTAGTCATTCTGAAAATGTATTAACAGTAATAAATTTTTGGTGCTGACCAAATATCACCACCAAATATTAAGCACTGTTCTAAATGCTGTAAACATATTTAACTCATTTAATCTTTCTAAAAATCCTGACATTGGTAGTACTGTTCTACTCATTTTATAGATGAGGAAAATAAGATACAGAAAGGTTAAGTGACTTGGCCAAGCTACACAGCCAGTTAAGTGACAAAACCAGGATTCTATTAAGAGTTAAAAATTAAATATTTAAAGGCAAAAATTAATAACCATTAAAAATGCATTTCTTTTCCAAAGAAGACATACAGATGGCCAACAGGCACATGAAAATATGTTCAACATCACTAATCATCAGACAAATACAGATCAAAACCACAATGAGATATATCACCTCACACCTGTCAGAATGGCTATCATCAAAAAGACTGCCAATAACAAATGTTGGGACAATGTGGAGAAAAGGGAACCCTTGCAAACTGTTGATGGGAATGTAAAACTGTTGCAGGCGCTAGAGAAGACAGTATGGAGGTTCCCTAGAAAACTAAAAAAAAGAACTACCAAATGATTCAGCAGTTCTGCTCCTGAGTATATATCCAAAGAAAACAAAACATTAATTTGAAAAGATACATGCACCCCAATATTCACAGCAGCATTATTTACAATTACCAAGATATGGAAGCAACTTAAGTGTACATCAACAGATGAAAGGATAAAGAAAATATGTGTGTGTGTATGTATACATACAGTGAATTATTAGTTTTAAAAAAGGATGAAAATTTGCAGCAGCATGGATGAACCTGTAGGTTATTATGCTTATAAGGTGCAATGTCAGGCAGAGAAAGACAAATACTGTACGTTATCACTTATATGTGAAATCTAAAAGATGAAACAAAGAAATGAATATAACAAGCTCTGAGGAAACAGATTCAAACATATAGAGAACAAACTAATAGATATCAATGGGTGGGAGGAGGAAGGACAAGATAGGGGTAGGGGACTAAGAGGTACAAACTACTATGTATAAAATAAATAAGCTACAAGGACATATTGTACAGCACTGGGAATATAGCCAATACTTTACAGTAACTTTAGTTAGAGGATAATCTATAGAAATTTTGTATCACTATGTTGTACACCTAAAACTAATGTAATATTGTAAATCAACTATACATCGATTTAAAAACAAGGCTGCTCCATCCGCACACTGGGAAGGTGATAGGACCCTCTGTAGGGCTACACCTGCATCCTGCAATTCAGCAGCACCTTGTTGGCTGGGCAGCCTCCATTGTGAGGTAGCTCTGATTTCCCCCTTACCAAAGAGAGACAAGTCCTGAGCCTGGCCCCACATCCAGGCACCAGGACCTCCAGTCCAATGGTGTCTTCTTCCTCCCAGCCACACAGTTCACTTTGCCCTAAAGCACTAAGGGCTGAACTGGAAGCAGCTGAAAGTCCAGGCAGGTCCTGGTGTGTAGCCGGGCAGTCACAAGGGGCACTGAGGACCATCCTGAGATGAGACTCTCATAAGTCCCCAAAGCCAGGCGAGGCCTGTAATCAACATCATCATCCCCGTCACCAGCGACAGAACCAGCTCAGGAATTGGGAGCCAGCTTCTCAGCCCTGCGGCCTTGGTTTCTCTGGAGAAAAACCCATGGGAGACTGGTTCAAGGCTGTTACAGGCCTTAACCCTCAGCCATCACCACCCACCCACCATGTTGAAGATCTCATTGCTTGCAAGGGACAACACCAGCAAGCCCAAGTACTTGGATGATGGGTTCAAGTCACTCTCGGAGAGTAGTAGTAGTATCACTTCAGAGAGGATCCATCGTGCAGAGGAAGCCAGTGGATTGTCGTAAGTGGCCACACTGCCCTTCCCCATCTGAGGTCAGGCACTGCTGCCTTCACGGTGCTGGGCCACATTTAACCCCACTGAACAGAAGACACATGGATTAAAGATGAAACCTTTAGAATCTAAAAAGTTTTACCCATGTCAAACTTTTTCACAGGTTTTGCAAAAACAGGTAGTCATCCCCAACATGAACTTGTTGATTCCAGGAACAGTTTTCTATACCAGGCTGACTGCTCTTTCTTCAGCAGTTTCTATCTCAGGCTGGCTGCTTTCCACTCCTTCGACAACTGCTATTATTCATATTCTCTCTCCCTTCTCTCTCCCCACCACCCCTCCCTTCCTCATACAAACCCATCCAGAAAATAAAAGTTTACCTCCTAGCCCTATGTCCCTACTTTTACTGCCATAACCTCAGACACAAACCTCCTTTCCTTAAGGCTTTATTGCCAATTAAACTATTATTTAGTAATCAGATCAGATAATATCCATGGCATAGAGATTGTAACTGACAATACCCAGTGTTGGATAAGGATGTCAGGAAATGCCCACTTTCATGTTGTTTTAGGAAGAATTAAATTGGTAGCTTTCTAGATGGCAATGCTATAATGTATGCCAAGTCCTAACATATTTATATAAAACATACAAGTATTTGATGTATGCTTTTTCCTAAGTACACACACACAACTGGCCTTAGTGGTTGCTTCTGGCTAAGAGAATTGGGAGACTGAGAGGCAGATAGAAGAGACATTTATGTTCACTATATAAGATTTTTTTGGTTCTTCTTTTGTTTGTTTTACCTTTTAAACTTCATACTTAGGGTTTTTTAAGTATAAGTAACTATAAATAAAAGTCCTTTGATCAATAATACCATTCCAGGAATTTTTCCTAATGAAATAACACAGGTATGCGTGATAATTTTATTGAAGCCAGGTCTTGACTTCATATCTGGTTGTGATATTGATAGTTCAGACGCAATGAGTGATTATTTAAATAAAGTATAACAACATGAGGGTTTGGAGGGGCCTTCCAGGTGGTGCTAGTGGTAAAGAATCCACCTGCCAATACAGGAGACCCAAGAGACGCAGGTTCAATCCTTGGGTCAGGAAGATCCCCTGGAGTAGGGAATGGCAACCCACTCCAGTATTCTTGCCTGGAAAATTACATGGACAGAGGAGCCTGGCAGGTTACAGTTATTCGGAAGCCCAGAGTTATCCAGGCTTCCCAGGTGACTCAAGTGGTAAAGAATCTGCCTGCTAGTGCAAGAGACACAAAAGATGTTGAGTTCGACTCCTGGGTCAGGAAGATCCCCTGAAAGAGGAAATACTCACTCCGTTATTCTTGCCTGGGAGACCCCATAGAGGAGCCTGACAGGCTACAGTCCAGGGGCTTTCGCAAAGAGTAAGGCACAACTGAGCACAGCACAGCAGTAGCAGCAGCAGGGAGTTATCCGGGATGGTAGCAATGGTTATTAACTTTTTATTTAGAGCCTAGTGTGTGGTAGGCTTCCCTGGTGGCTCATATGGTGAAGAATCCACCTGCAACGTGGGAGACCTGGGTTCAGTCCCTGGGTTGGGAAGATCCCCTGGAGAAGGGAATGGCAGCCCACTCCAGTATTCTTGCCTGGGAAATCCCATGGACAGAGGAGCCTGGCGGGCTGCAGTCCATGGGGTCACAAAGAGTCGGACACGACTGAGCGGCTAAGCACAGCACAGCACAGTGTGGTACATATTTGTTGAGTCACCTGAGCTAGCACCAGCTCTGTATCAGAGGCTGCAGAACAGATCCTGGGAACAGAGTAAAATGGAGAGTCCATTTCATCTGATTTTGTCCATCTTCCCACCAGAGGGTGCTAGAGAGACCGAAAGAAGCCCGAGCTCTGGGTTACGTTTTCTCCCACTAACATACCCTTTTCTTGCCCTGTGCTCCCCCTACAGGATGATGCAAACCTTGATTCACTTACTGAAATGCAGCATTGGCACAGGGCTCCTGGGACTTCCTCTGGCCATGAAAAATGCCGGCTTATTGGTAAGATGGACCTGTGTGATGGGAACCACGTCTCCCCACTTAAGGGAAAGGGTTGGCAGGCTCCTACAGCCTTAGCATTGTTTATCAATGGGCAATTTGGGAGCACTCTTTGCAATGGGAAATGAACCTGTTGGCATCAATCCTCTGGAGCTAAATGGAACATGCCTGGAGGGGACAGGCCATATTTTCCCCAATTTTATTGAAATATAATTGACAACCACTTCTATATTAATTTAAGGTATACTGCGTATCCTGGAGGAGGGCATGGCAACCCACTCCAGTATTCTTGCCTGGGAAATCCCATGGACAGAGGAGCCTGGCTGGCTCCGTGGTTGTCCACAGGGTCACACAGAGTCTGACATGACCGAAGTGACTTACCGCACATACTGCATGTACTGTAAAATGATTACCACAATAAGTTTAGTTAATATCTATCTCCTCGTATGATTATAGAAATAGGTATTGTTTTTCCTTGTGATGAGAACTTTTAGGATCTCCTCTCTTTGCACCTTTCAAATATACCATATAACAGTTGTCATGTTGTACATTACATCCCCAGTACCTATTTACCTCATATTCGGAAGTTTGTTACTTTTGACCACCTTCATCCAGTTCCCCATCCCCACCACTATTCTTAAAGACTCACCATAACTCACATGCTAATTCAGAATCTACTTTGCCACAGTTCTCCCAACTGCCTGGGATTATATCCTTGCCATTTCGTTCATTGACAGCAGCAGCCTGGCACCTCCAGGCATTTCAGTGTGTAACTCCTGTTTCCATCCATTTGATTGTGAGAAATTTTGGAGGATGAGGGTAACAAGGGCTCCACCAATCCCATGACACTTCCTGCGCCCTCCCACCTCTGTCCTCTATCTTATGCTGTTCCCATCTCCCTTATTTCCGTCTTTTGAAATCCCCCTCCTCTGTAAAATTTTAAAAATCCTGATTCTTGGTTTCCCCTTCTGAAGTCCTCTAAAATCCCCTTCCTCTGTCTCCTGTTAAAATTCCTTCACCTTGTGTTTTTCTAGAACTTGTAGCTATCTAACCTGGAATTCTTACAGCACTTACAAAGATGGAACATGCTCATTTTTTTACATTCCCAGCTTCCTCACTTACCTGAAATCTCCGAGGGCAGGAACTCTCTGATTCATCTTTACACCCTCCTTTACACAATACTTACTTGTAGATACTGGCACGCTGAAAGTTCCAGTTTGTTCTACAGAATTGAATAGATAGATGATTTCAATTTAGTTGAAGCAAATTTCTTCTCTCCAAGTGTAAATGGCCCTCGTGTCTAAAACAGGCACATTGAAACTCTGGCTTCCAACATGACTTCCAATCTGTATCAGTTCCAACAGAGATGGGACGTTTCCCCCTTTAGAATTCTCAGGGTTCTAGAACTTTTGAAGAACATTATTAGCACATGGCCTTCAGCCAGGCTCTCTTTGCCAGTGCAGTCTTTGCATTTTAAGACAACTCCTTTATCCTTTGATTTTTGCTTCCTAAGAGTTATTAGGTGATTTCTTTATCCTCCAAGTCCCATCAGAACCTCTAATCATGATTCATTTGAGAAATATATATTGAGCATCTATTATTCTTAAGCTCTGGGAATATAGATGTATACAAGACCAAAAAACAGTCTTCTGCTATATGGAGGCTACATTCTGGTGAACTCTAGTGAAACTCTTCATCTCTCATTTGTTTCTTCCTGATACTATTAGCATAGGTCACATCTATAAAGTCACAGGTGTCCAACACAAAGAGGGTGAGAGAGTCCCTCTTAGCTCTCTGCCCTGTGATCATACTTGGGAAATAATAATTAATAATGAGGCCTGCTTGGATTTCCCTGGTGGTCCAGTGGTTAAGACTCTATGCTTCTACACTGTAGGGGGCACAGGTTTGACCCCTGGTCAGGGAACTAAGATCCCACATGCAGCATGGCCAAAATATAATAATAATGAGCCCTACTTTTTAATCTTGTGTGTCTGGGCCACCAGGGAAGCCCTACTTTTTAATTTCATCACATATTTAAAAAATGGAGACCATGTGAGGAGAAGACTTGTTCATTAGCTTGATTCTAGTAATCATTTCTGTGTGTATGTATATCAAATCATGTTCACTTTAAGTACATGCAATTTTTAGTTAAAAAAATAAAACAGAAGAACTTCCCTGGTGGTCCATTGGCTAAGACTCTGCACTCCCAATGCAGGGGGCCCAGGTTCAATCCTGTTTGGGAAACTAGATCCCACATGCTGCAACTGAGAGTTTGTATGCCGCAACTAGGACCTGGAACAGCTAAATAAATAAATAAATAAAAATACTTTAAAAATATGCAAGAGACACAGGTTCGATCCCTGGTTCAGGAAGATCTCCTGGAGAAGGAAATGGCAACCCACTCTAGTGTTCTCGCCTGGAGAATCCCATGGACAGAGGAACCTGGCAAGCTATAGTCTATGAGGCTGCACAGAGCTCAGTGCAACCAAGTGACTAATATACTCTAAGACATTTACAATGTCTAGAGCCACTCTTGGTTGTCACAAATTGGGATAGAGAAAGAGAGGGAATGCTTCTGAAATCCAGTGAGTAGAGGCCAGAGATGTTGCTAAATAACCCACAATGTACAGGACAGCCCCCTGCAACAGAAACATCAGCTGGCCCAAAATGTCAATAGTGCCTCTTTTGATAACCCCATACTAGAAGAAGAAAACTAATCCTTAAGAGGAACCTTGGTCTTCAAGCATCTTGGAGAAGTTAAGGGCTGGGATATGAAAAGGAATGAGGGTTCTCAAGTGGAACTAAAGGCAGATGAGGAAAGGCATGGGCTGTCTGGGAGGTAATGAGCTCTTTGTTATCAGAAGTATTCTAGCACAGGTTGGACAGCCACTTGGCAGTGATGCCAAGAAGAGCATTCAGGCCAGAGCATCTAGGGGTACAAGGACATTCAGGCGAGGGCTGTCATCCTAGGGTTCTCATCCCAAAACCTCTATTATAAGAGGGACCCCAGCACCTAAGCAGGGAGAGGGCCAGGTATGGGAGCGTCCATCTGTGATTCACTGTGCCCACCTCTCCATTCCCCTCCAGGTCGGTCCTGTCAGCCTGCTGGCCATCGGGATCCTCACCGTGCATTGCATGGTCATCCTGTTGAACTGTGCTCATCACCTAAGTCAGAGGTGAGAGTTCTGCTTCTCTGTCCCTATCTTCTCTATCACCAAATGGCACCAGGTTCCAACTGAGGGTGTGCTGAGTTTCCCAGGATCACTGACCCAATTTCCAATTAGCTGGCCACTTCTCCAGGCCACCACCCCTGCTGCTCTGAGGCGGTCAAGGGAGTGATTAAAATCCTACTGGAAACTCCAAGTTCCAGGCACAGCTCTGCTGCTGACTAGTTGGAGCACTTTGCCAAGCTCCTATGAGCTCAAGTATCCATTCCTAGAAAGATCAGAAGTAATAAGAAATGCAAATTTGCTCTATACACACCCATGTGTATTCGAGATACTTCCTCTTAATCTCTCCACCTCCTATCTCCTAGTCTTCCCCTAGCTCCAATACACACACCTTGGAAGGGAAATTTATTCCAAGTAAGTCCTTTCTGGGACAACTTAGTGAAAAAAACATAGTTAGCAATGAGGTGAATAATTCACAGTGATTTCAATCTCTAATAAAGCATATATACAACACAATGTTTATATATTTAAAACTTAAATGTAAAACAAAATTCCAGAAAAAAAGGCAAATGCAGTGGAAGGCAAAAAATGCTGAGAATTTCATATATATAAACTAGCAACTCACAGTAATTAGCAATTCCTTACAGCCACAGCCTGGAGATTTTCTCTCCACAGGACTCAGCTGCTCCCAAGGCAGGCAAATCTAAATACGTCCTCATCACTGTGCAGAAAGGCCTTGTGAGTCAAAGTAGAGATGTTAAATGAAGCTTCTCATAAAGTCAAATTATCATAACCCAAATTGGTGCATTTGGAATATGTATCAGTCACACCTAACTTGTGTAGTACTTTCCAGCTCATGAAACACTGTTAAGAGCATTTACTCATTTAGCAATTAAATTTATTGCACAATTACGTTGTTCCAGGTACATAGCAAGAGTTTTGCAAGCCTTCTTTTGTTTATTCCTTACAGTAAAATTTTATGGTAGGCACCATTATTCCCATTTTACACATGAGTAAACTGAGGCTTGGGAGAGTTAAATGCCTTGCTGAATGTCACACAGCTAGGAAGTGGCAGAGCTGGTATTCCAAGACCTGTCTGACTCTACCCCTTAACCTATCTGCAAATCTTTTTCTTCCCTCAAGCCTGCTGGGACCATTTTACCACCATACAGCCTTTTAATATATGTCATTTATTATAGCCTTTCCCTGACTTTTGTTTTTGTTGATTTGTTTTTTTCTTTTCTTTTTCTAATATAGGGTTACAGACTCATAGTAGCTTTTAGGTATATTATGGAGGACTTCTACAGTTTTTTTTTGGCTTTTTGTTTTTAGCCAACATTTAAAAACCTGGAGATTTCACATTAAAAAAAAAATCTACACCTTCTTGCCAGTTAGACATTCTGCTACCTCTGTGGCTTCATTCCTGCATCATTCAGCTAGAGCCACATCCTGATCAACCCCTTTTGGAACAGGACATGTACCAGAGCCTTGACCTCTGTCTCCACGATTCCCTGTTTTGTCTCACACCCAGTCATTCTCACCACCATACCGATAGCTTTCTGGTCCCCATTGCTTTTGAATTTGCAATCCTCAGACTAATATACTTGCTAGTCCTATGCAATGTAACCTCATCTGTATTTCAAATGCCAGGCACATTGAATAATCATAAAAACGAAGCATCATGCCATGTTCCCAGTGCATCACCATATCCATCTCTCACTGTCTTCTCCCCAAAACCCAGCCTGCATGTGAAGAAAAACACCTGAAGCCCCGAAGCATAAAGAGACTTGCTCAAGGTCTCCTGGCCGTCTGAGGGGGACGTGTTGATACTTAAACTCTGGTTTCCTGACAAGCCTGGGTCTCTTTCTCTCTCCAAGTTACTCCCCTCAGTCATGCAATTAACTCCAGGGACATAGGCAACTTGCTTCCACTTGCTTTGTCAGCAGTGCTCCAGAGGGCCTCCGCCTTCCTTTGGAAGGGCTGCCTGGCGAAGGCGGGATGGAGGAAGAGGGATGGGCTAGAACTGGGGTGTCACATCTGACAGGGGTGCTGGGCAGGAGGCTAAAGATCACCTTTGCATGGGGTCTGGTCCAGGGAAAGCATCTTAAATGTTTCAGCACTCTCAGAAGTGAAGAAGGGAATGTCAGTTCAGAAAAGGTAGAACCACTCTCTTGGCCATACTTACACCTCATTCCTCTCTCTCCCCCTCCCCCTGACTAGGTCTGCACACCTCGCAGCTTCCACATCCTCACTGTCCTCGTTTGCTGACCTAATCAATTCCAAGCTACTGTCCACCTAAATACTACTACTAGCCACTTAAAAATTAGTGTTAATAAAGACAACTACAAAAAATAAGAGGCAGAATTCTAAAACTTTTAAAAGTGTACCATTATAAAATAACTCAATGATACCATTGCTAGAAAATTACCAAAATGTTCCATATCAATACATGAACATATAGTAACTACTCCCTTTGGGAATAAATTGTACTTAAAAAAAAATAAGGTATGCATTGTTTGTTCGTTCTTTAGGCTGCAGAAGACTTTTGTGAACTATGGAGAAGCCATGATGTACAGTCTCCAAACCTGCCCAAATGCCTGGCTGAGGACACACTCAGTGTGGGGAAGGTAGTCATCCTAGACATCACAAATGAATGAATGAATGCAAGGCGCTCAGTTGTTTCCGACTCTTTGCAACCCCATGGACTGTACAGTCCATGGAATTCTCTAGGCCAGAATACTAGAGTGGGTAACCTTTCCCTCCTCCAGGGGATCTTCCCAACCCAGGGATCGAACCCATGTCTCCAACATTGCAGGCGGATTCTTTACCAGCTGAGCCACAAGGGAAGCCCAGATATCACAGGAGTAATAGTAATAATAACAACAGCAGCGATAAAAATGCTCACCTGTTCTTCCTTTACTGCTAGTACATTGTATGGGCATGCTCAGTTGTGTCCAGCTTCTTTTTGACCCCATGGACTGTAGCCCACCAGGCTCCTCTGTCTATGGGATTTCCCCAGCAAGAATACTAGAATGTGTTACCATTCCCTTCTCCAGGGGATCTTCCCAACCCAGGGATTAAACCTATGTCTCTTGTGTCTCCTGCATTGTCAGGTGGAGTCTTTACCACCGCACCATCTGAGTAACAAAAGTTTTAAATAAATATGTTTTCATTGAAAACTATTGACCAATATAGAGAATCTCCTCTGATAGCTCCATCCCCCATCCCACTCTCCATTCAAGAAGTAATCTCCAGGACTTCCCTGGAGGTTCAGTGGTTAGGACTCTGAGCTCTCACTGCCAAGGGCCCAGGTTCAACCCCTGGTCAGAGAAGTAAGATCCCACAAGCTGTGCAGTGTGGCCAAAAATAAATAAATAAAATGAAGTCACTGATATATAGTTAGTATATAGTATATATAGTCACTGATATATATAGTCTAGTTCCTCTAGACTTTCTCTCTGCATGAACAGGATATATGTGTGCTAGTGCAAATATATATTTTGTATTTTCCTGTATATTAATTGGAATATTCATTGGAAATTTGCTCTTTAATCTAACATTATATCTCTAATTTCTTTCCACATTGGGACATACAAGTTGACTTCATTGTTTTGTAAGTCTCACAATGTTCCCCATCCATATAGATGGATCCTGTGGTTTTATTTAATCCTTCTCCTAATAGTGAATGTTACAATTTAGCTTGTTCACTGATGGGATAAAAACTCTATGGTATACAAAATGCTTTCCCGTATCTGATCACCTCTGATCATTTCAATGACCTTGTGAGGTAGGTGGTGCATCTTTATTGGGAAGAAATATGGTGACCAAGGCTCACAGAGATAGAATAACATGTCTAGGATCAAAGACACAGAGAGTGGAGAAGCAGAGTTTCAAGCAAGCACCTAACATGTTAGTCTTTCCCAACAGAGCCCTCAAGGAGTAGTCAGTCCCTCACCTGCTAAGATCCCTCCTGCAACTCCTCTCTTGAGAATGTCAGGAATCACTCTGATTGTCAGACAGGAGAGGCATGGGGCAGTAATAACAGAGATCTCACAACTGTCCATCCTTTCTCACCAAGTTATCAGCTTCTGATGACACCCTGAATAAAACTTTCAGGCAAGAAGGCTCCTTGAAGATCAGTATATCTATATCTATTCAAATGGAAGAAAATTAAGACCAGATAGAGTCATAAGTTTGGTTTAAGTTACCCAGGAATCTAATGGCAGAGCACAGACTGAAATCTAGAACATTCAGCTCTCACCCACTACACTATGCCATTTTTCTGGGGCAATGAGAAAGAGTGCCAGTAACTGAGAAAGAATTAGGAAACTATTTCATTTAAACCAATAATTTGTCATTTTTAGTGTGCTAAGAGATACCTGGGGAGTTTGATTAAAAATTATCTATTCCATGTAAGCAACTATCCTCATTGTGAAAGGTCATTGGAAGATGATAAAGGAAGAATACACAGGCATCACCTGACCCCTTCTAGTCATCTCATGTTTGGACATTGGACAACCAGACATAATGTGTCTTGTAATAGGATTCAATAGGGAGTACAGAGAGCCACTTCTGAAATACCCTTGCCCGAAACAGAAAGGAAGAACCTCAATCTTATCAAACCACTAGATCTAATATCAGCTTATAGGAAATACAGGGGATAGAAGAACAAGGTAAATGACATTATGAATTCATCAACTGAATCTAGAAAGTTAAACATCCTACAAGGAAATTTTCTGGTATCTTCAACACCAACCAAAAAAATTAAAATTCCAAGAGAAAAAAATAAACAAGGTGAGGGGAATATAGCAGATTAAAAATCTTGAGACATAATAATACAATGCAACATAGAGACTTGTTTAGAAACCAACTCTGAAATATTTTTGAAAAAAATTGGAAAAATTTGACTATGGTGGAATATTAAATAATATAAGAAATTATTGTGACACTTCACTGGTGGTCCAGTAGCTTAGGCTCTACGCTCCCCATTCAGGGGATCCAGGTTCGATCCCTGGTCAGTTTGATCCCTAGATCAGATGTGGAATCTAGTTCCCACATGCCGTGACTAAGATCAAAGATCCCTCATGCTGCAGCTAAGACCAGGTGCAGCCAAATAAATGAGTAAATATTTTTAAAAAGAAAGAAATTATTGTTAATTTTGTAAGGGGTGATTAAGGGCATGATGGTTATATTTTATTTAAATTCTTGTCCGTTAGAACTTCATACTGAATTATTTGCAGGTGGAATACTTCAAATACTTTAATTTGCTATATTCCCCTCACCTTGCTTATTTTTTCCCCTTAACTTCAAATACTCCAACAGAAGAAGCTTGTGTGCAGTGGGGGTGAAGGAATAGATGGAAGAAGATTGCCTAAAAGTTAATTGTTGAGGCTGGGATGACCTCATGAGGAGTCATTGAATCATTATCATTGCTGTCTTGTATGTTTGAAAATCTTCATTATAAAGAGAAAAATAAATCTCCCTTCTGAAGTCTCACATGACACTGCCAAGCTTCTGACTCAATAGGCTGATATGAGAGCCAGGAATCACCAGCCTCAGATGATTCTGATGCATTGGTTACTACAACCGAGTCTTGAAAAACATCGATCTAAACATTAGAACCTAAGTAGAGGAACATATTTTTGTTCTTTTGAAAGAAATAAATGGTGGGATAGAGGGGTTGGTGGGAGGGAGGCTTAAGAGGGAGGAGATATGTGTATACTTACAGTTGATTCGTGATGTTACACATCAGAAACCAACACAACATTGTTAAGCAATTATCCTCCAATTAAAAATTTTTTTTAATGTGGAACTCTCAAAATGTTCTCACAAAAAAGTAAATAAATACATCTCCAAATTCAGGACAATTTAAGAATCCAGAAGAATAATGACAATGGCAGAATATAATATATTAAATAAAGAATAATTAATGTGAATTTATTGTGATTAAAAATGAGGAAGAGAATGCATTTTTCTTAGATGCTAGCTAATAAACTTAGATAAAATGACAGAACACCTTGCAACCAACCAATGAAATAACTGATTCAGCAAAGATTATCAATGAATCTTAAAACCTTTGGCTTGAGGAAGACAGGCTATTCATGCCATCTCATAGTTTTACCTACAGGATGCAAAGCAGGAAATGTGTACTTATAATGGAGAGGCCTAGAATTCACATCACAGTAGAACCACAGGACATCCTGTGCCTCCCAATATGATGAAATATAAGTACAAAGTATCACCTATGTGGTAGGCTTGCTTTTCTGAATCATGAGGAAACAGTCATGTTAGTCCACACTGTGGAACATTCTACAAGACAGATGGCCTAGACTCTTCCCAAAAAACCAATCTCATGGGAAACAAAAAGGGTGGATATGTATAGGGCTGCTCTACCTGAAAAGAAAGACTAAAGAAACATAGGCAAATGTAACATATGAAATGTAATTAGATCCTGAATCAAAGAAAATTTTTAAACAGCTATAAAAGATATTTTGGAGAGAATTGGGTTATTTAAAATATTTGGGAATTCCCTGGCAGTCTGGTGGTTAGGATTCAGAGCTTTCATTCCTGAGGACCCAGGTTCTGTCCCTAGTCAGGAAACTAAGATCCCACAAGCCCAGCATCACAGCCAAAAAAAGAAGTAAAAATAAATAATAATAAAGTAAAACATAGACTATATATCTGAGGATATTGAAGTTGGATATCATAGTATTAAGGAAAGTATTACAGTCTTTAAGGTTGACATGTTATAACATCTGCAGTTAATTTTAAAGTAGTTCTGAAAAATGTGTGTGTGTGTGTGTATGGATGAACACATTCTTCCATCTATACATAATGCAGTTAGACCTAAAAGTTAACAATCAGTATATCTAGTGAAAGGATATATGATGTTAATTATACTAGTCTTTCAACTTTTACTGTGGGCTTGAAATTTAAACTTGAAAGTTAAAAAATGAGGAAATAGTAAAAATAATATCAAAAGAAATAACTGCCTCAAAAAATAAAAATAAATGCATTAAAAATAATTCATTTCTCCTTCTGTCTGCCTCTTCTTTTCTTTCTCAGGTACACTGTCAGCTTCTTATTAATCATCACCCAACTGGGCTTCTGCAGTGTTTACTTTATGTTTATGGCAGACAGTTTACAACAGGTAAAGAGGTCTCTTCTGGGCAGAGTGGGCGAAAGCAGACCTCTTGCTGCTAGGGTTGCATTAGCAAAAGTAAAGCTTTTGGATCATGGTGAAGTGAAGTCGCTCAGTTGTGTCCAACTCTGTGACCCCATGGACTGTAGCCTACCAGGCTCCTCTATCCATTGAATTTTCCAGGCAATAGTCCTGGAGTGGATTGCTACTCCCTAATTAGGCTTTGGTTGGGAGTTCTTTCTGTCCTGGAAATCACTCTTTAAACAGATCATAGGAAGCCAAAGCAACATCTGAGGAATGCAGCCAGGATGGCTTACAGTCATGTCCAATCAGAAATAATTGAGAATTTTTAGCCTGGAAGTGTTGATGAGATTTTCTTTAGGTATCTCAAGGTTGTCATGTAGAAGATAACTAAAGCAAACAAGTTGCAATCTTGCCTTCATTGAATTCCTAACAGGCATTACAAGTCAATCATAGCATTCTTTCGTGGCTTCATGAAATAGAAGTAGTATACTTGTTTTTGTGCATTCAAATAGTCAAAACTATGACAAGCATTATGGATAGAATATTCAGACAGATTTTGCTCAAATTCTAGCTTTCTAACTTTCAGGACTGTCTAAAGTTGAAGAAGATACTCCTGTGTAATCATTTCCTGTTCTCTGGATATATGAAAGAAAACTATTTGTATTTGGTACATAAGAAGAGGCTGGGCTAGATGACAGAATGATGCTTCAGCCATGAGATTTGATGATTCTAAGGGTTTCCGGTTGTCACAATCATGGGTACTACAGTTTAGGATTGCCAAATGTGACAAATAAAAGTATAGGAAACCCAATTAAGTTGAAATTTCAGATAAGCAGCAATTTGTTTTCACTACAAGTATATCTTTGTATATTATCTGGGACATACTTTTACTAAAAAGTTATCTGTTAATTATCTGAAATTGAAACTTAACTGGGTTTCCTTTGTTAATGTAGCAGCTATAATTATACTGCCTTTCATTGTCCTTCACATCAGATGGTGGAAGAAGCCCACGTGACCTCCAAAACCTGTGAACCCAGGAAGATCCTGGTGCTGACCCCCAATGTGGACATTCGCTTCTACATGTTGACGATCCTGCCCTTCCTGATCCTGCTGGTGTTTATCCAGAACCTCAGGGTGCTGTCCATCTTCTCCACGCTGGCCAACATCACCACTCTGGGGAGCATGGCTCTGATCTTTCAGTATATCATGCAGGTCTGTGCCCAAAACCACTGCAGAAGGGTCAAAGTCCAGGGCTTCTGAGACACTGTCATTATGGGCAGATGAAAGCGAGAAAGGTGAACTCCTGCTCAAGTGATGTCTGTGAACTCTTCTGCCCCACAGGCTATAAAAGCTACTCACCATCATCATCACTGTCGTTGTCACATTAGATAACAATGGGTCTTTCAACAAATAGTTATTGATACCTTCTGTGATCCAAGCAATGTACAGGGGACAAGGGATTCAGTGATAAGTAAAACTGACGACCTGTCTGCTCTCATGGAGGCTACAATCACTTGGGGAGATAAACCTCAGTCAAGTAACCAATGAAAATTGTAATAGTGATAGGTTGACAAGGGATATATGGATGATAAAGGAATTCAGTTTACTTTGTGCCAAGTTCTTTATGTTGATTAACTCACCAAATCTTCACAATGATGCTGCTATGGAAGTTCAGTTCAGTTCAGTCGCTCAGTCGTGTCCGACTCTTTGCAACCCCATGAAGCGCAGCATGCCAGGCCTCCCTGTTCATCACCATCTCCCGGAGCTCACTCAGACTCATGTCCATCGAGTCCATGATGCCATCCAGCCATCTCATCCTCGGTTGTCCCTTTCTCCTCCTGCCCCCAATCCCTCCCAGCATCAGAGTCTTTTCCAATGAGTCAACTCTTCGCATGAAGTGGCCAAAGTACTGGAGTTTCAGCTTCAGCATCATTCCCTCCAAAGAAATCCCAGGGTTGATCTCCTTCAGAATGGACTGGTTGGATCTCCTTGCAGTCCAAGGGACTCTCAAGAGTCTTCTCCACCACCACAGTTCAAAAGCATCAATTCTTCGGCCCTCAGCCTTCTTCACAGTCCAACTCTCACATCCATACATGACCACAGGAAAGACCATAGCCTTGACTAGAAGGACCTTAGTTGGCAAAGTAATGTCCCTGCTTTTGAATATGCTATCTAGGTTGGTCATAACTTTTCTTCCAAGGAGTAAGCGTCTTTTAATTTCATGGCTGCAGTCACCATCTGCAGTGATTTTGGAGCCCCAAAAAATAAAGTCTGACACTGTTTCCACTGTTTCCCTGTCTATTTCCCATCAAGTGATGGGACCGGATGCCATAATCTTCGTTTCCTGAATGTTGAGCTTTAAGCCAACTTTTTCACTCTCCTCTTTCACTTTCATCAAGAGGCTTTTAGCTCCTCTTCACTTTCTGCCATAAGGGTGGTGTCATCTGCATATCTGAGGTTATTGATATTTCTCCTGGCAATCTTGATTCCAGCTTGTGTTTCTTCCAGTCCAGCGCTTCTCATGATGTACTCTGCATATAAGTTAAATAAGCAGGGTGACAATATACAGCCTTGACGTACACCTTTTCCTATTTGGAACCAATCTGTTGTTCCATGTCCAGTTTTAACTGTTGCTTCCTGACCTGCATACAGATTTCTCAAGAGGCAGGTCAGGTGGTCTGTATTCCCATCTCTTTCAGAATTTTCCACAGTTTATTGTGATCCACACAGTCAAAGGCTTTGGCACAGTCAATAAAACAGAAATAGATGTTTTTCTGGAACTCTCTTGCTTTTTCCATGATCCAGCAGATGTTGGCAATTTGATCTCTGGTTCCTCTGCCTTTTCTAAAACCAGCTTGAACATCAGGAAGTTCACAGTTCATGTATTGCTGAAGCCTGGCTTGGAGAATTTTGAGCATTACTTTACTAGCATGTGAGATGAGTGCAATTGTGTGGTAGTTTGAGCATTCTTTGGCGTTGCCTTTCTTTGGAATTGGAATGAAAACTGACCTTTTCCAGTCCTGTGGCCACTGCTGAGTTTTCCAAATTTGCTGGCATATTGAGTGCAGCACTTTCACAGCATCATCTTTCAGGATTTGAAATAGCTCAACTGGAATTCCATCACCTCCACTGGCATTGTTGCTTCAGTTGTGTCCGACTCTGTGTGACTCCAGAGATGGCAGCCCACCAGGCTCCCCCATCCCTGGGATTCTCCAGGCAAGAACACTGGAGTCCGTTGCCATTTCCTTCTCCAATGCATGAAAGTGAAAAAGTGAAAGTGAAGTCCCTCAGTCGTGTCCGACTCTTAGTGACCCCATCGACTGCAGCCTACCAGGCTCGTCCGCCCATGGGATTTTCCAGGCAAGAGCACTGGAGTGGGTGAAATTCCCTATTACGGTTTCATTTCTTTGAAAGTCTCTGGGGTTATATTAGTTTTCTGCTGCTGCTGTGACAAATGACCACAAATCTAGTAACTTAACACAAAATTATCTCAGAACTCTTGAGGTCTCACTGGCAGGGTTGCATTTCTTTCTGGAAGCTTGTGGGGAGAATCTGTTTCTTTGCCTTTTGCAGCTTTTAGAAGCCACCCTCAGGCCTTGGCTCATGGCCCACTTCCCTCTTCAAAGCCAGCACTGTCAGGCCGTGTCTTTCTCATGCTGCCGTCTCTCTGGTTCTCTCCTGATTCCCTCTTCCACTTTAAAAGACCCTTGTGATTACACCGGAGAAGGCAATGGCACCCCACTCCAGTACTCTTGCCTGGAAAATCCCATGGACGGAGGAACCTGGTGGGCTGCAGTCCATGGGGTCACAAGACTTCACTTTCACTTTCACTTTTCACTTTCATGCATTGGAGAAGGAAATGGCAACCCACTCCAGTGTTCTTTCCTGGAGAATCCCAGGGACAGGGGAGCCTGGTGGGCTGCCGTCTCTGGGGTCGCACAGAGTCAGACACAACTGAAGTGACTTAGCAGCAGTGATTACACCAAGCCCACCCAGATAATCCAGGCTAATCTCTTACTAAATTTAGCTGATTAGCTGCCTTAATTCAGTCTAGAAACTTAATTCTCTCTTGCCAAGTAATGTAACATACTCAAGGTTCCAGGGATTATGATGTGGACATTATTCTGCCCACAGGAATCTTATTAAAATAATCATTCCTTCTCGATCGGTGGTAGCTGCTGTGCCAGTACTTCACAGCTCTGAGAGAAGTGATGGGAAAGAAGTGTTAGAGGACTGGAAAACACAGGACCTGAATTCATATCTGGACTGTGCCACCGACTGGTAGAGTGGCCTTGGGCAATTCCTTCTCCTCCCTGGGTTCCTTTTGCCATGTAAAGATGTGGTAAATCAAAATTAAACACATATAATGTATGCCTTGGAAAGGAGTAAAATTCTGATCCATGTTACAACATGGATGAACCTTGAGGACACTATGCTTAGTGAAATAAGTCAATCACAAAAAGAGAAGTATTATATGAGTTCACTTATATGAGGTACCTAGAACAATCAAATTTAGAGACAGAAAGTCAAATAGGCATTTCCAGGGGGGCTGGGTAATAGGGAGTTATTATTTAATGGGTGCACAGTTTCAGCTGGGAATGATGATAATGTTCTGGAGATGGAATTGGTGATGATTGTACAACAGTGTGAATGTTCTTAATGCCACTGAATTGTATACTCAAGATGTTTAACATGGTAAATTGTATGCTATGTGTAAAAGAAGTAACTTTTTTAAAAGTGGAGAAGGCTGACTCAGCTTTAGATCTCTCATGGGTGCTTCTAATACTCTCTGTTGACGTCAGGCAAGCCTAACTCTCTACCAGATTTGGGGTGACTTCTATGCCTTGGAAAAACCAATGCCCTTCTTCTTCCTTTTAGGAGATTCCAGATCCCAGGAATCTACCCTTGATGGCAAGCTGGAAGACCTTCTTACTGTTCTTTGGTACAGCCATCTTCACATTTGAAGGCGTCGGCATGGTAGGATGGGTGTGGAATTTGAGAGTCCCCAGTTCTCTCTATGGAAGCCAGTCTTTGTTCCAGGTGTCTAAATAGTAGTACTTATGAAAAATGCAGAATATGATCTCATGGCAGAAGGGAAAGTCAGTCCCCACTTGGAGGATGCCACCTGCTCTGTACCTCACACCAAGCCTTGAAGACGAGGCACTCTTGGCTATAGAAAATGTGGGAGGAGATGAAAGGGCATGTGGACCCTTCCTGACTCTGGGCCACCTGGAGAAGGGTGTCCGGCCTTGAGAGGAAACCTGCGTTCTCTCCTTCTGCCGTTTCTTTCTTAACCTCCTTTCACCTCCAGGTTCTGCCTCTCAAAAACCAGATGAAGCATCCACAGCAGTTTTCCTTTGTTCTGTACTTGGGGATGTCCCTTGTCATCGTCCTCTACATCTGCCTGGGGACACTGGGCTACATGAAGTTTGGGTCGAACACCCAGGCCAGCATCACCCTCAACCTGCCCAATTGCTGGTACGTCCCTGCCCATCTGGGACTGGGGGGAAGAGGAGGGGAGTCACAGAGTCTGAGCCTCAGCAGCAGAATGGGGCATCCTTGAGTCATTATCAACAACAAAATATTGACTGCTAGTATCTGTGTTATAATAACAGGTACATTTAATAATCCAGGCATTGTGTATCATCTCATTTAATTCTCTCAACAGCCCTATGGGTTAGCATTATTATTATCAACTCCATTGAATTAGGTGAAGAAGTTGATATGTGAAAAGGCTGTAAGTAACTTTCCCAGTTCATGTTGTTCATGAGAAGTTGAAACTGAATTCTGTCTGACTTTGTGGTTCAAAGGCTTTCAAACAGGAATGAAATGGGAGGGCTTAGGGAACAGAAACAGCAACAACAAAAAGTATAACTGAAGTAGTGATTGAGGGTCCTGTGTATGGACAACTACTTAGGTCCCCAATTCCAGAAACGGGCCTAGACTGCCATTGCTGTGCCCCACTTGGAACTTTGACTGAAGTTCTTGCATTAATCATTCATTCATTTACTCATTCATTCATTCATCCAAGAAACATCTGGGGCACTGCTGTATAGCATTCACCGAGTATTAGCCATTGTCCTTATTCTGGCAGTAGTAGGTGCAGAATGACTAAGCTGTCAGTAGAACCAAGTGTTTAAGAGCATAGATTCTACATCTGAGCAATGGGATTTGATCCTGGTTCTCATGTGACCTTGAACAAGCTACCTAATCTTGCAGACCTCATTTCCATCCTCAGTAAAATAAGGGTAATATTCTTGCCTATTTGTATCAGTCAGGATAGGTTATGCTCTGGTAATAAACAAAATAAACCACTCCAGAATCTCAGTGGCTGAACACACACAAATGTTTAACTGTATGCTCATTCTACATGTCCATTATGCGATGGCTGGGGCTCAGCTCTGCACCATCCCAACTTTTAAGACCCAGACTGATCAACCAGCCACTCCCTGAAACTTCATTGGTTGCCATGGCAAAGAGCACATTGAATCACACCCTTCACCATGAAGGCCCTAAAATTTCTCTGGAAGTGACCTGTCTCTTCTGTTCACACTTCATCAATCAAAGCAAGTGACCATGCCTCACTCCAGAGGACACGGAAGTGAAATTCTGCCATGTATCTGGAAGACTCGGAGGTATTTGGTGAGCAGCTAAGCAGCTCAAATGACTGCCACACTGTCTCTTAGGGAGTGACTGTGAGGGCAAATTGGCTTCAAATACATAAAACGCTTAGAAAAGTGTCTGGTGTGCAGTAAGTGCTCACTGAGTATTAGCTACTATCATTGTTACTCTCCCCCACAGCCTTGGTCTTTTGGAAGTCAGTAGAATGAGGGGGGGGGGGTGGTCCGTGGGGGAGGAGGGGGGCGAGTCGGAGGGGTGGAGGGTCGGGGTGGGGGAGGCGGGAGGGTGGTTCATTTCCCATGAAGCCACAGCGGTAAAATGAGAAAAATATCACCAGTCCTACCCATTTCACTGTGTTGTGGTAATGACTGGATGAGATAATTAATGTGGAATTTCCTTGAAATTGTGACTTATTTTATACCAGTAAGATATCAACTTAGTATGCTGTTCTTATTCTGGGGAATTTGGTTTGCCACTACCTTGGACAGGGCACTTTCCTTCTGGGATATCAGCTGGAAAAAATGGGCATCAGGTGTCATAAGGACCTCACACCTTCTCTGAGCCTGGCTGGTGATGAAATTCTCCAGAAGAGCCTTAAAGAAGGAATAAGCAAAAGATGAAGAAGTAATGGGTGTGAACAAATAGTTCACAGGCAAATTAAAACAAAAATAACAATTTATATATTTGAAAAATTGCCCTGTCTCTCTTCTAATAATAGAAATGTCAGTTTTACAAAACACAGTGGCACAAACCAGCATGTGTTCACACACTGTGTTTTTCCAAGGATGGAGCACTGCATTGTGCTCGGACAACAAATGAGCAATACGTCGAAAGCTATCAAAATTTTATTTTTTATTTCTTTTTATTGAGGTATGGTTGATGTACAATGTTGCATAAGTTTCCAGTGTATAACATCAGTTCAGTTCAGTTCAGTTGCCCAGTCGTGTCTGACTCTTTGCGACCCCATGAATTGCAGCACACCAAGCCTCCCTGTCCATCACCAACTCCGAGTTTACTCAAACTCATGTCCATCGAGTCAGTGATGCCATCCAGCCATCTCATCTTCTGTCGTCCCCTTCTCCTCCTGCCCCCAATCCCTCCCAGCATCAGAGTCTTTTCCAGTGAGTCAGCTCTTCGCATGAGGTGGCCAAAGTATTGGAGTTTCAGCTTCAATATCAGTCCTTCCGATGAACACCCAGGACTGGTCTCCTTTACGATGGACTGGTTGGATCTCCTTGCAGTCCAAGGAATTCTCAAGTGTCTTATCCAATGCTACAGTTCAAAAGCATCAATTCCTCGGCACTCAGCTTGCTTCACAGTCCAACTCTCATATCCATACATGACCACTGGAAAAACCATAGCCTTGACTAGACAGACCTTTGTTGGCAAAATAATGTCTCTGCTTTTGAATATGCTATCTAGGTTGGTCATAATTTTCCTTCCAAGGAGTCAGTGTCTTTTAATTTCATGGCTGCAGTCACCATCTGCAGTGATTTTGGAGCCCAGAAAAATAAAGTCTGACACTGTTTCCACTGTTTCCCCATCTATTTCCCATGAAGTGATGGGACCAGGTGCCATGATCTTAGTTTTCTGAATGTTGAGCTTTAAGCCAACTTTTTCACTCTCCTCTTTCACTTTCATCAAGAGGCTTTTAGTTCCTCTTCACTTTCTGCCATAAGGGTGGTGTCATCTGCATATCTGAGGTTATTGATATTTCTCCCGGCAATCTTGATTCCAGCTTGTGTTTCTTCCAGTCCAGCGCTTCTCATGATGTACTCTGCATATAAGTTAAATAAGCAGGGTGACAATATACAGCCTTGACATACGTACAAATTTGGAACCAATCTGTTGTTCCATGTCCAGTTTTAACTGTTGCTTCCTGACCTGCATACAGATTTCTCAAGAGGCAGGTTTTTTCCAGTAGTCATGTATGGATATGAGAGTTGGACTGTGAAGCAAGCTGAGGGCCGAGGAATTGATGCTTTTGAACTGTGGTGTTGGAGAAGACTCTTGAGAGTCCCTTGGACTGCAAGGAGATCCAACCAGTCCATTCTAAAGGAGATCAGTCCTGGGTGTTCATTGGAAGGACTGATATTGAAGCTGAAACTCCAGTACTTTGGCCACCTCATGGGAAGAGTTGACTCACTGGAAAAGACTCTGATGCTGGGAGGGATTGGGGGCAGAAGGAGAAGGGGACGACAGAGGATGAGATGGCTGGATGGCATCACTGACTCGATGGACGTGAGTCTGAGTGAACTCTGGGAGATGGTGATGGACAGGGAGGCCTGGCATGCTGCAATTCATGGGGTCTCAAAGAGTAGGACACGACTGAGCAACTGAACTGAACTGGTGCAGTATTTGTCTTTCTCTAACTTATTTCGCTTTAGCATAATACCCTCCAAGTCCATCCACACTGTTGCAAATGGCAGAATTTCATTCTTCTTTATGGTTGAGTAGCATTCCATTATGGGCTTCCCTGGTAACTCAGCTGGTAAAGAATCTGCCTGCAATGCAAGAGGCCCTGGATAGATTCCTGGGTCAGAAGAACCCGTGGAGAACAGATAGGCTACCCACTCCAGTATTGTTGGGCTTCCCTGGTGGCTCAGATCCACCTGCAGTGCAGGAGGCCTGGATTCAATCCCTGGTTTGGGAAGATCCACTGGAAGAGAGCATGGCAACCCACTCCAGTACTCTTGTCTGGAGAATCCCATGGACAGAGGTGCCTGACAGGCTGCAGTCCATGGGGTCACAAAGAGTTAGACATGACTGAGCAGCTAAGCCCAGCACAGCATTCCATTATATACATAAACCATGTCTTCTTTATCTTTTCATCTGATGCTTCCATATCTTGGCAATTGTAAATAATGCTGTGATAAACATAGGGGTTTCCCCTGTGGCTCAGCTGGTAAAGAATCTGCCAGCAATGCAAGAGACCTGGGTTCGAGCCCTGATTTGGGAAGGGAAAGGCTATCCACTCCAGTATTCTGGCTTGTATAGTCCGTGGGGTTGCAAAGAGTTGGATACAACTGAGCAACTTTCACACAAACATGGGAGTGCATATATCTTTTTGAATCAGAGTATTAATTTTTTTCAGTTACATACCCAGGAGTGGAATTACTGAGTCATATGGTAGTTCTGTTTTTAGTTTTATAAGGAATTGGTATACTGCTTTCCACAGTAGCTGCATCAATTTACAACAATGTGTGAGGGTTCCCTTTTATGAGAGTTATCAAAATGTTAAATCACATATACTTTTACTCAGCAGTTTTACATCTGGGGTTGTATACTATATGTGCATAGGTATATGTACAAGCATATTCTTTGCTGCATTGTTTACTGACAGATGATTAGGAAAAATCTAAATGTCTATTAATTGGGGAGCAGTTAAAGATTATAAAAATAGATAACTAGTAAGAACCTGCTTTACAGCACTGAGAACTCAATTCAATACTCTGTAATGGCCTATATGGGAAAAGAATCTAAAAAAAAAAAAAGAGGGGATATGTATATATATATATATATATACCTTATCCACTTTGCTATATACCTGAAACTAAAGCAACATTGTAAATCAACTATACTCCAATAAAAATATCTTAAAAATTAAACAAATTATAGTATATCCATGCAATTGGAATATCAGCAGCTTTTAAATAGAAGAGCCAGATATATGTGTACTGATGGGGAACAATATCTAAGAAATTTTTAATGAACAAAAGAAAATCAGTGGTACATAAAGGGTGCTTCTGTATGTGTACCTACATTCTGTATAAGTTTGTATCTACAGTATTTCTGGAGGGGCTTCAAGAAAATAGTTAGAGGAATTGCCTGTGGAGGGAAGAACTGGAGACTGGGAATCAAAGGTGGGAGGGAATATGATCTTTGTACTGTGAACTTTATTCTATGCAGATATACCTTAAAAAAAAAAAAAACAGAAGAAAAAAGAAGGCACAGATTCCTGAGTTACAAGCCTATTAAATGAGAATCTCCAAGAATGTGCACTTTCAATAAACTTCCCAAGTGGCTCTAATGACAAGTCAGGCTGAGTCAGTGGAAGTTAGGTAGTGATGTAATTTAACAATCTCAGCTTCCAAGCAGTGAGCAAATCCTGCATGGCCCTGCCTTGGAGCCACATCGAATTTCATGTGCTGTGTTTCTGTCTCTACAGGTTGTACCAGTCAGTCAAGCTGATGTACTCCATTGGCATCTTCTTCACCTATGCCCTCCAGTTCCATGTCCCAGCTGAGATCATCATCCCCATCATCATCTCCCAGGTGTCAGAGAGCTGGGCGCTGTTTGCAGACCTGTCTGTCCGCACAGCCTTGGTCTGTCTGACCTGTGAGTAGGACGAAAGGGCTCTCTTTGCCCAGTGCTGTGGCTTGGAGCCACACTGACAACTACCCCACTATCGCTGGCTCGGCCACCAGCCAAGCAACATATTTTGCCTCCCTGAGCCTCAAGTTTCCAGCTGAAAAATGGGTTAACAGAACTGTCACAGAGTAAATGTTACAGTAATCTCTACTATCTACACATACCTGGTTTGTGGGAGAAAGAAGTGTCATTTATTCATTCCTATATGCCTCCTATATGTCAGGCACAACACTGAGATTATGTAATACTAGGACAGCCTAACTATGTAACATTACCAGCTGAAGGAACTGTGACCCAGGAAATGAAGTAGCATGCTCACATCATATAGCTGCCAAGTGACACAGTTGAGATTTGGATGCAGGTTGTGTGGCACCGAAGTCTGTGTTTTCCACTGTGCCATATTCCTTCCTATCAGAAATCAATGTGAAGTCCTGTTAAGGTGGTGTTTAACTATAGGAAGAACCTCAAAGGGCTGCTTTGTTAAAATCTTGGACGTCATTTTCTCCTCCCTTCCCTCATCCCTCCCTTTCTTCTTCTATTCATTCATTTCCTCATTCATTTGATATCAGGTGCCATTGTAGATGTTTGGGAAACATTGTGAATAGGGCTGGGAAACGCTTTCTCTAAGAAAATTTAAAATGGTGGCCTGTGAGGAATAAAGGAAAGAACTAGGGAGGTTTTGCCTGGAGAAACAAAGGCTTGGGTACATTCTGTATCTGTATCTCAAACAACTGTAGGATTATTGTGCAAGAGAGAAAGAGTAAATTTCGTCTTAAAGTCTCCAGTACTCTGTATTTGCAGTTGAGGCAATCCCGTCTCAGTTCATGGTCAGAAGAAAGTGTGTAAGGCTTGGAGCAGACCCAACAGTAAACTGCCAGATGCTGTACTCCCTGTAACTGGAATTCTGGAAGCAGAAACAGCACACCTGCTTGGCTTAAAGGCGTTACAGAAGGTTCCCAGTCTGTACCAAGACATCAGGAACCTGTAAGTGTATTGTATTGAGGTCATTCCCAGTAGGAAAGGTGTCCATTGAAGAGGAGCACTGAGTAGTTCAGGCCACTTGAGAGGGAAAGAGCATCACTGGAGACAGCTGACTTTCAATGACATGTGCTGCTTCTGTTCTGCACTGAAAGACCTCTTCTTCCTCGCTTACTCATCTGTCAATTCAGTTATCCTTCACTTATTCAGCAATCATAATTACCTACTATGTGCCTGACATTGTGCTAGGTGCTGCTGCTGCTGCTGCTAAGTCGCTTCAGTCGTGTTTGACTCTGTGTGACCCCAGAGACGGCAGCCCACTAGGCTCCCCCGTCCCTGGGATTCTCCAGGCAAGAACACTGGAGTGGGTTGCCATTTCCTTCTCCAATGCATGAAAGTGAAAGTGAAGTCGCTCAGTTTTGTCCGATCCTCAGCGACCCCAGGGACTGCAGCCTTTCAGGGGATACAATAATGAATCATGAAAAAGACATGGTTCCTGCCCTCATGACGCTTAGGATTTGAGTGGGAAATATATGCAGGGAAACAATTATAGCACATTGTGGTGAACGTGAAGATGGTACACAGTGATGTACCAGATGATATTTAAGACTGTAAGAGGAGGCTGCTCTAAGAGCACCTGAGAAGGTGCTATAACTTAGCCTGAGCCAGGTCAGGAAGTCCTCTCCACTGGAGTAATATTTCAGTTAAGACCTAAAGATAATTAAGAGGCAGGGAGGAGTGGAGAATGTACCATGTACAGGGAGCAGGGTATGCAAAGATTGGAGGACAGTACTGATATATGGCCTCTTTGGAGAACTGAAAGCATAAGGGAGGATAAGACACAAAGCAGATCCAAGTCCTAAGGGACCTTGTGCTAAGGAGATCAGGCAGTGGGGAGCCATGGATGGGCCCTGAGCAATGGGTTAGCATGACCAGATCTGACCCTTCTAGAGCACTCCTTCACTCCACATTACATAATAGCTTTCTGTGAGCATGTCTTCTCTCTGTGCTATCTGCATGAGCTCTTCTAAAGAACAAACACTGACTTCTCTGTACCTCCTCCAGTAAGCAACTTATTAAATATCTAATGAAGAAGCGCTGCGGACGAGGATCATCCCATCAGAGAGGTGATGGATTCTCAACCGTAAAAGTCTATGAGTCTGTCTCGTTCTTTGATTAGATGCGCTGGAGCAGCTTCAAAAAGAGGTGTTGTTTTCTTTAAGAACCAGCAAGCTAGTCTGAGTGCTTCCCATAAGAGGTTTTTCTTAATTTATTCATAGGAAAATCATATGGCTGTGTAAAGTTAAATCACATAAATTATTAATATATATATTTCTTCATTCAAATATTATCAAAATTGGACCCCCCAAAAAAATCCATGATACATGATCATTGTATTTATAAAATATGGAAATCCAAGAGCATTAATGGGAAGAGAAGAGAAAGTGAGTGAGCCACCTAATGCTGTCTGCATGTTCTATGTCTTCCTTTATTATCAGGTTCCTTTTAAGAGTAGGAAAACCAGTGGCTGAGATCCTGACAGCAGCAGAGCCGTATCTTATTGCTTATCCATCCTTGCTTCTAGACAGTGACTGTATTGTGTCAATCAGTACAACTTGACTGTAGATGCGGTATCTGAGTATGGGTCAAGCATTTATCAAACACCTACAGTGTACCAAGTTCTTTCACTTACATTAGAGGCAGTCTAGTAGGGTAGAAAGGGCCTTATATTGGGCATTTCACTGGATTCTCATCTCAGCTCTATGTGACCTTGGACATGACCCATTCCTTCTAGAGTTCTAGACTTCCCCAACTCTGCAATGATAAGACCATTACAGATGGGTGATAGAGAATCCTTATCAATAAATATTATATGTGGAAAAACTCAATAGATAAAGCATGAAAGGAGAGCATGTACATTGGTGTTAAAACAGATGTGGAAGTCCAGAGCCACAGTGCTTGATCTGCTGCTCAAGTGTACAATGAGCTCCTTTCTCACCTCTCCAGAGGGTGTCTCAGGCATCTGGGAATTATAAGGCTCCAAATAAATGGTTTGTTTCTGGGCTCTCTTCCTGAAGGAACATTCCATGATTCTAAACCTCTTCTCCCCCCCTCAGGTGTCTCAGCCATCCTCATCCCCCGCCTGGACCTGGTCATCTCCCTAGTGGGCTCCGTGAGCAGCAGTGCCCTGGCCCTCATCATCCCTCCCTTCCTGGAGCTCATCACCTTTTACCCTGAAGACATGAACTGTATCACCATTGTGAAGGACATCATGATCAGCATCCTGGGCCTTTTGGGGTGTGTATTTGGAACATACCAAGCCCTCTATGAATTGACCCAACCCATCAACCATTCTGTAGCCAACTCCACAGGTGTCTATGCATAATGATCTATTTTTATTCTGATAGTTCTCCCATATTCCGATTCCCAGTTTGCCTTCTGTTGTGGATGTTATATACATTCATCAAACCCCAGCATCTCTATATTAATTAGTGGCTTCTTTATCTTTCCAAGAGAAATGTAGATGATACAAGTCAGTACTGGTACCTCTCAGGCTATGTCTTTTCTGGTTTTTGGATTTCTCTGGAGGCCTTTTGTACCTGTGAACCAAAACCACATTCAACCACTTGTATTATCTGCCTCATTTAATGGGAAAAAGAATGCCATTTGCCCACGTCCTTGAAACAGACCAAGCATAAATATAAATGCAAAAGCAGTTATTCTCTCTATTCTGCCCTTGAAGTATCAGGTTTAGAAAAGTATGTTGGGTGAAGACGAGTTTCTATGGTTTCTAGATATGGTTCTAAGTGAAGAGTCACAGAGCAAAAATAGAACTTAGTAATTTTGTTTAGCCATTGGCTCTGCCACTGATTTCCTGTGGGATCTTGAGCAAGTTTCTCCCCTTCTCCATCTCATTTTCACATTCTTTGAAATGAAGGATTGTACTGATTGACTATTAAGGGCTCTTATAGCTCTGACATTCTGAAAGAAGAAAAAAAAAAGAAAGAAATGAACTTATCCTCTAACCACATGTGTGAAAATGGAAGGGCTTTCCATCAGCAAGTTACCCTGTTGCCCTGGAGATATGGGATCCCAGAAGTAAATTAAGGGATAAAAACATTTCTTAGCAATCTTTCATTACAAATGACTCTCCTACTTAGAAGGATATCAGCTCTCTCTTTCTCTCCCTCTTCCTCTCTCTCTCTCTCTCTGCCCCCCTCTCCCTCCCCCACCCATCCTACCTTCTCAGATACCTTAAGACCACTTAGAGCTGATTTAGGCTAAAGAGACTGAGCAGTTTGTGTGACGGAAAGGATTTCATCATGTACAAGGACTACTGACCTTTTAAAAATAATATTTACTTTTGGTAAGGGTTTGGAAAAACAGGCAATCTTATATTCTGAAGATGGCAGAACACATTTTTATGACTTTTCTGGAGGGAAGTACAATATATGTCTTAAAATGCATAGCCCTCTGACCCACTAATTTCACTTCCAGGGGTTTATCTTAAGAATCTTTTATGTCTTCAAAAATGTATGCATTAAAAAATTTTTTTATTTTTATTTTATTGTTTTATTTTTAACTGCACTGAGTCTTTGTTGTTGTGCACAGGCTTTCTCTAGTTGTGGTGTGCAGGCTTCTCATTGTAGTGGCTTCTCTCATTGCAGAACACAGGCTCTAAAGGCACATAGGCTTCTGTAGTTGTGGCATGCAGACTCAACAGTTGCAGCTCACATTTTCCAGAGTGCAGGCTCAGTATTTGTGGCACATGGCTTTAGTTGCCCCACAGCATGTGGAATCTTCCTGGACCAGGGATTGAACCCATATCCCCTGCATTAGCAGGCTTACTCTTAACCACTGGACCACCAGGGAAGTCCCTGGATGCATTGTTTATAACAGTAAAGAGTTGGAAACAAATATCCAATGTTAGGTTAAACTATGATTCATCCAAAATAAAATACTGTGATGCCCCCAAACATTGCAAAATACAACATTAAAATGCCTATGATATAGTTGTGATTTATTAGTTTTTAAAAGCTAGTTTAAAACACTATGTGAACCAAAACTAGGCAAAGACATTGCAAGAAAATAAAACTACAGAACAAAATTCTTCATGAACATAGATGTAAAAATGCTAAACAAAATTTTAGCAAATCAAATTCAGCAATATATTAAAAGAATAATGCATCATGACCAAGCAGGGTTTATCCCAGGAATAGAGAGTTGATTTATTATTTGAAAATTTGTGACTGGGAACAATTAGAAACTGCACTTACAAAAGCACCAAAAACATGCAATAGTCTGGGTTAATTCTGATGAAAGGTGAAAAATATGTACACTAAAATCTATAAAATACTGCTATAAGAAATTAAGACCCATCAGTCCCATTACTTCATGGCAAATAGATGGGGAAAAAGTGGAAACAGTGACAGACTTTATATTCTTGGGCTCCAAAATCATTGTGGATGGTGACTGCAGCCACAAAATTAAAAGACGCTTGCTCCTTGGAAGAAAAGCTATGACAAACCTAGACAGCATATTCAAAAGCAGAGATGTCACTTTGCCAACAAAGATCCATATAGTCAAAGCTATGGTTTTTCTAGTAGTTGTGTGCGGATGTAAGAGTTGGACCATAAAGAAGGCTGAGCACTGAAGAATTGATGCTTTCAAACTATGGTGCTGGAGAAGACTCTTGAAGGGTCCCTTGGACAGGAAGGAGATCAAACCACTCAATCCTAAAAGAAATCAGTCCTGAATATTTGTTGGAAGGACTGATGCTGAAGCTGAAGCTCTAGTACTTCAGCCACCTGATGAGAAGAGCTGGCTCTTTGCAAAAGACTCTGATGGTGGGAAAGACTGAGGGCAAGAGAAGAGGGCGACAGAGAATGAGATGGTTGGATGGCATCATTGACTCAATGGAGATGAGTTTGAGCAAACTCAGGAAGATGATGAAGGACAAGAAGTCTTGGCGTGCTCCATGGGGTCTCAAAGAGTCAGACATGACTTAGTGACTGAACAGCAACAAAATGGAGAGATACACCTCATTCATAGCTCAGAAGACACATTATAGTTAAGATGTCAATTCTCATCAAATTCAGCAAGGTGGTTTAATTTTTTATAAATTAGCCAGCTGATTTTGAAATTCACATGGAAATGCAATGACATTTAGAATTGCCAAAATATTTCTTGAAAAAGAGCAAGGTTGAAGAGCTAACACTGTTTAATTTAAAAAATTATAGCAGAGCTACTGTAATCCAAACTGCATGGTGTTGGGACTTCACTGGTGACCCAGTGGTTATGACTCTGTGCTTCCACTGCAGGGGACATACATTCAATTCCTGGTCAAGGAACTAAGATCCCACATGCCATACAGTGTGGCCAAAAACAAACCAAAAAAACAACTGCATGGTGTTGGCACCAAAATTGACAAATAGTTCAGTGGAAAGAATAGAGAGTCCAGAAATAACTCTACACATACGTGGGCAACTTATTTTTGACAAAGGTTCAGAAGAAAAGGCAAGGTAGTAGGAAAAGGATCACCTTTTCAAGGAAGTTGTGTGCAAGAATTGGAAATCTTTTTGATCTCCTCCACAGGAAAAAAACAAAAACAAAACCTTGGATCCATACTTTACATCACATATTAAAAAATCAACTTAAAATGTATCTTAGATCTAAATGTAAATGTAAAACCTAAAAATTGTTAGAAGAAAATATAAGAGAGAAAAATGTTGTGACCCTTGGGCTAAGATCTTTCTTAGATATAACACCAAAAGCACAGTCCATAAAAGAAGAAATTACTAAAGTGAACTCCATCAAAATTGAAATCTTTATTCTTCAAAAGGTGCTGTTAAGAGGCTAGGAAGAAAAGTCACCATCTGGGAGAAGATCTTTGAGAAGCTTGTGTTTAATGAGATACTCACATTCAGAATACATAAAGAACTCTTAAAGCTGAACAATTAGAAAATAACTTTTTTTTAATGGGCAAAGAATATGAATGCATTCTTCACCAAAAAAAAAATATATATATATATACATGGATGATAAATAAGCATTGAAGAGATGTCCCAACATTATTAATAATTAGGGAAATTCAAATTAAAACCATACATGGTACTACTATACACCCATTAGAATGACTAAAATTTTTAAGACTGAGCATACACATCAAAGATGTAGAGGAGCTGGAACTCCCATATACTGCTATTGTGGACGGATATGGTGCAACCACTTTGGCAAACAGTTTGGTAGTTTCTTAAAAAGTTCGACACACCTACCATATAATCCAACTATTCTACCTCAAGATATTTACCTGAAAGGAAAGGGATTTTCTACCTATAAAAAGACTTGTAAAAGGAATTTCCTGGCAGTCTAGTGGTTAGGACTCCAAACTTTCACTGCCAAAGGCACAGGCTCAACCCCTGGTTGAGAAGTAGGATCCTGCAAGCTGTACGGCACAGCCAAAAAAAAAGACTTGTACCCACATGTTTATGGTAACTGTATTTACAGTAGCGAAAAGGAAACAACCCAAATGTCCATCAACAAGTGAATGGATAAACTGTGGTGTATCCAAGCCATGGAGTACAATTCCGTGATAAATAGGAACAAACTATCAATTCACACAATAACATGGATGAATCTTTTTTTCTTTCTGGCTGTGCTGGGTCTTCATTACTCTGTAGGCTTTCTCTAGTTGTGGTGAGCAGGGGCTGCTCTTTTTTGTGTTGCACTTGGGCTTCTCATTTTGGTGACTTCTCTTGTGTAGGACAGGCTCTAGAGTGCACAGACTTCAGTAGTTGTGGAGCACAAGCTTAGCTGGTCCACAGCGTGTGGGATCATACGGGACCAGAGATCGAACCTGTATTCCCTGCCTTTTTTTTTTTTTTTTTTTTCGGTTGGTGGCAAATTGTATCATTCTATTCATAAAAAAAGAAAAAGAAAAAAAAGCAACCTAACCTATAGGGACAGAAAGAAAATCAGGTTCCTTGAAGGTGAGAAAGGTGAGCACGGCATGAGGAAACTTTCAGAAATGATGGATAATATGTTCACTATTTTGAATGTGAGGATGGTTTCCCAGGTATGTATATATGTCAAATTTTATTCAGTTGTACAATATATAAGTTTCATTATATAGCTGTGAAAACTAGAATGTGAAACCTGATGCCATTTTGGTTCTTTTTTTAAAAAGCATGTATGCATATAGTCAAATAGTTTTGAAGGATATGTGCAACATACGGGGTTTGCAAAATAATTCATTCCCATTTTTCTGAAGATGTTATAGAAAAACTATGAACAAACTTTGTGGCCAACCCAGTAAAATGTTACAGGAATTTTCTCCAAGTGGGTTCAATTATGAATGAAATTTTATAGGTTTTTGTTGTTGGTGGTGGTTTTGTTTTGGGGTGGGTTTGGGGATGTAAATTTATTTATTTGTTTTTGGCTGCTCTGGGTCTTCATTGCTGCATGCATGGGCTTTCTCTAGTTGTGGCAAGCGGGAGCCACTCTCTATAGTTGCTGTGTGCAGGCTTGTCACTGTGGTAGCTTGTCTTGTTGCAGAGCATGGGCACATGGGCTTCAGTAGTTGTGGCACACGGGTTTAGTTGCCCTGTGGCACGTGGGATCTCAGTTCCTGCATCAGGGATCGAACCTGTGTTCCCGGCATTGCAAGTTGGATTCTTAACCACTGGGCCACCAGGGGAGTCCTATGCTTTTGCTTTTTCTTACCTGTGTTGTTACGTTTTTAACAATAATGTGCTGATTTTATAACTAAAGAAACTTCATGTGAGGGAAACTTTTAATGATCTGTTTCACTCTAATGGAAGCACCACTTCTTAAAAGCATTTTATAGCGAACTATATTATTGTACGGAAAGTATGCAAAGCATAAGTCTACAGAATAATGAGTATTTCTAGGTAACATCACTTTTCAGCCTTGCCTTCCATTTGATGATGGGGTCTATGGCCTAAATAACAGGAACCCCAGCTGGAGTTGGCAGAGTTCTCACCCTGCAATGCGCCTTCATTCATTTAGCAGTGGTCAGATGTCAAGGAACAACCTCTTGGAGATGTGAAGTAGCTATGGCATCATGAAGGAAGAGGAGGTAGGGCGGACCATCCTATCAAGACATAAGACAGCTATTAATATATGCCAATAATAAAATCTTTGCTCTTTGGGGACCCAGACCATGAGCCTAGAGCAGGTGACGCTTTATAACATATATAGAAGGCTTACTATAAAGTATAGAACAATAAAATGCAAATAGGACAGTGGTTTATAACTTTTGGAGGAGGGGTCATAACACCTTGTTGAAGCTAATGAAAGCCATGGATTCCCCTTCCATACAACTCACATACATACATATATATATATATATATATATATATATATATACACACACACTAAATTTTGCATGCAACTTTAAGAGCAATCGCAAACCCCATGAAACTAATAGACTCTGGGTTGCAAAAGAACCTCTGGAAAAATGAATGCAAGAATTTCTGCTCCTTGTAGCGCTGAACAGTCCGCAGATGGTGGGTAGCCAACCCTGGCACTAAGGTTTGAGTGCAGAATAGAATGATATGCAAACTCAGATTAGGGAAGTGAGTTACCAGATAACGAGACTCAGGCCACCATATGACTGGTACAAAACAGTTTCTGATCGCAGCCAGCACTGAGATCACTGTTAGGACGCAAATTGGCCTTTCTAATTTCAGCAACGTGTAGTGAATTTTCTGCTGCCATGTGCTTCCCTGGCAAAAACAGGGACCTGGTCATTGGAATAGAGATATTTGGGAGGATACAGAGGCTATAGGAGGATTCCTGACCCCCAGAACCTTCAGAATCATTTCCCACTGCATTTCTTGTCTCCAGGAACGTGATTTGTCTTAACATGACTGAGATGGACTGTGGTTGGGGCTTTGAGGGGAATGTTACACAGAACCATTTTAAGGAGAAGCTGAATTTGGATCTTCAACAAGCCCATTGAAAGAAAGAAAGAGGAATGAGAGGGTTGGGATGGCTATAGATCACAGATTGAGACTGCTAAGCAACACGAGCCCTACATGGGGGTGGCAGTGGAAGTTGTCCATCAGAAACTGAAGCATCAAGAGTTGGCTCCCAAGTCAACACAAGTGACATGAGTGATTCATAAGCCACTGTGACCCTGGGAATGAAACTAATAGGCAACACTCTAAGGAGTCATAAGATTTGTTACTAGCAAATAGCATCCAGACACAGTGCCAAACTCAAACCCACCTAGGAGCCCCTCAAGCAATTCCCTGATCTAAGATTAAAGGTTAAAAAAAAAAAAAAAACCTGGGGCAGTGGGGGAGCAGAACCTCTACTTGGCATGCTGACACCTCTTGGAAGTGAAATTACAGTGATATGACCCTCTTAAGGAAAAATGCTCAAGTGGACCATAACTTAGAAGGTTGGACTTGCTGGTCAGGGACACCCACAAGTGAACCACAGGCCCTGTGATCTGCTCTTCCCCTTCCTCTCTCACTTCTTCTGGCACCTTTCCCCTCCAGCCACACGTGCCTTTGTCCAGTTTCCAAAAAGCAGCTTCACCTTGCTGCAGGCCTACACATATACTGTTTCCTCCACTTCCTCCTGTCTCTACCTGCTTAACTCCTACTCATTTGTCAGATCTGTTATCACTTCCTCAGGAAAACCCTCCCTGACTTCACCCACTGACCCGGACTCTAATAAGCTTCTAGCAAGCCCTAATAAGCTTCTATTTTGTAACACTTCTCAGTTGTCATGGAGAAACTTCTGCAATATATTTTTACAACTTTTTATCTTATTGTTGTTGTTGTTCAGTCACTAAGTTGTGTCTCTTTGTGACCCCATGAACTGCAGCACGCCAGGCTTCCCTGTCCTTCACTATCTCCCAGAGTTTGCTCAAACTCATGTCCACTGAGTCGATGATGCCATCATTCCACCTCATCCTCTGTCACTCTCGTCTCTTGCCCTCAATCTTTCCCAGCATCAGGGTCTTTTCCAATTAGTCGGCTCTTCGCATCAGGTGGCCGAAGTACTGGAGCTTCAGCGTCAATCCTTCCAATAAATATTCAGGGTTGATTTCTTATAGGATTGACTGGTTTGATCTCCTTCCTGTTCCAGGGACTCTCAAAAGTCTTCTCCAGCACCACAGTTTGAAAGCATCAGTTCTTTGGCACTCAGACTTCTTTATGATCCAACTCTCACATTCATACATGACTGCTATAAAAACCATAGCTTTGACTATATGGACCTTTGTCAGCAAAGTGATGTCTCTGATTTTTAATATGCTGTCTAGTTTTGTCATAGCTTTTTTATTTTGAAAGAACTTAAAATCACCTAACTTTCACTAATGTTAACATCTTACCCAAACATAACACAATTATTAAACCTTAATAGTTAACCCTGGTGAAATCCTATTTCTGATTCTTTTTTTAATCCAGCATCTAATCCTAGATCTCACAATTCCTATTCTCTTCTGATCTGTCTGTTCCTCAGTCTTTCCTTACTGTTCGTGGCCCTGACATTTTTGAAGAGGACTGGCCATTCTTTTGTAGTGTTTCTCAATTTAGGTTTGTGTGATCTTTCTTGTGATAAAGTTGAGATTACACATTTTGGGCAATACCAGAGAAGTGTCACTGTCCTTTATCAGTACACCGTATTGGGAGGTGCATGATGTCAGTTTGTCTTATTACTTACTGGTGATGTTAACTTGGATCACTTGTAAGTGTTGTCTGCCAGGTTTCTCCACCACTACATTTCCCCCTTTGTAACCATATCCTGTGAGGAGGTATCTTGAGACTATGCAAATCCTGTTTCTCATCATACGTTTATCCAGTAATTTTAGCATCCATAGATGTTCCTTATCTGCAACAATTCTGGCAGTAGCATTTACCTAATGATTTTTTTTCCTATTAATACTGTTCCTTCTACATTTAGTTGAGATTCTGTTGTGTACAGACTCATGGATGTTTGTTTTCATTCAAGGGATTATAACCTATTACTGTCATTATTTATTTTCTTGCTCAAGTTGTCCAAGACTTGGCCACTGAGAGCTCCCTCCAGTTGGTTCCTGTGTCCTTTCAGTATGCCTCCACGCTCTCATTATCCACATTTATTTTCTCAGTCCTAATATACACAGGAAATACTTTTAGAATTGCTAACGCTATTCCTATGAAAAACAAACTACAGTATATACAGTATTTGTGTGCAGTTCCTTTTTTCTGTTGCTTTACAGTGCCCCATCAAAATACTGGAACTTTGTTTTCCCACTCACTTCAGTGTTGTTGTATTATTTATTTGAAATATATTTTGTTACTATTTATATTCCATGTTGAATTTCCCTTATCTCCTGCTTGATTTATGATTTGGGACTCAGAAATATTATTATGGTTCTAAGGGTCAGATATACAACATGATATACTCAGAAGCATCCCATCCTCTTCATCCTTTATACCCTGTTATCATTTCCCTCTTTTTTCCACTCTCTGTAAATAACCAGTTCATTAGTTTCCAGCTCATTTTTCCTTATGTCCATATGAGCAGACACATGTATATTTTTCCTACATGAACAGTGTGTGTGTGTTTAGTCACTCAGTTGTGTCCAACCCTTTGCAACCCTTGGACTGTAGCCCATCAAGCTCCTCTGTTCATGGGGTTCTCCAGGCAAGAATACTGGAGTGGATTACCATTCCCTTCTCCAGGGGATTTTCCTGACCCAGCGATTGAACCTGGTTTCCTGCATTGCAGGCGGGTTCTTTACTTTCTGAACCACCAGGGAAGCCTACATGATCAGTAACACTGACAAATTCCCCTCTTGAAGGACTGAACCAGTCTGTATTCCTACCAGCTATTTTGAGGGGACCTTTTTCCACACAGCCTTGCCTAGTGGTTTGTGGTAGTGTGGTTATTTTCTTACCAACCCAAGAAATTGACAAATGTTATGTTAATATTGTTTCAATTTACATTTTTCTGATTTTGAAGTGAGTTTCTATATCTTATTATGTTTAAGGGTCATTTTTATATCTTTATGCGAGTGTTTATCTGTTCATTTATTTTCCCAGTTTTCCTATCAGGTTTTTGATCCCTTGATACTTCATTCTTTATAGTAGGAATATTATTAACCTTTTGTCTATGATTGTGCTATAAATATTTTCTTCCAGTCTTTTGACTGTGTCTTTTGCCAAGCACATTATTTCTTATGCAGTCAACTTTATCAGTGTTTATTTTCTCTGGACATTTTACCCATGTTTCTTTTTAGTATTTGTATGGCTTCATTTTTAATACTTAGACCCTGGACTCATTTGAAGTTTATTCTTTCCTATGGCATTAAGTATGGATCCAATTTCAACTTTTTTCCAAATGGCTTTCCATTTGGCTCAGTACCATTTGTTAAAAAGTTCACTTTGCTCTCTGATTTGAGATCCTCACCGTTCTCCACCCCTCAACAAGACGGAGGAGCATCTGGGCCAAAAGCACAGCAAACACAAAGACTAACCAAACAACTGAACGTCCTTCCATGCAAGGATGGGAACTAAAATATGTCTGTGAGAATAATACCCAAAGAGTCAGGAGAGGAAATAAAGGCTGGAGAAGCCATACTGTGAGGGGGGAGGTCAAAAACAAACAAGGAAGCTGATGGTGCTGGACAGAATGAAGCAGAGACACCAAGCAGCACACGAGACAGGAACAGAAGAGTCAGTCCCTGGCATTGCTTCAGCCCTCGTCCCGCTGCTGTGAACTCTTCCAGCAGGAGCAACCCAGTAAACAAGCTCTGGAAACCCTGAGATGTGATCAGTGGGAAAAAATATGCAGCCACAACAAAGGAGGAATTCTCAGCAAGTCAAAAAGATTTATTACCATTCCAGGCTTCGTGTGAGCCCCGAACCTGAGGCTGGTCACAGGAGGACAGGATGATGAATAAACCCAGGCACCTGATATGAGTCCCCCTCTCATCATGGATCCCTGCTCCACTGAATGGCTGCTGGGGAGGCCACCTCTTCAGCTGCCTCCCTCACCCTGACAACACTCTGTGCCAGGGCAGGAGGCCCTGATCTCTCAGCTCTGCGGCCATCTCACTCCCCCAGCATCAGAGGAGCCTACCGGGTCAGGCACTGTGGATTCGGCCTCACAGAAGGAGAAACGGTGCTGGAGTTGTCTCAAGGTTAAAAGGACAAGGCATGTGTGTTCTTACATCCAAGGCCACAAACTGGCCTCCCATGAGCCAGATTTCCCTACTGACAAGTCTGTTTGGCCCCTTCTGCCTGTGCAGTGTTTTTTTAAAAAATAATTCACTGTCAGTATTTAAAAATGGATTTCATATAAAAGTCTGGATTTCTGGCCTCTTGAGAGGAAAAATGTTGAGAATATTTCATAATGCTGGGCCCACAGTCTCCTGTGGAATTTACTGGCAATTGTTGGACAGCAACTGCCCCTACAGACTGAAAGTACCCTTTCTAACTCAGCCTAGACTCCATATCCCTGATTAGGGCCCCAGCTCGAGATGGGGCAGCAGCTGCCTTAGATCAGTGCTGTTGTACAAAGGCAAGATATGCCTGGAAACAACATGCTTCTCGTGGCCCTCATCACTCACGGATGGCCCGCGCTTTGCCCTGAAAGCACCTGAATTTGCAGACTACCTGAAATACAGAGCATTCTCAGTTGTTCTCCCACATGCCCTGCCTCTGCCTCTCCAGGATACGCTATGCCCCACTGTTAACTGGGCAAGTCTAGAAAAAGAACACTAAGTTATACAAGTTAACAGAGGCATAGATTTAGATCAACTCCTTCAGACCCTTCCTTGTAAGAGGGAGTGGGAGTAAAATGAAAACTGTTAGTACTTTCATTCTGCTTTTAGGTCAGTGACACACATAAAAAATCAATGAGAAAAATCATAAAGGTACTTCAGGAGACCAAGATTAGGTCACTCTGAATGTGGGGGTCATAAAACATGTTAGCCTCCTTAGAAAATGAGTTAAGATTTTAGAGAGAAAGCCATATGAGGGTGAGGCTGAAAGTGCAACAGCCACCCCAGTAGGTGTCCTGGGCTGTCAAAAACCACCAGGCTCATCCTACCTTAGGTCAGGGCTGCTGGCCCACAGTTAAAACCTCTGTAGGTGGCATAAGGTGACTTTCAGCAGGGGAACATCATCATTGTGGAAGAGGGCTTGAGAAAGGACAGAGAGTAGAATCTGGCCTTAGCCAACGTAAGACAGAGGAAGAGGATGCCTTCCTCACACCCTCTTCATTCTGCAGTGGCAGGTGCCATCTTATTTGCCTTTAAGGGAGGCGGAGATATTGACACAAGCCAGCCGCTTCTCGTTGTTGCTCAGGATGGTCTGCAGGCGGTAGTTCCCCGTGCTGAGCCAGCTGGGCAACTCCAGGTCAGGCAGCATGAAGTCAGACTTGGGCAGTGAGTAGGCGCCCTGTGGGAAAGCCAATGGACTGCAGGTCAGTGGGAGCCTACAGATGGGACTCTCTCCTGGAGTGACCTCTAAGTTTGCAGCTTCGAACTGCCCCTCTTCCCACTCTCCTGAGAGTCATGTAGAGCATGGAATGTAATAGCAGAAGGGCACTGGAGGTCAGATCGAGCATCAAGTTTCCCATTTCACAGATGGATAAACCGAGGCCCCCAAAAGGTAAGTGATTCAGGAGAGATCAGGTCAGTTTACACCCACAGATGTCCAGGTCTGCAAGAGAATGTCTCCCAATGCCATGTTTCTACTCCAGTCACAGGGAAATGCTCTCCCCTCCCTGTACTTACTTCTTTGAAAGGACAGTGACAGGGAAGCCCATAGGTGTGCAGTGGTTCCGGGCAGGGTTCCTCAATGGGAATTAACATTTCAAGTATATTACAGAAGTTGTCATAGGTGCAGCTACCAATGTTGTCCACACATGGGATTTTGACCCAGAAGCCGGCTATGTGCTTCTCCACAGTTAATTCCACCTGGTAAGAGAGTTGCAGAAAATGTACAATTCCAAGGCAGATGAACCAGTTGCTCTGCCTCTTTCAAAGGTCAGCATTTTCTTTTAACACAGAGTTTTTAATTGGATGGGATCTTGGCAATACTCTGATCCAGAAATGACAATATTGTGGAGCCTGCCCCAGTATTATCCTTTCCTGTGCCCACAGCAGACCATTAATAATCGAATGTGACTTTGTTTTCCCCCTGCACTGAACACACTGTCTTAGCATTCTTTAGGTATTTACTATCCATTGGTTGAAGGCAAAATGCACTTGTCATGTAACTGCTAATTGGCTAACTACGGCATTGCTTCTAGACTTCCCTTCCGAGCCCAGTCTTGGCTTCAGAACCTGTTCCTTCCTAGGACCTCAGGCAGCTACCACCAGCTGAATGGAGTTGCTTACCAAGATGAAACCTATTTGCTATTCCTGGATCCTATTTCCTCCATGCAGCCATAGAGGACAGAATTGAAAATAATAAGAATTTACAGGGAGATCACTTTAGGGGTTGGTATGAGGAAGATCTTAACAATCTTAGTGAGGTCACAAGGGATGGAACTACTTCAGGAAGAGGTGGGGTCCTAGACCCAGTTAAGGAAGCTGGAGGACTTCCTGCACCCAAAGAGAAGCTGGGCGAGGAGACCTCTGAGTGCTATACACCTCCACACGGCCATGATTCTGCTCCCCTTCTGGAGGCTGGGGCTGACCAGTTGTGCCTGGCATGGGCTAAGCATTCACTAAGTATTAGCTGCCTAAGAACCAAATGAGTTGTCCCTTAGGGACCATGTTCTCGCATCCCCCCGGGGTATCAGAGAAAACTGTCGGCAAAGGGCAGAAGTCTGATTCTCTGTGGGTGTTAATGGCAGGAAATCACTTGCAGTTGTAACATCACAGCATTCTACGAATCCCAGCCTCCAGGCTCACTTCATCTAGTAGCTCCATTTCGAAGAGGCAAGTCCTGGACAGGCATTTATTCCCCTTGAGCCTGCAGGGCTCAGGCTGGCTCTGCAGGCTCTGGACTCAGCATTCCGACTACCCACATGTCAGGGCCCAGGTCCAGGACAGAGCAGTCCACGCCCCATGTATCCTGAGTGGACAGACTCAAATGTGCCTCCTCCCACTCTGCTGCCCCACATATTACCCCCACCCCCAGTCACACACAGCCCCCTCCCAGCCCAGCTCTCTCCTCTCCTGCCAAGCCTGCTTCAATGAACCCTTTGCCTAGAAGAGCCAAGGGCTTGCAAGTGAATGCCACTTCAGCCACTTCCTAGTGTTGTGAGTGCTTAGTTGCTCAGTCGTGTCCGACTCTTTGCGACCCTATGGACTGTAGTCCACCAGGCTCCTCGGTCCATGGGATTCTCTGTCCATGGGATTCTCCAGGCAAGAATACTGGGGTGGGTTGCCATGCCCTCCTCCAGGGGATCTTCCCAACCCAGGGATCAAACCCAGGTCTTCCATATTGCAGGTGGATTCTTTACCATCTGAGCCACCAGGGAAGCCCTAGTATAGTACCCTTGGGGAATTTCTTCTGTCTCCATTCTCTCATCTCCAAAATGGGATCTTCATAGAGTGTCAGCCTCTCACAAGGTCCCAATGAGTGACACAATGCCTGTCAAATAGCACACTGCCTGAAATCCAAACATTCCTTCCTATGGGACTTCTCTTAGCCAGTGCCATTCCTGGTTTTGCCAACATCCCAATGAAAATGGTTAAGCCAGTTCTGCCCTGAACAAGAACACCCAGCTAAGGGGACCACCAGTGACCAAGTCCTGCCTGGGCTCCTCCAACAGGAGTGGAAGCCTGTGGGGCTGCATCTACCAGGCGCTAGGTGTCCCCCAGCCAGGACCAGCATAGCACAGGAAGTACTAGGTAGGGGCGCCTGGAACTTAAGCAATAGCCAAGCCTGCTACTGCTATTGGGGGATTACAAACCATGACTGATTTTCCAGTCCTTGCTCTCAGTCTGCCTGCTCATATGGCTCAGAAGAGAATGCAAGGAGAGTTCCCTGATGGTCCAGTGGTTAGGACTTGGTGCTTTCCAGCCATGCACCAGGTTCAGTCCCTGGTTGGGGAACTAAGATCTTGCAAGACACCCAGCGTGGCCAAAAAAAAAGAGTAAGCAAGGCTGAGTAACAAGGGAACCATCAATCCCTCTAGTCCAGGACTTCCTTAGCACCTCCACAGCTCAACCTAAATAAACCCCTGTATCACAGGACCTGGCAACACAGGACAGACAGAGGCATTGGCAGGTAATGGAATCAGGATCTCCGTACCCACCAGGGTGCTTGGGCAAGTCCCTTCCCCTCTCAGGCCTCTGCTCCTCCATTTTGACCATGGAATATTTGGAGGTCATGATCTTGAAGAGACCTACCAGATATGACATCCTAAGAGTAAAGTGTCTTGCAAGTTGAAAACAATGACTTTTCTCTTGGTGTCTTCTAGCTCAGGGATAGTAGCTGTAGGTAGAGAGGCACTGACTTGAAGGGGGGCCGTTTGATGAGACTGGGGAGAGGCACTTACACCTCAAACACAGGGCTCAGGCAGAGGCACTGCAGGTACAAGACTTCAGAGAGAGAAGAAAGCTAACCCATCAGGCCTAAACACCACGTGTCTGAAAGCCTGAAATAAGTACATGCCAAACATGGTGGCATTTACCACTCCTGAGGACGGGGAAACCAAGGTCCCAGACCCTGGAACTTCAGAGCTCAAAGAAGGGAGTTCTAAGTTATGCCAAACCCTGTGGAACACATCAAACGAAAAAGGCATTCCTGGACAGACTCCAGTCTTGCCCACGGCTCACAGAATCTGGGGCATCCGACTTCTAAAAATTGCAATCAGTCAGTTCAGTCGCTTAGCTGTGTCTGACTCTTTGCGACCCCATGGACTGCAGCGCGCCAGTTTCCCCTGTCCATCACCAACTCCTGGAGCTTACTCAAACTCATGTCCATCAAGTCAGTGATGCCATCCAACCATCTCATCCTCTGTCATCCCCTTCTCCTCCCACCTTCAATCTTCCCCAGCATCAGGGTCTTTTCTAGTGAGTCAGTTCGTCGCATCAGGTGGCCAAAGTATTGGAGTTTCAACTTCAACATCAGTCCTTTCAATGAATATTCAGGACTGATTTCTTGAGGATGGACTGGTTGGATCTCCTTGCAGGCCAAGGGACTCTCAAGAGTCTTCTCCAATACCACAGTTCAAAAGCATCAATTCTTCAGAGCTCAGCTTTCTTTATAGTCCAACTCTCACATCCATACATGATTACTGGAAAAACCAAAGCTTTGACTAGCAGTTGGCATCAAATTCATCCAGGTTCCAAATGGAACTTTTGACTGAAGAAATTTTACTTCAGCAAGGACAAGGAGGAAGTGTCTCTCCTACCACTAGTAGGCTGCAGAGCCTGAACCAGTCACTCTTCTTTGGGTCCCAGTAACAAGGAGGGAAGTCATTGACCTTAAGAGCCCTTCAGGCTTATGGTACTTGAGTCTGGGCAGCTCTACTAGGCAGGGTTTTTGCTGATAAAAGGAAAAGTCCTGGGGTACTCCCCTGCTAAACTTCAAACACTAATTCTACTTCCCTGCCAGAAAGAGTTCAGGAACAGGAAACATTAGATAAGGACACCAGCCTTGACCTGGGGCAAGTTACATCCTTCTCTGAGCCTCAGTGTCCCTTATCTGTAAAAAGAGGCCTATCACCTTTTCTCCAACAAAAGTACTGAGAAGCTTTCATTTAATAAGGAGTATGCATATACCCTTTATCGAGCCCATCTTTGCATGAAATGTTCCCTTGGTATCTCTAATTTTCTTGAAGAGATCTCTAGTCTTTTCCCATTCTGTTCTTTTCCTCTATTTCTTTGCATTATCGCTGAAGAAGGCTTTCTTATCTCTTCTTGCTATTCTTTGGAACTCTGCATTCAGATGCTTATATCTTTCCTTTTCTCCTTTGCTTTTCACCTCTCTTCTTTTCACAGCTATTTGTAAGTCCTCCTCAGACAGCCATTTTGCTTTTTTGCATTTCTTTTCCATGGGGATGCTCTTGATCCCTGTCTCCTGTACAATGTCACGAACCTCATTCCATAGTTCATCAGGCACTCTATCTACCAGATCTAGTCCCTTAAATCTATTTCTCACTTCCACTGTATAATCATAAGGGATTTGATTTAGGTCATTCCTGAATGGTCTAGCGGTTTTCCCTACTTTCTTCAATGTAAGTCTGAATTTGGCAATAAGGAGTTTATGATCTGAGCCACAGTCAGCTCCTGATCTTGTTTTTGTTGACTGTATAGAGCTTCTCCATCTTTGGCTGCATAGAATATAATCAATCTGATTTCGGTGTTGACCATCTGGTGATGTCCATGCGTAGAGTCTTCTCTTGTATTGTTGGAAGAGGGTGTTTGCTATGACCAGTGCATTTTCTTGGCAAAACTCTATTAGTCTTTGCCCTGCTTCATTCCGCATTCCAAGGCCAAATTTGCCTGTTACTCCGGGTGTTTCTTGACTTCCTACTTTTGCATTCCAGTCCCCTATAATGAAAAGGACATCTTTTTTGGGTATTAGTTCTAAAAGGTCTTGTAGGTTTTCATAAAACCATTCAACTTCAGCTTCTTCAGCGTTACTGGTTGGGGCATAGACTTGGATAACTGTGATATTGAATGGTTTGCCTTGGAGACGAACAGAGATCATTCTGTCGTTTTTCAGACTGCATCCAAGTACTGCATTTAGGACTCTTCTACTTTGGGGGGCTCCAAAATCACTGCAGATGATGACTGCAGCCATGAAATTAAAAGACGCTTACTCCTTGGAAGAAAAGTTATGACCAACCTAGATAGTATATTCAAAAGCAGAGACATTACTTTGCCGACTAAGGTCCGTCTAGTCAAGGCTATGGTTTTTCCTGTGGTCATGTATGGATGTGAGAGTTGGACTGTGAAGAAGGCTGAGCGCCGAAGAATTGATGCTTTTGAACTGTGGTGTTGGAGAAGACTCTTGAGAGTCCCTTGGACTGCAAAGAGATTCAACCAGTCCATTCTGAAGGAGATCAGCCCTGGGATTTCTTTAGAAGGAATGATGCTAAAGCTGAGGCTCCAGTACTTTGGCCACCTCATGAGAAGAGTTGACTCATTGGAAAAGACTCTGATGCTGGGAGGGATTGGGGGCAGGAGGAGAAGGCGATGACCGAGGATGAGATGGCTGGATGGCATCACGGACTTGATGGACGTGAGTCTGAGTGAGCTCCGGGAGATGGTGATGAACAGGGAGGCCTGGCATGCTGCGATTCATGGGGTCGCAAAGAGTTGGACATGACTGAGCGACTGAACTGAACTGAACTGATGCATATACCCTATGCAAAGATAAAGGAACCAAATCAGAAGCATATACATTATATAAGAGAAACGTAGGAGGAAGGGAAAGGACAGTGGGAATCTGAGTCCAATTTTTTAAAGTTCAATGGCCCAAATTTATGACTGGTAATAAAGTACAGACTTACCATGGCTCAACTTAAAGTTTTTTGACTTTACAATGTGCAGAAGCAATACACATTCAGTAGGAACTGTACTTCCCGTTTTGGAATTTGATCATTTTCAGGGCTAGCAATATACAGTACTATTTTCTCTTCTTGTGATGCTCAGTAGTGGCAGGAAGTCACAGCTCCCAGTCAGCCATGTGATCATAAAAGCTGATGTATTTAAACCATTCTGCACCTAGACAACCATTCTGGCTTTCGTTTCAGTACAGTATTCAATAAATTATATGAGATATGCCATCAGTTCAGTTCAGTTCAGCTGCTCAGTCATGTCTGACTCTTGACCCCATGGACTGCAGCATACCAGGCCTCCCTGCCCATCACCAACTCCCATTGTTTACCCAAACTCATGTCCATTGAGTTGGTGAATGAGATATGCAATATGATATCATAAAATAGACTTGGTATTAGATGACTTTGCCTAACCATAGGCTAATATGCATGTTCCAAGAATGGCTAAGGTAGGTGAAGCTAAGCTCTGATGTTACATAGTTGGGTGTATTAAATGCATTTTTGACTTATGATATTCTCAACTTATTATAGGTTTATTATACTGATTATATTCTTTGTAGCCGAAGATGGAGAAGCTCTATTCAGTTTGGTTCAGTTCAGTCCCTCAGTCGTGTCCGACTCTTTGAGACCCCATGAATTGCAGCACGCCAGGCCTCCCAGGCCATCACCAACTCCCAGAGTTCACTCAGACTCACGTCCATCGAGTCAGTGATGCCATCCAGCCATCTCATCCTCGGTCGTCCCCTTCTCCTCCTGCCCCCAATCCCTCCCAGCATCAGAGTCTTTTCCAATGAGTCAACTCTTCGCATGAGGTGGCCAAAGTACTGGAGTTTCAGCTTTAGCATCAGTCCTTCCAATGAACACCCAGGACTGATCTCCTTTAGGATGGACTGGTTGGACCTCCTTGCAGTCCAAGGGACTCTCAAGAGTCTTCTCCAACACCACAGTTCAAAAGCATCAATTCTTTGGCGCTCAGCTTTCTTCACAGTCCAACTCTCACATCCATACATGACCACTGGACTGCTCTATTACAGTCAGCAAAAACAAGACCAGGAACTGACTGTGGCTCAGACCATGAACTCCTTATTACAAAATTCAGACTTAAATTGAAAAACATAGAGAAAATCACTAGGCCCATTAAATCCCTTATGATTATACAGTGGAAGTGACAAATAGATTCAAGGGATTAGATTTAACAGAGTGCCTGAAGAACTATGGATGGAGGTTAGCAACATTGTACAGGAGGCAGTAATCAAAACCATCCTCAAAAAAAAAAGAAATGAAAAAAGCAAAATGGTTGTCTGAGGAGGCCTTACACATAGCTGAGAAAAGAAGAGAAGTGAAAGGCAAAGGAGAAAGGAAATATGTATCCATCTGATTGCAGAGTTCCAATGAAGAGCAAAGAGAGATAAGAAAGCCTTCCTCCGTGATCAGTGCAAAGAAACAGGAAAAAAATTGAATGGGAAAGACTAGAAATCTCTTCAAGAAAATTAGAGATGCCAAGGGACCATTTCATGCAAAGATAGGCACGATAAACAACAGAAATGGAATGGACCTAACAAAACCAGAAGATATTCAGAAGAGGTGGCAAGAATACAAAGAACTATACAAAAAAGATTTTATTGACCCAGATAACCACGATGGCACAGGACTAGAAAAAGTCAGTTTTCATTCCAGTCCCAAAGAAAGGCAATGCCAAAGAATGTTGAAACTATCGCACAATTGCATTCCTCTCATACGCTAGCAAAGTAATGCTCAAAATTCTCCAAGCCAGGCTTCAACAGTATGTGAACTATGAAATTCCAGATGTTCAAGCTGGATTTAGAAAAGCCAGAGGAACCAGAGATCAAATTGCCAACACACATCAGATCTTTGAAAAAGCAAGAGAGTTTCAGAAAAACATCTATTTCTGCTTTATTGACTACGCCAAAACCTTTGACTGTGTGGATCACAATAAACTGTGGAAAATTCTTAACAAGATGGGAATACCAGACCACCTGACCTGCCTCTTGAGAAATCTGTATGCAGGTCAGGAAGCAACAGTTAGAACTGGACATGGAACAACAGACTGGTTCCAAATAGGAAAAGGAGTACATCAAGGCTGTATATTGTCACCCTCCTTATTTAACTTATATGCAGAGTACATCATGAGAAACGCTGGGCTGGAAGAAGCACAAGCTGGAATCAAGATTGCTGAGAGAAATATCAATAACCTCAGATATGCAGATGACACCACACTTATGGCAGAAAGTGAAGAACTCAAGAACCTCTTGATGAAAGTGAAAGAGGAGAGTGAAAAAGTTGGCTTAAAGCTCACCATTCAGAAAACGAAGATCATTGCATCCGGTCCCATCGATTCATGGCAAATAGATGGGGCAGCAATGGAAACAGTGACAGATTTTATTTTCTTGGGCTCCAAAATCACTGCAGATGGTGACTGCAGCCATGAAATTAAAAGACGCTTACTCCTTGGAAGTAAGGAGCCACTGGGACATCCCTGGTGGCTCAGACGTTAAGGAGTCTACCTATAACACAGGAGACCCCAGTTCAATCCCTGGGTCAGGAAGATCCTCTGCAGAAGGAAATGGCAACCCACTCCAGTATTCTTGACTGGAAAATCCAATGGATGGAGGAGCCTGGCAGGCTACCGTCCATGGGGGTCGCAAAGAGTCGGACATGACAGTGGCTTCACTTCACTTCACTCCTTGGAAGAAAAGTTATGACCAACCTAGACAGCATATTAAAAAGCAGAGACATTAGTTTGCCAACAAAGGTCTGTCTAGTCAAGGCTATGGTTTTTCCAGTAATCATGCATGGATGTGAGATTTGGACTATAAAGAAAGCTGAAGAATTGATGCTTTTGAACAGTGGTGTTGGAGAAGATTCTTGAGAGTCCCTTAGACTGCAAAGAGATCCAACCAGTCCATCCTAAAGGAAATCAGTCCTGAATATTCATTGGAAGGACTGATGCTGAAGTTGAAACTCCAATACTTTGATCACCTGATGCAAAGTACGGACTCACTAGAAAAGACCCTGATGCTGGGAAAGATTGAAGACAGGAGGAGAAGGGGACAACAGAGGATGAGATGGTTGGATGGCATCACTGACTCAATGGACATGAGTTTGGGTAAACTCCAGGAGTTGGTGATGGACAGGGAGGCCTGGCCTGCTGCAGTCCATGCAGTTGCAAAGAGTCAGACTCGACTGAATGACTAAACTGAACTGACTGAATGTGTACTGAGCTGGTCATGTGTGCCAGGCCCTGTGCAAAGCACTCTCCATGTTACTAATTCAATAATAGCTCAGAAACATATGAGGTAGGGGCTGTGATTAACCAAGTCAAAGGACAGTTTCATGGACACAGATTCCAAATCAGACAACTTTTTAAAGAGTCCAGTGGAAACTGGTGCCAGAATAGATCTGCACCAGGACAGGCTGAAGGCATATAAGCATATGGTATAAAGGTAGCAATGAGGAAAGGACTATGACATATATAATTGCCATGGATACACAGAAAGTCTCTGTTGTTTTGTATGAAAACAAATATCCACCCCCAAAACAGACAGCAGGCATGAATGAACTAGTTACTCTGAAACAAAAATACAAAAGGCAAACTTATGAAAGGACATTTAAACAAATCTATGTTGTTTTTGCTGCTCTGGGATTCCAGGATTCCAAAAGTATTAAGTTCCCTGAGTGTACATGCCTCAGGGCTCTGCCCTTGGCCCACAGCACCTTCCTTCCAGTGCCTCCCTGACCCTGGGCTCACCTTCAGAGGATCGCTGAGGACAGCACTGGTCTTGGCCTCAGCAGTGATGGTCAAGTTCCCCGGAATGGCAATGGGGTCAGGTTCCAGAGTCAGGCTGTTGATCACTGCAGGGTCCTTCCCTGCATCGCAGTTATCCCAGGAAAAGCTACCCAGCTGGGAGAGCCAAGGACATATAGCAGCAAGGAAAGAAAAGAGTTGACAAAAGGTTAGAAGAATTAACAGAGCAGTTACTAACGATGTGCCCATGGATGAGGTACCCGCTGGCTCTGAGCTTCGTCTGCAACTCCACATCTGTAAACCTAGGATAACTCTGGTCCTACCCATTTTGTAGGCAGGACTCTACTAAAAGACTTAAAAGACAATCTCCCAAATGTGTGCCATGAACTATAGAGGACAATATCACAGACCCTGAACTTCAGAATAGGTGACTAGCCATATCCAGCTTCTCTGATCCCTCACCTCCCTGCTCCACCCACCTCTCCTGCTAGTCTTGGCATCTTCTCAGAGGGGAGTTTTTGGAGGATTCACCTTTACAGCCCATGCCCAGAACCTGATTCACGTCACACCTCGGGCCCAGTCCAGGACCAGGAACAATAAGGAATACAAAACAATGGGGAACATAACAGCATGAAACACCGCACCCTCAAGGAGGGACAGTTAAGTCAGGGAGGGACTAGGACACACATGAAAAGATACCCTGGGGGCCACTTGATGAACAATCCCCAGTGAACAAACTTCCCAATCCTAACCAGTGCATTTTCACTCCCATCTCACTGCTCATGCCCTGCCTGGTCCCACACCCCAAGTCATCCCCCTCCCGTCTGCTGAGCCATATCCTCCTCCTCCTCCTCCATATCCCCCAAGAGGTCTCCTGATTCCTGACTCCACCATCATGTCTAACTACAAATGACCACTGACTCCCCACTCCCATGGAACCTTGTCTATGACCACACTCCCCACATCCTGCAGGCTCTGCCTGCCCACTCGCACTTTTCCCAGCTCCCTGAAGGCCATCTACGAGAGACTTTCAGTATTTCCCCCATGCACATCCCATCTGAAGGCCATCTACGAGAGACTTTCAGTAGTTCCCCCAGGCACATCCCATCTTAGAAGGAAAACCTGCCAATCCCCACATCCCCAAGTCAACCTCCATCATCAACACAGCCACAGGTAGGTGGACCAGAAGACAATACCTAACATAGACTAGGCTGACAGATTCTCTCTGCCTCCAATTTGGGAAGTGAGACAGAGGCAAAATCACTCAGAGAGATTTTGGGCTTTGAGCGGTCATGGGGTCAAAAACTTTAAGATGGAGCCAGCACACAGACTCGTGACCAAGTCAAAGGGTCAAGAACTAAGGGCTCTGCTGGTCTGTAGAAAAGAGAGCAGATAGTGTCACCCCTTCCCCTGCCTCCTATCTAAATAGGAAGTGCAGGAGAGTGGCCAAGAACATGTTTCTAGAGTGAGACATGTGGTACATCAAGGCTTTAGTCAGTAGACATGGCTTGAAACCCTAGCTTGACCACCATATCATGTGATTCTGTAGGCCAGTTTCCCCTTTGGAGCCGCAGTTTCCTCATCTTTTAAGTGGAGTCATTTCTGCTTTCCTCTCAGACCTGTGACAGTGCTGCGAGGGTGACAGCATGTAACACATAAAGCTCATAACCCAGTGCCAGACACAAAGCATGAGCTGGCCCCCTAAATGATAGCCATTAGACATCCCAGCCCCTGCTTCCTGCCATTAGTTCCATGAGATTCCTTGTATACCTGAAATAAACTTCCCTTTACCTGAGCTTCTTGGAATGGGCTTCAGTTCCTTGGAATGAAGCATCAGACCATGACTAAGAAAGGCCTGATTCATCCCTGTGTTCCCCACAGCCCCTTAGGGTAGGTAGTAACAAATGTTTCCTTCAGTGTTCATTCCACAGATATTTATGGAGCAATGATCACAGACCCAGGGCCAAGTGCTATTCATACAGGTAAACAATTAGAGATGTGCCTGCCCTGCAGTGAGGAGCTTACAGTCTAATGTAAATAAATATTACCCACTGTGATCTCTGGGTGCCATAAATGAAACAAACAGAGGGTCATGTTAAAAGTAACAAAGGACTCACTTAAATAGGGTGCTGAGAAGGGATAATCCTGCAAGATGAGGAGCCAGCCATGCATGTACTGAAAGAAGATTCAGGCAGAGGGAACATGAGCAAAGGAACATGCGCCCTGCGTTGGGAAGACACTCAACTGCTCTGGGCCCTACAAGGCCAGTGGGCTAGATATAATGGACAAGGCACCTAGATAAGGGTAGAGTGGTGGCAGGGTTGTTTAATAAATGCAAGACCTCATAGGTCATCATCAGGAGGCTGGATTTCCTATAAATGCAATGGAATGCCATTGCAGGAGAGTGCCCTGCTCTGGTTTATGGTTGAGAATGGATTGCAGAGGGTCTTGTTTGGTAAGGGGAGACCAGTTAGGAGGCCAATATCAAATGAAAGAGTGCCTGGGACTAAGAGTTGGCCCGGAGGGTGGGTAGGCGGACTGGCCATTTTCTGGAGCCGCTTTCACAGATGCCAAGGCAGCCTGATTCACCGTGAGGATTGATTCCAGGTTGAAGTGTCCAAAGTGTCCTGCTTCTCCTTACCCCAGTCCCTGGGGAGACTTAACAAAGTGATTTCTCAATGACTGACTAGAGGCTTCTGTCATAATGAATTCTGCAGTCAAGTCCAGGCTCATCAGGAAAAGGAAGTATGATGCCTTAGCAGTGCCCACTAAGGGCAGACCTGGCACCAGATATCTGTCATCCCAGCCCAGCTAACATAAGGGACGAAGCAGCATAGGAAGAGGGCAAAGGTACAGCTGTGGATGCAGATATATGGATGCAAGTCACAGACCTGGATTAAAACCACACTGTAGCCACTCTTACTAGCTGAGAACAGGGGTCAGGTGACCCTTCTTGAGGCTCTATTTTTCCATCTAATAAGTGGGCATAATTACATCTTCTCACAGGGTTACTACGGTAAGACATTTGTAAACAGAAAGAATACAAATTCTCAAGGTCCCAACTCCTCAACACTGTCACAGCCGTGAAAACACACAACTGAGAAACTGTCACAGACCAGAGGAGGCTGGAGCAACTGGACAACACATGCAATATGGTGCCCCAGACTAGATCCTAGAACCGAAAGAGGACATCAGTGGGAAAACTGGTAAAATCCAAATGTAAGTCTAAGAGTTGAGCTAGTGGTAACGTACCTCTGTTGGCTTCTCAGTCTTGACAAACGTACCACGGTAATGCTTGTGTGAAAGTGAAGCTGCTCAGTCGTGTCTGACTCTTTTCGACCCCATGGACTGTAGCCCGCCAGGCTTCTCCATCCATGGGATTTTCCAGGCAGTGGTACTGGAGTGGGTTGCCATTTCCTTCTCCAGGGATCTTCCCAACCCAGGGATTGAACCCAGGTCTCCCGCATTGTAGGCAGACGCTTTACCATCTGAGCCACCAGGGAAGTCCATTACATGTGTACGTGTGTGCTAAATTGCTTCAGTTGTGTCCGACTCTACGACCCCATGGACTGTAGCCTGCTGGGCTCCTCTGTCCATGGGATTCTCCAGGCAAGAATACTGGAATGGGTTGCCATGCCCTCCTCCAGGGGACCTTCCTGACCCAGGGATCAAACCTGTGTCTCCTGCATTGACAGGTGGTTTCTTTACCACTGAGCCACTGCAGAAGCCCCACCGTGGTAAAAAGATGTTAGCAGGGGAAACCAAGTGAGGGGTATGTGGGAATTCTATACTTCTTTTGCAACTTTTCTCCAAGTCTATAATTATTCCCCTAAAATAAGCTTATTAGGGGAAAAAAGCACATGGTTCAACACACAGCACATAGTATGTGCATAGTAAATGATATCAGACAGTATCAGAGAGTCTATTAAGCACCTATTGTATGCCCAATCTGGCTCAAGACATTCTCCCCTGTTATCTAAGGCTCACCACAGCCTAGGGCCATGAGACCCACTTAATGCTAGAAGAGGAACTGGAACTCAGTCTGGTTTCCTGATACTCACTGCTCACTGTCACCCCAAGACTTCCTGTGGCCCAGGGTCTCAGGGTCAGGGTTCCAAATCACATGAGCCCGGAGAAAACCCAGATGATAGAAGATAAGCATGGAAAGAAGTACCCATTACTGTGGAATCTCAGATAAGCACCATCCTCCCTGGGGCTGGGTAAGATGGGTTAACTCCCTGAGGTCTCATGGCCTCTCCAAAACTGCCAACCTAAGACACTCTGGTCTGGGGTGGCATCCACAGCCAAGATATGCAGGAGAGCGGGGACACAGGGAGAGTTCCAGCCTTAGCTAGACTCCACCCCATAGTGGCCAGTTCTGGAGCCCAGAGAAACATCCGCAGCCTACACTCAGGGACTGACTGTGAATTCTCTGGGACAGTAAAGACAGAGCTCTTGGCTCCTCCGTTCAACTGGCAAAATAGACTCTTTGCCCTCAGGGAGAGTGAGACTGAGCACACTGGCTTCTATCACTTTCTGAGTTTAAGATTTAAGAGCTTTTCCATCCAGGGAAGCATTTCCCTTCATCCACAACCACTGAGAAAGGCAGGCTGGTGTTATCAAGCCCATTTTACAGAAGAGGAGACCAAAGCTTAAGGAGCCCAAATGCCACGCCCATGGATTAGAGACAGAGGAGGGATCAGAAGCCAAGTCTCCTAGTCCTATTCCTCTTTCCCCTATACCGCCCTATTCCAGGCTCTGACAAACATTTCCAAGCTGGTTGGAGGGAGGGTACCTAGGCTGGGCCTCTCTCTTTGCTGCCAAAGATATCAAGTGTCTGACCCCTAGCTGTGCAGCAGAAGCCGTGGAGTTAGGCTTCTCTACTTCCCAGAATGACAGAACTTCCCTTTCCCAAGGATCTCGGGCATAGTGACTGAGACGACAAGGGGGAAATTTGTAGGTTGGACCCTCTCCATGACTCAAGCCCAAGAGCAGGGCTGCAGCTTTGTTGCCAGAGGAGCAAGTCTGGACCTTCTGGCCTGAAGAGCCTCTCAGAACCACCCACCCACCAGAACAGTCAGCGCCTCGGAGAAGTACAGAGGGGAGCAGTTGGGTGCCAGGCCTTCTCATGGGGTAAAAGAGGGGACATGTAAATGGGACTAAGTCTCTGGGCCTGGGAGTAGAGAATTGGTCTTGCAATTCTACAAAACTTTACTCAGACATTTGGAAAGAGGACAGGAGAGTACAGAAGAGAGTGAGATAAATCCTTCCAAAACAGTCTGGAGCAGAGCAAGGCCTTACAGTCCACCCTCTGTCCAGACAGGGAAACCGAAACCCAACTGAAACGCGGAGAGAGAAAAGGACCCACTCAGAGTCCCACGATTAGTGACTTTGGGAAGTTCTACTGCAAAAAAGTAATTCTAGAGACCGGAAAGGGCACCTCCTTATCCCACCCTAAGCCGCACAGCCCGAGCTCGGCAGGGATGCTGGTAGCAGCCTCCTAAAGGAGAGAGCACTCACCCGGTTCTGGAGAATGCGTGCAGGAAGCGCTGGGCCGGCAAGAAGCAAGCCCACGGAGATCAGGAAGGGAGCCTGCAACAGGGGGCTCATCGTAAAGGGTGGGTCCTCGCCTGGTTAACTGCAGGTTCGTGGAGGCGATGACTCTGTTAAATACCTGCCCGTATTGGTTATGCAAAGCTGTGCATTGCTATACAAAGCTGAATGAGGCCACTTCCCAATGTGCCCCGCCCCCTCCGGATCTGAGATTTCGGGGCCGGGGATTGGACAGAGCTCTCCCGGCCCCGCCCCCTAGAGGTTCCTCGTTTAGACCCTCGCTTCACGCGTGGGCGTCAGGCCTCGCCTTCAGAGGATGAAGGCGGTGCCTAAGAGGATGAAGGCGGTGCCTGAAGAGGAAAGGAGAGGAAAGGGGCGGGGCAGGGCGGGGCGGGGGCGGGGAATGAGTGAGCGATCGCGGGGGGAACTCGAGGGAGGGGCGAAACTTGACTGGGATGGGCCAGAGTGCGAGGGAGGGGCGGGGTTGTTGCTTCTGAACTCACCGCTGTTACCTTCACTGCTGGAAGCACCATCATATTTTCACATATTTCATATTTTCATATTTGTCTTGCTCCCTATCTATACTACGCTTCCCCATAGCAGCGTTACAAATCACTGTCTTTTTAATAATTATTATAATGATAACTAACAATTAAGTGGTTTAATGCATACCAAGCATTGTAAAATAGGGACTCTATTTTTTTGCTCCATTTTACCACTGAAGAAACATACACGATAAGGTGAGCTTTGCCAAGGTCACATGACTAAGAACTGATAGAGCAAGGATTCTACTTATATATATCTCATCAGCCAAGATTTCCTTAAGCTATTACACTTTATAGTTCAGGTTAGATTTTTTTAAAAAGCAGTAGATATACTATTCCTGCCAAATTACTACTAGATTGTAAACCCCACAAGGGGTAAAACCGTGGCTTATGGTCATTAGTATTGTGTACCCGGTGCCTGACACATAATAGGCAATCAGTCTTTATTGAATAAATGAACGCATGAATAGAATTTAAAACAACCTAATCATCTTTTAAAAGAAATATTTTATTTTGGAATTAATTTTACGTTACAGAAAAGTTGCCAAAATAGCACAAAACTCTCTCCTAGTTTTCCACATTGTTAACGCTAAGATATAAGGGTATTTTTTATAAAAACTAAGAACTCGCATTGATGTATTAACTAAGCTCCAGATTTCACCTAATCTTCTAATACGTTTTTGTGATTGCACACTTTCCTCCCATTCTGATAACCCCTTCCCTCTCTCATCTAGCACAACCTCTTCATTATACACAAGTGCAATTTCAGGCCCCCTGAGTGAGAGGCCTTGTCTAATGTCACATGCATGCATTCTAAGTCACGTCAGTTCCATCCGACTTTTTGCGACACTGTGGACTGTATGTAGCCTGCCAGGCTCCTCTGTCCCTGGGATTTTCCAGGCAAGAATACTGGAGTGGGTTGCCATGCCAAGGTATGCTATGTCATGCCATGCCTCCTCTAGGGGATATTCCCAACCCAAGGATCAAACCCGAGTCTCCTGCAACTCCTGCATCGCAGGCAGATTCCTAACCACTGAACCACTGGGGAAGTTCCCAATGTCAAACAAAACTAGAACACACTTCTCCTGAAGCTGTTCTCAAAGAGGTCTAAGAGGTGTCCTTGGGACTGTGCTCCTTGGTGGACGTGTAGGTGGTGGATGACCTGGAGCCTCACTGGGAAGCCAGAAGGGGGCTGTACAACTCTCTTCCAGCAGTGTTCCTGCTTCTTCTTTGCACCTGTCAAGGCCCCACTACTCTATTATCCACTTGTATGGTCAGGCCCCATACGATGGCTCCTCTCTTGCTTCTGTATATCCCCTGCCCAATCTGGCCCTGCCTCACCCTTATATTATCTGCATGATTATCTCCCCTTCTTAAAGTGAAAGTTATTTTATTTTAAGAGTTTTTAATTTTCTTTTGGAGTAAAGTTGATTAACAATATTATGATAGCTTCAGGAGTAAAGCAGAGTGATTCAGTTATACATATATTGTATCCACTCCTTTTCAAATTTTTTCCCATTTAGATTATAACAGATTATTAAGCAGAGTTCCCCTGTACTGTACAGTAGGTCCTTGTTGATTATCCATTTTAAATATAGCAATGTGTACATGTAAGTTCCAAGCTATCCACCCCAGTCCCTGTAACAATAAATTCTTTCTCTAAGTCTATGGGTCTGTTTCTGTTTGGTAAATAAGTTCATTTGTATCATTTTTTTTTTTAGATTTTGCATATAATGGATATCATGAGATATTTGTCTTTTTCTGTCTGACTTACTTCACTCAGTATTGCTGCAAATGGTTGTTTTTAATAGCTAAGTAATATTCCCTTATATGTATGTATAAGGTGATTAATCAACAGTTACCTGCATGATCAGCTGCATGTTCGTGCTCAGTTGTGTCTGACTCTTTGCAGCCCCATGGACTGTAGCCCACCAGGCTTCTCTGTCCATGGGATTTTCCAGGCAGGAATACTGGAGTGGGTTGAAACCCATGTCTCCTTCCTCTCCTGCATTGGCAGGCAGATTCCTTACCAATGAGCCACCTAGGAAGCCTGTGTGATCAAGCTAATAATGTTTTTAGTCCTTTAACCAAAACAGCTCCAGCATGTTCAGTAATTCACAGGAAACAGTGACTGCCTGCAAGGATTGTGTACCGAAAGAGCTGTGGTAAAGGTGAGTTACAAGTCCCCCTGGCATCCAAGGAGCCCTTTTGATGTCATGTCCACTGCAACTAGTAGCCTCCTCCTCCCCTGTGTAGTGGAGATTGCAGCTGTGTCATGCCTTCTGCCACTGGTACTCGGTGGGGGATCGTTCCAGGTCCTTTGCCTCTGATTTATAAGATTCCCTGTCCAATAATTGATGTCTGTGTCTCTGAGTCCTTCAGAGTTCCTTCTGCAGTCTCAAAGCTAGGCGATGGCAAAGAATGCAGGACTGTAGAGGGCAGCCCTACACCATTTCCTTCCAGCTCCTAAAGACTCCGTTCCCTCCGCCTCAGGCACACTCCATCACACAAGATATCAATCAGTTCTGTTCGGTCAATCAGTCATGTCTGACTCTTTGCTACCCCATGGACTGCAGCACGCCAAGCCTCCCTGTCCATCACCAACTCCTGGAGATGGCTCAAACTCATGTCCATCGAGTCCATCCAACCATCTCATCCTCTGTCGTCCCCTTCTCCTCCCATCTTCAATCTTTCCCAGCATCAGGGTCTTTTCCAGTGAGTCAGTTCTTCACATCAGGAGGCCAAAAGTACTGGAGTTTCAGCTTCAGCATCAGTCCTTCCAATGAATATTCAGGACTGATTTCCTTTAGGATTAATTGGTTTGATCTCCTTGCAGTCCAAGGGAGTCTCAAGAGTCTTCTCCAACACCACAGTTCAAAAGCATCAAATTTTTGGCGCTCAGCTTTCTTTATAGTCCAACCCCCACATCCATACATGACTACTGGAAAAACCATAGCTTTGACTAGACAGACCTCTTTTGGCAAAGTAATGTCTCTGCTTTTTAATATGCTGTCTAGTTTGGTCATAGCTTTTCTTCCAAGGAGCAAGTGTCTTTTAATTTCATGGCTGCAGTCACCATCTGCAGTGATTTTGAAGCCCAAGAAAACAAAGTCTGTCACTGTTTCCGTCGCTTCCCCATCTATTCGCCATGAAGTGATGAGGCCAGATGCCATGATCTTAACTTTTTGAATGTTGAGTTTTAAACCAGGTTTTTCACTCTTCTTTCAGTTTGTTCAAGAGACTCTTTAGTTCCTCTTCAATTTCTGCCAAAATAGTTGTGTCATCTGCAATATCTGAAGTTATTGATATTTCTCCCGGCAGTGTTGATTCCAGCTTGTGTTTCATCCAGCCCAGCATTTCACATGATGTACTCCACATATAAGTTAAATAAGCTGGGTGATGATATACAGCTTTGACTTACTCCTTTCCCAATTTGGAACGAGTCTGTTATTCCATGTCTGGTTCTAACTGTTGCTTCTTGACCTGCATACAGATTTCTCAGGAGGCAGGTAAGGTGGTCTGGTATTTCCATCTCTTTAAGAATTTTCCAGTTTGTTAGATGTCAGTGGGGTCTTGGGCAATTAAAGGCCAAATCTCCTGGCCACCTAGGAGAACCTCTCAATGAACAAACAGGCACTATCCTTGGGGATTAGAGTGACTGACATCTCCACCTGAAGGGCTTTGGATGCGATTGTGGAAGGCTAGAGACACAGCGCATTGGAGAGCAAATGGCAACCCACTCCAGTATTCTTGCCTGGAGAATCCCAGGGATGGGGTAGCCTGGTGGGCTGCCATCTATGGGGTTGCACAGAGTTGGACACGACTGAAGTGACTTAGCAGCAGCAGAGACACAGTGAGTGGAAACAAAGCAAACCTTGCTTCCTGAAGAGCAACTCAAAGGTGTCTACGTAAAAGAAAAAGTGCACAATGTGAGAGTTTCAAGTGAAGCTTTACTGGGGGCAAAATGAGGACTGCAGCCCGTGGTACAGCACCTCAGCCCTGAGAAACTGCTCCAAAGAAGCAGCAGGGAAGGTCAGTATATGTGAGATTTTGGTAAAGGGGGAATACATGCAGTCATGCACATATCTTTCCAGAAGATTTCTGCTAGTCTCTTGAAGCTTTTGCTAGTCTAAGGAACAGTCATTGCCGTGAAGGATTTTAGTGCTTTTCTAGATGTGAGAAGATACAAGAAGAGGAGTGTGAAAAAGCTGGCTTAAAACTCAGTGTTGAAAAAAACAAAGATTGTGGCATTTGGTCCCATTATGTCATGGCTAATAGAAGGGGGAAAAGTGGAAGCAGTAACAGATTTTCTCCTCTTGGGCTCTAAAATCATGGCAGATGGTGACTGCAGCCATGGAATTAGAAGACATTTGCTTCTTGGAAAGAAAGCTGTGACAAACCTAGACAGTGTATTAAAAAGCAAAGGTCTGTCTAGTCAAAGCTATTATTGTCTTTCCAGCAGTCAAGTATGGATGTGAGAGTTGGACCATAAAGAAAGCAGAGAGCCAAAGAATTGATGCTTTGTAACTGTGCTGCTGTAGAAGACTCCTGAGAGTTCCTTGGATAGCAAGGAGATCAAACCAGTCAAACTAAAGGAAATCAACCCTGAATATTCATTGGAAGGACTGATGTTGAAGCTGAAGCTCCAGTACTTTGACTACCTGATGCAAAGAGCCCACTCATTAGAAAAGACTCTGATGCTGGGAACGATTGAAGGCAGAAGAAGAGGGCAACTGAGGATGAGATGGTTGGATGGCATCATCAATTCAATGGACTTGAATTTGGGCAAACTCCAGGAGATAGTGAGGGGCAGAGAGGCCTGGCATACTGCAGTCCATTGGGGTCACAAAGAGTCTGACACAACTTAGTGACTGAACAACAACATCAACAAAGCTCATAAAATCAGCTTCTGAAAATATCTAACTCTCTGACGACCTGTCCTGCCAGTCTCCCCCTCCCCTCAGCACCCCACCTCATTCCTGATCTCCATTCTAAACTTTCAGAGTGTGTTGAAGGTCAGAGGCACATGATTTAATTCTTGTTGCGGTAGATGGCCAGTGGCAATTTATAGTCAATAAAGGTGTAGATGACCTTGTTGTGCACATACCCTGCGGAGCTAGGACTCTGTTTCCTCACTGAACTGTTGTTTTTCTTTGTTTTTCCTTTGTTGTTGCATTCCCTCTCTTTCCTGATTAGTAACTGATTAAATCTGCCCTTTGGAACTCAGGGAAGGTCTAGTACACTAACGACGTTTCTGTATAGACAAGAAATGGTAAACATGGAAAGGTTTTTATACCTAGGAATGTCCTGGAGGGTCCTGCTCATTTTCAGATTTAGTGAGGAATGCTGCTGCTGCTGCTGCTGCTGCTGCTAAGTGGCTTCAGTCGTGTCTGACTCTCTGCAACCCCATAGACGGCAGCCCACCAGGCTCCCCTGTCCCTGGGATTCTCCAGGCAAGAACACTGAAGTGGGTTGCCATTTCCTTCTCCAATTCGTGAAAGTGAAAAGTCACAGTGAAGTTGCTCAGCTGTGTCTGACTCTTCGCGACCCCATGGACTGCAGCCCACCAGGCTCCTCCACCCATGGGATTCTCCAGGCAAAAGTACTGGAGTGGGTTGCCATTGCCTTCTCCGAGTGAGGAATGCTTACCTCCTCAAATTCATAGTAGTGTGAAGAGGTCACAGACAGCAACACAAGCCTCAAGCATCATTTGTCTATGTGGTGTTTCTCAGAATTTTTGCTTTTTTTTAAATTGAACTATAGTTGGTTTACAGTGTTGTGAAGGAGGAGACAGAGCTGGACTCCGTCTTGGGCCAGGCTGCGAACATTAGGCTACACACATGGTCACCTTCCCAATGGACTCTGAACTTTGTGCCCGGTGTCTATAGAAATGGCAAACCAATGGAAAACCAGACCCCCGGATAAA